>NW_027361989.1:1273750-2547500 GCF_039654945.1 Dendrobates tinctorius | reverse complement strand
TTTTTTAAAAGCAATCCCAATTTTTTTATTGTCCTGCTGAGAAGAAGAAAAAAAAACTGCTTCTGCTGCTAGCGATTTTGCCTGTACAACACACCAGTCACTGTGCAGTGCAAGGGGAGGCTATATAGTGGTGTATCAGTGGTGTTGGTTGTTGGGCTGCCTTCTAAGGCTTCCTGACATTCCTGCATTGCTGTTTACCCACTGCTCCACAAACTGCTTTTTTAAAAGCAATCACAATTTTTTTTTTTTGTCCTGCTGAGGTACTGAGCGTGCATTTTTTCACACCATACAGCGGTGTACGCTCCTCACACAGTACCGTGTAATGGCTGTTATCACAGCCACAGTGAAGCTATCAGTGAGTCACTCTGTGAGAATAAGTCGAGGACATGTTCCGTTCTTACAGACCTGCACTCTAGGGAGATTCCAATTCTGCCCAATTCTACATACACCTTGTAGTTTGTGATACACTAGCCAATTTCTGCCTGTGACATAGCGCTCAGATACTCAGTGGGCCTCACACAATCCATAAGTGTCCAGTGTCCACAAGTGTGTGCAGAAATTAAAAATCTCCCTTATCCTCTAGTCACTTTGGTCACAGCTCTGCCATCGAGCCTGTGACAGAGCGCTCAGATACTCAGTGGGCCTCACACAATCCATAAGTGTCCAGTGTCCACAAGTGTGTGCAGAAATTAAAAATCTCCCTTATCCTCTAGTCACTTTGGTCACAGCTCTGCCATCGAGCCTGTGACAGAGCGCTCAGATACTCAGTGGGCCTCACACAATCCATAAGTGTCCAGTGTCCACAAGTGTGTGCAGAAATTAAAAATCTCCCTTATCCTCTAGTCACTTTGGTCACAGCTCTGCCATCGAGCCTGTGACAGAGTGCTCAGATACTCAGTGGGCCTCACACAATCCATAAGTGTCCAGTGTCCACAAGTGTGTGCAGAAATTAAAAATCTCCCTTATCCTCTAGTCACTTTGGTCACAGCTCTGCCATCGAGCCTGTGACAGAGCGCTCAGATACTCAGTGGGCCTCACACAATCCATAAGTGTCCAGTGTCCACAAGTGTGTGCAGAAATTAAAAATCTCCCTTATCCTCTAGTCACTTTGGTCACAGCTCTGCCATCGAGCCTGTGACAGAGCGCTCAGATACTCAGTGGGCCTCACACAATCCATAAGTGTCCAGTGTCCACAAGTGTGTGCAGATATTAAAAATCTCCCTTATCCTCTAGTCACTTTGGTCACAGCTCTGCCATCGAGCCTGTGACAGAGCGCTCAGATACTTAGTGGGCCTCACACAATCCTTAAGTGTCCAGTGTCCACAAGTGTGTGCAGAAATTAAAAATCTCCCTTATCCTCTAGTCACTTTGGTCACAGCTCTGCCATCGAGCCTGTGACAGAGCGCTCAGATACTCAGTGGGCCTCACACAATCCATAAGTGTCCAGTGTCCACAAGTGTGTGCAGAAATTAAAAATCTCCCTTATCCTCTAGTCACTTTGGTCACAGCTCTGCCATCGAGCCTGTGACAGAGCGCTCAGATACTCAGTGGGCCTCACACAATCCTAAATGTCCAGTGTCCACAAGTGTGTGCAGAAATTAAAAATCTCCCTTATCCTCTAGTCACTTTGGGCACAGCTCTGCCATCGAGCCTGTGACACAGCGCTCAGATACTCAGTGGGCCTCACACAATCCATAAGTGTCCAGTGTCCACAAGTGTGTGCAGAAATTAAAAACCTCCCTTATCCTCTAGTCACTTTGGTCACAGCTCTGCCATCGAGCCTGTGACAGAGCGCTCAGATACTCAGTGGGCCTCACACAATCCAAAAGTGTCCAGTGTCCACAAGTGTGTGCAGAAATTAAAAATCTCCCCTGTCCTATAGACACCTTGTACCTTGTTTTACATTACTATATAGTTTGTTGGATTTTGTCAACATTTCTACCAAAAATGAGGAAGGCTGGTGGAAGAGGCCGTGGAATTGGGCGGGGGTTGGCAGCTGGTAATGATGGTGTTGGTGGTGGATCTGATGGTAGTGGCAAGAGCAAAATAGGACCGAATGCAGGAGGTGTTGAGCCTGCGTCATCGTCTGGCTACATAAAGCCTCGAACGCTTAGTTTTCTAGGAGTTGGCAAACCGCTTTTAAAGCCAGAGCATCAGGAAAAAGTTTTGTCTTACATTGCTGACTCAGCCTCCTCTTCTTCAGTTGTAAAAAGTAAAAGCACTGAGTCGTCATTGGAGGATCATGTTCATGAACCACACCTTTCCTTGTGTCCTTCACCCCAACCAAGATTGAAGGATGACGCAGGCCATAGTACTGATTACTCCATGGAGCTGTTTTCACATACCATGCCTGGATTATCAAGTGAAATGGTGAATTACCTAGGCCAAGATGAATCTGACATGGAGTGCACTGATGCACAGCCGCTGATGGATGATTCTGCTGGTACATTCACTCAGAGCACTACATTGTCCTCGCAGTGTACAGAGCCAGATTCTGACCCTGCTGAGACTCAGGTGCCTCTTCCCGCACACTATACCACCATACACGGTGACACAGAGGAAGGTGCACATGACATAGAAGAGGAGGTGATGGATGACCCAGTTGTTGACCCAGATTGGCATCCATTGGGGGAAGAGGGTGCTGCTTCCAATAGCTCAGATGAGGAGCATCCACAGCAGACATCGACATCGCAACAGCTGTTATCTGGCAGGCCCGGAGCACTCCAAAGACAGGTTCCAAACATCAAAATAGTTGCTGGACAGCTTGTCCAGAGGGTCAAAAGATCACAGCGTGCTAGGCCGCAAAATGTCTGCCAAAGTAGGAAGAGTGCAGTGTGGCACTTTTTTGAACAAAATCCTCATGATCAGGCCAAGGTTATCTGTAAGAAGTGCGCAAAGACCTTTAGCCGAGGGAAAAATCTGAAAAATTTGAATACCAGTTGCATGCTTAGACATTTAACCAGCATGCACTTGCAAGCGTGGACACAACACCAAAACCTCAAGTGCCACATGTGCAACTGATCACAACGAAAGTAGTCAGCAATGCTACATTGTTTCCCCCACTGTAAGCCCACCGGTTAGCACAGCAGCAAATGTTGAGGTGTCGTTGCAAGGCCACAGCAGTCAGGGAATCCCACTGTTATATCAACGAAAGACTGATTCTAGGCCATCAGAAAGAACAACAACTCCATCACCATCATCAACCCTCTCTCAGTCCGCCCTGTCCACCGCTACTTCCACCATATGCAGCTCTCAAGTCCAGCTCACCCTCCCAGACACTATGAGTAGGTCAAGAAAGTACTCAGTCTCTCATCCGCGTACACTGGGTTTGAACGCCCACATTGCCAAACTAATCTCATTTGAGATGATGCCCTTTCGGTTGGTGGAAAGCACAGCTTTCCGCGAACTCATGGCCTATGCAGTACCACGCTATGACCTACCCAGTCGCCACTTCTTCTCTCGCAAAGCCATCCCAGCCCTCCACCATCATGTGAAAGACCGCATTGTCCATGCACTCAAGCAGTCAGTGAGCGGAAAGGTGCACCTCACAACTGATGCATGGTCCAGTCGGCATGGCCAGGGCCGTTACGTGTCCATCACTGCGCACTGGGTTAATGTGGTGGATGCAGGGTCCACAGGGGACAGCGGTGGTGGGACAGTGCTGCCTAGCCCACGGTATAGGAAACAGTTGGCTGTAGGCGTTCGACCCTCCTCCTCCTCCAGAAGCGAAAGCTCGTCCACAGAGCGCAGTCGTACGAGCACTCCATCTGCAGCTGCCACTGTTGCACACGATGTGTCCCCCCATCGAGCAGCTAGTGGAAAGCGTCAGCAGGCTGTGTTGCAGATGATGTGTTTGGGCAACAGACACACCGCTGAGGTGCTGGCCGAGTACTTGAAGCGACAAACTGAGTCATGGCTGGGCAGTGTACATCTTGAGGCAGGCAAGGTAGTTAGTGATAACGGCCGTAATTTTGTGGCAGCCATAGCCCTTTCAAAACTCAGCCACATACCTTGCTTGGCTCACACCTTGAACCTGGTGGTGCAGTGCTTCCTCAAAAATTATCCGGAGTTAACAGCCCTGCTCCAGAAGGTGCGAAGACTGTGCGCGCACATCCGCCGGTTGCCTGTACACTCCGTTCGTATGCAGAAGCTGCAGCGATTGCTCCACCTTCCCAACCACCGCCTCATTATCGAAATTGCAACAAGGTGGAACTCCACCCTGCACATGGTGGAGCGGCTGTGCGAGCAGAGGCAGGCCATAATGCATTTGTGGGAGGATACACGGCCAGGCACTTTGAGAGCAGACATGGAGTTGACAGGCGTGCAGTGGTCGAAGCTGAAAGACCTTTGTAAAGTCCTTCAGTGTTTTGAGGAATGCACACGGCTGGTAAGCGCAGACGACGCCATCCTAAGCATGAGCATCCCACTTATGCGTCTGCTCATGCAAACTTTGACGCACCTTAAGGAGCAGGCGTCTGCAGCCAATGTTGATGAGGAGGAAGAGGAGGAGGGAATCCTTGATGACATTCAGCCATTGTCTGCTCAGGGACCTCTCCTGGACGAGGTGGAGGAAGAAGAGGAGGAGGAGGATGATGATGGGGATGATTACTTAGGGGAGGAGGATGCATCTCGTGGGGCAAGTGAAAATGTTGGCGTGGCAAGGTCTGGTACAGGGTTTGTGCGTGACTGGAGGGATGTGGATTTGCCAGAAAGTGCTCCTCCACCCAGCACTCGCAGTGCATCATTGACACCGGGAACATTGGCCCACATGTCAGATTATGCCTTGCAGATCCTAAAAAGGGACCCCCGCATTGCCAAAATGATGAACGATGACGACTACTGGTTGGCCAGCATCCTGGATCCACGCTATAAAGGCAAATTACAAAACATCATGCCACAGGAGAACCTTGACCTAATATTGGCTAATAAACAAGCAACTCTGGTAAATCGGTTGCTTGAGGCATTCCCAGCACACAGCAGCGGTGATGGTTCTCACACGAGCCGTACGGGCCGGGGGCAGCTTGGCAGAGGTGTTCGTGGTGCACACAGCAGAAGTGGCGTTGGAGACAGGGGTTTCATGACAATGTTGTGGACTGATTTTTCAAATACCGCTCACACAACTGGTAATACGGCATCGATGGAAAGTGACAGGAGACAGCAGTTGTCAACTATGGTTACAAACTACTTTTCCTCCCATATCGATGTTCTCCCACACAGGTCATTCCCCTTTGACTATTGGGCCGCTAAACTGGACACCTGGCCTGAATTGGCCCAATATGCCTTACAGGAGCTCGCTTGCCCAGCTGCAAGTGTGCTATCGGAAAGAGTCTTCAGTGCAGCTGGATCAATCCTGACAGAAAAAAGGACCCGTCTGTCAACCCAAAATGTGGATGATCTAACCTTCATTAAAATGAACCATGCATGGGTTTCCAAGGATTTTGTCCCACCTTCCCCTGATGACACATAGGGTGACAGAAAAATGGCTTGCTTTGGTCCACCTCTTCCTGGGACTTGACCTATTTCGCCTTTTGCATCAGCTGAATGTCCAACATCAACATATGCCACTTTCTAAAACTCCCTAACTGTGCTGCCTCCCCCCCCATGGCCGGGGTCACCACCTAGCGCACGACAACGTGCGAGTGCCGTTGCCCTGGACAGGTGGGTAGGCCGACTCTTGGGCGCTGGCACTGGCATAGGGTCCCTCATAGTGCAATCAAGTGTCTCTGACGGTGGTGGTGCACACCCGCCGTCAGACACACCACCGTACTATCAGGGGCCCTGTGCCAGTGCCGTCGCCAACGAGTGGGCCCCCCCTGCTTGCAAGGTTGAAATACTGTGCAGTGAGATGGAAGATGGGGACGACGAGGAGTCCAGACAAGTACAGGGATTCCCTAGCGAGGAGACTTATTTGATTGTTTTCAATGTTGGGACAGCAATTTTTGGGGAGCACTATACTCTGGAGAATGATAGATGGGGCCCACCATACACTGGAACATTCCAAAGGTGGACATCAGACACTGGAGCAGCATTTACAGGGCCCATTATACACTAGAGCATTAGAAATGGGGCCCATTATGTTTGGAGCATTATTTGGGCCCATAAGACAGTGGAGCTTCATCCATGGGGACCAACATATACTGTAGCATTATGTGGAGCTCATCATATACTGTTTCAAACATTATATGGGACCAATGATTCTGTATGGAGAAATAGATGGGCCTCGTCATGAGATGTAAAAAGTGAGGTATTTTTCATTGTACTATACCGCTATTTATCTGCCGTATCAGAGCATGATGAGTTGTGGTATGTGTTAAAGGGGCGCTCTTTCGCCCAGGGCACATGAAAACCTGGAGCCAGCCCTACCCCCCACAACTTTAGCCAAATAACCCCCATTTTTCAGTGCGTAACTTGTATTATGAAGTTAATTAAGGTTGACAAGCTTAAGAAAGAAGAATTGATGCTTTTGGCATTAAAATGGGCACTGTAGGTGTGTTTCCTGTCCTCCTCTCACTGCCGACTTTTATTCCCCATTGACTTACATTGGGTTTCGTGTTTTGGATCTTGCTCGACCCGACTTTTGGAAAAGTCGGGTTTCACGAAACGAAACTCGACCCTAAAAAACCAAAAGTCGCTCAACTCTAGATACGATCTTTTGGTCATCCTTTATTGCATTGCAATGCAATGTTGCGGCCACCAAAAAAAGTAATTCTGGGGTTTTTACATTTTTTCTCGTTACGCCATTTAGCGATCGGCTTAATTCTTTTTTATAGTGATCGGGTGATTCTGAACGCGGCTATAACAAATATGTGTATGTTTGATTTTTTTATTGTTTTATTTTGAAAGGAGGTGTTTTGAACTTTTATATTTTTTTTTAATATTACAGCATTGTATCTTAATGAACCAGATGACTATTTTTTAGAAAATGAAGAATAATAGAATGTTATCTGTATGTTGGTTTCAAATTTAAGTGTTGATTTCTGGTTGGTCAGGAAAACAGACTTTTGTTTGTGTAAGTCGGTAATATTGACTTTTATTGTGCGCTTATCCTTGATCACTACTGATGTTTGCTGATATGCTAATTATACATTGTGTTATGGAGCCAGTTTGTTGACTTCTAAAGCATAGAGGGAAAAACTATGCAAATAGTTTAACCCCTTCCTTACCGATGAAGTAATAGTTCATCATCGGTAAGGTCCCACGCTTTAAGGTGGGCTCCGGCGGTGAGCCCACCTCAAAGCCGCGACATGTCAGCTGTTATGAACAGCTGACATGTGCCCGCATTAGGTGTGAATGGAATCGCCGTCCGCCCACGCCTATTATCTAGTTAAATCCCGCTGTCAAAGCTGACAGCGGGCATTTAAATAGCACTTCTGGCCGCCGGGCCGGAAGTGAGCTCATCGCTGACCCCCGTCATGTGATCGGGGGTCGGCGTCACGTTGCCTGGACAGCCACAGGTCTCATAGAGACCTCTATGGTTGTTCCAGGCAGATGGCTTTGAGCACCGCCCGGTTGTTGGCGCTCAAAGCACAGCAGTAAATCTTCTACATATGGGCGATTTGCTCATCGCCCATATGTAGCAGAGCCGATCAGGTTGTGCATGCTTCAAGCCTCCTATGGAGGCTATTGTAGCATGCCAAAAGTAAAAAAAATAATGTTTAAAAATAAAAAAACCTAAAAGTTCAAATCACCCCCCTTTTGCCCCAATCAAAATAAAACAGTAAAAAAAAAATCCCACATACACATATTAGGTATCGCCGCGTTCAGAATCGCCCGATCTATCAATAAAAAAAGCATTAACCCGATCGCTAAACGGCGTAGCGAGAAAAAAATTCAAAACGCCAGAATTACGTCTTTTTGGTCGCCGCGACATTGCATTAAAATGCAATAACGGGCGATCAAAAGAAGGTATCTGCACAAAAGTGGTATCATTAAAAACGTCAGCTGGCATGCAAAAAATTAGCCCTCACCCAACCCCAGATCACGAAAAATGGAGACGCTACGGGTCTCGGAAAATTGCACAAATTTTTATTTTTTTTTAGCAAACTTTGGAATTTATTTTCACCACTTAGATAAAAGAGAACCTAGACATGTTTGGTGTCTATGAACTCGTAATGACCTGGAGAATCATAATGCCAGGTCAGATTTAGCATCTAGTGAACCTAGCAAAAAAGCCAAGCAAATAACAAGTGTGGGATTGCACTTCTTTTGCAATTTCACCGCAATTGGAATTTTTTTCCTGTTTTCAAGTACACGACATGGTAAAACCAATGGTGTCATTTAAAAGTACAACTCGTCCTGCAAAAAATAAGCCCTTACCTGGCCATATAGATGGAAAAATAAAAAAGTTATGGCTCTGGAAAAAGGGGAGTGAAAAACAAAAAATAAAACAAAGCTCCGGTAGTGAAGGGGTTAAATAATCAAGTAATGCTATAATAATCTCATCTCCATTCTTACCCTTTATGGAAATACTGAATGAGGGACACTTGTTAAGTCTTAAAATAGGCTACAGGCCTCTGTATAAAGAGACTGAGAGAGAAACAGCCAGAGAGATTCTGCCAAGACATCTATACATCCAAAGGACAAGAGACAGGACAGAAGCCACAACATCATCACAAGGGACACGGATCTATCATTCTATAGGAAACAACCAAGGGGTTTTCAGCCTCGGTTGGAAGAATAAAGATCTGGTACATTGACCATTGCGGAACCATGGATACGTTTGGAGAAGCCAAGTTGTGATCTTTGGATCAACTGGCCTTGTACCTTGTATAGACTCAATGGACTGTCATCTTCCTACACTTGTCGTTAGCTCCTCTCTGTGTGTGTGCCACAGGTAGTGACCCTGGAAGATCTGAAGTCACAGCTGCTATTATCCTGGCGGGTCAGTGGAAGGGTGAGACTCTGTAATGTGCTGGAGACCTTTGGTCGTAATGCCAACCCATTGGTGATCCATGATCCTGTGATGGGGTCACCGATGGGCAGGATTTCCGATGCGCTTGCTGGAAGTGTGCATTAAATGCCGCTGTCAGAGGCTGTTAGAGGCAAATGGCAGCTGTTCAAAACAGCTGACATGTGCCGGAAAAGATGTGACATCACCGCCGTAGCCCACATCAAAGAGAGGAAGTACATTTACACCCAATGTCGGAAAGGGGTTAAAGGGGATTGTTTTTACAGAGACAGAAGTGGTAATCAATCATGTATACATACAAATAATTAAAAAAATACACAGCTTCTAATGTTAAATAGTATAGAGTTACCACAAGAAAATATAATTTGTGTAAATCAAGTGTAGATATCAAAATTCAGGCAAATGTCAAATGTTGTAGCTCCTTCTAGTGGCCATGTGCAAAAGTGCCATCATAGAGTAACATGTATCCTAAGAGTGTATGTACAAAAATACTTGGCACTCAAAAATGAAGAAGCAGTATATTCTTTATTTAGCATCCAGACAAAAATAGACTCATATCGTATGAACGTTTTCGGTCCAACAACGGACCTTCATCAGAAAGGTTTTTTTGGTAGAAAACTGCAAAAGATACAGATAGGGTAATAGATATCCTTAGGTGGTAGCAAAGTCTATGCTGCTGGTATTATATAGAGGCTGGAGCACGAGTCTATCTGGTTGGAGTTAGATAAATGTGCCGTGTAAGGAGCACCCTGGATTCCTCCTGCAGGCAATAAGTGCTGTATGTTTGCAGAGCCTGCACTCCTAGCGCTGTTAACCCATTCCTGTAGCCCTGCTTTCTCCAGTCACATTAATCTAACTCCAACCAGATAGACTCGTGCTCCAGCCTCTATATTATACCAGCAGCATAGACTTTGCCACCACCTAAGGATATCTATTACCCTATCTGTATCTTTTGCAGTTTTCTACCAAAAGAAACCAAAAAAACCTTTCTGATGAAGGTCCGTTGTTGGACCGAAAACGTTCATACGATATGTGTCTATTTTTGTCTGGATGCTAAATAAAGAATATACTGCTTCTTCATTTTTGAGTGCCAAGTATTTTTGTACTTATTTATGGGTTGGAAACCTTACTTGAGCACCGAACAACCTTCTTTTTTTTCTCTGGAGTGCCGTGTTCTTTTGCCTACTATGTATCCTAAGAGAGCGTCACTATCAAGGTGGAGATGAGATAAGTGCACCGTATTTATTGAGTGTAAGATAAATCCATACATAGATATATGTAAGCGGATTGTAGATCTATCACTGGATATCAGTGTATAAGGGGAATAGATCCTGTGCACTTATAGATGAATAGCTTATATAATGAGAGGACACAGAGCAAAGGGTATAAATAGTGAGAGAATAAAGAGCTGACAGCGCATTACATCCCTGGAGTACAAATAGGAGATATAAAGTGCAGCCAGTGCTATATGGGATATCCCAGGAATACAGCACAGCCCATATAGTGTAAAGGAGGAACCATCCTAACAAGAGATGGGGATTACAGATCCTACAGGCGACATGCCGGGAGTGTAAAGAGAAAGATGGCAGAGTCACCACTATTCCCTCTTACGGGCGTTTCACCCCGTCAGCTTCCTCAGAGGGTACGAATAAATGTTTCCACCACACCAAGGTCCTGCACTAATCCAGGCAAGGGGGATAACTCTGGGGTAAAGAGGGGGTGTTTCTAAAGGAATTGGGGCTGTTCCCCGGTCACATCTTCCCCAGTGAAGCAGGAGGTTCAGGATGAAAACCTGTTGGTAAGACCAAGATGGATAATGCTGCATAGAGCCATCTGGTAGCGATAAGTCAGGTGAAGTGATAGTGAGGGGGGTCCGGAAACAAAACAATGCAGGTGAAAAGAGCCAAATGTGACCCCACCGAGTGACCAGTGAGAGTGCAACTGTGCAACGGGTAAGAAAAGAGAATAAACAGTGATATGGTAAAGATATAAAGAGAAAAGCAGCTTAATAACAGTGATGATAATAAAATCTATGGGAAGTGTTTGTGGTGAAGTGTATACACTCCTAGAAATGTTTCCTCTACAATATAGAGATATAAGTGATCAGTATTAGGACGTGTAACAAAGAGGAATCTGTTATTTTATAGAGAGAATGTAATGAGCAATAAATGACGGGAATAATCGGGAATGAAATTGTTATTAATAATATAATGAGATCCCAGCACCTGACACTTCCCGGGATATATGGGCTTATATTAGAATCCCAATTACCAACTGGAAAGATAACAACAAAGGGAAAAGGGCGGAACAAAAAACAAGCCCCAAACACCTCATAACCCACAATGTAAGGGCAGAAAAATACCGGAAATATAAGTTTCTATTCACACTGCAATATTAGTCACCTGTGATCTGTGTCTCTCCCAGAAGAGAAGTCATCACAGCGTCATTCCCCGTAATAACCGTATAGAGGAGGAAATGATCGCGGAGAGAGCGTCCATTGTTAGAATAGTGGGGAGACACAGATGGGATCCAATGCTCCTGACTGTCCGGATGTCTAGAGGATCGTCACCATCGGAGAGTAAAGTGCAGATCGGCGATCTTGTGACCGGTGTATTATGGGGAAATAAGAAACAAATAAGACACATTGAGATCAGAGAAAACTGTTCTATGTAATAAAGAGTGTAGAGAACGAATTCCACCAAACCCCCTATAGGAAAGGGGAGAAGCGGAGAACTTCATCTACACCATTGGGATGTCAGGGATTTAATGGCCGGATCCATTTAGTCTCTAATTGTGACCAGATCTTTTTCCAGTCGCCCCCTATTGGTAACCAGGACCCTATCGGTGCCAGAGACACGGAGTAAGCTGGAATCACAGGTATGTGTTTTATAGTCAACTCCTCTAAATCAGAAGCCATGAACATAACGCTGACCTGACACAACTGATTTCTAACTTTCCCTGTAAGTGGCAGAAAGACGCAATTAACCCCTTCATGCTGCGGCCCATTTTCGCTTTTTGTTTCTATTTTTTCCTTCCCTTCTTCCCAGAGCCATAACTCTTTATCTCTCTGGCCACATAGACATATGAGGGCTTGATGTTTGCGGGGCGAGTTGTACTTTTCAATGACTCCCTTAATTTTACCACATATTGTACTCAAAGACGAGGAAAAATTCCAAGTGCAGTGAAATTGTGAAAAAACAATTCTGACATTGTTTTTTGTGAACTGTTTTTGTACATTTTGTGGTAAAATTGACCGTGTAATATGATTCTCCTCATCACTATGATTACGGCAACACCAAACATGTCCAGTAGAGTTGAGCGACTTTTGGTTTTTTAGGGTCGCGTTTCGTTTCGTGAAACCCGACTTTTCCAAAAGTCAGGTCGAGCAAGATCGTCCGATTATAGGGAAAAGTCGGGGTCGTCCCGAAACACGAAACCCAATGTAAGTCAATGGGGAATAAAAGTCGGCAGTGAGAGGAGGACAGGAAACACACCTACAGTGCCCATTTGAATGCCAAAAGCATCAATTCTTCTTACTTAAGCTTGTCAACCTTAATTAACTTCATAATACAAGTTACGCACTGAAAAATGGGGGTTATTTGGCGAAATTTGTGGGGGGGAGGGCTGGCTGCAGGTTTTCATGTGCCCTGGGCGAAAGAGCGCCCCTTTAAGGCTAGTTTCACACTTGCTTTTTTTTGCAGCGCGTTTTTCCCGCAAAAAAACGCATTGAAAAAACGCATACAAAAGCATACAACTGCTGCGTTTTTTTCAAGCATTTTTATGAGCATGCATGAAAAAAACGCAGCGTTTTTATGCGTTTGTATGCGTTTTAGTGCGTTTTTACCGCATTTGCGGTTTTTTCCAACATTAGGTGGCCCCTCACACTAACCCAAACCATGACTTTACTAACCCTAACCCTGACCCTAACCCTAACCCTAACCCTGACCCTAACCCTTAACCAAATCATACTTAACCCTAACCCAAACCCTAAACCCTAACTAACCCTAACCCTAACCCTAACCCTGACCCTAACCCTTAACCAAATCATACTTAACCCTAACCCAAACCCTAAACCCTAACTAACCCTAACCTCTGGAAAATACAAACGCACACCCCAAAAAAACGCAGCGCATGAAAATCGCATACATGCGCTTACCAGCACGCAGGTATGCGCACCCATGTTAAATATAGGGGAAAAAACGCATGCGCACATATGCGTTTTTTTCCAGCGCAAAAAAACGCAAATGTGAAACCAGCCTAACACATACCACAACTCATCATGCTCCGATACGGCAGAGAAATAGCGGTATAGTACAATGAAAAATACCTCACTTTTTACATCTCATGACGAGGCCCATCTATTTCTCCATACAGAATCATTGGTCCCATATAATGTTTGAAACAGTATATGATGAGCTCCACATAATGCTACAGTATATGTTGGTCCCCATGGATGAAGCTCCACTGTCTTATGGGCCCAAATAATGCTCCAAACATAATGGGCCCCATTTCTAATGCTCTAGTGTATAATGGGCCCTGTAAATGCTGCTCCAGTGTCTGATGTCCACCTTTGGAATGTTCCAGTGTATGGTGGGCCCCATCTATCATTCTCCAGAGTATAGTGCTCCCCAAAAATTGCTGTCCCAACATAGAAAACAATCAAATAAGTCTCCTCGCTAGGGAATCCCTGTACTTGTCTGGACAGGTGCTGTAGCTTGCTTAACAGCTCGCCAGCCATTCTCACGCCCAGTATGGATTGCACGTGATTGCACAAAGGTTAGAAAGGGTACCGTATCCCTGGATAACATGTATGGATAGCGTACACATTCAAAATATATGTCTATACAGCATGAAGCAGGCTCAGACGGTGTTAGGCCCAGTATGGATTGCACGTCATTGCACAAAGGTTAGAAAGGGTACCGTATCCCCGGATAACAAGTATGGATAGCGTACACATTCAAAATATATGTCTATACAGCATGAGGCAGGCTCAGACGGTGTTAGGCCCAGTATGGATTGCACGTCATTGCACAAAGGTTAGAAGGGGTACCGTATCCCCGGATAACATGTATGGATAGCGTACACATTCAAAATATATGTCTATACAGCATGAGGCAGGCTCAGACGGTGTTAGGCCCAGTATGGATTGCACGTCATTGCACAAAGGTTAGAAGGGGTACCGTATCCCCGGATAACATGTATGGATAGCGTACACATTCAAAATATATGTCTATACAGCATGAGGCAGGCTCAGACGGTGTTAGGCCCAGTATGGATTGCACGTCATTGCACAAAGGTTAGAAAGGGTACCGTATCCCCGGATAACATGTATGGATAGCGTACACATTCAAAATATATGTCTATACAGCATGAGGCAGGCTCAGACGGTGTTAGGCCCAGTATGGATTGCACGTCATTGCACAAAGGTTAGAAAGGGTACCGTATCCCTGGATAACATGTATGGATAGCGTACACATTCAAAATATATGTCTATACAGCATGAGGCAGGCTCAGACGGTGTTAGGCCCAGTATGAATTGCACGTCATTGCACAAAGGTTAGAAGGGGTACCGTATCCCCGGATAACATGCATGGATAGCGTACACATTCAAAATATATGTCTATACAGCATGAGGCAGGCTCAGACGGTGTTAGGCCCAGTATGGATTGCACGTCATTGCACAAAGGTTAGAAAGGGTACCGTATCCCTGGATAACATGTATGGATAGCGTACACATTCAAAATATATGTCTATACAGCATGAGGCAGGCTCAGACGGTGTTAGGCCCAGTATGGATTGCACGTCATTGCACAAAGGTTAGAAGGGGTACCGTATCCCCGAATAACATGTATGGATAGCGTACACATTCAAAATATATGTCTATACAGCATGAGGCAGGCTCAGATGGTGTTAGGCCCAGTATGGATTGCACGTCATTGCACAAAGGTTAGAAGGGGTACCGTATCCCCGGATAACATGTATGGATAGCGTACACATTCAAAATATATGTCTATACAGCATGAGGCAGGCTCAGACGGTGTTAGGCCCAGTATGGATTGCACGTCATTGCACAAAGGTTAGAAAGGGTACCGTATCCCCGGATAACATGTATGGATAGCGTACACATTCAAAATATATGTCTATACAGCATGAGGCAGGCTCAGACGGTGTTAGGCCCAGTATGGATTGCACGTCATTGCACAAAGGTTAGAAAGGGTACCGTATCCCTGGATAACATGTATGGATAGCGTACACATTCAAAATATATGTCTATACAGCATGAGGCAGGCTCAGACGGTGTTAGGCCCAGTATAGATTGCACGTCATTGCACAAAGGTTAGAAGGGGTACCGTATCCCCGGATAACATGTATGGATAGCGTACACATTCAAAATATATGTCTATACAGCATGAGGCAGGCTCAGACGGTGTTAGGCCCAGTATGGATTGCACGTCATTGCACAAAGGTTAGAAAGGGTACCGTATCCCCGGATAACATGTATGGATAGCGTACACATTCAAAATATATGTCTATACAGCATGAGGCAGGCTCAGACGGTGGTAGGCCCAGTATGGATTGCACGTGATTGCACAAAGGTTAGAAAGGGTACCGTATCCCTGGATAACATGTATGGATAGCGTACACATTCAAAATATATGTCTATACAGCATGAGGCAGGCTCAGACGGTGTTAGGCCCAGTATGGATTGCACGTCATTGCACAAAGGTTAGAAAGGGTACCGTATCCCTGGATAACATGTATGGATAGCGTATACATTCAAAATATATGTCTATACAGCATGAGGCAGGCTCAGACGGTGTTAGGCCCAGTATGGATTGCACGTCATTGCACAAAGGTTAGAAGGGGTACCGTATCCCCGGATAACATGTATGGATAGCGTACACATTCAAAATATATGTCTATACAGCATGAGGCAGGCTCAGACGGTGTTAGGCCCAGTATGGATTGCACGTCATTGCACAAAGGTTAGAAAGGGTACCGTATCCCTGGATAACATGTATGGATAGCGTACACATTCAAAATATATGTCTATACAGCATGAGGCAGGCTCAGACGGTGTTAGGCCCAGTATGGATTGCACGTCATTGCACAAAGGTTAGAAGGGGTACCGTATCCCCGAATAACATGTATGGATAGCGTACACATTCAAAATATATGTCTATACAGCATGAGGCAGGCTCAGACGGTGTTATGCCCAGTATGGATTGCACGTCATTGCACAAAGGTTAGAAGGGGTACCGTATCCCCGGATAACATGTATGGATAGCGTACACATTCAAAATATATGTCTATACATCAGGAGGCAGGCTCAGACGGTGTCAGGCACAGTATGGATTTGACGGCCCAGATTACACAGCGGAGGAGCAGGGAGAGGTAAAGATTGCAAATGCTGGGGCCCTGGCCAAGCAAGGGGGGCACACTCGTGGGCGTCGGTACTGGCACTGGGCCCCTCATAGTACAGCGGTGTGTCTGACGGCGGGTGTGCACCACCACCGTCAGAGACACTTGATTGCACTATGAGGGACCCTGTGCCAGTGCCCGCGCCCAAGAGTCGGCCTACCCACCTGTCCAGGGCAACGGCACTCGCACAGTGTCGTGCGCTAGGTGGTGACCCCGGCCATGGGGGGGGAGGCAGCACAGTTAGGGAGTTTTAGAAAGTGGCATATGTTGATGTTGGACATTCAACTGATGCAAAAGGCGAAATAGGTGAAGTACCAGGAAGAGGTGGACCAAAGCAAGCCATTTTTCTGTCACCCTATGTGTCATCAGGGGAAGGTGGGACAAAATCCTTGGAAACCCATGCGTGGTTCATTTTAATGAAGGTTAGATCATCCACATTTTGGGTTGACAGACGGGTCCTTTTTTCTGTCAGGATTGATCCAGCTGCACTGAAGACTCTTTCCGATAGCACACTTGCAGCTGGGCAAGCGAGCTCCTGTAAGGCATATTGGGCCAATTCAGGCCAGGTGTCCAGTTTAGCGGCCCAATAGTCAAAGGGGAATGACCTGTGTGGGAGAACATCGATATGGGAGGAAAAGTAGTTTGTAACCATAGTTGACAACTGCTGTCTCCTGTCACTTTCCATCGATGCAGTATTACCAGTTGTGTGAGCGGTATTTGAAAAATCAGTCCACAACATTGTCATGAAACCCCTGTCTCCAACGCCACTTCTGCTGTGTGCACCACGAACACCTCTGCCAAGCTGCCCCCGGCCCGTACGTCTCGTGTGAGAACCATCACCGCTGCTGTGTGCTGGGAATGCCTCAAGCAACCGATTTACCAGAGTTGCTTGTTTATTAGCCAATATTAGGTCAAGGTTCTCCTGTGGCATGATGTTTTGTAATTTGCCTTTATAGCGTGGATCCAGGATGCTGGCCAACCAGTAGTCATCATCGTTCATCATTTTGGCAATGCGGGGGTCCCTTTTTAGGATCCGCAAGGCATAATCTGACATGTGGGCCAATGTTCCCGGTGTCAATGATGCACTGCGAGTGCTGGGTGGAGGAGCACTTTCTGGCAAATCCACATCCCTCCAGTCACGCACAAACCCTGTACCAGACCTTGCCACGCCAACATTTTCACTTGCCCCACGAGATGCATCCTCCTCCCCTAAGTAATCATCCCCATCATCCTCCTCATCCTCCTCCTCCTCTTCTTCCTCCACCTCGTCCAGGAGAGGTCCCTGAGCAGACAATGGCTGAATGTCATCAAGGATTCCCTCCTCCTCTTCCTCCTCATCAACATTGGCTGCAGACGCCTGCTCCTTAAGGTGCGTCAAAGTTTGCATGAGCAGACGCATAAGTGGGATGCTCATGCTTAGGATGGCGTCGTCTGCGCTTACCAGCCGTGTGCATTCCTCAAAACACTGAAGGACTTTACAAAGGTCTTTCAGCTTCGACCACTGCACGCCTGTCAACTCCATGTCTGCTCTCAAAGTGCCTGGCCGTGTATCCTCCCACAAATGCATTATGGCCTGCCTCTGCTCGCACAGCCGCTCCACCATGTGCAGGGTGGAGTTCCACCTTGTTGCAATGTCGATAATGAGGCGGTGGTTGGGAAGGTGGAGCAATCGCTGCAGCTTCTGCATACGAACGGAGTGTACAGGCGACCGGCGGATGTGCGCGCACAGTCTTCGCTCCTTCTGGAGCAGGGCTGTTAACTCCGGATAATTTTTGAGGAAGCACTGCACCACCAGGTTCAAGGTGTGAGCCAAGCAAGGTATGTGGCTGAGTTTTGAAAGGGCTATGGCTGCCACAAAATTACGGCCGCTATCACTAACTACCTTGCCTGCCTCAAGATGTACACTGCCCAGCCATGACTCAGTTTGTCGCTTCAAGTACTCGGCCAGCACCTCGGCGGTGTGTCTGTCGCCCAAACACATCATCTGCAACACAGCCTGCTGACGCTTTCCACTAGCTGCTCGATAGGGGGACACATCATGTGCAACAGTGGCAGCTGCAGATGGAGTGCTCATACGACTGCGCTCTGTGGACGAGCTGTCGCTTCTGGAGGAGGAGGAGGAGGAGGAGGGTCGAACGCCTACAGCCAACTGTTTCCTAGACCGTGGGCTAGGCAGCACTGTCCCACCACCGCTGTCCCCTGTGGACCCTGCATCCACCACATTAACCCAGTGCGCAGTGATGGACACGTAACGGCCCTGGCCATGCCTACTGGTCCATGCATCAGTTGTGAGGTGCACCTTTCCGCTCACTGACTGCTTGAGTGCATGGACAATGCGGTCTTTCACATGATGGTGGAGGGCTGGGATGGCTTTGCGAGAGAAGAAGTGGCGACTGGGTAGGTCATAGCGTGGTTCTGCATAGGCCATGAGTTCGCGGAAAGCTGTGCTTTCCACCAACCGAAAGGGCATCATCTCAAACGAGATTAGTTTGGCAATGTGGGCGTTCAAACCCAGTGTACGCGGATGAGAGACTGAGTACTTTCTTGACCTACTCATAGTGTCTGGGAGGGTGAGCTGGACTTGAGAGCTGCATATGGTGGAAGTAGCGGTGGACAGGGCGGACTGAGAGAGGGTTGATGATGGTGATGGAGTTGGTGTTCTTTCTGATGGCCTAGAATCAGTCTTTCGTTGATATAACAGTGGGATTCCCTGACTGCTGTGGCCTTGCAACGACACCTCAACATTTGCTGCTGTGCTAACCGGTGTGCTTACAGTGGGGGAAACAATGTAGCGTTGCTGACTACCTTCGTTGTGATCAGTTGCACATGTGGCACTTGAGGTTTGGTGTTGTGTCCACGCTTGCAAGTGCATGCTGGTTAAATGTCTAAGCATGCAACTGGTATTCAAATTTTTCAGATTTTTCCCTCGGCTAAAGGTCTTTGCGCACTTCTTGTATTGTTCAACATCTTTATCAACGATTTAGATGAAGGAATTGAGGGTAAACTGATTAAATTTGCTGATGACACAAAGCTAGGAGGGATAGCTAATACTAGAGAAGAGAGAGAGAGGATTCAAAAAGATTTAAATAAACTGGAGAAGTGGGCAGCAACTAACAGAATGGTTTTTAACAGGGAGAAATGCAAAGTACTACATCTGGACAATAAAAATGAAAAAAGCATATATAGAATGGGAGGAATAGGGCTAAGTGACAGCACATGTGAAAAAGACTTGGGTATACTAATAGATCACAGACTGAATATGAGTCAACAGTGTGATGCAGCAGCAAAAAAGGCAAATGCAATTCTAGGATGTATTAACAGAAGCATACAGTCTAGATCACGTGAAGTCATTATTTCCCTCTACTCCTCTTTGGTCAGACCTCATCTGGAATATTGTGTCCAGTTTTGGGCACCACATTTTAAAAAAGACATCAACAAACTGGAGCAAGTTCAGAAAAGAGCGACCAGAATGGTGACCGGTCTGCAAACCCTGTCTTATGAGGAAAGGTTGCAGGATTTGGGATTGTTTAGTTTGCAAAAGAGAAGACTGAGAGGAGACTTAATAGCTGTCTACAAATATCTAAAGGGCTGTCACATTGTAGAAGGATCAACTTTATTCTCATTTGCACAAGGAAAGACTAGAAGCAATGGGATGAAACTGAATGGGAGGAGACACAGATTAGATATTAGAAAAAACTTTTTGACAGTTAGAGTGATCAATGAGTGGAACAGGCTGCCACGAGAAGTGGTGAGTTCTCCTTCAATGGAAGTCTTCAAACAGAGGCTGGACAGACATCTGACTGGGATGATTTAGCGAATCCTGCTTTGAGCAGGGGGTTGGACCAGATGGCCCAGGAGGTCCCTTCCAACTCTACGATTCTATGATTCTATGATTCTATGATTCTTACAGATAACCTTGGCCTGATCATGAGGATTTTGTTCAAAAAACTGCCACACTGCACTCTTCCTACTTTGGCAGACATTTTGTGGCCTAGCACGCTGTGATCTTTTGACCCTCTGGACAAGCTGTCCAGCAACTCTTTTGATGTTTGGAACCTGTCTTTGGAGTGCTCCGGGCCTGCCAGATAACAGCTGTTGCGATGTCGATGTCTGCTGTGGATGCTCCTCATCTGAGCTATTGGAAGCAGCACCCTCTTCCCCCAATGGATGCCAATCTGGGTCAACAACTGGGTCATCCATCACCTCCTCTTCTATGTCATGTGCACCTTTCTCTGTGTCACCGTGTATGGTGGTATAGTGTGCGGGAAGGGGCACCTGAGTCTCATCAGGGTCAAAATCTGGCTCTGTACACTGCGAGGACAATGTAGTGCTCTGAGTGAATGTACCAGCAGAATCATCCATCAGCGGCTGTGCATCAGTGCACTCCATGTCAGATTCATCTTGGCCTGGGTAATTCACCATTTCACTTGATAATCCAGGCATGGTATGTGAAAACAGCTCCATGGAGTAATCAGTAGTATGGCCTGCGTCATCCTTCAATCTTGGTTGGGGTGAAGGACACAAGGAAAGGTGTGGTTCATGAACATGAGCCTCCAATGACGACTCAGTGCTTTTACTTTTTACAACTGAAGAAGAGGAGGCGATAGAGCTGGAGACTGAGTCAGCAATGTAAGACAAAACTTTTTCCTGATGCTCTGCCTTTAAAAGCGGTTTGCCAACTCCTAGAAAACTAAGCGTTCGAGGCCTTATGTAGACAGACGATGACGCAGGGTCAGCACCTCCTGCATTTGGTCCTATTTTGCTCTTGCCACTACCATCAGATCCACCACCAACACCATCATTACCAGCTGCCAACCCCCGCCCAATTCCACGGCCTCTTCCACCAGCCTTCCTCATTTTTGGTAGAAATGTAGACAAAATCCAACAAACTATATAGTAATGTAAAACAAGGTACAAGGTGTCTATAGGACAGGGGAGTTTTAGAATTTCTGCACACACTTGTGGACAGTGGACACTTGTGGATTGTGTGCGGCCCACTGATATCTGAGCGCTATGTGACACGCTCAATGGCACAGCTGCCTGTGACCAAAGTGACGAGAGGATAATGGAGATTTTGAATCTCTGCGTACACTTGTGGACAGTGGACACTTGTGGATTGTGTGCGGCCCACTGATATCTGAGCGCTATGTGACACGCTCGATGGCACAGCTGCCTGTGACCAAAGTGACGAGAGGATAATGGAGATTTTGAATCTCTGCGTACACTTGTGGACAGTGGACACTTGTGGATTGTGTGCGGCCCACTGATATCTGAGCGCTATGTGACACGCTCGATGGCACAGCTGCCTGTGACCAAAGTGACGAGAGGATAATGGAGATTTTGAATCTCTGCGCACACTTTTGGACACTGGACACTTGTGGATTGTGTGAGGCCCACTGATATCTGAGCGCTATGTGACACGCTCGATGGCACAGCTGCCTGTGACCAAAGTGACGAGAGGATAATGGAGATTTTGAATCTCTGCGTACACTTTTGGACACTGGACACTTGTGGATTGTGTGCGGCCCACTGATATCTGAGCGCTATGTGACACGCTCGATGGCACAGCTGCCTGTGACCAAAGTGACGAGAGGATAATGGAGATTTTGAATCTCTGCGTACACTTTTGGACACTGGACACTTGTGGATTGTGTGCGGCCCACTGATATCTGAGCGCTATGTGACACGCTCGATGGCACAGCTGCCTGTGACCAAAGTGACGAGAGGATAATGGAGATTTTGAATCTCTGCGTACACTTTTGGACACTGGACACTTGTGGATTGTGTGCGGCCCACTGATATCTGAGCGCTATGTGACACGCTCGATGGCACAGCTGCCTGTGACCAAAGTGACGAGAGGATAATGGAGATTTTGAATCTCTGCGTACACTTTTGGACACTGGACACTTGTGGATTGTGTGCGGCCCACTGATATCTGAGCGCTATGTGACACGCTCGATGGCACAGCTGCCTGTGACCAAAGTGACGAGAGGATAATGGAGATTTTGAATCTCTGCGTACACTTTTGGACACTGGACACTTGTGGATTGTGTGCGGCCCACTGATATCTGAGCGCTATGTGACACGCTCGATGGCACAGCTGCCTGTGACCAAAGTGACGAGAGGATAATGGAGATTTTGAATCTCTGCGTACACTTGTGGACAGTGGACACTTGTGGATTGTGTGCGGCCCACTGATATCTGAGCGCTATGTGACACGCTCGATGGCACAGCTGCCTGTGACCAAAGTGACGAGAGGATAATGGAGATTTTGAATCTCTGCGTACACTTGTGGACAGTGGACACTTGTGGATTGTGTGCGGCCCACTGATATCTGAGCGCTATGTGACACGCTCGATGGCACAGCTGCCTGTGACCAAAGTGACGAGAGGATAATGGAGATTTTGAATCTCTGCGTACACTTGTGGACAGTGGACACTTGTGGATTGTGTGCGGCCCACTGATATCTGAGCGCTATGTGACACGCTCGATGGCACAGCTGCCTGTGACCAAAGTGACGAGAGGATAATGGAGATTTTGAATCTCTGCGTACACTTTTGGACACTGGACACTTGTGGATTGTGTGCGGCCCACTGATATCTGAGCGCTATGTGACACGCTCGATGGCACAGCTGCCTGTGACCAAAGTGACGAGAGGATAATGGAGATTTTGAATCTCTGCGTACACTTGTGGACAGTGGACACTTGTGGATTGTGTGCGGCCCACTGATATCTGAGCGCTATGTGACACGCTCGATGGCACAGCTGCCTGTGACCAAAGTGACGAGAGGATAATGGAGATTTTGAATCTCTGCGTACACTTGTGGACAGTGGACACTTGTGGATTGTGTGCGGCCCACTGATATCTGAGCGCTATGTGACACGCTCGATGGCACAGCTGCCTGTGACCAAAGTGACGAGAGGATAATGGAGATTTTGAATCTCTGCGTACACTTTTGGACACTGGACACTTGTGGATTGTGTGCGGCCCACTGATATCTGAGCGCTATGTGACACGCTCGATGGCACAGCTGCCTGTGACCAAAGTGACGAGAGGATAATGGAGATTTTAAATCTATGCGTACACTTTTGGACACTGGACACTTGTGGATGGTGTGAGGCCCACTGATATCTGAGCGCTATGTGACACGCTCGATGGCACAGCTGCCTGTGACCAAAGTGACGAGAGGATAATGGAGATTTTGAATCTCTGTGTACACTTTTGGACACTGGACACTTGTGGATTGTGTGCGGCCCACTGATATCTGAGCGCTATGTGACACGCTCGATGGCACAGCTGCCTGTGACCAAAGTGACGAGAGGATAATGGAGATTTTGAATCTCTGCGTACACTTTTGGACACTGGACACTTGTGGATTGTGTGCGGCCCACTGATATCTGAGCGCTATGTGACACGCTCGATGGCACAGCTGCCTGTGACCAAAGTGACGAGAGGATAATGGAGATTTTGAATCTCTGCGTACACTTTTGGACACTGGACACTTGTGGATTGTGTGCGGCCCACTGATATCTGAGCGCTATGTGACACGCTCGATGGCACAGCTGCCTGTGACCAAAGTGACGAGAGGATAATGGAGATTTTGAATCTCTGCGTACACTTGTGGACAGTGGACACTTGTGGATTGTGTGCGGCCCACTGATATCTGAGCGCTATGTGACACGCTCAATGGCACAGCTGCCTGTGACCAAAGTGACGAGAGGATAATGGAGATTTTGAATCTCTGCGTACACTTGTGGACAGTGGACACTTGTGGATTGTGTGCGGCCCACTGATATCTGAGCGCTATGTGACACGCTCGATGGCACAGCTGCCTGTGACCAAAGTGACGAGAGGATAATGGAGATTTTGAATCTCTGCGTACACTTGTGGACAGTGGACACTTGTGGATTGTGTGCGGCCCACTGATATCTGAGCGCTATGTGACACGCTCGATGGCACAGCTGCCTGTGACCAAAGTGACGAGAGGATAATGGAGATTTTGAATCTCTGCGCACACTTTTGGACACTGGACACTTGTGGATTGTGTGCGGCCCACTGATATCTGAGCGCTATGTGACACGCTCGATGGCACAGCTGCCTGTAACCAAAGTGACGAGAGGATAATGGAGATTTTGAATCTCTGCGTACACTTTTGGACACTGGACACTTGTGGATTGTGTGCGGCCCACTAATATCTGAGCGCTATGTGACACGCTCGATGGCACAGCTGCCTGTGACCAAAGTGACGAGAGGATAATGGAGATTTTGAATCTCTGCGTACACTTTTGGACACTGGACACTTGTGGATTGTGTGCGGCCCACTGATATCTGAGCGCTATGTGACACGCTCGATGGCACAGCTGCCTGTGACCAAAGTGACGAGAGGATAAGGGAGATTGGATTGCTTTTAAAAAAGCAGTTTGCGGAGCAGTGGGTAAACAGCAATGCCAGCGTGTCAGAAAGCCTTAAAAGGCAGCCCAACAACCAACACCACTGATACACCACAATATAGCCTCCCCTTGCACTGCACACACATTGACTTGTGTGTTGTGCAGGCCAAATCGCTAGCAGCAGAAGCAGTTTTTTTGTCTTCTTCCCTGCCTAACGCTCTCCCTACAGAATCAGCAGCCACCTCTCCCTATACTAAGATCGGCAGAAGTAAGATGGCGGTCGGCGTGCACGCCCTTTTATACCCCCTGTGACGCCCACCAAAGCAAGCCAATCACTTGCATGCCCTTCTGAAAGATGGTGGTGACCCGTGCCTATGTCATCACGTTGCCCACAGTGTCCGTGGATCCTGATTGGCTGAAAAAGAGCGCAAAACAAACTTTTGAAACGCGACTTTGGCGCGTAAGTCGCCGACCTCGTGGCCGACCTCATACTAGGGTCGGGTTTCGTTTCATGAAACCCGACTTTGCCAAAAGTCGGCGACTTTTGAATTTTTTCGACCCGTTTCGCTCAACTCTAATGTCCAGTTTTTATTACTCTTTTAGTGGAGAAAAAAAAATCTGAGGTTTGGTAAGAAACATTTTTGGAGCAGTTTCTCCATTTCCCGAGCCCCGTAACATTGTTATTTTCCTCCGGTGGAGCTGTATGATGGATTATTTTCTGCAGGACGAGATAACGTTTTTATTAGTACAATTGTGATCGCTCGTTACAGCATTTTTTGTGGAATTGTGCCAACCATAAATACGTAATTTTGGCAATTCTCACATTTTTTCTATTTCCGGTGTTTACTGATCGGGTTAATTGTTTTTATGTTTTTTTACAGAGGGGTAAAAGACACACAGGCAGTGCTGTACAAAAACAACAGATAATGTAACAAAAAAGAACAGCGAGCACTGAAGGAGATAAAAACTGCCAAGATCCTGTTATTAGAGAAGCCGATAAAGGCAATAATGTAGTGTTAGTAGCAATGGACAATATAGTAAGGAGCAGAAAGACAGCGATCAGAGAGCAGCACAGAGAAAAACAAGCACTAATCCCACAAATAACGAGAAGGAACAACTAAGATCTTCTCTGAGATTTCACATAGAGAAGGGATGATTGTCTAAGAAATACCAGAGAAACTCTTCCCTGAATTTCCACACAAGCCGCATTGGTATTATATTCCTAAAGTCCACAAAGACGCAGCGCCCCCACCAGGTCGCCCGATAGTGTGTGGGGTCGGATCAGTAACAGAATCTTTATCTACATTTATAGACCGGTGTGTGAGACCATTACTGAGAATAGCACCTGCTCACATCAAGGACACCGGAGATTATAGAGAATTGTGTCCGATATAGATTGGCAGGAGGGTTATAAATTGGCTTTGATCGACGTCGGGAGCTTGTACGCACGAATTCCACAAATCACAGGACTGGAAGCAATAAACAATCTATGGAAAAAACTGCTGAAACAGATGACTATATTGGATTCATCCTGGAAAGCCTGAATGTTATATTGTCCCATAAGGCCTTCTCTTTTGGGGGGCAGCTGGTCCACCCAGATGACGGGGACAGCGATGGGGGCGCCAGATGCTGCAGTTTCACTAATTTGTTCTTGTCAGACTTTGAAAATAAATATATTTATAGTGTAAACCCCACCTGACACCTCCGTGCGGACCACCGGTACGTGGATGATGTGTTTCTGGTGTGGGCTGGGACAGAAAGGGGTTAATGATTTTATTACATATATGAACGCAGAGAATAAGGTTAATATGAGATTTATTCACAATTTGGACAGAATAACTTAGATTTCTCAGATGTGAATAATAAAATAGTGGATGGTAGAATAATAACCAGCACCTATAAAAACCTGCAGCCACCAATATGTCCCTCCATTCTAATAATGCGCACCTGAAACATACTAACAGAGGCCGACCATACAACCAGTATCTGAGGCTGAGAACAATGAATAGTAGAGAAGAAGGTTTCCTACAACAAGCGAATGACCTGACACGACTTATTACACAGAGGTTATCCGCCAACATTATTACACTGTGCTAGAGCGATGGAGGAACCCATGTGGGTCTAGTTACAAGATCCAGGAGGAAGAGCAGAAAGAAGGACGAGATAATAAAAGGTTCATTGTTACTTTTACACCTAATCCCAATATGAATGCAATAAAATCAGCGATAAACAGGAATTGGCATTTGTGAGGAGATAAAGATTTAGCCGTAGCAGCAAAGAACAACCCTCGATTGCATCTAGAAGAAGCGGTGACTTAGATGACTTATCGCTACAGGAAAGATTCCAGGAGAAGAACAATAAAGTCACCTGGTTACATGGAAGACGTCCAAGAGGCCATTTCCATTGTGGGGATTGCTCCTTCTGTCATCTCCATCTTACAGGAGAAATCTGAGGATCGGGGCGATGACGGTAGATAAACCAATCACGGGCCGCACAGAGCAAGCGCTTTATGTCATATACTGCTCAGGACAATTATTATATTGCCCAGACTATTAGACCGCGGCACATCAGGCTCAGAGAACATTTCCATTCAGTCACACAGGAGAAGGATCTGTGACATTAATGATATAAGAGAGGTCCATAATGCGGACCCCAATGTGCTGAGATCTGCAGGAATTGAGCCCGCTGATTATCCTGTACAAGGCGGTGACCAGAATAGATTACTACTAACAAGAGAAGCAGCATGGATTGTGGACTGTGATGCACAAGTTCCCCTTGGCCTCAGTGATACATTGAATATGTCTGTGTGGCTGTGATCTATGTTATATTTCTTTTAATTTTTTGTATTAATCATTTCACTGTACTCACTGTAAATGTTTTGCACTTCTCAGTTAACCATTCCCTAACCCTTGTTATAAGGAAGTGGTGTAACCCCCTGACAAGCATGGACCGGTAGAAGCACTAAGCAAGTGCGAAACGGCCGTAGTCCATCAGGCTCTCTCATCTGTATAGCTCCCTGCTACCTGCACGCCGCACTCTAATATGGTTTGATGTCATGTTTCACCATGCAATAAAATTGCAACAAGGATCTGGGTGACAAATTTTTCAATTCCTTATGATTACTCTTAGGCCGGGGTCACACTAACCGACGCAAAATACGGTCAGTATTTTACATGCGTAATACGGACGAATGGCCCCTAAACAGTGCTCCGTATGTCATCCGTAATCAAGGTGTGGTCGCGTATTTTGTGCATGTAAGCATCCGTATGTAATCCGTATGGCATCCGTATGGCGAGATTTTCTCGCTGGCTTGCAAAATGGACATATAATGGAGCCCTATGATAGGGTTTATAACAGAAACCAAAGAATAGATATAGACACATAGAATGCATATATATATTTTATGTGTCTATGTCTATTCTCTCTTTCTTTATTAAACCTGTCAGTGTGAGTTTACTGTATAGCGCACTGAATTGCCGGCTTTGCTAAAAGACACCGGGTGCGTATTTCTCGCAAGTCACATGTGTGGTCCGTGTGTAATCCGTATTTTTTGCGCACCCATAGACTTGCATTGGCATACTACGGGCGTAGTACGCTGACAATCGCAGCATGCTGCTATTGGCACGGAGCGTAGAATACAGATGAGAAATATACGGCTGGTGCGAGGGACCCCATAGAGAATCATTGGTCCGTGTGTAATGCGTGCTTTTAGTGCCTCTCACTCGGCTGTATTCCTCGCCAGTGTGACCCCGGCCTTATACGTATACACAATGGTGATGAATGGAAGGCCGCATTCAATACACTGGAGGGGCATACTGAAAATTTGGTGATGCCATTCAGATTAAACAATGCTCCGGCAGTCTTTGAAAATGTCATTTTTTTTCTCCCCGATGGGTAGATTTGCGGTAGTTTACCTGGATGATATATTGAGTTACTCACGTCCTCTGCAGGAGCATCATGAGCATGTCAGACAGCTGGGGTGGGAAAAACATTACCCAGCAATCCCTTTTTGACATTTTGAAGACTTCCATCATTGAAAAATGTCCTGGCACCAAGAAACATAAAAGAGAAGAAGGAAGATTTGCTAAAAATCGCCTGTCTCCCAAATAAAATCATTACATGCAATCTGAAAACTTGCCTCTGTTGTGACTCGATCTGCCATGGTCTCTCTGATCTCACCCTTATTTCTACCGGTGAAATTTTCCCGACCAAAACTCCCATGTCATGTTCCACCAGTTATGTTACACACGTGATTATATGCTCATACCAGAAATTATATGTGGGAAGGACGACCCAACCCCTCCACAAAAGGCTGAACTCACACCGTCCCAATACTCCATAGGGTTTTCTCCAACATGGGCTTTCACGTCACTGCACCATCAAACACAAGAAAGATTCCACACAACTGAGAATATTCCCCACAGAGGAGATTCCCCCACAGGGTCAGAATCGCATTGGATATCTACATCGGGAAGAAATCTTCTGGATTTATAAACTAAACCCCCTTACTCCAAATGGCCTCAGTGAGATCACAGATGTTACAGAGGCTCCTGCTGCACCAGCCTGGGATAAGTCAGATCATCGCCGGATCCCCGAACACCTCCTGTGACCCGGCTCCACCAGCGCTGCCGATCCCCCCCCCCGGGTTTACTGAATTCAGACTGTGGGACAGACCCCCATTTCACACATTCACTTTTGCCCTATTATCCTCCTGAGAATTTGGGGTGCGTCTTATGGTCCGGTGCGGCTTATAGTCAGAAGATACAGTATATCTTTATTCATTCTTTTAGGTGACCGCACTTCATTCATAGGCGCTTTATAATATAATTATTGTATGGAAGTGTGTTCTGTTTTCTCATGAACTATAATTTATCTGTGTGTGACGGACTTTCTCATGAACTTTGACATTTTGTGCTTTGTTGGTGTTTTTCACTCCAAAGACATAAATGAGATTTGGGCATTTTAGCTCCTGGTGTGGAGTCGATAGCACAATCATATGCCGCCATATAGTAGACGGCCGGTAACTGGGGATAATTCCCTCATGTGTGGGGTCTATTTCCCTCCAGAGAAATCACACGTTACATTCCACACATAACACTGTGTAGAGAAGGCGGCGCGGGGTAATTGTGCCAGTAGTGAGGGGCGAATAATGGAGGGAATGTCACTGACTGAGGAGAAGGCTCCATGGAGGTCTGCACTCTGGAGATCATGTGACCCCTGACTCCTCCCCTCCTGTGACCTCATCACAGGTCCTGTGCACAGAGCAGCCATATATGTGGAGTGCGGCTCTGCAGGTTAGTGATGGGCAGTCCGGCTCTTCTGGCTCCTTTCCCCAGTTTTTTCCCTCCTGTCCCTTCACTATAAAGCCTGGACCTCATTATACAGCTGTACAGGGGTCTAGTGAAGGCTTTTTAGCCCTTTCCTCAGACTGTAGCTCCTGGGAACAGGCCCTCACTCCTGTCCCTTCACTATAAAGTCTGGGCCTCATTATACAGCTGTACTGGGGTCTAGTGAAGGCTTTTTAGCTCTTTCCTCAGACTGTAGCTCCTGGGCACAGGCCCTCCCTCCTGTCCCTTCACTATAAAGCCTGGGCCTCATTATACAGCTGTACTGGGGTCTAGTGAAGGCTTTTTAGCTCTTACCTCAGACTGTAGCTCCTGGGAACAGGCCCTCACTCCTGTCCCTTCACTATAAAGCCTGGGCCTCATTATACAGCTGTACAGGGGTCTAGTGAAGGCTTTTTAGCCCTTTCCTCAGACTGTAGTTCCTGGGAACAGGCCCTCACTCCTGTCCCTTCACTATAAAGTCTGGGCCTCATTATACAGCTGTACTGGGGTCTAGTGAAGGCTTTTTAGCTCTTTCCTCAGACTGTAGCTCCTGGGCACAGGCCCTCCCTCCTGTCCCTTCACTATAAAGCCTGGGCCTCATTATACAGCTGTACTGGGGTCTAGTGAAGGCTTTTTAGCTCTTACCTCAGACTGTAGCTCCTGGGCACAGGTCCTCCCTCCTGTCCCTTCACTATAAAGCCTGGGCCTCATTATACAGCTGTACAGGGGTCTTGTGAAGGCTTTTTAGCCCTTTCCTCAGACTGTAGCTCCTGGGAACAGGCCCTCACTCCTGTCCCTTCACTATAAAGCCTGGGCCTCATTATACAGCTGTACAGGGGTCTTGTGAAGGCTTTTTAGCCCTTTCCTCAGACTGTAGCTCCTGGGCACAGGCCCTCCCTCCTGTCCCTTCACTATAAAGCCTGGGCCTCATTATACAGCTGTACAGGGGTCTTGTGAAGGCTTTTTAGCCCTTTCCTCAGACTGTAGCTCCTGGGCACAGGTCCTCCCTCCTGTCCCTTCACTATAAAGCCTGGTCCTCATTATACAGCTGTACAGGGGTCCTAGTGAAGGCTTTTAGCCCTTTCCTCAGACTGTAGCTCCTGGGCACAGGCCCTCCCTCCTGTCTCTTCACTATAAAGCCTGGGCCTCATTATACAGCTGTACAGGGGTCTAGTGAAGGCTTTTAGCCCTTTCCTCAGACTGTAGCTCCTGGGCACAGGCCCTCCCTCCTGTCCCTTCACTATAAAGCCTGGGCCTCATTATACAGCTGTACAGGGGTCTAGTGAAGGCTTTTTAGCCCTTTCCTCAGACTGTAGCTCCTGGGAACAGGCCCTCACTCCTGTCTCTTCACTATAAAGCCTGGGCCTCATTATACAGCTGTACAGGGGTCTAGTGAAGGCTTTTTAGCCCTTTCCTCAGACTGTAGCTCCTGGGCACAGGCCCTCACTCCTGTCCCTTCACTATAAAGCCTGGGCCTCATTATACAGCTGTACAGGGGTCTAGTGAAGGCTTTTTAGCCCTTTCCTCAGACTGTAGCTCCTGGTCACCATGTGATCTCACCATGACCCTAACAAGCCAATTAAGGTGTGAAATCTTGGTCAAAATTATCTCAGTACACAAATCTCCAAGGGTGCTCAAAGTTTCATGGGTCGCCCTCCCAGGGCTGTGGGGTACTCGTTACCGGGCCGGTATCTCAGAGGGGAAGGTGTCACAGCAGCGGTGACCCGGTCCGTGGCCCTGGGCGCCCAATGTAAAAAGGGATTGAATGGTGGAATGTAGTTGATTAGATGAATAGTTCGTGACGCCACCTGTGGTGTTCGGCAATAGAGATGTAAGCCGACACTGCAGACAGATCCTCTGGGACTGATGGTGTGGTGCAGCAGTGAGGTTATAGCCCTCCACAGGCAGGGCTATAGTCCCAGGGCAGAGTAGGTGAACTGACACGTAGATGGTGTACTGTCTGGCGCAAGGGATGTGGCAGTGCTGGGCAGGTTGGCGCAGGACTAAGTGGAGGACACCAGGGCATGTAGTTCCAAAACTTTACTCACAGTTTGTTGTACAAACAGGTGCCCGCCTCCGTGCCGTGTCCTCCGGGTCAGATACTCAGTCAACCTCCAGGCCAGATGGAATACTCCTTTCCAACACTCCGCCAACATGTGCCTTTCTGAATGTCTCCTCCTATAGCGCCTTTAAATGAAGTACTCCTAGTACTGAGTTACACTGGAGTTCCTCCTGTCCGATGTTCTTATAAACTCTCCTTGTACGGCAGACAGCTGTAGCCTACTTCGGGGACTCCTTTCTACTAAGTCCCGGCTCACAATGCTGTTGTGCCCCCAAGTCTTGTGTGGGAATAAAGTGGTCACTACTTCTATTCCTCCGGTGTCTGCTGCAGGACCATTAGCATCCATACAACCTCGGGGACCGGGCCCCGGCCTTGCGCTTAGAACTTCTAGGAAGGGTTCTCTTCTAACCCAAGTCCTCTGTTCTCTTTTACTCCTCACGCTCCGTACTAATCTTCCATTCTATGGAGAATCAGGCTTTCAGTCTATGTTGCTCTCTCTTCCTTTCCCGTGCCAGCAGACCCAGGTCACTGGGATCTGCTGCAGCACTTCCATCCAGCTATCCCTCTCTCCGGGGATCTTCTTCTCTCTGACTCTTTAACCAACTGACTTCTCAATCCTCAACTCTTCCCGCTCTCTGTAATATAAACTAACTCCACCCACCTCCCAGCATGTTTCGTGTTCCAAGCAAGGAGCCACCAATGGGTGCTTTGCTATACTCCAAGCAGGGAGCCGCCGAAGGTGCTTTGCTACACTACTTTGAGGTGTGGGGTGCAGGTGTGGGAGTGTGGTCAGGTGTCTCCATCTTACCTGGATGGTGGGGTACCACACCTCAGGAGGAGGTGCAGTACCTCTGTGGCGACTGAGCCTCAGGGGCGCCACATTCGCATCGCCCCTTTTTTCTTTTTGCAATTATAAAATTATAAAAAAGTCTATATATATATATATTTTTTTTTATTATTATTTTTGCCTAAAATAAAAAGGCCATGTGTCATCTTAGAGGTTCGGCCTTTTAGAGATCATTTCATCTTCATCTTACTACTGCTCACAATAACGGTCATTTTGACCAGGGGCACCCACACTTTTACATGCCGCTGTCAATGCTTCATCCCGCTGGTGCTCAATATTTAATAGGGTCTTACTATTAAACGTAATGAAAAGTTCAGTGAATTTCTTTGAGCTGTTATTACTAGAGATGAGCGAATATCGTCGGAGAAGTTGTTATTGGCTAATATCGCTTACCGAATAGCTGCATCGGGACCCCGGATCCCTGGAGCGCTCCCGATAATCAGCTGCATGTGTCGCCCTCCATGCAGGTGCTGTGACTATCACACAGCGCGACACATGCAGCTGACTATCGGGAGCGCTCCAGCACACTGAGTCCTGCACACACTGAGGCCCCTGATCATGTGACCCCTGACTCCTCCCCTCCTGTGACCTCATCACAGGTCCTGTGCGCACAGAGCAGTCATATATGTGGCAGACACTCCTGGATCTTCTGCTTTATGGGCCGGTTCCTCCTGTGAGTCCTATTAACCCTTTCACTCCCTGTATTCTCCTTTCTGACCAGGACAATATCTGAATTCGGATAGTGTAACAGGGATTTAAGCAATGTGGAAGGAAAAAATGACAATTTTACTTTTTTTCCTCACAAAAATGTGACTTTAGCCCCAAAATTGGCAGTGTAACAGCGTAACATCCAGGAGATGTGGAGGGGGCCGTATGAGGGCAACAACCCAGCAGCAGGACAGCTACCTCCACCTTTGTGCAAGGAGGAACAGGAGGAGCACTGCCAGAGCCCTGCAAAATGATCTTCAGCAGGCCACAAATGTTCATGTGTCTGCACAAACGATTAGAAACTGACTCCATTAGGATGACCTGAGGTCCCGATGTCCACAGATGGGGGTTGTGCTCACAGCCCAACAACGTACAGGACACTTGGCATTTGCCACAGAACACCAGGATTGGCAAATTCACCACTGGCGCCCTGTGCTCTTCACAGATGAAAGCAGGTTCACACTGAGCATATGTGACAGACGTGACAGAGTCTGGAGACGCCGTGGAGAGCGATCTGCTGCCTGCAACATCCTTCAGCATGACCGGTTTGGCAGTGGTCAGTAATGGTGTGGGGTGGCATTTCTATGGAGGGTCACACGATGTTGGGCTGTGAGCACAACCCCCATGGAGACACAATTGTGCCTTTATCTGTAGATAAATTCCCAGTGGGGTGCAATTTCCAAAATGCAATAACTTAAGTGGGGAATTTATCTCTGTCAGTCCCTGTTATCTTGGCTGACCCTGGTCCCCAAAGACTCCTTCCCTTACAAGGGCAGTCCACAGCTGACCCTTAATGTCTAGCCAGCCCTGGACTGACCATGGGTGCCTCCCGACGCGTTTCTTCATGACTCATCAGGGAAATGGCACCTATCGGGAGAAACCTTGGGCAGCATGTCCTTCCATATGAAGCAAGAGGCAGTGGTAGATGTCAGGGAAGAAAACTAAATACTGTAAAATAATAAATCTCCTCATATGTTTCCCTTATTATCTCCAGTAATTGTATTATTACACAGGATTCTTATGATGTTACATCGGCTCATCTTCTTTTCATTCAGGTCTCTACAATATCGCATCCTCTCAGTGAAGATCTTCTACAGAAGAGAATTTTCCTGATTTACCCATCAAGGATGGATATGGACAGAGACAAGATGGCGGAGAGGATATTACACCTCACCCTAGAGATCCTCTTCCGTCTCACTGGAGAGGTGAGAGATTCTGATGACGTCACATTACATCATTCTTATCTATGGGAATAATAGATGGACAGAACTGGAGAGGTGAGGACTCTGGAAATGTCTGTAGTGAGATTTATTAATGTGTCTCTCCATTACCAGGATTACACAGTGGTGAAGAAGACCTCTAGTGATCGCTGTCAGGACCCTGTGTCTGAGGGATGGGGAAGACCCCTGAGCCCAATCATGGGGCCTCCACCTCACCCCCTGATCCATGAGGACATCAATGACCAGAAGATTCTAGAACTCATCTACAAGATGATTGAGCTGCTGACTGGAGAGGTGACACTGCTGGGAATGCTGGGACATTATACAGTAACACTATGAAGGGATCGGGGGATGACGGTATCATTGTATGTGTCAGGTTCCTATAAGGTGTCATGATGTCGCTGTCTATTTCTCCATGGAGGAGTGGGAGTATTTTGAAGGACACAAAGATCTGTACAAGAACGTCATAATGGAGGGTCCCCAGCCCCTCACATCACCAGGTAATAGACAGGACTAAATACACACGGCCTATAATTATCTGTATGTAGAGAATGAATTCAGTCCCTGTATGTGTTTCCTCCAGATCTATCCAGTAAGAGGGCAACACCAGAGAGATGTCCCCGTCCTCTTCTTCCACAGGACTGTAAAGAAGAAGAAGATCGCAGTGCTCCTCAGGATTATCAGGTAGATGGAGAGAAGGTGTCAGGAGTAGAGTTGAGCGACTTTTGGTTTTTTAGGGTCGCGTTTCGTTTCGTGAAACCCGACTTTTCCAAAATTCTGGTCGAGCAAGATCATCCGATTATAGGGAAAAGTCGGGGTCGTCCCGAAACCCGAAACCCAATGTAAGTCAATGGGGAATAAAAGTCGGCAGTGAGAGGAGGACAGGAAACACACCTACAGTGCCCATTTGAATGCCAAAAGCATCAATTCTTCTTACTTAAGCTTGTCAACCTTAATTAACTTCATAATACAAGTTACGCACTGAAAAATGGGGGTTATTTGGCTAAAGTTGTGGGGGGGGGGGGCTGGCTTCAGGTTTTCATGTGCCCTGGGCGAAAGAGCGCCCCTTTAACACATACCAAAACTCATCATGCTCCGATACGGCAGAGAAATAGCGTTATAGTACAATGAAAAATACTTCACTTTTTACATCTCATGACGAGGCCCATCTATTTCTCCATACAGAATCATTGGTCCCATATAATGTTTGAAACAGTATATGATGAGCTCCACATAATGCTGCAGTATATGTTGGTCCCCATGGATGAAGCTCCACTGTCTTATGGGCCCAAATAATGCTCCAAACATAATGGGCCCCATTTCTAATGCTCTAGTGTATAATGGGCCCTGTAAATGCTGCTCCAGTGTCTGATGTCCACCTTTGGAATGTTCCAGTGTATGGTGGGCCCCATCTATCATTCTCCAGAGTAACGTGCTCCCCAAAAATTGCTGTCCCAACATTGAAAACAATCAAATAAGTCTCCTCGCTAGGGAATCTCTGTACTAGTCTGGACTCCTCGTCGTCCCCATCTTCCATCTCACTGCACAGTATTTCAACCTTGCAAGTGCTGTGATCCTGAGCAAGCAGGGGGGGCCCACTCGTTGGCCATGGCACTGGCACAGGGCCCCTGATAGTACGGTGGTGTGTCTGATGGCGGGTGGGCCGAACCTGCACTTTCATCTGCAGCTTCCTCTTTGTCACCGTGTAAGATGGAACTGTATATGGGAAGGGTAACCTGAGTTTCATCAGGGTCAGATTCAGGCCGTGTAGCGTGCGAGGGGAATGTAGTGGTCTGGGTCAATGTACCAGCAGATTCATCGAGCAGTGGCTGGGCATCAGTGCACTTGTGTCGCCCCCAGGAGTACGGTCGCCACAGTGGTATTACCTTCCTCCTAGGGAGTGTGATGTCATGCTTGGGAGCAACGAAGGATCTCTCTAGCAGGTTAACTGATTGGGCGGCGTTATTCCCACGAGTCATGACCCTCCAAACAGCGTTCATGAAGGCAAAGTGTTTGTTTTACGTGGGCAGTATGGTTGCAAAGCTGAACCTTAAAGGAATGTCCAGAAGGGCACCACCAGGAGTGGAGCCTACGGTTAAATTCGACTCCACCTGGGAAACCTCAACCATGCCAGCTACAGAACAGATGCACACATTGCAAGCTTAATTCCGTTAACGAACGAGACTCCGTCATGCCCCGCGGTCCGAGTCCGGCTTACTAGAGGGACACGTGAGGCTCTGGAACATGAGATTGGCCAATAACTGGTGTGTCATGCCCTTACATGTCCGTGGCTGCATGTGCGCTACACTGAAAAGGCCAGCGTTTGTCGCTTACAGGTGCAGATAACCCGCTGAACAACGTTAGTGATGGGGATCACTGATTACAATTATTACCCGCGAACAATGATTTCCCAGTAAGTGCAGGTCAACTGCAGTTCCGGAATTAGGCCTAACCGTCATTCCTGAAAAAATGAAAAACTTACGTGTGCAAACCACAGGTGCTGTAGCTTGCTTAACAGCTCGCCAGCCGTTCTCACGCCCAGTATGGATTACACGTGATTGCACAAAGGTTAGAAAGGGTACCGTATCCCCAGATAACATGTATGGATAGCGTACACATTCAAAATATATGTCTCAGGAGGCAGGCTCAGACGGTGTTAGGCTCAGTATGGATTGCACGTGATTGCACAAAGGTTAGAAAGGGTACCGTATCCCCGGATAACATGTATGGATAGCGTACACATTCAAAATATATGTCTCAGGAGGCAGGCTCAGACGGTGTTAGGCCCAGTATGGATTGCACGTGATTGCACAAAGGTTAGAAAGGGTACCGTATCCCCGGATAACATGTATGGATAGCGTACACATTCAAAATATATGTCTCAGGAGGCAGGCTCAGACGGTGTTAGGCCCAGTATGGATTGCACGTGATTGCACAAAGGTTAGAAAGGGTACCGTATCCCCGGATAACATGTATGGATAGCGTACACATTCAAAATATATGTCTCAGGAGGCAGGCTCAGACGGTATTAGGCCCAGTATGGATTGCACGTGATTGCACAAAGGTTAGAAAGGGTACCGTATCCCCGGATAACATGTATGGATAGCGTACACATTCAAAATATATGTCTCAGGAGGCAGGCTCAGACGGTGTTAGGCCCAGTATGGATTGCACGTGATTGCACAAAGGTTAGAAAGGGTACCGTATCCCCGGATAACATGTATGGATAGCGTACACATTCAAAATATATGTCTCAGGAGGCAGGCTCAGACGGTGTTAGGCCCAGTATGGATTGCACGTGATTGCACAAAGGTTAGAAAGGGTACCGTATCCCCGGATAACATGTATGGATAGCGTACACATTCAAAATATATGTCTCAGGAGGCAGGCTCAGACGGTGTTAGGCCCAGTATGGATTGCAAGTGATGGCACAAAGGTTAGAAAGGGTACCGTATCCCCGGATAACATGTATGGATAGCGTACACATTCAAAATATATGTCTCAGGAGGCAGGCTCAGACGGTGTTAGGCCCAGTATGGATTGCACGTGATTGCACAAAGGTTAGAAAGGGTATCGTATCCCCGGATAACATGTATGGATAGCGTACACATTCAAAATATATGTCTCAGGAGGCAGGCTCAGACGGTGTTAGGCCCAGTATGGATTGCACGTGATTGCACAAAGGTTAGAAAGGGTACCGTATCCCCGGATAACATGTATGGATAGCGTACACATTCAAAATATATGTCTCAGGAGGCAGGCTCAGACGGTGTCAGGCACAGTATGGATTTGACGGCCCAGATTACACAACGGAGGAGCAGGGAGAGGTAAAGATTGCAAATGCTGGGGCCCTGCCCAAGCAAGGGGGGCCTACTCGTGGGCGTCGGTACTGGCACTGGGCCCCTCATAGTACAGCGGTGTGTCTGACGGCGGGTGTGCACCACCGTCAGAGACACTTGATTGCACTATGAGGGACCCTGTGCCAGTGCCCGCGCCCAAGAGTCGGCCTACCCACCTGTCCAGGGCAACGGCACTCGCACGGTGTCGTGCGCTAGGTGGTGACCCCGGCCATGGGGGGGAGGCAGCACAGTTAGGGAGTTTTAGAAAGTGGCATATGTTGATGTTGGACATTCAGCTGATGCAAAAGGCGAAATAGGTCAAGTCCCAGGAAGAGGTGGACCAAAGCAAGCCATTTTTCTGTCACCCTATGTGACATCAGGGGAAGGTGGGACAAAATCCTTGGAAACCCATGCATGGTTCATTTTAATGAAGGTTAGATCATCCACATTTTGGGTTGACAGACGGGTCCTTTTTTCTGTCAGGATTGATCCAGCTGCACTGAAGACTCTTTCCGATAGCACACTTGCAGCTGGGCAAGCGAGCTCCTGTAAGGCATATTGGGCCAATTCAGGCCAGGTGTCCAGTTTAGCGGCCCAATAGTCAAAGGGGAATGACCTGTGTGGGAGAACATCGATATGGGAGGAAAAGTAGTTTGTAACCATGGTTGACAACTGCTGTCTCCTGTCACTTTCCATCGATGCAGTATTACCAGTTGTGTGAGCGGTATTTGAAAAATCAGTCCACAACATTGTCATGAAACCCCTGTCTCCAACGCCACTTCTGCTGTGTGCACCACGAACACCTCTGCCAAGCTGCCCCCGGCCCGTACGGCTCGTGTGAGAACCATCACCGCTGCTGTGTGCGGGGAATGCCTCAAGCAACCGATTTACCAGAGTTGCTTGTTTATTAGCCAATATTAGGTCAAGGTTCTCCTGTGGCATGATGTTTTGTAATTTGCCTTTATAGCGTGGATCCAGGATGCTGGCCAACCAGTAGTCGTCATCGTTCATCATTTTGGCAATGCGGGGGTCCCTTTTTAGGATCCGCAAGGCATAATCTGACATGTGGGCCAATGTTCCCGGTGTCAATGATGCACTGCGAGTGCTGGTTGGAGGAGCACTTTCTGGCAAATCCACATCCCTCCAGTCACGCACAAACCCTGTACCAGACCTTGCCACGCCAACATTTTCACTTGCCCCACGAGATGCATCCTCCTCCCCTAAGTAATCATCCCCATCATCATCCTCCTCCTCCTCTTCTTCCTCCACCTCGTCCAGGAGAGGTCCCTGAGCAGACAATGGCTGAATGTCTTCAAGGATTCCCTCCTCCTCTTCCTCCTCATCAACATTGGCTGCAGACGCCTGCTCCTTAAGGTGCGTCAAAGTTTGCATGAGCAGACGCATAAGTGGGATGCTCATGCTTAGGATGGCGTCGTCTGCGCTTACCAGCCGTGTGCATTCCTCAAAACACTGAAGGACTTTACAGAGGTCTTTCAGCTTCGACCACTGCACACCTGTCAACTCCATGTCTGCTCTCAAAGTGCCTGGCCGTGTATCCTCCCACAAATGCATTATGGCCTGCCTCTGCTCGCACAGCCGCTCCACCATGTGCAGGGTGGAGTTCCACCTTGTTGCAATGTCGATAATGAGGCGGTGGTTGGGAAGGTGGAGCAATCGCTGCAGCTTCTGCATACGAACGGAGTGTACAGGCGACCGGCGGATGTGCGCGCACAGTCTTCGCACCTTCTGGAGCAGGGCTGTTAACTCCGGATAATTTTTGAGGAAGCACTGCACCACCAGGTTCAAGGTGTGAGCCAAGCAAGGTATGTGGCTGAGTTTTGAAAGGGCTATGGCTGCCACAAAATTACGGCCGTTATCACTAACTACCTTGCCTGCCTCAAGATGTACACTGCCCAGCCATGACTCAGTTTGTCGCTTCAAGTACTCGGCCAGCACCTCGGCGGTATGTCTGTTGCCCAAACACATCATCTGCAACACAGCCTGCTGACGCTTTCCACTAGCTGCTCGATAGGGGGACACATCGTGTGCAACAGTGGCAGCTGCAGATGGAGTGCTCGTACGACTGCGCTCTGTGGACGAGCTTTCGCTTCTGGAGGAGGAGGAGGAGGAGGGTCGAACGCCTACAGCCAACTGTTTCCTATACCGTGGGCTAGGCAGCACTGTCCCACCACCGCTGTCCCCTGTGGACCCTGCATCCACCACATTAACCCAGTGCGCAGTGATGGACACGTAACGGCCCTGGCCATGCCGACTGGACCATGCATCAGTAGTGAGTTTCACCTTTCCGCTCACTGACTGCTTGAGTGCATGGACAATGCGGTCTTTCACATGATGGTGGAGGACTGGGATGGCTTTGCGAGAGAAGAAGTGGCGACTGCGTAGGTCATAGCGGGGTACTGCATAGGCCATGAGTTCGCGGAAAGCTGTGCTTTCCACCAACCGAAACGGCATCAACTCAAACGAGATTAGTTTTTCAATGTGGGCATTCAAACCCAGTGTACGCGGATGAGAGACTGAGTACTTTCTTGACCTACTCATAGTGTCTGGGAGGGTGAGCTGGACTTGAGAGCTGCATATGGTGGAAGTAGCGGTGGACAGGGCGGACTGAGAGAGGGTTGATGATGGTGATGGAGTTGGTGTTCTTTCTGATGGCCTAGAATCAGTCTTTCGTTGATATAACAGTGGGATTCCCTGACTGCTGTGGCCTTGCAACGACACCTCAACATTTGCTGCTGTGCTAACCGGTGTGCTTACAGTGGGGGAAACAATGTAGCGTTGCTGACTACCTTCGTTGTGATCAGTTGCACATGTGGCACTTGAGGTTTGGTGTTGTGTCCACGCTTGCAAGTGCATGCTGGTTAAATGTCTAAGCATGCAACTGGTATTCAAATTTTTCAGATTTTTCCCTCGGCTAAAGGTCTTTGCGCACTTCTTACAGATAACCTTGGCCTGATCATGAGGATTTTGTTCAAAAAAGTGCCACACTGCACTCTTCCTACTTTGGCAGACATTTTGCGGCCTAGCACGCTGTGATCTTTTGACCCTCTGGACAAGCTGTCCAGCAACTCTTTTGATGTTTGGAACCTGTCTTTGGAGTGCTCCGGGCCTGCCAGATAACAGCTGTTGCGATGTCGATGTCTGCTGTGGATGCTCCTCATCTGAGCTATTGGAAGCAGCACCCTCTTCCCCCAATGGATGCCAATCTGGGTCAACAACTGGGTCATCCATCACCTCCTCTTCTATGTCATGTGCACCTTCCTCTGTGTCACCGTGTATGGTGGTATAGTGTGCGGGAAGGGGCACCTGAGTCTCATCAGGGTCAGAATCTGGCTCTGTACACTGCGAGGACAATGTAGTGCTCTGAGTGAATGTACCAGCAGAATCATCCATCAGCGGCTGTGCATCAGTGCACTCCATGTCAGATTCATCTTGGCCTGGGTAATTCACCATTTCACTTGATAATCCAGGCATGGTATGTGAAAACAGCTCCATGGAGTAATCAGTAGTATGGCCTGCGTCATCCTTCAATCTTGGTTGGGGTGAAGGACACAAGGAAAGGTGTGGTTCATGAACATGAGCCTCCAATGACGACTCAGTGCTTTTACTTTTTACAACTGAAGAAGAGGAGGCGATAGAGCTGGAGGCTGAGTCAGCAATGTAAGACAAAACCTTTTCCTGATGCTCTGGCTTTAAAAGCGGTTTGCCAACTCCTAGAAAACTAAGCGTTCGAGGCCTTATGTAGCCAGACGATGACGCAGGCTCAACACCTCCTGCATTCGGTCCTATTTTGCTCTTGCCACTACAATCAGATCCACCACCAACACCATCATTACCAGCTGCCAACCCCCGCCCAATTCCACGGCCTCTTCCACCAGCCTTCCTCATTTTTGGTAGAAATGTAGACAAAATCCAACAAACTATATAGTATGTAAAACAAGGTACAAGGTGTCTATAGGACAGGGGAGATTTTGAATTTCTGCACACACTTTTGGACACTGGACACTTTTGGATTGTGTGAGGCCCAATGAATATCTGAGCGCTATGTGACAGGCTTGATGGCACAGCTGTGACCTAAGTGACTAGAGGATAAGGGAGATTTTGAATCTCTGCACACACTTTTGGACACTGGACACTTTTGGATTGTGTGAGGCCCAATGAATATCTGAGCACTATGAGACAGGCTCGATGGCACAGCTGTGACCTAAGTGACTAGAGGATAAGTGAGATTTTGAATCTCTGCACACACTTTTGGACACTGGACACTTTTGGATTGTGTGAGGCCCAATGAATATCTGAGCGCTATGTGACAGGCTCGATGGCACAGCTGTGACCTAAGTGACTAGAGGATAAGTGAGATTTTGAATCTCTGCACACACTTTTGGACACTGGACACTTTTGGATTGTGTGAGGCCCACTGATATCTGAGCGCTATGTGACAGGCTCGATGGCACAGCTGTGACCTAAGTGACTAGAGGTTAAGTGAGATTTTGAATCTCTGCACACACTTTTGGAACACTGGACACTTTTGGATTGTGTGAGGCCCACTGATATCTGAGCGCTATGTGACAGGCTCGATGGCACAGCTGTGGCCTAAGTGGCTAGAGGATAAGTGAGATTTTGAATCTCTGCACACACTTTTGGACACTGGACACTTTTGGATTGTGTGAGGCCCACTGATATCTGAGCGCTATGTGACAGGCTCGATGGCACAGCTGTGACCTAAGTGACTAGAGGATAAGTGAGATTTTGAATCTCTGCACACACTTTTGGACACTGGACACTTTTGGATTGTGTGAGGCCCACTGATATCTGAGCGCTATGTGACAGGCTCGATGGCACAGCTGTGACCTAAGTGACTAGAGGATAAGTGAGATTTTGAATCTCTGCACACACTTTTGGACACTCTACACTTTTGGATTGTGTGAGGCCCAATGAATATCTGAGCGCTATGTGACAGGCTCGATGGCACAGCTGTGACCTAAGTGACTAGAGGATAAGGGAGATTTTGAATCTCTGCACACACTTTTGGACACTGGACACTTTTGGATTGTGTGAGGCCCAATGAATATCTGAGCACTATGAGACAGGCTCGATGGCACAGCTGTGACCTAAGTGACTAGAGGATAAGTGAGATTTTGAATCTCTGCACACACTTTTGGACACTGGACACTTTTGGATTGTGTGAGGCCCAATGAATATCTGAGCGCTATGTGACAGGCTCGATGGCACAGCTGTGACCTAAGTGACTAGAGGATAAGTGAGATTTTGAATCTCTGCACACACTTTTGGACACTGGACACTTTTGGATTGTGTGAGGCCCACTGATATCTGAGCGCTATGTGACAGGCTCGATGGCACAGCTGTGACCTAAGTGACTAGAGGATAAGTGAGATTTTGAATCTCTGCACACACTTTTGGACACTGGACACTTTTGGATTGTGTGAGGCCCACTGATATCTGAGCGCTATGTGACAGGCTCGATGGCACAGCTGTGACCTAAGTAACTAGAGGATAAGTGAGATTTTGAATCTCTGCACACACTTTTGGACACTGGACACTTTTGGATTGTGTGAGGCCCAATGAATATCTGAGCGCTATGTGACAGGCTCGATGGCACAGCTGTGACCTAAGTGACTAGAGGAAAAGTGAGATTTTGAATCTCTGCACACACTTTTGGACACTGGACACTTTTGGATTGTGTGAGGCCCAATGAATATCTGTACGCTATGTGACAGGCTCGATGGCACAGCTGTGACCTAAGTGACTAGAGGATAAGGGAGATTTTGAATCTCTGCACACACATTTGGACACTGGACACTTTTGGATTGTGTGAGGCCCAATGAATATCTGAGCACTATGAGACAGGCTCGATGGCACAGCTGTGACCTAAGTGACTAGAGGATAAGTGAGATTTTGAATCTCTGCACACACTTTTGGACACTGGACACTTTTGGATTGTGTGAGGCCCAATGAATATCTGAGCGCTATGTGACAGGCTCGATGGCACAGCTGTGACCTAAGTGACTAGAGGATAAGGGAGATTTTGAATCTCTGCACACACTTTTGGACACTGGACACTTTTGGATTGTGTGAGGCCCAATGAATATCTGAGCGCTATGTGACAGGCTCGATGGCACAGCTGTGACCAAAGTGACTAGAGGATAAGGGAGATTAGATTGCTTTTAAAAAAGCAGTTTGCGGAGCAGTGGGTAAACAGCAATGCCAGCCTGTCAGGAAGCCTTAAAAGGCAGCCCAACAACCAACACTACTGATACACCACAATATAGCCTCCCCTTGCACTGCACACACAGTGACTGGTGTGTTGTGCAGGCCAAATTGCTATCAGCAGCAGAAGCAGTTTTTTTTTCTTCTCAGCAGGACAAAAAAAAAAAATTGGGCTTGCTTTTAAAAAAGCAGTTTGAGGCCCAATGAGTATCTGAGCGCTATGTGACAGGCTCGATGGCGCAGCTGTGACCAAAGTGACTAGAGGATAAAGGAGATTGGATTGCTTTTAAAAAAGCAGTTTGCGGAGCAGTGGGTAAACAGCAATGCCAGCCTGTCAGGAAGCCTTAGAAGGCAGCCCAACAACCAACACCACTGATACACCACTATATAGCCTCCCCTTGCACTGCACACACAGTGACTGGTGTGTTGTGCAGGCCAAATCGCTAGCAGCAGAAGCAGTTTTTCTGTCTTCTTCCCTGCCTAACGCTCTCCCTACAGAATCAGCAGCAACCTCTCCCTATGCTAAGATCGGCAGAAGTAAGATGGCGGTCGGCGTGCTCGCCCTTTTGTACCCCCTGTGACGCCCACCAAAGCAAGCCAATCACTTGCATGCCCTTCTGAAAGATGGTGGTGACCCATGCCTATGTCATCACGTTGCCCACAGTGTCCGTGGATCCTGATTGGCTGAAAAAGAGCGCAAAACAAACTTTTGAAACGCGACTTTGGCGCGTAAGTCGCCGACCTCGTGGCCGACCTCATCCTAGGGTCGGGTTTCGTTTCATGAAACCCGACTTTGCCAAAAGTCGGCGACTTTTGAATTTTTTCGACCCGTTTCGCTCAACTCTAGTCAGGAGATCTCCCCTATGATGTGTAGACGGCTGTGAAGGTCTTGTGCTCAGTCTTGTTTTATCTCACCATCCTGGTAGCTCTTCTCTGAACTTGCTCTCGCTTGTCAATGTTTTTTTTTAACTTTGATGCCCAGAACTGGACATAGTGTTCCAGAGGAGATCTGATCAAGAAGGAGAAGATGAGAATAATTATTTGACGTGATGTAGACTCTATACTTCTCTTAATACATCACAGAACTTGTGTTGGCAGCGGATTACTCACGATTCTCTCCAAGCGTGTGACAACAGAACTTGCTTATTCAGGAACAATCAGGAAAAATATATGATAAGCTTAATATATCAGGAATAAATCATTTGTTTGTCTCTATCTGTACAGCATCTAGAGCAGGCTGCTTCTCTCATTCACAGACTCAACAGGAAATACAGTCACATGCTCTCCCTGTGTGAGCCTCTGAGAGTTTTTTTTAAAACTTTATAAACAGCATACAAAACTAGCAACTAAACACTCATACACCCCCACTCAACAACTACTTATCCTGTTTTTCCCATTGCGGTTCTGAATTCCACAAACTTGGCTCTTGATAATGGCTTTGTCATGCCATCAGCTATCATCTTGTCAGACTCGCAATAAACAAACTGGAGTACACCACGTTCTACTAAGTCACGTAAGTGGTGATGTTTTACATCAAATTGCTTAGTCCTTGCACTAATCTTCTTACTGCTGGCAAGGTAGCTGTTGGTTGAGCTAATGGCTTGCCGAAATCTTCCAAAAGTTGTTTCAACCAAATTACATAAGCAGCAGACATATATTCTGCTTCTGTAGAAGATAATGCAACTGACACTTGTTTTCTGCTGGACTAAGAAATTGAATTTTCTCCTAACTTGAACAAGTAACCACTTGTTGATTTTCGATCACTTGAATCTCCAATTTGCATCCATATAACCTTTGAGTGTGAGATCTCCTGATGCAGATATCTTAACATTAACCTTTGAGTTTCTTTAAGATATTGAAGCATTCTCTTAATTGCATTCCAGTCACTCTGGCGTGGCTTGCTTACACGTCGACAGAGAATTCCGACTGTGGCCGTGATATCCAGACAAGTTGTGGTTGCTATGTACAGAGCTCCCCCACTGCTTGTCTGTAACTCTCAGCCTTTGGCTTCTGATATTCCAAACTGGTTTAGGATTGTGGAAATTTTAGAGCTTTGGTTGAGAAGAAAACTCCCATCTTCCTATCTATGGATTTGGATTCCCAAATAATATGTCATATTTCCAAGGTTCTTAGTCTCAAAGTGCTGGTTGGGAATTTCTCCTAGCTTTGCATTTTATTTTTCATCTTAATAAGACATGATTACATCGTCTACATATAGGAGAACATACATCCACTCCTTCGCTACATTTTTCATATACAAACATGGATCAGCTTGAGATCTTTTAGATCTTTCATCCATCAAGACTTTGTTCATTTTTGAGTTCCAAGCTCTTGCCGACTGCTTAAGTCCATAGAAAGACTTTTGCATTTTACAAACAAGGTGCTCTTAAACAAAGTAACATAGTTAGCAAGGCCGAAAAAAGCCATGTGTCCATCCAGTTCAGCCTATATTCCATCAGAATAAATCTCCAGATCTACGTCCTTCTAAAGAACCTAATAACTGTAAGACACAATATTGTTACGCTCCAGGAAGACATCCAGGCCTCTCTTGAACCCCTCGACTGAGATCGCCATCACCACCTCCTCAGGCAAGGAATTCATCACCCTTTTTAATATACCCCTTGGGTTGGCTCATGTACAACTCTTCTTCAATGTCACCATGTATTTTTTAGGGAAAAAATGGTATGTGGTCAGTTTGAGGAGCACTATGGCAATAGAGCACACTGCAATAAGTAGATAGTGAACAGCCTTTTATTAGACCTCTACGCGTTTCGGCAGCGGATCGCTGCCTTCCTCAGGTGGATTTATCATTGTCACCATGTAGGAAGGCTGTTTTGATGTCAAAATGTCTCACTGTCATCTGTTGAACTGCAGCTACTGACATTAAAGTTCTGAATGTGGCTTGCTTCACAACTGGAGAAAATGTAGCATCATAATCTTCACCATACTTTTGCGAGTACCCTTTTGCGACCAATCTTGCCTTAAACCGGTGAACGCTACCTTCTGAGTCATATTTCTTTTTGAAGACCCACTTACATCCGATAGCTCTTTTTCCTTGTGGTAGCTCAGTAAGCTCCCATGTCTGGAGTTAGTGAAGGGACTCCATCTCTTCATTAGCAGCATTTATCCACTTCTGCTTCTTGTGGACTGGCAGTTTTTGCATCTCTTGCCATGACTGTGGCTCTGGTTCAGGAAGAGTTCTGACCATATAAGAAAGTCATCTAGCTGGGATACCTTTGTTTGGCCTTTCTGATCTCCTGACTGGAGGTTGACTTGGTTTTTCTGTGTCTTCCTTGGTGGCTTCAGAGCTTATCTACACTTCAATGTTTTCCATTACGGCATGTGGGTTTGGTGATTAAGATTCTTGTTCTTGCTTCTTAGGTTCAACAACTGGTGTAACATCATGGAATTTGAGCGATAGAGTTTTCATCAATCACTACATCTCTGCTGATTGTTGCTGTGTTGGTCTCTGGGTGTAGGATTCTGTATCCCTTTTGAGTTTCCCTATAGCCCACCAGGACTCCTTGCTTTGCGTGTGTTTCCCACTTGGAACGTTTTTCTTTGGAAACATACACAAATGTTTTGCTTCCAAATATCCTGAGGTGCTTCAGGTTAGGCTTCTCACAGTTCCACAGCTCATATGGAGTTTTATTTGTGGCTTTACCTGGCACTCTGTTTTAAAGATAGCAAGCTGTCATGATGGCTTCTACCCAATACATTGTAGGTAGACTCGCATCAAACAACATACTTCTTCCACTTTCACAGAGAGTATGGTTCTTTCTCTCTGCAATTATTATTATTATTATTATTATTATTATACATTTTTATAGCGCCATTTATTCCATGGCACTTTACATGTGAAAAGGGGTAAATATAGACAAGTACAATAAACATGAGCAAAACAAGGTGCACACAAGTACAGAAGGAGAGAGGATCCTGCCCGCAAGGATCCTGCTTACATGCTGCGTTTTTATCTTGAATTCATCCAAAAGTGTGCCTTTAACATACTCTAGTGTCAGCTCATCATCTGGCCGTGCATCTAGTGCAGTCACAAGTCTGTCATAACTCTCTGGAAGACCACTTAATAGAAATGCAGCAGCATGAAAATCTTTAATTTCTTCTCCAAAACCCCTGAGACGCTCCACAATCTATAGGGTTTTTCTTATATAGTCCTGCATATTACGTCCATCACTTAGCTTAAACTGATATAGCTTTCTCATGAGATAAAGCTTATTGCTGAGATTTAATCTTTCATGCACTTTCTGTAACTCATCCCACATCTCTTTTGCAGTTGCACATTTGCGTATATGCACAATCTGATTATCATCTACACTGAGGGAGATCGTGCTTTGTGCTCTCTGATCCTTCTCTAGGCAATCATCTGATAATGGATGAGGCACTTGATCCTTAAGGTACTGTCACACTAAGCGATGTACCAGCGATCCCGACCAGCGATATGACACGGTCAGGATCGCTGGTACATCGCTAAGTGGTCGCTAGTGAGCTGCCACACAGGCAGATCTCACCAGCGACATTGCTGGGGACGGGGATCGCTACTTACCTGTCACACCAGGCGATCCTGCGTCCTCCCGCCCGGCTCCACGCGTCGCTGGTCTCTCCACAGGAAGCACCGCAGGAAGCTGACGACGAGAAACAGTCCTGGACGTTCTCGCGCGACCAGCGATAACCAGCGGGGGAGCCGGTCGTAGGTAAGTATCAGACACAGCGATATCGCTAGCAATATCGCTATAACGTCACAAGTTATAGCGATATTGCTAGCGATATCGCTTAGTGTAACATGCCCTTTAGTGTATTTCTACCTATCTTCTCTTATTAACAGCATCTTTCCCTTGAATTTCCAGGACTGGTATATCTGGTTTTTGAGGCTTGGCACTGAGAACTTGACAGGATTGCTGCTAGTGGACATCTTCTCTATTGCTCTGTGCTGCTTTTGCTTTGGGCTATAGTTGCTGTGTTACTCTGGGCCCATAACCTGTTGGCGGATTGCTCACGATTCTCTCCAAGCATGTGACAACAGAACTTGTTTTTTCAGGAACAATCAAGAGCAATATACAGTTAGGTCCATATATATTTGGACAGAGACAATATTTTTCTAATTTTGGTTCTAGACATTACCACAATGAATTTTAAACAAAACAATTCAGATGCAGTTGAAGTTCAGACTTTCAGCTTTCATTTGAGGGTATCCACATTAACATTGGATGAAGGGTTTAGGAGTTTCAGCTCCTTAACATGGGCCACCCTGTTTTTAAAGGGACCAAAAGTAATTGGACAATTGACTCCAAGGCTATTTCATGGACAGGTGTGGGCAATCCCTTCATTATGTCATTCTCAAATAAGCAGATAAAGAGTTGATTTGAGGTGTGATGCTTGCATTTGGAAGCTGAAACTCCTAAACCCTTCATCCAGTTTTAATGTGGATACACTCAAATGAAAGCTGAAAGTCTGAACTTCTACTGCATCTGAATTGTTTTGTTTAAAATTCATTGTGGTAATGTCTAGAACCAAAATTAGAAAAATGTTGTCTCTGTCCAAATATGTATGGACCTCACTGTATGATAAGCTTAATAGATCATATATATTATACAAAGAATGGTTGCACTCTATCATGTTAAGGCATGTCAATGTGGAATATATGTAATTAGAATAGCAATACAGCTTTAGAATTATAGAAAAAATATATGAGACTCTTAGCATAAAATTTGGCCAAATATTATCTGCCCACCAGCCAACGTCAAGGCGGCCTCAAATCTGATGGCTGGTGGGCAGATAATATTTGGCCAAATTTTATGCTAAGAGTCTCATATATTTTTTCTATAATTCTAAAGCTGTATTGCAATTCTAATTACATATATTCCACATTGACATGCCTTAGCATGATAGAGTGCAACCATTCTTTGTATATTGTATATGGGGGTAGCTCCTCTTGGTATGCACCTATTCACATTAGTCTGGATGTGCCAGTCAGTTTTTTTGTCTCTTGTAAGCTTAATAGATCAGGAATAAATCATTTGTGTGTCTCTATCTGTGCAGCATCTACAGCAGGCTGCTTCTCTCATACACAGACTGTTTGAGCCTCTGGGAGTTTTTTTTAAGCTTTATAAATAGTTTACAAATTTAGCAACTAAACGCTCATAGACAGGAATGAGTTTTTGTACCAAACATATTTCAACAACTTGTTTAATGAGAACGGTGGAGATGGCAGGATTAGAGCTGATCATAGATGGGACTTCTCCATCTGTCGGTGACTTTTACAATATTTGTTTCAGGGTGAAGATCTGACCCATATTAATACTACAGAGACATATGTGAGGGGTGATGAGTGGTGTAAAGAGGAGATTCCCACATATGACTACCCAGGTGAGTAGTAACCACTGAATGCAGAGAAGTCACAGATTCCTCTCAGTCACCGGCTGTGGCTGCTTTATCGGTGGTGTAGTCCGGCCGTATTACCATGATCACCATTTTGCCTCTAGACCACAACATTCTCCTCCACCCAAAACTGTTCAAATGACTTTGGGCATTGAAAGCCCTTTTCTATAGAACTTACAACCTGGAGGATCCATCTACTTTAAAATGCTGATGTTACCTGCCCAGATCTGTAAACTATAAAGCCAAATGACAGCGTACGTAGAATGTGCTGGCAAGTTAGAAGATCACTTGAAGAAAAATATTATGATGGGCCTGTAAGAGAAAGCGGAGGGTAATGATGCTAATGGCTTCCTAGAGTCCTGAGATCTAATTTCAGGGCTGAAATTTCATATCCTGAGATCTTGATACCGAAATCGCCATCAGCGCATGCGCCGCCCCCCGGCAGCCATGTTTACAGAGTCCACCGCACAGGACATGCGGGGGCTCTGGCATTTCACAAAATGTTGACAGAGTCCCCCCACAGCGGCGGACACCCCAGGCAGCAGCAACGGTGGCAACCCCGGGCAGCGGCAGCAGCAGCACCCCACTACTGCCTCCTCCAGCAGCGACACTATGACCCCACTTCACCACAGCAATAAGACGCATGGATTAAAAGAAGCGCCACCATGTTATTAAAAAAAAAATTCCTATTTTTCTCCTCAAAATTTGGGGTGCGTCTTATAATCAGGAAAGTCTTATAGTCCAAAAAACGGTAACATGTTTTTTATTCTAGTTCTTTTTGTACAGGTTCATTTTGTATGGTAGAGTGATGATTGTGGGATCGGCCTGCCTCACTTATGTGAGTCTGCCACTACCTGGTAGCCTTTAAAATTATATCTCCATTACCTCTGCCAAATGCCTGAGATCTAAATTTAAGACACCTCAGCTCTGCACTATTATAAAAATGCTCTCTGAATGTCTAATATTTCTTCTTGAAACTCATCTGATGGAAAATATTGGCCCTTACGATAGTTTAGATTGCCAAGAGCCACTGAGCCTCATACTCTAATTACCCAGAGAGTGTTCACCAGGATAATAGGAAACAAATGGACCTTACAAATTATTTCCCAATGTCTCTTGAATCCAACAATCCCCTATATATGGTTGTACACTACTTTCTGGGCACATGGTAGGGTAAGAAAGGAAGGAGCGCCATTTAGCTATTCGTACACAGACCTTGATGGAATAGTTTGCAGACACGATGTATTGGGAGCACTGTTAGTGATCACCTGGCAGATCAAAAGATGGCCACCACAAGAAGGCTTGGCTCTATCTACTCTATTTTCCAGATCCCAGTGACTGCCATGCTCATCTAACACCATTACATGGATCTGGGCCATTGTGTTACCTGCTATTCTGTGGAGTGAGATGGCAAGAAGAATAGTCAGGTAGTTGGCCATAACCAGGAGAGCAGAGAAAGTAGAAAATCAGAAGACACAAGTGTAATAATAATAATAATAATTTTTATTTATATAGCGCCAACATATTCCGCAGCACTTTACAATTAAGCGGGGACATGTACAGACAATAAATTCAATACAAGTTAAGACAATTCAAACAGTGACATTAGGAGTGAGGTCCCTGCTCGCAAGCTTACAATCTACAAGGAAATGGGGGGACACAGCAGGTGGAAAGTGCTTGTTAATTCAGGTCTGGCAATTATAATAGGGATTTTCATATAAAGCTGCATGATCCGGTCATCAGCCCGTGTGTTTAAGTGCAATAGACAAGTATCAAGTGCAGTTATCATGTGCATGAAGGGTGTGGAGACAGATGAATAGTAGGGTGCAGATTCAGAATAATATTTGGAAGGAGGGAACAGGGCAAAGTTAGCTTGCTGGGTAGTTGATGTGGTAGGCTTGTTTGAAGAGATGGGTTTTCAAAGCGCGCTTGAATAGGTCAGGGCTAGGTATCAGTCTGATCGCCTGGGGAAGTGCATTCCAGAGAGCTGGAGCAGCACGAGAGAAGTCTTGGAGGCGGAGGTGCGAGGTTCGGATTACGGGGGATGTTAGTCTTAGGTCATTTGTAGAACGGAGGGCACGTGTAGGGCGATAGACAGAGATGAGAGAGGAGATATAAGGCGGTGCAGAACAGTGGAGAGCTTTGTGGGTGAGAGAGATGAGTTTATACTGGACCCTGTAGCGAATAGGTAGCCAGTGTAATGACTGGCACAAGATGGAGGCATCGGTGAAGCGGCTGGACAGAAATATGACCCTGGCTGCCGCATTCAAGATGGATTGGAAAGGAGAAAGTTTGGTAAGAGGGAGACCGATCAGAAGAGAGTTGCAGTAGTCCAGGCGAGAATGAATAAGAGCGACAGTAAGAGTCTTAGCAGTTTCAAAGGTGAGAAAAGGTCGGATTCTGGAGATGTTTTTAAGATGCAGGTGACAAGAGCGACTGAGTGATCGGATGTACGGAGTAAAGGAAAGTTCAGTGTCGAATATGACCCCAAGACAGCGGGCATGCTGCTTGGGAGTTATGGTTGAACCCTCCAGGGTTATTTCGATGTTAGGTAGAGTGAGGTTAGTAGAGGGGAGAAACACAAGAAGTTCAGTTTTAGAGAGATTTAGTTTCAGATAGAGGGAGGACATGATGCTAGAGACAGCAGACAGACAATCCTTGGTATTTTGAATTAGGGTAGGGGTGATGTCAGGGGAAGAAGTGTATAATTGGGTGTCATCAGCATAGAGATGATACTGGAACCCAAATCTGCTGATTGTTTGTCCAATAGGGGCAGTGTATAAAGAGAAGAGGAGGGGGCCTAGGACTGAGCCCTGCGGGACCCCGATAGTAAGGGGACGAGAAGAGGAAGAGGAGCCGGAAAAAGATACAGTGAAGGAGCGGTCAGAGAGGTAGGAGGAGAACCAGGAGAGGGCCGTGTCCTTGAGGCCTATAGAGCGGAGCATAGTGAGGAGGAGCTGGTGATCCACAGTGTCAAATGCGGCAGAGAGATCCAGGAGAATCAGCAGGGAGCAATGACCTTTCGATTTAGCTGTTATTAAATCATTAGAGACTTTAGTGAGGGCAGTTTCAGTAGAGTGTAAAGAGCGGAAACCAGATTGTAAGGGGTCGAGAAGAGAGTTATCCGAGAGATAGCGGATTAGACGGGAGTGGACCAGGCGTTCCAGGAGTTTAGAGATGAAGGGAAGGTTAGAGACAGGTCTGTAGTTAGCAGTGCAGTTCTGGTCCAGGGATGGCTTTTTAAGTAAAGGGGTTATGATGGCATGTTTAAATGAGGAGGGAAATATACCTGAAGAAAGAGAGAGGTTAAATATTTTAGTCAGGTGAGTGGTGACCACTGGTGAGAGAGACTGCAGGAGCTGTGAAGGAATAGGGTCACTGTTGCAGGTTGTAGGCCGAGCAGAAGCGAGGAGCTTGGAAACTTCTTCTTCTGAAACAGGCTCAAAGATGTCTAGTGAGCTTGAGGTGCGGCAGGGAAGGGGATCCAGGCACTGAGGAGATAGGGCTGAGATATCCTGATGGATGTGGTTGATTTTTTCTAGGAAATAAGTGGCCAGATCCTCACCGCTGAGGTTGGTGATGGGGGCCTGTACTTTAGGTTTCAGGAGGGAGTTTAAGGTTTCAAAAAGTCGTCTTGGGTTGTTGGATAGTGAGGTGATGAGGGTGGTGAAGTAGGATTGTTTGGCCAGATGAAGGGCAGAGTTATAGGTTTTGAGCATGAACTTATAGTGGATGAAGTCTTCTGCTAAGAGAGATTTTCTCCACTGCCGCTCTGCACACCTCGAGCAGCGCTGAAGAAAGCGTGTTTGCGTTGTGTGCAGTCAGTGTGTAAGTGTGTAAGTGTAAGTAAGTGTAGTCAGTAAGCGGGCTGGGATTATACCAGGAAACAAATACACCAGCTGAGCACAGAGGACTGAACCAGAGGAGAACAAGGATGTATCTGGCAGATTCCGGGAATAGGCTTCAAGCTTTAGTAGGGTTTGGTGCTTTCTAATTGGCTTAAGCAGGTAGCAGATTACTACCAGATTGCTGGACAGCACACAAACCCATACTGCCAGGCTGGATGAAACTACTGGTCTCAGGCACCCTAATCTTAGTGGCTGGACAGAGCCAGCGCCACCCAGAGCTTCTGGTTTCAACGTCTCTTCTATTACCAGCAACGCCTGCACAATAAATAAGGCGCTGCTTGGTGACGGAATCAAACATCACAGGAGCAGATTCCAGTGGAGAGGGGACACACCATCTGCAGATGCCCTAATATAACAAAATTACAGGAAACTAAAGCAGTAGAAATCCCCATAAAGTGACTCCATTATGGAAATTATAACCCTCAGTGAATTATTCTATGGGAGTAGTGACACTTTACGGAAATTAGCTCGCACTGGATGTTGCAACATGAAAATTGCACATTTGCCATTTTATTATCCAACACATAATGCCCAGATTGTGCTCCAGGAAACACACACCGTAAATTAAGTGGGTTCTTCTCACTATAGTAATGCCACATATATGGATGCTAAATATGGTTTGGGCGCACTACAAGGCTCAGAAGAGAGTGGATATTTGACTTTGGGAGAGCGGATGTTGCTGGATTGGTTTATGGAAGCCATGTTGCTTTTCAAGAGCTTTTGAGCCACAAATATTGTGGAAACCTTTTGGTTTTCCTCTGACAGATGATGGATCTTAGTGGTTTCTTGTGTTTCCGTGAGATGAGTAGAAGTTTTATTGGTATAATTTTCACCTATATAACATTGTTTGTTGGCTTTTTGTTCCATGTTTGGGAGGCAGAATGAACAAACCATTGAACACCATGATGCACTGGTTCATGCTATGAGGCTTTCGATTAGACTGTGAACTGTCATTGTCTTGGTGAATACTTCAATATTTCTTAAAAAGCTTGTATTTTTTATGGACAGCTTAAGTAGAAATGTTCAAAAGTATAAAATTTGAGGATATTTTATTCAAAATTATTAATTGGTTTTATTTTTAGCAGATGAATGCACCAGGAGATCAGAGGGAACGCTGACATCTTCAATTTTTAAATCTGATGATCTTGAGCTCTCACAGGATACAACTGAAGTTAATGCCATTACTCCAGATATACCATTATCCCTTCATAGCAAAGATCTGTCATCTGATCCTATGAAACCGGTCCCATCTTTTGGTTCATTACCAACTACTAAGGAAAATCAAAGTCACGATATAAGCATTAAAAAAATAATTGATTCTAAAGGAAAGGAGCCATTTTGATATTCAGAATATGGAAATAATTTTCTTGAAAAGACTTTTCTTAAACATGAAAAAATTGACATAACAGAGAATAGATTTTCCTGTTCAGAATGTGGGAAATGTTTTACTCAGAATTCACATCTTGTTACACATGAGAGAATTCACACAGCAATGAAGCCATATTCATGTTCAGAATGTCAGAAATGTTTTACTCAGAATTCACATCTTGTTGCACATGAGAGAATTCACACAGGAGAGAAGCCATATTCATGTTCAGAATGTGGGAAATGTTTTAGCCAGAAATCAGATTTGGTTAAGCACCATAGAACTCACACAGGGGAGAAGCCTTTTTCCTGCACAGAATGTGGGAAATGTTTTAGCAATAAATCAGATTGTGTTAAGCACCATAGAACTCACACAGGGGAGAAGCTTTTTTCCTGTTCAGAATGTGGGAAATGTTTTACAAAGAAATCAGATTTGGTTAAGCACCAAACAACTCACACAGGGGAGAAGCCTTTTTCCTGTTCAGAATGTGGGAAATGTTTTACCCAGAAATCAAATTTGATTAAGCACCAAAGAACTCACACAGGGGAGAAGCCTTTTTCCTGTTCAGAATGTGGGAAATGTTTTGTGAAGAAATCATCTTTCTTAGTCACCAAAAAATTCACACAGGGGATAAACCTTTTTCATGTTCTTAATGTGAGAAATGTTTTCTACCTAAAACACCACGAGAAAACTGAAAGTGAGAATTTCAGAGCATATAACCGATATAATCTCTCTTGGCAGTTCTAAATCGGACATGTCCTTTTCCTCTAAACATTTTATTTCTCAACATCAAAGGAATATTTCTTCACTTCAAGCGGTCGGATTTGAGAAAGTTTGTGTTCCATCAAGAGATGGGGATTTTAAAAGACGTCTAGTGACCAGAGAAGCTTTCTGGATGTTCCAGCTGAAAACCTGTGTTCCAAATGGACTGAATGCACGAAAGGAAATTATGTTCCATAATTGATGTGCATATTTTTTACATTGGAATCCTCTATATATCTATATTCGTTTATATTTAATTGGTATATTTTATACTGATTTGTTTTTAATATTTTTCTGTTTTTGTATGACTGATTTTATTGCTATTATGCACCATGTGTGTTTAAACTGTGATTGGTGGGAGGTGGTATATATTCAGCATGGTGTTCACTTGAAAGTAGCTTGGAAAAAGAACTTATTGTTCGAAACGCGTTGCTATTGCTACTCCGCTATGATGGGGCTTGTCCGTGTATCTCTGTTCTTATGCCTTCAATAAATTTTTTGCATGTTTCGAAGCTGGATATTTTTTTCTTTTGGACCGTTTTCACGTGTGTTTACACGGAATCCGAGCCTCCTTGCATCACCATTAGCCAGGACAGGTGAGCTGGTCTTTTTCACTCGCTGTGTATAATGGCAGACAGTTCCAAGGAGAGGGAATGAACGTCTGAAGTGTGAAGCAGCTAAAAGGTAACCCAGACAGGGAAGATTAACTGAGAGACTGTATAGCCTGATGGCTAGATAAAGCATAGCCTGTGTGACCACAGGGCTAAAGGTGCAGAGCTCCACTATGAAGATTCATTGTTGTCTGCTGTAAGAATGTTCTGTTTTCCTCATGCTGCCACGGTTTATGCTGATTAAACAACAGAATATAACTCCAAGTAAATCAAACTTCTGTGACATCAACCTGTCCACTTAGAAAGCAACACTGATGACAATCAATTTCACATGCTCTTGTGCAAATGGAATAGACAACAGATGGAAATTATTGGCAATTATCAAGACACCCTCAATAAAGGAGTGGTTCTGCAGGTGGGGACCACAGATCACATCTCAGTACCAATGCTTTCTGGCTGATGTTTTGGTCACTTTTGAATGTTGGTTGCGCTTTCACACTCATGGTAGCATGAGATGGACTCTACAACCCGCACAAGTTACTCAGGTAGTGCAGCTCATCCAGGATGGCACATCAATGCGAGCTGTGGCAAGAAGGTTTGCTGTGTCTGTCAGCGTAGTATCCAGAGGATGGAGGCGCTATCAGGAGACAGGCCAGTATACCAGGAGACATGGAGGGGGCCGTAGCAGGGCAACAACCCAGCTGCAGGACCGCTACCTCTGCCTTTGTGCAAGGAGGAACAGGAGGAGCACTGCCAGAGCCCTGCAAAATGACCTCCAGCAGGCCACAAATGTGCATGTGTCTGCACAAATGGTTAGAAATCGACTCCATGAGGATGGTCTGAGTGCCCAACGTCCACAGATGGGGTTGTGCTCACAGTCCAACAACATGCAGGATGCTTGGCATTTGCCACAGAACACCAGGATTGGCAAATTCGCCTCTGGCACCCTGTGCTCTTCACAGATGAAAGCAGGTTCACACTGAGCACATGTGACAGACGTGACAGAGACTGGAGACGCCATGGAGAGCGATCTGCTGCCTGCAACATCCTTCAGCATGACCGGTTTGGCAGTGGGTCAGAATTGGTTTGGAGTGGCTTTTCTTTGGAGAGCTGCACAGCCCTCCATGTGCTCACCAGAGGTAGCCTGACTGCCATTAGGTACCGAGATGAGACCTCAGACCCCTTATGAGACCATATGCTGGTGCGGTTGGCCCTGGGTTCCTAATGTGGCACAATGCCAGACCTCATGTGGCTGGAGTGTGTCAGCAGTTCCTGCAAGATAAAGGCATTGAAGCTAGGTACTGGCCTGCACGTTCCTCAGACCTGAATCCAATTGAGCGCATCTGGGACATCATGTCTCGCTCCATCCACCATCACGTTGCACCACAGACTGTCCAGGAGTTGGAGGATGCTTTAGTCCAAGCCTGGGAGGAGATCCCTCAGGAGACCATCTGCCGCCTCATCAGGAGCATGCCCAGGCATTGTATGGAGGTCATACAGGCACGTGGAGGCCACACACACTACTGAACATCTTTTCCTTATCATGATACATTTCCACTAAAGTTGGATCAGCCTGTAATTTTATTTTCCACTTTGATTTTGAGTATCATTCCAAATCCAGACATCCATGGGATATTCATTTTGATTTACATTGATAATTGATATGTTTTATTGTTCTGAACACATTCCACTATGCAATGAATAAAAATTTGCAACTGGAATATTTCATTCAGAGATATCTAGGATGTGGTATTTTAGTGTTCCATTTATTTTTTTGAGCAGTGTATAAGCCCATATATATCGGGAACTAGAGTATATCAGGTTCTGGGATTTAATTATATTTTTAATAACAACTTCATTCACGATTATTTACTTCATTCATTGTTCATTACATTTTCTTAATAAATTATCATATCTCTTTGTTACACATCCTAATACTGATTTACTTACCGTATTTATATTTCTATATTTTAATGAAAACCTTTTTTATGAGTGTATACACTTCACAACAAACACTTTTCCATATATTTTATTATCCATCACTGTTTTTTAAGCTGCTTTTATCTTTATATTTATGACGAAGTCAGCTTACTCTGAGTCGTTTTCTTTAGAGTGGACCCTCTGGGTCGTGGCACCTAGGGCGAGCTGACCTTGTGAGGAACCACCCCCTATACAGGGAGTGTCAGGGGCAAGAGCAAGGGGGTGAGCCACCATGACTGCTGGAACCAGACGGCCGGCTCAGGTAGACACTAAGTGAGAGTGTCTGATGACAAAGGATGTGCAGGAAACAAGGCAAGACATGAATTCAAGGTATCTTAAGGCGAACTCAGGGTAACATCAGGTGCAAAACGTGATAACAGGAAAAACACAGCAAGGTGCGTGCATGGGCACGCCAAGGTCCATGGCATGGTACGTGCCAGGTGGCACGCCTGGGTACAGGCAAGGGCTCGATGGCATCGGACTCCAGACAGCTGGCAACGATCAACAGGATCAGGGCATCAGGCTGCGGACATCATCTCTGGACATCAGGCCGCTGTCGTCAGGCTTACGCTCTCTGGCAGGTACCGGGCATCCGGCAGGCAAAGCAGGGTTCAGGCAAGGAGGCACGACAGAGGTCGAGACAGGGTGCGTGTTAGGGAACACACCAAGGTCCAAGGCAAGGTTCCAGGCAGGGTGTGTGCTAGGGGCACACCAGGGGCAAGGTGCAAGTGTAGGGGACACGCCAAGGTACAAAGTTCAAAGTACAAGACACGGTGCGTGTGTAGGGAACACGCCAGGGTTCAAAGTCTGAGATCCTGCATGTGCAGAAGGGCACGCCAGGGTTCAGGCTAAGGCAAGGGCCTGCGTGTGCTAGGAGGCACGCCAGGGTTCAGGCTAAGGCAAGGGACTGCGCGTGCTAGGAGACATGCCAGGGTTCGGGCTAGGGCCTGTGCGTGCAAGAGGGCATGACAGGGTTCACGCTAGGGCCTATACCTGCAAGAGGGCACGACATGGTTCAGGCTAGAGCCTGTACGTGCAAGAGGGCACGATAGGGTACATGTCAAGACCTGTGCGTACTTTTAGAGTAGCACGGGGAGGTATGCCAAGGAGCAGGCTATGGCCTGCGCGTGCTAAGAAGGCACGCAATGCCCAGTGCAGAGACAGCGTGGGTGCAAGGAAGCACAGAGAGCATAGCTGAGGCACTGGCTAGCTGATCGGACTGAGGCACAGACAGCTGGGCAAGACTGAGGCGAACCAGGCAGAGGCATAACAGGCGACACAGCTGTCACTGGCTGACGAGCACGGCTGATGCACAAGCAGGCGGGCACGGCTGAGGCACAGACAGGAGGCTAGAAAGGCCAGGCGTGTGCAAAGGGCACTCGAAGAAACAAAGCAAAGCAAGAAGCAAGGCAAGGCACAGAACAAGGAGCGGAACATAGGCAGAAGCACAGAGCCGGTCAGAGAGAGTATAGGACTAGCAGCGGAGCGTAGGCCGAAGCCCAGAGCGGGTCAAGGCAGAGCCTTGAGACTAGCCTGGAAATGTGCAAGAGAGCACCATAGGGCAGAGTAAGGAAAACCAGGCAGAGACAGAGAATGTGGAGGTACTACAAGGCTCAGAATAGCAAAGGCCAGACATGGCGAAACAGGCAAAGGCAGAGAACATACGAAGTACTACATGTCCAAGAATAGCAAGGACAAGACATGGCAAAAAACAGGCAAAAGCAGAGAACATAGGAAGGACTATAAGGCAAAGCATAGCAAGAACAAAACATGACGCAAAAGACAACACTAGACAAGGCATGGGACAAGAGGCAGAGAACAAGCACAGAGCGTGTGCAGAGACACACAACAGGGCAGAGTGCAGGGGCACAGAATACAGGGAGCGACCGAGCAGACCATGCAGCCATGTAGGGAAGCAACATGATACTCAGGCCCCGACCATAGGAAGGGGCGGTCTGATATAGCACTTCCGGGTCAGGACCGGGGAGGACTTCCGGTTCAGATCCTCCAGGATCATAAAGAGGATCACATGGTCGAGTCCTCCAAGACCATAGAGAGGACCACATGGTAGAGTCCTCCAGGACCATAGAGAGGATACCTGGGTCAGACTGTGCTGGACCATAGAGAAGGTCACATGGTCAGAGTCTCCAGGAACAGAGAGGATTGCTGGATCAGACTGTGCTGGACCATAGGAAAGGTCACATGGTCAGGGTCTCCAGGATCACAGAGGACAGCTGCAGGCAGAGCAGAGACGGATGGCCACACAGCAACGACGTGCAGCCACGAGGTAAAGCACACATGCGCACTGGCAATGGCAGGCAGCCATGAGATGAGGCGCGCGTGCACACTGCTCCAGGAATCTTGCAGCACAACAGTCATGAGGTGCGTGTGCACGCTGCTCCAGGGATCTTGCAGCATAAGACATAACGGGCATGATAGTTTGGTGCACGTGCACACTGCTCCAGGAGTCATGCGGCATACCAGACATGGCGGGCATGACAGTTCGGTGCGCGTGCACAACAGTTCGGTGCGCGTGCACACTGCTCCAGGGGTCATGCGGCATAACAGCCATGGCGGGCATGACAATATCTTTACCATATCTCTTTTTATTCTCTTTTCTTATCCGTTGCACAGTTGCACTTTCACTGGTCACTTGGTGATGTCACATTTGGCACTTTTCACATGCATTGTTTTGTTTCCGGACTCACCTCACTATCACTTTACCTGATTGATCGCTACCAGATGGCTCTATGCAGCATTATTCATCTTGGACTTACCAACAGGCATTCATCCTGAACCTCCTGCTTCACTGGGGATGCTAAATGCTCTCCATGGCAACGAGTCCATCCAGCATCATTCCGGTCACTCTCCCTCGGTGACTCCATCCAATCGGAGGTGCCTGGAGGCGGAGTTACCCGGGATAGCGTGTAACGCTGTTTCCTGGATCCTGCACATGACACACCACCCGGGGGCGTCACAGATACAATTAACCACGTGGGGTATACTCGCTCCCTGTGACCTCTGATTGGCATTTGCCCCAGGTCGTTCGGTTTACACCAATAAGCCATCAGGGGTATGTCCCCACCACTATTAGGTGTCACGCCAATAACATGAACCTGGACAGGAAATGGCTGGTATAAGCAATAACCACCGATGTGATTGGCTTACACTCACACCAACGCTCACATGCTGACACACGCTCACACTCACAAGCTGACACTCACTCTCACATACTATCTATTCCTAACACTGGAGTGGCTTATAAACTTATGAAGTATATAGTTTGAGGTCTGGGATCTGCCAATATGTGGCTAGTTTTCTGTTTCGGATAACATGACACATAATTTTAGTTTTTTTTTGTCTAGTTTCTCTTGAATGTAGATCAATATTAAAGTCTCCTGATGAGTCGCCTTTGGTGAGGACAATGAAACCCTTAAAAATGAGAGGCTTGAAGAGTGGGTGTGTATACATCACCTCACCCTATATACTGAACTGTGGGGTTCATGTTTTTTCTATTAGTCACCTACTGACTAACCTTCAGGGGGAGAATTATAGGTATAGTTTTACATTTGGAATTAATAAAGTTTAGTTTTATCCTTTTGTCAGCAAATGATGAGACAACCCATTTAAGAAAATTCAAATTTGGTTAAAACTATTCCAACATTATGAACATAAAAAAGGCTTCTCCACTATGTGACGTCTCTGATGTTTATTAACAGCTGATTTCCAAGTAAAATATTTCCCATATTAAGAAAATGAAAAAGGCTTCTCCTCTTTGTGACTGCTCTGATGTTTAACAAGAAGCGCTTTCTGGTTAAAACATTTCCCACATTCTGAACATGAAAAAGGCTTCTCCCCTGTGTGAGTTCTTTGGTGTTCATCAAGATTCCATTTCTGGCTGAAACATTTCGCACATTCTGAACAGGAAAATGGCTTCTCCCGTGTGGGTTCTTTGATGGCTATCAAGATCTATTTTCCGTTTAAAACATTTCCCACATTCTGAACATGAATGAATGCAGGGATTGAAGCTTGAGGAAGATAATTTGCATATTCCAGGTGCCTTCTAGGAAAAGCAAAGTCTCCATAAGCAAGAAGATCGATGGGTACAGTCGGGACCAGCTGCTTGGAAAGCATCGCCAAACCAGGGATTGAAGCTTGAGGAAGATAATTTGCATATTCCAGGTGCCTTCTGGGAAAAGCGAAGAGTCTCCCTAAGCAAGAAGATCGTTGGGTACAGTCGGGACCAGCTGCTTGGACAGCATCGCCAAACCAAGGATGGAAGCTTGAGGAAGATAATTTGCATATTCCAGGTGCCTTCTGGGAAAAGCGAAGAGTCTTCCTAAGCAAGAAGATTGTTGGGTACAGTCGGGACCAGCTGCTTGGAAAGCATCGCCAAACCAGGGATTGAAGCTTGAGGAAGATAATTTGCATATTCCAGGTGCCTTCTGGGAAAAGCGAAGAGTCTCCCTAAGCAAGAAGATCGTTGGGTACAGTCGGGACCAGTTGCTTGGAAAGAATCGCCAATTTTTGCCTCTAGGACATTATTGCAAGACAGCTTGGCTGATTGAGTAGATTACACAAGAAGGTTACACACAATAGATTGCACAAGAAGGAAGGCACACAGCAAGTCAGCAGGATCTAGGAGCAACATGGCAGATGTGAAAACCTACATGGTGAACTGCAACATGTGCTACATGTTCACAGATCAACCAGAAGAAGAATCCAACTTCACCTGCCAGAAGTGTAGACTAGTGGCCCTTTTAGAAGAAAAGGTGCGCAGTCTGGAAAAAGAATTGCAACTTTGAAACTCAAAGAAAATGAAGACTTCCTAGACAGAACAGAAGCATCTCTACTGGTCACAGAAGGTGAAGAAAGTGTCAGAGAACCTCCAAAAGCAGACGAATGGGAGGATGTGACGAAAAGAAACAAGAAGACCATAGAGACATCACCAACCACTCAACTGACAATCCGATACCAAGGCCTTGTGGAGGACGAAGATGGCACACCTAAGGATGAGGCACCACCAGCAAGCAAAGAAAAGGGCACACAGCAACACCCAGAAGTGACAACAAAAAGTACAGCGAAGAAGAGTGGTAGTGGTGGGAGACTCATTACTGAGAGGCACAGAGGCAGCCATCTGCAGACCGAACATAACTGCAAGAGAAGTATGCTGCCTCCCAGGTGCAAAGATCAAGGATGTGACTGATAGGATACCAAAGCTCATCAGTTCCAGGGGCGTCCACCCATTTCTTCTGATACATGTTGGCACCAATAAATTCATGGACTTCTGTGCGCTGCCAGATAAATTCACCAATCCAGTTTGTGAGAAAGATTAACCGTTTATTTCCCAACGCGTTTCAAAGTGTATAACACTTCTTCTTCAGGGGATGACATATATGATCAGATAGAACTGTCACAGATTATATACAACCAGGATTCAAAAATTGGCGCCAATGATCACGTCATCTAGTACAAATGTCAAAGATGACATGTGATCATTGGCGCCAATTTTTGAATCCTGGTTGTATATAATCTGTGACAGTTCTATCTGATCATATATGTCATCCCCTGAAGAAGTGGTATACACTTTGAAACGCATTGGGAAATAAACGGTTAATCTTTCTCACAAACTGGATTAGTGAATTTATCTGGCAGCGCACAGAAGTCCATGAATTTATTCCATAATCTGAAGCTTTAAGCGGTCGCAGAGCTGACCTTTGGACGTGCAGCAAGCAGACTACTGATCCTACATGCCTGAACCTCTCCTGAAAAGGGTGAGTAAATTCTAATTTTTTCTTCTGGATATAACTCGGATAAGACCCTATTGCGCTATTTTGTTCCTTTAGTTTGATCACAATGTTGGCACCAATGACACGGCAAGGAAGGACCTACCGACAATCTGCAGGGACTTTGAAAAGTTGGGGAAGTAAGTAAAGGAACTGGATGCACAGGTAGTTTTTTCTTCTATCCTTCCAGTAGACTGGCATGGCACCAGATGGAACAGGATCCTTGATGCGAACTGGCTAAGACGATGGTGCAGACAACAAGGATTCGGATTCCTGGACCACGGAGTGAATTACCTGTACGACGGACTCCTCACCAGAGACGGACTACACCTCAACAAACTTGGGAAACACACATTCGCCAGAAGACTCACTACACTCACGTTAAACTAGAAGAAGAGGGGACGGGAAGAAAAACGTTAGACACAAACATGAAGCCAGAAATGATACTGATGAATGATGTGAGGTGCGGCAAAGAAGATCCAAGACAACATACTTGGAAGGAAGGTAAGAAAATTTCTAAAACAATCCACAGGGAGGAGATGGAAGAACTAGAAGTAGAAATATCTACAAGTAACTATGACATAGTGGGAATAACCGAGACATGGTTAGATGAAAGCTATGACCGGGCAGGTACCTTACAGGGTTACAGTCTGTTTAGAAAGGTTCATAAAAATCGGAGAGGAGGAGGAAGGGTTTGTCTTTATGTAAAGTCTAAATTCGACTTTGAGGGAGGATATTCGCGAAGGGAATGAGGATGTCGAGTCCATATGGGTCGAAATACATGGAGGGAAAAATAGTAACAAAATTCTCATTGGGGTCTGTTACAAACCCCCAAATATAACAGAAATCATGGAAAGTTTACTACTAAGGCAGATAGATGAAGCTGCAACCCATAAAGAGGTCCTTGTTATGGGGGACTTTACCCGGATATTAACTGGGAAACTGAGACCTGCGAAACCCATAAAGGCGACAGGTTTCTGCTAATAGCCAAGAATAATTATCTTTCACAATTGGTTCAGAATCCAACCAGAGGAGCAGCACTTTACACCGAATACTATCTAACAGACCGGACAGAATAATAAATCTGCAGGAAATAGCGACCACAATATTGTACAGTGTCACTTGTCTTTCGCTAGGGGGACATGTCAGGGAGTCAGAAAAACACTGAACTTTAGGAAGGCAAAGTCTGACCAGCTTAGAGATGCCCTTAATCTGGTGACTGGGACAATGTCCTCAGAAATAAGAATACACAAAATAAATGGGAAATGTTTAAGAATATCCTAAATAGGCACTGTAAGGCCTTTCACACTTCAGTTATTTGCATCAGTTACAATCCGCCAAAAAGGCGGAAAAGCGGATCCGTTCTCAACTGATGTGAACGGATGGCACAGGATCCGTTTTGAGACGGATCCTGAAAAACGCTGGCTGGGGAGAGAGAGAGAGAGAGAGAGAGAGAGAGAATTTTTTTTTTTGTCCGGCACCTAGACAGAATTTCGGGTTAAATAAGTGTCTGGAGGATCCGCTGGGAAAAAAAACGTTACAAGCCCCATTTCGAAATCTTTGAGAATGGAAACGGACAGCAACATTATGGCGGATCCTCACAAAAACGGATGCAACGGACAGCAATCCGTCAGGATCCGCCACTAATGATATTCAATGGGGAAAAAAACGGATCCTCAAAAGAAAATTGCGGATCCGTTTTTTTCAAAACCTGGCGGATTGTGACTGATTGTAAAAAACTGAAGTGTGAAACAGGCTTAAGCGGTTTATACCTTGTGGGAATAAAAGGACAAGAAATAGGAAAAACCCAGTGTGGCTAAACAAAGAAGAGGAGCAATTACCAGTAAAAAGAAAGCATTTAAACTACTAAAGCAGGATGGCACAGTTGAAGCTCTAAAACACTATAGGGAGAAAAATACTTTATCTAAAAAACTAATTAAAGCTGCCAAAAAGGAAACAGAGAAGCACATTGCTAAGGAGAGTAAAACTAATCCCAATCTGTATCAACTACATCAATAGTAAAAAAATCAAAAGTGAAAGTGTAGGCCCATTAAAAAATTGTGAGGAAAGAATGGTTGTAGATGACGAGGAAAAAGGTAATATATTAAACACCTTCTTCTCCACGGTATTCAAGGTGGAAAATGAAATGCTAGGTAAAATGCCAAGAGACAAAGAAAACCCTATATTAAGGGTCACTAATCTAACCCAAGAAGAGGTGCGAAACCGGCTAAATAAGATTAAAATAGGGTCCGGATGGCATACACCCACGAGTACTAAGAGAACTAAGTAATGTAATAGATAAACCATTATTTCTTATATTTAAGGACTCTATAGCGACGGGGTTTTTCCACAGGACTGGCGGATAGCAAATGTGGTACCAATATTCAAAAAGGGCTCTAAAAGTAAACCTGGAAATTAAAGGCCAGTGAGTCTAACCTCTATTGTTGGTAAAATATTTGAAGGGTTTCTGAGGGATGTTATTCTGGATTATCTCAATGAGAATAACTGTTTAACTCCATATCAACATGGGTTTATGAGGAATCGCTAATGTCAAACCAATCAGTTTTTATGAAGAGGTAAGCTATAGGCTGGACGTGGTATATCTTGATTTTCCAAAGCATTTGATACCGTGCCACACAAGAGGTTGGTACACAGAATGAGAATGCCTTAGTGATAGAAAGCAGAGGGGGGTTATAAATGGTATATTCTCTAACTGGGTTGCTGTGACCAGTGGGGTACCGCAGGGGTCGGTTTTGGGACCTATTCCAATCAACATATTTAGCAACGATCTGGTAGGTTTACACAGTAAAATATCGATATTTGCAGATGATACAAAACTATGTAAAGCCGTCAATACAAGAGAAGATAGTATTCTGCTACAGATGGATCTGGATAAGTTGGAAACTTGGGCTGAAAGGTGGCAGATGCGGTTTAACAATGATAAATGTAAGGTTATACACATGGGAAGAAGGAATCAATATCACCATTACACACTGAACGGTAAACCACTGGGTAAATCTGACATGGAGAAGGACTTGGGGATCCTAGTTAACGATAAACTTACCTGGAGCAGCCAGTGCCAGGCAGCGGCTGCCAAGGCAAACAGGATCATGGGGTGCATTAAAAGAGGTCTGGATACACATGATGAGAGCATTATACTGCCTCTGTACAAATCCCTGGTTAGACCGCACATGGAGTACTGTGTACAGTTTTGGGCACCGGTGCTCAGGAAGGATATAATGGAACTAGAGCGAGTACAAAGGAGGGCAACAAAATTAATAAATGGGATGGGGGAACTACAATACCCAGAGAGATTAGCAAAATTAGGATTATTTAGTCTAGAAAAAAGACGACTGAGGGGTGATCTAATAACAATGTATAAATATATAAGGGGACAATACAAATATCTCGCCAAGGATCTGTTTATACCAAGGAAGGTGACAGTCACAAGGGGGCATTCTCTGCGTCTGGAGGAGAGAAGGTTTTTCCACCAACATAGAAGAGGATTCTTTACTGTTAGGGCAGTGAGAATCTGGAATTCCCTGCCTGAGGAGGTAGTGATGGCGAACTCAGTCGAGGGGTTCAAGAGAGGCTTGGATGTCTTCCTGGAGCGTAACAATATTGTATCTTACAGTTATTAGGTTCTTTAGAAGGACGTAGATCTGGGGATTTATTATGACAGAATTCTATAGACTGAACTGGATGGACTAATGTCTTTTTTCGGCCTTACTAACTATGTTACTACGTAATATGGTTTCTCTCCTATGTGAGTTCGCTGGTGGCCAACAAAATGTGATTTACGTGCAAAACATTTCCCACATTCTGAACATGAAAAAGGTTTCTCCCCTGTGTGAGTTCTCTGGTGACTAATAAGATTCCCTTTGTGGTTAAAACATTTCCCACATTCTGAACAGGAAAACGGCTTCTCCCCTGTGTGAGTTCTCTGGTGGTTAACAAAATGTGATTTATATGCAAAATATCTCCCACATTCTGAACAGGAAAATGGCTTCTTTGATTCAGGAGCAGCTTGTTTTTCATTGCCTCTTTTGTGACTTTGATTTTTCTTAGTAGTCGGTAATGAATCAGAAGATGGGACCTGTTTCATAGGATCAGATGAGAGATCTTTGCTGTGAATGGATGATGATATATCTGGAGTAATAGCAATCACTTCAGTTTTATCTTGTAGGATCTTAATATCATCAGATTTAAAAGTTGAAGATGTCAGCTGTCCCTCTGATCTCCTGGTGCAGTCATCTGTTAAGATGAAAAACATTTTTTTTTAATAAAATATCCTTGAGTTTTATATTTTTGAACATTTCTACTTAAACTGTCCATAAAAATGGCAAGCTATGTAAAAAAGTCTTTATTTATTTACCAAGACAATGACAGTTCACAGTCTAATAGAAAACCTTGTTGGATGAACCAGTGGTGTGCGGTGTTCAACTGTTTGTACATTCTGCCTCCCAAATATCAAATAAAAAGAAACCAATCAATGTTATGTAGGTGAAAATAATACCAATTCTCATCTCACAAAAAACAAGTCCCCACTCAGGTCCATCATCTGTCAATGGAAAAACAGAGGTTCCCACACTATTAGTGGCTCAAAGGCTGTTGAAAAGCAACAAGGTTTCTATAAACCAATCCAGCAAAATCCGCTCTCACTTCGGAGTCTTGCAGTGTGCGCAAACAACATTTAGGATCCCTGTATTTAGCAATATTATAGTGAGAAGAATCCACTTAATTTGCGGTGTCTCCTGGAGCACAATCTGGGCACTATGTGCTGGGTAAGAAAATGGCAAATGTGTAATTTTCACTCTCCAACATCCACTGCGTGTTAATTTCCGGAAAATGGCTGTGGAGTCAAAATATTCACTCCTCCTACACACATGGTCAATGTTGTTGGTACCCCTCGTTTAATGACAGAAAAACCCACAATGGTCACAGAAATAACTTGAATCAGACAAAGTAACAATAAATAAAAAATCTATGAAAATTAACAAATGAAAGTCAGACATTGCTTTTCAGCCAGGCTTCCACAGAATTAAAAAAAATAAATAAAACTCATGAAATTGCCTTTACAGAAATTATGGTGCCCTTAACTTAACCACTTCATGACTGCCAACGATAGATAAATGTTGGCGCTTGCGCCGTTTGTCTACTGTTGGCAGTTTTATGCTCATCAGGACCCCCACGTATCTTATAACGATTCCGGCTCACATCGCTTCCTGTGACCCCCGCCCTCATCGACATCTGATTGGTTCAGGTCCTTATGATGTCAGCGTCACACCAGCCAATGAGACAAATCACTAGGAAAGTTTGTTGTAGCAGTGAACTTTCCCGGGTGATCTGTCTCATAAAAACGCTGTTTCTCCTCAGATCTCCGGTCAGTGAGAGATTAGAGGAGAAACAGTGTTACAAGAGCTGCTGGGAACAGCTGTGTCAGTCAGCGATTGTGGTATAAAGTAAAAAACAGATAAGGCAGGTTAGGGTTAGTGCTATAGTTAGGGTTAGTGTTAGGCTAAAGTTAGGGGTAGAGTAAAGAATTAGGCTTTTCTCAATTGTCTCCCCAATAATTTGGTCACATCAGTCATGTCAGAGTTTTCTATTTCCGGGAAAAAAAATGAAAATGAATAAAATGGCCGGTCACTATTATAGTGCAGAGGAGGCTTATGCACTTTCCTGTTCTGACAGTGAAGAAAGTGCAGTGTCAGATGGCGATGTGGATTTCGAGGGCTTTAGTAGCAGCGACAGTGATAGCTCAGAAATGAGCAGTGATTCTGGTCCATCCTCACACACAAGGACCAGTACAACAAGAAGGACAAATAGCGCTTCTGGAGAAATGTCTCCAACTCAGGGAACAATGCCCAGTACTAGCGCTGTCCCTAGTGCTCGTGAATTGGCGCACACCAATGTCCAAGGGGCTTTGCCTCTTGATGTAGCATTTCCCAGATGGGAGGCTTCGGATTCGGCTACTCCATTCATCCCTAATTTTAATGCCATTCCTGATATAAATGTGGAGGTGGAAAATTTTGGACTAATTATATTTATTAGTTGTGACAGATACAGTTGTGGCCAAAAGTATTGACACCCCTGCAATTCTGTCAGATAATACTCAGTTTCTTCCTGAAAATGATTGCAAACACAAATTCTTTGGTATTATTATCATCTTCATTTAATTTGTCTTAAATGAAAAAACACAAAAAGAATTGTCCTAAAGCCAAATTGGATATACTTCCACACCTAACATAAAAAAGAGGGTGGACAAAAGTATTGGCACTGTTCAAAAAATCATGTGATGCTTCTCTAATTTGTGTAATTAACAGCACCTGTAACTTACCTGTGGCACCTAACAGGTGTTGGCAATAACTAAATCACACTTGCAGCCAGTTGACATGGATTAAAGTTGACTCAACCTCTGTCCTGTGTCCTTGTGTGTACCACATTGAGCATGGAGAAAAGAAAGAAGACCAAAGAACTGTCTGAGGACTTGAGAAACCAAATTGTGAGGAAGCATGAGCAATCTCAAGGCTACAAGTCCATCTCCAAAGACCTGAATGTTCCTGTGTCTACCGTGCGCAGTGTCATCAAGAAGTTTAAAGCCCATGGCACTGTGGCTAACCTCCCTAGATGTGGACGGAAAAGAAAAATTGACAAGAGATTTCAACGCAAGATTGTGCGGATGTTGGATAAAGAACCTCGACTAACATCCAAACAAGTTCAAGCTGCCCTGCAGTCCAAGGGTACAACAGTGTCAACCTGTACTATCCGTCGGCGTCTGAATGAAAAGGGACTGTGTTGTGAGTTCATTTTCCCCTTCACTACTGAGGCCCGATGAACTCCCTCTTCTGGTAAGGAAAGGTAGTGAGCCTGATTATCAGCCACCTGAGCCTAATGATGATGACTGGCTGAGTGGAGTTACGGACTGGATATAAGGCTGCCGACGCCCTTCTGCCCTGCGGGTGATTTCTCTGTGGGATCCTTGGAGACCAGTCTGAATTCCTGCTCTTCTAAAGCTAAGTTTTTCTGCTCTGCTTTTTGCATTTGTGCTTTGACTTTGTTTGCTTTGTTTTTCTGGACTTCTGCCATTCCCTGCTGGGGTGAGCTGAATTCCTTTAGCTCTGTCTTCTGAAAATACCTGAGTGCTCATATAGTTTTTGAAGCCTAGCTGCTTCAGGGTCTTTTTCCATATCAGCTGTTGGCTTATGTCTTTGATAGGATTTTGGCAGATTGCAGACAGCAACCTTCCTTTCCTGTCCTGTTTACTTCAGCTTGGGCCCCATCGTTTGCTCAGCCTATCTTTCTATCTGTGTGAGTGTTTTTTCATCTTGCTTCACCATCATTATATGTTGGGGGCTGCCTTTTACTTTGGGGTCTGCTCTGGGGCAGTTTAGATTTCCTTTTCTGTCTTTAGGCTATTTAGCTCTCCGGCTGTGATAGAGGGGTCTAGGGCACTGTAGGAACCCCCCACGGCTACTGCTAGTTGTGTTGATAGGTTCAGGGGTCTGCAATCTGATAGTTGCCAACTTCTCTGGTTTTCTGGACGTAGCTTCTATTTTTGTGTCTGCTTCCTACGGTGACTCATTCATAACAGGACTGTATGGTAGGAGACCCAGGAAGACCCCACTTCTTACCCCGAGACATAAAAAAGCCAGGCTGGAGTTTGCCAAAACTTACCTGAAAAAGGCTAAAACATTTTGGAAGAATGTTCTCTGGTCAGATGAGACAAAAGTAGAGCTTTTTGGGCAAAGGTATCAACATAGAGTTTACAGGAGAAAAAAGAGGCATTCAAAGAAAAAACACGGTCCCTACAGTCAAACATGACGGAGGTTCCCTGATGTTTTGGGGTTGCTTTGCTGCCTCTGGCACTGGGCTGCTTGACTGTGTGCATGGCATTATGAAGTCTGAAGACTACCAACAAATTTTGCAGCATAATGTAGGGCCCAGTGTGAGAAAGCTGGGTCTCCCTCAGAGGTCATGGGTCTGCCAGCAGGACAATGACCCAAAACACACTTCAAAAAGCACTAGAAAATGGTTTGAGAGAAAGCACTGGAGACTTCTAAGGTGGCCAGCAATGAGTCCAGACCTGAATCCCATAGAACACCTGTGGAGAGATTTAAACATGGCAGTTTGGAGAAGGCACCCTTCAAATATCAGGGACCTGGAGCAGTTTGCCAAAGAAGAATGGTCTAAAATTCCAGCAGAGCATTGTAAGAAACTCATTGATGGTTACCGGAAGCGGTTGGTCGCAGTTATTTGGCTAAAGGTTGTGCAACCAAGTATAATGCTGAGGGTGCCAATACTTTTGTCTGGCCCATTTTTGGAATTGTGTGTGAAATGATCAAAGTTTTGCTTTTTGCTTCATTCTCTTTTGTGTTTTTTCATTTAAGACAAATTAAATGAAGATAATAAAACCAAAGAATTTGTGTTTGCAATCATTTTCAGGAAGAAACTGAGTATTATCTGGCAGAATTGCAGGGGTGTCAATACTTTTGGCCACAACTGTAGCTTGCTAGAGCATATTGTCCTACAAACAATTTTATATGCGTCCCAATTCATCAGCCAGAATCCACGATCCTATTATGCTAGGTCAAATTTATGGACACAAACTAATGTCCTAGAAAAGAAACAGCTTTTCACATTTATGAGGGGAAACACAGCCAACTAAACCCACCAGGATGCCCTACTTATCTGGGGACATCGGGAAAAATGGTTTTGAGCCTTTTTTTTTTTTTTTTTTATAAAAAGGCTACAATCTATATGTTGACAACTACTACACCAGCATACCTCTATTTAAAAGTCTGGTTGAACATAACATAGGGGCTTGTGGGACCATTCGCAAAAACCGTCAGGGGTTTCCACAATCATTGGTCAGCAAAAAGTTCCGAAAGGGGCAGTCAGGGGCTTTACACAATGGAGAGCTGCTTGCCCTTAATATTAAGGATAAATAAAATATTTTTATCCTGAGCTCGATCCACACAGATGCCACAAGGGCCACTGCAGACCAACAGGGATCCACTACTCCAAAACCTGTGTCTGTCATTGACTACAACAAATATATGGGGGTGTGGACCTTGCAGATCAGGTTCTACAGTCATACCAGGTGTCAAGAAAATCATATATCTGGTATAAAAAGTTAGTCATGTATTTGTTTCAGGTGGCTACATATAATTCTTTTGTGTTATACAAAAAAGCCAGAAATGCAGATACTTTCCTTGATTATCAGGAAAAGGTCACTGAAAATCTTGTTTTTGACAATGTTGTCTGCCTCCTACGGTGACTCATTCATAACAGAATCACCCGCCACACCGCTGATCCTAGGGTACTCAATAGCAGGAAAGAATTGCAGAAAAAAAAAAAAAAAAAAAAAAAAGTGTGTATATTTTTTCCTCTATATCTCTGAGGCCGTAGGGGGAATTTTCTTTTTCTCTCAATGGAGATAAAGCAATTGTCTGATCGTGTGGAGCAGCTCGCTGCGGAAGTGCGGGGAATTTCCGCCTACCTTGCTCATTCACATGCTGCTGAACCAAAGATTCCTACACCTGATGTATTTTTTGGGGATCGGTCTAAATTTTTGAATTTCAAAAATAATTGTAAATTATTTTTTGCCTTGAAGCCTAACTCGTCAGGGAGCTCCGCGCAGCAGGTTAAAATTGTCATCTCTTTGCTGCGTGGCGATCCCCAGGATTGGGCGTTTTCTTTGAAACCAGATGATCCTATTCTGACTAATGTGAATGCATTTTTTCAAGCCTTGGGGTTGTCGGTGTGCCTTTAGTGAGGCTCCGGTGTTTTCCACCTCTCCTCAGTCGCATGATGTTCCTGATTATTTGGCGGACTTTTATGATGTATTTAGTGACAATGAGTCTGCGTCTCTGCCTCCACATAGGAGTTATGACTGTGCAATTGAACTGAGCCCGGGGGTGTAAATTTCCCAAGGGTCGGCTCTTCAATTTATCTGTACCCGAGCACGAGGCTATGCGATCCTATATTAAGGAGGCATTGGAGAAGGGTCATATTAGACCATCCTCGTCACCCTTAGGTGCCGGGTTTTTTTTTGTAGCCAAAAAGGATGGATCATTAAGACCTTGTATTAATTATCGTGCCCTCAACAAAATTACTGTTAAATATCAGTATCCGTTACCCCTGATTTCGGATCTATTCTCTAGAGTTAAAGGTGATGGTGGTTTACCAAGCTTGACCTCAGGGGGGCATATAATCTTATTCGCATTAAGCATGGGGATGAATGGAAGACGGCGTTTAATACTCCGGAGGGACATTTTGAGTACCTGGTGATGCCTTTTGGGCTCACTAATGCCCCTTCTGTCTTCCAGTGCTTCATGAACGATATTTTCCGAGATTTTGTCGATAAATTTTTGATTATCTATCTGGATGATATTTTGATCTTCTCCAAGGATTGGGATTCTCATGTGGAACATATTCGGACTGTGTTCCGGATCTTGAGGGAGAATTCCCTGTATGTCAAAGGATCTAAATGCCTTTTTGGAGTACAGAGGATATCTTTTTTGGGATTTATTTTGTCCCCGTCAACTATTGAAATGGACCCGGCCAAGGTACAGGCCATTTACAATTGGGTTCAGCCCACTTCTTTGAAGGCCCTCCAGAAGTTTTTGGGTTTTGCTAATTTTTATCGGAAATTTATAGCAAAATTTTCTAGTATTGCCAAGCCATTGACTGATTTGACTAAGAAGGGTGCTGATGTGTTAAATTGGTCTCCGGAGGCTGTTTCTTCCTTTCAGGAGCTTAAGCGAATATTCACCTCAGCCCCGGTTTTGCGGCAACCTGATGTCTCACTTCCGTTCCAGGTAGAGGTGGATGCTTCTGAGATTGGTGCAGGAGCTGTTTTGTCCCAAAAGGATCCTGTAACATCTAAAATGAATCCCTGTGCTTTCTTTTCCCGAAAGTTCTCTCCATCTGAACGTAACTATGATGTGGAGAATCGGGAACTGTTGGCCATGAAATGGGCATTTGAGGAGTGGAGACATTGGTTGGAGGGAGCTAAGCATCAAGTCGTGGTCCTCACTGACCACAAGAATTTAATTTACCTAGAGTCGGCTAAGCGCTTGAACCCTAGACAGGCTAGGTGGGCCTTGTTTTTTACACGTTTTGATTTTGTGGTTTCTTTTCTTCCTGGAACTAAGAATGTCAAGGCTGACGCCCTCTCTAGGAGCTTCTTTGCTGATTCTCCTGTGGTGACCAAGCCTGCTACCATCTTAGGCGAAGGGGTAGTTCTTTCTGCCATCTCGCCCGATTTGAGACATGCTCTGGAAGAGTTCCAGGAGGACAAACCTGAGCATTGTCCCAGTGGAAAGTTGTATGTTCCTGACCAGTGGAAGAAGAGAGTGATGTCTGAAGTTCATTGCTCTGCTTTGGCTGGTCATCCAGGTATTTTTGGTACTAGAGATCTGGTGAGTCGGTCCTTTTGGTGGCCCTCCTTGTCTCGTGATGTCAGGAATTTTGTGCAGTCCTGTGGGACGTGCTCCCGGTCTAAATCGTGTTCTCGCTCTAGTGGGTTGTTGATGCCTTTGCCTGTCCCCAAGAGGCCATGGACCCATATTTCAGTGGATTTCATCTCTGATATGCCTGTCTCTCAAAGGATGACTGTTATTTGGGTGATTTGTGATAGGTTCTCTAAGATGGTTCATCTTGTACCACTCCCTAAGTTGCCGTCTTCCTCTGAGTTGGTGCCCCTGTTTTTTCAACAGGTGGTTCGCTTGCACGGGATTCCTGAGAACATTGTATCTGACAGAGGAGTTCAGTTTGTGTCTAGATTTTGGAGAACTTTCTGTTCCAAGCTGGGAATTCAGTTGTCCTTCTCCTCTGCTTTTCACCCTCAGACCAATGGGCAGACAGAGAGAACAAACCAGACCTTGGAGTCATATTTGAGATGCTTTATTTCCGCTGATCAGGATGATTGGGTTTCATTTTTGCCCTTGGCCGAATTTGCTTTAAATAATAGAGCTAGTTCTGCCACTTTGATGTCACCTTTTTTTTGTAACTTTGGGTTTCATCCTCGATTCTCTTCAGGGCAGGTGGAGCCCTCTGCCTGCCCAGGTGTTGACACTGTGGTGGAGAGAATGCACCAGATCTGGGACCAAGTGGTAGATAAGTTATCTCTCTCCCAGGAAAAGGCCCAGCGGTTTTCCAACCGACATAGGACCATTGGTCCCCAGTTTAAGGTTGGTGATATGGTGTGGTTATCATCAAAAAATATTGCTATGAAGGTGGCTTCTCCTAAGTTTAAGCCTAGATTTATTGGACCTTACAAGATTTTGGAGATTATTAATCCGGTCTCTTTTCGTTTGGCTCTTCCTGTCACATTTAAAATCCATAATGTGTTTCATAAGTCCTTGTTGAAGAGGTTTGTTCAACCTGTTGTTCCGGGGGTGGCACCTCCAGACCCTGTATTGGTTGAAGGTAACATGGAATATGAGGTAGAGAAAGTACTGGATTCCCGTCTGGCTAGACGGAGACTCCAGTATTTGGTTAAGTGGAAGGGTTATGGTCAGGAGGATAATTCCTGGGTCTCTGCCTCTGATATTCATGCCAAAAGATTGGTGCGTGCCTTTCATCGGGCTCACCCTGATCGCCCTGGTGGCGTGGTTGAGGGTTCGGTGACCCCTCCTCAAGGGGGAGGTACTGTTGTGAGTTCATTTTCCCCTTCACTACTGAGGCCCGATGAACTCCCTCTTCTGGTAAGGAAAGGTAGTGAGCCTGATTATCAGCCACCTGAGCCTAATGATGATGACTGGCTGAGTGGAGTTACGGACTGGATATAAGGCTGCCGACGCCCTTCTGCCCTGCGGGTGATTTCTCTGTGGGATCCTTGGAGACCAGTCTGAATTCCTGCTCTTCTAAAGCTAAGTTTTTCTGCTCTGCTTTTTGCATTTGTGCTTTGACTTTGTTTGCTTTGTTTTTCTGGACTTCTGCCATTCCCTGCTGGGGTGAGCTGAATTCCTTTAGCTCTGTCTTCTGAAAATACCTGAGTGCTCATATAGTTTTTGAAGCCTAGCTGCTTCAGGGTCTTTTTCCATATCAGCTGTTGGCTTATGTCTTTGATAGGGTTTTGGCAGATTGCAGACAGCAACCTTCCTTTCCTGTCCTGTTTAGTTTAGCTTGGGCCCCATCGTTTGCTCAGCCTATCTTTCTATCTGTGTGAGTGTTTTTTCATCTTGCTTCACCGTAATTATATGTTGGGGGCTGCCTTTTACTTTGGGGTCTGCTCTGGGGCAGTTTAGATTTCCTTTTCTGTCTTTAGGCTATTTAGCTCTCCGGCTGTGATCAAGGGGTCTAGGGCACCGTAGGAACCCCCCACGGCTACTGCTAGTTGTGTTGATAGGTTCAGAGGTCTGCAATCTGATAGTTGCCAACTTCTCTGGTTTTCTGGACGTAGCTTCTATTTTTGTGTCTGCCTCCTACGGTGACTCATTCATAACAGGACTGTATGGTAGGAGACCAAGGAAGACCCCACTTCTTACCCCGAGACATAAAAAAGCCAGGCTGGAGTTTGCCAAAACTTACCCGAAAAAGGCTAAAACATTTTGGAAGAATGTTCTCTGGTCAGATGAGACAAAAGTAGAGCTTTTTGGGCAAAGGTATCAACATAGAGTTTACAGGAGAAAAAAGAGGCATTCAAAGAAAAAAACACGGTCCCTACAGTCAAACATGGCAGAGGTTCCCTGATGTTTTGGGGTTGCTTTCCTGCCTCTGGCACTGGGCTGCTTGACTGTGTGCATGGCATTATGAAGTCTGAAGACTACCAACAAATTTTGCAGCATAATGTAGGGCCCAGTGTGAGAAAGCTGGGTCTCCCTCAGAGGTCATGGGTCTGCCAGCAGGACAATGACCCAAAACACACTTCAAAAAGCACTAGAAAATGGTTTGAGAGAAAGCACTGGAGACTTCTAAGGTGGCCAGCAATGAGTCCAGACCTGAATCCCATAGAACACCTGTGGAGAGATCTAAAAATGGCAGTTTGGAGAAGGCACCCTTCAAATATCAGGGACCTGGAGCAGTTTGCCAAAGAAGAATGGTCTAAAATTCCAGCAGAGTATTGTAAGAAACTCATTGATGGTTACCGGAAGCGGTTGGTCGCAGTTATTTTGGCTAAAGGTTGTGCAACCAAGTATAATGCTGAGGGTGCCAATACTTTTGTCTGGCCCATTTTTGGAGTTGTGTGTGAAATGATCAAAGTTTTGCTTTTTGCTTCATTCTCTTTTGTGTTTTTTCATTTAAGACAAATTAAATGAAGATAATAATACCAAAGAATTTGTGTTTGCAATCATTTTCAGGAAGAAACTGAGTATTATCTGACAGAATTGCAGGGGTGTCAATACTTTTGGCCACAACTGTAGCTTGCTAGAGCATATTGTCCTACAAACAATTTTATATGCGTCCCAATTTATCAGCCAGAATCCACGATCCTATTATGCTAGGTCAAATTTATGGACACAAACTAATGTCCTAGAAAAGAAACAGCTTTTCACATTTATGAGGGGAAACACAGTCAACTAAACCCACCAGGATGCCCTACTTATCTGGGGACATCTGGAAAAATGGTTTTGAGCCTTTTTTTTTTTTTTACAAAAAGGCAACAATCTGTATGTTGACAACTACTACACCAGCATACCTCTATTTAAAAGTCTGGTTGAACATAACATAGGGGCTTGTGGGACCATTCACAAAAACCGTCAGGGGTTTCCACAATCATTGGTCAAAGAACATTTCCGAATGGGGCAGTCAGAGGCTTTACACAATGGAGAGCTGCTTGCCCTTAATATTAAGGATAAATAAAATATTTTTATCCTGAGCTCGATCCACACAGATGCCACAAGGGCCACTGCAGACCAACAGGGATCCACTACTCCAAAACCTGTGTCTGTCATTGACTACAACAAATATATGGGGGTGTGGACCTTGCAGATCAGGTTCTACAGTCATACCAGGTATCAAGAAAATCATAGATCTGGTATAAAAAGTTAGTCATGTATTTGTTTCAGGTGGCCACATATAATTCTTTTGTGTTATACAGAAAAGCCGGAAATGCAGATACTTTCCTTGATTATCAGGAAAAGGTCACTGAAAAGCTTGTTTTTGACAATGTTGTCCCCACCAATCCTTTAGAATCTGAAGTTGTCAGAAGACTCACTGAGCGACATTTTATTGCACTCATCCCAGTAACTGAAACAAGAAAGAACCCCCAGAGAAGATGTCGTGTATGTTCCTAGAGAGGAATGAGGCATGATCCCCGCTATTATTACCCACAATGCCCATCACTGCCAGCCTTATGCCTCCATGACGGCTTTACAATCTTCCACACAGAACCACGTTTTTGAACTGTTTTGACATTCAAGCATTTGGATTATTTAGTGACAGACACATTTGAGTAGAGCTGACGTAACAATTTCCGGGGGTAGGTGGGGGGAGGTCTCCAGAGACACAAGCTGGGCACAATATATTGGGCACTACAATGACATTTTTGCAATTTTTGCTCTGAAACTACAAGTTTCTGGAAATCATCCATGTAGTGAAACTGGTCACTATATCCATAGATGAATTCCCAGAGGGGTGTCACTTCCAAAATGGGGTCACTTCAGGGGGGATTCTGTTGTTCTGGCACTTAGCAGCTCTCCAAAGTGCCACAACAACAGAATCCCCCCTGAAGTGACCCATTTTGGAAATGACACCCCTCTGCGAATTCATCTATGGGTGTAGTGACCATTTACCTATCTACCTACTTTCCAATGTAAAATCTGGGGTTAAAACAACATTTTAGTCGTAAAAATAAACCATATTTTTCGGACTATAAGACGCACTTTTTCCCAAGAAATTTTGGGGGGAAATGGGGGTGCGTCTTATAGTCGGAATATACTTACAAATGCTGCTGCGGCGGTGGTGCTATGTGGAGGGCTCCGCCAGCATTTTGTCAAAGCCCGGAGACCCCCGCAGTTCCATTGCTGTGATGCAGTGGTCTCCACAAAAATGGCCGCTGTGGGCGGCGCATGCTCAGATTCAGATCTTGGCCACGTGGTGGTGTATAGGAATGCAATATAGCGAATTATAGGGAGAGAATAGCTAATTTCTGGATATAAAGTACTGTACCATTAAATGGCCTTGGCACCCCGAAGTGCGTTTCATGTTTAGCTTTTTCCAAGGGGCTCTCCAAATGTGACATGGCAACCGCTAATTATTCCAGTATATTTTACATTCAAAAAGTCAAATGGCACGCCTTCCTTCCGAACCCTGCCGTGTGCCTAAACAGTATATTTCCCCGACATACGGGGTATCGGCATGCTCAGGAGAAATTGGAAAACAAAATGTATCATCCATTTTCTCCTGTTACGCTTGCAAAAGTAAAAAAAAAAATAGGTGTAAAGGAAAATTTTTATTATAGAAAAGAAAATGTTTATTTTTTCCTTCCACATTCCATTCATTCCTGTGAAGCAACTGAAGGGTTAATAAACTTCTTGAATGTGGTTTTGAGCACCTGGAGGGGTGCAGTTTTTACAATGGTGTCACTTTTGGGTATTTTCGGTCATATTGACCCCCAAACTCACTTCAAATGTGAGGTGGTCCCTAAAAAAATGGTTTTGTAAATTTCGTTGTAAAAATGAGAAATCGCTGTTTAACTTTTAACCCTTATAACTTCCTAACAAAAAAAATTGATACAGATGCTACTGTGCAGGCGCCGCCATCGCCGATGATATTTTGCTGGATGTAATTTCTTTCTAAGCCTCATAATAGCCACAATATTATAGGCATTATCACCAATAATATCAATGCTATTATATGCATTATGTAATAATGGGGGCAGGTCAGTGAGGGGTCAGCGACCTGTCATAGGCCAATACAGATGAATATGTAATCAGAGCACCACATAAAGCCCCGCCCACAGCCCCACCCACAGCCCCGCCCCAGAGCACGAGAATCTCATTAACTGAAAACTACTAATACAGATTACACAACAGTAAACCAGAGTTGCCCTCATTTATGGTGGACCATTGGAGCTACTATGGATCCTGAGCAGAAGATTAGAGAAAATAATATTGCTCCCCATTTCAGGAGAGATTGTGCAGTAATCTGAATTCCTTAGGATCGAAAACAATGTAATTGGTTGTAAGTTCTATAGAAAAGGGCTTTCAATGCCCAAAGTCATTTGAACAGTTTTGGGTGGAGGAGAATGTTGTGGTCTAGAGGCAAAATGGTGATCATGGTAATACGGCCGGACTACACCACCGATAAAGCAGCCACAGCCGGTGTCTGAGATGAATCTGTGACTTCTCTGCATTCAGTGGTTACTACTCACCTGGGTAGTCATATGTGAGAATCTCCTCTTTACACCACTCATCACCCCTCACATATGTCTCTGTAGTATTAATATGGGTCAGATCTTCACCCTGAAACAAATATTGTAAAAGTCACCGACAGATGGAGAAGTCCCATCTATGACCAGCTCTAATCCTGCCATCTCCACCGCTCTCATTACACAAGTATAAAACATATAATACTGGTGGATAAAACAAGACTGAGCACAAGACCTTCACAGCCGTCTACACATCACAGGGGAGATCTCCTGACACCTTCTCTCCATCTACCTGATGATCCTGAGGAGCACTGGGATCTTCTTGGTTACAGTCCTGTGGAAGAAGAGGACGGGGACATCTCTCTGGCGTTGTCCTCTTACTGGATAGATCTGGAGGAAACACATACAGGGACTGAATTCATTCTCTACATACAGATAATTATCGGCCGTGTGTATTTAGTCCTGTCTATTACCTGGTGATGTGAGGGGCTGGGGAACCTCCATTATGACGTTCTTGTACAGATCTCTGTGTCCTGCTAAATACTCCCACTCCTCCATGGAGAAATAGACGGCGACATCCTGACACCTTATAGGAACCTGACACATACAATGATACCGTCATCCCCCGATCCCTTCATAGTGTTACTGTATAATATCCCAGCATTCCCAGTAGTGTCACCTCTCCAGCCAGCAGCTCAATCATCTTGTAGATGAGTTCTAGGATCTTCTGGTCATTGATGTCCTCATGGATCAGGGGGTGAGGTGGAGGCCCTGTGATTGGGCTCAGGGGTCTTCCCCATCCCTCAGACACAGGGTCCTGACAGCGATCACTAGAGGTCTTCTTCACCACTGTGTAATCCTGGTTATGGAGAGACACATTAATAAATCTCACTACAGGCATTTCCAGAGTCCTCACCTCTCCAGTTCTGTCCATCTGTTATTCCCGTAGATAAGAATGATGTAATGTGACGTCATCAGAATCTCTCACCTCTCCAGTGAGACGGAAGAGGATCTCTAGGGTGAGGTGTAACATCCTCTCCGCCATCTTGTCTCTGTCCATATCCATCCTTGATGGGTAAATCAGGAAAATTCTCTTCTGTAGAAGATCTTCACTGAGAGGATCCGATATTGTAGAGACCTGAATGAGAAGAAGATGATCCGATGTAACATCATAAGAATCCTGTGTAATAATACAATTACTGGAGATAATAAGGGAAACATATGAGGAGATTTATTATTCTACATATATGTCTCTGTAGTATTAATATGGGTCAGATCTTCACCCTGAAACAAATATTGTAAAAGTCACAGACAGATGGAGAAGTCCCATCTATGATCAGCTCTAATCCTGCCATCTCCACCGTTCTCATTACACAAGTATAAAACACTAGCTGAAGAGCCCGGCGCTGCCCGGACATAGTAACTAAGTACAGTTAGTTATAACAAATTATAACGACTATATCTATCTCTACATATAAAGCTGAGTGTATAGCCCCGCCCACTCCGCATAGCCACATTCACGTTAATATCCCACATCATCCCATAATCCAGAGCCACCGGACTACTATCCCTAATATCCCACATCATCCCGTCAGCCAGAGCCACCGGACTACTACCCCTAATATCCCACATCATCCTGTCAGCCAGAGCCACCGGACTACTACCCCTAATATCCCACATCATCCCGTCAGCCAGAGCCACCGGACTACTACCCCTAATATCCCACATCATCCCGTCAGCCAGAGCCACCGGACTACTACCCCTAATATCCCACATCGTCCCATCAGCCAGAGCCACCGGACTACTACCCCTAATATCCCACATCATCCCATCAGCCAGAGCCACCGGACTACTACCCCTAATATCCCACATCGTCCCATCAGCCAGAGCCACCGGACTACTACCCCTAATATCCCACATCGTCCCGTCAGCCAGAGCCACCGGACTACTACCCCTAATATCCCACATCATCCCGTCAGCCAGAGCCACCGGACTACTACCCCTAATATCCCACATCATCCCGTCAGCCAGAGCCACCGGACTACTACCCCTAATATCCCACATCGTCCCATCAGCCAGAGCCACCGGACTACTACCCCTAATATCCCACATCGTCCCATCAGCCAGAGCCACCGGACTACTACCCCTAATATCCCACATCATCCCGTCAGCCAGAGCCACCGGACTACTACCCCTAATATCCCACATCATCTCGTCAGCCAGAGCCACCGGACTACTACCCCTAATATCCCACATCATCCCGTCAGCCAGAGCCACCGGACTACTACCCCTAATATCCCACATCATCCCATCAGCCAGAGCCACCGGACTACTACCCCTAATATCCCACATCATCTCGTCAGCCAGAGCCACCGGACTACTACCCCTAATATCCCACATCATCCCGTCAGCCAGAGCCACCGGACTACTACCCCTAATATCCCACATCATCCCGTCAGCCAGAGCCACCGGACTACTACCACTAATATCCCACATCATCTCGTCAGCCAGAGCCACCGGACTACTACCCCTAATATCCCACATCATCCCGTCAGCCAGAGCCACCGGACTACTACCCCTAATATCCCACATCGTCCCATCAGCCAGAGCCACCGGACTACTACCCCTAATATCCCACATCGTCCCATCAGCCAGAGCCACCGGACTACTACCTCTAATATCCCACATCATCCCGTCAGCCAGAGCCACCGGACTACTACCCCTAATATCCCACATCGTCCCATCAGCCAGAGCCACCGGACTACTACCCCTAATATCCCACATCATCCCGTCAGCCAGAGCCACCGGACTACTACCACTAATATCCCACATCATCCCGTCAGCCAGAGCCACCGGACTACTACCCCTAATATCCCACATCATCCCGTCAGCCATAGCCACCGGACTACTACCCCTAATATCCCACATCATCCCATCAGCCAGAGCCACCGGACTACTACCACTAATATCCCACATCATCCCGTCAGCCAGAGCCACCGGACTACTACCCCTAATATCCCACATCATCCCGTCAGCCAGAGCCACCGGACTACTACCCCTAATATCCCACATCATCCCGTCAGCCAGAGCCACCGGACTACTACCCCTAATATCCCACATCGTCTCATCAGCCAGAGCCACCGGACTACTAACACTAATATCCCACATCATCGCATCACCCAGAGCCACCGGACTACTACCCCTAATATCCCACATCATCCCGTCAGCCAGAGCCACCGGACTACTACCCCTAATATCCCACATCGTCTCATCAGCCAGAGCCACCGGACTACTACCTCTAATATCCCACATCATCCCGTCAGCCAGAGCCACCGGACTACTACCCCTAATATCCCACATCGTCTCATCAGCCAGAGCCACCGGACTACTACCCCTAATATCCCACATCATCCCGTCAGCCAGAGCCACCGGACTACTACCCCTAATATCCCACATCGTCTCATCAGCCAGAGCCACCGGACTACTAACACTAATATCCCACATCATCGCATCACCCAGAGCCACCGGACTACTACCCCTAATATCCCACATCATCCCGTCAGCCAGAGCCACCGGACTACTACCCCTAATATCCCACATCGTCTCATCAGCCAGAGCCACCGGACTACTACCCCTAATATCCCACATCATCCCGTCAGCCAGAGCCACCGGACTACTACCCCAATATCCCACATCATCCCGTCAGCCAGAGCCACCGGACTACTACCCCTAATATCCCACATCGTCTCATCAGCCAGAGCCACCGGACTACTACCCCTAATATCCCACATCGTCCCATCAGCCAGAGCCACCGGACTACTACCCCTAATATCCCACATCATCCCATCAGCCAGAGCCACCGGACTACTACCCCTAATATCCCACATCATCCCGTCAGCCAGAGCCACCGGACTACTACCCCTAATATCCCACATCATCCCATCAGCCAGAGCCACCGGACTACCACCCCTAATATCCCACATCATCCCGTCAGCCAGAGCCACCGGACTACTACCCCTAATATCCCACATCATCCAGTCAGCCAGAGCCACCGGACTACTACCCTAATATCCCACAGCATCCCATCAGCCAGAGCCACCGGACTACTACCCCTAATATCCCACATCATCTCGTCAGCCAGAGCCACTGGACTACTCCCCCTAATATCCCACATCATCCCATCAGCCAGAGCCACCGGACTACTACCCCTAATATCCCACATCATCTCGTCAGCCAGAGCCACTGGACTACTCCCCCTAATATCCCACATCATCCCATCAGCCAGAGCCACCGGACTACTACCCCTAATATCCCACATCATCCCATCAGCCAGAGCCACCGGACTACCACCCCTAATATCCCACATCATCCCGTCAGCCAGAGCCACCGGACTACTACCCCTAATATCCCACATCATCCAGTCAGCCAGAGCCACCGGACTACTACCCCTAATATCCCACATCATCCCATCAGCCAGAGCCACCGGACTACTACCCCTAATATCCCACATCATCCCATCAGCCAGAGCCACCGGACTACTACCCCTAATATCCCACATCATCTCGTCAGCCAGAGCCACTGGACTACTCCCCCTAATATCCCACATCATCCCATCAGCCAGAGCCACCGGACTACTACCACTAATATCCCACATCATCCCGTCAGCCAGAGCCACCGGACTACTACCCCTAATATCCCACATCATCCAGTCAGCCAGAGCCACCGGACTACTACCCTAATATCCCACATCATCCCATCATCCTGGCGTCAGAACCAAAGCGCAGAGTGGATTTTCCCTGACTTCCATACCAATGATCCCTTTAATAGAACCCTGTGTCAGAATGAGAGCGCTGAGGGATTTGCCCTAACTCCCATACAGGAGATCCCTTTAAGAGAAGACTGGGGTCAGAACCAAAGCGCTGCATGGATTTGCCATGACTTCCATACCGGGGATCCCTTTAAGAGAGGCCTGGGGTCAGTATCAAAGCGCAGAGTGGATTTTCCCTGACTTCCATACCGGGGATCCCTTTAATAGAACCCTGAGGTCAGAATCAGAGTGCTGAGGGATTTGCCCTGACTTCCATACAGGAGATCTCTTTAAGAGAGCCTGGGGTCAGTACCAGAGCATTTGAAGGCAATTGCCCTGACGTCCATACCGGAGATCCCTTTAAGAGAGGCCTGGGTTCAAAACTGAAGCGCTGGATAGATTTGCCCTAACTTCCATACCAATGATCCCTTTAAGAGGCAAGATGTGCCTATGGGACGGAGGATGTGTGATGGGTATATGGGCAGGGAGGGGGGGATTCATTTCTGTCATGCTCTCTGCTCCTTTCTGGGGGGGGCAGACAATGGCTGGGAGCTTATGTTCCCGGGGATGCTAGATTTCTCCCACCATGTCAGTGTCTGCTGAGGTGTTGTCAAGTGGGAAAACTTGCTCATAGCAACCAATCACAGCTCAGCTGCTTTTAACCAGCTCTGGTGAAATGAGAGATGCTTAGTGATTGGTTGCAAGGAAAACTGCTGCTGCTCATAGCAGCCAATCACAGCTCAAATTCTTTTGAACAGCTCTGGTGAAATGAGAGATGCTTAGTGATTGGTTGGTGACACACACACACACATTCAGTTTTATATATAGAGATATAATACTGGTGGATAAAACAAGACTGAGCACAAGACCTTCACAGCTGTCTACACATCATAGGGGAGATCTCCTGACACCTTCTCTCCATCTACCTGATGATCCTGAGGAGCACTGGGATCTTCTTGGTTACAGTCCTGTGGAAGAAGAGGACGGGGACATCTCTCTGGTGTTGTCCTCTTACTGGATAGATCTGGAGGAAACACATACAGGGACTGAATTCATTCTCTACATACAGATAATTATAGGCCGTGTGCATTTAGTCCTGTCTATTACCTGGAGATGTGAGGGGCTGGGGAACCTCCATTATGACGTTCTTGTACAGATCTCTGTGTCCTTCTAAATACTCCCACTCCTCCATGGAGAAATAGACAGCGACATCCTGACACCTTATAGGAACCTGACACATACAATGATACCGTCATCCCCCCGATCCCTTCATAGTGTTACTGTATAATGTCCCAGCATTCCCAGCAGTGTCACCTCTCCAGTCAGCAGCTCAATCATCTTGTAGATGAGTTCTAGGATCTTCTGGTCATTGATGTCCTCATGGATCAGGGGGTGAGGTGGAGGCCCTGTGATTGGGCTCAGGGGTCTTCCCCATCCCTCAGACACAGGGTCCTGACAGCGATCACTAGAGGTCTTCTTCACCACTGTGTAATCCTGGTTATGGAGAGACACATTAATAAATCTCACTACAGACATTTCCAGAGTCCTCACCTCTCCAGTTCTGTCCATCTGTTATTCCCATAGATAAGAATGATGAAATGTGACGTCATCAGAATCTCTCACCTCTCCAGTGAGACGGAAGAGGATCTCTAGGGTGAGGTGTAACATCCTCTCCGCCATCTTGTCTCTGTCCATATCCATCCTTGATGGGTAAATCAGGAAAATTCTCTTCTGTAGAAGATCTTCACTGAGAGGATCCGATATTGTAGAGACCTGAATGAGAAGAAGATGATCCGATGTAACATCATAAGAATCCTGTGTAATAATACAATTACTGGAGATAATAAGGGAAACATATGAGGAGATTTATTATCTTACAGGGTTTAGTTTTCTTCCCTGACATCTACTAATAAAACCTATATATTTAGGCCACAGACAACAAGCAGTTTCCTCCTCGGAGTCGGCAGCTGAACACGTTCCTCATAGACTCATCTTCCATAACGCTAATTCTCCTCTCATTACCGACACTGGAATCGGCATTAGCAATACTGCAGGAGAGATTCATTACACGCGACATGAGAAATAACTCCTTCATGATGAGGACGACATCTTCATCTTCTACTGCGGCTCTAGAGACAGATGTGGCCAGAGTCGGTCACTGCCTCCATCCCCACCGGCCGTCTATATGAAGGTTTCCCGTCTTCCCCGCACTGGAATCTTCTCTCACGTTAGATCTCAGCTCTGAGTCACACACAGAAGTTTGAGGCTTTTCTGGAAGAACAGGACAGGAGAGATCTGAGGCCGATGTCTCCATGTACAGGGTTTCCCCTCGGGATAAGAGGCTTTTCTATCCCTTTCCCCCAATTAGAGGGGACACCTGTGGATATCGGGGTCTTTACCGGCTGCAGTCCTGGGGGGATTTACTCGGTAACGTGGACGCTGGACAAACGTCACCATCAATTCCCATCAGAGTGAAGGAACATCGCTCCTCTATTCAGCTCTATGGATCCGGGATGAAATCCACTGCGGCCCCTGCAAGAAAAGAGCGAAGTCTGGTGAGACCCCCGAGGCCGGAGATTTCTACAGCTGCTCTGTGTAAAGTATGAAAAACCAGAGAGTTTTTTTAATCCTATTACAAGAAAAAAGTCCAAATGACTCTAATCCAAGACAATTTACAGGTGGACATCCATTGTCTTTATTACAGACGGACATAGATGTGAATACACATAGAAGATTAGAGCTTATAATAATAGATATCCACAGGAGCAGGCGGCAGCGGATCACCTGGAGAGCACCGGAGGGGATCAAACATGAGACAAACGAGATCATCTCAATCACTACATAGTAAAGTGCAGATGCTAAAAATGAGGAAAAAGGAGGGGCAGAATGATGGGTTAAATACCCATATTATATGGAATAAATAGCACTAAAAGGGCCACACATCAAGTATAAAATCATGTGACCAGCAAAAATAATAATGGCAGCAATCATGAGCCAAGAGGCCCTGTACTCAAATGACACTTCATAACCTACCCATATCCAGAGCACAGAAGCCCCGAACCTGCAGAGCCGCACTCCACATATATGGCTGCTCTGTCCGCACAGGACCTGTGATGAGGTCACAGGAGGGGAGGAGTCAGGGGTCACATGATCAGAGGCCTCAGTGTGTGCAGGACTCAGCTGTGCAGGTTCAAATAAGGATGAGGAACAGCATCTGGTCTGGGTGAAAAATTGTATCAAAAATGTATTCTGCCAGTACAAAATACAACGTTTCGGCCATATTGTGGCCTTTTTCAAGTATAACATAACAGCACAAATGGTGGCCTTTTATAGTGTGGCACAGCCAATCACCATTTAGGTAACACCCATCATGCGCGGTGCTATGCAAGGGATCAGCCACACGAACCGCCCACCGGGGAGGACCGCGCACGCGCAGAGGCCTAGAGCACGCGATCACATACCGCACTCCCTCACAAACCCGCGCATGCGCTGATTAACAAAAACAAGTGTAATACCACACTTGAATAAATGAGTCCACACAGATAGTCCAAAATGCTCCCAAACAACGCAGCATATAAGAGACATGTGGCTGATCCCTTGCGGAGACGTCACGTGACCGGACCTGCGGGGATGGGCGGCGCGCACCGTGACCTGGTGGTGCGCGTCATTAGACTGCGCTCCTGATACAACCTGGCTCTGGCTGATGTTGTCATATGGGGAGAGGGAACTCTGCCGATATAGGGATTTGTGAGTCCTCATATGATTGGTCCATTGGGGTTGGCGCCACTATTATGTGATTAGGGATTGGCGGTTTATATATGGATATGTATTACTGCAAGTGATTGGTGCATTATTTCTATGGATACCTTTGATGCATCACGATCATTGGTGGCTGATTTGGGGATCGTTGTTTATATATGAAATGCTTTTGCAATATTTCTAATATGAATATGACCATTATTGTTAACGACTAGATAAACTGTGCTATTGAATATATATGTATCTGATGGATGTATTTATATGTATTTTATGTATGGATTTTCTGTGATGGGTGTTACCTAAAAGGTGATTGGCTGTGCCACACTATAAAAGGCCACCATTTGTGCTGTTATGTTATACTTGAAAAAGGCCACAATATGGCCGAAACGTTGTATTTTGTACTGGCAGAATAAATTTTTGATACAATTTTTCACCCAGACTGGATGCTGTTCCTCTTCCTTATTTGGACTATTGTTCATTTGGGTCCATGAACCTTTGAACTGGCATCCAATCCTCCGCTGTGCTGTCAGCTGCTCTTTGCTGTCCGCTGTGCTGGTTGTCATGGTGGTGGATGAGGGGAAGTTTATGTGTGGGGTCAGGAGGGGTTTACAGGGTGGATGTAGCAGAGCCGCGTGTGTACGAGGTGTACGGAGCGGAGCCCTGTGTGTACGAGGTGTACGGAGCGGAGCCGTGTGTGTACGAGGTGTACGGAGCGGAGCCCTGTGTGTACGAGGTGTACGGAGCGGAGCCGTGTGTGTACGTGGTGTACGGAGCGGAGCCGCGTGTGTACAAGGTGTACGGAGCGGAGCCGTGTGTGTACGAGGTGTACGGAGCGGAGCCGTGTGTGTACGAGGTGTACGGAGCGGAGCAGTGTGTGTACGAGGTGTACGGAGCGGAGCCGTGTGTATAAGGTGTACAGAGCGGAGCCGTGTGTGTACGAGGTGTATGGAGCGGAGGTGTGTGTACAAGGTGTACAGAGTGGAGCTGTGTGTGTACGAGGCGTGCGGAGCCGTGTGTGTACGAGGTGTACGGAGCAGAGCCATGTGTGTACGAGGTGTACGGAGCGGAGGTGTGTGTACGAGGCGTACGGAGCGGAGCAGTGTGTACGCGGTGTACTGAGCGGAGTCGCATGTGTACAAGGTGTACGGAGTGGAGCCATGTGTGTACGAGGTGTACGGAGCGGAGCAGCGTGTGTACGAGGTGTACAGAGTGGAGCCATGTGTGTGCGAGGTGTACGGAGCGGAGCCGAGTGTGTACGATGTGTATGGTGCGGAGCCGCGTGTGAACAAGGTGTACGGAGCGGAGCCACATTTCTGCCGACCTATCTGTGTACTCTGTATACCCCATCTTCAGTCACAGACCCCTCTGTGTACGCTGTATACACCCGTATACCCCCAGCTTCAGTTGGAGACCCCTCTGGGTATGCTGTATACATCTGTATTACCCCAGCTTCAGTTGCAGACCCCTCTGTGTACACTGTATACATCTGTATTCCCCCAGCTTCAGTTGTAGACCCCTCTGTGTACTCTGTATACACCCGTATACCCCCAGGTTCAGTTGCAGACCCCTCTGTGTATGCTGTATACACCTGTATACCCCCAGGTTCGGTTGCAGACCCCCCTGTGTATGCTGTATACACCCGTATACCCCCAGCTTCGGTCGCAGACCCCTGTGTATGCTGTATACACCTGTATACCCCCAGGTTCGGTTGCAGACCCCTGTGTGTATGCTGTATACCCCCGTACAACCCCAGCTTCAGTCGCAGACCCCTGTGTAGACTGTATACACCCGTATACCCCCAGCTTCGGTTGCAGACCCCTGTGTGTAGGCTATAAACACCCGTATATCCCTAGCTTCAGTCTCAGACTCCTGTGTACACTGTATACACATGTATACCCCCAGCTTTGGTCGCAGAACCCTGTTTACACTCTATACACCCATAACTCCCCAGCTTCGGTCACAGACCCCTCTGTGTACACTGTATACACCTGTATACCCCCAGCTTCGGTCGCAGACCCCTGTTCACACTGTATACACCCGTATACCCCCAACTTCAGTCGCAGACCCTGTGTACGCTATATACACCTGTATACCCCCAGGTTCGGTGTTATAATAATTGTAATAAAGTCCTTTTTTTTATGTGCGTGTATATATATATCCATACGTGAATGTGTGCGAGTATATATATATATATATACACACACATGATTGTATAAGCCATTTATTTTGCCTAGACTTTGAAACTCTTTTTAGTTTACGTATTGTGAAACATATGGGTGTTACCTTTGGGTGTTACTTTTTGTGAACGTTAGCTGGCTTTCCTTATCTTGCGTGACTTCTCTGGTAATGTAGATAAGGATTGTTAACAGCTACGCTTATTCTAATTGCATGTACTATTTTTCTTGCAAATTTACTGTTTTCAACGCCTTCTTTTCCTGCTATTTAAACTCTAAGAATATGTATTGAAGTTAGACAGAGGACTGCCCACACCTGGTGTGGCCGTCATTCTCTCTCCATGCCCGCATGTCCAAATAAAGAAGCATCTTACTTATTCAGGTCTGGACGATTTCTAATTGGAACATAAAAAAATCCCTGACATTTGGTGCGTTGGCCGGGAATCCAACACCTTTCCCTCACCGGTGAGTACTGTAAACCGTGCACGGGGGAGTCTGGAACTCCTTAAGTAAGTCCTCCGCCTTGCCATTAGGCGTCAACAGGGGCATTATCAGTTATCCCGGACTGAGGGAAAGTGATGGATTTCGTATAATCTAAGGATCTCTGGGAATCGTCTGTATCTGAATACAGGTAAGAACATTTAATAATTTTCATTATATTCGGTAACCTTGTTAATCCAGTATGAATGTTATTCTAGGAATTGAATGGGAACTGTGATTGTAGACTTTTCCAATTGGGGTTTGCGAGAGGCTCCTGTAAGTTGGTAGTTTGCATGCAATTGGAGTTATAATAACTCCTGTTGCTAAGCTCCATAGGAATGGGGTTTGTTTGTTCTTGTAAAATATTCCGAAGAATAATAATAATCTTTTTTTTATTTTTGAATGGGATGAATGTTATTTTAGGAATTGAATAGGGAACTTGTGGACTTTTCCAATTGGGGTTTGTGAGAGGCTCCTGTAAGTTGGAGGTTTACATGCAATTGGAGTTATTAAACCTCCTGTAAGTTGCGAAGCTCCATAGTGATTGGGGTTTGTTTGTTCTTTTAAAATATTCCACTGAATAGCAATAATCTTTTTTTTTTATTATTTATTTTTATTTTTGAATGGGTACAAAGCCAGTGTGAGAAGGCTACTGTGCAATAAAAAACTCCGTGTGCACGTTAAATTGATCTAGATGGGAGAATCGAGGGAGATTCTTGTTAGATTAACCCCTTAATGACAGCCAATATGTCTTTTTACTGACCTGAGATTTAAGAGAATATCATCCCCGTGCAGGTGATGATCCAGCAGCTGTTGGCTATCCACTATAGCTGACAACTTGCTGTATCCGGCTATACCACTTTGCAAAAATTCCTGAAAATCACCTGAAGGGTTAATAAACTACCTGACAGAAGTTTTCAATATGTCAGGGGGTGCTGTTTTTTAAAAAATGGGCTACTAAGGGGTTAAGGAAGCCGGTATAAGATGAATTTTTGCCGGTATTCTGTTTTGTCTTCTGTACTTTGTTGAATGTTGTTTTCTGGTAAGTGTGCTGTTTTGTCTGTCTTTTAAAATTATAGAACTAAAACGCCATAAATATATGTTTTATGTTACTCATGAGACTCCTTGAATGTTATCTTGAGTGAATGTATGAGGATTTAAATATAAAATCCTGAGTGTATAAGGGAGTCCAGTAGGCGTGGTTAAGTCATCTGTGGACTGGAGACAAATCATAGGTTATTATAGTGATATAAATCACCTAGGTACACGCGACCTGATCCCCATAGAGAATATTCTATGTTGTAATGTTGTATGTTTTTCTTTTAATAAGACAGAGTGACTGAACCCTCCTCGTTTAAAAAGTGGACACAAAGTCAGATTAAGATCTTATAATGATCACTGAGGAGAGTCCGCGCCTGTGGTGCTCTGAATACCTGATATTAAGAACGGGAACGTCTCTGGATAAAAAGAGACAGTGTCATTAGACTTTATCTCAGCACTTCAGGAATAGGAGTACGAGGGAACTTTACTCTCTTGTCTTATATGTCTCTGTGTATGTGTGTATGTCCAGTCCCTAACTGTGGAAGCTGTTGTACCTTGTGTGTTTGCACTGTGACGTTAGTTAAAAGTCCATGAGAGTGACCATAGCCCTTGGGGACCTTTCTTGTTTGTTACACTGTGTTGTCACACTCACCCCTTACAGGCTTTCATTGGACGGAGGTGGCAAGATATAGAGATACAAGCTGGTAAATACCTAGGACATAGTGTAATCAGTGAGGATTATTTAGATCCTGGATATTAGTAACAGTAATTGTATTGTTGCTATTTTATCTTCTTGTTGACTTATGAATTTCACTGATATTTGTCAATCTTCTTGCAAGTGGGTAGAAATCCATTGTGCTCCAGGGTTTATATTGTGTATTGTCCTTATTTTGTTTTTTGTGTTTAAGAATTTTACGTAACATCCTTATGGGGCTTTATCCCATAGACATAAAGATATATATTTTAAGACCTTGTCCTCATTGTAGGGCAGGATTGTTATTGACCATTTCATCTGATGGCTGGAAAGTTATTAAGATTGTACCAAGAAGGTATCCCTGGAATGAAGCAGGATATGGTCCTTTTTCATCGAGTACCCAGAGAGAACAGCCTTCAGATCAAATGTGCAATGTGTCCTTATTGGTAACTTATAGGCCTAACTCTTATATATTATAACAAATAGAGAGTAAAAATTCTATATCGCTGACATTGTCTTTTTAGTCTTGACAAACTAGGAGTAGGCACCACCCAGAGCAAACAGTCCTGAAGTGGGGAGATAAGCTGTTAGCATGAGGATTGTTGTGGAATGTGGTTGTGGTTTTGAGATAAGAAGGGGCCACTAGGAGACCCTGAATGTGTCCCCGGACAGATGGGTTGTATTTTATGATAAACTTAGTTTCATAAAATGTGAAAATTTGGTACAGGAAATGGAAAAGTGTAATGAGAGGAAATATTTAATTTGGCTAAAGTAGAAATACATTTATAAAACACTGTATTTCCAGAAGTAACTGTCCTTGTGGGAAGCCATGAGGTCACTTTTCTTGTTGATTTCTTGTTGATTCAGGAGCACTAGAACCTTAGTACTTCCAGAAGAGATACCGACTATTGGACTGTCTGCTGTCTGCATAGTGGTAAAAGGAGCAAGTGGTAAGACACAGGGAACCATTGTCTACGCCTGTGGAAACACCGGGCCCTCAGCACAGGTAAAAGTGCAATTACACAAATTATAATATCAACTGTGTGGGACGGATATGATACAAGCCCTCAGCCTGGGAATAATTCCTACTGCTGCCGGACTATAGGTGAAATCCATGGCTGAGACAATGGTGCTCCAGGGGTATGGGGAATCTAGATACTATTACAGTCTAGATCTAATAACTGAAGGACCATCCTCAGTTACTGAGTCCTTAATCAAGGAAGCAATAGATAAAGGTACACAAATGTAGATGTTCACACACCTGAAGAACTACACAGCACCATGTACTACAGGTATTTCAGGGGTCCTGATGTAAAATATGAGAATTTCCATGCTCTAGATTGTTCATTGCACACCATATACTGGAATTATAAAGGGAACTGTGCCGTCAGTTGTAAACTGTCAGAACAAATTAAATTGTTGTTTTTGCTTTTTAGAGGCACCGAGCCACATGTTTCCCTCTCCAGATGTAAAGGTAGATCATGGAAATTCCTTGGTGATTTTGTTGGAGTGTAAGGAAAGTAACAATGGGAGGATTTGAGTGATGGCTTATTTTGCAGTGCCAGACTGCAGGCATGTTCACAAGTACAAAAAGTGGAACACCATTTCTAAACCCAGTGTCCACCTGCAGCGAGGCAGGGGAACGAGTGAGAAATGCTGATCCTTTCCTAGAATTAGAAGAATTGACCACATACCCAGAATCTTTGTGGTCCTCATGACCTGCAGATGTGGGATTGATAAAAGGGGTGATTATACCCTGTCCAGCTCACCTTGTAACAGAACCTTGTTTCCAGTAGGGAGGGCGCCCCCATCTGTAAACGAGGCTGTGATTCCAAGAGCCCCCACAGGGCCAGACCTCCATACTCTGCTGAATGACTGGAGGCCAGAACATAAGGTCTTTACAGTGATGTCTTCAGCATCCTGGTACATCCAGATAGCCAGGCTTGGTTTGTACTCACATATAAGGGGAGCAGGTATACATTCACCGGAATCCCACAAGGGTACTGTGAATCACCTACTATTGTTTTCCAGGTAAAATTGGCTAACCTAGCTCAATGTGAGTCACCAGAAGGGAGCCAGATGCTCTTATATGTGGATAACATGCTATTGGCATTAAAAAAAGAATAAAAACAAATTGGTAACCAAAGGGGTTAACTTTAAAGATGACCTATATGTATAAACTGCCCAGTGACCTCCTAAGATACAGTGGGGAAAAAAAGTATTTAGTCAGTCAGCAATAGTGCAAGTTCCACCACTTAAAAAGATGAGAGGCGTCTGTAACTTACATCATAGGTAGACCTCAACTATGGGAGACAAACTGAGAAAAAAAATCCAGAAAATCACATTGTCTGTTTTTTTTTCATTTTATTTGCATATTATGGTGGAAAATAAGTATTTGGTCAGAAACAAGCAATCAACATTTCTGGCTCTCACAGACCTGTAACTTCTTCTTTAAGAGTCTCCTCTTTCCTCCACTCATTACCTGTAGTAATGGCACCTGTTTAAACTTGTTATCAGTATAAAAAGACACCTGTGCACACCCTCAAACAGTCTGACTCCAAACTCCACTATGGTGAAGACCAAAGAGCTGTCAAAGGACACCAGAAACAAAATTGTAGCCCTGCACCAGGCTGGGAAGACTGAATCTGCAATAGCCAACCAGCTTGGAGTGAAGAAATCAACTGTGGGAGCAATAATTAGAAAATGGAAGACATACAAGACCACTGATAATCTCCCTCGATCTGGTGCTCCACGCAAAATCCCACCCCGTGGGGTCAGAATGATCACAAGAACGGTGAGCAAAAATCCCAGAACCACGCGGGGGGACCTAGTGAATGAACTGCAGAGAGCTGGGACCAATGTAACAAGGCCTACCATAAGTAACACACTACGCCACCATGGACTCAGATCCTGCAGTGCCAGACGTGTCCCACTGCTTAAGCCTGTACATGTCCGGGCCCGTCTGAAGTTTGCTAGAGAGCATTTGGATGATCCAGAGGAGTTTTGGGAGAATGTCCTATGGTCTGATGAAACCAAACTGGAACTGTTTGGTAGAAACACAACTTGTCGTGTTTGGAGGAAAAAGAATACTGAGTTGCATCCATCAAACACCATACCTACTGTAAAGCATGGTGGTGGAAACATCATGCTTTGGGGCTGTTTCTCTGCAAAGGGGCCAGGACGACTGATCCGGGTACATGAAAGAATGAATGGGGCCATGTATCGTGAGATTTTGAGTGCAAACCTCCTTCCATCAGCAAGGGCATTGAAGATGAAACGTGGCTGGGTCTTTCAACATGACAATGATCCAAAGCACACCGCCAGGGCAACGAAGGAGTGGCTTCGTAAGAAGCATTTCAAGGTCCTGGAGTGGCCTAGCCAGTCTCCAGATCTCAACCCTATAGAAAACCTTTGGAGGGAGTTGAAAGTCCGTGTTGCCAAGCGAAAAGCCAAAAACCACTGCTCTAGAGGAGATCTGCATGGAGGAATGGGCCAACATACCAACAACAGTGTGTGGCAACCTTGTGAAGACTTACAGAAAACGTTTGACCTCTGTCATTGCCAACAAAGGATATATCACAAAGTATTGAGATGAAATTTTGTTTCTGACCAAATACTTATTTTCCACCATAATATGCAAATAAAATGAAAAAAAAAACAGACAATGTGATTTTCTGGATTTTTTTTCTCAGTTTGTCTCCCATAGTTGAGGTCTACCTATGATGTAAATTACAGACGCCTCTCATCTTTTTAAGTGGTGGAACTTGCACTATTGCTGACTGACTAAATACTTTTTTTCCCCACTGTATGTCACAGTATTGAGCCATGGTATAAGCTATGTCTCAACAGGAGGGGTGGTAGAGGTCATATCTTACGTATTTATGATGTATGGCTTTACTAACTATTAAAATTTTTTGTTTAATCTGCATTACTTGTGCAAAAAATAATTCCTAAGGGAATCTGAGACCAAAGAGAGGACAATGTCCTCACCCTGAATACTTATTCCAACACATTTGTATGGATTTTATTGAACAAGTGTGAGAGAAAAAGTCCAGCCTTGTTATTATGGATGCTTTCAGCAGGTGGATTGAAGCTGTCCACCCTGATGCATTAATGGTACCGAAGGCCCTTCTAAAGGAAATCATACCCAGATTTGGGGTTCCAGAAAATATATAGTAAACTAAGTAATGTTATTATTACCTAAAACATTGTCAATTGAGTTGGGAAACCACTGTGCCTGTCATCCTCAGTCAGCCGGACTGGTTGAAGGACACAGTGGGATCTTGAAAAATAGGTTGACAAAGACCATGCAGGAAGCAGGAAAGATTGGTTGTACTGTTTCCTATTGGTTGTACTAAATAAGTATGTCACACGGACATCTGTAGTGCTGACAGGCTTTGAAGTCATATACGGGAGATCTTTTCTGTCACCTCAGCTAAAATCCTTTAAAAGGATAGAGGAGGAAGTTGGTTGTACATTAGCAGAATATATGGCTAAGATATTAACTCACAAAGAAGTTTCTACTCGTAGTTTTGTTCCAGGAAACTCACTAACAAAACCTGAGATTGTGAAACTTGCAGACTGGGTCCTTGTGAAGGTGATAAAGAAGAAACACCAGCACCATCCTAAGTGGGAAGGTCCTTACCAAGTCCTGTGGACTACTCCTACTGCGGTCAAGATTGCTGAGCGCAGTTCCTGGATCCATCTCTTACACTGTAAACTTGTCAGACAGGTAGGGACAGAGTAGGATCTGACTTCCTTGTCAAAGTCCAGCTACAAAGGGAGGTTTTCCACAAGGGAAAGCTTGTCTCAAACTGGTGAAGTCTCCCATTCATCCCCTTACCCGGACAAGACGGTCAGATCTAGGATGTGTACATCAGGGTTAGTCACAGGTATATTCTTCGTGACCATAGTGATGGGAGATTGGAGGGTAATAGACCCAGCAGGAGAGGAAAGTTCAGGGTGGTAGAATGGTTTCAGATTTAAGACTTTAAATCCTACTTTTGAAATCGGGCAGGAGGCCACCATGTTAGTGGATTTCTGTCTGTTGTATAAATGATACAGAGACAGGGAACAAGCTGTGAAACTAGCAGTCTGATAAGTATGCTTGTGTTATGAGCTCTAATAGCAGAGGGGATGTATGTGTGTGACTGGAGTAATGCAGCATGGACAACTGCAGCCCGAGACTATAGGTATAAGCCTTATGGCTACATAGATTTAAAGCCTGATTCTCCATTAGGAAAAAGGAGATCCCCTTACACAAATAAGAATAATTGTAATCAGCTACTGAGAACTTTTAAAAAACCCTAAGATGAGGGATCAAAGGTTTAGGAGCTGATATGTCAGGAACAGACCCAATAGGACATTTCTACATAGAAGTTCAGAATAATAGCATACATAGACCCAAGGAAGGTACGCCAGAGAGAACCATAACAGAGTCCATAGGGTTCATAGATTGTCTAACCTAACTTATGAAGATAAACTAGCTCTAGGGAGAGAGGCTGTGAGGAGAAGAATGAAAGGTTAGAATGGCTTAAATACATTGCAAAAACCTTAAAAAAATTAAGTTGTATAGTAAAACTTATGTCTGCTCAGAAAGTGAAGGAAAATGTAAAATGTTATCATTTTTATATCCTCCACTTGAGAAACCGGATATCCCACCACAGGTGATGGCTAATCCTGGTAACTATACTTGTTTTAGTCTTCCAGGGCATGGGCACGACTTCGGAGAGCTCCAAGGCGATTCTTGTAGAGAATGGATCATTGTCTCCCACAGGGCCAAGTACTCAGCCATATGGTCAGACCACACTACCCTGAGAGCGGATATATGGTGGTTATGCGGTGATAAAAGGATAAGAGCCAGACTACCACATGGTTCCCGAGGGGATTGTGCGGTGGTCCAGCCAATCATGCCGTTCCACCTGTTGTCAACAAGAATATGGCCAAAGGTACATAGTGGAAGAGACAGAAGCGTGAAACTCTGCAAGGATCCTTCCATTCTAGTATCTACATAGATGACATTGGAGTTCCCAGGGGAGTGACCACCGAGTACAAGGGTAGGAACCAGGTAGCAGCCGGGTGGGAATCCATAATTTGGTGGGTGATGGATAAACTACTTGTACTATAACCAGCAGAGGATTGCTAATTATACCCGAGATGCAGTTAAAGGGATAGCTGAGCAATTAGGACCAACTCCTCTCATGGCTTGGTAGAATAGGATGGCATTAGACAAGTTCTTAGCAGAAAAGGGAGGTGTATATAAAATGTTTGGAGGATTTTGTTGCACCCTTTATCCGTAATACAGATCCTGATGGGAGTATCTTCAAAGCTCTTGATGGACTGACTGTCCTAATGAATTAGATTAGAAGTCTGGATATGATGACATATTCCTGGACTGAAGGATGGTTTGGGAAATGGTTTGGGAAATGGTCCGGATTATTCACTTCTGCACTGACATCTCTTACCATCGTGGCCGGAGTACTGATTGTTTGTGGATGCTGCGCTATTCTATGCATTAGAGGACTTGTTCAAAGACTGATTGACTCTGCCATAACAAAAACTATGCATCAAGGAATGGAGACCTTGGAATCCAACGAAAGAATGAAAATGTTAGGACTTAATGATAAATATACTGAACATATTACTCTCCATCTATATTATATGAAGATCTTCTGTGAAATCTGACAAAAAGAAATCTGTCCCCAATGTGTACAGATAAATGATTTTATTACAAGATGAGGGAATGTTATAATTGTAATAAAGTTCTTTCATGTGCATGGGTGTATGTGTATATATATGTATGTGTATATATATATATATATACACATACATGTGTGTATGTGTGAGTATATATATATATATGTGTGCATCCACAGTATATATATACACATGATTGCATAAGCCATTTATTTTGCCTAGACTTTGAAACTCTTTTTAGCTTACGTATTGTGAACATATGGGTGTTACCTTTGGGAGTTACTTTTTGTGAACGTTAGCTGGTTTTCCTTATCTTGCATGACTTCTCTGGTAACGTAGATAAGGATTAACAGCTACGCTTATTCTAATTGCATGTACTATTTTTCTTGCAAATGTAGTGTTTTCAACGCCTTCTTTTCCTGCTATTTAAACTCTTAAGAATATGTATTGAAGTTAGACAGAGGACGGCCCACACCTAGTGTGGCTGTCATTCTCTCTCTCCGTGCCGGCATGACCAAATAAAGAAACATCTTACTTATTCAGGTCTAGACGATTTCTAATTGGAACATAAAAAATCCCTGACAAAGGGTCTTGTGGCTCTGGGGGTCTCTGCCAGTCTTTGCACTGGCCTGCAGTGTTCTTGTGGCTCAGGGCTTCTCTGCCAGTCTCAGCACTGAGCTGCAGGGGTCTTGTGGCTCCGGGAGGTCTCTGCCTGTCTCAGCACTGGGCTGCAGTGGTCTTGTGGCTCCGGGGTTCTCCGTCAGTCTCAGAACTGGGCTGTAGGTGTCTGGTGGCTCCGGGGTTCTCCGTCAGTCTCAGCACTGGGCTGCAGTTGTCTTGTGGCTCCAGCGGTCTCCGTCAGTCTCAGCACTGGGCTGCAGAGGTCTTGTGGCTCCGGGGTTCTCCGTCAGTCTCAGCACTGGGCTGCAGTTGTCTTGTGGCTCCAGGGGTCTCTGTCAGTCTCAGCACTGGGCTGCAGTGGTCTTGTGGCTCCGGGGTTCTCCGTCAGTCTCAGCACTGGGCTGCAGTGGTCTTGTGGCTCTGGGGGTCTCTATCAGTCTCAGCACTGGGCTGCAGTGGTCTTGTGGCTCCGGGGTTCTCCGTCAGTCTCAGCACTGGGCTGCAGTGGTCTTGTGGCTCTGGGGGTTTCAGTCAGTCTCAGCACTGGGCTGAAGGTGTCTGGTGGCTCTGGGGGTCTCCGTCAGTCTCAGCACTGGGCTGCAGAGGTCTTGTGGCTCTGGGGTTCTCTGTCAGTCTCAGCACTGGGCTGCAGTTGTCTTGTGGCTCCAGGGGTCTCCGTCAGTCTCAGCACTGGGCTGCAGTGGTCTTGTGGCTCCGGGGTTCTCCGTCAGTCTCAGCACTGGGCTGCAGTCGTCTTGTGGCTCCGGAGTTCTCAGTCAGTCTCAGAACTGGGCTGTAGGTGTCTGGTGGCTCCGGGGTTCTCCGTCAGTCTCAGCACTGGGCTGCAGTTGTCTTGTGGCTCCAGCGGTCTCCGTCAGTCTCAGCACTGGGCTGCAGTCGTCTTGTGGCTCCGGGGTTCTCCGTCAGTCTCAGCACTGGGCTGCAGTCGTCTTGTGGCTCCGGGGTTCTCCGTCAGTCTCAGAACTGGGCTGCAGTTGTCTGGTGGCTCCGGGGTTCTCCGTCAGTCTCAGCACTGGGCTGCAGTTGTCTTGTGGCTCCAGCGGTCTCCGTCAGTCTCAGCACTGGGCTGCAGAGGTCTTGTGGCTCCGGGGTTCTCCGTCAGTCTCAGCACTGGGCTGCAGTTGTCTTGTGGCTCCAGGGGTCTCTGTCAGTCTCAGCACTGGGCTGCAGTGGTCTTGTGGCTCCGGGGTTCTCCGTCAGTCTCAGCACTGGGCTGCAGTGGTCTTGTGGCTCTGGGGGTTTCAGTCAGTCTCAGCACTGGGCTGCAGTTGTCTTGTGGCTCCAGGGGTCTCTGTCAGTCTCAGCACTGGGCTGCAGTGGTCTTGTGGCTCCGGGGTTCTCCGTCAGTCTCAGCACTGGGCTGCAGTGGTCTTGTGGCTCTGGGGGTTTCAGTCAGTCTCAGCACTGGGCTGCAGGTGTCTGGTGGCTCCGGGGGTCTCCGTCAGTCTCAGCACTGGGCTGCAGAGGTCTTGTGGCTTCACCTTATATTATAGCTGCAAAGTGAATAATAACCATCAGGGAACCTGAACCATCGGCCACGGAGCCAGAGGGGATTTAGCAGAGTAGTTTGGGGGACATGTAGGACTTGCTTTTATTCTGCTGTTTGTGAGGTGGGATGTAGAAAAAGATGGCAATTCTGCTGTTTTCTATTATGTGACTGTACGGCCCCTTCAAACGACTTATCATGTTTTTCACAGATGCCACGTGTCCCCTATTTGACCTACGGTGCTCCTCTCATGTCCGTGTTTCCCCATCAGCACAGATAGGGGGTGTATACAGCGTACACTGAGGGGTCTGCAACCAAACCTGGGGTATACAGGTGTATCCAGTGTACACAGGGGGTTGTTACCGAAGCTGGGGGTATACGGGTGTATACAGCGCACACTGAGGGGTCTGCGACCAAAGCTGGGGGTAAACGTGTGTATACATTGTACACAGGGGTCTGTGACTGAAGCTGGGGGTATACGAGTGTATACAGGAGTCTGCGACTGAAGCTGGGGGAATACAGGTGTATATAGTGTATACAGGTTTCCGCTCCGTACACCTCGTACACACACGGCTCCGCTCCGTACACCTAGCCAGGGCTGTGGAGTCGGTAAGCCAAACCTGCAACTCCGACTCCTCAATTTCCCTTACACCGGCTCCGACTCCCACATATATTGCTTATATTTAAGTGAAAAATTTATTGTAGTACAATGTGAACATCAGACATTTAATCATTTCTATGATCCAATAATCAAGATATTTAGATAGAACATAATATCTATTTATTGGAATACAACTTTAGAACACAAAAAACTGTAATAAATTGTAAATATGTAATACACTGTATAATATCGATTACATGTATACAGTACAGTCATGGCCAAAAGTTTTGAGAATGACACAAATATTATATTTTCACATGATCTGCTGCCCTCTGGTTTTTATGTGTGTTTGTCAGATGTTTTTATCACATACAGAAATATAATTGCAATCATATTATGAGTAACAAAAGGTTATATTGACAGTTAGAATGAGTTAATGCAGCAAGTCAATATTTGCAGTGTTGACCCTTCTTCTCCAGGACCTCAGCACTTCTCCCTGGCATGCTCTCAATCAACTTCTGGATCAAATCCTGACTGATAGCAGTCCATTCTTGCAAAATCAATGCTTTTATTTTGTCTGAATTTGAAGGTTTTTGTTTGTCCACCCGTCTCTTGATGATTGACCACAAGTTCTCAATGGGATTAAGATCTGGGGAGTTTCCAGGCCATGGTCCCAATATCTCTATGTTTTGTTCCCTGAGCCATTTAGTTATCACCTTTGCTTTATGGCAAGGTGCTCCATCATGTTGAAAAAGGCATTGTTGATCGCCAAACTGCTCTTGGAGGACATTCTGGTACCATTCTTTATTCATGGCTGTGTTTTTAGGCAAGACTGAGAGAGAGCCCATTCCCTTGGCTGAGAAGCCACCCCACACATGAATGGTTTCAGGATGCTTGACAGTTGGCATGATACAAGACTGGTGGTAGCGCTCACCTGGTCTTCTCCGAATAAGCCGTTTTCCAGATGTCCCCAACAATCGAAAAGGGGATTCATAAGAGAAAATGACTTTACCCCAGTCCTCAGCAGTCCACTCCCTGTACCTCTTGCAGAATATCAGTCTGTCCATGATGTTTTTTCTGGAGAGAAGTGGCTTCTTTGCTGCCCTCCTTGAGACCAGGCCTTGCTCCAAGAGTCTCCGCCTCACAGTGCGTGCAGATGCACTCACACCTGCCTGCTGCCATTCCTGAGCAAGCTCTGCACTGCTGGTAGCCCGATCCGCAGCTGAAACACTTTTAAAAGACGGTCCTGGCACTTGCTGGTCTTTCTTGGGCGCCCTGGAGCCTTTTTGGCAACAAGGGAACCTCTCTCCTTGAAGTTCTTGATGATGCGATAGATTGTTGACTGAGGTGCAATCTTTCTAGCTGCGATACACTTCCCTGTTAGGCCATTTTTGTGCAGTGCAATGATGACTGCATGTGTTTCTTTAGAGATAACCATGGTTAACAGAAGAGAAACAATGATGCCAAGCACCAGCCTCCTTTTAAAGTGTCCAGTGGTGTCATTCTTACTTAATCATGACAGATTGATCTCCAGCCCTGTCCTCATCAACACCCACACCTGTGTTAATGGAGCAATCACTGAAACGATGTTAGCTGGGCCTTTTAAGGCAGGGCTGCAATGATGTTGAAATGTGTTTTGGGGGATAAAGTTAATTTTCTAGGCAAATATTGACTTTGCAAGTAATTGCTGTTAAGCTGATCACTCTTTATAACATTCTGGAGTTATGCAAATTGCCATTAGAAAAAATGAAGCAGTAGACTTTGTAAAAATTAATATTTGTGTCATTCTCAAAACTTTTGGCCATGGCTGTACAGACCAAAGTTTGGACACACCTTCTCATTCAAAGAGTTTTCTTTATTTTCATGACTATGAAAATTGTAGATTCACTCTGAAGGCATCAATACAATGAATTAACACATGTGGAATTATATAATTAACAAAAAAGTGTGAAACAACTGAAAATATGTCTTATATTCTAGGTTCTTCAAAGTAGCCACCTTTTGCTTTGATTACTGCTTTGCACACTCTTGGCATTCTCTTGATGAGCTTCAAGAGGTAGTCACCGGAAATGGTCTTCCAACAGTCTTGAAGGAGTTCCCAGAGATGCTTAGCACTTGTTGGCCCTTTTGCCTTCACTCTGCGGTCCAGCTCACCCCAAACCATCTCGATTGGGTTCAGGTCTGGTGACTGTGGAGGCCAGGTCATCTGGCGTAGCACCCTATCACTCTCCTTCTTGGTCAAATAGCCCTTACACAGCCTGGAGGTGTGTTTGGGCTCATTGTCCTGTTGAAAAATAAATGATGGTCCAGCTAAATACAAACCGGATGGAATAGCATGCCACTGCAAGATGCTGTGGTGGCCATGCTGGTTCAGTATGCCTTCAATTTTGAATAAATCCCCAACAGTGTCACCAGCAAAGCACCATCACACCTCCTCATCCATGCTTCACGGTGGGAACCAGGCATGTAGAGTCCATCCGTTCACCTTTTCTGCGTCGCACAAAGACAAGGTGGTTGGAACCAAAGATCTCAAATTTGGACTCACCAGACCAAAGCACAGATTTCCACTGGTCTAATGTCCATTCCTTGAGTTCTTTAGCCCAAACAAGTCTCTTCTGCTTGTTGCCTGTCCTTAGCAGTGGTTTCCTAGCAGCTATTTTACCATGAAGGCCTGCTGCACAAAGTCTCCTCTTAACAGTTGTTGTAGAGATGTGTCTGCTGCTAGAACTCTGTGTGACATTGACCTGGTCTCTAATCTGAGCTGCTGTTAACCTGCGAATTCTGAGGCTGGTGACTAGGATGAACTTATCCTCCGCAGCAGAGGTGACTCTTGGTCTTCCTTTCCTGGGGCGGTCCTCATATGAGCCAGTTTCTTTGTAGCGCTTGATGGTTTTTGCCAATACACGTGGGGACACTTTCAAAGTTTTCCCAATTTTTCGGACTGACTGACCTTCATTTCTTAAAGTAATGATGGCCACTCGTTTTTCTTTACTCAGCTGCTTTTTTCTTGCCATAATACAAATTCTAACAGTCTATTCAGTAGGACTATCAGCTGTGTATCCACCAGACTTCTGCACAACTGATGGTCCCAACCCCATTTATAAGGCAAGAAATCCCACTTATTAAACCTGACAGGGCACATCTGTGAAGTGAAAACCATTTCCGGTGAGTACCTCTTGAAGCTCATCAAGAGAATGCCAAGAGTGTGCAAAGCAGTAATCAAAGCAAAAGGTGGCTACTTTGAAGAACCTAGAATATAAGACACACAGTATTTTCAGTTGTGTGACACATTTTTGTTAATTATATAATTCCACATGTGTTAATTCATAGTTTTGATGCCTTCAGAGTGAATCTACAATTTTCATAGTCATGAAAATAAAGAAAACGCTTTGGTTGAGGTGTGTCCAGACCCTTTGGTCTGTACTGTGTGTATATATATATATATATATATATATATATATATATATATATATATATATATATATATATATATATACACATACACACACACACACACACTATGACTTATCTTGGCTAAGACAAAGCCTAGATCCTCAGGCTACATCCACACCATGGGCGTAGCCAGGATCAAACCTGGGGGGCAGAACCTCATACTGCACACCCCTACACTTGAAAATAAAGCCTGCACCTTAAGAAGATGTGGTGATGAATACAGTCTATTTATTCCAACTATCAGTTGATGTTACTAAAGACGAGCAATGCCTGTCCTGGGCGTCCTTTTGGGCAGCTATGAGATGTACCTGACTGGTGCTAAAATAAAAAGGAGTGTTAGTCTGTGTGCTATCCGGCTTTCATTCTTTTTGGTACAGATATGATATGGACAGACAGATATGGATAAATGAATATATAGATAAAAGCAGATTAGAAATCTGCTCTGACATTGAAAACATTATCTATGAGCTCAAAAACCTTTCAAATGATGCAGTTTTTAAAAAGCTGATCTGCTTTTGCAACTGAAAAACGTATCCTCAAAAAAAACAGCAAAAACGCTGTGTGTGAATGTAGCCTTAGATCAGGAATAGAACAGCCATTTATAGGACATTTCATAACTTTCCCAAATTCCTATGAAAAAATATTCAGCACATTCTGCATTGAACTACTGTACCCAATTTATTATATATTTTAGGAGTCGGAATCGGTCCATTTTATACCAACTCCACCAAAATGAGCACCGACTCTGACTCCACAGCCCTGGTGGTAAGTCTATTAATCTCATCCAGATTCCAGTCATTACTGTTATATGCAGCCAGAATCTGTCAGTCGCCGTTTGCGGGGTTCTGTGGGATTCTCCCAGATCCACAACGTGAGATTCTGGGACTTGCTGGTTGCAGTTCAGCCATTGCAAGTGGGAATCATTCCTCCTGATCGGGCTGTGCTCCTCACGCCCCTTTATTTGTGACTTCACCCAAACATTTATATTCACTCACTCTGGAGAACACAACATTGTTTATATTCTACTATCTTACTAAAGGTTATGTTTTATCTCCCGTCCACCACACTCCAGCTCCGGCTCCGCCCCCCCACGCACCAGCTCCGGCTCCCATCCACCACAAGCCGGCTCCAGCTCTGCTCCCGTCCACCACACTCCAGCTCCGCCCCCGTCCGCCACGCGCCGGCTCCGCCCCCGTCCACCACACGCCAGCTCCACTCCCGTCCGCCACACCCCAACTCCGGCCCCGCTCCCGTCCACCACACGACAGCTCCGGCTCCACTCCCGTCCTCCACACCCCAGCTTCGGCCCCGCTCCCGTCCACCACACGACAGCTCTGCCTCTGCTCCCGTCCACCAAACGACAGCTCCGGCTCCCGTCCACCACACGCCAGCTCCGACTCCGCTCCCGTACACCACACGACAGCTCCGAGTCCGCTCCCGTACACCACATGACAGCTCCGAGTCCGCTCCCGTACACCACATGACAGCTCCGGCTCTGCTCCCATCCACCACACGACAGCTCCGGCTCCGCTCCAGTCCACCACACGACAGATCCGACTCCGCTCCAGTCCACCACACGACAGCTTCGGCTCTGCCCCCGTTCACCACACGCCAGCTCCGGCTCCGCTCCTGTCCACCACACGACAGCTCCGACTCCGCTCCCGTCCACCACACGACAGCTCCGGCTCCGCTCCCGTCCACCACACGACAGCTCCGGCTCCGCTCCCGTCCACCACACGACAGCTCCGGCTCCGCTCCCATCCACCACACGACAGCTCCGGCTCCGCTCCCATCCACCACACGACAGCTCCAACTCCGCTCCCGTCCGCCACACGCCAGCTCCGGCTCCGGTCCGCCACACGCCAGCTCCGCTCCCATCCATATTGGCAGCCTCTGCCCGCCCCCATGCGCAGCTTCTGCCTGTTCCCCCATGCTCAGCCTCTGACCCCCCATGCTCAGCCTCTGCTCCCTCCCCATTTTCTCCCCCCATGCTCAGCCTCTGCCCCCTCCCCCATGCCCAGCCTCTCCCCCCTCCCCCACGCCCAGCCTCTGCCCCCTCCCCCACTCTCAGCCTCTGCCCCCTCCCCCAGCCTCTGCCCCCTCCCCCATGCTCAGCCTCTGTCCCCCCCATGCCCAGCCTCTGCTCCCCTCCCATGCTCAGCCTCTGCTCCTCCCCCCATGCTCAGCCTCTGCTCCTCCCCCCATGCTCAGCCTCTGCTCCCCCCCCATGCTCAGCCTCTGCCCCCCCCATGCTCAGCCTCTGCTCCCCCCCATGCTCAGCCTCTGCTCCCCCCCATGCTCAGCCTCTGCCCTCCCATGCTCAGCCTCTGCTCCCCCCCCATGCTCAGCCTCTGCCCCCCCCATGCTCAGCCTCTGCTCCCCCCCCATGCTCAGCCTCTGCTCCCCCCCATGCTCAGCCTCTGCTCCCCCCCCATGCTCAGCCTCTGCTCCCCCCCCATGCTCAGCCTCTGCTCCCCCCCCATGCTCAGCCTCTGCTCCCCCCCCATGCTCAGCCTCTGCTCCCCCCCCATGCTCAGCCTCTGCTCCCCCCCCATGCTCAGCCTCTGCTCCCCCCCCATGCTCAGCCTCTGCTCCCCCCCCATGCTCAGCCTCTGCTCCCCCCCCCATGCTCAGCCTCTGCTCCCCCCCATGCTCAGCCTCTGCTCCCCCCCATGCTCAGCCTCTGCTCCCCCCCCATGCTCAGCCTCTGCTCCCCCCCATGCTCAGCCTCTGCTCCCCCCCATGCTCAGCCTCTGCTCCCCCCCATGCTCAGCCTCTGCTCCCCCCCCATGCTCAGCCTCTGCTCCCCCCCCATGCTCAGCCTCTGCTCCCCCCCCATGCTCAGCCTCTGCTCCCCCCCATGCTCAGCCTCTGCTCCCCCCCATGCTCAGCCTCTGCTCCCCCCCATGCTCAGCCTCTGCTCCCCCCCATGCTCAGCCTCTGCTCCCCCCCCCCATGCTCAGCCTCTGCTCCCCTCCCATGCTCAGCCTCTGCTCCCCTCCCATGCTCAGCCTCTGCTCCCCTCCCATGCTCAGCCTCTGCCCCCCCACACACCGTCTCCCTTCTGTCCTCTGCGGGGTGTCGCCGCTCCCTCCTCCGCGCTTCTCGGTGTGTTGTGTCGCGCTCTTCCCCGCTGACAGCTCCGCTCCTCTGCTGCGCGCTCTCCACACTTCTCTCCTATGGTGAATGCTGGACAGTGTGGGCGGGGCCACAGCTTCCTCCCGTCTGTTCTATGGAGGAGGAGGCACCGCCCCTTCTGGTCACATGGCCATGACGTCACCACAGGTCCTGTGTGCACAGAGCAGTCATATATGTGGCAGACACTGAGGCCCCTGATCATGTGACCCCTGACTCCTCCCCTCCTGTGACCTCATCACAGGTCCTGTGTGCACAGAGCAGTCATATATGTGGCAGACACTCCTGGATCTTCTGCTTTCTGGGCCGGTTCCTCCTGTGAGTCCTATTAACCCTTTCGCTCCCTGTATTCTCCTTTCTGACAGGACAATCTCTGGATTCGGACAGTGTGACAGGAATTTCAGCAATGTGGAAGGAAGAAATGACAATTTTCCTGTTTCCCTCACAGAAATGTGACTTCCCCCCAATGTATCATTGTCCTACAGGTGACAGGAGCGCTGAGGCCGCACAGTGCGCCGTGTCTCCTGAGTGCCGATACCCCACAGGCTCGGGAGGGAAGGGGCGCCATTGTGGCTGGGATAGACGGCGGACGCCGTGTGACGTGTGAAGAGCGCTGACACCAGAACAGCAGAGACCCCACAAGTGGCCCCATGTTACCCCCTCCACCTCTGGGGGCTCATCTAGGGGGCAGGGAGGATTATTAACCCTCAGGGGAGTCGCTTGTGTAATACACGACTGCTCCGTTTGGGGTCACCAAGACAATTTTGTGTTTTCCATGAAAACTCCGACTTTTATTCATCTATTGAGTTGCCAAATGAATTTAACCCCTTAAAGGGAGTCTGTCACCCCATTTTAGCACTATAAGCTGGGGCCGCCGCCATCAGGGGCTTATCTCCAGCATTCTGTAATGCATTCTGTAATGCTGTAGATAAGCCCCCGATGTAACCTAAAGATAAGAAAAACACGTGAGATTATACGCACCCCGGCGTCCGGTCCGATGGGTGTCTCCCATCTTCATACGATGATGTCCTCCTCCTAACTTCTCCCTCAGCTCCTGTGCAGGCGTGCTTTATTGGCCCTGTTGAGGGCAGAGCAGAGTACTGCAGTGCGAGGGGCCGGGAAGGTCACAGAGGTCCCGCGCCTGCGCACTGCAGTACTCTGCGCTGCCTTCTACAGGGCAGATAAAGCACGCCTGCGCGGGAGCCGAGGGATAGGAGGAGGACGTCATCGTATGAAGATGGGAGGCCCTGGACCGGACTGCAACACCCCCCGGTGAGTATAATCTCACGTGTTTTTCTTTCAGGTTACATCGGGGGCTTATCTACAGCATTACAGAACGCATTACAGAATGCTGTGGATAAGCCCCTGATGGCGGTGGCCGCAGCTGATAGGGCTAAAATGGGGTGACAGATTCCCTTTAATGAACGGAGCTTTTTTCGTTTTTCGCTCCCCTTATTTCCAGAGCCATAACTTTTTTATTTCTCCGTCAGTATGGGCGTGTGAGGGTTTTTTTTTGCGGGATGAGTTGTGCTTTTGAACGACACCATTGCTTCTACCATGTCTTGTACTCAAAACCGGGAAAAAAATTCCAAGTGCGGTGAAATTGCAAAAAAAGTGCCATCCCACACTTGTTTCTTGCTTGGCCTTTTTGCTCGGTTCACTAAATGCTAAAACTGCCCTGCCATCATGATTCTCCGGGTCATTACGAGTTCATAGACACCAAACATGTCTAGGTTCTCTTTTATCTAAGTGGTGAAAAAAAATACAAAATTTGCTAAAAAGTAAGCACAATTTTCCGAGCATCTCCATTTTTCGTGATCTTGTGCTTGGTGAGGGCTTATTTTTTGCGTGCCGGGCTGATGTTTTTAATGATACCACGTTTTTGCAGATACATTCTTTTGATCACCCGTTATTGCATTTTAATGCAATGCCACGGCGACGAAAAAAAACGTAATTCTGTCATTTGATTTTTTTTCTCGCTACGCCGTTTAGCAGTCGGGTTCATCCTTTTTTTATTGATAGATCGGGCGATTCTGAATGCGGTGATACCTAATATCTGTAGGTTTGATTTTTTTTTTATTGTTTTATTTTGATTGGGGCGAAAGAGGGGTGATTTGAATTTTTATGTTTTTTATTTTCTTTAATTTTTAAACACTTTTTTTATTTTTGGCATGCTTCAATAGCCTCCATGGGAGAGTAGAAGCATGCCATACTTGATCGGCTCTGCTACATATGGGAGATGAGCAGATCACCCATATGTAGCAGTAACACAGCATTGCTATGAGCGCCAATCTTTCTCACCTTCTGAGACTGTTGGGAGGGATAGTCTATCTAGGAATGTCTTCCCCTCTTCTCCATCTACTGGTTCTTGTTCATACAATGTGTTATAGTATTTATGCCAGCTGTCATTTATGATTTTTGGGTCTGTTTGTGGTGAACCTTTGTGATCATTCAAGCTACCTATAAATCTCATAGGTGTTCGACCTTTTCCAAGCGAGCCAATAATGAACCAGCCTTATTGCCGTATCTAAAAATTCAGACGTTTCTTGGTTCCCCCTTATTCTTTCTAGTCTGTCCAGCTAAAGGTCAAATTCTGATCCATTTATGCCTATTTTCTAAATTGGGTCAGTTAACCCCTTAACCCCCAAGGGTGGTTTGCACGTTCATGACCAGGCCAATTTTTACAATTTTGACCACTGTCACTTTATGAGGTAATAACTCTGAAACACTTCCATGGATCCTGGTGATTCTGACATCATTTTCTCGTGACATATTGTACTTCATGTTAGTGGTAAAATTTCATTCAATTAATTTGCGTTTATTTGTGAAAAAAATGGAAATTTGGCGAAAATTTCACAATTTTCGCAATTTTCCAACTTTGAATTTTTATGCCCTTAAATCACAGAGATATGGCACACAAAAAACTTAATAAGTAACATTTCCCACATGTTTACTTTACATCAGCACAATTTTGGAACCAAAACTTTTTTTTTTTAGGAAGTTATAAGGGTTAAAAGTTGACCAGCGATTTCTCATTTTTGCAACACCATTTTATTTTTACGGACCACATCACATTTGAAGCCACTTTGAGGGGTCTATGTGATAGAAAATACCCAAAAGTGACACCACTCTAAAAACTGCACCCCTTAAGGTGCTCAAAACCACATTCAAGGAGTTTATTAACCCTTCAGGTGCATCACAGGAATTTTTTGAATATTTAAAAAAATGAATATTTAACTTTTTTTCACAAAAAAATACTTCAGATTCAATTTTTTTTATTTTACCAAGGGTAACAGGAGAAATTGGACGCAAAAGTTATTGTGCAGTTTGTCCTGAGTACGCTGATACCTAATATGTGGGGGGAACCACTGTTTCGGCGCATGACAGAGCTCAGAAGGGAAGGAGCGCCGTTTGACTTTTTCAATGCAAAATTGGCTGGAATTCAGATCGGATGCCATGTCACGTTTGGAGAGACCCTGAATTACCTAAACAGTGGAAACCCCCCACAAGTGACCCATTTTGGAAACTAGACCCCCCAAGGAACTTGTCTAGATATGTGGTGAGAACTTTGAACCCACAAGGGCTTCACAGAAGTTTATAACGTACAGCGGAACAATAAAAAAATCATATTTTTTCCACAAAAATAATCTTTTCACCCCCAATTTTTATTTTCCTAAGGGTAACAAGACCCTAAAAGTTATTGTGCAATTTGTCCTGAGTACGCTGATACCCCATATGTGGGTGTAAACGACTATTTCGGCGCATGGCAGAGCTCAGAAGGTAAGCAGCGCCATTTGACTTTTTTGGCTGGAATTGAGATCGGACACCATGTCGCGATTGGAAAACCCCTGATGTACCAAAACAGTGGAAACCCCCCACAAATGACCCCATTTTGGAAACTAGACCCCCTAAGGAACTTATCTAGATGTGTGGTGAGCACTTTTAAACCCCCAGTGCTTCACAGAAGTTTATAATGACCGGGCGTGAAAATAAAAAAATCGTATTTTTTCCACAAACATGATCTTTTAGTCCCCATTTTTTTTATTTTCCCAAGGGTACCAGGAGAAATTGGACCCTGAAAGTTGTTGTCCAATTTGTCCTGAGTGCGCTGATACCCCATATGTGGGAGAAAACTACTGTATGGGCACACGTCGGGGCTCGGAAGGGAAGTAGTGACGTTTTGGAATGCAGACTTTGATGGAATGCTCTGCAGGTGTCATGTTGCATTTGGAGAGCCCCTAATGTACCTAAACAGTGGAAACCCCCCCCACAAATGACCCCATTTTGGAAACTAGACCCCTAAGGAACTTATCTAGATGTGTGGTGAGCACTTTGAACCCCCAAGGGCTTCACAGAAGTTTATAACGCCCGGGCGAGAAAATGAAAAAAATCGTAATTTTTCCACAAACCTGATCATTTAGTCACCATTTTTTATTTTCCCAAGGGTACCAGGAGAAATTGGACCCCAAAAGTTGTTGTCCAATTTGTTCTGAGTACGCTGATACCTCATATGTGGGAGTAAACTACTGTATGGGCACACGTCGGGGCTCAGGAGCGAAGTAGTGACGTTTTGGAATGCAGACTTTGATGGACTGGTCTGCGGGTGTCGTGCGTTTGGAGAGCCCCTGATGTGCCTAAACTATTGAAACTCCCCACAAGTGACCCCATTTTGGAAACTAGACCCCCCACGGAACTTATCTAGATGTGTGGTGAGCACTTTGAACCCCCAAGTGCTTCACAGAAGTTTATAACGCCCGGGCGTGAAAATAAAAAAATCATTTTTTTGCACAAAAATGATATTTTTGCCCCCAATTTTTTATTTTCCTAAGGGTAAGAGGAGAAATTGGACCCCAAAAGTTGTTTTGCAATTTGTCCTGAGTAGGCTGATACCCTATATGTGGGGGTAAAACACTGTTTGGGTACATGGCAGAGCTTGGAAGGGAAGGAGCGCCGTTTGACTTTTTCAACGCAGAATTGGCTGGAATTGAGATCAGACGCCATGTTGCGTTTGGAGAGCACCTGATGTGCCCAAACAGTGGAAACCCCCAATTCTAACTCCAACCCTAACCCCAACACACCCCTAACCCTAATCTCAGCCCTAACCCTAGCTCTAACCCTAATGGGAAAATGGAAATAAATACATTTTCTTTTAATTTTATTGTTTTTCCCTAACTAAGGGGGTGATAACGGGGGGTTTGATTTACTATTTATGGTGGTTTTTATGTTTGGCGGCTGTCGCACGCTAAAAGACGCGTTTTATTATAAAAAGTTTTTGCATCACCACATATTGAGAGCTATAATTTTTCCGTATTTTGACCCACCGAGTCATGTGAGGTCTTATTTTTTGCGGGACGAGTTGACGTTTTTATTGATACCATTTTCGGGAACGTGACATCTTTTGATCGCTTTTTATTCCGATTTTTTTTACGCAGAATGAACAAAAACCAGCGTTTCATGAATTTCTTTTGGGGGAGTGCGTTTACACCGTTCCGCCTGCGGTAAAATTGATAAAGCCCTTTTATTCTTCGGGTCGGTACGGTTACAGCGATACCTCATTTGAGTCTTTTTTTATGTTTTTGGCGCTTTTATGCAATGAAAACAATTTTATATAAAAAATAATTATTTTTGCATTGCTTTATTCTGCGAGCTATAACTTTTTTATTTTTTCGCTGATGATGCTTTGTGGTGGCTCGTTTTTTGCGGGACAAGATGACGTTTTCAGCGGTACCATGGATATTTATATGCGTCTTTTTGATCGCGCGTTATTGCACTTTTTGTTTGGCGGTATTATAATAAATCATTATTTTTTGCTTAGTTTTTCATTTTGATTTTTTAAGGGGTTCGCTAAAGGGGTTAACTAGTGGGACAGTTTTATAGGGCGGGTCGTTATGGACGTGGCGATACCAAATATGTGTACTTTTAATGTTTTTGTTTTTTTTATTTCCAAAAAATGAATTTATTAGGGAATATAGATATATTTTTTTTTATTTATTTAGCGATATATTTTAAAATTATTTTTACACCTTTTTTTTTTAACTTTATTTCATTGTCCCAGGGGGGACATCACTGTCCTGTGACAGATCGCTGATCTGTCACATCACAGATCACTGTGACAGATCAGCGATCTGTCACAGGCATTGAAGCAGACTTCCTCATGTCTGCGCTTTGCAGGCACTGAGGAAGCCAGCTCCCTGCAGGCCCCCGAAGGTCCCCGTCGCCATCTTGGATTCGGGGACCTGCAGGGAAGGAGCCCCCCGCAGCAGCGCTGCATATTGCGCTGCTGTGGGGGGCTCAGGGAAGCACGGAGGGAGCCCCCTCCCTGCCGATGCTTCCCTTTAACCCCTTTCTGCCATTCGACGTACTATCCCGTCCACGGTACCCGGGCCCGTATGACCGTGGACGGGATAGTACGTCGGGCCCTTTAATGCGATACCGCAGGGCCTGCAGGAGTTGGCTGGCGCGATCGATTAGATCGGCGATCGCGCCAACCACAGGGCACAGCTGCGGTCACCATGTGACCGCTCTGTGCCCTGCTGGTGACCTGGGCATGACCTGCCTAGTAATCGGAGCCGTGAGCTCCGATTCTAGGCAGTTGCCATGGTCACCAGGCAGATCAGGGATTGGTGGGATCGATGTAATCATTCGATCCCACCAATGACAGGTCACAGCAGCGATGTGACCGCTCTGTGACCTGCCCCCTGACCTGCCTCTGACCTGTCTGACCTGTCTGCAGGGGTCCTCACTCTAGCTGAGGATTCCTGCAGAGAGGTCGGACGCAGCAAGAGCTCCTGTGCTGGGTATTGTGGTGCCACAGCTTGTAGCATCACAATCCCTGCAGAAGAAAGAAGAAGAAGAAAGAAAACTACAATTGTAAGTGTTAATTGATCCCTGATCCCCTGCCCAATCTATCTTCACCCCCCCAATCTATCTTCATCCCCCCATCCCCCCTCCACCCCTCCTCTTACCCCCATTCACCCCCCTCCACCCCCCTTTTACCCCCCTCCACCCCACTTTTGCGCCACCTCCGTGTGTAGTCTGCGAGCGTTGATCGGTGACGCAGTTCACCGATCAACACTCGAGCTCGCTTTTTTTTCCTTAGCCCCCTTTGCGCCACTTCCGTTCACACATTCCGCAGCCGCAAAAGTTGGATAAGTGACACATGTCACTTATTCAAGCTTGTGCCTGCCGTTTTTCATTTTTTTCACCCCCCTTTGTGCCACCTAACTACAACCGTAACTGTTGATCCCTGCCCAATCTCTCTTCATCCACCCCAATCCCCCCATCCCCCTTCCCCCTATTTTTACCCCCCTCCACCCCACTTTTGCGCCACCTCCGTGCGCAGCCGCCGAGCGTTGATTGGTGACGCAGTTCACCGATCAACACTTGAGCTCGCTTTTTTTTTCCTTAGCCCCTCCGTACACACATCCCGCAGCTGCGAAACTTGGATAAGTGACACAGTTCACTTATCAGAGTTTGCCGTTTTCCTTTTTTTTTTTTTTTTCCACCCCCCCCTTGCGCCACCCCTTGCGCACATCCAGCAGCCTAGTTTTGATAAGTGACACTTATCAGCTAGGGCCTGCTGTTTTAGACTTTTTTCCACTGTACACATACAGTTTTCAATAAAGTGTACACCCAAGCACCATATTTACACAAAAATGTCATCAAATTCATCCCAACAGCGCTATTCAGTGGAGGAGGCATATGCTTTACTTGCCTCCGAAACTAATAGCGATTTGGATGACGATCCGACTTTTCTTTATTTTTCGGATTCTTCATCCTCTTCTTCTTCCTCTTCCCCCTCCTCATCTTCCTCCTCGGGTCCTGCGGAACCGCCACGCAGACGCTCCAGGACAGAAGATGAGGCAGCGCCCACCATGCCCGCAGCTGACCCAGTGCTCCCCGTATGGACCTCGCCCCCCGAAAATTACGAGCCACTGATTCCTGATTTTGTGGCAGAATCAGGAATCAAGTTTGACACCACCGGCCTCACAGAAATTGACTTTTTCAAAGTCTTTTTCTCTGAGGATTTTGTTAACCTCATGGTGGAGCAAACTAATTTTTACGCTCGTCAATTTTTGGAGCAAAACCCGCGTTCAACATTTTCAAACTGGTCTCCTGTAGACGAAGTTGAAATGACGCAGTTTTGGGGCCTGGTCCTCCATATGGGGATACTGAAGAAGCCGGAAATTCGGCAATATTGGAGTGTTGATATTTTATACAACACTCCAGTGTTCCGAATGGTCATGGCCCGGACGCGGTTTGAGGCCATCCACAAGTTTCTGCATTATACTGATAATGCAGAGTGTCCCGCACAAGATGACCCCAACTTTGACCGTCTGTTCAAAGTTCGGCCGGTCATCGAACACTTCAACAAAAAGTTTGCTGAAGTGTATGTGCCCCAAAGGGACATCTGCGTGGATGAGTCCTTGGTTCACTTCAAGGAAAGGCTGCGATTCCGTCAATACCTGCCCAGTAAGAGGGCCAGGTACGGAATCAAACTCTATAAGTTGTGTGAGAGTACCTCAGGGTACACCCACAAGTTTAGAGTTTACGAAGGGAAGGACACCCGGATTGAACCCCCTGAGTGTCCTCCTTTCCTGGGAGTGAGTGGGAAAATTGTGTGGGATTTGGTGCACCCACTGCTGGATAAAGGTTATCACCTCTACACTGATAACTTTTATACCAGCATCCCACTCTACAAATCCCTCTCTGAGCGACGTACCGCAGCCTGCGGTACTGTCCGCAAAAATCAGAGAGGCCTCCCGAAGACGCTACTTGGGCAGATGCTCCGAAAAGGTGAGAGCAGAGCCCAATGTAGCGACCACCTGCTGGTGGTCAAGTACAAGGACAAGAGAGATGTCCATCTCTTGACCACCATACACGGTGATGGCAGTACCCTCTGCACTGTACGGGGTACCTCTACAAAGGTCCTCAAACTGACATGTGTAGTGGGGTACAACAAAAAAATGGGGGGAGTTGATCTCTCTGATCAACTCCTCCAACCGTACAATGCATTGAGGAAGGCCAAGGTGTGGTACAAAAAGCTGGCCGTGCACATCGTCCAAATGGCAATGCTCAACGCATTCCTGCTGTCACAATGTGCATGCCCCAGCGATACGTCGTACCTTCATTTCCAGGAGGTAGTGGTTAAGGCCATGATGTTTGGCGCTCAGGAAGGAGCGGGCCCCAGTACTTCAGGAACTGAAGGTGCTCGTATTGTCCCAGGTCAGCATTTTCCGGGGGTGGTCCCGCCAACCCCAAGAAAAGGTAAGCCGCAAAAAAGGTGTCGAGTGTGTTACAAAAAAGGAATACGCAGGGACACCATTTACCAGTGCGACACCTGCTCCGAAAAACCTGGCCTGTGCATGAAGGATTGCTTCAAATTGTACCACACCTCCATGCACTACTAATTTACATTAGATTAGTTGGGGGCACATCTAGATTTGTTCATTGGGAGTCTAGTATCCAAAATGATGTCATATGTGGGTTTTTTTCCTGTTTAGGCACATCAGGGACTCTGCAAATGGAACATGACGCCAGCAGACCATCAAAGTCTGCATTCCAAAACAACACTACTTCCCTTTCGAGCCCCAACGTGTGCCTAAACAGTTTTTTCCCACATGTGGGGTACCAGAGTACCCAGGACAAATTGGACAACGACTTTTGGGGTCCAATTTCTCCTGTTACTCTTGGGAAAATTAAAAATTGGGGACTAAATGATCATTTATGTGGGAACAAAACAGGATTTTATATTTTCACGCCTGGGCATTATAATCTTTAGTGAAACACTTGGGGGTTCAAAGTGCTCACCACACATCTAGATAAGTTCCTTAGGGGGTCTAGTTTCCAAAATGGGGTCACTTATGGGGGGTTTCTACTGTTTAGGAACATCAAGGGCTCTGCAAATAGAACATGACGCCCGCAGACCATTCCATCAAAGTCTGCTTTCCAAAACGTCATTACTTCCCTTTCGAGCCCTGACGTGTGCCCAAACAGTAGTTTTCTCCCACATGTGGGGTATCAGGGTACTCAGGACAAATTGGACAACAACTTTTGGGGTCCAATTTCTCCTGTTACTCGTGGGAAAATTGGGGACTAAATGATCATTTATGTGGGAACAAAACAGGATTTTATATTTTCACGCCTGGGCATTATAATCTTTAGTGAAACACTTGGGGGTTCAAAGTGCTCACCACACATCTAGATAAGTTCCTTAGGGGGTCTAGTTTCCAAAATGGGGTCACTTATGGGGGGTTTCTACTGTTTAGGAACATCAAGGGCTCTGCAAATAGAACATGACGCCCGCAGACCATTCCATCAAAGTCTGCTTTCCAAAACGTCATTACTTCTCTTTCGAGCCCTGACGTGTGCCCAAACAGTAGTTTTCTCCCACATGTGGGGTATCAGGGTACTCAGGACAAATTGGACAACAACTTTTGGGGTCCAATTTCTCCTGTTACTCTTGGGAAAATTAAAAATTAGGGACTAAATGATCATTTATGTGGGAACAAAACAGGATTTTATATTTTCACGCCTGGGCATTATAATCTTTAGTGAAACACTTGGGGGTTCAAAGTGCTCACCACACATCTAGATAAGTTCCTTAGGGGGTCTAGTTTCCAAAATGGGGTCACTTATGGGGGGTTTCTACTGTTTAGGAACATCAAGGGCTCTGCAAATAGAACATGACGCCCGCAGACCATTCCATCAAAGTCTGCTTTCCAAAACATCATTACTTCCCTTTCGAGCCCTGACGTGTGCCCAAACAGTAGTTTTCTCCCACATGTGGGGTATCAGGGTACTCAGGACAAATTGGACAACAACTTTTGGGGTCCAATTTCTCCTGTTACTCTTGGGAAAATTAAAAATTGGGGACTAAATGACCATTTATGTGGGAACAAAACAGGATTTTATATTTTCACGCCTGGGCATTATAATCTTTAGTGAAACACTTGGGGGTTCAAAGTGCTCACCACACATCTAGATAAGTTCCTTAGGGGGTCTAGTTTCCAAAATGGGGTCACTTGTGGGGGGGTTTCCACTGTTTAGGCACATCAGACGCTTGTCAAACGTGACATGGCGTCCGATCTCAATTCCAGCCAATTTTAGGTTGAAAAAGTCAAACGGGGCTCCTTCCCTTCTGAGCCCTGCCATGTGCCTAAACAGTGGTTCCCCCCCCCACATATTGGGTATCAGCGTACTCAGGACAAATTTGACAACAACCTTTGGGGTCCAATTTCTCCTGTTACCCTTGGGAAAACAAAATATTGGGGACTAAATGATCATGTTTGTGGAAAAAATATGATTTTTTATTTTCACGCCCGGGTGTTATAAACTTCTGTGAAGCCCTTGGGGGTTCAAAGTGGTCACCACACATCTAGATAAGTTCCTTAGGGGGTCTAGTTTCCAAAATGGGGTCACTTATGGGGGGTTTCCACTGTTTAGGCACATCAGACGCTCGTCAAACGTGACATGGCGTCCAATCTCAATTCCAGCCAATTTTAGGTTGAAAAAGTCAAACGGGGCTCCTTCCCTTCTGAGCCCTGCCATGTGCCTAAACAGTGGTTCCCCCCACATATTGGGTATCAGCGTACTCAGGACAAATTTGACAACAACCTTTGGGGTCCAATTTCTCCTGATACCCTTGGGAAAACAAAATATTGGGGACTAAATGATCATGTTTGTGGAAAAAATATGATTTTTTATTTTCACGCCCGGGTGTTATAAACTTCTGTGAAGCCCTTGCGGGTTCAAAGTGGTCACCACACATCTAGATAAGTTCCTTAGGGGGTCTAGTTTCCAAAATGGGGTCACTTGTGGGGGGTTTCCACTGTTTAGGCACATCAGACGCTCGTCAAACGCGACATGGCGTCCGATCTCAATTCCAGCCAATTTTAGGTTGAAAAAGTCAAACGGGGCTCCTTCCCTTCTGAGCCCTGCCATGTGCCTAAACAGTGGTTCCCCCCACATATTGGGTATCAGCGTACTCAGGACAAATTTGACAACAACCTTTGGGGTCCAATTTCTCCTGATACCCTTGGGAAAACAAAATATTGGGGACTAAATGATCATGTTTGTGGAAAAAATATGATTTTTTATTTTCACGCCCGGGTGTTATAAACTTCTGTGAAGCCCTTGGGGGTTCAAAGTGGTCACCACACATCTAGATAAGTTCCTTAGGGGGTCTAGTTTCCAAAATGGGGTCACTTGTGGGGGGTTTCCACTGTTTAGGCACATCAGACGCTCGTCAAACGCGACATGGCGTCCGATCTCAATTCCAGCCAATTTTAGGTTGAAAAAGTCAAACGGGGCTCCTTCCCTTCTGAGCCCTGCCATGTGCCTAAACAGTGGTTCCCCCCCACATATTGGGTATTAGCGTACTCAGGACAAATTTGACAACAACCTTTGGGGTCCAATTTCTCCTATTACCCTTGGGAAAACAAAATATTGTGGACTAAATGATCATGTTTGTGGAAAAAATATGATTTTTTATTTTCACGCCCGGGTGTTATAAACTTCTGTGAAGCCCTTGGGGGTTCAAAGTGGTCACCACACATCTAGATAAGTTCCTTAGGGGGTCTAGTTTCCAAAATGGGGTCACTTGTGGGGGGTTTCCACTGTTTAGGCACATCAGACACTCGTCAAACGTGACATGGCGTCCAATCTCAATTCCAGCCAATTTTAGGTTGAAAAAGTCAAACGGGGCTCCTTCCCTTCTGAGCCCTGCCATGTGCCTAAATAGTGGTTCCCCCCCACATATTGGGTATCAGCGTACTCAGGACAAATTTGACAACAACCTTTGGGGTCCAATTTCTCCTGTTACCCTTGGGAAAGCAAAATATTGGGGACTAAATGATCATGTTTGTGGAAAAAATATGATTTTTTATTTTCACGCCCGGGTGTTATAAACTTCTGTGAAGCCCTTGGGGGTTCAAAGTGGTCACCACACATCTAGATAAGTTCCTTAGGGGATCTAGTTTCCAAAATGGGGTCACTTGTAGGGGTTTTCCACTGTTTAGGCACATCAGACGCTAGTCAAACGTGACATGGCGTCCGATCTCAATTCCAGCCAATTTTAGGTTGAAAAAGTCAAACGGGGCTCCTTCCCTTCTGAGCCCTGCCATGTGCCTAAACAGTGGTTCCCCCCACATATTGGGTATTAGCGTACTCAGGACAAATTTGACAACAACCTTTGGGGTCCAATTTCTCCTGATACCCTTGGGAAAACAAAATATTGGGGACTAAATGATCATGTTTGTGGAAAAAATATGATTTTTTATTTTCACGCCCGGGTGTTATAAACTTCTGTGAAGCCCTTGCGGGTTCAAAGTGGTCACCACACATCTAGATAAGTTCCTTAGGGGGTCTAGTTTCCAAAATGGGGTCACTTGTGGGGGGTTTCCACTGTTTAGGCACATCAGACGCTCGTCAAACGCGACATGGCGTCCGATCTCAATTCCAGCCAATTTTAGGTTGAAAAAGTCAAACGGGGCTCCTTCCCTTCTGAGCCCTGCCATGTGCCTAAACAGTGGTTCCCCCCCCACATATTGGGTATTAGCGTACTCAGGACCAATTTGACAACAACCTTTGGGGTCCAATTTCTCCTATTACCCTTGGGAAAACAAAATATTGGGGACTAAATGATCATGTTTGTGGAAAAAATATGATTTTTTATTTTCACGCCCGGGTGTTATAAACTTCTGTGAAGCCCTTGGGGGTTCAAAGTGGTCACCACACATCTAGATAAGTTCCTTAGGGGGTCTAGTTTCCAAAATGGGGTCACTTGTGGGGGGTTTCCACTGTTTAGGCACATCAGACACTCGTCAAACGCGACATGGCGTCCGATCTCAATTCCAGCCAATTTTAGGTTGAAAAAGTCAAACGGGGCTCCTTCCCTTTTGAGCCCTGCCTTGTGCCCAAACAGTGGTTCCCCCCCATATATTGGGTATCAGCGTACTCAGGACAAATTTGACAACAACTTTTGGGGTCCAATTTCTCCTGTTACCCTTGGGAAAATAAAAAAATTGTTGCTAAAATATTATTTTTGTGACTAAAAAGTTAAATGTTCATTTTTTCCTTCCACGTTGCTTCTGCTCCTGTGAAGCACCTGAAGGGTTAATAATCTTCTTGAATGTAGTTTTGAGTAGCTTCAGGGGTGCAGTTTTTAGAATGGTGTCACTTTTGGGTATTTTCTGCCATATAGACCCCTCAAAGTGACTTCAAATGTGAGGTGGTCCCTAAAAAAAATGGTTTTGTAAGTTTTGTTGTAAAAATTAGAAATCGCTTGTCAAATTTTAACCCTTATAACTTCCTAACAAAAAAAAATGTTGCTTCCCAAATTGTGCTGATGTAAAGTAGACATGTGGGAAATGTTATTTAGTAACTATTTTGTGTCACATATTTCTCTGTTTTAAGGGCATACAAATTCAAAGTTTGAAAATTGCAAAATTTTCAAAATTTTTGCCATATTTCTGTTTTTTTCATAAATAAACGCAAGTTATAGCGAAAAATTTTTACCACTAAAGTGAAGTACAATATGTCACGAGAAAACAATCTCAGAATCGCCTAGATCCGTTGAAGCGTTCCAGAGTTATAACCTCATAAAGGGACAGTGGTCAGAATTGTAAAAATTGGCCTGGTCATGAACGTGCAAACCACCCTTGGGGGTGAAGGGGTTAACTCCCGGTACACCACGATCGTGTTTGATCACGGTGTGCAAGGGGTTAACGTGTCGGGGGCGGTCCGTGACCGCCCCTGACACATTGTGCCGGGTGTCAGCTGTGATAATCAGCTGACACCCGGCCGCGATCAGCGGCGCTCACCACGTGGGCGCCGCTGATCGCTATGACGTACTATCCCGTCTCTGGGAATAAAGTCCCAGGGCACATGGACGGGATAGTACGTCACATGGCAGAAAGGGGTTAAACACGGAGGTAAGAATAAGGCCTTATTCAGAGACTGGGCAGTAATAGAATAGTAAAATCCATCCAGTGATCCTCCAATGTCTGCTGGACATGGGATGGGGAGAGTTTCTAGTTCTGTTAGAACATAGACACCAGACTTCTTGCTGTTAACCAGTTAACGCTTTCTTGTCCACCGCACTGCAGTGTCCAAAGAGGAAGACAGTGAGACAGGCAGCGACATCGCATCAGAGAGCTCGTGACCTCAGAAGATCCCCAGATCCTGGTATTGTGACATAACATTAAGAACAATATTCATTCATTGATATTACTCTATAGAAGGGAACCTGTCGCCTCGTTATGCTGCTGTAAGATGCGGCCACCGCCTTTAGGGGCTTATCTACAGCATTCTATAACGCTGCAGATAAACCCCCGATCTAACCTGAAAGGTGAGAAAAAGAAGTTTTCTTATACTCACCCGGGGGCGGTCCGGTCCGATGGATGCCGCAGCGATTTTTGCCGGCAGTTTTTCCGCCTCTGCCACGTAACGGATCACTTATGACCACACTGCGTTCGGCCTCATTCATTCCCTGTGGGAATTGTGAACATCTGCTGCACTTGCGGTTTTGAACTTGCAGTGAAACAAAAAATCACAGCTCGCCGCGTTGTTTTCCGTTGCTGCAAGTACAGCATTTGCCGGATCTGCTGCGAATGGCAAAAATGGCTGATGTGACAGTAGCCTAAGTCCCTGACGACAGTGTCTGCATTAGTCATACTCATCAATGGGGGGCAGCACTAAAAGTGCCCAGGGCAGCACAAACTCTAAACACGGCCCTGAGCGGAGGCTCCTGGTTTGGATAATAAGCCAACATGATCACAGCTGCTCCAAATGAAAAGAAAATGAGTTTATTACAATGAGAGTTCGTTCACATAACTACATGATATGGTGGAGAACTATCCGATGTCTTATCAGATGGCGCTAGACCCAATATTATACCATGGGGCAGAGCAGAGCTGTACTCTGTATCTCATACTAATTCAGCATGAGAAAAAAAATCACAGCCACTGGCCACCTCCTGATGGGCACCATGAAGAATGTGACGTGACCAGATAAAGTCCATCATCACCCTGCACCTTGGCTCAGCCGGACGTGGCTCTTCTTTAGCACATGATGCTCACGAAGGAGTCACAAAAGCATTTTTTTACCAGGCAGATATTCTATATCCTGTTCAAATTGTTTTTATTGAAAATGTCCTAATTATTATACAATCCAGGTAATGACGGTCACAGAGGAGCGCCAGCCGTGCCTTCTCTGGGGAGATCAATGCAGCTCCTGCCGGGTGCCTCCAAAGAGGAAGGAGGTTGCGATGCTGGATGAACCCGGTCGGACGGAGCGCAAAGAGAGGGGAATGTAGATTTAAAATCTTCTTATATTAATCACATTGGACTACATTAATAAAAGAAGATTTTAAATCTACATTCCCCTCTCTTTGCGCTCCGTCCGACCGGGTTCATCCAGCATCGCTAATTATTATACAAGATAGAGTTAAACAAAATAAAGGAAAAAAAAGGGGAAACAAGGGAAAATAAAGGAAAATGGGAGAAGGAACTATCGCAAAGCAACAACAGTTATTCTATCTCTGATACATGTACCAAGAGATACTAAGATCAAGGGTAAGACAATGGAGTTATCATTTCTTTCACATTATCTCACCATTGTGATAATGAAACTATCACATATTATGGAAGCTATGTTCCTGATCAGGGCTGCCAAAAGGAATTTCAGGGCCCCATACTGGCAAAATTTTTGGGCTCCCATGAGACTCCGTCCAGGCTCCACCCCAGTTCTGCCTCCACTCAAGCCCCGCCTACACCCCTCAAACTTTCCACAGTCCCACCACCCACTCTTGGAAAAACTCTTCTGCCCCATTCTCACCAATCACACACTAACTGTTCCCATGGAACCGTATCACATACATAACCATCAGCTTTTGTTTTGACCAACGGATTTTTTAAGCCTGCCACCACGACAAGGTAGACTCTTTTGGCAGGGCCCTACTCTACTCTAACCTATTAAACGTTTCTTAAAATATCCAATAATCTTATTAGCAATATTTTCTATTTATTTTTCTTTAAGGGAATGTGTCACATACATTTTTTAAAGTAATTGAGATCCTATTGTTATAATCTTTTGTATAATCTGTATTTCTGATTGCAGATTATTGTATGCTGTTTCCTGAACATTTATGGAAGCTGCTCTCTTGCCTGTTTGGAGATATGGATATTGGACATATACATGTGTATATATATCATAAGACATTATAGGGGACTCTATTTCCTTGGGAGAGTTTTCTATTCATGTTCTCATGTTTAGTTTCATGCAGATGTCATTGTGCAGGAAGGGGGAAGAGGAGAGCTGTGACATTACCTACTGGGAATGGTGGATTCTGTTATCTCTCATTGTAATCCTGCTTGTTATGATAATGAGGTGACTGCTAATAAGGGATCTCTTCTGGAAGTCCCAGTCTATTAGAAAAGTCGTTTCTGTTTATTTATTATTTTATGATATAAGGGGTTACATACTTTAAACTCAATTCTTGCAAAACTTTTTTAACTATGATTAAAAGGATTGGCCATGTTCTGGTTATTGGTCATGAATGTGTTTGAGATGATAGGGCTCTTACTAATATGGCCTTTCTTGAATTACAGCAACAAATATGAAATATGGGAAATAGAAATATAGGCTATGCGGAATTTCTGCACTAAATGCCTTTTAATCATCTCATATAATTGTAGATTGTGAGCCCTCGCGGGCAGGGTCCTCGCTCCTCCTGTGCCAGTCGTGACTTGTATTGTTTAAGATTATTCTACTTGTTTTTATTATGTATACCCCTCCTCACATGTAAAGCGCCATGGAATAAATGGCGCTATAATAATAAATAATAATAATATACTCATTGGTTAATAATAACTAGAGAGTGGACAATGCCCAAAACATAAAAGCTTCATAACACATTCCCACTAAATATTTTGCTAACTAAATCTATTTTCATAAGAGTCATTTAGTTAAATCCTTTGGTCAATTACATAAAGTGCAAAATTACAGTGCCAATAACAAAAGAGAAAACAAAGAAAACAGACAAAACAAAAACAACACATATAACAATAACATATAACACAATAAAAATAAGGTCATTTTGTGAGATCAGAGAAACATAATATAAAAACAACAAAGAGTATTGCACACAATCTAAGGAACTGAAGCAGGTCCGACCCCCCTCTTTGCTTCTGCTCACCGGGCACCATACACTAGTACGGGCAGTAATGCCCTGATGGCGGCCCTGTCCCTGCCTACATGAAGTATGTAGCTAGTCTACATAGATCATGGGATGTCAGGCATCCATTCCTGGCTACCTACAGTTGCCATTTCATCTAAGTATTCAGTCAATCTATATTAAAAGGAAACTGTCACCCCCCCAAGGTCATATATGACCTATTAATATGGGCACACAGGTAATAGGTACTAGTCCTACCTGTATGCCTCATATTAACGGTCTTGTTGTGGAGAAATGTTATATTCTGCCTTTACGTTAATGATTTCTTCCATGCTCCGGGGCATTCTCTGCCTGGAAGAAATCCCTGCCCTCTCTCCTCATTACAATACTGCCCTCCTCCCATCAGCACCAGTAATAGCCCCAGAATCCTGTGCCTGAGCCATGCACCTTGTCGGCGCGCACACCAGAGATTACTGGAGCGGAAGGCGCCGGCACCTGTGCAGAAGATCCCTGAGTGCAGTACCCATAGAAGGGAGGATGAGATATGTATTTCTGGGGGAGTGCAGGGCGCAGGAGTGGGATTCCAGGGCCAAAACTGCCGTGCATGAGAGGGGGTTAGTATTACAATGAAGAGAGAAGGCAGGGATTTCTTCCAGGCAATGCAAGCCCCAGTGCCTGGAAGAACTCATTAACTTAAAAAAAGAATATAACATTTCTCAATAACAAGACCATTACTATGAGGCATACAGGTAGGTCTAGCGTAACATTTCTATTACCTGTATGCCCAAATTAATAGGTCATATACATCTCGGGGGGTGACAGATTACCGTTAAAGCATAAACACACATAGATAAGAATTAATATATATAATATGATGACGACAGCCGTCCAGACCTGCATCCCACCACAAGAAACAGTCCAGAGTAATCCCTGGAGAATGCTATCATCCTCAGTGACACAGTGAGGGGCTATGCGCCCCCTTCTGATCTCAGGCTATTTACTCATTTAGGAGTGTCTGCTCAAACTGTTGGGGTGCAGCTGTGGGACCCTATTTTCAGAGATGATGTCCTCCACCCAAGTCTCAAAAAGCTGAAAGGGTCTTCAGGAGAGGTGGGTAGTCGAGCTAGGCTATCAGACGGTCACCTCTTTAGCTGTAGTCATCCTTCCTATGGTACTATTCAGAGGTGGACATGTTATTGGTACAAATTGTGAAATTGCACACGGGCCAAGAGGTAAGGGGACCCATTTCCACCTCCAAAGCAGATACAATTATGCATTATGATGAGTTATTGGGCTGATCTTTAGCATAAAGACATAATATATCCACAAGACCATTAATATGAGTCATACAGGTAGGTCTAGCGTAACATTTCTATTACCTGTATGCTCATATTAATAGGTCATATACGTCTTGGGGGGTGACAGATTACCTTTAAAGCATAAACACACATATATTAATTCTTATCTATCTAATAGGATGACGACAGCTGTCCAGACCTGCATCCCACCACAAGAAACAGTCCAGAGTAATCCCTGGAGAATGCTATCATCCTCAGTGACACAGTGAGGGGCTATGTGCCCCCTTCTGATCTCAGGCTATTTACTCATCTAGGAGTGTCTGCTCAAACTGTTGGGGTGCAGCTGTGGGACCCTATTTTCAGAGATGATGTCCTCCACCCAAGTCTCAAAAAGCTGAAAGGGTCATCAGGAGAGGTGGGTAGTCGAGCTAGGCTATCAGACGGTCACCTCTGTAGCTGTGGTTCCATTCAGGGGTGGACAGGGTGGACATGTTATTGGTGCAAATTCTGCAACTGCCCACGGGCCAAGAGGTAAGGGGACCCATTTCAACCTCCAAAGCAAATGAAATTGGGCGCTATGATGAGTTATTGGGCTGCAAAGGATCCATATATTGTTCATGCACAGTGTCCCTCTTCCGCCTGTGTCTAACAGTGGCTCCAATATATAATTAATTTCCTGCAGTGAGAATCACATCACGTTAATAATTTCCAGGCAATCAAGCTCAACACCATCAATCCTATCACTACCAATCCTGTGTGGGCTTTTGAAAAGTTGAGAGTAAATTGTTTAACCCAACTCTGATAGACCCCATCCAGAAAAAGGGATTCCATCCCTCCTTGGATATATCTCCAGCTTTTTGCTGCAGCTCCTTTACTTTATCCATTATTGAATCATGTGCATCTTCTAGGAGCAGCATTGCTCACCTATAACAGCGCAAGTGCCCCCTTCACCTGCTAACAGGCAGTCAAGCGCCATTGTCTTCTGAAGGGCTACTATCCGCATTAGTGACATCACAAGTAGAAGCTAATGGAGGTGACGCCAACAACCAAAACATTTGATAGTAGTAGTAGCTTATGGGGGCAAAACTAACCACCAAAACATTCCGTGAAATGACAAATAAGAGCTAATGTGGGCGGAGCCAAGAACCTCACTTCCATTGAAGTGCATTGCCCAATATACTAGAGATCAAACGATATGAATCCTCCAATGTGGGGGAAGATTTGACTAGCTTTACTGCATATGGAGCTAATATGTATATACATCGGTGTTGTACAAGGATTTCCCAATATTGGTTGGATTTATATTTTTGATCTGGACTGTATATTACTATATGTCTCAATAACGTCCGACAATTACATAGTTATCTTCATGTTACACGTGTTCCCTTTACAGGATATAACTTTAATCTCCCAGATTTGGATGATTCTCTAATAATACATGGCCTAAAAATCGAGAAGTCGTCATGTTCCAGTTCTGGCTGAGGGGATTCTCTCAATTATAACTAATCTATGGAGCTGATGAGCAAGAAAGTCAGAAGCCAGAATCATGTGATGGATAATCGGTAAATCGCTGTCATTTCTGGGCTTGAAGATAAATCCCGTCACACCCTATATATCTCCCTTTACTATTGGGAGAAGTGCTGTAATGCTTGGACAGCTCCTAATCTGAGGGGTTCACTAATTATTTTGGACCTGCTTGTATTATATAGAATAAAGACTCCATAATGAATAAATAATACATGAGAAATAGATGATAGAAGAGAATGAAGGACACAACAAGAGATGACATAGAGCCGACTTACCGCTCTCTCCACCGTCTGCAACTGTCAGACGGAATGTTGGCTCTGCAGCTCCATACACAATGTGTGTGATGTCATAAGGCAAGGGGGCGGAGCCAGAAACCTCAACATTCCGTGACATCAGCAGCAGGAGCAGCAGTTATTTAAAGAGACCAGAGCAGGCCATACAACCCATTCATTACCATATAAATGAAATTGACTCTAATTATCCATCTTGACCTCTTAAAACTTTCAAAAAATGCCACAATGTCATTATTACCATACATTGTAATTCCGGAGTAGTTTCCACTGATGTGAACAGTGATAAATCAACAATAATAACCCATATATCCCAGTATTACAGAAGATTAGATGATATGGATGGTTGGATGTGGAGGTGGACATGCTACTGTAGGATAAATGGCCAGTAAATAGGGGAGGACACTATAGACAATGTTACTATATACCAGGATTGGGCTATTCATTTTACCAAGTGGCTATATGAGAGACCATAACATATTAATTACAATTATTATTTTATATTAATAATAATTGTATAACTTAATATTGAGTAGAATTAAATATGCTGACACCCCTACATACCATATGAACCCATATACAGCCCCCTTTAAACCTCTATATACTGTAAGAGCTCACACCTAGCTTCCTACATACAGTATGAGCCCTTACATAGCCCCTCCACATACATTGTAAGAACCCACCTAGCCTCTCTATATATAGTCTGAGCCCCCACATATCCTCTCTATATTCAATATCAGCCCTCACATAGCGCTTTGTATATAGTATGAGACCAACGCTAACCAATAATAATCCCAAATAGAGTGCAGCACCTAGCCTATAAACTAATGAAGCCAAAAGACACGGAGAAAAAGAAAAGCCAAATAACACGGTATACACCTCCGTATATAAAAAAGTGAAAAAACCTTTATTTCATCATGGACATGGTAACTTTAAAAACATTTAAAATACACAACAAACCAATAGCCCAAAACTCCCCAAAAGGCCCATAAGCCTTAAATACAACCCATGTAATGGGTGAATGGCAGCCCCCAGCATATGCAGAAAGAAAATACATGTGTCATACGGTGATAATGATAAATGAACCTATAAATACAAATATAAACAGAATGGGTGATGGTACATGCAGGATGCGACTAATCAACATCATTTCCCATTGCACAGGTATAAACAGTCAAAAAACAGAGACTCCCACATATACCAAAGCATGTATGCAAAGAAGTCACCCTAAAATAGTTGTGACAATACAGATGACGTCAAAAAATGGGCATAACTGACTGAGAATGCTATAATGAAATAAAAGTATGATCACCCAAAATGAGAAAGCCAGACCCTGACATGGGGGCGGCAAGAAGTCCCGAGGGGGACAAGAAGGGAGAGTGGGAAGAGGCCCCACGCGTATCGCCGCTTCGTCAGTCAGTTATGACTAAATCCAGTAACTGTTGACTACTAGTGACAGATATGGGTCGCCCTCCCAGGGCTGTGGGGTACCGGGCCGGTGTCGGCGGGATGTGTCACAGCAGCGGGGACCCGGTCCGTGGCCCTGGGAACCCAATTAATAGGGGGAGTTTGCATGGTAGAATGTAGTGAATGGAATAGTTCGTGACACCACCTGTGGTGTTCGGCAAGTGAGATGTTAAACCGACGCTGCTTGCAGATCCTCTGGGGCTGGTGGTGTGTTGCAGCCAAGATGGTGAAGCTATAGCCCCAGGGCAGTGTAGATGTGGAGTTAGAGGAGAGGCACAGGCAGTGTTGAAGCTGGTACCCAGATGTAGCAGTGCTGGGTGTGTTGACGCAAGAATCAATGGAGGACACCAGGGCTTGTAGTTCCAAAGCTTTACTCACAGTGTGTAGTACACACAGGTGCCTGCCTCCGTACTGTGTCCTCTGGGTCAGAGGCTCAATCAACCTCCAGGTCAGATGGAATGCTCCCTTCCAATGCTCTGCCAACATGTACCTTTCTGAACGTCTCCTCTTATAGCGCCTTTAAGTGTGAAGATCTCCTACTACTGAGTTACACTGGAGTTCCTCCTGACAGATGTTCCCAAGAACTCTACTTGTACGGCAGACAGCTGTAGCCTGCTTTGGGGACTCCTCACTCCTGAGTCCCGGCTCACTATCCAAGTTGCTGTTGTGCCCCCAAGTCTTAGATGGGAGTAGTGCATTTACAGCCCACTACTCCACTGGTGTCTGCTGCAGAACCATTAGTGTCCATACAACCTCAGGGACCGGGCCCCGGCCTTGCGCTTAGAACTTCTAGGCAGGGTTCTTCCTCTAACCCACGTCCTCTCTGTTCCCTTTACTCCTTCGTTCCGTTCTAATCTCTCTCTCCTTCTTATGGAAGCTCAGGTTTCAGTTCAATGTCTTTCTCCTTCTTTCCTTTCCCGTGCCAGCAGACCCAGGTCACTGAGGTCTGCTGCAGCACCTCCTTCCTCCATTCCTCTCTCGGGGATCTTCTTTCCTCACTCCTCTCTGACTGGCTTCCTCTCCCAGACTGACCTGTAATCCAAAACCTTCCCACTCTTTTATGTATTCTCAACTCCACCCGCCTCCCAGCACGTTTCGTGTTCCAAGCAGGGAACCACCAAAGGTGCTCTGCTACTCTCTAAGCAGTGCTGGAGCGTGGTCAGGAGCCTCCAACTTACCTGGGTGGTGGGGCACCACACACCTCAGGAGGAGGTGCAGTACCTCTGTGGCGGCTGAGCGTATCACAGAAGAATATAAAATAATATTCAAGTCACCTTTATTCCATCCAGGTTAAAAATTAGAACATTCATGGTACAAGATTATTTTACGACTAAGGTCTTCAGCCAGAAACGCGTCAGAATGAACATGTTTTTAATCTTGTACCATGGATGATCTAATATTTAATCTGGAAGGAATAAATACTTGAATTCACATTCTGCTCTGCCCTCCAGTTCTTTAGAAGGAACATGAAGCAATTTGAGAGCCTTTTAGGCAGATAGGTCCAAGTTGCCATCTCCTAGTCTGTGGTTAGGCTATCTCTGCCCTGTAGGCACCACTAGGGACTGCGGTGCCAAGAGATCTATTCTGTACAAGAACCGTCAGGGTCAGTTGCAGCTATTTAGTGTATAACCTATTTTCCCAAGTGAGTTACCACACAGGCATAACACCCCGATTTGCCTGAGCGACTTGTGAAGGAACGCCTCGTGTGCGCACATTTCCACAAGACAGCTACAGCTGCCGCTGATCTAGCAGTGCTTCAGCAGCTCTTGCAAGTGCCAGTTCACACACTGGTGTGCGACGTGACCATACTCTGGAACCCCAGATTACATATGTTGGCAAGTGTTTGTGAGCAGCAGAGGGCAGTAGTTAAATACGAGCTACAACATGCCGGTCAGTATTCCGATCAGTCTCCGCACATAACAACTGACAAGTTGGCATTACCAATTACCATCGATTACCAATATACAACACTACAGAGAGAGGTTGAGCTTTGTCCTGGGTAACTGTATCCCTGTAGAGACTTGTTATTAACACTATTATTTAGTCCTCTATCTCTTAAATCTGTGTAGTTATATCCTGTAAGTGAATGGTCACTGATACATCTAATATATAAAGCTCAAAGTGTGTGTGTATGTATGTATGTGTGTATGTCCGGGATAGGCATCCGCACCATCGCAGCTACAGCCACAAAATTTGGCACAGTCGCACGTCTGGACCCCGAGAGCGTCCTAAGCTATGTTGTGAGGTGAAATTTTATCCCCGCGCGTTCCAATTCACCAAACAATTTTGCCCCTATCTACATACTGGGGGGAAAAAGTGTGTGCGTGTCAAGCCCCGCCCCTCATTATGATGTCATAATGCCCCTATCTGCATACTGGGGAAGCAGTGTGTGCGCATCAAGCCCCGCCCCTCATTATGATGTCACAATGGTTGCCATGGCGACGCTGATGTCATAGGTTGCAAGCCCTGTCGCCGCTCATTATGATGTCATAATGGTTGACTATGGGATGGAGGATGTGTGATGGGTATATGGGCACTGGACTATGGGATGGAGGATATGTATGACGGGTATATGGGCATGGACCTATGGGTTGGTGGATATGTATGACGGGTATATGGGCACTGGACTATGGGATGGAGGATATGTATGATGGGTATATGGGCATGGACCTATGGGTTGGTGGATATGTATGACAGGTATATGGGCACGGGACTATGGGATGGAGGATATGTATGATGGGCATATGGGCATGGGACTATGGGATGGAGGATGTGTGATGGGTATATGGGCACTGGACTATTAGATGGAGGATATGTATGACGGGTATATGGGCACGGGACTATGCGATGGACGATATGTAAGACCGGTATATGGGCACGGGACTATGGGATGGAGGATGTGTGATGGGTATATGGGCACTGGACTATGGGATGGTGGATATGTATGATGGGTATATGGGCACGGGACTATGGGATGGAGGATATGTATGATGGGTATATGGGCACGGGACTATGGGATGGAGGATGTGTGATGGGTATATGGGCACTGGACTATGGGATGGAGGATATGTATGACGGGTATATGGGCACATGACTATGGGATGGAGAATATGTATGACGGGTATATGGGCACGGGCCTATGGGTTGGTGGATATGTATGACGGGTATATGGGCACGGGACTATGGGATGGTGGATATGTATGACGGGTATATGGGCACGGGACTATGGGATGGAGGATGTGTAATGGGTATATGGGCACTGGACTATGGGATGGTGGATATGTATGATGGGTATATGGGCACGGGACTATGGGATGGAGGATATGTATGACGGGTATATGGGCACGGGACTATGGGATGGAGGATATGTATGATGGGTATATGGGCACGGGACTATGGGATGGAAGATGTGTGATGGGTATATGGGCACTGGACTATGGGATGGAGGATATGTATGACGGGTATATGGGCACGGGCCTATGGGTTGGTGGATATGTATGACGGGTATATGGGCACAGGACTATGGGATGGAGGATATGTATGATGGGTATATGGGCATTGGACTATGAGATGAAGGATGTATGATGGGTATATAGGCACGGGACTATGGGATGGAGGATATGTATGATGGGTATATGGGCACGGGCCTATGGGATGGTGGATATGTATGATGGGTATATGGGCACGGGACTATGGGATGGAGGATAATTATAATTTACTATAACTATCCACAGTTAGTTACTATGCCCGGGCAGCACTGGGCTCTTCAGCTAGTTGTCTCTAAATCTGGATAATTGTATCCCACTGGCCAGATAATTACCTTATATTCCAGTACCTGGGAAATTGTATCCCAGTAGTGATAGCTCTACTGCTTTATACAGTATACCTATCCTGCTGGCTAATGGTGTGGCTAAATTTATCCCTCTACTGTCAGCAACTATTGTATTTCTAATTGCACTTTAATCTTATTATTATATAATTTATCAATAAAAGTTATATTTTAGTAGACTTTAGTTAGGGTTTATTTGCTGTCTCAGATTTTCCCTCTCCCCATATTGTATACGCATACATCCCTTCCTTTCCCCCCAAGCTGTGTATTCAAATCTTCCCCAACCCCATTACAATAAATCGTCAGTTTCTTCAGTTCCATTGGAGCACTTAGCACCGATGCTGTTTGCGCCTCTGAGGCGCCGTCGAATTACGTCAACAGGGTGATCACAAGACTTGATCACGCTGCTGACATCGCCATATCCCGGTGGTCAGGACTTCAATTGTGCTCAGTCCATCTGAAAAATGCAAGTACAATTGATCACTGGGATCCGGCGCACTTCATCTTCTCTGAGCTTGACATCCGTCTCAGAGAACAGCCGACTCATAGTCTGCCTGACCCATAATGCAACCTCCAGGAAATCTCCTCGGACCGCCGGATGAGGCGGCTCAACAGTGTTCCCATGCCGGCTGAACCGGGGGCAGATACCCCTCCTGCCCTCCCCTAGACCTGCCTCTGGGTTAAGGCTAAATAATAGAAGCAGTTGCTGTTTTCTATAAAATTTATAAAAAGCAGTACATTATAGTAATACCTTGACTAACGAGTGCATCGACTTATGAATTTTGCGAGATGCGAGCCGTCGCTCTGTCAGCTTTATGATGTGAGCCGAGATACAAGCGAGCGAGCTTACACCACTCACCTCGTGGTTACCCTGCCGTGCAAGCACCTCTGTCATTGCTTCATTCTTCAACTATGGGTCCTAAAAAAGTGAGTTGCCCTGTCAGTTCTTTTTACCTGTTCTTGTGATTCAGGACCTTACCATCTTTTGCTGCACACAGGTTTTTGGTATTACCAACGTTGCCATTTTCCTGGGGTGGACTCTATTTTAAGCACTGCATGCTGCATGTATTTGACATGGGGCTGTTCATAGGATAATGGTTATTTTTTGGTTCATTCTTCTGCTAATTTTGCTGTTAATGAATCTTTTTTAAAAACTCCTAATAAAATAATTGGTGTGGTTTTTGGGGGGCTGGAAGAACGGATTAATTGCATTTCATTTCATTTTAATGGGGACATTAAATTTGATATACAAGCAAATTGAGTTAAGAGCTCGGCCACAGAACGAATTAAACTTGTAAGTCAATCACTGTATATGGTTTTTAGTGATGAGCGAACATGCTCGGATAACGTCTGATCCAAGCAAGCTCGGGTGTTATCCAATGCCTTCAGTGTCACCAACTCCCTGCCATCCCCTTGTCCGGTTCCAATACGGAAAGGTTCCAGGAAAGACATCTCAGCTACTCCTGCCTCGGTTGTAGACCCCGGATCCTTCTTGAGACAGTCCTTAAGCTGGTGCTCACCTGCACGATCCTCAGCCTGGGACCCCTTCCTGCTGTAGCAGCTCTATCCCCACAGCCGGCAGACTGTCTCTTTCACTGCTCCTTGCACCTTGCCCTAGGCAAGGCTGCCCGGGCTCTGCTGCCTATCCAGGAAGTGTCCTGACTATATCCCTTTGCTCTGCCCTGCTCAACTCTGACTCCTCCCTACTGACAAACCTCTATGCTAACTGTACCTTACTAACACTCCTAATCTATTTTAATCTATTCCTTTTCTCTATGATGACCCCTCTATTCTAATCCCCCTACGGTCCTATACTATCTAAGATCCTATCCTGGCCCTAAGCCTATACATCGTACATGACAGATATATCACATTACAGTACATAACAAGTATAATAACGTTAGTAAACAATGAGGTGCAACCATGAGAACAGCGTCCAGGGAAGAGGAGGAATGTGAGGCTCCCCGCCACCTCCTTACACTCCTCCCTCCTAAAATATGGTCATCCCTGAACATGGCGGCACCTGTAAGCTTAAAATTGTTAGAATTTTTTTAAAATATATATACAGTTAGTACAGCCTATGTCCAATGCTGCTTAGGGTCAAACGTGACTCTGTCTCCACTTGGTTAGAGCCCCCCAACAAAAGAACTCAAGTTCCTTTAGTGTGGGTCTGACTGACCTCGGTCTCCTGGCTCCTGGGACCTATCTTAAAGGGAACCTGTCACCCCCCAGGGCGTTCTTCAGTTAAAGAGCCACCTTCAGCAGCACTAAGGATGCATTCTGTGAAGGTGGCTCTTCTTTTTCTGACCCCCAGTAATGCCAAAATATTGACTTTTATAATTAGCTCCTCTTACCTGTAATGTGTCCCATAGGTATGATGTGTCCCCCATATCAGCCACCTACCATCCGTCAATCATGCCTTAGTGGCGCCTCAGTGCCACCCACCATCTGTCCATCATGATGCCCCATGCGTCGCTACCTCCTCTTGATTTGAAACCTGGTGCCTGCGCTGTGACAAGCATTCTCGGGCATGCATAGTGTGCGCTGCCCTAGAACCGATATCAGGCGCCTACGCATTGTGGAGGCCCCAGATCCCGCCCTGCAATGTGTTATGACATATTCACACTGCGGGGCTGGGGCCTCCACAACGCGCAGACGCAATAGCCTGATGTCGTTCTCGGGCAGCGCACACTGCGCATGCCCGAGAACACTTGTCACAGCGCAGGCGCCGGGATTCAAATCAAGAGGAGGCAGCGACACACGGGGCATCATGATGGACAGATGGTGGGTGGCGCCGCACAGGCATGATTGACGGATGGTAGGCGGCTGATAGAGGGGGACACATTATACTTGTGGGACACATTACAGGTATGAGGAGCTAATTATAAAAGTCAATATTTTGGCATTACTGGGGATCAGAAAAAGAAGAGCCACCTTCACAGAATGCAGCCTTAGTGCTGCTGAAGGTGGCTCTTTAACTGAAAAACGCCCTGGGGGGTGACAGGTTCCCTTTAACAACAACAGTACATATAGTCCTGACCTGACTTGCTCCTCGGGTCCTCCTGTTCAGATTTTCCCCCCTTCTCCTTTAGCAGAGTACGGACCCTTAACAAAACAAGTGGGCTGCTTTTATCAGAGGACAGTACAGGGTTAAAACAGGAAAAGTTCAGGGTTAAAACAGTCCAGTACATAAAGCAGCCATTACTGTTTCCAAGGGTGATTAACCCCTTCAGGTTTTAGTCCCGTAATCCAGCAGGGGGTGTGCAAACGTACACAAATACAGTTGTGGTCCAAAGTATTGACACCCCTGCAATTCTGTCAGATAATACTCAGTTTCTTCCTGAAAATGATTGCAAACACAAATTATTTGTTATTATTATCTTCATGTAATTTGTCTTAAATGAAAAAACACAAAAAGAATTGTCCTAAAGCCAAATTGGATATAATTCCACACCAAACATAAAAAAGAGAGTGGACAAAAGTATTGGCACTGTTCGAAAAATCATGTGATGCTTCTCTAATTTGTGTAATTAACAGCACCTGTAACTTACCTGTGGCACCTAACAGGTGTTGGCAATAACTAAATCACACTTGCAGCCAGTTGACATGGATTAAAGTTGACTCAACCTCTGTCCTGTGTCCTTGTGTGTACCACATTGAGCATGGAGAAAAGAAAGAAGACCAAAGAACTGTCTGAGGACTTGAGAAACCAAATTGTGAGGAAGCATGAGCAATCTCAAGGCTACAAGTCCATCTCCAAAGACCTGAATGTTCCTGTGTCTACCGTGCGCAGTGTCACCAAGTAGTTTAAAGCCCATAGTAATTGTGGCTAACCTCCCTAGATGTGGACGGAAAAGAAAATTTGACAAGAGATTTCAACGCAAGATTGTGCGGATGTTGGATAAAGAACCTCGACTAACATCTAAACAAGTTCAAGCTGCCCTGCAGTCCGAGGGTACAACAGCGTCAACCCGTACTATCCGTCGGCGCCTGAATGAAAAGGGACTGTATGGTAGGAGACCCAGGAAGACCCCACTTCTTACCCCGAGACATAAAAAAGCCAGGCTGGAGTTTGCCAAAACTTACCTGAAAAAGCCTAAAACGTTTTGGAAGAATGTTCTCTGGTCAGATGAGACAAAAGTAGAGCTTTTTGGGCAAAGGCATCAACATAGAGTTTACAGGAGAAAAAAAAAGGCATTCAAAGAAAAAAACACGGTCCCTACAGTCAAACATGGCGGAAGTTCCCTGATGTTTTGGGGTTGCTTTGCTGCCTCTGGCACTGGACTGCTTGACCGTGTGCATGGCTTTATGAAGTCTGAAGACTACCAACAAATTTTGCAGCATAATGTAGGACCCAGTGTGAGAAAGCTGGGTCTCCCTCAGAGGTCATGGGTCTTCCAGCAGGACAATGACCCAAAACACACTTCAAAAAGCACTAGAAAATGGTTTGAGAGAAAGCACTGGAGACTTCTAAGGTGGCCAGCAATGAGTCCAGACCTGAATCCCATAGAACACCTGTGGAGAGATCTAAAAATCGCAGTTTGGAGAAGGCACCCCTCAAATATCAGGGACCTGGAGCAGTTTGCCAAAGAAGAATGGTCTAAAATTCCAGCAGAGCATTGTAAGAAACTCATTGATGGTTATCGGAAGCGGTTGGTCGCAGTTATTTTGGCTAAAGGGTGTGCAACCAAGTATTAGGCTGAGGGTGCCAATACTTTTGTCTGGCCCATGTTTGGAGTTTTGTGTGTAGTGATCAATGTTTTGCTTTTTGCTTCATTCTCTTTTGTGTTTTTTCATTTAAGACTAATTAAATGAAGATAATAAAAGCAAAGAATTTGTGTTTGCAATCATTTTCAGGAAGAAACTGAGTATTATCTGACAGAATTGCAGGGGTGTCAATACTTTTGGTCACAACTGTAAACTTGGATAAGGGATAGAAGAAAAACAAACAACAGTCCTTCAACTGTGACCATACTGGCCACCACTGACACCAAGTCCTGGTCCCGTCCAGGGCTCACTACCCTTTCACAGATACGGAACAGTCTCTCCTGCACTTCAATCCATGCAACTAGCACATCCAGTTCATTTTAGGGGCTGCCTTCACTCCTTGCTCTACTTGCAACTGGAATAATGGGCCGCATTCTGGTCCTGAATTATTATAAACGTGTTGCCCGAAGACCCGCTGGAGGGGAGGACTCTCCGCTCTTTCTCCTGCTCCTTTCCTCTGTCAGCGGCTGATTCATGGTACCTGGAACTTCCTGCTCCCGTGACCCGATTGTGGCCACCGCTTCCTTTAAGGGCGCCTCTGACTTTCTGTAGGGACTACGATCATTGCAGACGGCTGCACGCAATACTGCGCTTCCTGTGCCTGTCTCTCTTTGATGCTGGAGACCATTTTCACCGCCACAGCATACTGTCCACGGGGCCCTTGTTCTTTAATAAATGTCACTCGGTCCCATTCCTGAAAAGGACCGTCAAAACTAATGGACCCGGCATTCACATAGACCTTGTCCCCAGTCTCGACCTCATGGATGAATCATACAGCCCCTTATATACTATGATGGTCCAACAGTCAGCACCCTGTACATTATAGTGCGATTGTACCCCAGAGCTCCCAAAAAAGAAAAAAGAATCCCTATACTCACCTAATCGAGATTCCTCATCCTCCGCAGTGTCTGTCTCTTCTTCTATCCATTCTCGCAGTGGATTCTGATGGCATGATGCAGTGACATCTTTGCACTGCCAATGTTCCTTGCTTAGTGCTGGACTCCAGCAGGCCTAAGATAGAAGGGACGCCCACAGCTGGCTGGGGTAAGTGACGAAGCCAGTGACTATGTGCTCCGTCACAACTGTTAAAAGTATGCGCATCTTGAGGAAGCTGATTCTGTTAGCAACATAGCGGATAAGGCAGCCCACAACCAGACAGACCCTTCTGCCATTTGCCAGAATTGGAAGATGGCCAGTCTGGCCCTGCAAGGTCCTTAATCCTGCAAATCTTCTAGCGCACTTTGGTTCCGCTTGATTTTGGCTGGCCAGCAGATAGCAGTCTTTCCTCATTAATGGCACATCTTGCACTAATTTTCCAGTGGTCTCATCACTTTGTTACTTTCTTCCCCCCCTTTTTGCTCGCCAGTCCTCGGGTGAGTAAATTCTTTTGAGTTTGAGGTTTCCCCACAGGTAGGCCGATGTCAGCCAACAATTGCGTGCATTCCTGGGTCTTCTGGGATCAAACAAATTCATCCTGAGCATACTTGTTAGAGGTAATCCCGGCATTGGCTCGCTCACTCCTGAGGAGCTCTTCCTGCAGAGGCGCATTTGGGGTACTTGGAGACTCAAGCACTGGGTGTGGTAAGTCGACTCTGAATTTGTTTTGACCCTGTTAACCATTATTCTTCTTCCTCTAAGACTGCCCATTGTGGACCTCAGCCACTTCAGTTGGGGCCCCTGCCTGGTATGGTCTTCTGCTTCAGAAGAGCAGGGTCACAGCATATTCCTGTGCAACACCTGAGGTCTAACCTCATAGACTGGGTTTTTCAGGTGATTCTTCCTCACCACTCGGTAGAGTACCACCTCCCAATGATGATGCCGCTTGTTTCCGGGTCATTTGACCGGCATCAACACATGGTCCCCTGGCTGAAGTGGTCCATCTGACATCGATTATCGACTTGAATGTTCCACTTCCTGAAGCTTCTGCTCAACCAGCTTCCTTACCGTCTGAAATCTGTGACTGTGTTCTCGGATCCTGGCACTAGGACTACTGCCCGAACAGGAATCCTCTGCCTCCAGCTCCAGTTCAGTGGTCTCTCCGCCAAACAGTAGCATGTAAGAGGTGTTACTAGCAGTCGCATGGAAACAATTATTGCAAACCCACAACAACTTAGAGGCAAATTCGAGCCGCTTCATCTTCTTGTCCTCTTCCAGGGTCCGCAACATTTGCAACAGGGTTCGGTTGAAGTGCTCACAATCCCCATTTCCCTGTGGATGATATGGTGTGGTTTGGGATCTGTTGATTCCATGGATGCAGTACAGTTTGTTCGTCACTTGCCCCTGGAAGCAGGATCCTGGGACGTAGTGAATTCACTTTGGGCATCCATATATGCGAATGAAGTCCTGACAAATGGCTCTGGCTGTAGGTTCAGCTGTCTGATCCTGGGTGGGAGTCACCACTGCAGGGTTGCCATTAGGAATTTCGGGGCCCCATATTGGCAAAATTTTCGGATCCCCCTTGAAACTCTGCCCAGGCTCCACCATAGCCCCACCTCCACCCCTCGGACCTTCCACGGTCCCACCAACCTCTCTTTTAAAAACTCCACTTCTGCACCATATCCCCCCCCATTATACATCACCAGATCACATACATAGCCAGGAGCTTTTGTTTTGGCCAAAAGATTTTTTAATCCCCCTCCACGACAAAGTAGTCTCTTCTGGCCAGGCTTTACTCGACTGTAACTTATTAAACAATTGTTAAAATATCCAATACAATTTTAGGTATATTTTTATTTCATTTTTTTAAAATGACCATTAACATCACATACAAGGGAAAAATACCACTGCACCATGACCAGATCACATATTACCACCACATAGTGACCAAATATTACCACATACAGGGAATAAATACCACCACAATATAACTAGACAACATATTACTACCACTGTGACCGAATAATAGCACATATAAGGAACAAATACTGCCACACCATGACCTGACCACATATTACCACCACATAGTGACCAAATAATAGCACATACAAGGAACAAATGCCACCACATCATGACCAGATCACATATTACCACCACATAGTGATTGAATATTACAATATTGATCATTAATAAAATAAAAACACAGTACTAATGCCATTATACACAGGGGATATGTACTTAGTATACAGTGTCCGTGTACAGGTAATACAGTGATCACCTGTGACATTATACACAGGAGCTCTGTATATAGTGTCAGTGTACAGGTAATACTGTGATCACTAGTGACATTATGCACAGGAGCTATGTATATAGTATACAGTATGACATCTCTAGTTAAAGTCCTTCATCTTCGCTTCTCTTCTTCATCCAGTTCAGACCACGATCACTTCTTCCAGTCAGGACTCGTCTCTGCATAAAATAACACAGTAATCTATAGTACATTCCCGGATTTTTGCCCAACTTCTATACTACGCCAGATGAAAAAAGCGACCATGTCGCCTTGCATAGTGACAGGACTTCTCCTCCCCCACACTGAAAACAGTAACCTCAAAAATAATATCCCCTATAGTAATAATATCCCACATGCTGGACCCCACGTGTCCACGCATTCTGCCTCATGTCTCTGCATATTGCCCCATAGTCATCCCTAATTGTATAATGCATCCCATAGTCATATATAGCAGTATAATGCACCCCCATAGGGGTATAATATAACCCATAGGGGTATTATGCACCCCCATAATGCTCCCCCATAGGGGTACAAAGCTCCCCCATAATATAATGCGATAGGTAGAGTTGAGCGAAACGGGTCTGTCAAGTTCATAAGTCGCTGACTTTTGCTAAAGTCGGGTTTCATGAAACGAAATCCAACCATAGTGTGAGGTCGGCCATGAGGTCGGCGACCAGAGCGCCAAAGTCGCATTTCAAATGATGCTTCCAGCACCCTTTTTCACCCAATGATGGAGGGCGCACACTGTGGGCAATGCGATGACATGGGCAGCGGTCACCACCATCTTTGAGAAGGGCATGCAAGTGATTGGCTTGCTTTGTGTGGCGTCACAGGGGCTATAAAAGGGCGTGCACGCCGACCGCCATCTTACCTCTGCCGACCTTAGCATAGGGAGGGAGAGGTGGCTGATTCTGAATAAGTGAGAGCGTTAGGCAGGGAAGAAGAACCCAAAAACTGCTTCTGCTGGTAGCGATTTCCAATTACAACACAACACTTTGTGTGCAGTGACAGGGGAGGCTCTATTTTTGTGCATCAGCTCTGTTGGTTATTAGGCTGCCTTATAAGGCTCCCTGATAGCTGCATTGCTGCTTGCACATTGCTGTGCAAACTGCTTTTTTAAAAGCAAAAATACTTTTCTTCCTCTTTTCTGCACAGTTACCAAGCGTTCATTTTTCCACACTTTTGTGTGCAGCAGTCCTGCTTATTAGGCTGCCTGCGTCCATACTTGGACTGAGAGCATCATTGTCAGCCTCCTAACATCTCTAGGGAGATTCTCCCCCATACTATATACACCTTGTAATTTGTCATACACCAGCCAATTTCAGCCTGTTAAATTGAGGTGTAATCTATAGTGGGCCTGAGATAATAGTTCAGCCTCCTAAAATCTCTAGGGAGCTTCCAATTCTCCCCAATACTATATACACCTTGTACTTTGTCATACACCAGCCAATTTCAGCCTGTTAAATTGACGTGTAATCTATAGTGGGCCTGAGATAATAGTTCAGCCTCCTAAAATCTGTAGGGAGATTCAAATTCTCCCCAATACTATATACACCTTGTACCTGGTCATACACCTGCATATTTCAGCCTGTTAAATTGAGGTTTAATCTGTAGTGGACCTGAGATAATTGTTCAGCCTCCTAAAATCTCTAGGGGTATTCAAATTCTCTCCAATACTATATACACCTTGTACCTTGTTTTACAGTACCATATAGCTGGTGGTATTTTGGGTACATTTTCCCAAAAATGAGGAAGTATGGTGGAAGAGGCCGTGAACGTGGGCGGGGGTTGCCAGCTGGTACTGATGGTGGTGGTGCTGGTGCTGCATCTGCTGGTAGTGGCAAAAGCACAATAGCACCTAAGGCAGGAGGTGTTGAGCCTGCGTCATTGTCTGGCTCCACAAGGCCTCGAAGGCTCCCTTTTCTGGGAGTAGGTAAACCGCTTTTAAAGCCGGAGCTTCAGGAACAAGTTTTGGCTAACATTGCTGACACAGCCTCCAGCTCTATCGCCTCCTCTTCTGAAGTTTCAAAAAATAAAAGCACTGTGTCATCAGTGGAGGCTCCTGGACAGGAACAAACCTTTCCTTGTGTCCTTCACCCCTACCAAAAGTGAAGGATGCGGCAGGCCACACTACAGATTTCTCCATGGAGCTCTTTTCACATACCATGCCTGGGTTATCAAGTCAAATCGTAAATTCCCCAGTCCAAGATGAATCTGACATGCAGTGCACTGATGCACAGCCACTGCTAGATTTTTCTGCTGGTACATTCACTCAGAGCACTACATTGTCCTCGCAGTGTACTGAGCCAGAATCTGACCCTGATGAGACTCAGGTGCCCCTTCCCGCATACTATACCACCTTACACGGTGACACAGAGGAAGGTGCACATGAAATTGAAGAGAAGGTGATGGATGACCCAGTTGTTGACCCAGATTGGCATCCATTGGGGAAAGAGGGTGCCGCTGCCAATAGCTCAGAAGAGGAGGAGGAGGAGGATCCGCAGCAGGCATCGACATCGCAACAGCTGTTATCTGGCAGGCCCATAGCAGTCCAAAAACGGGTTACAAAAACCAAAAGTGTTGCAGGACAGCTTGGCCAGACGGTCAAATTAGCACAGCGTGCAAGGCTTCAAAATGTTTTCCACAGTAGGAAGTGTGCAGTGTGGCACGTTTTTGAACGAAATCCTAATGATCAGGCAAAGGTTATCTGTAAGAAGTGCGCAAAGACCTTTAGCCGAGGGAAAAATCTGAGAAATTTGAATACCAGTTGCATGCTTAGACACTTAACCACCATGCACTTGCGAGCGTGGACGGACTACCAAACCTCACATACCACATGTGGACCTGCTCCGAATGAAGGTAGTCAGCAACGCTACATCGCTTCCCCCACTGTAAGCCCACCGGTTAGCACACCACCAGCAGCAAATGTTGAGGTGTCGTCGCAAGGCCAAAGCAGTCAGGGAATCACAATATTATTGCTACGAAAGACTGAATCTAGGCCATCAGCAAGACCACCAACACCATCACCAACCCTCTCTCAGTCCGCCATGTCCACCGCTAGTTCCACCATATGCAGCTCTCAAGTCCAGCTCACCCTACCAGAGACTCTGAGTAGGACAAGAAAGTACTCATCCTCTCATCCGCATACACTGTGTTTGAACGCCCACATTGCCAAACTAATCTCGTTAGAGATGATGCCCTACCGGTTGGTTGAAAGTGAAGCTTTCCGTGAGCTCATGGCCTACGCAGTACCACGGTATGACCTACCCAGTCGACATTTCTTTTCTCGAAAAGCCATCCCAGCCCTCCACCTGCATGTGAAAGACCGCATTGTCCATGCACTCAAGCAATCAGTGAGTGGAAAGGTGCACCTCACAACAGATGCATGGTCCAGTAGGCATGGCCAGGGCCATTACGTGTCCATCACTGCGCACTGGGTTAATGTGGTGGATGCAGGGTCCACAGGGGACAGCGGCGGTGGGACAGTGCTGCCTAGCCCACGGTATAGGAAACGTTGGCTGTAGGCGTTCGACCCTCCTCTTCCTGAAGCGAAAGGTCGTCCACAGAGCGCAGTCGCACGAGCACGCCATCCGCAGCTGCCAGTGTTGCACCCACGGTGTCCCACTATCGAACAGCTAGTGGTAAGCGTCAGCAGACTGTGCTGAAGATGATGTGTTTGGGTGACAACAGACACACCGCGGAGGTACTGGCCGACTACTTGCAGCGGCAAACTTAGTCATGGCTGGGCAGTCTACATTATGAGGCAGGCAAGGTAGTTAGTGATAACGGCCAGAATTTTGTGGCAGCCATAGCCCTTTCAAAACTCAGACACATACCTTGTCTGGCTCACACCTTGAACCTGGTGGTGCAGTACTTCCTCAATAATTATCCGGAGTTAACAGCCCTGCTCCATAAGGTGCGAAGACTGTGCTCGCACATCCGCCGGTCGCCCGTACACTCCAGTCGTATGCAGAAGCTGCAGCAATTGCTCCACCTTCCCAAGCACCACTTAATTATCGACGTTGCAACAAGGTGGAACTCCACCCTGCACATGGTTGAGAGGCTGTGCGAACAGAGGCAGACTGTAATGCATTTGTCGGAGAATACACGGGCAGGCAGTTTGAGGGCAGACATGGAGTTGTCTTATGTGCAGTGGTCGAAGCTGAAAGACCTCTGTAAAGTCCTTCAGTGTTTTGAGGAATGCACATGGCTGGTAAGCGCAGACGACGCCATCATAAGCATGAGTATCCCACTTATGCGTCTGCTTATGCAATCTTTGATGCACATTAAGGAGCAGGCGTCTGCAGCCAAGGAGGAAGAGGAGGAGGGAAGCCTTGATGACAGTCAGCCATTGTCTGCTCAGGGAACTCTCCTGGACGAGGTGGAGGAAGAAGAGGAGAAGGAGGAGGATGATGGGGATGATTATTTAAGGGAGGAGGATGCTTCTCTGGGGGCAAGAGAAAATGTTGGCGTGGCAAGGTCAGGTACAGGGTTTGTGCATTACTGGAGGGATGTGGATTTGCCAGACAGTGCTCCTCCACCCAGCACTCGCAGTGCATCATTGACACCTGGAACATTGGCCCACATGTGTGATTATGCCTTGCAGATCCTAAAAAGGGACCCCCGCATTGCCAAAATGATGAACGATGACGACTACTGGTTGACCAGCATCCTGAATCCACGCTATAAAGGCAAATTCCAAAACATCATGCCACAGGAGAACCTAGAGCTAATATTGGCTAACAAACAAGCAACTCTGGTAAACCATTTGTTTGAGGCATTCCCAGCACACAGCAGCGGTGATGGTTCTCACACGAGCCGTAGGGGCCGGGGGCAACTTGGAAGCGGTGTTGGTGGTGCACACATCAGAAGTGGCGTTGGAGACAGGGGTTTCATGACCATGTTGTGGACTGATTATTCAAGTACCGCTCACACGACTGATAATACTGCATCGATTGAAAGTGACAGGAGACAGCAGTTGTCATCTATGGTTACAAACTACTTCTCCTCCCATATCGATGTTCTCCCTCACAGGTCATTCCCCTTTGACTATTGGGCCTGTAAACTGGACACCTGGCCTGAATTGGCACAATTTGCCCTACTGGAGCTTGCTTGCCCTGCTGCTAGTGTGCTATCCGAAAGAGTCTTCAGTGCTGCTGGATCAATCCTGACAGAAAAAAGGACCCGTCTGTCGACCTAAAATATTGATGATCTAACCTGCATTAAAATGAACCATGCATGGGTTTCAAAGGATTTTTTTTTTTGTAAATTCTTTATTTTCGAAATTTAAGCATCACCATTAAACACAACACCAGTTCTCAGATACATTTGGCGAAATATTAATTAAGGGTTGGTTTAGGGCGAAGAGGAAGGAAAAAATAAGGGAAAAGTAGGTAGAGGAGAAAAGGGAAAAAGGAAGGGAAGGGGAAAAAGGGTACATAATCATAAACAGTATCAACAACATTAACATTAACATAATGTGGTTGACGGCATGAGCACAAACATTGAATGGGTGCACTTCAGAAAATAACATAGCACATTACATTAGGGCTATCTAATTGGAACAGTGAGGCCAGGAACCCCAGTGCAGAAGCCGTCAGGTCCAGGTAAACTTATGAGACTCTAAAATGCCCTTAAGGAGGATTGTCTTCTAAATATCTATTCCACGGGGCCCAAGTCAACACATAAGATCTATGATTAAAAATTTCCCAGCTAGACAGCTCCTCTAAGCGAGAGATCTGATTTATTTTAGCATGCCATTCTCCCAACGTGGGAGGAGCTACATCTTTCCAATGGGCAACTATTAACTGTCTCGCCGCACTCAACATCAGTGGGAGAAGACCATGTTTTTTTGGTAAAAAGTCCTTCGACGGACATGAAAGAAGAGTCTCCGTGGCTCTAAGATTAACCTTTATTAGTCTTAATTTTTTGAGAACTAGTTCAACTCCATCCCAAAAAACCCTCAGTCTAGGGCAGTCCCAGAATATATGTGAATGGTGTCCTCTAGAATTGAGACCCATCTGGAATAATTTAGCTGGAGTTAAATGCCACCTAGTTAATATTTTATAAGAGTTCTCCTGCAGGAGTACACACCTGGAAAAACCCCGAGCATTCGACAGCATTTTAGATATTTGGTCCTCTGTAAACGTGGTATTAAGTTCCATTTCCCAAGAGTATATAAACGAGGGTTTAAAATGTATATTCGGAGAGATGAGATGTGAATAAATGCGGGATAGAATTTTTAGCCGTGGGGGTGGAAGTTTAATCATAATATCTAACCAGGACCAATTAGATTTAGACGGGAATCTCCGTCTAAACTGTAAAAGTGTACGTCTGATGTGTTGTTTTTGGAGAAAATTTGTTGGTTGAGTCAACGCACCCGGTGGCCAAAACCCCTCCTGCAAGATTCTATTACCATAAAAACCATTCAACGTTTCTCTAGGGAGGTTGGACCATAAATTATATGGGTCTTGAAAATCTAACTCCAACAGATAGGGTATTGAGCCGATCGGTGTCAATGTCGAGGGGAAGGTGTCTTCTGGGAGCTCTCCCATCACCAATCTTTTAATACGCAATGTAGTTGTGGTTACCTTATCCAACCTAAGAGAGGTTGGCGGTTTAGCTTTAGTCCAGAGATACGGTAAACCCTTCAGGCCCAATAGAGCCAAGTCAATACTATCCCCCTCCTCACTCCCAGCACAGGACACCACCTTTAACCATCTACTGAGATGAATAGCCTTATAGTATAAAAGAGGGTCCGGGACCCCCAATCCTCCAGAAGAGATAGGGCAAGAAAGAAACTTATATGGCAACCTAGCCCTTTTTGATTTCCAAATAAATTTTCCAATAAGGGATTTTAACGTTCCAAAAAAGGTCAAGGGAATCTGAATCGGAACCATGTTCATGGTATACATTATAATAGGCATTATATACGCCTTAAACACATTAATGCGACCCATCCAGGATAAAGTGGGTAGGTTATATTTTTGCATCAGGCTTTTGACCTTTTGAATTAAAGGAGTGTAGTTATTTTGAAATAAGTTGGCGGGATCTCTAGTTATCGTTATTCCCAACTATCTAATAGAATTAGTAGCCCAAGAGAATGGAATCTGCGTGCGAATAGTGGAGATCTGAGAGTGGGGGAGAACAACGCTTAACACTTCAGATTTTGTTAAATTAATTTTAAAATTAGAGAGGGGACTAAATTGATGAAAGGCTTGAAGGATAATTGGGAATGCTTGGGATGGGTTGGAAATAAGGAAGAGCAGATCATCTGCGAAAGCTAGTTTTAAATGACCTCCGGCCCACCGACCACCCCTCTATGCGTTGGTCTTTTCTGATGCTTTGTATCAAAGTTTCTATAACTAAAATGAACAAAGATGGCGACAAGGGACAACCTTGTCTAGTCCCGTTATTAATCCCAAAACTATTTGACAGGGTGCCGTTGATCCTGACCCTGGCCGTCGGTTGAGAATAAAGCGAGAGAACTGCTGTTATATATTGAGGGGGAAAGCCAAACCTGATCATTACTTGTTCCATGAGCCTCCAGCTCACTCTGTCGAAAGCCTTCTCGGCATCCGTCGACAGGAGCATCAAGGGAACATCTCGAGTCTTAGGCCTCTTTCACTCTTCAGTTTTTTAGCATCAGTTCAAATCCGCCAAAAAGTCAGAGAAGCAGATCCGTTCTGAACTGATGCGAACGGATGGCACAGGATCCGTTTTCAGACGGATCCTGAAAATGAGGAAATATAAAGGAACTGCTGGCCGGGAAGGGGGGAGAGAGAGAGAGAGAGAGAGAATTTTGTCCGGCACCCAGAAAGAATTTCAGGTTAAATCAGTGTCTGGAGGATCCGCCACAGAAAAAAACGTTGCAAGCTCCGTTTTGAAATCTTTGAGGATGGTGACGGACAGCAACTTTTGGCGGATCCTCACAAAAAACGGATGCAACGGACAGCAATCCGTCACAATCCGCCATTAATGCAAGTCAATTGGGAAAAAAACGGATCCTCAAAAGAAAATTGAGGATCCATTTTTTTCAAAACCTGGTGGATTGTGACTGATTGTAAAAAACGGAAGTGTGAAAGAGGCCTTAGCAAACATTATAGACTGAATGACTTTAGTAGAATTATCCTTCCCTTCCCTGCCTCTCACAAAGCCTGCTTGATCTGTGTGAATTAGCTTAGGTAAGAAATTGCTTATTCTGCCCGCTAATATTTTAGCCCACATTTTAATGTCTGCATTAAGCAGTGATATTGGTCTGTAGCTAGCGCACAAATTGGGGTCTTTACCCTCCTTCGGGAGGACTGTGATGTATGCCTCTAAGGATTGTTTAGGGGGGAGCTGGCCTTCTAAATAGGAATTAAACAAAGACACTAGGTGAGGTAACAATGGTTTTATAAACTTTTTGTAATAGATAATGGGGAGACCATCTGGACCCGGTGCCTTTCCATTCGGAATAGTAGAAAGAGTGTCTAAAATTTCTTTGGGGGTAACTGGGGCAGTCAGCAAGGACTGGCCCTCAAGAGTTACTTTAGGGAGATTTAGTGGGGTCAGGAATTCTTTGATTTTTGCTAAGGCTGTGGCTGGCTCTTGCATGCTATCCGGTATATTTAAATTGTATAAATTTTCATAAAAGGTTCTAAACTCCCTGGCAATATCTGCGGTCTCGAAAATTGAAGAGCCATCTAAAGCTCTGAGTTGTCTAATAAACGTCTTTTCTTTTTGTTTCTTAAGTAGGGATGTCATGAGCTTACTACTTTTATTGCCATGAAGATAGAACTTCTGCTTACTTCTCATGTAGGTTTTCGCTGATTGAATGTTTAAAAGGTTTTTTAGTGAAGTTCTCAGATCTGTCAGTTCAGATAATATCTTGTTTACTTGAGATCTCTTATGTAGTCTCTCGAAGGAACTAATTTGATGTAGGATAGACACAACCCTTTTTGTTCTTTCTTTTTTCAAATAGGAGCCTAGGGCTATAAATTCCCCTCTCATTACTGCTTTATGTGACTCCCATACCATAGACAAGGGCGGGCCTGAGTGTAAATTAGTTTGAAAAAAGAAGTCAAGAGTGCTTGTCAGTTTTGCAATGTGGGAATCAGAGTCCAGCAATGTCTCATTAAGTGACCATGACCCAGCCGGCCGTGGTAGAGTTTTTATCTCTATGTCAAGAAAAATGGGAGCGTGGTCTGAGAGAGAGATGATATCTATATTAGCTTTCCTAACTAATGGGAGATTAGCTGTTTGTATCAATAGGTAGTCAATTCTGTGATAGCTATTATTTGGATGGGAATAAAAAGTATAATCTCTGCCCGAAGGAAAAAGTGTTCTCCAAGGGTCTATCAAATGCAATTTTTGTAATGAAAGGTGTAACTTTCTCAGTGCCCTTTGAGAAAGAGCCGACCTGCCCGACGAAGTATCTAAGGCTGGGTTCAAAGATACATTAAAATCCCCTCCCACCAACAACAGACCCTCAGTAAAGAGTTCTAGAGTGTTCATTGTTTTGCACAGCCAACCTATCTGATTCCTATTTGGGGCATATAAATTACACAGGGTAATCTTAGTGTTAGCCAAAAAACCCTTAATTATAATGTACCTGCCTTCTGAATCTGATAAACAATCACTCAAAACAAAGGGAACATTTTTTTTTATAGCAATGCTCACTCCACTGGACGCCGAACCGCCCGCACTGTGGTACCAGGTCGGGTAGCGAGATCTAGACATATCTGGGACTCTCCCTTTTTTAAAATGTGTCTCCTGCAGGAAAACTATACTAGACTTCTTTGAATACAAAAGATTCATTACTTGGCTTCTCTTACTCGGGGAACGTAAGCCCTTTACATTATACGAGGCCACTGTCATAGTGGCAAAGTTCACCTTATCACCCATAGTTTGGTAAGGGAAGTAATAATAAAGATTCCTCTGTCATCAAACCACCGAAATTAAAAAAATACAAAGAAATGAAAAAAAAATACAAAAAACCTAAAAATTACTAAGATAAAACAGCAGAAATATAACAAGAACCAACTACCTGTCTGTAGCAGAGGTAGGGGGTCAAACATACCTCCCATAACAGAGCAGGAAATAACATTTCCGACACACGAGTGGCACATGTTAACTTATACGGCAATTGAATGATATCAACAACACATAAGCAAGTGTCAAACTTAGCAAGCTAAAGTGAGTTAGAACATGTCCGAGTGGACCGAGGGGTCCGGCTCCAGGAGTGGTAAAATGCAACCGAAAGAAACACAAGAAAGCTCAGGGGGGTATCTCCTTCCCCATTCCAGATTTCCCTCTTTTAGGAGTCGAGCGTTTCTTTCCTGAGGCCCAGTCACCCTGCCCTCCAGCATAAGCATAGACAGGGGGAGGCGTGCGATGATCCATGTCCAGAGGTAGCCAGGAAGGAATATCAATAGGGGCAATGTCAAAAGTGTCCCATATTTTGGCTAAATCTTCAGGGGTCCGAACCATTATTTGCCTGCCGTCTCCATGTATAGATATACCAAACGGAAACAGCCATTTATAAAAAATTTTACGTGAGCGTAACACCTCCAGGAGGGGCCTTAGGACTCTTCTTTTTGCAAGGGTCGACGGCGCAACGTCCTGATAAAGATGAATAGCAGATCCCTCATAAGAAAGATTTTTAATGTCTCTTGAGGCAGACAAAATAGCATTGGTATTCAAATAGCTCAATAAGCCGCAAATCACATCCCTCGGGGGTTCCGTTGGCTTCGGCTTTGGTCTAAGTGATCTATGCACCCTTTCTATTACAATTCGGTCACATTTTTCTTGTGGGATTAAGAGGGCAAAGATCTCCTTCGTAGATTTTTCTAATATTTCTGTAGAAACACTTTCAGGCAAGCCTTTTATCCGTATATTCTTCCTGCGGCTCCGATTTTCCTGGTCCTCCAAGGCCAGAAAAGAGTTGTTAAGCTGTGCTCTGTGGTAGTCCAGATGCTCTCTCATGGCATTGGAGTGGCTAATGATAGAGGACTGGGATGACTTCAAGGACTCCACTCTATTACCAATATGTAGCAAATCCGCTCTCATACCAGATATCTCATTAACTAATGGTTTTATAGCTTGTGCTAATAATTTTTTAAAAACCGATCTAGAAAGTTTCCCAGAGTCCGATTGAGTAACATCGCTGCCTGAAGCATCATCACTGGAGTCTGAGTCCTCGACATGTTCCTCTTCCACAACCTCTGTAGGGAGCCTTTTAGCATTAGGCCTAGTCGATGCAGATTTATTTTTCAAAAATTTATCCATTTCACCCTGCTTGCCTCGATACGCCTCTGCAGCCAACGGTTTTGCACGCTCTTTATTAGTTTTGACCATTCTGCTTAATTGAAGCGTGCCCTTAATTCACCACTCGTCCGTCAAGAAAAGTCTAGTAGTGCATTTTTCTATATGTAAATAACCCCATGTAGCTTGGAGGGTGAGGAGCTAATATACAGTGGGGAAAAAAGTATTTAGTCAGTCAGCAATAGTGCAAGTTCCACCACTTAAAAAGATGAGAGGCGTCTGTAATTTACATCATAGGTAGACCTCAACTATGGGAGACAAACTGAGAAAAAAAAATCCAGAAAATCACATTGTCTGTTTTTTTTTCATTTTATTTGCATATTATGGTGGAAAATAAGTATTTGGTCAGAAACAAGCAATCAAGATTTCTGGCTCTCACAGACCTGTAACTTCTTCTTTAAGAGTCTCCTCTTTCCTCCACTCATTACCTGTAGTAATGGCACCTGTTTAAACTTGTTATCAGTATAAAAAGACACCTGTGCACACCCTCAAACAGTCTGACTCCAAACTCCACTATGGTGAAGACCAAAGAGCTGTCAAAGGACACCAGAAACAAAATTGTAGCCCTGCACCAGGCTGGGAAGACTGAATCTGCAATAGCCAACCAGCTTGGAGTGAAGAAATCAACTGTGGGAGCAATAATTAGAAAATGGAAGACATACAAGACCACTGATAATCTCCCTCGATCTGGTGCTCCACGCAAAATCCCACCCCGTGGGGTCAGAATGATCACAAGAACGGTGAGCAAAAATCCCAGAACCATGCGGGGGGACCTAGTGAATGAACTGCAGAGAGCTGGGACCAATGTAACAAGGCCTACCATAAGTAACACACTACGCCACCATGGACTCAGATCCTGCAGTGCCAGACGTGTCCCACTGCTTAAGCCTGTACATGTCCGGGCCCGTCTGAAGTTTGCTAGAGAGCATTTGGATGATCCAGAGGAGTTTTGGGAGAATGTCCTATGGTCTGATGAAACCAAACTGGAACTGTTTGGTAGAAACACAACTTGTCGTGTTTGGAGGAAAAAGAATACTGAGTTGCATCCATCAAACACCATACCTACTGTAAAGCATGGTGGTGGAAACATCATGCTTTGGGGCTGTTTCTCTGCAAAGGGGCCAGGACGACTGATCCGGGTACATGAAAGAATGAATGGGGCCATGTATCGTGAGATTTTGAGTGCAAACCTCCTTCCATCAGCAAGGGCATTGAAGATGAAACGTGGCAGGGTCTTTCAACATGATAATGATCCAAAGCACACCGCCAGGGCAACGAAGGAGTGGCTTCGTAAGAAGCATTTCAAGGTCCTGGAGTGGCCTAGCCAGTCTCCAGATCTCAACCCTATAGAAAACCTTTGGAGGGAGTTGAAAGTCCGTGTTGCCAAGCGAAAAGCCAAAAACATCACTGCTCTAGAGGAGATCTGCATGGAGGAATGGGCCAACATACCAACAACAGTGTGTGGCAACCTTGTGAAGACTTACAGAAAACGTTTGACCTCTGTCATTGCCAACAAAGGATATATCACAAAGTATTGAGATGAAATTTTGTTTCTGACCAAATACTTATTTTCCACCATAATATGCAAATAAAATGAAAAAAAAAACCAGACAATGTGATTTTCTGGATTTTTTTTTCTCAGTTTGTCTCCCATAGTTGAGGTCTACCTATGATGTAAATTACAGACGCTTCTCCTCTTTTTAAGTGGTGGAACTTGCACTATTGCTGACTGACTAAATACTTTTTTTCCCCATTGTATGAAAACATCCGTGGAGATCTGCGGGAGTCGGTAGGGACAGGGCAACGCCAACTCCCCCCGCGGCGCTTCAGAAATGATACAATGTCATCCTCACCGGTGGCTCAAAGATCTGCAGACAGCAGCACCCCCATGAGGGGAGAGCGATATCCCCCGATCCAAGAGCGTCCCAGTCCCAGGTAAACGTCCCAGCGAGACAGGGGGCCGTCAACAACCCGGCCCCTCGGACACAGAGCCAACGCTCCCTTCCACCGCCAGTAGCAGTAGTATCCCCCGCAGGCCCCACAGACAGCTCACCGGGAGCTCCCCGCGCCACGGCCACCTCTCACCGCCTTCTGCTCCGACGGGCGAGACCGCTCCTTAGTCCGCGGTCTCACGCCTCTGTCGAGGGCCTCCTGTGGTCCGGTTTCCAGGCCTTATCCGCGCCGCATGGGGATGTAAAGATGGCGCCCTTCTCTCGTTGGCGCCGCAGCACTCTCCACGAGGCCGCTCTGCGCTCCGGTGTCCCAGCGGAGAGCAGCAGCCCCTCTCTTCTCTCCACCGCCCCTCACCTTCTTCTCCAAGCCCGGGACGCTCTGAGATTGATTTTTCCACTTTTGTCCGGGTCAAAATAGGCTAATTTTATGGCTGGAAGCGGGAGCTGCTGCAAGGCACGTCCTCCCTGTGTGAGATCCAAGCCACGGGGTTTCAAAGGATTTTGTCCCACCTTCCCCTGCTGACACATAGGTTGCCAGAAAAATGGCTCGCTTTTGTCCTCCTCTTCCTCGGACTTCTCCAATTCCTCCATTTGCAGCTGCTGAATGTCCAACATCAACAAATGCCATTTTTTCCACCTCCCTAACTGGGCTGCCTCCCCCCCCAGGGCCGGGGTCACCACCTGGCGCATGCACCCGTGGGAGTGCCGTTGCCCTGGACAGGTGGGTGGGCCCACTCTTGGGCGACGGCACTGGCACAGAGTCCCTCATAGTACAATCAAGTGTCTCTGATGGTGGGGGTGCACACCTGCCGTCAGACACACCGGCATACTATGAGGGGCCCTGTGCCAGTACTGCCGCCCACGAGTGGGCCCCTCCTGCTTGCTCAGGGCCCCAGCACTTGCAATACTTACCTCTCCCTGCTCCACCGCTGTGTAGTCTGGGCTGTTAAATCCTTCACTGGGACTGCCACTACAAATTTGGCGAACTGATAGATGATGGTTAAGACGAAGCTATGCCCTGTCCTGCTGGGCTCTATCTTCAGATGATCAATGGCTTCCATTTGTTATGGATGTCGACTCACAATGAGATGCAGTGGTGGTTTATCATCAGCTTTCACAGTTTTCCTACTCACAGACGTGTGACATTCCTGCCCACAATTTTAAATGTGTCCTCTTATGCCAATCCAATAGAATCGCCTACGGCCTGTGGCTTCTGTCTTTTGCACTACAAAGTGACAGATCATGATAGGAAGTGAGGACCATGTCTACATCTCTCCCTGTGATCACAATTTGATGGAGATAAGTAACGGTGATGGGATCCACGGTACTGCGATACAGCAACCCTTTCTTCACAAAGAACTGTTTTCGCTGTCTCCACAGACAAAGTAATTGCAGAAATTTTGGAATTACGACCCTCAATCACTTGACTTTCTGTCTGTACTTGTATTCATCTCGTTTCCTCTTGAGGAGAGTCTGGACTGTCTTACTGAGACTGAAATATATATGAATATTTAAAAATGCCCCAACAGTGTATACTGGTGTACGCTTCGAATACATTACCCTTTTTCTACTTTTTAGATTCTTGTCTAATCCATACTGAGGCTGTGAGTGTCTTTGTCGGACTCCGGAAATATACACAGAGATTTTTAATGTTTAAACTATGCTATATATACCTGTTATCCAGTGATACTGTACCCTTTCTCAAGTTTCTACAATCTTGTTGAATCCATACTGGGCCTGAGACCGTGTGAGTCTGACTCCTGATTAGAGATGAGCGGTGTTCGAGTCGAACTGTTTGCCAAGTTCAAATTCGAGCTGTTTTGGGCGATGTTCGAGCCGTTCTTCGAGCTCGAACACTTTACTTAAAATTCGGCTGTTCGAGGTTCCGTTCGAGAACGGTTCGTTCACCAAAAGCGTAACTTTATTTCCACATTAATAATGGTTTTCAATGTTAATAGACAGTTTCATGGCATAGTAGCGGTGTCTGATAGCCAGCTGTGTAGTACACCTGTCAGGGAGCTACACCGTGTGTGTTTCTAATAATTTTTTACCGCATCTTGTCCAGAAAATCCTTTTGGGCCTTGTAGCACTGTCTGCTACTCAGCAGAGGAGCCCACCCGTGAACCTAGCTATGCCGCCTGTTTATGAAAGAACCAGTTTTTGACTGCATTTAGCCCAGTTAATACTTTGGGCCTAGTAACTGTGTCTGCTACTCAGCAGAGGAGCCCACCCGTGAACCAAGCTGTGCCACCTGTTTATGTAAGAACCATTTTTTAACTCCATTTAACACTTTGGGCCTAGTACCTGTGTGTACTGCTCAGCAGAGGAGCCCACCCGTGAACCTAGCTATGCCGCCTGTTTATGTAAGCACTGTCTGCTACTCAGCAGAGTTGCCCACCCGTGAACCAAGCTATGCCGCCTATTTATGTAAGAACTGTGTGCTACTCAGCATAGGAGCCCAGCTGTTAAGCAAGCTACAGCACCTGTGGTTTGGACACTTAATTTTTGCACATTCTTTCTGGAATGACGGTTAGGCCTAATTCCGGAATTCCGGTTGACCTGCACTTACTGGGAAATCCTCGTTCACGGGGAAGAATTGGAATCCCAGATCCCCATCACTAACGGGGTTCAGCGGGTTATCCGCACCTGTTAGCGACACACGCTGGTCCTTTCAGTGTAGCATGCGTGCAGCCCCGGACATGTAAGTTCATGACAGACCTGTTATTGCTCGATCTCGCGTGCCAGAGCCTCGCGTGTCCCTCTAGTAAGCTGGATGCGGACCACGGGGGCATGCCAGAGTCTCGTTCATTAACGGAATTAAGCTGACAAATCGCTAGCACAACTAAAAACGGCCATACACCACTACCCACAGAATCGAGAAAGCTTGCAATCTGTCCATCCTTTCCGTGGCTGGCATGGTTGAGGTTGCCCGTGTGGAGTCCAATTAAGCCGCAGGCTCCACTCCTTGTGGTGGTGCCCTTCTGGACATTCCTTGTGGTGGTGCCCTTCTGGACATTCCTTTAAGGTTCAGCTTTGCAACCATACTGCCCCCGTAAACCAAACACTTTGCCTTCATGGACGCTGTTCGGAGGGTCATGGGAATAACGCCGCCCGATCGGCAGTTGGCATAATTTATGGTGGGAAGTCCGACAGTGATCGTCTTCAATTTTAGAATTTTAGAATTTTTTTTGTATTTTAGATTTTTATTCCAGCCTTTCTTGACTTTATAAGGGCATGACATGCCTATATCTGTGTCTCTTCCTCCTTTTACTCCTCCACCTCTTTTCTATATGTAGTTGCCCTTTTTCATATGTTATTTGTGTCTTCTGAGCATTTTGTCTGCTTTGGGGCACCTTTTAAGGTGTTTTGAATGTGTTTGTATGTGTTTGTATTTGCCTGCCATTGTTTTCAATTGGGTTCGACAGTGTTCGTCGAACGTTCGACAAACTTGCCTCCTGTTCGATGAACCGAACTCGAACACTAGCGGGGTGACTCAACACTACTCCTGATATAGATGTACATTTTTAATGTTTAAACTATGCTATATATACCTGGTATCTGGTGATACTGTACCCTTTGTGCCAGAAAGTCCTCCTCCACCCACCACTCTATGTGTATCATTGACACCTGGAACATTGGCCCACATGTGTGATTATTTCTTGCGGATCTTCTTTTTATATTGTGGTGTGATCCTTCCTGAGCGTGTGAGAGTCTGTGGGTTACTCCTGCAATTTATATGTACATTTAAAAATTACCCCAACACTGTATACAGCTCTATGCGTGTGATACATTACCCATTTACTGCTTTTTATATTCTGGTCTAATCCAAACTGACCAAGTGAGAGTCTGTTTCTGACTGTGGAAATAAATACTGAGATTGACAATGACCCCCTACACTGTATACAGCTGTGCGCTTCAGATCCATTACCGTTTTACGGCATTTTATATTGTGTTGTAATCCATACTGAGCCTGAGAGCGTCTGTGTCTGCCTCCTGAAATATATACGGAGATTTACAATGTTTAAACTATACTATATATACCTGCTATCTGATGATACTGTACCCTTTTTCTACTTTTTATATTCTTGTCTAATCCATACTGAGCCTGTGAGCGTCTCTGTGTGACTCATGAAATATATACAGAGATTTACAATTATCCTTTGACTGTATACAGCTATACACTTCTGATTCAGTACCATATATCTGATGTTATTTTGGGTACATTTTCTCCAAAATTTGGAAGAATGGTGGAAGAGGCCGTGGACGTGGGTGTGGGGAGGCCAGCTGGTACTGATGGTGGTGGTGCATCTGGTGGTAGTGGCAAAAGCACAATAGCAGCTAAGACAGGAGGTGTTGAGCCTGCGTCATGGTCTGGCTCCGGAAGGCCTGGAAGGCTACCTTTTCTGGGAGTAGGTTAACCGCTTTTAAAGCCGGAGCATCAGGAACTGGTTTTGACTTACATTGCCGAAACAGACTCCAGCTAATATGCCCTCCTCTTCTGAAGTTTCAAAAAATGCAAGCACTGAGTCGTTAGTGCAGGCTTCTGGTCAGGAAGAACCCCTTTCCTTGTGTCCTTCACCCCCACCAAAAGTGAATGATGCAGCAGGCCACACTTCACATTAGTCCATGTAGTTCTTTCTCACATACCATGCATGGGTTATCAAGTCAAATCGCGAATTCCCCAGTCCAAGATGAATCTGACATGGAGTGTGGGTCGCCAGCCAGGGCAGTGGGGTTAATCGGTACCGGGCCGGTGTCTCAGAGGGATGTGTCATGGTGGTGGTGACCCAGTCCGTGGCCCTGGGCGTCCATGCAAAGGGGTGAATAACGTTTATAGGTGAATGATAGGTGACGCCACCTGTGGTTTCTGATCAGATTGACCAGCGTTGCAGTGTCGCTTCTCTGAGACAGATGTTGTGGTGCAGCTAAGATGTAGAAGCCCTGCACAGGTAGGGCCGTAGTCGCAGGGCAGATGAAAGAGTTGGTAGATGGTGTGCAGTGCAGGATGTAGCAGAGCCCTGCACCAGGCGCAGGAGAAAGATGTCAGACACAGTCGTGCAGTTCCTTTACCTGTACTTGGTAAGTGCTGTCCAGGACCCAGAGTACAGATGGAGAAGGAGTTGGTCAACCTGGAAGCAAATTAGGAATTCTCTTTCTGCAGATAGGTAGTGTGGCCTCCGTTCTAGCGCTTATCTGAGTTAGTCGCAGTACTGAGTTCACTGAAGTTCCCCCTGTTGACTCTCTCTTGGAACTTTCTCGTATGGCAGGCAGCCGTAGCCTTTTCTGTTGTGAGTTCATTCTCTGGTTCACCAGTTGTGAGTTCTCCTTCCAGACTCCCTCTGGTGGTAACAGGAGGTAGTGAGGCTGATTTGATCGGTGGAGATCTGCCACCTGAGAATGAGGATGACGATTGGACTTCAGGAGTCTCAGATTGGATGTTTGTCAGGTCTTGGTTCTCAGCTCTGTTCCAGTCAGCTCAAGCTAAGTTTCTCTGTTAATATTCACACTTGATTTTGTTGGTCTATTCAGTTTTTTGTGGTCAGCCAGCCCCGGCTTGGGCTGTGCTGTATTTCCACTCTTATTTATCTGTGTTTGCCAATTTTCTTTTTGTCCCTTATTTGGCATCTTTTTGCTCTGTCTCAGAATATTTCAGAGTGCTGATAGAGTGGGAGAAGTCTAGTGACTTCAGGGTTATTTTTGCTATCAGAAGTGTTGGACATTATTTTTGTAGGGTTTTTTGCAGATTGCAGACAGTGTCTTTCCTTTCCTCTCCTTTCTAGTTAGTTTGGGCCCCATCATTTGCTCAGCCTATTTTCCTACCTGTGTTTGTGCTTTCATCTTGTTTCACCATCAATACATGTGTGGGGGCTGTCTATTCCTTTGGGTTCTGCTCTGGGGCAGTTAGTTTTCCCTTTTCTTGCTTAAGGCTTCTTTAGTCCTCCGGCTGTGACGAGGCGTCTAGGTTCATCGTAGGCACGCTCCACGGCTGCTGCTAGTTGTGTGGTAAGATCAGGGATCTGCAATCTGCATAGTTACCAACCTCTCTGGTTTTTCTGGGCTTAGAGTCAGGAACACCGCACTGTACTTGCTCACTGAGCCAGTGCGCGTGTCCTGAGTGTCAGGATCCTGTCAGCGCCGGCATGCAGCCTCCGCTGAGCAGGGACTCACCCGCACTATAGGGGTACCGGGGTCAGGTACAGCCAGAAAGTACCGATGCACAGGACCTGTGGATGCTGAAGTTTAGCAAGCAGACACGGGACCTACGGTCATGTGACTGCAAGGGGGCGGGGCTTAGCATCCTGCTTAGTGAGATGGAAAGACACTATACAGAATTTCTCAGAGTCAGGCAAAACGGGGTTCATACACAGAGATAGCCGTAACGTACCAAGGATGAGACAGAGCGGATAGTCAGGGCCAAGCAGCAGTCAAAACCAAACAGACATAGAAGGTACCAAGCAGAATCCAAAGCAATATCCAGAGAACAGATCGAGCCATACACAGAGAATCAAGCAACCAGAACACAGCAAAAACACACTCAGGGGTCACCACACTATGCCAAGGGCAAGAGTATAACTGACGGGGATGGGAGCGTCCTGAGGCTATAAGAAGCCTCCCCAGAACCAGGGAGAGGCCACAATCATAGCCCCAGGTGTGCAGGTAAGCCTGCACTGGGATCACAACCTTTAACCCCAGAAATGCCAGTCATCAGCACTGGTTCCAGACATTAACCCCACGTGTGCGAGTCAAACCCGCACTGAGATCATGACACTTAGCATGTTTAGATGTTTTCCTCCTCGGTGACCCATTCATAACAGAGATATCTTAGAGCACAGTTTGTTTTACTCCGGACTCGCGCACTGGCTCAGTGAGCAAGTGCAGTGCAGTGTTCCTGAAAATTATATTCTATGGGGGGCTACATTATATTCTATGGGGGGCTGTATTAGATTTTATGAGGGAGGATTTGATGGTGCTACATTATATTCTATGGGGAGGTGGGCTGTATTCTATTCTATTCGGGGCTACATTATATTCTATGGGGGGCTGTATTATATTCTATGATTGGTGGTTACATCATACTCTATGAGGGGGGCTGCATTATATTCTATGGGGGTTACGTTATACTCTGTGGGGTGGCTGCATTATACTCTATGGGGTGGCTGCATTATACTATATGTGGGCTGCATTATACTGTATCGAGGACTATGGGGGAATACATTATGCTATATGAAGAACTATGGGGTGCATTATACTATGGGAAGTGAATTGAAATGCATGGATGACTATGGTGTCATCCATTGGGCAGCACGGTGTCTCAGTGGATAGCACTGCAGCCTTGCAGCGCTGGAGTCCTGGGTTTGAATCCCACCAAGGACAACATCTGCAAGGAGTTTGTATGTTCTCCTCGTGTTTGCGTGGGTTTCCTCTGGGTTATCCGTTTTCCTCCCACATTCCAAAGACAGACAGTGATGATGATGTGTGCAAACTGTAAAGCGCTGTGGAATATGTTAGCGCTATATAAAAATAAAGATTATTATTATTATAGTGGTGCGTTATACTATATGGAGCACTATGAGGAGTGTATTATTATTTATTATTATTATAGCGCCATTTATTCCATGTGAGGAGGGGTATACATAATACATACAAAAGAGAAAACTGAGCAGAGCTCCAAAAAAGCGACTATAAGTCCAGAGTAAAGTCAAAAAAGTTTTTATTTTAATTAAGACACATCCAGATACAAATGGGGGGGAGTGGGCGATAAAGTGCGAAACCGCACACCGCATGGATAAAAAAGGATTGCTGTACAACCAGAACCTATGCAGTAACAAAGCATACATAAAGTTACTAAATTATCACAGCGTGCATATAGTGCATGGCAATGTATGGCAATTAGGAATAGACCGCCAAACAGTATATATGTAGATATATATCTCTTTATACCAGCTCCATCCATCAAGTAAACAGCTAGATACACAGATCATTATCAGGTAGCAGGTGACCATTCACCATGGTTAGACAGATATATGATGCCTAAGAAGCATAGTAATAAGAGAGGAAGCATAAATTACCTAATGAAATGGCGGGCAGAGGCTCCAGCAGTCAGCAATCCACCCAGCAGTGGATTGAGCCTCTGCCCGCCATTATATATGTCATCCCCTGAGGAAGAAGTGGTATACACTTTGAAACGCGTTGGGAAATAAAAAAGTTAATCTTTTCTCATAACCTGAGTTCGTGAATTTGTCAAGCAGCGCACTGAAGTCCATGAATTTATTCCATAAAAATCTGCAGTTTTCTCTTTAGGTAGTTTGCGATTGTCCTTATCGTCCATTTATTTTCTGTCTGCTATTGAATTATTATGCTGATTTCTTGATATTTAAAATGCAGACACTTGTCAAAGGTATTTTTATTTATTTTTATTTTTAATACATACAAGTACAGTAATCTTATACAATACAAGTCATGACTGGTCCAGGATGAGAGAGGACCCTGCCCGCGAGGGCTCACAATCTACAAGGGGATGGGTGAGGATACAGTGAGGGTAGAGCTGGTTGTGCGGCGGTTCAGTAGACGGAGGATCACTGCAGGTTGTAGGCTTGTCGGAAGAGGTCGGTCTTCAGGTTCTTTTTGAAGGTTTCCATGGTAGGTGAGAGTCTGAAATGTTGTGGTAGAGAGTTCTAGAGTAGGGGGAATGCGCGGGAGAAATCTTGTATGCGATTGTGGGAAGAGGAGATAAGAGGGGAGTAGAGAAGGAGATCTTGTGAGAATCGGAGGTTTCGTGCAGGAAAGTACCGGGAGACGAGGTCACAGATGTATGGAGGACTCAGGTTGTGGATGACACTGGGGTAAAGCAGGGGGTTAGTTGAAAGACATACCAAGTGAATATTAGAAGCAGAGGTAAGAAGTCTGTATGGAAAGCTGGGTGACGTACCTGTAGGGAGAATAGATAGACACGCTGGTTAGAGTGCAATGGTGGCAGATGGCAGTATTATGGTGTATTATACTATTGGGATGACTATAGGGAGTGTATTATACTATATAGAGGACTATGGGGCACATTATATTATATAGAGGACTATGGGGTGTGCATTTTACATTATGGAGGACTGTGGTGCACATTATAAAGTATGGCGGACTATGGGGTGTATTATACTAAACAAGCAAAATGCTGCATATTCATCAAGTGATTGGATTGTTTATGCTGGAAGAAAAATCATTGTTCTCGGCAGCACATCGCCGGTGTAAACTGTAGATGTGCTGCTGATAACATGATCCTGTCTGGGGACAGATTCATCTAATAGTGATTGTTCTGTTCCCATCATTATTCCTCAGCCGGTGGAAAGAGGCCGGGAAACAAGTGTGGAACGATTTCAATATTGTCGATCACGCTTGTTTAGCGGCCTGAACTCAGCGCATGTAACTACAACCGAAATGCTCCTGTGTGATGTGCAATATGTCAGCATTTGGGCCCCATATTAAACTTTGCCTAAAACCGACCCTGTGTGTGAGGTCTATTTCCCTCCAGAGAAATCACACGTTACATTCCACACATAACACTGTGTAGAGAAGGCGGCGCGGGGTAATTGTGCCAGTAGTGAGGGGCGAATAATGGCGGGAATGTCACTGACTGAGGAGAAGGCTCCATGGAGGTCTGCACTCCGGAGATCATGTGACCCCTGACTCCTCCCCTCCTGTGACCTCATCACAGGTCCTGTGCACAGAGCAGCCATATATGTGGAGTGCGGCTCTGCGGGTGGAGGTATGTGGAGATTCCCCCCATTACTGAGCACATTAATATTAGAAATACTATATATTGCACAGGGGATATCGCAGCCGATTCCCACAAGAAGAAGCCTGGAAACATTGTCTCATCTTCTCATTCAGGTCTCTACAATATCGGATCCTCTCAGTGAAGATCTTCTACAGAAGAGAATTTTCCTGATTTACCCATCAAGGATGGATATGGACAGAGACAAGATGGCGGAGAGGATGTTACACCTCACCCTAGAGATCCTCTTCCATCTCACTGGAGAGGTGAGAGATTCTGATGACGTCACATTACATCATTCTTATCTATGGGAATAACAGATGGACAGAACTGGAGAGGTGAGGACTCTGGAAATGTCTGTAGTGAGGTTTATTAATGTGTCTCTCCATAACCAGGATTACACAGTGGTGAAGAAGACCTGTAGTGATCGCTGTCAGGACCCTGTGTCTGAGGGATGGGGAAGACCCCTGAGCCCAATCACAGGGTCTCCACCTCACCCCCTGATCCATGAGGACATCAATGACCAGAAGATCCTAGACCTCATCTACAAGATGATGGAGCTGCTGACTGGAGAGGTGACACTGCTGGGAATGCTGGGACATTATACAGTAACACTATGAAGGGATCGGGGGATGACAGTATCATTGTATGTGTCAGGTTCCTATAAGGTGTCAGGATGTCGCTGTCTATTTCTCCATGGAGGAGTGGGAGTATTTAGAAGGACACAGAGATCTGTACAAGAACGTCATAATGGAGGTTCCCCAGCCCCTCACATCACCAGGTAATAGACAGGACTAAATACACACGGCCTATAATTATCTGTATGTAGAGAATGAATTCAGTCCCTGTATGTGTTTCCTCCAGATCTATCCAGTAAGAGGACAACACCAGAGAGATGTCCCCGTCCTCTTCTTCCACAGGACTGTAACCAAGAAGATCCCAGTGTTCCTCAGGATCATCAGGTAGGAGGAGAGAAGGTGTCAGGAGATCTCTCCTATGATGTGTAGACGGCTGTGAAGGTCTTGTGCTCAGTCTTGTTTTATCCACCAGTATTATATGTTTTATACTTGTGTAATGAGAACGGTGGAGATGGCAGGATTAGAGCTGATCATAGATGGGACTTCTCCATCTGCCTGTGACTTTTACAATATTTGTTTCAGGGTGAAGATCTGACCCATATTAATACTACAGAGACATATGTGAGAGATGATGAGTGGTGTAAAGAGGAGATTCCCACATATGACTGCCCAGGTGAGTAGTAACCACTGAATGCAGAGAAGTCGCAGATTCCTCTTAGTCACCGGCAGTGGCTGCTTTATCGGTGGTGTAGTCTGGACATATCACAATCGTGTGATCACCATTTTGCCTCTAGACCACAGCATTCTCCTCCACCCAAAACTGTTCTAATGACTTACTGTTAGGAGTGGCAGAAGGCACTAAAAAAAAAAAAATTAAAGTGCCTTCGCCACTCAGGGTCCACCATGCGGTGGATGACAGAACCGCTGCTGAGAGAGGCGGAGCACTAAAGCGGTAATATGCACAGGGTTCTAACTCACCCAGGTGCAAAAAGGCAAGCTCTGTTAAATGACACAGAGCTGCAGGGAAAAATAATACCAAAAGTATCGCTGAGCCTGTTAACAGCACATGATCTCAGCGGCACACGTGCGGTAGCCAGAAACCGGAGTAGTTAAATACAGTCACTACAACCGAGCGGACTTACCATGTACACGTGTGCTTGGCGTTGCAACTGCGCACGCCTGGACAGGCTGCAACCGCAAATATCGCAAGCGCGATGCAGGACGCTAAGCTGCTGGAAAGATGGAGCTTGTGCGCTGGCACTAGCGCAGGTGCTGACAGAACACCACTCACTCACACAGACGTAATAACCGAGGGAAGGGGTTTCTTAATTAGTCAGTCACCAATCCAAGCATCCGTCACCAAACACACAGCTGCAGTATAAAAATACTAGCGCATGGCATAACGGCCATGCGCACTTTTTATAGCGTACGGGACCTGCCGGAAATCTCCAGAGCTCTGAGCTAAGCCAATGAAATCAGGAGCAGGACCTGAGCACCTGACTCCTGAACTCCAATGGGAGCTCGTCCCATGGGCATGCTCAGAAGCTGGGAAAAAGGACTTAGGCTCTGGAGACAAATGTGTGAATCTGGATTCCCGCATAGGCATTATTGAACCCAGATTCCTAACACTTACAACCTGGAGGATCCACCTACCCCCTGGTATTAGGAGACGCTGACCGTTACCTGCCCAGATCTGTAACTATAAAGCCAAATGACAGCGTACGTAGAATGTGCTGACAAGATAGAAAATCACTTGAAGAAAAATCTTATGCTGGGCCTGTAAGAGAAAGCGGAGGGTAATGATGCTGTTGGCTTCCTAGATCCCTGAGATCTTATCGGATGAATCTTCTCTCCCTTCTGTGCCGCTGAATGTCTCATGGTCCCTCCAAGACCAGGTCCAGTCTTTCTGGCCAAACTTCCCTTTTATGATTGACAACATTAATTGTACAGTGAGGCCAAGTGTGAATTTCTGTACAATAACAACAGATCTTCCCCTAGCCTGAGTTTTCAATTTCTTTTTTCTGTTTAAAACCAAATAACTTGAAGCAGGATTTTGATAAACTACATAAAACACATTCCACCTGTGCCATGATATATCTCTACTCTCTGTGTGGTTTATGGCTGTAATATACACGTATAGGGGTAGTCTACTGTGATGCGGTGTTGTGACACGTGGTGCCCGGCACACAATCAGCACTGGCGTCACTGTCTCCACCTTCGGACAAACTGAACATGAAGAGGAAGACAGAGCTGCAGCTCATCCCGGACTTCCTCTTCATGTTCAGTTTGTCCAAAGATGGAGACAGTGACGCCAGCGCTGAATGGGTGCCGGGCATCACTTGGCATTCCACCACATCGCAGTCCCAATGTAGTGAGTGCCAACACCGCTGGAAGGGAGTCAGATTGGCAGGTGAATATAAGCTTTATTATTTTATCAGGGACGAACATTTAGTTTAAGAAGTGCTTGTCCTAGTTCTGGACAACCTCTTTAAGAAATAATAAAAGAAGAAGCGATGCAGCTGAGTGCTCTGGTGATTTATTGAATGCTGTTCAAACAACAGAACGTTGTTTACGCGTTTCTGGCTAGACGCCCTTAATCATAATGGTTATGATTAAGGGCATCTAGCCAGAAACGCGTAAACAACGTTCTGTTGTTTGAACAGCATTCAATAAATCACCAGAGCACTCAGCTGCATCGCTTCTTCTTTTATTATTGCTGTGCGGCCAGGGCAGGGCCGGATCCGAGTCTGAGGTGCGGTGAGGTCAGACGTGGGTGAGCTGGACTTTTATACAAATCTCTTTAAGAAATACTATAGATATGCGGTAAATACACTAAATGACACTGATATATGCATTACTAAACGTCTATGTGTATGGCTGGGCAGAGTAGTCAGGGGCTCCCATACACTTAAGGCGATGATCAAATCGATAATGAAGCCATACTGTGTCATGGATATATACTGTGTAGGATGATGCCGAGTTAGCAGCGTTCAGGCCGGCTGCGCTGATCCTGCCACCTGCTTGAAAAGGAAAGAGCTGCCGCCCTATGTCTGCGTGATGTCACTACACTGCCGGCTCTCTTCTATTGCAAAACCAAGTGATATTATCCAATGCGTTTCTGAGGCTTCAGTGTCCTTCGTCAGGGATCCCTTCTTTTTTGCAACAGAAGAGAGCCGGCAGTGTAGTGACATCACGCAGACATAGGGCGGCAGCTTTGTCCTTTTCAAGCAGGTGGCAGGATCAGCGCAGCCGGCTGCAACACTGCTGACTCTGCATCATCCAACATAGTACAGATCCAGGACAGAGTACGGCTTCACAATCAATTTGATCACCTCCTTAAGTGTACGTGTGCCCCAGCCTGCTCTACCCAGCTATACATGGAGACGTTCAGTAATTCATAGATCAGGGTCATCTGTGTATGTAGCGCATATCTACTGTATATATTTACTGCATTTCTACACGTTAAGCAAGAGGGCAAGCAGGTGCTGAAGCAGGGAGCAGATAACTTCACCTGGACAGCACCCACACATATATACTGCCAGACTGGACAGTACTACTGGTCCCAGGCACCCTAATCTTAGTGGCTGAACAGTGCCTGTGCCGCCTACAGCTTCTGTTTCTAATGTCGCCTCCATCACCGGTGCAGCCTGCAGAGTGAATAAGATGGCACTTGGTGACAGAAGCAGACGTCACAGGAGCAGATCCCAGAGAAAATGGGACATACCGTTTGCGGAAGTCTCAATATGACAAAATGTCAGAAATCCAGAACAGTAGAAATCCTCATAAAGGGACTACATTTTGGAAATTATAACCCTCGGTCAATTAATCTATAAGAGTAGTGACTATTTTGACTCCACAGGCACTTTGTGGAAATTAGCACACAGGGGATGTTGGAGAGTGAAGATTACAAATATGCCATATTATTGCCCAGCACATAATGCCCGGATTGTGCTCCACTAGACACGCACATAGGAAACTAAGTGGGTCCTTCTCATTACAGTGATGCCAAATACAGGGATGGTAAATGTGGTTTAGGTACACTGCAAAGCTCAGAAGCCAGGGGGAGAGTTGACTTGGAAAGAGTGCGTTTTGCTGGATTTGTTTATGGAAGCCATGTTGCTTTTCAAGAGTCTTTGAGCCATTAATAATGTGGACATCTGTTTTTTCTCTGACAGATGATGGACCTGAATGGGAACTTGTTTTTTGTGAGATGAGTAGGAGTTGTTATTGGTGGTATTTTCGCCTACATATCATTGATGGGTTGCTTTTTATTTATTATATTTGGGAGGCAGAATGAACAAACAGTTGAACACCACACGCTACTGGTTCATCCTCTAACTTTATCTATTAGACTGTGAACTGTCATTGACTTAGACAGTCATTCAATATTTTTACATAACTTGCCATTTTCACTGGCGGTTTAAGCAGCCATTTTCAAAAATACAAAATTCAAGGATATTTTATTTAAAATAATTATCTTTTTTTCTTTGCAGGTGACTCTACCAGGAGATCAGGACAGCTGATATCTTCAATTTTTAAATCAGATGATCTCGAAATCCCACAGGATACAACTGAAGTGACTGCCATTGCTCCAGATATACCAGCATCCCTTTACAGTAAAGATCTGTCATCTGATCCTGTGAAACAGGTCCCATCTTCTGATTCATTACTGACTACTAAGGAAAATGAAAGTAAGAAAATAAGCATCAAAAAAGAAACTGCTCCTAAAGAAGATAAGTCATTTTCACATTCAGAATATAGAAATAGTTTTTCCCTCAAAAAGTCGTTTCTTAATCAACAAAAAAATCACACAACGGAGAAGAGATTTTCATGTTCCAAGTGTGGGAAATGCTTTAACTGGAATTCAAACCTTATTAGGCATGAGAGAACTCACACGGGGGAGAAGCCATTTTCATGTTCAGAATGTGAGAAGTGTTTTAACCAGAAATCACATTTGGTTCAGCACCAGAGAACGCACCCAGGGAAGAAGCCTTTTTCCTGTTCAGAATGTGGGAAATGTTTTAACCAAAAATGTAATCTTGTTAGACACCAGAGAACTCACACAGGGGAGAAGCCTTTTTGCTGTTCAGAATGTGGGAAGTATTTTAACGAGAGATCAACTTTGGTTAAGCACCAGAGAATTCACACAGGGGAGAATCCTTTTTTCTGTTCAGAATGTGGGAAATGTTTTATCCAGAAATCAGATTTTGTTAAACACCAGAGAACTCACACAGGGGAGAAGCCTTTTTCCTGTTCAGAATGTGGGAAATGTTTTAACCAGAAATCAGCTTTGGTTAAGCACCAGCGAACCCACACAGGGGAGAAGCCTTTTTCCTGTTCAGAATGTGGGAAGTGTTTTAACCAGAAATCAGATTTGGCTAAGCACCAGCGAACCCACACAGGGGAGAAGCCTTTTTTCTGTTCAGAATGTGGGAAGTGTTTTTACCAGAAATCAGATTTGGTTAATCACCATAGAACTCACACAGGGGAGAAGCCTTTTTCCTGTTCAGAATGTGGGAAATGGTTTACACATAAATCAAATGTTGTTAGGCACCAGAAAACTCACACAAGGGAGAAGCCTTTTTCCTGTTTATAATAATAATAATAATAATAATAATAAAAAACGTTATTTTTATAGCGCCAACATATTCCACAGTGTTGACAGTTTAACAGTTTCAAACACAACAGTCGTAACAACGTTAACAATAATTCAATGAAGCAAAATATAATGACCCTGCTAATGAGAGCTTACAATCTACATGGTGGGCCATTTATATGGATACACCTAAATAAAATGGGAATGGTTGGTGACCAGATCGGCATCATGAATATGCAGAATGGGCAAAACAAAAATTGGAACAGGACCCTCAGTTTACACAGAACATTATGTTTAGTGATGAGGCAAACTTTTTTGGGTGGCCCATTTATATGGATACACCTAAATAAAACGGGAATGGTGACAGATTTCTTGTGTGGGTTTTTTTGCATTGAAATCTGCTGCAATGACCCGGTACTGCGTTCAACAGACATCAACATAATTTTTATCCGCTCCTCACATGTTAACCTCTGTGACACGTCAATGGCTGTAAACAAAGAGAAACTTGTAAATAACTCTTGAAAGAATAAAGTTATGTTAAAACCAAGCACACCATTGTTTTTTTGTGAAAATCTCAATACTTTTGTGTCACATGACCCTCTTTCCATTGAAAAAAATAAAGATAGATCCAAAATGGCCGACTTCAAAATGGCCGACTTCAAAATGGCCACCATGGTCACCACCCATCTTGAAAAGATTTTTTCCCCTCCCATATACTAATGTGCCACAAACAAGAAGCTGATATCACCAACCATTCCCATTTTATTAAGGTGTATCCATATAAATAGCACACCCTGTACAATGAGGTGGGGGAGATACAAAGTACAGGTGTGTATTTACAATGATAGTCCAGCCATCTTGAGGAAGGGATGGATGGAGATAGTGAATGGGCTACACATGCACACTTACACATAAAATGACTTTGATTAGGGAATGTGATAGGCTGCTCTGAACAAATGTGTTTTGAGAGAGCGCCTAAAACTGGGCAAGTTGTGGCTGGTCCAAATTTCTTGTGGTAGAGCATTCCAGAGGATAGGAGCACAACACGGGAGAAGTCTTTGAGTTGGGAGTGGCAGGTATGGATTAGTGAAGAGGTTAGTCAAAAGTCGTTTCCAGAGCGCAGCGATCGGCTAGGCCGATAGACAGAAATGAGGGAGGAGATGTAGGGGGGTGCCGCACTGTGGAGAGCTTTGAGGGTGAGAACAAGTACTTTGAATTGGATCCTATAATGAATGGAAAGCCAGTGTAACAGCTGGCAAAGAGTGGATGCGTCCGAGTACCTATTAGCCAGATGGACAACCCTGGCTGCTGCAATAAGGATGGACTGGAGAGGGGATAGTCGAGTGAGGGGGAGGCCAATTAATAGAGCATTACATTTAAACATGCAAAAAGAAGGAGTCTATATCCTCATATAAAATCACATGATTATTTTATTGCTAAATAGCTCACAAATATAAGAATCGACAAAATAATGCAATAGTAGTATGGCTGAGTGTCAGAAAGAGACATGGGGGCAACAAAAGTGCTGAGCTAATGACAGCGGGAGGGAATAGTATGTGTATTGCCAGTGCAAATAGATTCAAGAGGCCCCAAGAATGCAAATTAGCAGAGGTATAATAATCCCCTAGTGAGGTGTGAACATAACAATAGTCCCTCGCTAATCGCTCATCAGGTCATAACCCCATGTTTTCATTCCTTACTCATGGCTGCCAAGAGAACCACATGCTGCGCCCCAACATGCGTTATGCATGGGCTTCTTCCGGGGGCTCCTCCTTATATAAAGCGCACCCAGGTGCCGGGTAAGCCGCAATTAGTGGCGTGTGTTCCCGGAGCGTGAACCGGAAGTAGCGCCACATCCGGCGCCAGGATGACTATGCATGTCACAGGGAAAGCCCTGATGATGTCAGTGACACGCACAGATCATCCAGTGGCGCCGGTGGGATGCATCCATCCAGTACCGTCCGAGGACATGCACACAAGCGGTCAACGTGATGACACAACTCTCACCAGGGGAATTATACCTACTACTATAAATCGCGATCTCATAAATAGGTCCAATGCATTTATCTTACTTTCCTTTTTTCTATCATACACAAAAGGAACAACCCACAAAACTCTGCCTAAAGAGAATATTTGGCCCATTTGTAAAAAACCTTTAACATGCTAAAAGTGTTTACCAATACCATATATCATATAAAGTGCTAACAGTGACAAGTGCTAAATACACATAAACAGGGTAAGTGGTCCAGGTTACCCATCCTAAACAACATCAAAAAAGTATAAGGCCGGCGTCTCACTAGAGAGAAATACGGAGGAGTGAGAGGCGTTAAAACAACGCATTGCACTCGGACCAATGTTTCTCTATGGGGCAGCTCCCATCAGCAGTACATTTTTTGGCCGTATTTTACGGGCTGAGAAAATAGTAGCATGCTGTGATTGTCAGCATATTATGGGCAAAATACGCCAATGCAAGGCTTTGGGGGCGAGAAAAATACAGATTACCCACGGACCAGATGTGTGACTTACGAGAAATACGCACCCGGTGTCCTTTACCAAAAGCCGGCAATTCATTTTGTGATACAGTAAAATCACACTGACATGTATATTAAAGAAACGAAAGAATAGATATAGACGCATAGAGAATATATATATATATATATATAACACATAGAATATATATATAATATACACACACATGTCATTGAGACACATATATTTATATATATTAGCGGCGATAGAGTTCTACATAGCAGAATCGCTGCTAATTCAATTTCAGGCTTCTGTGAAATCATTCTAAAACCCGACATGAAATGACACATGGTTTACATACAGTAAACCATTTCATTTCATTTATTTTTTTATATGTGTTTGGCTAATAATTAGATGAGGGTTTGTGTGTAAAATTTGGGACATGTAGGTGTTAAATAAAGGGGTTAATTCGTTGAAAAAAATTGCGTAGGCTCCCGTGGTAAATTCGCAACCAGAGAGGGAAAGCCAGTGAGTGAGGGCAGATATTAATAGCCTTGAGAGGGACCATTGTTTTTGGCCCCTGCCGGCTACAAAAATCTGCCCCCTGACACCTCAGAAAAGGCACATCTATAAGATGTGCCTTTTTTGGCACTTAGCCTCTCTATTCCCATTGCACTGTAGCTGTGGCTAATGGGTTAATAAGAATGGGTTAATGTCACCTTGCTATTGGAAGGTGACATTAAGCTGATTAATAATGGAGCAGTGTTAATTAGACACCTATCCATTGTTAACCCTAGACTAGTAAAGGGTTAAGAAAACACAGTCATTAATTAAAAATTCTTTTAATGAAATAAAGACATCAAGTTTTTGACCATATTAATTCCTCTGCTAATCCATAAATAAACCATGGACCTGTAACAAAAATAAAACAAAAAAGCAACAATATCCTTACCTCTCCGCTGGTCAGTCAGGTCCCCTGCTGCAATCCATCAGAAGGGGTTAACTGGTTTACAACGGGACCGGTGCTAATGCGACCAGCCCTCTGTAAACCACTGCCAGAATGAATTAGTTCATCTCTGCGCAGCCTCCCTGGCTGACCGGAGAAGAACTAATGAGTGTGGGAAAGTTTCTGCTTATTTTCCCACGCTCATCAGTTCACTTCAGGTCAGCCCGGGGACTCCGTGCAGCCTCACATGACGTCCCTGCTTGATCTAGATGCTTAGCTGCTGGGATGCTTTGCTGAGGGGATGTGCACCCCTTAGAATGCTTCTAGATTTATAGGCCACACTACAGGGTCAGGAGAGAGCGATTGTGGGACCTGATTTGGGATAATTTAGCAGTTACTCCAACACCAGGGGGTGGGTAGATGATCAAAACATTAGTCCTGGCTCCATCTCTATGCTATAACACCTTTCACAAGATAATATCTACGACTCCAGTCATGGATATACAGCAGTGAGTATTGATTGCAATGCAACAGATGAATTATGTCACGGGGCAGTAGTGGGAAAACAGGGGATGAGGAACCTGGACCCCTGAACTGCCCCTCAGGCTAAGGGGGTTCCCTGACTTTCCTTGGGGGTACACATGATGGTAGTGAGGCCCAAATCACCGACCTGTCCCTATCTCTTGTTTAGCCCTGAACTAAACCCCCAACCCCCCCCAGGAGGTGAGACAGGGAAAAAAGTGAACTGCACAAATAAAACAAAAGGAAAGATAAGACAGACACCTCGGGGTTAAATCAACTAAAAAACAAAACTTTGCTTTATCTGCTGCAATGTACCACACAGCAGAGTTAGGCACCAGAACAAGGTTATAGCTGAAGCTCCACTGCACTCAGCCAGCTCCTGACTCCAGCTTGGTTGGTCTACAAAGAGGAAAAGTATCACCAACAGTTAGCTGCAGCACCTGGTGACCTTTTAAAGCAAGGGGGAGTGGTCGCCACCTGCATAGCAAACAGACCAGCCATGCAATTACACCAGCGGCCACCAGGGGGAAAAACTGATATTAACCCCCAATGGCCTGAAAGGAAAAAAGGTTTAATATGAGAATGCAGATCTGAAACAGATCCAAAAATGGATAGTGACAAATTATAGCGATAATTCAGCAAGCAGAATTCTATGTTCTATACCATTAAACAAAATGTTGCAGGATGATAAACAGCCGATGACAGCAGGCAGAGGTTGTAGCCATTAAAATAAATGTTGCAGGATGATAAACCTATGGATACGTCCAGGCGATTTTGCACTCACACGGGCTGTGCGCGCGATCAGCATCGGCAGTCAGCTAATTCTGTCAGCTGACACCCAATACTCAAGGCAAGGAGCAGTCCCACACTGCTCCGAGTACTTTAACACCCTAAGTGATGTGATCAAACTTGATCACAGCATTTCGGGAGCAGGCAGAGGGAAGATAGCCCCTCAGCCCTTGGAGCAGAGACCACGCAACAACATTGCGAGGTCCCGATTGTTGCCATGTTGACCCAATGTCATCACGATGACATCCAGGTCAACAGAGCTAGCAAAGTTGCTTGATCATGCTCAGAGCACAATTGGCAACTTTGTCTGTCAGAGCAGCGCTGACAGTTTGCATAGCATAGGGATGCTCTTGCATCCCCATGCTATTCAAGCAATCATCCTGGGAAAATGAAAGGACCATAGTGGGACAAAGTAAAAAAAAAGTTAAAAAAAAAAAGAAAAAAAAACAAGTTTAAAAAAAATGTAGAAATATCTGAAAAAAATACAAAATAAAAATATGTTGTGCCCATAAATAAATATTTGTATAAAAATATATATAAGCAATAAAAGTACACATATTTGGTATTGCCTCATCCAGAACAATTAGACCTATGAAACTGTCCCACTAGTTAAACCCTGGAGAAGACTGGAGAAGAGCAAATGTTGTTCCTATCTTCAAAAAGGGGAAGAAGGAGGACCCAGGCAACTATAGGCTGGTGAGTCTGACTTCTATACCAGGAAAGATCTTTGAACAAATTATTAAACAACATGTATGTCAGTACCTGGATAAGAATGAAGTGATTAAACAGAGTCAGCATGGGTTTGTAACTAATAAGTCATGTCAGACTAACTTAATTTCCTTCTATGACGGAATCACTGATTGGGTGGATCAAGGAAATGCTGTAGATATAGTATATCTTGACTTCAGCAAAGCATTTGACAAAGTCTCTCATACAATCCTTATTGAAAAAATGACTAAGTATGGAATGGACAAGGCAACTGTTAGGTGGATTCTTAACTGGCTTAGTGATCGGACCCAAAGAGTGGTCGTAAATGGCTGCACATCCAGTTGGAAGAATGTCTTAAGTGGGGTACCACAGGGCTCTGTCCTGGGCCCTGTATTGTTCAACATCTTTATCAATGATTTAGATGAAGGAATTGAGGGTAAACTGATTAAATTTGCTGATGACACAAAGCTAGGAGGGATAGCTAATACTAGAGAAGAGAGAGAGAGGATTCAAAAAGATATAAATAAACTGGAGAAGTGGGCAGCAACTAACAGAATGGTTTTTAACGGAAAAATGCAAAGTACTACATCTGGGCAATAAAAATGAAAAAAAGCATATACAGAATGGGAGGAATAGGGCTAAGCAACAGCACATGTGAAAAAGACTTGGGTATACTAATAGATCACAGACTGAATATGAGTCAACAGTGTGATGCAGCAGCAAGAAAGGTAAATGCAATTCTAGGATGTATTAACAGAAGCATACAGTCTAGATCACGTGAAGTCATTATTTCCCTCTACTCCTCTTTGGTCAGACCTCATCTGGAATATTGTGTCCAGTTTTGGGCACCACATTTTAAAAAAGACATCAACAAACTGGAGCAAGTTCAGAAAAGAGCGACCAGAATGGTGACCGGTCTGCAAACCCTGTCTTATGAGGAAAGGTTGCAGGATTTGGGAATGTTTAGTTTGCAAAAGAGAAGACTGAGAGGAGACTTAATAGCTGTCTACAAATATCTAAAGGGCTGTCACATTGTAGAAGGATCAACTTTATTCTCATTTGCACAAGGAAAGACTAGAAGCAATGGGATGAAACTGAATGGGAGGAGACACAGATTAGATATTAGAAAAAACTTTTTGACAGTTAGAGTGATCAATGAGTGGAACAGGCTCCCACGAGAAGTGGTGAGTTCTCCTTCAATGGAAGTCTTCAAACAGAGGCTGGACAGACATCTGACTGGGATGATTTAGCGAATCCTGCTTTGAGCAGGGGGTTGGACCAGATGGCCTAGGAGGTCCCTTCCAACTCTACGATTCTATGATTCTTTAGTGAATACCATAAAAAATAAATAAAAAATAAAAAACAATGCTTTATCATCATACTGTCAAAAAGTGGAATAAAATGCATTCAATTAGACAAATACAAATAAGCATGGTACTACTGAAAGCGTCATCTTGCCCGCAAAAAACAAGACATCGCACAGTTCCAGCAACAGAAAAAATAAAAAGGTTATAGCTCTGAAAATAAAGCAATGAAAAGATAATTATTTTTTCTATAAAATAGTTTGTGTAAAAGCGCCAAAACATAAATAAGATAAAACTGTGGTATGATGTAATCATACTCACCCAAAGAATAAAACTGCCTTTTCAATTTTACCACACATGGAACGACATAACAAACACAAATTCCTGAATTGCTGATTTTTGTTCATTCTGCCTCCCAAAAATCAGAATCGAAAGTGATCAAAGGGTGTCATGTGTCTGATAATGGTACTAGTAAAAACGTCAACTCGTCCTGCAAAAAGCAAGCCCTCACATCACTATGTGGGCCGAAATATGGAAAAATTTTTAGCTTTCAAAATTTGGCAATACAAAAACTAGTTTTTGCAATAAAAAGCGTTTTTTTGGTGAGTGACAGCAGCCAAACAAAAAAAAATATAAATCTGTGTAGTGCAGTGGGTTGATTCAGTGTGACAGACAGTGACCACAGGAAAAATTCACAGCAAAACGTGTTTTAATGTCCACACACACAGTGTAAAGCATACGGCATCCTTCGGATCGCAGCCAGGAAACAAAACCGTCAGTGGGAGTCCAGGGGCCGAGGGAGACGGCACCACCGTATCATGCTGTGGGGTGCCAGGAATTCACTCTGTTGGCTCTGTGTTATCTCACACAGACTGAGCTTCTGCAGATCCGATTGCTCTGCAAGTGGCAAATTCCAAACTGGCACACCCAAACTATTGCTGCAGGGGTTTTAACCTGGAATCTGTGGCCATGGGCCACTTGCAAGACCCGGTCTGGAGTAAACGGACTGCTCGCTACCTTCCTGTAGTCCGTTTCAAAAATGAAAGAACATACTGGGTTTTCCTGAACAATGCCTTAACCAAATAGCTTGACCAGCTCCATGCTTACTTTTATTTTGCTTTGTGACTCACAGGTGTCCTGCTGTGACTACAAGGCACTCAAGCAGGTCTAATAGGACTCCATCCGCATCGTATTTACCAGCGATTTCCCCGCCCGATGTTCAATGCTGAGATTAAAATTCTGCTTGGAAAGAAAGCATCTGGTGACCTGAGCATTCCTCTCCTTGGCATTCCTCATCTATACCAAGGGTGAATCATCTTTCACAAAACGAAATAGTCGACTGAGCAAATAATAACGTAGGGGCTCCAAGGCCCACTTAACCCCTTTCTGACGTATGACGTACTATAATGTCCATGTGCCCATGGCCTTAATGCCCATGGAAGGGAATAGTACGTCATACGCGATCAGCCGCGCTCACGGGGGTAGCGAGGCTGATTGTGGCTGGATTTCAGCTGATTATCACAGGTGACACCAGGCACTAAGTGCCAGGAGTGATCACGAACCACTCTTAAAACTTTAACTCCCGGCGCACTGTGATCAAACATGTTTGCAGCGTTCTGGTGGCATAGGGAAGCATCGCGCAGGGAGAGGGCTCCTTGCGTGCTTCCCTGAGACCCTCAGAACAACGCAATGTGATTGCATTGTTCTGAGGGCCTCCTCCCTGCTGGCCCCCGGATCCAAGATGGCCACGGGGTCCTTCAGGGAGGTGGTTTGTCAGTGCCTGCTGAGAGCCTCCTGCACTACCTACTACAAAGTGTTCCGCAAAGTGTCAGATCAGCGATCTGAAACTATATAGTGATGTCCCATCCTGGGACAAAGTAAAAAAAAAAATTATACTGTGTAAAAATATTTTTAAATTCTTAAATAAAGAAAAAATAAATAAATATACTGCTCAAAAAAATAAAGTGTTCCCTATATTTTTTGAGCATTATATTTTTCAAGTAAATATATTTCTTTTTGTAAAAAAATCAGTAAAAGTACACATATTTAGTATCGCCGCATACGTAACGACCCGACCTATAAAACTGTCAGACTAGTTGACCCCTTCAGTGAACACAGTAAAAAATAAATAAAAAACGAGGTAAAAAACAATGCTTTATCATTATACCGCCAAACATAAAGGGGAATAACACACGATCAAAAACATATTTTGTCGGTGAGACAAGATGAAACACAAGCGCAGGCAGAAAAATAGACTGAGCAAATGATGGGACCCACACTGACTAGACAGGACAGAAAAGAAAAGTGAGTATAACAGATGTGAGTGATCAAGAATAAGCGCACAGTAAAAGTCAATATTACCGGCTTACACAAACAAAAGTCTGTTTTCTTGACCAACCAGAAATCTACAATTAAATTTGAAAGCCAACATACAGATAACATTCTATTATTCTTCGTCTGCTAAAAATAGTCATCTGGTTAATTAAGATACAATGCTGTATATCTTCACAATGCCAAAAGTAGAAAAAAAATGTTCAGAAAAATATAAGTTTATATTCACACAGCAATATTAGCCACATGTGATCTGTGTCTCTCCCAGAAGAAAAGTCATCACAGAGTCATTCCCCGTAATAACCGTGTAGAGGAGTAAATGATCGCGGAGAGAGCGTCCATTGTTAGAATAGTGGGGAGACACAGATGGGATCCAATATTCCTGACTGTCCGGATGTCTAGAGGATCGTCACCATAGGAGAGTAAAGTGCAGATCGGCGATCTTTTGACCATTGTCTTATGAGGAAATAAAAAACAAATAAGACACATTGAAATCAGATAAAACTGTTTTATGTAATAAAGAGTGTAGAGAACGAATTCTACCAAACCCCCTATAGGAAAGGGGAGAAGCTGAGAACTTCATTTACACCATTTGGACGTAAGGTATTTAATTGCCGGATCCATTTAGTCTCTAATTGTGACCAGTAGTGATGGGCGAACTCCCCGATGATCGGGATCGGTGGGTTCCCCCGAGTTTTTTTGTAAAGTTCGAGCTCTGAGCCGGAGAAGATGTGAACTTGCGTCCGAACCCAGAGCTTGGACTTTACAGAAATGGGATGGGGGGGCTGTAAAACAAAGCATAAAATTAATAATAAACATTATAATTATACTTACTGGTCAAGCGATGCATCCTCCCGTCTCGCTGTATTCCGACCGCATCTACTTCCGGGGCCTCTCATTAACATCCGGGTTATTCACTCCACTATTCGGCAATTTTTGGCCGTCGTCGATAGTGTTCATGCGTTGACGTCAGCCATGAACTGGGGTGAACCCTGACGTCACTGCACAAACACTGACGGAAAAAGCCGAAGACTGCTGAGTTTAGTGAATACCGCTGGAAGTTAATGCGCGGCCCCGGAAGCAGATGCGGCCAGGAGACAGTGGGATTGGAGGACGCATCGCAGGACAGGTAAGTATAATGTTTATTATTAGTTTTATGCTATTACAGGCCTTGGACCTGAACTGAAACGCGGGTTAACCATGGAAACCCGTTTTCGGGACCTTGTGAATGAATACTATGTGTTCGGTACGGGTCCAGAACTTTACAGATCAGGTTTGCCCATCCTTAGTGAAAAGATCTTTTTCCAGTCGCCACCCCTATTGGTAACCAGGACTCTATCGATGCCAGAGACACGTAGTAAGCTGGAATCACAGTTATGTGTTGTCTTGAAATGTCTCTCTCTGTTGGAGTCCCCCAAGGCTCTGTTTTAGGACCCCTACTCTTCTCAGTCTATACACTTGGTCTGGGGCAACTCATAAAGTCCCACGGATTCCACTACCACCTTTATGCTGATGACACCCAGATCTACCTCTCTGGCCCAGAAGTCACCTCACTGCTGTCCAGAATCCCAGAGTGTCTATCAGCCATATCCTCCTTCTCTCGCTTCCTCAAGCTCAATGTGGACAAATCTGAACTCATCATCTTTCCTCCATCTCTCAGATCTTCCTTACCCAACCTAGCTATAAAAATTAATGACATCACACTTTCCCCAGTACCGGAAGTCCGCTGCCTCGGCGTAATCATTGACTCTGCCCTGTCCTTCAAACCGCACATCCAAGCTCTTACTACCTCCTGTCGCCTCCAGCTCAAAAATATTTCCAGAATCCGTCCTTTCCTCAACCCTCAGTCTACTAAAATGCTTGTGCATGCCCTCATCATCTCCCGCCTCGACTACTGCAACATCCTTTTCTGTGGTCTCCCTGCTAACACCCTCGCACCTCTCCAGTCCATCCTTAACTCTGCCGCCTGACTAATTCATCTCTCTCCTTGCTACTCCTCCGCTTCTCCCCTCTGCAAATCTCTTCACTGGCTCCCTTTCCCTCAGCGTATCCAGTTAAAATTACTAATACTGACCTACAAGGCCATCTATAACCTGTCTCCCCCATATGTCTCTGAACTAATCTCCCAATACCTTCCCTCACGTAATCTCCGGTCCTCGCAAGACCTCCTTCTCTCCTCCACACTTATTCGCTCCTCACACAACCGCCTCCAAGACTTCTCCCGAATATCCCCTATTCTCTGGAATTCTTTGCCCCAACAAGTCCGACTATCAACCACATTTGGAACCTTCAGACGGAACCTGAAAACCCACCTCTTCAAGAAGGCCTACAGCCTGCAATGACCCCGCTACCTCCTTCTCTCTCACCACTACCGGTGATCTCACCTCAACCAACACCGAAACTGCTGCAACCCACCAACCTACTGTCTCCTTCCCCACCATCCTGTAGCATGTAAGCCCGAAAGGGCAGGGTCCTCTCGCCCCCTGTATCAGTCTGTCAATGTTAGTTTGTTTACTGTAAGTGATATCTGTAATTTGTATGTAACACCTTCTCATGTACAGCACCATGGAATCAATGGTGCTATATAAATAAATAGTAATAATAATAATAAAAATGTCTCGGCAAGGGTTTTAATTGAGTCAGGCCTTCAAACTTTTTAGAATTGTTGATGTTCAAGACATGTTCACTTACTCTGACTGTAAGTTTCCTTGACGTGATATAATGACACCTAAGGTGTCACTGGCGCTGCCTAGGGAATGCTGTCAGGGGGTACATGAATGAGCGCAGGTAGTGCAGGCAGAAGGCATGGATTGCGCAAGGACCTGAGGCTAGTGCAGGAAGCACAGGACCTGGCACTAAGCGATCACGTGACCAGGGGGCAGAGTCACCACACGTGAGTGCAGGGAAGGCAACTGAGCACACAGAGCGCAGGGCAGACAGTAAATGTGGTCAAGGAGAGCCAAGGGTCAAAAGCCAGACGAGTGCGCAGTACCTAGGGACAAGACAAAGAGTAAACAGAGACAAGCCAAGAGGATCAGATAACCAGGAGGGACAGAGCAGTACAAAGCAGAACACAGAGGCAAAAGTCAGGGGACAAAACCGGCCATACACAGTAAAGCACACAAGCACAGAGGCACACGTTTACGGACGAGTAACCTGTAGTGTTGAGCATTCCGATACCGCAAGTATCGGGTATCGGCCGATATTCGCTGTATCGGAATTCCGATACTTAGTTCCGATACTTTTTTCGTATCGAATACCGGAATCGGAAGTTCCCATAATGCTAGGAGCCCGCTCGATTTGATTCAGCCAATGGGGATCCTCAGAAGTGTGGGCACATCCTGTTAGGCATGTAGGCATGTTAACTACTGGCATGGCTGTGATTGGCTGCTGAAATGATGTCATGATGCACTATAAAAACCGCAGCAGCCGCCATTTCGGGTTCACTCTGCTATGAATTCAGTTAGGGACAGGCTGCTGTTGAAGACTGTGAGGGACAGTTAGAAATAGCGATCATCAAACATATCTATTGCTCTACCCAGGCTACATAATCCACCACTGTAGCATTTTTTTAGCCCAGCAGCGCTGTTTTAATAGCTGTCTGCAAGGGCTGTGTGAGTGCAGACCCACGCTGTGTAGTGTGTCCTGCAGGCACGTCTGCTTGTAGGCCGCCCAGCGTGTGTCTCTGCCTCATACACATTTTTCTTTTATTGCTGCTTTTTTTTTCTCCTGTATAGTGTGCTTCCATACGTATCCATATACGTTGGTTGCAAACACTAAAGGAGTGGACAGCGGAGCCTTTCAGCAGCCTTTCAGTGCTATAGCCCATTTCTCTGCACTGTTTTTGGCTGTCTGATAGGTCTCTCTGTGTGTGAGTGCAGCTCACTTTGCAGTGTGTTCTACAGCCACCGCTGGTTGTTGTCCGCTCAGCTTGCGTCACTGCCTCATACATAGTCCTTTTTTTGCAGCTAATTTGTCCAGATTTTTGCTCCTATATTAGTGTGCTTCCATCCGGATCCATTGTCATTGGTTGGTTGCAAACACTATATAGGATTAGATAGAGGAGCCTTTTTGCTGGCTTGTGCCCTTCAGGGCCAGCCAGACTAGTATCACCCTATTTTTTGGAGCCTCGTCAATTGCATTGTAGGTTAGCTTCCTGCATTGTAATCGCTCCAAAAAGTTTGTGATACTATAGCTTTCAAACCTTGGTAACATCCTTTTATTTCCCCCCCCCCAAAAAAAAAGGAAATAAAGTTCACCAAACACTCCACTTTAGAGTTGTGTAGGCCACATTAGATCATATTAAAGTGTAGTACACACACTCTTAGCCAAATTAGTGTTTCTTATACTGGTTAGCAGGTGTTCAGGAATAAGAACACTAAGCCCCCCTTTTTTACTTTTCTGCCTATCTTTATCAGTCTACCAAGATGAAGAAGGCAGGGAGTAAGGCACGTGGTCGTGGCCGGAGTTTCAGCAGGGAGAGGACGTGGGGATTCGTGTCTGCTGCGGCCACCAGTGACCCGGCACCCCCCACTTTTACCAGGCAACAGTCCTTCATGCACAGCTTTGTAGGACCTCGCCGTACCCCACTGCTGCGTGACTAACAAATTGAAGCCGTTGTCGGATGGATGGCAGCTAACGCATCCACTTCAATGACTTCCGCATCCTCCCAGGGCCAGAGCACGTAAGAGCAACCATCTGTCTCTTCACCACCTGCCAAATTGCCCAGGCAGTCTGAGAGCCCTGGACAGGAGCCATCTCAATCTTTACTTCTGTTCTCAGAATCTGTTGGCTTGGAAAGAGGTGGCCAGCCAAGCAGCATTCTAGAACGTGAAGAAGAGGGAGTATGCAGTGATGCGCAACTGCTTTGTCCCTCTGAATCTGAAGAGGCGGGTGGGCCAGTGCCTATTGTCAGCACACCTCAGTGCTCATCTGATGATGAGACTCAGTTGCCAATTTCTGGTGCATACGGTGCTGGCGAGACAACCCAGGACCAGCCGGTGCTTGAAGAGGGGAGTGGAGATGATGAGGTCCTTGACCCATCATGGCATCAGCCACAGGAAGGTGGTGGGAGCAGCTCTGAGGAAGAGATTCCCCGAACGGCCAAAAGAGGAGGGAGAGGGCGGGGGCAGACTTGGTTGCCTGTAGCCTCCACTTTGGCACCCGTGAGGAGCAATCCTCTTCCAAAACAGAAAACGGGCGCTCCCAGGACTTGCAGTGCGTGGTCTTTTTTTGACACAGTTGCAGATGACATTTGCTTTGTCAAATGCAAGCTCTGTCATCAGAAAGTTAAACGAGGGAAAAATGTGAGCAACCTCAATACCACAAATATGTGGAAACATGTGCGTACCAAGCACGAGGTGGAGTTACACAGACACACTGAAGATGTAGGCCAACCTTCAGCAGCACCTACCACCTCTTCAGCTCGTGTTGGGGCCTCTTCCTCCAGCTCACACACAGCTGGTTCGGCTTCCTCACTGGAACGCCAAGGAAGAACCTCTGCCACTGTTGTCCAGAGACCCAGTGAAATTCCACCCACTGAACCACGTTCTCAGTCATCAGCACATTCCCAGGCCACTCACCAGCAATCGGTAGCACAGGCATGGGAGAAAAAGCGGCCATACTTGGCAAACCATCCCCGAGCACTGGCTCTGAATGCCGGCATTGCCAAACTACTGGCCCTTGAGATGCTATGTCATTCAGGCTGGTGGAGACTGACACCTTCCGGAACTTGATGTCATTGGCAGTTCCACAATACAATGTGCCCAGCCCCTTTTATTTCAGCAGGCAAGCCGTCCCTGCCCTGCAAAAGCATGTGGAGGGAAAAATTAAAAATGCGCTACTAAACGCCGTCAGTAGCAAGGTCCACCTGACCACCGATGCATGGACCAGTAGCCATGGACAGGGACGATACCTTTCCCTCACTGCCCATTGGGTCAATGTTGTGGAGCCGGGTACAGATCTGGAGAGTGGCTCTGTACGTATTCTGCCAACTCCAAGGATTGCAGGAATGCAGTCTGTACATATTGAGTCCTCCTCCTACTCTAGTTCCTCGGAATCAGCACTGCATGAGCCTGTTAGGCCAGATATGAGCACAGGTGTGGCCAAACGTCAACAGGCCGTCCTTAAATTAATTTCTTTGGGGAATCGGAGCCACACAGCACAGGAGCTCTGGAATGCCATCAAGCAGGAGAGCGATGTGTGGTTTGTGCCAGCGAATCTCCAGCCAGGTTTGGTAGTGAGTGACAATGGCCGAAATCTAGTGGCAGCTCTGGGCCTAGGCAACCTCACTCACATACCATGTCTGGCACACGTGCTCAATTTGGTCGTGCAGAGCTTTCTGAGGGACTATCCGGATCTTGATGCACTGCTGCACAAGGTTCGTCTAGAGTGTGCTCACTTGCGGCGTTCCAGCATGGCAAGATCGCGCATTGCATCTCTGCAACGCCGATTCCGTCTGCCAGAACATCGCATCATATGTGACCTCCCCACCAGGTGGAATTCAATGTTACATATGTTGGAGCGGTTGTATGAGCAGCAGGCAGCAGTAATGGAGTACCAGCTGCATCAGGCGCAAACAAGTCGCACTGTGCGCCGGACACACTTCACCACCACTGAGTGGGCCACTATGAGGGACATCTGCCAAGTTTTGCGTGCCTTCGATGACTCCACGCGGATGGCCAGTGCAGATGATGCACTAGTCAGCATGACTGTCCCCCTTATCTGTCTGCTTCAAAAAACCTTGCAAGCACTAAGTGAGGAGGTTTTTGAAGAGGTCGAGGATGAGGAGTCAGAAATGCCATCTGCTTCTGGCAAGTCTGCGCAACGTGCTTCCACACAAAGGCCCAGGCAGGGGACACTTAGTGATGAGGATGACGAGGAGTCAATGGAGGAGGAACACATCTCTCCAGAGGAGGGAGGTACACAAGGCTCTAGTAGTCAGTGTGTACAGCGAGGGTGGGGTGATGCTGAGCAGGCTAAGATGCTGCCTCAAGCTGGGGACAGAGTTTCCGGTCGAGTTGGCAGTCTGCAGCACATGGTTGATTTCATGCTGCAGTGCTTGTTAAATGACTGCCGCATCGCCAACATTCTCCACACGGCTGATTATTGGGTGTACACCCTCTTAGATCCTCGCTACCGGGACAACTTACAAAGCCTCATACCACAGTTGAACCGGGAGCGTAAAATGCGGGAGTACCAAGAAACACTTGTGCAGGCCATCATGTTCTCCATTCCCCCCCGCAAGTGTTGCTGGTAGTGCTTTTCAAAGCAGCCATGTGGGTAGAGGCAGTGGAGGAAGCTCTGCACAAAGAGGTAGCAGAGGCAGTGCCGCAGGACAAGGCAAGGCCAGTATGGCCCAAATGTGGAAAAGTTTTGTGGGACCGCCACAAACGGCTACACCATCACAGACGGCTCCAGTCAGCAGGAGGCAACGTTTCCGTCAGATGGTGACAGACTACTTGTCTTGCCCTGTTAGTGTACTCCCAGACGGCTCTTCCCTGTTCAAGTATTGGGTCTCTAAGCTGGATACATGGCCAGAGCTTAGCCAGTATGCATTGGAGGTGCTGGCTTGCCCTGCTGCCAGTGTATTATCGGAATGTGTCTTTAGTGCTGCAGGTGGTGTGGTAACAGACTGTCGCATGTGACTATCCGCCGATAATGTTGACCGGCTTACTTTTGTGAAAATGAACAAGGCCTGGAACTCACCTGAATTTGCCAGTCCTCTTCCAGAATAAATAATTGGCTGGCAACAGGATCCCGGTCTCCTGTTGCGTTCATGTTTCTATGACCTGAACTTTATTTCCTGGGCTACAGCAACGCCCATTGTTGCTCAGAAGTGCTGTCCACACAGACAAAACACTCGCTCATGTGTAAGTGGGGTTTGGTAACGTCAGCTGATCCCCTACTGTGTGTATGGCAAAGTGTCCTGCTCCCTCCAAACTCAAAGTACCTCAGATTTACACCTGGCTCCAAGTAGGCCTCGGCCTACTACCTGATTTTCCCTGGGCTCCGACACCGCCAGTTGGTGCTTAGAAGTGCTGTACGCACAGACAAAACACTCGCTCATGTGTAAGTGGGGTTCGGTAACGTCAGCTGATCCCCTGCTGTGTGTACGCCAAACTCTCCTGCTGCCTACAACTTCTGACTACCTCTGATTTAATATGTTCTCTGATTTGCCCTCTGTCTCCACTCTGTTTTGAGTATTTCCTCCGGCCTACAACACCGCCTGTTTGTGCTCTCAAGTGCCGTCTGCACAATCAACACTTGTTCCTGTGTTACCTGGGTCCTGTAACATCTGCTCATCTCCAGAGGTGAGTCCGGCAATGTCTCCTGCTTTGTCTACATTCCCACTACTTGTAGTGGAAAAGTGGACAGAGCAGGAGACATTGCCTGACTCACCTCTAGGGAGAAGCTGGTGTTACAGAACCCCAGTAACACAGGAACAAGTGTTGGTTGTGCAGACGGCATTTCAGAGCAGCAACTGGCGTGGTTGGAAGCCAGAGGAAATACTCGAAACAGAGTGAAGCCAGAGGCCTAATTGGAGTACATTGACAGTTAGTAGTAGTGTAGAAACAATCGAAAACTGCCACCAAGTAGGCTTCAGCCTACTACCTGATTTTCCCTGGGCTCCGACACCGCCAGTTGGTGCTCAGAAGTACTGTCCACACAGACAAAACACTCGCTCATGTGTAAGTGGGGTTCGGTAACGTCAGCTGATCCCCTGCTGTGTGTATGGCAAAGTGTACTGCTCCCTCCAAATTCTAACAACGTCTTATCTTAAACTGCCTCCAAGTAGGCCTCAGCCTACAAAATGACTATCCCTGGGCTCCAGCATCGTCAGTTGTTGCTCGGAAGTGCTGTCCACACAGAAAAAAACACTCGTTCATGTGAAAGTGGGGGTCAGTAACGTCAGCTGATCCCCTGCTGTGTGGAGGGCAAACTGCTGCTGCCTCCAAATTGTAACTACTTCTGATTTAAAAATTCTCTGATTTGGCCTCTGTCTCCACTCTGTCTCTAGTATTTCCCCTGACCTCCAACACCGCCAGTTCCTGCTCACAGTTGCCGTCCACTCATTCCACACTTGTTCCTGTGTTCCTGGTGTTCTGTTATGTGAGCAGATCCCCCAATGTGTGTCCGGCACTGTCTCCTGCGCTGTCCACCTTCCCACTGCAAGTGGTGGGAATATGGACAGAGCAGGAGACATTGGCAGACACACATCAGGGGATCTGCTGACATTACAGAACCCCAGTAACACAGGAACACATGTGGATTGGGCAAACGGCTGCTGTACGCATAAACTGGCGGTGTTGGTGGTCACGTGAAATCCTGGAAACAGAGTGGGACAGCTGCCTAATTGGAGCACGTTGACAGTCTGTTGTAGCCTACAAACAATCTAAAACTGCCACCAAGTAGGCCTTGGCCTACACCATGATTGTCCCTGGGCTCCAACAACGCCAGTTGGTGCTCGGAAGTGCTGTCCACACAGAAAAAAACACTTGTTCATGTGAAAGTGGGGTTCGGTAACGTCTGCTGATTCCCTGCTGTGTACGGCAAACTCTCCTGCTGCCTCCAAATTCTAACAACGTCTTATCTTAAACTGCCCCCAAGTAGACCTCAGCCTACAAAATGACTATCCCTGGGCTCCAACATCGTCAGTTGTTGCTCGGAAGTGCTGTCCACACAGAAAAAAACACTCGTTCATGTGAAAGTCGGGGTCAGTAACGTCATCTGATCCCCTGCTGTGTGGAGGGCAAACTGCTGCTGCCTTCAAATTGTAACTACTTCTGATTTAAACATTCTCTGATTTGGCCTCTGTCTCCACTCTGTCTCTAGTATTTCCCCTGACCTCCAACACCGCCAGTTCCTGCTCACAGTTGCCGTCCACGCATTCCACACTTGTTCCTGTGTTCCTGGTGTTCTGTTACGTGAGCAGATCCCCCAATGTGTGTCCGGCACTGTCTCCTGCGCTGTCCACCTTCCCACTGCAAGTGGTGGGAAGGTGGACAGAGCAGGAGACATTGGCAGACACACATCAGGGGATGTGCTGACATTACAGAACCCCAGTAACACAGGAACACGTGTGGATTGGGCAGACGGCTACTGTACGCATAAACTAGCGGTGTTGGTGGTCACGTGAAATCCTGGAAACAGTGGAAACAGATGCCTAATTGGAGCACATTGACAGTCTGTTGTAGCCTACAAACAATCTAAAACTGCCACCAAGTAGGCCTCGGCCTTCACCATGATTTTCCCTGGGTTCCAACAACGCCAGTTGGTGCTCGGCAGTGTCTTTGGCACGGGTACTCCCTGTTGCCCAGCCTGGTTCCAGCACACCAGCTGTTTCCGGGTAGTGTCAAGGTCACTATACCAACAATCCGTTGTCCTGTCGTCTTGCGGCCGGGTTAGCCGACTCTACGGTGCCTGCAGTTTAGGTGACTCCTATGTGGGCTGCGGGAACTGGCACTGAAGGCTGGATCCGTAGTGCCAATGGGACATGGACCCCCTGTAGGACTGTTGGTTTTGGTAACTGCGGCCGGCTTGCGGCCTGGCTACTTTGCTTTGGATGGGTACCTTCTGCTACCCACCCGGGTTCCAGCACTGTCAGCTGGTTCTCGCCAGATCCTTTGGCCTAGGTGCCTCCATCTCGGTATCCGAGGTCAAGCACCGTCAGCTGGTCCTTGGTAGTGCTTTTTAGCACAGGTACCTTCTGCTAAGTAACTGTGGTCCAGCACCGTCAGTTGGTCCTCGGTAGTGCCATTGGCTCTTGTTCCTTCTGCTACCCATCTGGGTGCCAGCACTGACAGCTGGTTCTCGCCAGAGCCTTTGGCCTAGGTGCCTCCATCTCGGTATCCGAGGTCCAGCACTGTCAGCTGGTCCTTGGTAGTGCTTTTTAGCACAGGTACCTTCTGCTTAGTAACCGTGGTCCAGCACCGTCAGTTGGTCCTCGGTAGTGCCATTGGCTCTTGTTCCTTCTGCTACCCATCTGGGTGCCAACACTGTCAGCTGGTTCTCGCCAGAGCCTTTGGCCTAGGTGCCTCCATCTCGGTATACGAGGTCCAGCAAGGTCAGCTGGTCCTTGGTAGTGGTTTCTAGCACAGGTACCTCCTGCATAGTAACCGGGGTCCAGCACCGTCAGCTGTTTCTCAGTAGTACCATTGGCTATTGTTCCTTCTGCTGCCACTAGGGGTTCCAGTACTGTCAGCTGGTTCTCGCCAGTTTCTCAGCCTTCTTGTACCTTCTGCTACATTTCCAAGATCAAGCTTTTTGAAATTGTCTTTGGTAATCCTTATTGATCTCCATGACGACGACCTTGATGACGACGAACCTGAAGACCACACTAAAGAAGACCAGAAATATGACCCTAAATAATATGACCAAGAGGACAAAGAACATGAAGACAACCACCAAGATACAGAACAAAAGACAGAAGAACAAGAAGCAGAAGAAGCAAAAGCAGAAGAACAGAAAGCAGAAGAACATTAAGCATAAGACTAAAAATCATCATAGAAGAAATCAAAATTATAAGCAGAAGAAGACTAAGCAGTAAATGGGGGTGAGTCTGTTCCTCCTCGTGGTGCCCCTGGAAAATGCCTGCTGCTGCAGGCCAAACTGAACGTGGACAAATCCTGTTGTAAATCTTTTGTGACAGGCAGAATGTAAGGTGTAATCTTATAACTTTTATAGATAAGTACTACAGGAATGCCTGTCACCATAAGAAAATGAAGAAAAAGAAGAATAGGAAGAAGATGAAGAAATAGCATATGAAAATTAGTAATAGCTGAATAAGAAGAATATGAAGAATGGAAAAAAAAAATTAATGGGAAGAAGATGAAGAAGAAGAAGATGAATAAGGTGAAGAAAAAGTTGATGAAAAAAATGGTACTGCTGCAGATCATGAAGGAGAAAGTGTGGGAGAAGTACAAAAGAAGGTGAAGAGCATGGAAGTTGTGAAACATACAGTATCTGACAAAATATAAAAAAGGTTAACATAGTCAATATCTTTTTAACTCCGAACGTCTTGAAAAAAAAAAATGGAATTAATGCTATGCCATGTGATTTGAATAAACCACTATGCCTTTAATGTCTCCTCCACCTCCCACAATACATTCTACATGATTCTTATTTGTTTTCAATTATGTAGAATTAGCCAACAAGGAAATAAAGGGCTTTTTTAAATTCTGATACCGGAAGTCCCATTGACTTCAATGGGACTTCCGGTATCGGAATCGGCGATACCCGATATTTTTTTCGTATCGGGCGATACCATCTGATACGATATTTTTGAGTATCGAACGGTATCGCTCAACACTAGTAACCTGCCTAGTAACCAACATTCAGCAGAGTGGTGGGTGGAGCTACCTAATATGCAGTGGGTACAGAATTTAAAAAAATTCATTTTTTTCTCATTAATGTACACTAGGGTGACCGGATCTCATATGGGGGGGAAAAAATGTCAGAATTTTGTCCGTCTGGACCCCACAAAACGATTCCCCTTTCCAGATATTGAGAGAGCCAAAATTTGAGCTCGATCAAACGACGTTAACCCTTGCCGCTCGTCGCTCAAAGTTTGAAAAAATCCAAATTGAGGTATTTTAAGATTTAGGTATTTTGCATAGTCTGTTAGACTATAAAGAATGTGACAACAACATTGCAGAAATAGCCCTGACCAAATTTTCGAACCATTTGTGGTATTTGAATGCAGAGTTGGTGGGATTATCGTTTTTTGATCCCACCATTACAGACAATGAAAAGTTGTTAATGGCTAATAAATTGCTCAGTAGCACAGATGAACCATCAGAGCACGCTAGGGTTGTAAATCCAAAAGTTAGAAAAGAAAAATTAAAAGAGGTAGGAAGTAACCGACTTTATCGACCTTCTGACAAAAGATGAAGAACAAAAGCAATATGTCCTGCAAGTTGTAAGCAAATGCCGAGCATTATATTCTGACGTTTCAAAAACTACTTTAACAAAAGCTCTAGAATAGATTAGATAACTATGTAAAATTATCAACTCATGTAGGTTAGCGTGCTCTGATGGTTCATCTGTGCTACTGAGCAATTTATTAGCCATTAACAACTTTTCATTGTAATGGTGGGATCAAAAAACGATAATCCCACCAACTCTGCATTCAAATACCACAAATGGTTCAAAAATTTGGTCAGGGCTATTTCTGCAATGTTGTTGTCACATTCTTTATAGTCTAACAGACTATGCAAAATACCTAAATCTTAAAATACCTCAATTTGGATTTTTTTCAAACTTTGAGAGACGAGCGGCACGGGTTAACGTCGTTTGATCGAGCTCAAATTTTGGCTCTCTCAATATCTGGAAAGGGGAATCGTTTTGTGGGGTCCAGACGGACAAAATTCCGACATCGATTTTTTGCGGTCACCCTAATGTACACTCTGCACCCCATCTTGACAGAAATGTAGACATTTTTGCTAATTTATTAAAAAAGAAAAACTGAGATATCACATGGTCATAAGTATTCAGACCCTTTGCTCAGACTCTCTTATCTAAGTCTCATGCTGTCCATTTCCCTGTGATCCTCCTTGAGATGGTTCTACTCCTTCATTGGAGTCCAGCTGTGTTTCTTTTAGGCTGTGTGCACACGCTGCGGATTTTGCTGCGGTTCCGCAGCGGTTTTGGCCACTGCGGACCCGCAGCAGTTTTTGCTGCGGTGTACAGTACCATGATTCCCTATGGGAATCAAAAACCGCAGTGCAGACGGTGCGGAATTTTCCGTGCGGATTATCTGCGGTTTTCAATCCGCAGAAAGAATTGACATGTCAATTCTTTCTGCAGATTCTCCTGCGGTTTGCAATCTCCTCCATTGAGGAGATGAAAAACCGCAGGGCAAAACCGCAGAGCAATCCGCAGGTAAAACCGCAGGTCTTTTGACCTGCGGTTTCACCTGCGGATTTTACAAAATCCGCGCGGATGAATCCGCACATAATCCGCAGCGTGTGCACACAGCCTGAATCTTTGTTTTATTTAATGCAAAAAAAATGTTCATACATATATCCATGCAGATAATATTTGAGTCATATGTAACAAAACCTCCTCATTAGAGATCGCATCGGTACACAGAACAATAGATCAAGACAAACCTGAAAATCCGGGGAAGGGAAAAAGGAGAAGGAAGCGGGGGGCATGTCATAACCAAGCATAATGTTTACCCATCAGACACCCAGCACGTGTCCAACCTTAAGTTCAGGACCCACTGAAACCAAAGTACACCCCAAACACCCCGAAGTGTCTCTCCGCAGCAGTTCACCCAGAGATATCAGTGGACAGGTGTCTCCCCCAGTAGTAGTTGCTCCTGGTACCAGACTGTCGGCTGAAAACAGGTCTTAATATCGCTCTGGATGTGCTGTGGGAGCAGAGAGATGAAGCTTTCCCAAGTTTCAAAAAAGGCCTGCACCCTTCCCTCTTTATGTAAAGAGGCCTCAACCCAGTCCATTTGAAGCGAGAACGACAGCTTCTCTAGAAAGATTTTGAAAGGAGGGGCATGGTCGTGGATCCATATCTGTAAAATGGCCTTAGTACTGGCAGCCGCCACCCAATGCAGTAGTTTACAGGCCCCTGGAGAACAGGTGTAATTAAATGGTTTTAGGTATCCAAATATGGCCCATAAGGGTTCACCAGGAACAAAGTTTGTCAGATGTGTGGCGGTATATTGCCGTACTCTTTCCCAAAATAGTCTAATGACCGGGCATGCCCACAAGCAGTGAAACAGGTTGGCTTCTGGGGAATGGCATGTAAAACATTTAGAAGTTGTGTACAACCCCATTCTATGACCTTCTTGTGGAGTCAGGTAAGAGCCGTGACAGATTTTCTATCTCATTTCTAGGAAACGGGCTGAGGGGAGGAATGTGTAGGCTGGGTCTAGAGCTTTCAGAATAGTGTTGCAGGACCTGCTGGGGTCTTCAGTCTGCCATTTTGTTACTGGAAATTGGAATTGTTCATAATCCAGAGCTGCATGGATGAATTTGTAATTAGTGGCTATTTGGCCAGATGGAGAATTAGATTTCGTGAACCATCTAAGCACGGATGGTCTCCATTCATATTCAGAAAGATGTGCTAATACTTTTGTTCCATAGCTTTTACCTTGCAAGTATTGGAAGGGAGAGAATATGGCAGTGGGATATTTACATTTCAACTCCTCTATTGAGTATATCCGTCGTTCCTCGGGGTGGACCAAGTGCTTAATAGATGTTATACCTTAGGAGTACCACTGGTAGAAGACAGGGTGAGAGTGCCCATCCTGAAAGTGGGGGTCGTACACACATGGCTCCGCTCCGTACACCTCGTACACGCGGCTCCACTCCGTACACCTCGTATACAGGCAGCTCCGCTCCGCACACCCCGTACACACATGGCTCCGCTCCGTACACCCCGTACACATGCGGCTCTGCTCCGTACACCTCGTATACAGGCAGCTCTGCTCTGTACACCCCGTACACACCCAGCTCCGCTCCGTACACCTCGTACACACTCGGCTCTGCTCCGTACACCTTGTACACACTCGGCTCTGCTCCGTACACCTCGTACACACACGGCTCCGCTCCGTACACCTCGTACACACGCGGCTCCGCTCCGTACACCCCGTACACACCCAGCTCCGCTCCGTACAACTTGTACACACCCGGCTTCGCTCCGTACACCTCGTACACACTCGGATCCGCTCCGTACACCTCGTACACACTCGGCTCTGCTCCGTACACCTTGTACACACTCGGCTCTGCTCCGTACACCTCGAACACACGCGGCTCTGCTCCGTACACCTCGTACTCACACGGCTCTGCTCCGTACACCTCGTACACACACGGCTCCGCTCCATACACTCCGTACACACACGGCTCCGCTCCGTACACCTCGTACACACGCGGCTCTGCTACATTCACATGTAAACCCCTCCTGACCCCACATAAACTTCCCCTCATCCAGCACCATGACAACCAGCACAGCAGAGTCCTGCACACACTGAGGCCCCTGATCATGTGACCCCTGACTCCTCCCCTCCTGTGACCTCATCACAGGTCCTGTGCGCACAGAGCAGCTGTAGAAATCTCCAGCCTCGGGGTCTCACCAGACTTCGCTCTTTTCTTGCAGGGGCCGCAGTGGATTTCATCCTGGATCCATAGAGCTGAATAGAGGAGCGATGTTCCTTCACTCTGATGGGAATTGATGGTGACGTTTGTCCAACGTCCACGTTACCGAGTAAATCCCCCCAGGACTGCAGCCGGTAAAGACCCCGATATCCACAGGTGTCCCCTCTAATTGGGGGAAAGGGATAGAAAAGCCTCAAACTTCTGTGTGTGACTCAGAGCTGAGATCTAACGTGAGAGAAGATTCCAGTGCGGGGAAGACGGGAAACCTTCATATAGACGGCCGGTGGGGATGGAGGCAGTGACCGACTCTGGCCACATCTGTCTCTAGAGCCGCAGTAGAAGATGAAGATGTCGTCCTCATCATGAAGGAGTTATTTCTCATGTCGCGTGTAATGAATCTCTCCTGCAGTATTGCTAATGCCGATTCCAGTGTCGGTAATGAGACGAGAATTAGCGTTATGGAAGATGAGTCTATGAGGAACGTGTTCAGCTGCCGACTCCGAGGAGGAAACTGCTTGTTGTCTGTGGCCTAAATATATAGGTTTTATTAGTAGATGTCAGGGGAGAAAACTAAACCCTGTAAGATAATAAATCTCCTCATATGTTTCCCTTATTATCTCCAGTAAGTGTATTATTACACAGGATTCTTATGATGTTACATCGGATCATCTTCTTCTCATTCAGGTCTCTACAATATCAGATCCTCTCAGTGAAGATCTTCTACAGAAGAGAATTTTCCTGATTTACCCATCAAGGATGGATATGGACAGAGACAAGATGGCGGAGAGGATGTTACACCTCACCCTAGAGATCCTCTTCCGTCTCACTGGAGAGGTGAGAGATTCTGATGACGTCACATTACATCATTCTTATCTATGGGAATAACAGATGGACAGAACTGGAGAGGTGAGGACTCTGGAAATGTCTGTAGTGAGATTTATTAATGTGTCTCTCCATAACCAGGATTACACAGTGGTGAAGAAGACCTCTAGTGATCGCTGTCAGGACCCTGTGTCTGAGGGATGTGGAAGACCCCTGAACCCAATCACGGTGCCTCCACCTCACCCCCTGATCCATGAGGACATCAATGACCAGAAGATCCTAGAACTCATCTACAAGATGATTGAGCTGCTGACTGGAGAGGTGACACTGCTGGGAATGCTGGGACATTATACAGTAACACTATGAAGGGATCGGGGGATGACGGTATCATTGTATGTGTCAGGTTCCTATAAGGTGTCAGGATATCGCTGTCTATTTCTCCATGGAGGAGTGGGAGTATTTAGAAGGACACAGATATCTGTACAAGGACGTCATAATGGAGGTTCCCCAGCTCCTCACATCTCCAGGTAATAGACAGGACTAAATACACACGGCCTATAATTATCTGTATGTAGAGAATGATTTCAGTCCCTGTATGTGTTTCCTCCAGATCTATCCAGTAAGAGGACAACACCAGAGAGATGTCCCCGTCCTCTTCTTCCACAGGACTGTAACCAAGAAGATCCCAGTGCTCCTCAGGATCTTCAGGTAGATGGAGAGAAGGTGTCAGGAGATCTCCCCTATGATGTGTAGACGGCTGTGAAGGTCTTGTGCTCAGTCTTGTTTTATCCACCAGTATTATATGTTTTATACTTGTGTAATGATAGCGGTGGAGATGGCAGGATTAGAGCTGATCATAGATGGGACCTCTCCATCTGTCTGTGACTTTTACAATATTTGTTTCAGGGTGAAGATCTGACCCATATTAATCCTACAGAGACATATGTGAGGGGTGATGAGTGGTGTAAAGAGGAGATTCCCACATATGACTACCCAGGTGAGTAGTAACCACTGAATGCAGAGACGTCACAGATTCCTCTCAGTCACCGGCTGTGGCTGCTTTATCGGTGGTGTAGTCCTGCCGTATTACCATGATCACCATTTTGCCTCTAGACGACAACATTCTCCTCCACCCAAAACTGTTCAAATGACTTTGGGCATTGAAAGCCCTTTTCTATAGAACTTATGGAAAGTATGTAGTGTATGTCAGATTGGTGTGTGTAGTGTAGTGTATGTCAGGTTGGTGTGTGGTGTTTACTACACCACACAGATCAACCTGATGTACACTACACCACACACCAACCTGACGTACACTACACCACACACCGACCTGACGTACACTACGCTTCACACAACAACCTGACACACTTTGTCAGGTTGGTGTGTGTGGTGTAGTATATGTCAGGTCGGTGTGTGGTGTAGTGTACGTCAGGTTGGTGTGTGGTGTATTGTATGTCAGGTCGGTGCGTGGTGTAGTGTATGTCAGGTCGGTGTGTGCTGTAGTGTACGTCAGATTGGTGTGTATGCCAGGTCGGTGTGTGGTGTAGTGTACGTCAGGATGTTGTGTGTGGTGTAGTGTATGTCAGGTCGGTGTGTGGTGTAGTGTACGTCAGGTTGGTGTGTGTAGTGTATGTCAGGTTGGTGTGTGTGGTGTAGTGTATGTCAGGTTGGTGTGTGTGGTGTTGTGTATGTCAGTTCGGTGTGTGATGTAGTGTATGTCAGGTCGGCGTGTGGTGTAGTGTATGTCAGGTCAGTGTGTGGTGTAGTATATGTCAGGTCGGTGTGTGTGTGTGGTGTAGTGTACGTCAGGTTGGTGTGTGTGGTGTAGTGTACGTCAGGTTGGGTGTGTGGTGTTGTGTACGTCAGGTTGGGTGTGTGGTGTTGTGTATGTCAGGTTGGTGTGTGTGGTGTAGTGTATGTCAGGTCAGTGTGTGGTGTAGTGTACGTCAGGTCGGTGTGTGTGGTGTAGTGTATGTCAGGTCGGTGTGTGTGTGGTGTAGTGTACGTCAGGTCGTGGTGTGTGATGTAGTGCATGTCAGGTTGGGTGTGTGATGTTGTGTATGTCAGCCTGGTGTGGGTGAGTTCTGAAGTGGAGTGTCAGGATGTGTTTAGTCCCTGGACGTGTGATGAATTCTGAAGAGTTCATTCATTCACAGTCCAGGTTTGTCAGGACACGTTTCCCCCTTTTATAGCACACCCGGCACCTTTATTTTTGCTCTCCCCTTAGTGGGAACATGTTGTCCTGGTACCATACGGGAAACTTGAGTTCCAGGGGTGCTGGGACACGCTCCGTCCTCCTCTTCAAAAATCATGGCCTTTATCACTGCCTCCTGGAACTGAAGGAAGGTGTTGTTGGTCTGGCCTGCACATCGTGATAGCACGCATGCGTTATACAGTGCCATTTGTACGATGTGCACAGCCAGTTTTTTATACCACACTTTCGCCTTCTGCATGGCACGATAGGGCTGGAGGACTTTATCACAAAGATCAACTCCCCCATGTGTTTGGTGTACCCCAGGGCACAGTCCGGTTTGTGGACCTGGTCAGGGGTACCTCGAACGGTGGTGGCCGTGGTGCCGGGACCATGGATTGTTGTCAAGAGAAAGACCTCTCTTTTGTCTTTGAACTTGACCACAACCATGTTACCGCTACATTGGGCTCGGCTCTCACCCTTTGGGAGAGGCTGCACAATTAGCGACAAAGGGAGACCCCTCTGGTTTCTGCGCACGGTACCGCAAGCGATGGTAGCTCTGGCAGAGAGGGAGTGAAAGAGTGGGATGCTTGTATAAAAGTTATCAACGTACAGATGGTCACCTTTATCAAGCAGAGGGTGGACCAAATCCCACACTATTTTCCCACTCACCCCCAGAGCAGGTGGACATTCTGGGGCTGGATCCTGGTGTCCTTCCCTTGGTAAACTCTAAAGCTGAGTGTGTACCCTGAGGTACTCTCACACAGCTTGTAGAGTATTATCCCGTACCTCGCCCTTTTGCTGGGCAGGTACTGACAGAACTGAAGCCTCCCTTTGAAATGGATGAGGGATTCATCCACACAAATTTCCCTTTGGGGAATGTACACTTCAGAAAACTTGTTGCTGAAGTGTTCGATGACCGGCCGAATTTTGAACACTGTATCAAAATTGGGGTCATCGCGGGGAAGGCTGTCAGTGTTGTCCCTAAAATGGAGAAACTTATGAATCGCCTCAAAACGTCTGTAACTCATAACCATGCCAAATACTGGAGTTTGATATAAAATATCAGTACTCCAGCATTGACAAATTTCTGGTTTCTTCACAATCCCCATATAAAGGACCAGTCCCCAATATTTCATCATTTCTACAGTCAATGGGACTCCAAGTAGAGAATGATGACTTAGGGTTTTCAGCCAAAAATTGCTGGGCATACAAGTTTGTTTGCTCCACCATAAGACTAACAATTGACTCCGAGAAATAGACTTTGAAAAAGTCTATTTCCCTGAAGTTGGCAGTCTCAAACTGGATTCATGATTGGGGAACGAAATCAGGAATCCGTGGAGCAAAATTCTCAGGGACAGGGGTCCATGAGGGGGCACTAGTGCTAGGTTGGGCCAGACTAGCACTAGGTTGGGGGTTACTCATATTTGGCTGTGGGTCTTCTCCCTCGGCCTCCGTCTCTTCCTCCCTGGTCTCCAGACAATTTCTCATCCTGCGACATCTTGGTGGTGGTAAGTCTGTGTCGCTGGAGGAGGAAGAGTGGGAGGAATAGAGAAAAGTGGGGTCCTCTCCCTCACTATCCGCTTCGGAGGCAGTAAAGGCATATGCCTCCTCAGCTGAGTACACCCTTTGAGACTGGGATGACTGTGACGAGTGGGACATTGTGTGTGTTGTGTGTATGTGTATCAAAAGATAAACTTATAGTGTGCGTGTGTATGTGCGAGTGTTTGAAACTTTCTACTACAGGAGGGGGCTGTCAGGTGCCGTGGGTCAGGAGGTAGTAGCAGCAGGGTGGTTATCACCGGGGGCGATCACCGGGGCAGGGGGGCGATCACAGGGACAGGGGGGGCGGAATCAGGCAGCAGAAGGGAGATCTGCGGCGGCAGCAGCAGGGCGTGATCACCGGGGCAGAGAGGCAATCACAGGGCCGGGGGGTGGAATCAGGCAGCAGAGGGGAGCGGAGGACAGCACAGAGGAGAGATCAGCGGCAGCAGGAGTTGATTACTGGGGTAGGGGGTGATTACAGGGCTGAGGGGTGATCACAGGGGCAGGGGGGCGATTACTGTTGCAGGGGGGTGATCACAGGGCCGGAGGGAGTGGAATTGGGCAGCAGAGGGGAGCGGAGGACAGCACAGAGGAGAGATCAGCGGCAGCAGGAGTTGATTACTGGGGCAGGGGGTGATTACAGGGCTGAGGGGTGATCACAGGGGCAGGGGGGCGATTACTGTTGCAGGGGGGTGATCACAGGGCCGGAGGGAGTGGAATTGGGCAGCAGAGGGGAGCGGAGGACAGCACAGAGGGGAGATCAGTGGTGACAGCAGCAGGGGGGTAATTACTGGGGCAGGGGGGTGATTACTGGGCAGGGGGGCGATAACCTGGGCAGGAAGGGGCAATCACCTGGGCAGAGGGGGTGATCACAGGGGCGGGGGGTGTAATGAGGCAACAGAGGGGAGCGGAGCACAGTACCAGAGGGAAGATCGGCAGCAGTGGCAGCAGGCATGGTGATCGGCGACAGCAGCAGCAGGCAGAGACCTGTCAGGTGTGAGGGCAGCAGGCAGCACCTCACTCTTCACCTACCACGGACAGGATGAGGCTGAAGAGCGAGGGCAGCCATACCTGACACCTGCCCCACATCTGATTGGAGGGATAGCGTCACGTGTACGCTAGCTCCAATCAGATCTGGGGGATGACACAGAGGTCACCTAGCTACAGCCAATGACTGATGCTATTGCAGCATCAGCCATTGCTGATTTGTAATAGTTCACCAAGTTTCATTGGTGAAATATTACAATCGCTCTGTTTCGCTGTTTCACTTTCAAAAGCCAATCAGAGCGATCGTAACCACGAGGGAGGGCAAAGCCACCCCCCTGGGGTTAACTACAGGTCCTGCTGCTCTGATTACATATTCATCTGTATTGGCTTATGACAGGTCGCTGACCCCTCACTGACCTGCCCCCATTATTACATAATGCATATAATAGCATTTATATTATTGGTGATAATGCCTATAATATTGTGGCTATTGTGAGGCTCAGAAAAAAAATTACATCCAGCAAAATGTCACCGGTGATGGCGGCGCCTGCACAGTAGCATCTATATCAACTATATCAACTTTCCATCAGCACAATTTTGAAAACAAAATTTTTTTAGTTAGGAAGATATAAGGGTTAAAAGTTAAACAGCGATTTTTCATTTTTACAAAAAAATTTAGAAAACCATTTTTTAGGGACCACCTCACATTTGAAGTGAGTTTGGGGGGGTCAATATGACAGAAAATACCCCAAAGTGACACCATTCTAAAAACTGCACCCCTCAAGGTTCTCAAAACCACATTCAAGAAGTTTGTTAACCCTTCAGGTGCTTCACAGGAATGAATGGAATGTGGAAGGAAAAAAATTAACCTTTACTTCTCTTTCACAAAAATTTTCCTTTAGACCTAATTTTTTTACTTTCACAAGGGTATCGAGAAGGTGGACTATAAATTTTGTTTTGCAATTTCTCATGAGTGTGCCGATACCCCATATATGGGGAAATCTACTGTTTGGGCGCACGGCAGGGCTCGGAAGGGAAGGCGCGCCATTTGACTTTTTAAAAGTAAAATATGCTGGAATAATTAGCGGTTACCATGTCGCGTTTGCAGAGCCCCTGATGTGTCTAAACAGTGGAAACCCACATCAAGCGCAGGTGTCTTCGTTGGCTGCACACAGGAGCAAATCGTCCACGTACTGTAGAAGGACTACTTCTGCATGGTCTGTGATGCAGTTAGCGAGAACGAAAGACTTTGCCTTAGTGAACTGTGAGGGGCTATTCTGAGCCCCCTGGGGCATCACTGTCCATGTGTACTGCACACCTTGGTGCGTGAAGGCGAACAAGAACTGGTCATCCGGGTGGAGAGGAACACTGAAGAAGGCGTTGGCCAGGTCTATCACCGTGAACACTGTTGCTGTGGCGGGCACATTGGAGAGCAGAGTGTGCGGATTTGGCACAATTGGGGTTTCAAAGATGGTGTCTTCGTTCACCGCTCTCAAGTCATGCACCGTTCTGAATTTGGCGGGTTCTCCTTTCGCCGTCTTCTTCCTGACTGGAAAAAGCGGGGTATTGCAGGGCGATGTGCAGGGAACGATGACTCCTATAGCCAGGAAGACCTTCAGTTGGTCAGAGACAGCTTGGCTCTGGACGATGGACAGAGGATACTGGGCCTTGCGTGGGTACGGGGTACCTGGCTTGAGTGTAACCCGCACCGGGGCCACTTGAAGTTTCCCCACGTCCTGGGGCCCTTTGGACCACAGATCTTCTAGTACTACGTCCAGCACCTCCTGGGGTAGGCCTGCATTGGTTGTTTGAGGCTCCTGCAGGGCCGCCAGCATGATTGTGTCCTCTTGGGTCAGGGGTGAGGAGAGCGTCACAGTCCCATCTTCCTGGAACACTATGGTTGCCTTCATCTTCTGCAGTAGGTCCGCTCCCAGCAAGTTGAGTGGGCAGGTTTTTGACACCACAAACTGGGACAGAACAGAGTGTCCTGGCTGTGTCCCCACGCTTAGAGGCTTTGTGAGCTGGGAATGTCTGACTTGACCATCGATCCCCACACAGGACACAGCGGATTCTGACAAACAGGCGGGGTCAGGGAGTTCCACATGTCTCATCACACTTCTGGCTGCACCAGTGTCCACAAGAAAAGATCTGACAACGCCATCCACTTTCAGGGAAATTCGGGGTACTGGTCCTACCGGGGGGTGTCTTGCATGGTAGGAGCGTGGTGTCTTGTGGACCTGGCTTGCCCCTGTCCTATGGACAGGGTTCTTCATTGCTTCCTGTTTTCCGTTCCTGGCCTGTTCCTCTGGGCAAAGTCTTGGCTCGTTGGGGTGCTCTGCAGTGGCTCCGGTAATGGCCAAGTTTTCCACAGTTTTCCTGTCTTTGCGTGGTGGCTGCTCTTCCCCGTCAGTGGCCACCATGAGGGGGGTTGTCTTCCGCACTCCTGGCTGAGATTCGATCCCCTTGGTCACTGTGAGTAGGATGTCCATTGCTATTGACTTGTATTCTGGTCTGGCCACTATTAGTGGTTTCCTGATTGGTTCTCTCAGTCCATGCACAAAGGCCTGTGCCAGCATCTGCCTGTGTATCTGGTCATGTATGGTGAAACCCAGGTCCTGGAAGACTTGCATTACTCTGCCATGAAACTTCTCCACTGACTCTGTCTTGTCTTGACTCATGTCCTGCAGGCTGAGGGCCTGTCCAGCCAATCTGACTTTGGCCCATTCTCTGAGCTGGTCTATTAGCTTCAGTCCCGACTCCCAAGCGTGTACATTCAGTCCGGCTGGAATTTTGAAGTGTTCCTTCATGATGAGCGGAGCTGGCTGCCCCCTGCTGGGTCTGAGTGTGTGACTGGTCATTGTCTGCATCAGTGTCAACTTGGGGATTTTCAGCGTCATCCCCTGAGTGCATGAGTGACACTGGTTGTGCTGTGTGTGGGACGTAAAAGGTCCCCTGTGCTGTTAGAACGGGATACAGTGATACTGGACCGGGATTGGGCGTTGGCCCAGCTGGTACCACTGAACCATGAGAGTGTGAAGAAAGACGAAGTACAGATGAAAGGCGTGAAGAGAGAGTTTTGGAGCGAGAGCCAGAAGGGAGGGAGGAGACGGGAGGGCTTGAGAGAGCAGCGGAGAAAGAGGTGGGGGGGAGTGAGAGACGTGAAGGAGGAAGCGAGGAAAGAGCAGAGGGAGGAGGGGGAGCTGGGCGCTTCCCCTTTCCAGCATCCAGTGCGGGCATGCTGGGACTTGCAGTACTCGCTCCCTGTAGGGAGGGGCGCGGAGCACCACAGGCAGCACAGGTCTCCTTGTACAATGGATTCTGCTGAGAGCAGACCTCACACACCCAGTATTGCCCTTCACCATAGGGTGGAGGTGCAGATGGTTTCATACGTTTTGCAAAGTTGTACACATAAAAATCATTTCCTGGTGTGTCCACATATCTCTCAGTGGCTCCACACCGATGCAGGTCCGCTGCTACTCGGAACCATGCGGTGGCTTCATTTAGCAGGTTGGCATCAACTAATTTTCCCTTTTTCTGTGTTAATATATCCTGCCATTCTGCTGCTTGCAATCTGCCCTTCTGATGGATTTCACATATTGTCATGAGCAGTCTGTAATTTTTAAAAAATTTAACACCTTCCTGCTCATCCACTACTTGGGTGGCAGTTCTTTCTCCGGGAAGTAAAAGAGCCTCCTGCTTGCCCAACTTATTCCCCATGGTAAAAACTTCAAAAACAGGGGATAAGAATAAAAAAAATTGACACGAGGGGAAAAAGAAAAACTCGAAAACAGGGAATCACTCTTTGAGAAAAAAGAATTGAACTGAAAAGACAAAAAGTAAAAACTAAAACAACTGATAAACTGTCACAAGAAAAGTGGAAGAAAAACTCGGAAGAAAAATTAAAAGGGATAAAAAAGGAAAAAGGAAAAATTTTAAAAAGATTTTTAAAAGGACAATAAACCAAAAACTTGATAAGATCAAAACGTATATAAACTGTAGAAGAACCACTCAGAAAAAAAAACCAAAAACCAATACTATGGAAAATAGAGGGAAAAAGGAAAGAAAAAAAACACAAAAGTTGGTAAACCTTGGTAAAACGCTCCAAAAAGGAAATAAAAGTCCAAAAACTAGTACAGCTTCCAACAATAAAAAGTGTTAATGCAGAATGCAGGCACCCAACTTCCTCTTTTTATGCCTGCGTCTCTGTAAAATCTGAGAACAATGGAAAACCAAAAAGCAGACTATGACTACTGTAATATACTCAAAATGACAATGATCCAGCTTTCCTGAAATTTCTCATACGGCAGTAACAAAAACCACTACCAAAAATGCAAGATAAAATTATGCAAACAGCAGAGTGTAAAACAAAATGTGACAATCTGGAAAATATGTATATCAGGGACACACCCTACAGGCGAAAAGAGGAAGTGCAAAAAAGGCTTTAGATTTTCCAGTCCCGGGTCTACATGGAAAGCAAACGGCACATCATGGGGTAGCAAACACTGAGACGTCCGTCGAGAGAGATCGAAAGCCCTTGTTTTGCGACTCGTATGTGAAACAGCTGCTGGTAACCGATAACTGCCAACCACACTGGGTGCACTGCGCTGGTGACCCGGGAATGATAACACGCTGTACTGCACGTCCTGCCTGGCTCATCGGTATCAGTAATGTGATAACTCCCACAATGTTGCCACCACCTGATACCCGGGCCGGCTTCTCCTGTCCTTTCCTGTGACCAGGTGTGTTGGTGGCAACCTGTCAAATGGTTTAGCCTGCAATATCTCCCCTAAGCTAACACCACCGCGTGGCCTGGCGTGGGCGCTGTTGTCCCTTCCTGTGCATGGGTGTTTGTTGTGATAGCTTGATGTGAGATTTGCCTTGTGATAACTCTGTAAGGCCCCACCACCTGTCCCTGGGCAAGGCTTCTCCTGTCCTCCCCCTGTGTCCAGGTATATTTGTGAGGACCTATCTGAGTGGGTCAAACTCCCCTGTTATCGGTCTCCCATCAACCACAAACACAAATCTGTCACAATTTTCCACCAACTCTCTCACCCGGATCTTAGACACACAGGACCACAGCAGACACTTAGCTTATCCCAGGGTTTAGATAAGGGTGCACTTTTTACACTCTACCTGGGATACGGTGGTGACCACACCTGACCGGCTAGGGGTACAGAGCCGGGCTGGACACGGGACATTCAGGCAAGATGACAGAATTTCCTTACCTTATTTATGGAGCTGCAGCCTCCGTCCCGTGGGCCAGGCCCGTAACGGCACCCCCGTCTTTCCGGTCAGCTGGGTCCCCGTGCGTTTCGTCCACAGCCACACGTTGGGTGCCAGATTGTTGTAGAAATTTATATGGGTAGATTTACCCCTGTGCGTACTGTGGCCTGCCCAAATTAGACAGTCTTATTGAGCGCTCAACTGGAAGAAAAGAACTGTACACAGAGACAGCAATCGATTCTTTCAATGCTCTGTAGCTTTATTAAGCATACCTATATTTATGGATACATGCAGGAAAGGGAGGTTGTTGTGAGTTCATTTTCCCCTTCGTCACTGGGGTCTGGTGAACTCCCTATTCTGGTGAAGGAAGGTAGTGAGCCTGATTATCAGGCACCTGAGTCTAATGAGGATGACTGGCTGAGTGGAGTCACAGACTGGATATAAGGCTGCCGACGCCCTTCTGCCCTGCGGGTGATTTCTCTGTGGACTTCTAGGACACCAGTCTGATTCCTGCTCCCTAAAGCTAAGTTTTCTGTTTTGGCTGTTAGCCTTTTTGTTTTGTTTTTTGTTTTCCTTGCTTTTCAGTATTCTGCCATCCCCTGCTGGGGTGAGCTGAATCTCCTTTTGCCTGTAGCTCTGTCTTCAGTATATTCCTGAGTGCTAATAATAATCTATTCACCGCACACTCAGAGGAGTTTAATGCAAACAAGTGTTCATTTTATTATGTACAAAACATGTCATGTGGGAGCCAAAAAAGAACATATAGCACCAGGTAGAAGCGATATAGATATTACGACGTTTCGGCTCAGTCCGAGCCTTTATCAGTTTATCGCTGAGTCCGGTTTCAAATCTTTGAGTAAAGAGGAGAAGAACTCCCAAGTGAAAGAGGTATGGCTATAGCTGTGGTGCTTTAGAGCGGTGCTCCCGCGCCTGGCTGCAGCGCCGCTCTAAAGCACCACAGCTATAGCCATCTCTCTTTCACTTGGGAGTTCTTCTCCTCTTTACTCAAAGATTTGAAACCGGACTCAGCGATAAACTGATAAAGGCTCGGACTGAGCCGAAACGTCGTAATATCTATATCGCTTCTACCTGGTGCTATATGTTCTTTTTTGGCTCCCACATGTTTTGTACATAATAAAATGAACACTTGTTTGCATTAAACTCCTCTGAGTGTGCGGTGAATAGATTATTATTGGTAATAGGACCTACTGGTCCGTTACACCTGCACCTCACTACTAGGACGTGTGTGCACGCTAACTCTTTAGTTATTCCTGAGTGCTGACATAGCTTTTTGAAGCCTAGCATCTTCAGGGCCTTTTTCACTGTCAGTTTGTTGGCTCTTATTTTCATAGGGTTTTTCACGGATTGCAGACAGCAGCCTTCCTGTCCTTTTCTATCAAGTTAGCTTTGGCCCCTCTTTGCTCAGTCTATCTTTCTGTCTGTGTTAGTATTTTCATCTTGCTTCACCATCATTATATGTTGGGGGCTGCCTGCTGCTTTGGGGTCTGCTCTGGGGCAGTTTAGATTTCCCCTTTCTTTCTTTAGGCCTATTTAATTCTCCAGCTGTGATCGAGGGGTCTAGGGCATCGTAGGAACCCCCCACGGCTACTGCTAGTTGTGTTGATAGGTTCAGTGGTCTGCAATCCGATAGCTGCCAACTTCTCTGGTTTTCTGGACTTAGCTAGCATTTCTGTTTTTGCCTCCTACGGTGACTCAATCATAACAGGAGGTTATCTGATTAACATAAAGGCTGAACTTCTAGTTTAATTGGTCAGTTTGCATACATGAACATATATGGAAGAGTTTACCAAAAAAGCGGATTCTAGCAATATAATTTGCGGCCTATTGTTTTTACAGTGTCAGCATGTTCTGGTATCGGCTGGCACATCTGGCCTTACTTCCCCATTTCCTATGTCTGCTAGATATTTCTCAAGTTGTTTGTCCAGACAGGTTTCATGGGGTCAGGTCAGCTGCAGTAACTAGTAAAAAAGTTCAAGACAGCTATGATTATATCTCTAAGCGAGCATATATGAATATAGAGTGTATATGTGGAGTTTATATGGCGTATATAGCATGCAAGTGAGATCTATATGAAATATACATATATATTCCCATAACACTAACAGTAACCCTAACAGTAACCCAAACTTTAGCCTAACACTAACCCTAACTATAACATTAACTGTAGCCTGGCTTATCTGGTTTTCCATTGACAGATGATGGACCTGAGTGAGGACTTGTTTTTTGTGAGATGAGAATTGGTATTATTTTCGCCTACATAACATTGATTGATTTCTTTTTATTCAATATTTGGGAGGCAGAATGAACAAACAGTTGAACACCACACACTACTGGTTCATCAAACAAGGTTTTCTATTAGACTGTGAACTGTCATTGTCTTGGTAAATAATTAGTTTTTTACATAGCTTGCCATTGTTATGGACAGTTTAAGTTGAAATATTCAAAAATATAAAACTCAAGGATATTTTATTAAAAAAATGTTTTTTATCTTAGCAGATGACTGTACCAGGAGATCAGAGGGACAGCTGACATCTTCAATTTTTAAATCTGATGATCTTGAGATCCTACAAGATACAACTGAAGTGATTGCTGTTACTCCAGATATATCATCATCTATTTACAGCAAAGATCTGTCTGATCCTATGAAACAGGTCCCACCTTCTGTTTCATTACTGACTACTAAGGAAAATCAAAGTCACAAAAGAGGCATTAAAAAACAAACTGGTCCTAAAGCAAAGAAGTCATTTTCATGTTCAGATTGTGGGAAATGTTTTAACAAGAAATCTCATTTTGTTACACACCAGAGAACTCACACAGGGGAGAAGCCTTTTTCCTGTTCAGAATGTGGGAAATGTTTTATAAATACATCAAATCTTATTGCACATCAGAGAACTCACTCAGGGGAGAAGCCTTTTTCATGTTCAGAATGTGGGAAATGTTTTAGCTGGAAAAAACTATTGGTTAATCACCATAGAATTCACACAGGGGAGAAGCCTTTTTCCTGTTCAGAATGTGGGAAATGTTTTACAGATACTGCAAATCTTATTGCACATCAGAGAACTCACACAGGGAAGAAGCCTTTTTCATGTTCAGAATGTGGTAGATGTTTTAGCTGGAAAAAACTATTGGTTAATCACCATAGAATTCACACAGGGGAGAAGCCTTTTTCCTGTTCAGAATGTGGGAAATGTTTTATAAATACATCAAATCTTATTGCACATCAGAGAACTCACACAGGGAAGAAGCCTTTTTCATGTTCAGAATGTGGTAAATGTTTTAGCTGGAAAAAACTATTGGTTAATCACCATAGAATTCACACAGGGGAAAAGCTTTTTTCCTGTTCAGAATGTGGGAAATGTTTTAACCAGAAAGGGAATCTTGATGAACACAAAAGAACCCAGACAGGAGAGAAGCTTTTTTCATGTTCAGAATGTGGGAAATGTTTTATTCAGAATTCAAGTCTTGTTACACATGAGAAAATTCACACAGCAGAGAAGCCATGTTCAGAATGTGGGAAATGTTTTACCTGGAAATCACAATTGGTTAATCACCATAGAACTCACACAGGGGAGAAGCCTTTTTCCTGTTCAGAATGTGGGAAATGTTTTAACTGGAAATCACAATTGGTTAATCACCATAGAACTCACACAGGGGAGAAGCCTTTTTCCTGTTCAGAATGTGGAAAATGTTTTAACCAGAAATCAGATTTGGTTAATCACCATAGAACTCACACAGGGGAGAAGCCTTTTTCCTGTTTAGAATGTGGGAAATGTTTTAACTGGAAATCAGATTTGGTTAATCACCATAGAACTCACACAGGGAAGAAGCCTTTTTCCTGTTCAGAATGTGGGAAATGTTTTAACTGGAGATTCTGGCTTGGCTTTTATCCTAAGTCATGTAACTAGGCTCGTTAAAGGGTCAACATTGACTTTTAGGATTGCTACCTCCAATAGGTGGCACTAGAGTTCTAGTCCTCTTCCTCTCTGAAGAGACAATTTGCATAATTAGCATATTTCACAGAGGAGCATTGCGGCTTTAAGTCTCCTCACCTCGACATGCTTAGCATGTCATTCTCCGCAAGGAGAAATGATACTTCTTGGATATCGGTCAGACGCCTCTCTCACAGCCAAACCAGATCTTCTCCCACTTTGCACTGATGAGGGGCAGTACCCCGAAACACAGTGTCTGCAAATGGAGATTCTGGCTTGGCTTTTATCCTAAGTCATGTAACTAGGCTCGTTAAAGGGTCAACATTGACTTTTAGGATTGCTACCTCCAATAGGTGGCACTAGAGTTCTAGTCCTCTTCCTCTCTGAAGAGACAATTTGCATAATTAGCATAATATAAATACACATATTTCACACTGCATTAAAATGTACAGCAAAATGTAAATACCAATTGCATACAAATAAAGCAAAACATAATATGCATTAAATCACAGTGGCCTTGTGTTATTATTCCAGTGATGAGATCTACCTGACTACTAAATCATACCTACATCTACGAGAACAAAAAAAAAAGAAAAAACTATTCTGCAGCCTACTTCCACACACTTAGTTGTTTATTATGTGACATCTACACTCTGCAAAGTAAGGTGAGAGGAATTCCACCTCTCCCATATCTTGTCGAATTTACCTGGGCACCCTCTATTCTGATATAACGTGCGCTCATATGGAATAATCGAGTTTACCAGGCTGATCCAGGACCCGAGAGAGGGAGATGAACTCCTCATCCACCGCAATGCCAATACCTTTCGTGCCATAAACAGTGTCTCTCTTAGGAATATCCCATCATATTGACCCCGTGTCTCCTCATCCCATACTCCAAGTAGACAGACCAGTGGCTCAAGGGGAACAGAAATTTGTACCAGAGACGTCAGTAGTGATGTCACTTCCCTCCAATATTGTGCAACAACCGGACAACACCAAATCATATGAACAAAGTCTGCATCTATTGAATGACATCTCAAACATTAAGATGGGTATCGGCCCATCTTAAAGAGCCAAGTTGGAGTCAAATATGATTGATTTATAATGTATAACTGTATCATCCTGTTTTTAACAGACAGAGATACCTTGATCGATGACTCTAGAATTTCTTCCCACTCCTCTCCCTGTGTATCTGGGATGAGCCTTTCCCACTTCTTAACGGAGTCTATGGTGGATTCTGTCCCTATTGACAACAGATATGTATATAGAGAGGAGATGAGACCCTGGGGGCCCTGTGATTTAAGGATCCCTATCAAGGGTAGAGATGAAATAGCATTATCTGTACCTATCCATCTCATATGTGATTGAAACGCTGATCTTAGCTGTAAATAATGAAAGAACTGAGACCTCAGGACACTGCGATTAATTTGTAATTGTTCAAAAGAGATCAAAGTTCCACGGTCATACAGATCGCCTATCGTAGAGACACTATATTGAGCCCAAAACTCAGCAGATGGATGTTCAAGTAACGCCGGAAGGTAACCATTATTCCATAGGGGCATCTCAGCTACAATATCCTCAAATCCAACCACCCTCTTGATCTGTTTCCATATTGATCGTGCCAGACGAAGCAGGGGCAGCAGTCGTGAGACATTTGTTTTCCTCATTTCCAAAAATCCCAACGGGCAACTAGTTTGTGCGGCATGAAGTAAATGGTTTTCAGAATTAGGTAGGTGACCGCCGGGCATCCACATGCTTATGGCTTTGGCCTGCCCAGACAAATAATACAGGAAGAAATCGGGTAGCGCTGCCCCCCTCCCTTATTGGGCCTCTGCAAAGTGGCTAGCTTAAGTTTGGGCCTAGTTTTCCCCCATATAAAAGATGTGATTTGGGAATTCAAATTAGCGAAAAAGGATCTGGGCACCACTACAGCACTATGTTGAAGAAAGTAGCTAAGTTTGGGGAGTAATATCATTTTAATTAAATTAATACGTCCGGCCACAGACAGTGGAAGATTACCTCAAATTTGACTTTAACCATCTCCTGTAGCGGATATATATTAAGGTGCAAATCAAGTTTACTGTCTTTAGAAATATGGACACCCAGGCATTTAAAACTGGTTACAATGGTTAGCAAGGAGAGAGTCTCAAGTCGTGGCTCGGAGCATGGGAAAGAGGCATCAGAGCAGATTTCCCCCAATTTATATATAGGCCAGAAAATTTACCAAATTTATTGATAATAGTGATCACTCTTGTCAGGGTTTCCTCCGCTTTGTCCATAAATATCACCATGTCATCAGCATATAGGCCTATGGTGTCTGTCCGACCTGCTATTTCTATACCAGCAACATTAGGGGAAGATCTTATACGAATTGCCAGTGCCTCCATAGCAAGAGCAAAAAGGGCCGGGGAAAGGGGACACCCCTGACGAGTTCCCCTATGCCGTGAAAATGGCTCAGATATGGAATTATTTACAATGACCCGGGCCTTAGGCTTCATGTACAAAATACTGACCCATTTTTGAAATCTATCACCGAATCCATACCTCTGCAAACATGCACGGAGAAAAGGCCATTCAAGAGAGTCAAAGGCCTTGGCCGCTACCATCAATACCAATGCCCATTCATTGTCCTGCACCAGAGAGCTATATTGGACCACTGACTGGACTCGTCTAATATTAATGGAGGTGCTCTTACCAGGCATAAAGCCAGTTTGGTCAGAGTGTACAAGATCTAATATGACTGAATTCAACCTCTTGGCCAAAATTTTTGTAAAAATCTAATAATCCACATTTACCAATGATATGGGCCGATAAGATCCACAATCTAAAGGATCTTTCCCCTCCTTTTTAAGAACTATTATATTGGCCTCATAGAAGGATTCCGGCATGCATCCCCCCTCCCAAATCCCACGAAACACCGTCAACAAAAGAGGCGCCAGTATCTCCTGGTATTTCCTATACAGTTCAACAGGAAAGCCATCCGGCCCAGGGGCCTTCCCAGAGGCCATATCCTTTATGGCATCCTCCACCTCCTCCAGAGTAAATTCAGCATCCATAAAGGCCCGCTGGGAAGGACTCAGCGTAGGAAACTCCATATCTGACAAGTAATTTAGACACTCCCGGCCGTCCATATCAGTTTTAGAATTATACAATGAACTATAAGGCTATGTGCCCACGTTGCGTGTTAAAACGCACACCAAAAACCGGACTCCTTTCCAGAAATTGCGCATTTTTTTCCGCGCGATTTCACCGCGATTATGATCGCGATTTTGCCGCGATTTTCGTGTGCGATATTCAAGCACTTTCCAAGCGATTTGAAACATCGCTTGGAAAGTGATTGACAGGTTGGTCACACTCGTCAAACATAGTGTTTGACAAGTGTGACCAGGTTTTTACTATTGAGGCCACCTATGCGGCATCAATAGTAAAAGATAGAATGTTAAAATGCTAAAAAAAATCGGTGTATATTTACCTTCCGGCGTCCCGCGCTGCATTCCTGGGCCTCAGTGTTCCCAGCGATGCCTTGCGAGACCTGTGATGACGTAGTCTCGCGTTGCTATAGCGATCTCGCGAGACCGCTAGAGTCACGCGAGACTACGTCTCACAGAACCGTGCTGCAAGGCATTACTGGGAACGCTTAGGCCGGGAATGCAGCGCGGGACGCCGGAAGGTAAATATACCCAGATTTTTTATTTTTTATTTTTTTTTTTACAGGGGTATGGTACCCAGGGCCTGGAGGACAGTCTCCTCTCCTCCACACCGTGGGTACCAACCGCACATGAGACGCTTAACTTCCCGCATGGTGGGCATAGCCACATGCGGGAGGTAAGCGATTCTCATGCATTCCTATGGGTGCGGAATCGCGGCAATTCTTTGCGATTCCGCACAAAAGAATGAGCATGCTGCGATTTTTTCCGCGATGCGATTCTGCTGTGGAAAAAAGCGCAGCATTAGCACAGCATGTGCAGAATGCCATAGGAATGCATGGGGGGCGTTCTGTACACGATTTTTAAACGTTTTCGTGCCGAAAATCGCGGCAAAAATGCTTAAAAATCGCTACGTGGGCACACAGCCTTATAATCAGAAAAACATTTCAGAATTTCCTCCGTTGAAGAAACCAGAGTACCATCCATGTTGCGAATCTGTAGAATTGTGTTAGTTGTATTATGCTGTCGCACCAAATCAGCCAAGAATTTACTCGCCTGATTCCCCATTTCAAAATAAGATTGTCTAGTAAAAAATAGTTTACGTTTAGTTTTAGTATCAATGTATTGAGTATATAGCCTTTGAGCAGTCAACCACTCCACCCTATTGCTGTTAGTTTGATCAGATACTGTATATAGGCTGCCTCCGAATTTTTCAGACGTTGCTCCATCTCGCCATCCTCCTCCGATGTCACCCGTTTAATATAAGAGATCGTAGAGTATAAACAACCCCTCAGATAAGCTTTAAGAGTGTCCCAAAATATATTAACATTTCGGGGTTCAGGGTGGGACGAGACGAAGCAACGTAACTGATCTATCGATCTATCAGGCGATTTTATCAACTTCAGCCAAAAGGGTTCAACTTCCATGTTATCCTGTTGGTCGATGGGCCAAATTTAAGCTTAAGAACAACCGGACAATGGTCTGAAATCCCCCTAGTGCCATGTTCAATATTGTCAACGCATATCGCTAGGCTGCTGGATCCAAAAATGTCATCTATACGAGATAGGGAGCGTTTAATGGAGGAATGGCAAGTATACTCCCTTGTCTCAGGATGGCGCATTCTCCATAGATCTAGCCACCCGCTTCCCGCCATGAATTGTGACAGCTGGGATGTAACCGGGGGGGATGTCCCGTTCCGCACCCCATCATCCAGCCTTAGCTTATCTAGATGATTATGCATCACTAGTGTTGAGCGATACCATCCGATACCCTAAAATATTGGATCGGATGGTATCGGCCCGATACGAAAAAAGTATCGGGTATCTCCGATACCGGAAGTCCCATTCAAGTCTATGGGACTTCCGGTATCGGAATAAGAAAAACCCTTTTCTGTCCTTGTACAGCCTCTCGGGGGGGTGTACGGACCTTCCGGGGGTCTGTGCCGACTGCCCGGGGGTCTGTGCGGACTGCCGGGGGTCTGTACCGGCCTGCCGGGGGGGGCTGTGCCGGCCTGCCGGTGGTCTGTACCGACTGTCCGGGGGTCTGTGCGGGCTGCGGGGGTCTGTACCGGCCTGCCGGGGGGCTGTGCCGGCCTGCCGGTGGTCTGTACCGACTGTCCGGGGGTCTGTGCGGGCTGCGGGGGTCTGCACCGGCCTGCCGGGGTGCTGTGCTGGCCTGCCGGTGGTCTGTACCGACTGTTCGGGGGTCTGTGCAGGCTGCGGGGGACTGTACCGGCCTGCCGGGGGGCTGTGCCGACTGTCCGGGGGTCTGTGCAGCCTGCGGAGGTCTGTGCAGGATTGTCCGATAGGACTACAAGTCCCCTCGGGCGATGCCTGCTACCATGACGGTGATTGACACATTAGCCAATGATGGGACAGTAGTAGTCCCATCATCCGGCTAATGTGCTGAATATACAAAAAAAAAATACATACATACATACTACATACATACTACATATATACTACATGCATGCAACATACATACATATATACTACATATATACTACATGCAACATGCATACTACATATATACTACATGCATGCAACATACATACATACAACATATATACCACATGCATGCAACATGCATATATACAACATATATACTACATGCAACATACATACTACATATATACTACATGCATGCAACATACATATATACTACATATATACTACATGCATGCAACATACATATATACTACATATATACTACATGCATGCAACATACATACTACATATATACTACATGCATGCAACATACATACATACTACATATATACCACATGCATGCAACATGCATACTACATATATACCACATATATACTGCATGCATGCAACATACATACACTCACTGGCCACTTTATTAGGTACACCTGTCCAACTGTGTGTTAAGACTTAATTTCTAATCAGCCAATCACATGGCGGCAACTCAGTGCATTTAGGCATGTAGACATGGTCAAGACAATCTCCTGCAGTTCAAACCGAGCATCAGTATGGGGAAGAAAGGTGATTTGAGTGCCTTTGAACGTGGCATGATTGTTGGTGCCAGAAGGGCTGGTCTGAGTATTTCAGAAACTGCTGATCTACTGGGATTTTCACGCACAACCATCTCTAGGGTTTACAGAGAATGGTCCGAAAAAGAAAAAAAATCCAGTGAGCGGCAGTTCTGTGGCCGGAAATGCCTTGTTGATGCCAGAGGTCAGAGGAGAATGGGCAGACTGGTTCGAGCTGATAGAAAGGCAACAGTGACTCAAATTGCCACCCGTTACAACCAAGGTAGGCAGAAGAGCATCTCTGAACGCACAGTGCGTCGAACTTTGAGGCAGATGGGCTACAGCAGCAGAAGACCACACTGGGTACCACTCCTCTCAGCTAAGAACAGGAAACTGAGGCTACAATTTGCACAAGCTCATCGAAATTGGACAGTAGAAGATTGGAAAAACGTTGCCTGGTCTGATGAGTCTCGATTTCTGCTGCGACATTCGGATGGTAGGGTCAGAATTTGGCGTAAACAACATGAAAGCATGGATCCATCCTGCCTTGTATCAACGGTTCAGGCTGGTGGTGGTGGTGTCATGGTGTGGGGAATTTTTTCTTGGCACTCTTTGGGCCCCTTGGTACCAATTGAGCATCGTTGCAACGCCACAGCCTACCTGAGTATTGTTGCTGACCATGTCCATCCCTTTATGACCACAATGTACCCAACATCTGATGGCTACTTTCAGCAGGATAATGCGCCATGTCATAAAGCTCGAATCATCTCAGATTGGTTTCTTGAACATGACAATGAGTTCACTGTACTCAAATGGCCTCCTCAGTCACCAGATCTCAATCCAATAGAGCATCTTTGGGATGTGGTGGAACGGGAGATTCGCATCAGGGATGTGCAGCCGACAAATCTGCGCCAACTGTGTGATGCCATCATGTCAATATGGTCCAAAATCTCTGAGGAATGCTTCCAGCACCTTGTTGAATCTCTGCCACGAAGAATTGAGGCAGTTCTGAAGGCAAAAGGGGGTCCAACCCGTTACTAGCATGGTGTACCTAATAAAGTGGCCAGTGAGTGTATATGCAACATGCATACTACATATATACTACATGCAACATGCATACTACATATATACTACATACATGCAACATGCATACTACATATATACCACATATATACTACATGCATGCAACATACATATATACTACATGCATGCAACATACATATATACTACATATATACTACATGCAACATGCATACTACATATATACTACATGCATACTACATATATACCACATGCATGCAACATACATACATACTACTAGTGTTGAGCATTCCGATACTGCAAATATCGGGTATCGGCCGATATTCGCTGTATCGGAATTCCGATACCGAGTACCGATATTTTTTCAATATCGGATATCGGAATCGGAAGTTCCCATAATACAAAGAGCCACTGCTGTGGCTCTGATTGGCTGCCGAAATGACGTCATCATGATGCGCGGTCTGTGCGCATCATGATGCGCCGTTAGTTCGGGCCTTCCGGGGGGTCTATGCCGACTGCCTGGGGGTCTGTACCGGCCTGCCGGGGGTCTGAGCCAGCCTGCCGGGGGTCTGTGCCGACTGCCCGGGGCTCTGTACCGGCCTGCCGGGAGTCTGTGCCGACTGCCCGGAGGTCTGTGCTGACTGCCTGGGGGTCTGTGCGGACTGCCAGGGGTCTGTGCCGGTCTGCCGGGGGTCTGTGCCGGCCTGCCGGTGGTCTGTACTGACTGTCCGGGGGTCTGTGCAGGCTGCGGGGGTCTGTACCGGCCTGCCGGGGGGCTGTGCCGGCCTGCCGGTGGTCTGTACCGACTGTCCGGGGGTCTGAGCGGACTGCCGGGGGTCTGTGCCGACTGCCCAGGTGTCTGTGCGGACTGCCGGGGGGCTGTGCCGGCCTGCCGGTGGTCTGTACCGACTGTCCGGGGGTCTGTGCAGGCTGCGGGGGTCTGTACCGGCCTGCCGGGGGGCTGTGCCGGCCTGCCGGTGGTCTGTACCGACTGTCCGGGGGTCTGAGCGGACTGCCGGGGGTCTGTACCGGCCGGTACAGACCCCCGCAGCCTGCACAGACCCCCGGACAGTCGGTACAGACCACCGGCAGGCCGGCACAGCCCCCCGGCAGGCCGGCACAGCCCCCCGGCAGGCCGGTACAGACCACCGGCAGTCTGCTCAGACCCCCGGACAGTCGGTACAGACCACCGGCAGGCCGGCACAGCCCCCCAGCAGGTCGGTACAGACCCCCGCAGCCTGCACAGCCCCCCGGCAGGCTGGCACAGCCCCCCGGCAGGCCGGTACAGACCCCCGGCAGTCCGCACAGACACCTGGGCAGTCGGCACAGACCCCCGGGCAGTCGGCACAGACCACCGGCAGGCCGGCACAGCCCCCCGGGAGGCCGGTACGGACCCCCGGCAGTCAGCACAGACCCTGGGCAGTCGGCACAGACCCCCGGCAGGCCGGTACAGAACCTCGGGCAGTCGGCATAGACCCCCCGGAAGGCCCGAACTGACGGCGCATCATGATGCGCACAGACCGCGCATCATGATGACGTCATTTCGGCAGCCAATCAGAGCCACAGCAGTGGCTCTTTGCATTATGGGAACTTCCGATTCCGATATCCGATATTGAAAAAATATCGGTACTCGGTATCGGAATTCCGATACAGCGAATATCGGCCGATACCCGACATTTGCAGTATCGGAATGCTCAACACTATTCATCACCAAATTAAAATCTCCCATACAAATAACATGAGCATCTGGGTAATTCAGGGCGAAACGCAATGCCTTCTGGATAATGGACATATTTGCTGGAGGAGGGTTGTAAATACACAGGATAACATATTTCTGAGAGTCAATTAGCGCATGTACAAACACAAATCGTCCCTCAGGGTCTTTCCAGGCCTCCCTGGTCTCCCACCGAACATCTTTATGTATTAATAGTGAAACTCCCCTGGAATAGCTGGTGTGAAAGGCATGTATAAACCACTGTACCCATGGTTTTTGCACCCACCGAACCATATCCCTGGTCAGGTGCGTCTCAACCAGAGCCACAATATGAGGGCGATATTGTCTAATCTGTGAGAATACCTTAATTTTCTTTCGGGGGGGGTTTATGCCCCTTACATTCCAGGTCATAGAAATTAGCTCAGAACCCATTCCCGCCTATCTGGGTATGTTGCGCAGTGGTACCCGAACAGAATGCAGAGACATTACCTAGAGAACAAAGTTGGCATCGGCTGCGGCATTTATCTAAATACCTATAAAAACTAAAACCTTGAAAAGAGAAAACACAAAACAAGAACTTAGTGATGTAGAAGCACAGTCTCACGCCCCCATCAAAAAATAAGGAAGGGGATACCATCACTGAACACAGCGTCCGGTATTGTTGGTAACTGGATCCTTGCCGAAGAAGCTCCAATTAGACCTGTAACTGAAAGGATTCAAATTAACAGCCGTCACATTAGGATTCCTTCGCAGGGGATCCCCCATGGGACTGCAGCCACTCAGCCGCCTCCGCCGGATCTGTAAAAAACACGGAGGTACCTCCGTGATCAACCCGGAGCCGGGCCGGGTATATCATCGAGTACACAATGTTTCTGTCCCTGAGCCGTTTCTTGACCTCGATGAACTGTGCCCGCTGCTTCTGCAATTCCATGGAGAAGTCCGGAAAGATGGAGACGACAGCATTATTGAATTTGATGGGACTTTTTAGTTGTGCAGACGTAGAGTGGTGTCCCTGTCCTTACAATTGAGCAGGCGTGCCAGGAAAGGCTGAGGTGGGGCCCCCGGAGACAGGAGTTTTGTAAGGACCCTGTGGGCTCTTTCAATAGCGAACATTGGGGAGAATTCATCCCCCAGGGAGGTCTTAAGCCAGTCCTCCAGAAACTGCTCAGGATGCTGACCTTCCGAGCGCTCAGGCAGGCCAATAATGCGGATATTATTCCGACGCATTCTATTTTCCAAGTCGTCCGCCTTTTGTTTCCAAGCATTCATGGAGCCCGCCACCTTCGTCAATTTGGCCTCCATAGGTGTAATGTTATGCTCCACCCTGGAAACCCTCGTCTCCACCTCCGTAATACGTCCCTTCATGGCCTGCATATCGTGACGAAGCCTCCCCACCTCCGTGTAGACATCCTCGATTTTCTCCATCAGGGATGTCCTGGTCAGCGAGATAGCCTGCATCAACTGCTCAGATGCCTGTTTGAGGGTCAACTCCTCCTGCTCCGTCTCCTCCTCATCCGCAGAAGGGCTATTTTTGCGTTGAACTTGAGAGGAGGTATTCCTAAGGAGTCGGGCACTTTCGGAGGGGTTGGGTCTTGCATACTCTTTTAATTTTTCTGCCGCTCCTGGCCCTTTAAATCGACTCATGACTGATTGCAATACGATCTAGTGAGGCAGTCAGAAATATGTACCCCGGACAATTCCCACCGCAGAGGGCAATCACAGCAGGGTTAATAATAGATATTATAGTTTCAGCATAGGCCGCAGATAGGAGGCTATATATAATCGTGAGCACTATTCATAAGAGTCCCTTGCGGCCAGGGGAGGGAGAGGGATCCCCACACAGACAGCAGTAGTGGGGGAGGGTGCTCAAAGCCTCCCTCAGTAATGGCACCAGCCAGCGCAGTGAGGGGTTAACGGAGGGGAGAATAACACGCAGGGTCCAATTTTCCAGGGCACTCACCACGTGTCCCCTCTATCGGTCTGCCAGTATCTTCACTGCCTGCGGTGCAGCGGTGTGAATCAGCGCCGCAGCTCTCAGCAGCAGAGCCGCGCGCCCAAGATGGCCACCACCTCGTGGAGGAGCAGGATCAGCCGCCCGCCTGCAGCAACCACCTCACGCTCTCTTGCGGGGCACCAGGGGGTCCCAACGTCCAGGGGGTCCAGATCGCCACCAGTAAGTTATGTAGAAAGGGGTCTAGATGCCAGGATTTCTTCAGGATTCTAAGGAGCTCTTTCAGCTGCGTCCTCTTCTGCACGCTACATAGCCACGCCCCCAATATTGACCTATTTTCAAGCGAGACTAAACAAAAAAAACTAAAATCATATTATCCGAAACAGTCAGAAAACTAGCCCCATATTGGCAGATCCCAGACCTCAGACTATATACTGTGTAAGTTTATAAGCCCCTCCAGTGTGAGGAATAGATAGTATGTGACAATACAGTATCATTCTTGTGTTTTTCTCCTGTAGGGACTGCCCTAGTTTGGTAATGTAACTGCTGTTAATTAGTAGTGCAGACAAATTGTCCTAGACTAAACTCAGTCTTCAGACGGCCCAATATGTACCACTCAGGGAAAACTTACCTGCTCCAAAGATCATTAGCAGCTTCTAACTAATGGCCATGCTGCGGTCTGTCAGGGAATGAGTGCAATATCGTTATAGAGACTAGGGATATGTGCAGTCATAATGTCTGGGGGATCTGTGCCATTATTTAGTATGAATATGGAAATTATCTCTGAAAGGTAAGTGTTCCCTGAGCGGTATATACGGCATTGTCACATACTATCTATTCCTGACACTGGAGGGGCTTATAAACTTACACAGTATATAGTCTGAGGTCTGGGATCTGCCAATATGGGGCTAGTTTTCTGACTGTTTCGGATAACATGATACATGATTTTAGGGTTTTCTTCGTCTAGTCCTGCTTGAATATAGTTCAATATTAAATAGTCTCCTGATGAATGAATGATGAATCCAATGAATATTCATTTCTCTTAAGTAGCGGCACACGTGACCGCCGGCAGCAGCAGGAAGCCGGTGACTGACACTGCGCGCTACCGAAGAGGAATGAATACTCACTGCTCTCTGTGCACACAGTCCCGGTGAGTGCTCCGGCAGCTGTGCTCTGTATATGAGCAGTGCATGACGTCCCTGCCATGTGCTGCTTACAAGCATAAAGCAGTTGCTGGCATCGGAGCAGGATGCTGTGAGGGAGCGCCGGGTAGGTAAGTGTAATTTTTTTAATGTATTTTGATGGGGCCATGTATACTAGGACTGGGATGGGGGCCAATCATACCAGAATAGCGATTGGGCCCTGCATAACAGGACGACATGGGGGCCCTGCATACCAGGATAAGGATGGGGCCAATCATACCAGAATAGCGATTGGGCCCTGCATAACAGGACGACATGGGGGCCCTGTATACCAGGATAGGGATGCAGCCATGCATACCAGGATAAGGATGCGGCCATGCATACCAGGACGAGATGGGGGCCCTGCATACCAGGGTAAGGATGGGGGCCATGCATACCAGGATAGGGATGAGGGCAATCATTCCTGCCAGGATAGGGATGAGTGATCCATGCATACCAGGATAGGGATGAGAGATCCATGCACACCAGGATAGGGATGAGGGAACCATATATACCAGGATGAGATGGGGACACTGCATACCAGGACAGGGATGGGGCCATGCATACCAGTATAGGAATGAGGGCCATGCATTCCAGAATGGGGATCAGGGGGCCATGCATACCAGGGTAGGGAATATTAAGTACAGAATCGACCACATTTTTTGCTTTAATTTTTTTCCCTAATTTCCTGCTCTGAAACGGGTGCGTTTTATAGTTCACAAAATACAGCATATATATTTTTTTTTTCTCAGTGAACTCATTCCTCATGTTTGGCCTCATTAAAATAAAACCAGTCATACTCCACTGGCGTGCCGGCTCCACTTCAGCGGTGTTGAGACTCACTGTCCCGGGGCTTATGTGAGGTTCTCACATCACACGAGCCCTGCACCCAATCAGCGTCAGCTTCACTGTTCCTTCCTTCGGATGTATTGAACATCGAGAGGAAGCCAGGGCTGCGGCTGCTCTCTGACGGCCTCATGATGCTTGATTTGTCTGAAGGTGGGGACAGTGACGTCAGCGCTGATTGGGCACAGGGCTCACATGACGTAAAAACCTCAAAAGAGCCCCAAGAACACAAGTGCCGACACCACTGAAACGGAGCCAGCATGGGAGGTTTGTGGAGGAATGAGAAGGGGTTGTCCAACTAGTTGTTAACCTTTTCATCAAAAATCCCACACAGGGAAAAGTCATTATTATACCTAGAGGGCGAGAAATGAATGACAGGAAAATTTTGTTGACCTTCAAAATAACTCAGACGGGCAGAACCTATTGTGAGGTAGCACTGTCATTCAAGTAGGGGATACTCGCTCAGCAGCCACAAAATCAGATCCGGCACAGATTTTCCATAAACTCATAACAGTCCATGCGGTTTATTCAGCAGCATAAACCCATAGCAGTAACATAAACTTCATAACATCAGTATAGCGTCCATGACAGAGTTCAGCTCTGTAATCCTTTAGCATACAGGTTAAGCAAATGTCCATTACACAGGCTCTTCAGCCTCAGTGTTATCTCACCCCGTCAGGGTCACTCATGGTTCCTTCACCATCATGCGGCAGACGTCCATTCCCTCCAGGGATTTACCAGGCACGTGCAGCCATTAACACAGGGTTCACTTACTGTCAGAAGGCAGCCCCATCTCACTCAGACGGGACCTTCCACACTGGACCAACCAGGTCCCACCATTCACCACATGTGACCTACCCTGGCCACGTTATATGGTCCATAGCCGCGCCCACCGGGTCACATGACTATGACCTCATCACAGGTCCTTCAACCACTCACACTCTTTACAACAGTGTTCTTTAAACACACCCCCTGGGTGGGTTTGTAGGTAGCCAGGTCCGCCCATCTCTCTAGTTACCTAGAGACTTCTCCCTGACACATTGAAGCAACACCTCAGCAATGTCCTTGCTGATCAACACACATACATAAGTCTCCATCTCAAGGCCACCCACCTTGAGATACATAACCATCCTTCAGGATTCTGACACTCATCCTCTCTCTTGGGACATCCACACAGCGCCCCCTAGCGGACACAGTGGTTACTACACCACACTATATTATTCACAAATTGTACAAAAACATGATGCACGCGGCGTGCGTTCAAGGATGGAATATGATATGGGAGTTTTATAGGATAAATTCAAGGTGAGAATATTATATGGGAGTTTTATAGGATAAATTCAAGGTGAGAATATTATATGGGAGTTTTATAGGATAAATACAAGGTGAGAATATTATATGGGAGTTTTATAGGATAAATACAAGGTGAGAATATTATATGGAAGTTTTATAGAATAAATTCAAGGTGAGAATATTATATGGGAGTTTTATAGGATAAATTCAAGGTGAGAATATTATATGGGAGTTTTATAGGATAAATTCAAGGTGAGAATATTATATGGGAGATTTATAGGATAAATTCAAGGTGAGAATATTATATGGGAGTTTTATAGAATAAATTCAAGGTGAGAATATTATATGGGAGTTTTATAGGATAAATTCAAGGTGAGAATATTATATGGGAGTTTTATAGGATAAATTCAAGGTGAGAATATTATATGGGAGATTTATAGGATAAATTCAAGGTGAGAATATTATATGGGAGTTTTATAGGATAAATTCAAGGTGAGAATATTATATGGGAGTTTTATAGAATAAATTCAAGGTGAGAATATTATATGGGAGTTTTATAGGATAAATTCAAGGTGAGAATATTATATGGGAGATTTATAGGATAAATTCAAGGTGAGAATATTATATGGGAGTTTTATAGAATAAATTCAAGGTGAGAATATTATATGGGAGTTTTATAGGATAAATTCAAGGTGAGAATATTATATGGGTGTTTTATAGGATAAATTCAAGGTGAGAATATTATATGGGAGTTTTATAAGATAAATTCAAGGTGAGAATATTATATGGGAGATTTATAGGATAAATTCAAGGTGAGAATATTATATGGGAGATTTATAGGATAAATTCAAGGTGAGAATATTATATGGGAGTTTTATAGGATAAATTCAAGGTGAGAATATTATATGGGAGTTTTATAGGATAAATTCAAGGTGAGAATATTATATGGGAGTTTTATAGGATAACTTCAAGGTGAGAATATTATATGGGAGTTTTATAGGATAAATACAAGGTGAGAATATTATATGGAAGTTTTATAGGATAAATTCAAGGATGGAATATTATATGTGAGTTTTATAGGATAAATTCAAGGTGAGAATATTATATGGGAGTTTTATAGAATAAATTCAAGGTGAGAATATTATATGGGAGTTTTATAGGATAAATTCAAGGTGAGAATATTATATGGGAGTTTTATAGGATAAATTCAAGGTGAGAATATTATATGGGAGTTTTTTAGGATAAATTCAAGGTGAGAATATTATATGGGAGTTTATAGGATAAATTCAAGGTGAGAATATTATATGGGAGTTTTATAAGATAAATTCAAGGTGAGAATATTATATGGGAGTTTTATAGGATAAATTCAAGGTGAGAATATTATATGGGAGATTTATAGGATAAATTCAAGGTGAGAATATTATATGGGAGTTTTATAGGATAAATTCAAGGTGAGAATATTATATGGGAGATTTATAGGATAAATTCAAGGTGAAAATATTATATAGGAGTTTTATAGAATAAATTCAAGGTGAGAATATTATATGGGAGTTTTATAGGATAGATTCAAGGTGAGAATATTATATGGGAGATTTATAGGATAAATTCAAGGTGAGAATATTATATGGGAGATTTATAGGATAAATTCAAGGTGAGAATATTATATAGGAGTTTTATAGAATAAATTCAAGGTGAGAATATTATATGGGAGTTTTATAGGATAGATTCAAGGTGAGAATATTATACGGGAGATTTATAGGATAAATTCAAGGTGAGAATATTATATGGGAGTTTTATAGAATAAATTCAAGGTGAGAATATTATATGGGAGTTTTATAGGATAAATTCAAGGTGAGAATATTATATGGGAGTTTTATAGGATAAATTCAAGGTGAGAATATTATATGGGAGTTTTTTTAGGATAAATTCAAGGTGAGAATATTATATGGGAGTTTATAGGATAAATTCAAGGTGAGAATATTATATGGGAGTTTTATAAGATAAATTCAAGGTGAGAATATTATATGGGAGTTTTATAGGATAAATTCAAGGTGAGAATATTATATGGGAGATTTATAGGATAAATTCAAGGTGAGAATATTATATAGGAGTTTTATAGAATAAATTCAAGGTGAGAATATTATATGGGAGTTTTATAGGATAGATTCAAGGTGAGAATATTATATGGGAGATTTATAGGATAAATTCAAGGTGAGAATATTATATGGGAGATTTATAGGATAAATTCAAGGTGAGAATATTATATAGGAGTTTTATAGAATAAATTCAAGGTGAGAATATTATATGGGAGTTTTATAGGATAGATTCAAGGTGAGAATATTATACGGGAGATTTATAGGATAAATTCAAGGTGAGAATATTATATGGGAGATTTATAGGATAAATTCAAGGTGAGAATATTATATGGGAGTTTTATAGGATAACTTCAAGGTGAGAATATTATATGGGAGTTTTATAGAATAAATTCAAGGTGAGAATATTATATGGGAGTTTTATAGGATAAATTCAAGGTGAGAATATTATATGGGAGTTTTATAGGATAGATTCAAGGTGAGAATATTATATGAGAGATTTATAGGATAAATTCAAGGTGAGAATATTATATGGGAGATTTATAGGATAAATTCAAGGTGAGAATATTATATGGGAGTTTATAGGATAAATTCAAGGTGAGAATATTATATGGGAGTTTTATAAGATAAATTCAAGGTGAGAATATTATATGGGAGTTTTATAGGATAAATTCAAGGTGAGAATATTATATGGGAGATTTATAGGATAAATTCAAGGTGAGAATATTATATGGGAGTTTTATAGGATAAATTCAAGGTGAGAATATTATATGGGAGATTTATAGGATAAATTCAAGGTGAAAATATTATATAGGAGTTTTATAGAATAAATTCAAGGTGAGAATATTATATGGGAGTTTTATAGGATAGATTCAAGGTGAGAATATTATATGGGAGATTTATAGGATAAATTCAAGGTGAGAATATTATATGGGAGATTTATAGGATAAATTCAAGGTGAGAATATTATATAGGAGTTTTATAGAATAAATTCAAGGTGAGAATATTATATGGGAGTTTTATAGGATAGATTCAAGGTGAGAATATTATACGGGAGATTTATAGGATAAATTCAAGGTGAGAATATTATATGGGAGTTTTATAGAATAAATTCAAGGTGAGAATATTATATGGGAGTTTTATAGGATAAATTCAAGGTGAGAATATTATATGGGAGTTTTATAGGATAAATTCAAGGTGAGAATATTATATGGGAGTTTTTTTAGGATAAATTCAAGGTGAGAATATTATATGGGAGTTTATAGGATAAATTCAAGGTGAGAATATTATATGGGAGTTTTATAAGATAAATTCAAGGTGAGAATATTATATGGGAGTTTTATAGGATAAATTCAAGGTGAGAATATTATATGGGAGATTTATAGGATAAATTCAAGGTGAGAATATTATATAGGAGTTTTATAGAATAAATTCAAGGTGAGAATATTATATGGGAGTTTTATAGGATAGATTCAAGGTGAGAATATTATATGGGAGATTTATAGGATAAATTCAAGGTGAGAATATTATATGGGAGATTTATAGGATAAATTCAAGGTGAGAATATTATATAGGAGTTTTATAGAATAAATTCAAGGTGAGAATATTATATGGGAGTTTTATAGGATAGATTCAAGGTGAGAATATTATACGGGAGATTTATAGGATAAATTCAAGGTGAGAATATTATATGGGAGATTTATAGGATAAATTCAAGGTGAGAATATTATATGGGAGTTTTATAGGATAACTTCAAGGTGAGAATATTATATGGGAGTTTTATAGAATAAATTCAAGGTGAGAATATTATATGGGAGTTTTATAGGATAAATTCAAGGTGAGAATATTATATGGGAGTTTTATAGGATAGATTCAAGGTGAGAATATTATATGAGAGATTTATAGGATAAATTCAAGGTGAGAATATTATATGGGAGATTTATAGGATAAATTCAAGGTGAGAATATTATATGGGAGATTTATAGGATAAATTCAAGGTGAGAATATTATATAGGAGTTTTATAGAATAAATTCAAGGTGAGAATATTATATAGGAGTTTTATAGAATAAATTCAAGGTGAGAATATTATATGGGAGTTTTATAGGATAGATTCAAGGTGAGAATATTATATGGGAGATTTATAGGATAAATTCAAGGTGAGAATATTATATGGGAGATTTATAGGATAAATTCAAGGTGAGAATATTATATAGGAGTTTTATAGAATAAATTCAAGGTGAGAATATTATATGGGAGTTTTATAGGATAGATTCAAGGTGAGAATATTATACGGGAGATTTATAGGATAAATTCAAGGTGAGAATATTATATGGGAGATTTATAGGATAAATTCAAGGTGAGAATATTATATGGGAGATTTATAGGATAAATTCAAGGTGAGAATATTATATGGGAGATTTATAGGATAAATTCAAGGTGAGAATATTATATGGGAGATTTATAGAATAAATTCAAGGTGAGAATATTATATAGGAGTTTTATAGAATAAATTCAAGGTGAGAATATTATATGGGAGTTTTATAGGATAGATTCAAGGTGAGAATATTATATGGGAGATTTATAGGATAAATTCAAGGTGAGAATATTATATGGGAGATTTATAGGATAAATTCAAGGTGAGAATATTATATAGGAGTTTTATAGAATAAATTCAAGGTGAGAATATTATATGGGAGTTTTATAGGATAGATTCAAGGTGAGAATATTATACGGGAGATTTATAGGATAAATTCAAGGTGAGAATATTATATGGGAGATTTATAGGATAAATTCAAGGTGAGAATATTATATGGGAGTTTTATAGGATAACTTCAAGGTGAGAATATTATATGGGAGTTTTATAGAATAAATTCAAGGTGAGAATATTATATGGGAGTTTTATAGGATAAATTCAAGGTGAGAATATTATATGGGAGTTTTATAGGATAGATTCAAGGTGAGAATATTATATGGGAGATTTATAGGATAAATTCAAGGTGAGAATATTATATGGGAGATTTATAGGATAAATTCAAGGTGAGAATATTATATGGGAGATTTATAGGATAAATTCAAGGTGAGAATATTATATAGGAGTTTTATAGAATAAATTCAAGGTGAGAATATTATATAGGAGTTTTATAGAATAAATTCAAGGTGAGAATATTATATGGGAGTTTTATAGGATAGATTCAAGGTGAGAATTTTATATGGGAGATTTATAGGATAAATTCAAGGTGAGAATATTATATGGGAGATTTATAGGATAAATTCAAGGTGAGAATATTATATAGGAGTTTTATAGAATAAATTCAAGGTGAGAATATTATATGGGAGTTTTATAGGATAGATTCAAGGTGAGAATATTATACGGGAGATTTATAGGATAAATTCAAGGTGAGAATATTATATGGGAGATTTATAGGATAAATTCAAGGTGAGAATATTATATGGGAGATTTATAGGATAAATTCAAGGTGAGAATATTATATGGGAGATTTATAGGATAAATTCAAGGTGAGAATATTATATGGGAGATTTATAGAATAAATTCAAGGTGAGAATATTATATAGGAGTTTTATAGAATAAATTCAAGGTGAGAATATTATATGGGAGTTTTATAGGATAGATTCAAGGTGAGAATATTATATGGGAGATTTATAGGATAAATTCAAGGTGAGAATATTATATGGGAGATTTATAGGATAAATTCAAGGTGAGAATATTATATAGGAGTTTTATAGAATAAATTCAAGGTGAGAATATTATATGGGAGTTTTATAGGATAGATTCAAGGTGAGAATATTATACGGGAGATTTATAGGATAAATTCAAGGTGAGAATATTATATGGGAGTTTTATAGGATAAATTCAAGGTGAGAATATTATATGGGAGTTTTATAGGATAAATTCAAGGTGAGAATATTATATGGGAGTTTTATAGAATAAATTCAAGGTGAGAATATTATATGGGAGTTTTACAGGATAAATTCAAGGTGAGAATATTATATGGGAGATTTATAGGATAAATTCAAGGTGAGAATATTATATGGGAGTTTTATAGGATAACTTCAAGGTGAGAATATTATATGGGAGTTTTATAGAATAAATTCAAGGTGAGAATATTATATGGGAGTTTTACAGGATAAACCAAATACCAACAGAAAATAAACGACCAAAACAAACATTTATCAGTAAAAATAACTCCTCTTTATTAGGTAAAGTATGAAAGAATTGCACCATTTTCCGATACCTGTCGCGTGTCCATTTTTCATGATTTTGGGCTGGGTTTGGGATTATTTTTTGTGTGCCAAGCTGATGATTTTAATGGAGACCATTTTGGTGCAGATACGATCTTTTGATCGCCCGTTATTGCATTTTAATGCAATGTTGCGGCGACCAAAAAAACATAATTCTGGTGTTTTGGCTTTTTCTCGTTACGCCATTTAGCGATCGGTTTAAATGTTTTTTTTATATTGATAGATCGGGCGATTCTGAACGCGGTGATACCAAATATGTATATGTTTTAGTTTCTTTCTATTGTTTTATTTTGAATGGGGCGAAAGGGCAGTGATTTAAACTTTTATATATTTTTTATATATTTTTAAAAACTTTTTTTACTTTTGGCATTGTGAAGACATACAGCATTGTATCTTAATTAACCAGATGACTATTTTTTAGCAAACGAAGAATAATAGAATGTTATCTGTATGTTGGCTTTAAAGTTAAGTGTAGATTTCTAGTTGGTCAAGAAAACAGACTTTTGTTTGTGTAAGTCGGTAATAAATGACTATTATTGTGCTTATCCTTGATCACTAGTGATGATTGCTGATTTGCTAATTATACATTGTGTTATGGAGCCAGTTTGTTGACTTCTAAAGCAGAGAGGGAAAAACTATGCAAATAGTTTAAATATTCAAGTAATGCTATAATAATCTCATCTCCATTCTTAAGGCCCTTTTACATTTAGCGATGCACCAGCGATCCAACCAGCGATCCGACCCGGTCAGGATCGCTGGTGCATCGCTAAATGATCGCTAGTGAGCTTTCATACAGAAAGATCTCACAGCGATGCAGCAGCGACGCAGCGCACGATACTTACCTTTCACACACAGCGATCCTGCGTCCTCCCGCCCGCCTCCACGCGTCGCTGGACGTCACAGCAGGAAGTCTCCGCAGGAAGCGCCCGACGAGAAATGGAGCCGGACATTCTCGCGCGATCAGCGATGGACAGCGGGGGAGCCGGTCGCTGGTAAGTATCACACATAGCGATATCGCTAGCAATATCGCTATAACGTCACAAAACCAGTGACGATTTAGCGATATTGCTAGCGATATTGCTTAGTGTAAAACCCCCTTTAGGGTCCCGTTACACTAAACAATGCACCAGCGATCCCGACAACGATACGACCTGCTCAGGATCCCTGGTGAGCTGTCAAACAGGCAGATCTCACCAGCGGTCAGGACAAACGAGGACGCTGGTATTCAAGGTAAACAGCGGGTAACTAAGCGCCGCGACACTAATGTGCGCCATCTTGGGTGCTGTGCGGGGACTGTTCTATGTGTTATCTGCCTGTTCTGTGGTAGAATAAAGCATTGCCCACACTGTGTTACCCTCACCCTGTGTTGCCTGAGTAGCGTTTTGCCCATATTAAAAGGAGAGCGGGAGTTCGGCGGGACGATCCCTGGTCCATGCGTTTTCAGCTAGTGGGCAGCGCTCATAGCATTCCAGCAGTGACAACCATAGACTTCTGCTGGAGGCCTCTCGTTGTCATGCCAACCCATTGGTGACCCGCGATCATGTGACAGGGTCACTGATGGGCGGGATTTCCGGCGCACTTGCTGACATGTGCCAGAAAAGATGTGGGCTCAGCGCTGGAGCCGACATCAAATGGGACAGTCCAACATCGGCATACATTTACCCCTGATGTCAGAAAGGGGTTAAAGGGGATTGTTTTCACAGAGACAGAAGTGGTGATCAATCATGTATACATACAGATAATTACAGAAATACACAGCTTCTAATGGTAAATAGTATAGAGTTACCACAAGAAATATAATTTGTGTAAACCAGGTGTAGATATAAAAATTCAGGCAAATGTCAAATGTAGCGCCATCTAGTGGCCATGTGCAAAAGTGCCATCATAGAGTAAAATGTATCCTAAGAGAGCGTCACTATCAAGGTGGAGATGAGATTAAAGGGAAGGTGCCGTGATTTTTGATAATTTATTATAAAAATGAAAATTATGTAAAAAGATGTTTTCATCTAAGCTTGACGCTGTTATGTTTATTTTTTTACTCTTTTAGTGCAGCCACTGGGTGCTGCCATTTTACCTTGCAGGTCTGTAATGGCTGCTGAACGACACTTTCCGTCATCAAATACGGCAGTCCCTGGGCATAGGAGACAGCGGTCGGACACCGAACCTATCTCTCACTCAATTCACAGCTGTAGTTATGGCCAGGCGCCATTTTATTAGACACCAGCGCTTATCCGCTGAGCTCCATTTACACTATCGCTAGCCCTATTATGCCGGATGCTGTACTGTTCACTTCCAGCATAACAGGTCTCGGATGGTCACACCACACCTACCGGAGGAGGTGCAGGAGATCAGGACAGGATACCGGAGAAGCTCCTGGAGACCTGATGAGCTGCTGCCTGATGGAGAACCGATGAACTGCTGCCTGATGGAGACCCAACGAACTGCTGCCTGCTGGAGACCCAACGAACTGCTGTCTGCTGTAGACTCGATGAGCTGCTGTCTGCTGTAGACCCGACGAACTGCTGTCTGCTGGAGACCCGACGCGCTGCTGCCTGCTGGAGACCCGACGAGCTGCTGTCTGCTGGAGACCCGACGCGCTGCTGCCTGATGGAGACCCGACGAGCTGCTGTCTTCTGGAAACCCAATGAACTGCTGTCTGCTGTAGACCCAATGAACTGCTGCCTGCTGGAGACCCGACGAACTGCTGCCTGCTGGAGACCCGACGCGCTGCTGCCTGCTGGAGACCCGACGCGCTGCTGCCTGCTGGAGACCCGACGAACTGCTGCCTGCTGGAGACCCGACGAGCTGCTGTCTGCTGGAGACCCAATGAACTGCTGTCTGCTGTAGACCCGATGAGCTGCTGTCTGCTGGAGACCCGACGCGCTGCTGCCTGCTGGAGACCCGACGAGCTGCTGTGTGCTGTAGACCCAATGAGCTGCTGAAGACAAGATGACCTGCCACATGCCATCCTGGATAACTTCGCCTCTGGACACCTCTGATTGGATGGCGTCACCGAAATGACACTGGATGGACTCGTTGCCATGGAGACCGGATGGGTCCACACCACGCGAGCGTTCAGCATCCCAGTGAAGCAGGATGTTCAGGATGAAAACCTGTTGGTAAGACCAAGATGAATAATGCTGCATAGAGCCATCTGGTAGCGATCAATCAGGTAAAGTGATAGTGAGGGGGGTCCGGAAACAGAACAATGCAGGTGAAAAGAGCCAAATGTGACCCCACCAAGTGACCAGTGAGAGTGCAACTGTGCAACGGGTAAGAAAAGAGAATAAACAGTGATATGGTAAAGATATAAAGAGAAAAGCAGCTTAATAACAGTGATGATAATAAAATATATGGGAAAGTATTTGTGGTGAAGTGTATACACTCATAAAAATATTTTCTTTAACCCCTTAGTGACAGAGCCATTTTGCAGCTTAATGACCAGGCCAATTTTTACAATTCTGGATCGCTTTAACGGATCCTGGTGATTCGGACATTGTTTTTTCGTGACATATTGTACTTTATCTTAGTGGTAAAATTTCTTCGATATGACTTGCGTTTATTTATAAAAAGAATGAAAATATGGCAAAAATTTTGAAAATTTTGCAATTTTCAAAATTTAAATTTTTATGCCCTTAAATCAGAGAGATATGTCACACAAATTTCTTATTAAATTACATTTCCCACATGTCTACTTTACATCAGCACAATTTTGGAAACAATTTTTTTTATTAGGAAGTTCTAAGGGTTAAAAGTTGACCAGCGATTTCTCATTTTTACAACAAAATTTGCAAAACCCTTTTTTTAAGGACCACCTCACATTTAAAGTCATTTTGAGGGGTGTATATGATAGAAAATACCCAAAAGTGACACCACTCTAAATACTGGACCCCTCAAGATGCTCAAAACCACATTCAAGAAGTTTATTAACCCTTTACGTGCTTCACAGGAACTGAAGCAATGTGGAAGGAAAAAAATAATTTAACTTTTTTTTACAAAAAATTTACTTCAGAACCAATTTTTTTTATTTTCACAAGTGTTAAAAGAGAAAATGAACCACAACGTTTGTTTTGTAATTTCTCATAAATGCGCCGATACCCCATATGTGGGGGTAAACCACTTTTTGGGCAGACGGCAGAGCTCGCAAGGGAATGAGCGCCGTTAGACTTTTTCAAAGCAGAATTTGCTGGAATTGAGATCGGACGCTATGTTGCGTTCGGAGAGCCCCTGATGTGCCTAAACAGTGGAAACCCCCAACAAGTGACCTCATTTTGGAAACTAGACCCCTTAAGGAACTTATCTAGATGTGTGATGAGCACTTTGAACCTCTAAGTGCTTCACAGAAGTTTATAACGTAGAGCCATGAAAATAAAAAATAATTTTTTTTCCACAAAAATTATATTTTCGCCCCCAAATTTTTATTTTTAAAAAGGTAACAGGAGAAATTAGACTCCCAAAGTTGTTGTCCAATTTGTTCTGAGTATGCCCATATCCCATATGTGGGGGTAAACCACTGTTTGGGCACACAGCAGAGCTCATAAGGGAAGGAGCATCGTTTGCCTTTTTCAGTGCAGAATTGGCTGGAATTGAGATTGGACGCTATGTCGCATTTGGAGAGCCTCTGATGTGCCTGAACAGTGGAAACCCCCCACAAGTGACACCATTTTGGAAACTAGACCCCTTAAGGAACTTATCCAGATGTGTGGTGAGCACTTTGAACCCGCATGTACCTCACAGAAGCTTATAACGCAGAGCAGTAAAAATAAAAAATCATTTTTTCCTCAAAAATGTTTTTTTAGCCCAATATTTTTTATTTTCCCAAGGGTAACAAGAGAAATTGGACCCCCAAAGTTTTTGTTCAATTTGTCCTGAGTACACCGATACCCCATATGTGAGGGGACCACTGTTTGGGCGCATGGGAGAGCACGGAAGGGAAGGAGCGCCATTTTGGAATGCAGACTTTGATGGAATGTTCTGCGAGCGTCATATTGCGTTGCAGAGCCCCTGATGTGCCTAAACAGTAGAAACCCCCACATGTGACCCCATTTTGGAAGCTAGATCCCCGAAGGAGCTTATCTAGATATGTGGTGAGCACTTTGAACCCCCAAGTGCTTCACAGAAGTTTATAATGTAGAGTGTTATGATGAGTCACCGAAGGAGGAAAAAACAAAATACCAGCTAAGTCCAGAAAAACCAGAGAGGTTGGCAGCTATCGGATAGCAGACCCCTGACCCTATCAACAACAACTAGCAGTAGCCGTGGGGGGTTCCTACGGTGCCCTAGACCCCTCGATCACAGCCGGAGAACTATATAGCCTAAAGAGAGAAAGGGGAAAAACTAAACTGCCCCAGAGCAGACCCCAAAGCAATAGGCAGCCCCCAACATATAATGACGGTGAAGCAAGATGAAAACACTAACACAGATAGAAAGATAGGTTGAGCAAATGATGGGGCCCAAGCTAACTACATAGGACAGGATAGGAAAGCTGCTGTCTGCTATCCGCAAAAACCCTATCAAAATGAGCCAACCGACTGATAGGAAAAACAGGACCTGAAGTCGCTAGGCTTCAAAAGACTATATCAGCACTCAGGTATATTCTGAAGACAGAGCAAAATATCAACAGATCAGAGACAAAAATGGAATTCAGCTCACCCCCGGCCAGGGATGGCAGAACTCCCAAAAAACAAGGCAAAACAAAAACAAAACTGAAGAGTACAAAGCAGAGCAGAAAAACTTAGCTTTGAGATGCAGGAATCAGACTGGTCTCCAAGAATCCAGCAGGAAAATCACCAGCCAGGAAGAAGGGCGTCGGCAGCCCTATATCCAGTCCTCAATTCCAGCCACCCAGTCATCATCTAGCTGCCCAGGTGTTTGGTAATCAGTCTTACTACCTTCCTTCACTAGAGGAGGGAGTTCATCAGACCTCAATGGTGAAGGGAAAAATGAACTCACAACAGTACCTCCCCCTTGAGGAGGGGTCACCGAACCCTCATCCATGCCACCAGGGCGATCCGGGTGAGCCCGATGAAAGGCACGCACCAATCTTTCGGCATGAATATCAGAGGCAGAGACCCAGGAATTATCCTCCTGACCATAACCCTTCCACTTAACCAAATACTGGAGTCTCCGTCTAGCCAGACGGGAATCCAGTATCTTCTCTACCTCATATTCCATGTTACCTTCAACCAATATAGGGTCAGGAGGTGCCACCACAGGAACTACTGGTTCAACAAATCTCTAAAACAAGGACTTATGAAACACATTATGAATTTTAAATGTGACAGGAAGAGCCAACCGAAAAGAGTCCGGATTAATAATCTCCAAAATCTTGTAAGGTCCAATAAATCTAGACTTAAACTTAGGAGAAGCCACCTTCATAGCGATAATTTTTGATGACAACCAAACCATATCACCCACCTTAAACCGGGGACCAACGGTCCTACGCCGGTTGGAAAACCGCTGGGCCTTTTCCTGGGAGAGAGACAACTTATCCACTACTTGGTCCCAGATCTGGTGCATTCTCTCCACTACAGTTTCAACACCTGGGCAGGCAGAAGGCTCCACCTGCCCTGAAGAAAATCGAGGGTGAAAACCAAAGTTACAAAAAAAAGGTGACATCAAAGTGGCAGAACTAGCTCTATTATTTAAAGCAAATTCGGCCAAGGGCAAAAATGAAACCCAATCATCCTGATCGGCAGAAATAAAACATCTCAAATACGACTCCAAAGTCTGGTTTGTTCTCTCCGTCTGCCCATTGGTCTGAGGGTGAAACGCAGAGGAGAAGGACAACTGAATTCCCAGCTTGGAACAGAAAGTCCTCCAAAATCTAGACACAAACTGAACTCCTCTGTCAGATACAATGTTCTCAGGAATCCCGTGCAAGCGAACCACCTGTTGCAAAAACAAGGGCACCAACTCAGAGGAAGATGGCAACTTAGGGAGTGGTACAAGATGGACCATCTTAGAGAATCTATCACAAATCACCCAAATAACAGTCATTCTCTGAGAGACAGGCATATCAGAGATAAAATCCATTGAAATATGGGTCCATGGCCTCCTGGGCACCGGCAAAGGCATCAACAAGCCACTAGAGCGAGAACAAGGTTTAGACTGGGAGCAAGTCCCACAGGACTGCACAAAATTCCTGACATCACGAGACAAGGCGGGCCACCAAAAAGATCGACTCACCAGATCTCTAGTACCAAAAATACCTGGATGACCAGCCAATGTAGAGCAATGAACTTCAGACATCACTCTCTTCCTCCACTGGTCAGGAACATACAACTTTCCACTGGGACAACGCTCAGGTTTTTCCTCCTGAAACTCTTCCAGAGCACGTCTCAAATCGGGCAAGATGGCAGAAAGAACTACCCCCTCGCCTAAGATGGTAGCAGGCTTAGTCACAACAGGAGAATCAGCAAGGAAACTCCTAGAGAGGGCGTCTGCCTTGACATTCTTAGTGCCCGGAAGAAAAGAGACCACAAAATCAAAACGTGTGAAAAACAAGGCCCACCTAGCCTGTCTAGGATTCAAGCGCTTGGCCGACTCCAGGTAAATCAAATTCTTGTGGTCAGTAAGGACCACGACTTGGTGTTTGGCTCCCTCCAACCAATGTCTCCACTCCTCAAATGCCTATTTCATGGCCAACAGTTCCCGATTCCCCACATCATAGTTACGTTCGGATGGGGAGAACTTTCGGGAAAAGAAAGCACAAGGATTCATTTTAGATGTCACAGGATCTTTTTGGGACAAAACAGCTCCTGCACCAATCTCAGAAGCGTCCACCTCCACCAGAAACAGGAGTGAGACATCAGGTTGCCGCAAAACCGGAGCAGAAGTGAATCTTCGCTTCAGCTCCTGAAAGGAAGAAACAGCCTCCAGAGACCAATTCAGCACATCAGCACCCTTCCTAGTCAAATCCGTCAATGGCTTGGCAATACCAGAAAAATTAGCTATAAATTTCCGATAAAAATTAGCAAAACCCAAAAACTTCTGGAGGGCCTTCAAAGAAGTGGGCTGAACCCAATCATAAATGGCCTGTACCTTGGCTGGGTCCATTTCAATAGTTGACGGAGACAAAATAAATCCCAAAAATGAAATCCTCCGTACCCCAAAAAGGCATTTCGATCCCTTGACATACAGGGAATTCTCCCTCAAAATCCGGAACACAGTCCGAACATGTTCCACATGAGAGTCCCAATTCTTGGAGAAGATCAAAATATCATCCAGTTAGATAATCAAAAATTTATCCAAAATGTCTCGGAATATATTGTTCATCAAGCACTGGAAGACAGAAGGGGCATTAGTGAGCCCAAAAGGCATCACCAGGTACTCAAAATGTCCCTCCGGAGTATTAAACGCCGTCTTCCATTCATCCTCATGCTTAATGCGAATAAGATTATATGCCCCCCTGAGGTCAAGCTTGGTAAACCAGCAAGCACCTTTAACTTTGGAGAATAGATCAGAAATCAGGGGCAACGGATACTGATATTTAACAGTAATTTTGTTGAGGGCACGATAGTCAATACAAGGCCTTAATGAACCATCCTTTTTAGCCACAAAAAAAAACCCCAGCACCTAAGGGTGAAGAGGATGGTCTAATATGACCCTTCTCCAATGCCTCCTTAATATAGGATCGCATAGCCTCGTGCTCGGGTACAGATAAATTGAAAAGTCGACCCTTGGGGAATTTACACCCCGGGTTCAGCTCAATAGCACAGTCATAACTCCTATGAGGAGGCAAAGACGCAGACTCACTCTCACTAAATACATCATAAAAGTCAGCCAAATAGTCAGGAACATCATGTGACTGGGGAGAGGTGGAGAAAACAGGAGCATCACTAAGGGCACACCGACAACCCCAACTCACCACAGACAAAGATTTCCAATCCAGAACTGGATTATGGATTTGCAACCAGGGAAACCCCAGAACAATGGTATCATGCAAATTATGCAACACCAAAAATCTGCAATTTTCTTGATGGTCTGGGGCGACCCGCATTACCACCTGGGTCCAAAACTGAGGTTTATTCTTCGCCAAAGGAGTAGCATCAATACCCCTCAAAGGGATAGGCGTCCGCAGAGGTGTCATAGGAAATCCACAACGTTTAGCAAAATCCAAGTCCATCAGGTTCAGAGCTGCTCTTGAATCCACAAAAGCCTTAGCGGAAAATGTGGATAAGGAGCAGATCAGAGTAATTGCCAGAAGAAACTTAGGTTGTACACCACCCACAGAAAACGTGTGTGCACGTTTCTCTCGTTTAGGGCAGACAGAAATAATATGCGAGGCATCTCCACAAAAAAAAACACAGCTTATTACACCTTCTGAACTCCTGACGTTGCGCCCTAGACAAAACTCTATCACATTGCATAGGTTCAGACATTTGTTCAACAGGGGGTAACATCTCTCGTGTAGTTTTGCGTTCACGTAAACGCCGATCCACCTGAATGGCTAATGACATAGAATCGTCAAGACCAGAGGGAACAGGAAATCCCACCATAGTATCTTTTACAGTTTCTGACAAACCCTTCCAAAAGAGGGCTGCCAAGGCACCATTATTCCAGGTAGTAAGGACCGCCCACTTTCGGAATTTTTGACAGTACAACTCTGCCGAATCCCGACCCTGGCTTAATGCCAACAGGGTCCTTTCAGCCTGATCAATAGCATTAGGTTCATCATACAACAACCCCAAGGCTTGAAAAAATGCGTTCACATTATTCAGAATAGGATCATCAGGTTTCAAAGAAAACGCCCAATCCTGGGGATCACCGCGCAGCAAACAGATGACAATTTTAACCTGCTGCGTGGAGTTCCCTGATGAGTTAGGCTTCAAGGCAAAAAATAATTTACAATTATTCTTGAAATTCAAGAATTTAGACCGATCCCCCAAAAATACATCAGGAGAAGGAATCTTTGGTTCAGCAGCATGTGAATGAGCAAGATAGGCGGAAATTCCCCGCACTTCAGCAGCGAGCTGCTCCACACGATCAGACAATTGCTTCATCTCCATTGAGAGAAAAATTCCCCCTATGGCCTCAGAGATATAGAGGAAAAAATATGCACACAAAAAAAATAAATTCTGACACTTTTTTTTTTTTTTTTTTACAATTCTCTCCTGCTATTGAGTACCCTAGGATCTGCGGTATGGCTGGTGATTCTGTTATGATGAGTCACCGAAGGAGGAAAAAACAAAATACCAGCTAAGTCCAGAAAAACCAGAGAGGTTGGCAGCTATCGGATAGCAGACCCCTGAACCTATCAACAACAACTAGCAGTAGCCGTGGGGGGTTCCTACGGTGCCCTAGACCCCTCGATCACAGCCGGAGAACTATATAGCCTAAAGACAGAATGGGGAAAAACTAAACTGCCCCAGAGCAGACCCCAAAGCAATAGGCAGCCCCCAACATATAATGACGGTGAAGCAAGATGAAAACACTAACACAGATAGAAAGATAGGTTGAGCAAATAATGGGGCCCAAGCTAACTACATAGGACAGGATAGGAAAGCTGCTGTCTGCCATCCGCAAAAACCCTATCAAAATGAGCCAACCGACTGATAGGAAAAACAGGACCTGAAGTCGCTAGGCTTCAAAAGACTATATCAGCACTCAGGTATATTCTGAAGACAGAGCAAAATATCAACAGATCAGAGACAAAAATGGAATTCAGCTCACCCCCGGCCAGGGATGGCAGAACTCCCAAAAAACAAGGCAAAACAAAAACAAAACTGAAGAGTACAAAGCAGAGCAGAAAAACTTAGCTTTGAGATGCAGGAATCAGACTGGTCTCCAAGAATCCAGCAGGAAAATCACCAGCCAGGAAGAAGGGCATCGGCAGCCTTATATCCAGTCCTCAATTCCAGCCACCCAGTCATCATCTAGCTGCCCAGGTGTTTGGTAATCAGTCTCACTACCTTCCTTCACTAGAGGAGGGAGTTCATCAGACCTCAATGGTGAAGGGAAAAATGAACTCACAACAGTAGAGCCATAAAAATAAAAAATCATATTTCTTTTCACAAAAATGATCTTTTCGCCCCCAATTTTTTATTTTCACAAGGGTAACAGGAGAAATTGGATGCCTGAAGTTGTTGTGCAGTTTGTCCTGAGTACACCGATACCCTATAGGTGGGGGTAAATCACTGTTTGGGCACACAGCAGAGCTCGGAAGTGAAGGAGCACTGTTTGACTTTTTAAATGCAGAATTGATTGGTATTGAGATCGGACGCCATGTCGCATTTGGAGAGCCCTGATGTGCTTAAACAGTGGAAACCCCCCCAATTCTAACTCCAACCCTAACCTCAACACACCCCTAACCCTAATCTCAATCCTAACCCTAACTTTAACCCTAATGGGAAAATGGAAATAAATAATTTTTTTTATTTTATTATTTTTCTCTAACTAAGGGGGTGATAACGGGGGGTTTGATTTACTATTTATACTGGGTTTTTATGTTTGGCAGCTGTCGCACGCTAAAAGACGATTTTAGTTTCAAAAGATAGTTTTTGCATCACCACATTGTGAGAGCGATAATTTTTCCATACTTTGGCCCACAGAGTCATGTGAGGTTTTGTTTTTTGCGGGACGAGTTGACGTTTTTATTGGTACCATTTTTGGGCAAATGACTTTTTTTATCACTTTTTATTTCGATTTTTATGAGGCAGAATAAACAAAAACCAGCAATTCATGAATTTCTTTGGGGGGAGCGTTTATACCATTCCGCGTGCGGCAAAATTGATAACGCAGCTTTATTCTTCGGGTCAGTATGATTACAGCGATACCTCATTCATATTTTCTTTATGTTTTGGCACTTTCTACAATAAAAACAATTTTATATAAAAATTATTATTTTTGCATTGCTTTATTTTGAGAGCTGTTATGAATCGGTCTGAGGAGGAAATAAAAAACAACACAAGCTAAGTCTCAGAAAACCAAAGAGGTTGGTAACTATACAGACTGCAGACCCCTGATCCTAACACGCAACTAGCAGCAGTCGTGGAGCGTTCCTACGGTGGTCCTAGACGCCTCGTCACAACCGGAGAGCTAAATAAGCCTAAAGCAGGAAAAGAGGAAAACTAACTGCCCCAGAGCAGACCCCAAAGGAAAGACAGCCCCCCACATGTATTGACGGTGAAACAAGATGAAAACACAAACAAAGGCAGGAAAATAGGCTGAGCAAACGATGGGGCCAAACTAACTAGAAAGGACAGGAAAGGAAAGCCACTGTCTGCAATCTGCCAAAAACCCTACCAAAAATAATGTCCAACACAACTGATAGCAAAATTAACCCTGAAGTCACTAGACTTCTCCCACTATATCAGCACTCAGAAATATTCTGAGACAGAGCAAAAAGAGGCCAATCTAATAAGGGACAAAAAAAAGGCAAATTGGCAAATACAGATAAATAAGAGTGGAAATTCAGCATAGCCCAGCCGGACTGGCTGACCACACAAAAAACTGAATTGACCAACAAGAGCAAGTGTGAACATTAGCAAAAACAAACTTAACTTGAGAAGACTGGAACAGAGCTGAGTCCAAGACCTGAGAAGCAGACTGAATCACCAGCACCAGGATAGGGCGTCGGCTGTCTTATATCCAGTCTGATACTCCAGAGATCCAATCGTTATCTTCCTCACCAGGTGGCAGATCACTACCAATTAAACCAACCTCACTACCTCCTGTCACCACCAGAGGGAGAACGGAAGGAGAACTCTCAACTGGTGGAGCAGAAAATGAGCTCATAGCAGAGAGCTATAACTTATATTTTTTCGCTGATGATGCTGTGTGGCGGCTCGTATTTTGGCGGGGAAAGATGATCTTTTCAGTGGTACTATGTTTATTTATATCCATCTTTTTGATCACGCGTTATTCCACCTTTTGTTCGGCGGTATGATAAAGCATTGTTTTTTTAGCCTTTTTTTAACTTTTTTATGGTGTTCACTAAAGGGGTTAACAAGTGGGATAGTGTTATAGGGCGGGTCGTTACGTACGCGGTGTACTTTTATTGTGTAGATTTTTTATTTAAATATTTATTGATTGATTGAATAAATATTGATTTTTTTATTATCTTTAATTATTTTTTAAAATATTTTTACAATTATTTAAAAAAAAATTTAAGTTAATTCTTACTTTTACACTTTTACGCACTATGGGACACTCATTTTGTGCAGGCTGATCACTTCTATAGCATGCAGATCTGCATATTCTAGAAGCGGTCAGCGCTACACAAAGTTGCACATTGACCTGAGAGACTTCTTGGTCATCACTGCGCATGACAGGAAGTCTCTCAATAGTGGAGACCCAGATGTCATTGTCACGACATCGGGTCTCCATGGCAGCGTTCGGGACCCAGCGTCATGCTGCCAGGTCTCCAATCCATAGGCAGAGGGGCTGTCACAGCTGACAGCTCTTCTGCCTGCTCCTGGAATGCTGTGATCATGTTTGATCGCAGTGTGCAGGGGGTTAAAGTGCCATGAGCGTCCATGACCGCTCCTGGCACTTAGTGCCGGGTGTTGGCTGTGATAATCAGCTGACACCCGGCCGCGATCAGCCCCCCCCGTGAGCGCGGCTGATCGCGTATGACGTACTATTCCGTCCATGGGAATTAAGTCCCAGGGCACATGGACAGAATAGTACGTCATATGGCAGAAAGGGGTTAAGATTAAATGTAATAGTTAGTGTTGAGCATTCCAATACCGCAAGTATCGGGTATCGGCCGATACTTGCTGTATCGGAATTCCGATACAGACTTCCGATATTTTTTCAATATCGGAAGTCGGCATCGGAATCGGAAGTTCAAAGTTGATTGACAGCCTGACGTCATCATGATGCGCGGTGTGTGCGCATCATGATGTGCCGTCATTTCGGGCCTTCCGGGGGTCTCTGCCAGCCTGCCGGGGGGCTGTGTGGACTGCCCGGGGTCTGTACCGGCCTGCCGGGGGGCTGTGCCGGCCTGACGGTGGTCTGTGCACCCTGTGGGGGTCTGTACCGGCCTGCCGGGGGGCTGTGCCGGCCTGCCGGGGGGCTGTGCTAATGTCCGGGGGTCTGTGCAAGCATCGTCCGATGGGACTATAAGTCCCATCTGGCGATGCCTGCTACCATGACAGTGATTGACACATTAGCCAATGATGGGACAGTAGTAGTCCCATCATCCGGCTAATGTGTTAAATGTTAAAAAAAAAAAAAAAAAAATACTACATACATACTACATACATACTACATGCATGCTACATACATACTACATGCTACATACATACTACATATATACTACATGCATGCTACATACATACTGCATGCTACATACATACTACATACATACCACATATATACTACATACATACTACATGCATGCTACATACATACTACATACATACTACATGCATGCTACATACATAACATATATACTACATGCATGCTACATACATACTACATGCTACATACATACTACATACATGCTACATACATACTACATACATGCTACATACATACTACATACATACTACATACATACTACATATATACTACATGCTACATACATACTACATACATACTACATGCTACATACATACTACATATATACTACATACATACTACATGCATGCTACATACATACTACATGCATGCTACATACATACTACATGCATGCTACATACATACTACATACATACTACATATATACTACATGCATGCTACATACATACTGCATGCTACATACATACTACATACATACCACATATATACTACATACATACTACATGCATACTACATACATACTACATGCATGCTACATACATAACACATATACTACATGCATGCTACATACATACTACATGCTACATACATACCACATACATACTACATACATACTACATGCATGCTACATACATACTACATGCTACATACATACTACATATATACTACATACATACTACATACATACTACATGCATGCTACATACATACTACATGCATGCTACATACATACTACATACATACTACATACATACTACATGCATGTTACATACATACTACATGCTACATACATACTACATATATACTACATGCATGCTACATACATACTACATGCTACATATATACTACATGCTACATACATACTACATGCATGCTACATACATACTACATACATACTACATGCTACATACATACCACATACATACTACATATATACTACATGCATGCTACATACATACTGCATGCTACATGCATGCTACATACATACTACATACATACTACATGCTACATACATACCACATATATACTACATACATACTACATACAATACATTCATACAATACATACATAGACATACAGTACATATAACATAGAGTAACATACTTACCAATACTTGTCACATTGTTCCCCGAAGCCATTGTCTTTTAAAGGAATAAATATTAACATAACAAACCACAAAAATACTCACCCACGATCCGAAGCAGTCCACGAGTGTGTCCCACGATGATCTTGGGTAGAGAACTGCAGCATTAGCTGATGCCGCCGTTCTCTACGGGCTGCAGGAATCCAATGACGGAAGGTAGGTATCCTTCCGCACTGTATTCCTCCGCCACTTAAAAAAAAAAAGTCCCTAGTCTCACTTTATGCCATTGCTGTGTGGGAATTTCCCACGCAGCAATGGCATAAAGTGAGACTAGGGACTTTTTTTTTTTTTAAGTGGCGGAGGAATACAGTGCGGAAGGATACCTACCTTCCGTCATTGGATTCCTGCAGCCCGTAGAGAACGGCGGCATCAGCTGATGCTGCAGTTCTCTACCCAAGATCGTCGTGGGACACACTCGTGGACTGCTTCGGATCGTGGGTGAGTATTTTTGTGGTTTGTTATGTTAATATTTATTCCTTTAAAAGACAATGGCTTCGGGGAACAATGTGACAAGTATTGGTAAGTATGTTACTCTATGTTATATGTACTGTATGTCTATGTATGTATTGTATGAATGTATTGTATGTAGTATGTATGTAGTATATATGTGGTATGTATGTAGCATGTAGTATGTATGTAGTATGTATGTAGCATGCATGTAGCATGCAGTATGTATGTAGCATGCATGTAGTATATATGTAGTATGTATGTGGTATGTATGTAGCATGTAGTATGTATGTAGCATGCATGTAGTATATATGTAGTATGTATGTGGTATGTATGTAGCATGTAGTATGTATGTAGCATGCATGTAGTATATATGTAGTATGTATGTAGCATGTAGTATGTATGTAGCATGCAGTATGTATGTAGCATGCATGTAGTATATATGTAGCATATATGTAGTATGTATGTAGCATGTAGTATATATGTAGTATGCATGTTGCATGCATGTAGTATATATGTAGTATGCATGTTGCATGCATGTAGTATATATGTAGTATGTATGTTGCATGTAGTATATATGTAGTATGAATGTAGCATGTATGTAGTATGAATGTAGCATGTATGTAGCATGTAATTTTTTTTTTTTTTTTTTTTTTTACATTCAACACATTAGCCGGATGATGGGACTACTACTGTCCCATCATTGGCTAATGTGTCAATCACTGTCATGGTAGCAGGCATCGCCCGATGGGACTTGTAGTCCCATCGGACGATGCCTGCACAGACCCCCGAAGCCTGCACAGCCCCCCGGCAGGCCGGCACAGCCCCCCGGCAGGCCGGCACAGCCCACCGGAGCCTGCACAGACCACCGGCAGGCCGGCACAGCCCCCCGGCAGGCCGGCACAGCCCACCGGAGCCTGCACAGCCCCCCGGCAGGCCGGAACAGCCCACCGGAGCCTGCACAGCCCCCCCGGCAGGCCGGCACAGCCCCCCGAAAGGCCCGTACAGACCCCAGAGAGGCTGTACAAGGGAAAAACAGGGTTTTTCTTATTCCGATACCGGAAGTCCCATAGACTTGAATGGGACTTCCGGTATCGGAATCGGCGATACCGATACTTTTTTTTAAGATCGGCCGATCCATTCCGATCCGATACTTTGAAGTATCGGACGGTATCGCTCAACTCTAGTAATAGTTTACAATATACATTGATAATTAGGATTAGAGATGAGCGAATATTTCAATGTTCGGATTACTATCGCCTATTTATTCAGTCTATGGGAGGCAAAAGCAAACGCATGCACAACACCTTCTAATGGCCTCAAAATCTGCCAAACAGGAACAGATATCAGGAAAGTGGCCTCAATTCACCCACAGTACACACTGTAGCATGGCACTGCAGCAATCAGCCCTGCATGAGGTATCGTCGTCTGGGCCAGCATTTACAAAAGATTTCCGAGGTCACCAAGGTGTTTGGCTATTCGGTTGGAACATATCTGATTGTATCTGATGGCTTGGCTACAGGCAATAGTTTTTCTTTGTTTTTGAAAACTTGCTGAAATTAATAATCAGGCCTAATACCTTATCTTCTCCCCTTGTAGGCTGTAGAACGACCTCATAGAGTGCCGACATGTCCTCTTCCTCCTGGGATTCCACCAAGACCTGCGCTGGCTAAAATTTTACACTACTGGGACAGAGGTATGATACTGCGACAGGCAACAGATCACTCAGATCTAACGATTAAGGGATCCAAAGTCTCCATCTTTCCAGATTATTCTATAGAAGTTTAGAAATAAAGAGCCACATTCTTTGATATCAAAAACATCTGAGAGATGAAATATGATGTTGAGTTAAGGGTGGTAGCTGGAGCTACTGTGCACGTTTTTCAAGATTCAAAAGAAGCCCTTCACTGCATGGATATTAATGAGTGTTATGACTTGGGTTGGAGTAGTGGTATTGCAACCACTAGGGGCACCACTGGCAGGTTGCGTAGTCAGGAATCACCCAGAGGACGGTACACGGGAGCAGCAGTATAGTTTGGGTGAGGCTCAATAATCACGCAAGGAAGGAAGTGCAATGCCAGATTTAAGTAGGGAGTTCAATTTAAGGGATTACAAAGTGGAAACAATCAGGAACAACACAGGTTCTAGTACCTTGGTTAGCAAGGAACTGTCCAACGAGCTGAATAGCTCAAAAGGAAAAGCTGCCACGTAATGCACAAGAGCTGTTGGGTTCGGATTCTGACAGTAGTCCACCTCCTTCCAAGATGTAGCTGGCTTCTTCAGATGTCTCCAATGAAAGGCTTTTGTAAGCATGGGTGCATAAACATTGTATCCTGGCTCCCATGAATTATCTTATGGTCTGTAACCCCTCCAGTACACCAAATATTGTAATCTTTCTCTAAGTCTTCTAGAGCTCAGAATTGTATCCACAAAGTATTCTTCACCATAAACCTTTTTGTGGTGGAGGAGGTGGTTGAGTTCTTCCAGGAAACAGGTTCTCACTGAATGGTTTGAGCAAAGACACATGGCTAGGAAGTCTAGGAAGACCTCTGGTGGTCGCAAACTTCTTCCATGTAAGGATTATGGAGGCCACTGTGCTCTTAGGAACCTTGAGTACTGAAAAAATTATTTTGTAACCTTGGCCAGATCTGTGCCTTTCCACAATTCTGTCTCTGAGCTCCTTGGATAGTTCATATGACCTCATGATTCTCATTTGGTCTGACATGCACTGTAAGTTGTGAGGTCTTATATAGACAGGTGTGCGCCTTTACAAATCAAGTCCTATCAGTTTAATTACACACAGCTGGACTCTAATGAAGGAGTAGAAACATCTGAAGGAGGATCACAAGGAAATGGACAGCATGGGACTTACATATGAGTGTCTGAGCAAAGGGTCTGAATACTTATTACCATGTGATATTTTGTTTTTTCTTTTTTAATAAATTTGCAAAAATGTCTACTTTTTTTTCAGTCAAGATGGGGTGCAGAGTGCACATTAATGAGAAAAAAATGAACAGATCCACAATACACCATTTCCCTACCTGGCAGCGGAGTTTGGAACCCGAGGGGAAAGCGTTCTGGTGCCTCCGCTCAATGTCCACTGACCCTGTCTGACCCTATAAGGAAATCCCTCACCAAGCCATCACTGTCACCTAAAAAGTGCTTAAGTGCTTTATCCAAGTGTTGAACCTACTGTAGATGTAATGTATTGATAACAAATATGTCTCCAGTGCTTGGGTATAGTATTTTACTCAAATGACCATATATTAATATATATTGTGTATATATTGTATCTTCAATACCTCTAGGGTGAGCACAAAACTATATGTATAGACCACCTCCCAAGAAAATACACTACAAATGAAATGTTAGAGTAGATCATGTCTCAATGACATATAATAGATTTGAATATATCCGGGGTATAATATCCCTTAATAAATCACCTCACAAGAGGATACACTCCCAATCACATGTTAAAGGTAGAGATGTCACAATGACACATAAGAAGTATTTTACATGTATAAGGTTCAGGATGTCTTAACCCTTAATAAATAATGTCTAAAAAAAGGTGCACCCCACATCCAATATTAGGGTGCTTTATGTCTCAATGACACATCAGAGATATTTCTTAGTTCTACCATTGAGTAGCTCTCACTGAGCCTTCAGGCAAGTTCAACAGCATGTATCAACATAGAGGTTATAACTTAGCTTCTAGATGCATGCATCCCATCCAGACGCGTTTCCTCCCTCTCTTGGATGGATACAGGGGTTCATCAGGGGATTTCAAAGGGTGATGGGCTCGAATCAGCTACCAATTACACTGACCTTTTAGAAGAATTTGTGCCAATGTGTGGACTCTATTATAATGGTGGCTCTCATTTTATAGACCCAAGTCTCCGCGAGACCGGATACCATGCACCGGTCACACCTTCTGGACCAGAAATACTGGTTCTTCCACGACCTGGAAGTAATGCACCAGTACATGCGTACTATGAGCCAGATGCGCTCGTACAATGAAACGCACTGAACTCCACTCGGGACCGGAAGGAGCCGCACACCAAATATAGACCCACATATACTTCAGCCTGGACCACTAGTGGTAATATGGTGGAGTGTATAATGCGTTCCACATCTAATGATATGGTGGAACGCATGTCACAAACTGGTCTCGGCCACACAGTATACTCAAATACCACAGCATTCTTGTATTATCACTTACACTACCGTTCAAAATTTTAGGATCACCCAGACAATTTTCTGTTTTCCATGAAAACTCATACTTTTATTAATTAAATGAATTGCCAAATGAATTTAAAATCTAGTCCAGACATTGACAAGGCACAAAAAAAAAGATTTTTATTTGAAATAATATTTTTCTCCTTCAAATTTTGCTTTCGTCAAAGAATGCCCCCTTTGCAGCAATTCCAGCATTGCAGACCTTTGGCATTCTAGCAGTTAATTTGCTGAGGTAATCTGGAGAAATTTCACCCCATGCTTCCAGAAGCCCCTCCCACAAGTTGGTTTGGCTTGATGGACACGTTTTGCGTACCATACGGTCAAGCTGCTCCCACAACAGCTCAATGGGGTTGAGATCTGGTGACTGTGCTGGCCGCTCCATTACAGATAGAATACCAGCTGCCTGCTTCTTCCTTAAATAATTCTTGCATAATTTGGAGGTGTGCTTTGGGACATTGTCCTGTTGTAGGATGAAATTAGCTGTTGTGGGAGCAGCTTGACCGTATGGTACGCAAAACGTGCCCATCAAGCCAAACCAACTTGTGGGAGGGGCTTCTGGAAGCATGGGGTGAAATTTCTCCAGATTACCTCAGCAAATTAACTGCTAGAATGCCAAAGGTCTGCAATGCTGGAATTGCTGCAAAGGGAGCATTCTTTGACGAAAGCAAAATTTGAAAGAGAAAATTATTATTTCATATAAAAATCTTTTTTTTTGTGCCTTGTCAATGTCTGGACTAGATTTTAAATTCATTTGGCAACTCATTTAATTAATAAAAGTATGAGTTTTCATGGAAAACAGAAAATTGTCTGGGTGACCCGAAAATTTTGGTGTGACATGCACTGTGAGCTGTGAGGTCTTATATAGACAGGTATGCGCCTTTACAAATCAAGTCCTATCAGTTTAATTACAAACCAGACGTTTGCAGCTAGAATAGTCAATTATCACATTAATAATGTATAGAGTGTATTTCTGAATCATTTAATGATGGCTTCATTGGAAAAAAACTGTGCTTTTCTTTCAAAAATTAGGACATTTCTACGTGATCCTAAACTTTTGAATAGTAGTATATGTGTTACCATTCTTTAGAGAGCTGAATTATATTGTGTTGTGTTCCTTTAGCATAATATTCTATATAACTTTTGTGATGTGTACTAATGTTCATGTACAGTTTAGGGAGAGGAAGGTCTGTTTCACACTTCCGTTTTTGGCCATCAGTCAAAATCCGCCGGTTTTGCAAAAAAATGGATCCGCCATTTTTTTGGGCGGATCCGTTTTTTTCCCCATTGACTTGCATTACTGGCAGATCTTGATGGATGGCCATCCGTTGGATCCGTTTTTTTGCAGATCCGTCAATTTTTTTGCATCCGCTGAGATGCCTGGACGGACCTTGCAATGTTTTTTTAACTGAAGGATCCGCATTTTTATACAGCGCATGCCTGGAGGAATGAAGTCAGGAGGAAATTTAACCCTGAGATCATTTCTCTCTCTCTCTCTTCTCTCCCCCCCCCCCCCGGGCAGCGGTTCCTTTACACTGTGTTCCAAATTATTATGCAAATTATATTTTTCTATGATTTTCTAAATAGTCGGTACAAATGACAGTCATTCTAATAAAAGTCATCACCGGTTAGAGTATACATCAAGTTTTATTGCAGAAACCTCCCAATGATAACAGTATAATCTCCAAAATGAATAAAAACTCAAATTGCAGTGTTCCAAATTATTAGGCACAGTAGAATTTCTAAACATTTGATATGTTTTAAAGAACTGAAAATGTTCATTTGTGGAATTTGCAGCATTAGGAGGTCACATTCACTGAACAAAATGGATATTTAACTCCAAAACATCCTAACAGGCCAAGTTACATGGTAACAGAGGAACCCTTCTGTGACATCACCTTCACAATTCTCCATCCATTGAACTTGGGAGTTTTTGGAGAGTTTCTGCTTGTATTTCTTTGCATGAAGTCAGAATAGCCTCCCAGAGCTGCTGTCTTGATGTGACCGGCCTCCCACCCTCATAGATCTTTTGCTTGATGATACTCCAAAGGTTCTCTACAGGGTTGAGGTCAGGGGAAGATGGTGGCCACACCATGAGTTTATCTCCTTTTATGCCTATAGCAGCCAATGACTCAGAGGTCTTCTTTGCAGCATGACATGGTGCAGGGTCATGCATGAAGAGGATTTTGCTCCTGAAGGCACATTTCTGCTTCTTATACCATGGAAGACAGCTGTCAGTCAGAAACTCTATATACTTTGCAGAGGTCATTTTCACACCTTCAGGAACCTTAAAGAGCCCTACCAGCTGTTTCCCCATGATTCCGGCCCAAAACATGACTCCTCCTCCTCCTTGCAGAAGTCGCAGCCTTGTTGGGACATAGTGGCCATCCACCAACAATCCATCTGGACCATCCAGGGTTGCTCGACACTCATCAGTAAACAAGACTGTATGAAAAATAGTCTTCATGTATGTCTGGACCCACTGCTACAATATCTGCTTGTGAACACTTTTTAGGGGTGGCCGAATAGTAGGTTTATGCACCACAGCAAGCCTTTGAAGGATCCTACACCATGAGGATCGAGGGACTCCAGAGGCACCAGCAGCTTTAAATATCTGTTTGCTGGTTTGTAATGGCTTTTTAGCAGCTGCTCTCTTAATCCAATAAACTTGCCTGGCAGAAACCTTCCTCATTCTGCCTTTATCAGCACAAACATGTCTGTGCTCAGAATCAACCACAAATCTCTTAACAGTACGATGGTCACGTTTAAATTTTTGGGAAATATCTAATGTTTTCATCTCTTGACCAAGGCATTGCACTATTTGATGCTTTTCAGCAGCAGAGAGATCCTTTTTCTTTCCTAAATTCCTTGAAACCTGTGCCCTGCTTAATAATGTGGAACATCATTCTTAAGTAGTTTTCCTTTAATTGGGCTCACCTGGTAAACTAATTATCACAGGAATTTGAGATTGATTTCAGTGATCCAAAGAGCCCTGATACACAATACCATCTATGAGTTTATTTGAAAAACAAAAAATTACATCTTTATGACACTTAAATTCAATTTGCATAATAATTTGGAACGCAGTGCAAAATTGGTCATTCGACGGATCCGTCAAAAAAATGGATCCGGTAGCATACGTTCACATCAGTTAGGAACGGATCTGCTTTTCCGCCTTTTTGGCGGATTTTAACTGACACAGAAAACTGAAGTGTGAAACAGGCCTAAGGTGCTTTCTTTTGGGGACATTAGAGAGGACACCTTAGTATACAGTTCTTATATACAAGGGTAAACTAAGGGAAAGGGACAAAGAACCAGCTGAGATTGTAGCAAGGGGACCTCTTGTTTCATGTAGAAGCACCAGATTAAGGGACATCTTGGTAAAAAATCGCATTGGGATGCATAGTGTGAATTGGTTACACACCGGCATAACGAAAGGAAACCATAAGTGTGGCCATTGCCCTTATTGCAAATTCCATTTAACGGATCAAATTATTCGCATGGGAGCTGTAAGCCATTCTGTTGCAGAGTTTATCTCATGTAAAACGAATGATGTCGTTTATGTAGTGCTCTGCCCGTGCAAATACTTTTATATAGGGAAGACCACACGGTCACTATATGTCCGTTTTAGGGAACATTATAAATCTATCATGTCGAATAAGGGTGTACCGAGATTGATTCATCATGTCAGAGAGGCACATGCAGGGGACCCGAATGTTCTGGCATTTGCGGGTTTGGAGAAAGTGGATTTGCCCCACAGGGGGGAGACCTACACTAACTTCTACTAAGACGTGAGGCTAGGTGGATTATGCAGACTAATGCAATGGGCCCCACAGGATTTAATGATAGGGTGGACATGTCCATTTTTCTGTAGCAAATTTTCCCTGATAATAGTCACTTATCGTTTGCGGTATCCTTAGTAATATTTTGCTTGTATAGATGGTAGATAATATTATAATCATGTGAAGATTATTTACAGGGAAGATTAAATATAATAATTAATATTAGGGCATGTATCCATAACTAAGAACATATATGATATATCATTGAGTATATTTTAGTCATCACATGTCTGTTCTTTAATTATTATCGCTATATTTAGATCGCATAATTTTTGTATAATTAGGTTACATGTTATTAATGTTTAATTTAATATCTAATTTGATTATCCATTCAGTGTGCAAGACAGTGATAAAGATTTATAGTAAAATAGTTTTGCAGATAAATGTATATATATGGAATCTGATGAACTACATTATAGTGTAAAAGATTTTTCCCTACACATTTATGTGAATTTCTGTGTGTTTTCACGTTCGTGACTTGGTTTTAATTGTTTTTAAATGTCTATGTATTTCATGTCATTATGGCAGCAGCTGCAGAAGGAGGAGCAATAAGGTGGCAAGGTATAATTTCCCACGTCACATTCTTCTACTCACTGACCCGTTGAAGTGCTAGTAGGCACGTCGTCAGATTTTGCTCACTCCTCCCTCCAGCCTCCTGGCCATGAAGTTTTCATGTAGATTGCTAAATAAAGCAGACTTTTTCACCTGGATCGGTGAGTGCTATGGTCTTCTTTTATTCCATGTGGATTTATATACTGTGTCTTCTGTTCCAGCACCCGAGATCACGGGGTTCAGCCTCTATCAGCAATATGGATATGACAGCTTTATATCGGCAGTAGTTTTGGCAGTGTTGTCTGGCTTTTTCCTTACATGTTGATGATATACAAGGGCAAGTGTAGTTCATTTGTGGACCACTAGATGGAGGCATACTAGTGTGCTCTGTTAGGTATAGTTGATAGGATGGTTATAGAGGGTGAAGTGTAGGAGGGGCTGCCGGGTGGTAAGACAGGAGTTTCTAGAAAGTTAGGTCAGACCCGGCCAGGGTGCCCAAGTGTCCACATGGGCTATAGACCCGGACAGCTCAGCAGCCACGTAATGTTAAAGCGCTGCAACCCACGTTATCCACAGCCACTGTGCATCATAGCAGTGGGCCAAAACAGGGAAGAAAAGATGTGGCGACTCATCACCTGGGCAGATGCCTTTTAGGGCAGGAATCGGTGGGTGGAGATAAGGGGAGGGGGAAAAATAGTAAATTAGTGATAGGGGTTTGTTATAAGTCTCCAAAAATGATGGAAGCAACAGAGAATATCCTCATAAAGCAAATAGATGAAGCAGCGACTCAAGGAGAAGTCATTATTATGGGGGACTTCAACTACCCTGAAATACAATGGGGAACAGAAACCTGCAGTTCCAGCAAAGGTGATAGGTGTCTGACAACTATGAGAGACAATTACCTTTCACAACTGGTTCAGGACCCAACAAGAGGGGGGGCACTGCTAGACCTAATATTAACCAACAGGCCAGACCGCAGATCAAATGTAAGGGTTGGGGGTCACTGGGGTAATAGTGATCACAAAATAATAAGTTTTCATGTTTCCTTTAGGCTGTGGGCACACGTAGCGTTTTAAAACGCTCACTAAAAACCGGACTCCTTCCCAGAAATCGCGTTTTTTTCCGCGCGATTTCACCGCGATTATGATCGCGATTTTGCCGCGATTTTCGTGTGCGATATTCAAGCACTTTCCAAGCGATTTGAAGCATCGCTTGGAAAGTGATTGACAGGTTGGTCACACTCGTCAAACATAGTGTTTGACAAGTGTGACCAGGTTTTTACTATTGAGGCCGCCTATTCGGCATCAATAGTAAAAGATAGGATGTTAAAATGCTAAAAAAAAATAAAAAAATCGGGGTATATTTACTTTCCGGCGTCCCGCGCTGCATTCCCGGGCCTCAGCGTTCCCAGTAATGCCTTGCGAGACCTGTGATGACGTAGTCTCGCATTGCTATAGCGATCTCACGAGACCGCTAGAGTCACGCGAGACTACATCAGTACAGGGCCTTGCCGCAAGGCATTACTGGGAACGCTGAGGTCGGGAATGCAGCGCGGGACATCGGAAGGTAAATATACCCCGATTTTTTTATTCTTTTTTTTACAGGGGTATGGTACCCAGGGCCTGGAGGACAGTTTCCTCTCCTCCACACCATGGGTACCAACCGCACATGAGATGCTTAACTTCCCGCATGGTGGGTATAGCCACATGCGGGAAGTAAGCGGTTCTCATGCATACCTATGGGTGCGGAATCGTGGCAATTCTTTGCGCTTCCGCACAAAAGAATGAGCATGCTGCGATTTTTTCCGCGATGCGATTCCGCCGCGGAAAAAAGCGCAGCATTAGCACAGCATGTGCGGAATGCCATAGGAATGCATGGGGGGCGTTCTTTACACGATTTTTAAACGTTTTCGCGCCGAAAATCACGGCAAAAACGCTTAAAAATCGCTACGTGGGCACATAGCCTTAATAAGATGTGTAGTAGAGGGGTTACAAGGACACTAAACTTCAGGAAGGCAAATTTCCAACGTATGAGAGATGATCTAAGTGCAATTAACTGGGACGATATCCTGAGACATAAAAATACACAAAGAAAATGGGAGACATTTATTAGCATCCTGAATAGGACCTGTGCACAATATATACCATATTATTATTATTATGCATTTATTCCATGGTGCTTTACATGTAAAAAGAGGAAATATAGACAAGTATAGCAAACATGTGCAAGACAAGGGACACACAAGTACATAAGGAGAGGGGACCCGCGAGGGCTCACAGTCTACAGGGATGGATGAGGATACAGTAGGAGAGGGTAGAGCAGGTCGTGCTGTGGTTCAGTAGACCGAGGATCATTGCAGGCTGTAGGCTTGTTGGAACAGGTAGGTCTTCAGGTTCTTCTTGAAGGTTTCTGTTGATGGTCAGAGTCTGATGTGTTGCGGCAGGGAGTTCCAGAGTATGGGGGAAGCACGGGAGAAGTCTTGTATGCGGTTGTGGGAAGAAGAGATAAGGGGTTAGTAGAGAAGGAGATCTTGAGATGATCGAAGGTTGCGTGCGGGTAGGTACCTAGAGACCATGTCACAGATGTATGGAGGAGACAGGTTGTGGATGGCTTTGTATGTCACGGTTAGGGTTTTGAATTGGAGCCTCTGGGCGATAGGAAGCCAGTGAAGGGCCTGGCATAGGGGGGAGGCTGGGGAATAGCGGGGAGACAGGTGGATTAGTCAGGCAGCAGAGTGTAGGATGGACAGGAGCGGAGACAGAGTGCTAGAGGGGAGGCCAGAGAGTAGGAGGTTGCAGTAGTTGAGGCAGGAGATGATAAGAGCATGCACTAGTGTTTTTGTGGTTGAGGAATGAGCGGATCTGGGAAATATTTTTGAGTTTGAGGCGGCAGGAGGAGGCGAGGGCTGGGATATGTGGCTTGAAAGAGAGTGCAGAGTCGAGGATCACCCCAAGGCACCGAGCGTACGGGACTGGGGAAAGAGAGCAGTCTTTGACATTGATGGATAGGTCTGGTGGAGGGGTTGAGCGAGATGGGGGAAAGATGATGAATTCTGTTTTGTCCATGTTCAGTTTGAGAAAGCGAGCAGAGAAGGCTGAGAGAGCAGACAGACATTGTGGGATTTCATTCAATAAGGAGGCGACGTTGGGTCCAGATAGGTAGATCTGCGTGTCATCGGCATAGAGGTGATACTGCAAACCGTGGGATTCTATGATCTGTCCCAAGCCGAAGGTATACCATATGGGAATAAACATGCAAGAAATAGGAGGAGACCACTATGGCTAAATAGAGCTGTAGGGGGCGCAATAAGAGACAAAAATAAAGCATTTAGAGAATTAAAGCAAGTAGGTAATGATGAGGCATTAACTAAATACAGAAGATTAAATAAATTCTGTAATAAGCAAATCAAGACAGCAAAGATTGAGACAGAGCAACTCATTGCCAGAGAAAGTAAAAATAATCCCAAAATATTCCTTAACTACATAAATAGTAAGAAGCTAAAAAATGATAGTGTTGGTCCCCTTTAAAATAGTCTGGGTGAAATAGTGGATGAGGATGAGGAAAAAGTCAATATGCTAAATAACTTTTTCAACAGTATTTACTCAAGAAAATCCCATGACTGATAGCATGATCAAGGATAAAAATTCTCCATTAAATGTCACCTGCTTAACCCAGCAGGAAGTACGGCGGCGTCTAAAAATCAGTAAAATTGACAAATCCCCGTGCACGGATGGGATACACCCCCGAGTACTGCAGGAATTAAGCACAGTCATAGATAGACCATTATTTTTAATCTTTAAGGATTCCATAATAACAGGGTCTGTATCACAGGACTGGCGTATAGCAAATGTGGTGCCAATATTCAAAAAGGGGACAAAAACTGAACTTGGAAATTATAGGCCAGTGAGTTTAACCTCAACTGTGGGTAAAATCCTGGAGGGTTTTCTAAGAGATACTATACTGGAGTATCTGGAGAAGAATAACCTCATGACCCAATATCAACTTGGCTTTACAAGGGACCGTTCCTGTCAGACTAATCTGATAAGCTTTTATGAAGAGGTAAGTTCCGGACTGGACCAAGGGAATGCAGTGGACGTGGTGTACATGGACTTTTCAAAAGCTTTTGATACGGTGCCATACAAAAGGTTGATACATAAAATGAAAATATGTGTAGGTGGGTTAAGAGCTGGCTCAGGGATAGGAAACAAAGGGTGGTTATTAATGGAGCACACTCGGATTGGGTCACGGTTAGCAGTGGGGTACCACAGGGGTCAGTTTTGGGCCTGCTTCTTTTTAACTTATTTATTAATGACCTTGTAGGGGGCTTAGAGAGTAGAATTTCAATATTTGCAGATGACACTAAACTCTGCAGGGTAATCAATACAGAGGAGGATAATTTTATAGTACAGGAAGATTTATGTAAACTAGAAGCTTGGGCTGATAAATGGCAAATGAGCTTTAATGGGGATAAATGTAAGGTCATGCACTTGGGTAGAACGAATAAGATGTATAATTATGTGCTTAATTGTAAAACACTGGGCAAAACTGTCACTGAAAACGACCTGGGTGTATGGGTGGATGACAAACTCACATTTAGAGGCCAGTGTCAGGCAGCTACTGCAAAGGCTAATAAAATAATGGGATGCATTAAAAGAGGCATAGATGCTCATGAGGAGAACATAATTTTACCTCTATATAAGTCACTAGTGCGACCACACTTAGAATACTGTGTACAGCTCTGGTCTCCGGTGTATAAGAAAGACATAGCTGAACTGGAGCGGGTGCAGAGAAGAACGACCAAGGTTATTAGGGAACTAGGGGGTCTGCAATACCAAGACAGGTTATTACACTTGGGGTTATTTAGTTTGGAGAATCGAAGGCTTAGGGGTGATCTTACTACAATGTATAAATATATGCGGGGACAGTACAAAGACTTTTCTAATGATCTTTTTACTCTTAGACCTGTGACGGGGACAAGGGGGCATCCTGTGCGTCTGGAGGAAAGGTTTAAGCATACTCACAGACGCGGATTCTTTACTGTAAGAGCAGTGAGACTATGGAACTCTCTGCCATATGATGCTGTAATGAGTGATTCCCTACTAAAATTTAAGAAGGGACTGGATGCCTTTCTTGAAAAGTATAATATTACAGGGTATATACACTAATTTCCTTAATATTGTGTTGATCCAGGGATCTAGTCTGATTGCTGTATGTGGAGTCGGGAAGGAATTTTTTTCCCCAATGTGAAGCTTACTGTTTGCCACATGGGTTTTTTTTGCCTTCCTCTGGATCAACATGTTAGGGCAAGTTAGGATAGGATATGGGTTGAACTAGATGGACTTAAAGTCTTCCTTCAACCTTAATAACTATGTTACTATGTTACATGACTCGGTCGGTCAAAATATGGAAAAATTATAGCTCTCAAAATGTGGTGATGCAAAAACTATTTTTACAATAAAAAGCGTCTTTTAGCGTGCGACAGCTGCCAAACATAAAAACCCGGCATATATAGTAAATCAAACCCCCTTTTATCACCCCCTTAGTTAGGGAAAAATAATAAAATTAAAAATTTATTTATTTCTGTAATGTTATGTGAGATATTACTGTAAGATATGATGTTCTGGAACACTAGAATCTTCCCTTGCTCCACACAGATGAAAATCGGCCTGTCACAGCTAAGTGAAAGGAGTGTTAATTAAGCTGGAGTGGAGAGCATTTCTTTGTTTGAGACATGTGGCTGAATAAAATTATGAGAGATATTAAACTAAGCTAGCACGGGCTCCGGTCGCGGCAGAAAAATTATACAGACATTTCTGTGATCTGCGCAGACCCGGCTTCGCTACGGTGGATCTTGCAAAGTTCTAAAACCTCCCGAAACTGAGATATGGATTATTCCCAAATGGAGTATCCATATCATGGCATGCTTGGTGTTGTTTTACTGGATTCGATAAACTGAGAAAAATGAGACCATCAGTGAGTTTATACGAGCTTCCCTCATTAAGATATAGTTATTATAAGTTTTACAGCTGAATTGCAACTTGCAGAAAGGGGGGCTGAACTTCTCCAGACTGCCCCTTTTGTGATGTAACCGACCATAGGCTATAAGATATCCCTCCCTTAAAATTCTTCAGTTAAGCTGGAGTTTTCATGCTGCAAAGACCTGCAGATGTCTGGGGATGTGTGGCTGGCTGGCTGCCCCTCCCCCTAGCACATTGTTTGCCTAATACCAACTAAGCACATGTAAGTGTACTTTCTGCTATCATCCCTGTTATTTTATATTTGCCTTGTACATATTTAATGTCTCACCTTTGTAACAACTTTTTATCTATGTAATCACTGCCCTCTTTGGGGAATAAATCATAAAATTATCAGTCTGCCTTCATGCTTTAAGAAACGAACTATGTGCTTTTTTAGATCATCGCTACTAATTTGGGGTTTTGCTACAGACCCTCTTAATTAACTCTTTGATAATTCCCTTACTGCAGTAGTCTAATTGACTGTGCACACCAAGCAGCCCATCCGACGACTAATTATCCTAGGTGCAGTTCCCTGACTGACCTGAGGGTAAGGGGGCGCTGAAGAGCTGCGAGTTCCAAAGTGGAACTGAGAAAGTGGGATATCCATAAATCCCCACAGTTCTTGGAAGGTTGTTAGCGGTGGTGGGGCATCCAAAATAACCCCCCTGCGATAAATTGCTAGGGCAAGATTAGCTTGCTGTATATTTTTGTCACATGGTGCCAGTGGCGGGATAACTAAGATAAGCCCCCACTGTGCCTGTGATAGCCGTGTGCTGGTAGTGCGTCACATCCCTCCGCCTGCTGACATATTGGTGTCAGCGGTGGGATTGTCACATGTTGGTGGCAGCGGTGGGATCGTGACAATTTCCATTTTCCCGTTAGGGTTAAGGCTGAGATTAGGGTTAGGGGTGTGTTGGGGTTAGGGTTGGAGTTAGAATTGGGGGTTTCAACTGTTTAGGCACATCAGGTGCTCTCCAAACACAACATGGCGTCTGATCTCAATTCCAGCCAAAAAAGTCAAATGGCGCCGCTTACCCCCACATATGGGGTATCAGCGTACTCACGACAAATTGCACAATAACTTTTGGGGTCCTGTTACTTTTGGGAAAATAACAATTGGGGGTGAAAAGATCATTTTTGTGGAAAAAATATTATTTTTTAACTGCACGGCTGTACGTTATAAACTTATGTGAAGCCCTTGGGGGTTCAAAGTGCTCACCACATATCTAGATAAGTTCCTTGGGGGTGTCTAGTTTCCAAAATAGGGTCACTTGTGGGGAGTTTCCACTGTTTAGGCACATAAGGGGCTTTCCAAACTTGATATGGCATCCGATCTGAATTCCAGCCAATTTTGCAAAAAAAAAGTCAAACGGCGCTCCTTCCCTTCCGAGCTCTGCCATGAGCCAAAAGAGTGGTTCCCCCCACATATCAGGTATCGGCGTACTCAGGACAAATTTCAAAATAACTTTTCCAGTTGAATTTCTCCTGTTACCCTTGCTAAAATAAAAAAATTGAACCTGAAGTAATTTTTTTTGTGAAAAAAGTTAAATGTTCATTTTTTTTTAAATATTTAAAAAATTCCTGTGAAGCACCTGAAGGGTTAATAAATTTCTTGAATCTGGTTTTGAGCACCTTGAGGGGTGCAGTTTTTAGAATGGTGTCACTTTTAGGTATTTTCTATCATATAGACCCCTCAAAGTGACTTAAAATGTGATGTGGTCCGTAAAAATAAAATGGTGTTGCAAAAATGAGAAATCGCTGGTCATCTTTTAACCCTTATAACTTCCTAACAAAAAAAAATTTGGTTCCCAAATTGTGTTGATGTAAAGTAGACATGTGGGAAATATTACTTAAGTTTGTTGAGTGCTGTATCTCTGTGATTTAAGAGCATAAAAATTCAAAGTTGGAAAATTGCGAAATTTTCAAAATTTTCGCCAAATTTCTGTTTTTTTCACAAATAAACGCAAGTTATATGAATTAAATTTTACCACTAACATGAAGTACAATATGTCACGAGAAAACATTGTCAGAATCACTGGGATCAATGGAAGCTCCAGAATTATTACCTCATAAAGGGACAGTGGTCAGAATTGTAAAAATTGGCCCGGGCATTAACATGCAAACCACCCTTGGGAGTAAAGGGGTTAAAGCAAAAAATGTGGTCAATTCTGTACTTAGTATCCCTTATCCTGGTATATATGGTTGTCTCACCCCCATCCTGATACACAAGGCCCCCTCATCCCTATCCTGGTATGCATGGATCACTCATCCTTATCCTGGCAGGAATGATCGCCCTCATCCCTATATTAATATGCAGGGCCCCCATCTCGTCCTGGTATGCATGGCCCCATCCCATTTGCCCCCACCCCCATCCTGGTATGCATGGCACCATCAGAAAACTTTAAAAAAAAAAAAAAATTAAACTTACCTACCCGGCGCTCACACGCTGCGTCCTGCTCCAGTGTCAGCAACTGCTTTATGCTTGTAAGCAGCACATGGCAGGGACGCCATGCGTTGCTCACAAGCAGAGCACAACTGCTGGAGTACTTACCGGGACTGTTCATTGGAGACCGGGGTGACTATTCATTGCTCTTCAGTAGCGCGCAGTGTCAGCCATTGGCTTCCTGCTGCTGCTGGCGGTCACGTGTGCCGCTACTTAAGAGAAATATATATTCATTGGATTCATCATTCATTCATTCATTCATCAGGAGACTATTTAATACTGAAGTATATTCAAGCGGGACTAGACGAAGAAAACCCTAAAATCATGTTAACCAAAACAGTCAGAAAACTAGCCACATATTGGGCGACCCCAAACCTCAAACTATATACTGTGTAAGTTTATAAGCCCCTCCAGTGTCAGGAATAGATAGTATGTGACAATACAGTATATACCACTCAGGGAACACTTACCTTTCAGAGATAATTTCCATATTCATACTAAATAATGGCACAGATCTCCCAGACATTATGACTGCACATATCCCTAGTCTTTATACTGATATTGCACTCATTCCCTGACAGACCGCAGCATGGCCATTAGTTAGAAGCTGCTAATGATCTTTGGAGCAGGTAAGTTTTCCCTGAGTGGTACATATTGGGCCGTCTGAAGACTGAGTTTAGTCTAGGACAATTTGTCTGCACTACTAATTATCAGCTGTTACATTACCAAACTAGGGCAGTCCCTATAGGAGAAAACCCAAGAATTATACTGTATTGTCACATACTATCTATTCCTGACACTGGAGGGGCTTATAAACTTACACAGTATATAGTTTGAGGTCTGGGATCTGCCAATATGGGGCTAGTTTTCTGACTGTTTCGGATAACATGATACATTATTTTAATTTTTTTGTCTAGTCTCGCTTGAATATACTGTAGGTCAATATTAAATAGTCTTCTGATGAGTCGCCTTTGGTGAGGACGATGAAACCAGTAGAAATGAGAGGCTTGGACAGTGAGTCACCTCACTCTATGTATTCAACTGTGGGGTGCATGTTTTTTCTATTAGTCCCCTATTAACTAATCTTCAGGGGGTGAATTATGGGTATAGTTTTACATTTGGAATTAATAAAGTTAAGTTTTATCCTTTTGTCAGCAAACATGAAAAATGACAAGAGACAACCCATTTAAGAAGATTCAATTTTGGTTAAAACTATTCCAACACTATGAACATAAAAAAGGCTTCTCCCCTATGTGACGTCTCTGATGTTTATTAACAGCTGATTTCCAAGTAAAATATTTCCCACATTAAGAAAATGAAAATGGCTTCTCCTTTGTGTGACTGCTCTGATGTCTAACAAGAATCGCTTTCCGGTTAAAACATTTCTCACATTCTGAACAGGAAAAAAGGCTTCTGCCCTGTGTGCGTTCTTTGATGGCGATCAAGATCTATTTTCCATTTAAAACATTTCCCACATTCTTAAGATGAATATGGCTTCTCTGCTGTGTGAATTCTCTCATGTGTAACAAGACTTGAATTCTGAGTAAAATATTTCCCACATTCTGAACATCAAACAGGCTTCTCTCCTGTGTGAGTTCTTTGGTGCCTAACAAGATTCCCTTTATGGTTAAAACATTTCCCACATTCTGAACAGGAAAAAGGCTTCTCCCCTGTGTGAGTTCTTTGGTGCTTAACAAGATTGACTTTCAGTCTAAAATATTTTCCACATTCTGAACAGGAAAAAGGCTTCTCTCCTGTGTGAGTTCTTTGGTGCTGAACAAGATTGACTTTCAGTCTAAAATATTTTCCACATTCTGAACAGGAAAAAGGCTTCTCCCCTGTGTGAGTTCTCTGATGAGTAACAAGCAGTGATTTATGTGCAAAACATTTCCCACATTCTGAACATGAAAAAGGCTTCTCCCCTGTGTGAGTTCTCTGGTGATCAAGCAAATGTGATTTCTGGTTAAAACATTTCCCACAATCTGAACACGAAAAAGGCTTCTCCCCTGTGTGAGTTCTATGGTGATCAACCAAATATGATTTCCGGTTAAAACATTTCCCACATTCTGAACAGGAAAAAGGCTTCTCCCCTGTGTGAGTTCTCTGGTGACTAAAAAGATGACATTTCTGGTTAAAAGTTTTCCCACATTCTGAACACGAAAAAGGCTTCTCCCCTGTATGAGTTCTCTGGTGATTAACAAATTGTGATTTCCAGTTAAAACATTTCCCACATTCTGAACAGGAAAAAGGCTTCTCTCCTGTGTGGAATCTCTGGTGCTTAACACAATCTGATTTATTGTTAAAACATTTCCCACATTCTGAACAGGAAAAAGGCTTCTCCCCCGTGTGAATGCTCTGATGTCTAACAAGAATCGCTTTCTGGTTAAAACATTTCCCACATTCAGAGCATGAAAAAGGTTTCTCCCCTGTGTGAATTCTCTGGTGATTAACCAAATCTGATTTCCAGTTAAAACATTTCCCACATTCTGAACAGGAAAAAGGCTTCTCCCCCGTGTGAATGCTCTGATGTCTAACAAGAATCGCTTTCCGGCTAAAACATTTCCCACATTCCGAACATGAAAAAGGCTTCTCCCCTGTGTGAATTCTCTGGTGAGTAACAAAAAGAGATTTCTTGTTAAAACATTTCCCACATTCTGAACATGAAAATGACTTCTTTGCTTTAGGAGCAGTTTGTTTTTTAATGCCTCTTTTGTGACTTTGATTTTCCTTAGTAGTTGGTAATGAATCAAAAGATGGGACCTGTTTCATAGGACCAGATGACAGATCTTTGCTGTGAATGGATGATAATATATCTGGAGTAATATCAATCACTTCAGTTGAATCTTGTAGGATCTCAAGATTATCAGATTTAAAAATTGAAGATGTCAGCTGTCCCTCTGATCTCCTGGTACAGTCATCTGCTAAGGTAAAAAACAATTTTTTTAATAAAATATCCTTGAGTTTTATATTTTTGAACATTGCTACTTAAACTGTCCATAAAAATGGCAAGCTATGTAAAAAACCTTAATTATTTACCAAGACTATGACAGTCCACAGTCTAATAGAAAACCTTGTTGGATGAAACAGTAGTGTGTGGTATTCAACTGTTCATTCTGCCTCCCAAATATTGAATATAAAGAAGCCAATCAATGTTATGTAGGCGAAAGTAATACCAGTTCTCACTTCACAAAAACAAGTCCCCACTCAGGTCCATCATTTGTCAATGGAAAAACAGATAAGGCAGGTTAGGGTTAGTGCTATAGTTAGGGTTCATTTTAAAGATAGGGTTAGGTTTTTCTCAATTGTCTCCCCAATAATTTGGTCACGTCAGTTTTCTATTTCCAGAAAAAAAATAAAAATGAATAAAATGGCCGGTCAGTATTATAGAGCAGAGGAGGCTTATGCACTTTTATGCTCTGACAGTGAAGAAAGTGCAGTGTCAGATGGCGATGTGGATTTTGAGGGCTTTAGTAGCAGTGACAGTGATAGCTCAGAAATGAGCAGTGATTCTGGTCCATCCTCACACACAAGGACCAGTACAACAAGAAGGACAAATAGCGCTTCTGGAGAAATGTCTCCAACTCAGGGAACAATGCCCAGTACTAGCGCTGTCCCTAGTGCTCGTGAATTGGCGCACACCAATGTCCAAGGGGCTTCGCCTCTTGATGTAGCATTTCCCAGATGGGAGGCTTCGGATTCGGCTACTCCATTCATCCCTAATTTTAATGCCATTCCTGGTATAAATATGGAGGTGGAAAATTTTGCACCAATTAATTTTTTTTTTAATTTATGACAGATAGCTTGCTAGAGCATACTGTCCTACAAATTTATATGCATCCCAATTCATCAGCCAGAATCCACGATCCTATTATGCTAGGTCAAATTTATGGGACCAACTAATATCCTAGAAATGAAAACATTTTCAGGACTTACAGTACATTAGCTATGGGGCTTGTTAAAAAATGAGCATTCAGTCCTATTGGTCCAACCGCCCTGTTCAAGCCACCCCTATGTTTTCTGCCGTTCTTCCTAGGACCCATTATGAAAGCTTTTCGCATGTATGAGAGGAAAGATGGCCAACTAAACCCACGAAGACGCCCTACTTATCTGGGGACATCTGGAAAAATCGTTTGGGAGCTGATAACTCCATTTTTACAAAAAGGCTACAATGTATATGTTGACAACTACTACACCAGCATACCTCTATTTAAAAGTCTGGTTGAACATAACATAGGGGCTTGTGAGAGCATTCGCAAAAACCATCAGGGGTCTCCACAATCATTGGTCAGCAAAAAGTACCGAAAGGGGCAGTCAGGGGCTTTACACAATGGAGAGCTGCTTGTCCTTAAGTATAAGGATAAAAAAGATATTTTTATCCTGAGCTCGATCCACACAGATGCCACAAGGGCCACTGCAGACCAACAGGGATCCACTACTCCAAAACCTGTTTTTAGTCATTGACTACAACAAATATATGGGGTGTGGACGACCTTGCAGATCAGGTTCTACAGCCATACCAGGTATCAAGAGAATCATAGATCTGGTATAAAAAGTTAGTCATGTATTTGTTTCAGGTGGCCACATATAATTCTTTTGTGTTATACAAAAAAGCCGGAAATGCAGATACTTTCCTTGATTATTAAGAAAAGGTCACTGAAAATCTTGTTTTTGAAAATTTTGTCCCCGCCAATCCTTTAGAATGTGAAGATGTCAGAAGACTCACTGAGCGACATTTTATTGCACTCATCCCAGTAACTGAAACAAGAAAGAACCCCCAGAGAAGATGTCGTGTATGTTCCTAGAGAGGAATGAGGCATGATCCCCGCTATTATTACCCACAATGCCCATCACTGCCAGCCTTATGCCTCCATGACGGCTTTACAATCTTCCACACAGAACCACGTTTTTGAACTGTTTTGACATTCAAGCATTTGGTTTATTTAGTGATAGACACATTTGAGTAGAGCTGACTTAACAATTTCCGGGGGTAGGTGGGGGAAGGTCTCCAGAGACACAAGCTGGGCACAATATATTGGGCACTACAATGACATTTTTGCAATTTTTCTGTTGTTCTGGCACTTAGCGGCTCTCCAAAGTGCCACAACAGCAGAATCCCCCCTGAAGTGACTCCATTTTGGAAATGACACCCCTCTGCGAATTCATCTATGGGTGTAGTGACCATTTATCTATCTACCTATTTTCCAATGTAAAATCTGGGGTTAAAACAACATTTTAGTGGTAAAAATATAATTATTTTTTCTTCACTGCCCAATGGTATAATTTTTTATGGAACAGCTGTGATGTCAGTATGCTCACTGCACCATTAGAAGAATTCATTCAGGGAAGTATTTGGTAAAATGCAGTCACTTTTGGGGGCTTATGATGTTCTGGCACCTCAGGAGCTCTGACGATGTGACATGTCACCCACAAACAATTCCAGCAAAATATGCTCTCTAATATGGCGCTCCTTCCCTTGCGAGCTCTGCCATGCACCCAAACAGTGGTTTACCCCCACATATGGGGTGTCAGCATAGTCAGTACAAACTAAAATATATATTGAGCTAAAAAGATTTGGATAATTTTTTTTTTTTATTTCCACGGCTCTACGCTATAAACGTCTGTGAAGCACCTGTGGGTTCAAGGTGCTCAATACACATCTGGATAAGTTCCCTAAAGGGTCTAGTTTCGAAAATGGGGTCACTTGTTGGGGGTTTCCACTGTCTAGGTACATCAGGGGCTCTCCAAACACAAAATAGCAACCACTAATTATTCCAGCAAATTTTACATTCAAAAAGTCAAATGGCGCGCCTTCCCTTTCGAGCCCTGCCGTGTGCCCAAACAGTAGATTTCCCCAAATATGGGGTATTGGCATGCTCAGGAGAAGTTGCAAAACAAAATGTATCGTCCATTTTCTCCTGTTACACTTGCAAATGTAAAAAAAAAAACAGGTCTTAAGGAAAAATTTTGTGAAAGAAAAGTAAATGGTTATTTTTTCCTTCCACATTCCATTAATTCCTGTGAAGCACCGGAAGGGTTAATAAACTTCTTGAATGTGGTTTTGAGCCCCTTGAGGGGTGCAGTTTTTAGAATGGTGTCACTTTTGGGTATTTTCTGTCATATTGACCCCCAACCTCACTTCAAATGTGAGGTGGTCCCTAAAAAAAAGTGGTTTTGTAAATTTTGTTGTAAAAATGAGAAATCGCTGGTCAACTTTTAACCCTTATAACTTCCTAATGAAAAAAAAATTTGATATAGTTGATATAGAGGCTACTGCGCAGGCGCCGCCATCGCCGGTGACATTTTACTGGATGCAATTTTTCTTTTCTAAGCCTCACAATAGCCACAATATTATAGGCATTATCACCAATAATATCAATGCTATTATATGCATTATGTAATAATGGGGGGCAGGTCAGTGAGGGGTCAGCGACCTGTCATAAGCCAATACAGATGACTATGTAATCAGAGCACCACATAAAGCCCCGCCCACAGCCCCGCCCCAGAGCACGAGAATCTCATTAACTGGAAACTACAAATACAAATTACACAACAGTAAACCAGAGTTGCCCTCATTTATGGTGGACCATTGGAGCTACTATGGATCTTGAGCAGAAGATTAGAGAAAATAATATTGCTCCCCATTTCAGGAGAGATTGTGCAGTAATCTGAATTCCTTAGGACCAAAAACAATGTAATTGGTTGTAAGTTCTATAGAAAAGGGCTTTCACTGCCCAACGTCATTTGAACAGTTTTGGGTGGAGCAGAATGTTGTGGTCTAGAGGCAAAATGGTGATCATGGTAATACGGCCGGACTACACCACCGATAAAGCAGCCACAGCCGGTGACTGAGAGGAATCTGTGACTTCTCTGCATTCAGTGGTTACTACTCACCTGGGTAGTCATATGTGGGAATCTCCTCTTTACACCACTCATCACCCCTCACATATGTCTCTGTAGTATTAATATGGGTCAGATCTTCACCCTGAAACAAATATTGTAAAAGTCACCGACAGATGGAGAAGTCCCATCTATGATCAGCTCTAATCCTGCCATCTCCACCGCTCTCATTACACAAGTATAAAACATATAATACTGGAGGATAAAACAAGACTGAGCACAAGACCTTCACAGCCGTCTACACATCATAGGGGAGATCTCCTGACACCTTCTCTCCATCTACCTGATGATCCTGAGGAGCACTGGGATCTTCTTGGTTACAGTCCTGTGGAAGAAGAGGACGGGGACATCTCTCTGGTGTTGTCCTCTTACTGGATAGATCTGGAGGAAACACATACAGGGACTGAAATCATTCTCTACATACAGATAATTATAGGCCGTGTGTATTTAGTCCTGTCTATTACCTGGTGATGTGAGGGGCTGGGGAACCTCCATTATGACGTTCTTGTACAAATCTCTGTGTCCTTCTAAATACTCCCACTCCTCCATGGAGAAATAGACAGCGACATCCTGACACCTTATAGGAACCTGACACATACAATGATACCGTCATCCCCCCGATCCCTTCATAGTGTTACTGTATAATGTCCCAGCATTCCCAGCAGTGTCACCTCTCCAGTCAGCAGCTCAATCATCTTGTAGATGAGGTCTAGGATCTTCTGGTCATTGATGTCCTCATGGATCAGGGGGTGAGGTGGGGGCCCCGTGATTGGGCTCAGGGGTCTTCCCCATCCCTCAGACACAGGGTCCTGACAGCGATCACTAGAGGTCTTCTTCACCACTGTGTAATCCTGGTTATGGAGAGACACATTAATAAATCTCACTACAGACATTTCCAGAGTCCTCACCTCTCCAGTTCTGTCCATCTGTTATTCCCATAGATAAGAATGATGTAATGTGACGACATCAGAATCTCTCACCTCTCCAGTGAGATGGAAGAGGATCTCTTGGGTGAGGTGTAACATCCTCTCCGCCATCTTGTCTCTGTCCATATCCATCCTTGATGGGTAAATCAGGAAAATTCTCTTCTGTAGAAGATCTTCACTGAGAGGATCCGATATTGTAGAGACCTGAATGAGAAGAAGATGATCCGCTGTAACATCATAAGAATCCTGTGTAATAATACAATTACTGGAGATAATAAGGGAAACATATGAGGAGATTTATTATCTTACAGGGTTTAGTTTTCTTCCCTGACATCTACTAATAAAACCTATATATTTAGGCCACAGACAACAAGCAGTTTCCTCCTCGGAGTCGGCAGCTGAACACGTTCCTCATAGACTCATCTTCCATAACGCTAATTCTCGTCTCATTACCGACACTGGAATCGGCATTAGCAATACTGCAGGAGATATTCATTACACGCGACATGAGAAATAACTCCTTCATGATGGGGACGACATCTTCATCTTCTACTGCGGCTCTAGAGACAGGTTTGACCAGAGTCGGTCACTGCCTCCATCCCCACCGGCCGTCTATATGAAGGTTTCGCGTCTTCCCCGCACTGGAATCTTCTCTCACGTTAGATCTCAGCTCTGAGTCACACACAGAAGTTTGAGGCTTTTAGAAAAGATTTTTTGTTTCCACAAACACAACGGACAAAAATGATCTGATCCCAAAGTCTCCATGTACAGTGATTTATGGGGATTATTTCTGGACTTAGGCTTTCCTATATTACATGAAAAACTCCAGAAAAAGCCGATATTAAAATGTTTCTAAAGAAAATTGGCTCCAACAATTCTTGTAAGAAGAAAAAAAGAGCAAAAAGCAGAAGACACATTGTATAATTTTTAACATGTTAAACATTTATTAAAAAGAAATGATTCTTTTTGGGCCCCAGAACATAGATGTACACCGCAGGGACGGCACAGATGAGGCTTCAACAAAAACCCTGAAAAGCAAACATGACATCTAAGAAGGTGTGACAGAGTTTGGCTGAATGCCCCCCGCCTTCAAGTACTCGATAGTATGGGGCGGCCTAGTTACTGCGATACTTACATGCCTAATAATGGGGTCTGGGCTGCAATGTATGAAGGTCTATTAGGCCGGGCCAGAGGCAGCATCCAATAAGTTACCTTATAACGCCCCCATACACAGTAGACTAAAGTTCCATGAAAGCTCTGATTTCGGGGGGTTTGGCCGACCATATAATGTATTTGGGGGCCTCCCGACAGATGATGTCAGGGCAGAGAAGGATCCGGCATCCTGAATTTCAGAGGATAATCCGTTTGCTCTTCCTGTAGATAATCCTCCTCTAGAGGAGTCTGGAGGCGACTCTCTCATACAGACCAGAGGAAAGCTGGAATATTTGTGTGTATGGGGGAGTCGGGAGAGATCGCCGTCTGCCAAATGACCGTTCAGCCAACTCTGATCTCATGTGTATGGGGCCGTTAGTATTACACTGACAGGCAGTGATGATACACGGCACTACAGTAGTACAGGGCATCACCGGAGCCATCAGAGGCTTGTATGTTGTATGATCGCACTGATCAGAGGGGTTTAAAAAAGGTTTAAAGTGAAAAAAAATATCACAGTTTCAGCAACAAGAAATATCCATCACTATATGGAAAGCAGAGTCACTGCACAATGTTAGTTACGTCACGTCCATAACTACTTTATTATACTCTATTATCCTGTACACAGTGGAGTAGATAGAAATCACAGATCCCACAGCAATAGCTGGAATTGGACCCTCCAATGTAAAGAAAAAAAAATCTCTCTATCTATATACACTGTTCAAAAAAATAAAGGGAACACTTAAACAACAGAATATAACTCCAAGTAAATCAAACTTCTGTGAAATCAAACTGTCCACTTAGGAAGCAACACTGATTGACAATCAATTTCACATGCTATTGTGTAAATGGAATAGACAACAGATGGAAATTATTGGCAATTATCAAGACACCCTCAATAAAGGAGTGGTTCTGCAGGTGGGGACCACAGACCACATCTCAGTACCAATGCTTTCTGGCTGATGTTTTGGTCACTTTTGAATGTTGGTTGTGCTTTCATACTCGTAGTAAAATGAGACGGACTCTAAAACCGACACAAGTGGCTGAGGTAGTGCAGCTCATCCAGGATGGCACATCAATGCGAGCTGTGGCAAGAAGGTTTGCTGTGTCTGTCAGCGCAGTGTCCAGAGGCTGGAGGCGCTACCAGGAGACAGGCCAGTACACCAGGAGATGTGGAGAGGGCCGTATGAGGGCAACAACCCAGCAGCAGGACCACTACCTCCACCTTTGTGCAAGGAGGAACAGGAGGAGCACTGCCAGAGCCCTGCAAAATGATCTTCAGCAGGCCACAAATGTTCATGTGTCTGACTCTGCACAAACGGTTAGAAACTGACTCCATTAGGATGGTGTGAGTGCCCAACATCCACAGATGGGGGTTGTGCTCACAGCCCAACACCGTACAGGGCACTTGGCATTTGCCAGAGAACACCAGGATTGGCAAATTTGCCACTGGTGCCCTGTGCTCTTCACAGATAAAAGCAGGTTCACACTGAGCACATGTGACAGATGTGACAGAGTCTGGAGACGCCGTGGAGAGCGATCTGCTGCTTGCAACATCCTTTAGCATGACCGGTTTGGCAGTGGTCAGTAATGGTGTGGGGTGGCATTTCTTTGGAGGATCACACGATGTTGGGCTTTGAGCACAACCCCCATGCAGACAAAATTGTGCCTGTTATGATTGGGTAACCAAGGAGGAAAACAAAACCAAGCTAAGTCACAGAAAACCAGAGAGGTTGGTATCTAAGTGGATTGCAGACCCCTGATCCTAACCACACAACTAGAAGTAGCCGCGGAACGTACCTACGATGATTCTAGATGCCTCGTCACAGCCGGAGGACTAATTAAGCCTAAAGCAAGACAAGGGGAAATCTAAACTGCCCCAGAGCAGACCCCAAAGGAATAGACAGCCCCCACACATGTATTGATGGTGAGACAAGATGAAAGCACAAACACAGGTAGGAAAATAGACTGAGCAAACGATGGGGCCAAAACTAACTAGACAGGACAGGAAAGGAAAGATACTGTCTGCAATCACGCCAAAAAAAACATGCAAAAATGTCCAACACTTCTGATAGCAAAAAACCTTGAAGTCATTAGACTTCTCCCACTATATCAGCATATTCTGAGAACAGAGCAAAAAAAAGGCCAATCTAATAAGGTACAAAAAGCAAACTGGCACATGCAGTGACATAGGAATGGAAATTCAGCACAGCCCCAGCCGGGGCTGGCTAACCACACAAAAACTGAATAGATCAAACCAAATCAAGTGTGAACAATAGCAGAGAACACTTAGCTTGAGAAAGCAGGAACTGAACTGGAAACCAGAACCTCAGGAGGCAGGAAAAAATCACCAGCATGGGAAGAGGGAATCGGCTGTCTTAAATCCAGTCTGAGACTCCAGATGTCCAATCCTCATCCTCATTATCAGGTGGCAGGTCTCTGTTAATTAGATCAGCTTCATTACCTCCTGCCACTAGCAGAGGGAGCCCAGAAAGAGAACTCACGACTCCTCTGTCAACACAACCAGCTCCTTCACCAGAAACCAGAGGCAGACCAGAAAATAAGTTCACAACATGTGCCTTTACCAGTAGATAAATTCCCAGTGGGGTGCAATTTCCAAAATGCAATAATTTAAGTGGGGAATTCAGCTCTTTTTGCACTTAAGGGATCTGTACATGGAGTCTACAAACTACAGTGGGGAAAATAAGGATTTGTTACGCTGCCAATTTTGGGGTAAAGTCACATTTTTGTGAGGAAAAAAGTAAAATTGTCATTTTTTCCTTCCACATTGCTTAAATTCCTCTCACACTGTCCGAATTCAGATATTGTCCTGTCAGAAAGGAGAATACAGGGAGAGAAAGGGTTAATAGGACTCACAGGAGGAACCGGCCCAGAAAGCAGAAGGTCCAGGAGTGTCTGCCACATATATGACTGCTCTATGCGCACAGGACCTGTGATGAGGTCACAGGAGGGGAGGAGTCAGGGGTCACATGATCAGGGGCCTCAGTGTGTGCAGGACTCAGTGTGCTGGAGCGCTCCCGATAATCAGCTGCATGTGTCGCGCTGTGTGATAGTCACAGCACCTGCATGGAGGGCGACACATGCAGCTGATTATCGGGAGCGCTCCAGGGATCCGGGGTCCCGATGCAGCTATTCGGTAAGTGATATTAGCCAATAACAACTTCTCCGACGATATTCGCTCATCTCTAGTAATAACAGCTCAAAGGAATTCACCAAACTTTTCATTAAGTTTAATAGAAAGACCCTATTAAATATTGAGCACCAGCGGGATGAAGCATTGACAGCGGCATGTAAAAGTGTGAGCGCCCCTGGTCAAAATGACTGTTATTGTGAGCAGTAGTAAGATGAAGATGAAATGATCTCTAAAAGGCCGAACCTCTAAGATGACACATGGCCTTTGCATTTTAGGCAAAAATACTAATAAAAAATACATATATAGACTATTTTACACTTTCATAATTGCTAAAAAGGAAAAAGGGGCGATGCAAAACTTTGGGCACCCTTGGAGATTTGTGTACTGAGATAATTTTGACCAAGATTTCACACCTTAATTAGCTTGTTAGGGTTATGGTGAGATCACATGGTGACCAGGAGCTACAGTCTGAGGAAAGGGCTAAAAAGCCTTCACTAGACCCCTATACAGCTGTATAATGAGGCCCAGGCTTTATAGTGGAGGGACAGGAGTGAGGGCCTGTTCCCAGGAGCTACAGACTGAGGAAAGGGCTAAAAAGCCTTCACTAGACCCCTGTACAGCTGTATAATGAGGCCCAGGCTTTATAGTGAAGGGACAGAAGTGAGGGTCTGTGCCCAGGAGCTACAGTCTGAGGAAAGGGCTAAAAAGCCTTCACTAGACTCCTGTACAGCTGTATAATGAGGCCCAGGCTGTATAGTGAAGGGACAGGAGTGAGGGCCTGTTCCCAGGAGCTACAGTCTGAGGAAAGGGCTAAAAAGCCTTCACTAGACTCCTGTACAGCTGTATAATGAGGCCCAGGCTTTATAGTGAAGGGACAGGAGTGAGGTCCTGTGCCCAGGAGCTACAGTCTGAGGAAAGGGCTAAAAAGCCTTCACTAGACCCCTGTACAGCTGTATAATGAGGCCCAGGCTTTATAGTGAAGGGACAGGAGTGAGGGTCTGTTCCCAGGAGCTACAGTCTGAGGAAAGGGCTAAAAAGCCTTCACTAGACCCCTGTACAGCTGTATAATGAGGGCCAGGCTTTATAGTGAAGGGACAGGAGTGAGGGCCTGTTCCCAGGAGCTACAGTCTGAGGAAAGGGCTAAAAAGTCTTCACTAGACCCCTGTACAGCTGTGTAATGAGGCCCAGGCTTTATAGTGAAGGGACAGGAGTGAGGGTCTGTTCCCAGGAGCTACAGTCTGAGGAAAGGGCTAAAAAGCCTTCACTAGACTCCTGTACAGCTGTATAATGAGGCCCAGGCTTTATAGTGAAGGGACAGGAGTGAGGGCCTGTTCCCAGGAGCTACAGTCTGAGGAAAGGGCTAAAAAGTCTTCACTAGACCCCTGTACAGCTATATAATGAGGCCCAGGCGTTATAGTGGAGGGACAGGAGTGAGGGCCTGATCTCAGGAGCTACAGTCTGAGGAAAGGGCTAAAAAGCCTTCACTAGACCCATGTACAGCTGTATAATGAGGCCCAGGCTTTATAGTGAAGGGACAGGAGTGAGGGCCTGTTCCCAGGAGCTACAGTCTGAGGAAAGGGCTAAAAAGCCTTCACTAGACCCCTGTACAGCTGTATAATGAGGCCCAGGCTTTATAGTGAAGGGACAGGAGTGAGGGCCTGTTCCCAGGAGCTACAGACTGAGGAAAGGGCTAAAAAGTCTTCACTAGACCCCTGTACAGCTGTATAATGAGGCCCAGGCGTTATAGTGGAGGGACAGGAGTGAGGGCCTGATCCCAGGAGCTACAGTCTGAGGAAAGGGCTAAAAAGCCTTCACTAGACCCCTGTACAGCTGTATAATGAGGCCCAGGCTTTATAGTGAAGGGACAGGAGTGAGGGCCTGTTCCCAGGAGCTACAGTCTGAGGAAAGGGCTAAAAAGCCTTCACTAGACCCCTGTACAGCTGTATAATGAGGCCCAGGCTTTATAGTGAAGGGACAGGAGTGAGGGCCTGTTCCCAGGAGCTACAGTCTGAGGAAAGGGCTAAAAAGCCTTCACTAGACCCCTGTACAGCTGTATAATGAGGCCCATGCTTTATAGTGAAGGGACAGAAGTGAGGGCCTGTTCTCAGGAGCTACAGTCTGAGGATAGGGCTAAAAAGCCTTCACTAGACCCCTGTACAGCTGTATAATGATGCCCAGGCTTTATAGTGAAGGGACAGGAGTGAGGGCCTGTTCCCAGGAGCTACAGTCTGAGGAAAGGGCTAAAAAGCCTTCACTAGACCCCTGCACAGCTGTATAATGAGGCCCAGGCTTTATAGTGAAGGGACAGGAGTGAGGGCCTGTTCCCAGGAGCTACAGTCTGAGGAAAGGGCTAAAAAGCCTTCACTAGACCCCTGTACAGCTGTATAATGAGGCCCAGGCTTTATAGTGAAGGGACAGGAGTGAGGGCCTGTTCCCAGGAGCTACAGTCTGAGGAAAGGGCTAAAAAGCCTTCACTAGACCCCTGTACAGCTGTATAATGAGGCCCAGGCTTTATAGTGAAGGGACAGGAGTGAGGGCCTGTTCCCAGGAGCTACAGTCTGAGGAAAGGGCTAAAAAGCCTTCACTAGACCCCTGTACAGCTGTATAATGAGGCCCAGGCTTTATAGTGAAGGGACAGGAGTGAGGGTCTGTTCCCAGGAGCTACAGTCTGAGGAAAGGGCTAAAAAGCCTTCACTAGACCCCTGTACAGCTGTATAATGAGGCCCAGGCTTTATAGTGAAGGGACAGGAGTGAGGGTCTGTTCCCAGGAGCTACAGTCTGAGGAAAGGGCGAAAAAGCCTTCACTAGACCCCTGTACAGCTGTATAATGAGGCCCAGGCTTTATAGTGAAGGGACAGGAGGGAGAAAAGTGGGGAAAGGAGCCAGAAGAGCCGGACTGCCCATCACTAACCTGCAGAGCCGCACTCCACATATATGGCTGCTCTGTGCACAGGACCTGTGATGAGGTCACAGGAGGGGAGGAGTCAGGGGTCACATGATCTCCGGAGTGAAGAGGCTCCATGGAGGCTTCTCCTCAGTCAGTGACATTCCCGCCATTATTCGCCCCTCACTACTGGCACAATTACCCCGCGCCGCCTTCTCTACACAGTGTTATGTGTGGAATATAACGTGTGATTTCTCTGGAGGGAAATAGACCCCACACATGAGGGAATTCTCACCGGTTACCGGCCGTCTACTATATGGCGGCATATGATTGTGCTATCGACTCCACACCAGGAGCTAAAATGCCCAAATCTCGGTTATTTCCCCCCTTCCAGAGTCCGGCTGAGGCCGGGGTCACACTTGGGAGAAACTCGCCCGAGTCTCGCTCCTCAGTGCCCTTGTGGATTAGCCTCTGTAGGGGAAACGACACCGGCTGTCAGGGACAGGGGGCCCCAACATAAATCCAATATTCGCTGTAAGAAAACCCAACCTGATGCCGCCATTCGGGGTAACCAATGCTCCGGCAGTCTGTGACAATGTCAGTAATTATATTTTTCTCACTGATTGGTAGATTTGTGGTAATTTTCCTGGATGATATAGTGAGTTACTCCCGTCCTCTGGAGGAGCATGCTGAGCACGTCAGACAGGGTCTCCAGGTTCTACGTGACAACTATTTATTTGGTAACCTGGAGAAATGACAATTTGTGGTCCAGCAGGTCCAATTCTCAGGACATTTGTCTTCTGCATTGGGGTCTCAGATGGACCCCGTTACGGTCCCAGCAGTCCCTTCATTGGTTTTTCCAAGTAACCTGAAAGTGTTACAGAGATTTCTTGTAGTCGAGATACTGAGGAACAAACAAGTGAAAAATAGGGTCTTACCTGATAACCAGATCTAATGAGAGTAGGGGAGTATTACACTCACCTGATGGAGTGGCGCCTTTACACCATGCTCAATGCATAAATCAGCTGCTGCAGGACCCGGGGCCAAAGACCGAGCAGAAGAGCTGATCCGGGTATAATGTGTCTGTACCTGCGCTGCTGATGGAGACGATCGGAGATGGAGATTTTCACTAAAAACGTTTATTTAAACAAGTTTTCAAAGTCAACGCGTTTCACAGTCACGCAGGACGTCTTCCTCAGGACGAAACCTGAGAGCGGATAAACATGTCAAGCCTGGAACGTTTTATATGCAGTCTTTATAATAATAATAATAATCTTTTTATTTATATAGCGCCAACATATTCCGCAGCGCTTTACAGTTTGCACACATTATCATCGCTGTCCCCGATGGGGCTCACAATCTAAATTCCCTATCAGTATGTCTTTGGAATAAAAAACGCCAACAAAGCACAAAATGTCAAAGTTCATGAGAAAGTCCGTCACACACAGATAAATTATAGATCATGAGAAAACAGAACACACTTACATACAATAATTACATTATAAAGTGCCTATGAATGAAGTGAGGTCACCTAAAAGAATGAATAAAGATATACTGTATCTTCTGACTATAAGCCGCACCGGACCATAAGACGCACCCCAAATATTCAGAAGGAAAATAGGGAAAAAGGTAATGTGTGAAATGGGGGTCTGTCCCACAGTCTGAATTCAGTAAACCCGGGGGGGATCGGCAGCGCTGGTGGAGCCGGGTCACAGGAGGTGTTCGGGGATCCGGCGATGATCTGACCTATCCCAGGCTGGTGCAGCAGGAGCCTCTGTAACATCTGTAATCTCACTGAGGCCATTTGGAGTAATGGGGTTTAGTTTATAAATCCAGAAGATTTCTTTCCGATGTAGTTGTCCAATGCGATTCTGACCCTGTGGGGGAATCTCCTCTGTGGGGAATATTCTCAGTTGTGTGGAATCTTTCTTGTGTTTGATGGTGCAGTGACGTGAAAGCCCATGTTGGAGAAAACCCTATGGAGTATTGGGACGGTGTGAGTTCAGCCTTTTGTGGAGGGGTTGGGTCGTCCTTCCCACATATAATTTCTGGTATGAGCATATAATCACGTGTGTAACATAACTGGTGGAACATGACATGGGAGTTTTGATCGGGAAAACTTCACCAGTAGAAATAAAGGTGAATTCAGAGAGACCATGGCAGATCGAGTCACAACAGAGGCAAGTTTTCAGATTGCATGTAATGAGTTTATTCGGGAGACAGGCGATTTTTTAGCAAATCTTCCGTCTTCTCTTTTATGTTTCTTGGTGCTAGGACATTTTTCAATGATGGAGGTCTTCAAAATGTCAAAAAGGGATTGCTGGGTAATGTTTTTCCCACTCCAGCTGTCTGACATGCTCATGATGCTCCTGCAGAGGACGTGAGTAACTCAATATATCATCAGGTAAACTACCGCAAATCTACCCATCGGGGAGAAAAAAAATGAGATTTTCAAAGACTGCCGGAGCATTGTTTAATCTGAATGGCATCACCAAATTTTCATTATGCCCCTCCGGTGTATTGAATGCGGCCTTCCATTCATCACCATTGTGTATACGTATAAGAGTAATCATAAGGAATTGAAAGAATTGTCACCCAGATCCTTCTTACAATTTTATTCCATGGTGAAACGAGACATCAAACCATATTAGAGTGCGGCGTGCAGGTAGCAGGGAGCTATACAGATGGGAGAGCCTGACGGACTACGGCCGTTTCGCACTTGCTTAGCGCTTCTACCGGTCCATGCTTGTCAGGGGGTTACACCACTTCCTCTTAACAAGGGTTAGGGAATGGTTAACTGAGAATTGCAAAACATTTACAGTGAGTACAGTGAAATGATTAATATAAAAAATGTAAAGAAATATATCATAGATCACAGCCACACAGACATATTCAATGTATCACTGAGGCCAAGGGGAACTTGTGCACCGCAATCCACAATCCATGCTGCTTCTCTTGTTAGTAGTAATCTATTCTGGTCACCGCCTTGTACAGGATAATCAGCGGGCTCAATTCCTGCAGATCTCAGCACATTGGGGTCCGCATTATGGACCTCTCTTATATCATTAATGTCACAGATGCTTTTCCTGTGTAACTGAATGGAAATGTTCTCTGAGCCTGATGTGCCGCGGTCTAATAGTCTGGGCAATATAATAATTGTCCTGGGCAGTATATGACATAAAGCACTTGCTCTGTGCGGCCCGTGATTAGTTTATCTACCGTCATCGCCCCGATCCTCAGATTTCTCCTGTAAGATGGAGATGACAGAAGGAGCGATCCCCACAATGGAAATGGCCTCTTGGACGTCTTCCATTTGATCAGGTGACTTTATTGTTCTTCTCCTGGAATCTTTCCTGTAGCGATAAGTCATCTAAGTCACCGCTTCTTCTAGAAGCAATCGAGGGTTGTTCTTTGCTGCTACGGCTAAATCTTTATCTCCTCACAAATGCCAATTCCTGTTTATCGCTGATTTTATTACATTCATATTGGGATTAGGTGTAAAAGTAACAATAAACCTTTTATTATCTCGTCCTTCTTTCTGCTCTTCCTCCTGGATCCTGTAACTAGACCCACATGGGTTCCTCCATCGCTCTAGCACAGTGTAATAATGTTGGCGGATAACCTCTGTGTAATAAGTCGTCTGTCAGGTCATTCGCTTGTTGTAGGAAACCTTCTTCTCTACTATTCATTGTTCTCAGCCTCAGATACCGGCTGTATGGTCGGCCTCTGTTAGTATGTTCCAGGTGCGCATTATTAGAATGGAGGGACATATTGGTGGCTGCAGGTTTTTATAGGTGCTGGTTATTATTCTACCATCCTCTATTTTATTATTCACATCTAAGAAATCTAAGTTATTCTGTCCAAATTGTGAATAAATCTCATATTAACCTTATTCTCCTCGATCAAAGGGAAGAGTTTCTCTGCTACTTTTAAACAATCGTCTCTTTTCTATCTGAAATCTCAAAAAAGTTCTTAGTTGTTCTGGAACACCCTCTCAGGGCTGTGCGGTTACTCGGTGCCGGGCCAGCGTCTACCCGGTCAATGGCCCTGAGTGTCCATGTAAGGCCCTGTGCACACAGTGCAGATTCGGTGCAGTTCTGCAGCAGATTTGGCCCTGCAGAACTGCACGTGATGTACAGTACCATTTAAGGCTATGTAAAGCCAAAAACGCTCTGCACATGCTGCAGGTTTTTCCGTGCAGATTTGGTGCGGAATAAGGCTAAGTGCAATGAGTGTAACAAGCTGCCACGAGAGGTGGTGAGTTCTCCTTCAATGGAAGTCTTCAGAGGCTGGACAGACATCTGACTGGGATGATTTAGTGAATCCTGCTTTGAGCAGGGGGTTGGACCAGATGGCCCAGGAGGTCCCTTCCAACTCTACGATTCTATGATTCTATGCACACGTACTTTTTTGCCCTGCAGATTTTTCCGCGCAGAATTGAAGAAATCCGCAGGTCAAATGACCTGCACTTTTCCTGCGGATTTCTTCCTTTTTTATTGTGGTTTTTGTGCGGTTTTCCTCTGCGGATTTGGAGAATGGAGCAGGTGGAAAACCGCACAAAAGAAGTGACATGCTGCATATTTTGAACCACAAGAAAACCGCGCGGAAAAATCCACAGCGTCTGCACAGTGTTTTTTTCAATTGATTTACATTGTACTGTACATCACACTGCGGATCCGCTGGATATCTGCATCGTGTGCACAGGGCCTAAAAGAAGCAGCATGTCGCTTCTTTTGTGCGGTTTTACTGCAGTTTTTCACCTGCTCCATTATAGAAATCTGCACTAAAGCTGCAGGTAAAACGCAGGTCATTTTACCTGCAGATTTAGCAAAATCTGCGCAGAAAATTCTACAGCAGAATCTGCACCGTGTGCACATAGCCTAAAAATAAGAAGTGACAACCAGCACAGCAGAGTCCTGCACACACTGAGGCCCCTGATCATGTGACTCCTGACTCCTCCCCTCCTGTGACCTCATCACAGGTCCTGTGCGCACAGAGCAGCTGTAGAAATCTCCGGCCTCGGGGGTCTCACCAGACTTCGCTCTTTTCTTGCAGGGGCCGCAGTGGATTTCATCCTGGATCCATAGAGCTGAATAGAGGAGCGATGTTCCTTCACTCTGATGGGAATTGATGGTGACGTTTGTCCAACGTCCACGTTACCGAGTAAATCCCCCCAGTACTGCAGCCGGTAAAGACCCCGATATCCACAGGTGTCCCCTCTAATTGGGGGAAAGGGATAGAAAAGCCTCTTATCCCGAGGGGAAACCCTATACATGGAGACATCGGCCTCAGATCTCTCCTGTCCTGTTCTTCCAGAGAAGCCTCAAACTTCTGTGTGTGACTCGGAGCTGAGATCTAACGGGAGAGAAGATTCCAGTGCGGGGAAGACGGGAAACCTTCATATAGACGGCCGGCGGGGATGGAGGCAGTGACCGACTCTGGCCAAATCTGTCTCTAGAGCCGCAGTAGAAGATGAAGATGTCGTCCTCATCATGAAGGAGTTATTTCTCATGTCGCGTGTAATGAATATCTCCTGCAGTATTGCTAATGCCGATTCCAGTGTCGGTAATGAGACGAGAATTAGCGTTATGGAAGATGAGTCTATGAGGAACGTGTTCAGCTGCCGACTCCGAGGAGGAAACTGCTTGTTGTCTGTGGCCTAAATATATAGGTTTTATTAGTAGATGTCAGGGAAGAAAACTAAACCCTGTAAGATAATAAATCTCCTCCTATGTTTCCCTTATTATCTCCAGTAATTGTATTATTACACAGGATTCTTATGATGTTACATCGGATCATCTTCTCATTCAGGTCTCTACAATATCGGATCCTCTCAGTGAAGATCTTCTGCAAAAGAGAATTTTCCTGATTTACCCATCAAGGATGGATATGGACAGAGACAAGATGGCGGAGAGGATGTTACACCTCACCCTAGAGATCCTCTTCCGTCTCACTGGAGAGGTGAGAGATTCTGATGACGTCACATTACATCATTCTTATCTATGGGAATAACAGATGGACAGAACTGGAGAGGTGAGGACTCTGGAAATGTCTGTAGTGAGATTTATTAATGTGTCTCTCCATAACCAGGATTACACAGTGGTGAAGAAGACCTCTAGTGATCACTGTCAGGACCCTGTGTCTGAGGGATGGGGAAGACCCCTGAGCCCAATCACGGGGCCTCCACCTCACCCCCTGATCCATGAGGACATCAATGACCAGAAGATCCTAGAACTCATCTACAAGATGATTGAGCTGCTGACTGGAGAGGTGACACTGCTGGGAATGCTGGGACATTATACATTAACACTATGAAGGGATCGGGGGATGACGGTATCATTGTATGTGTCAGGTTCCTATAAGGTGTCAGGGTGTCGCTGTTTATCTCTCTATGGAGGAGTGGGAGTATTTAGAAGCACACAAAGATCTGTACAAGAACGTCATAATGGAGGTTCCCGAGCCCCTCACATCACCAGGTAATAGACAGGACTAAATACACACGGCCTATAATTATCTGTATGTAGAGAATGAATTCAGTCCCTGTATGTGTTTCCTCCAGATCTATCCAGTAAGAGGACAACACCAGAGAGATGTCCCCGTCCTCTTCTTCCACAGGACTGTAACCAAGAAGATCCCAATGTTCCTCAGGATCATCAGGTAGATGGAGAGAAGGTGTCAGGAGATCTCCCCTATGATGTGTAGACGGCTGTGAAGGTCTTGTGCTCAGTCTTTTATCCACCAGTATTACTGTATATACTCATGGCTATCTGCCACGTCCTCTGTCTGTGACGTTCAGGCAGAAGAGGGCACGACGCACACTAACCACGTCACCGCGCCCTCTGCTATCTGAATGTCACTGACAGAGGACACATCAGACAGCAGCGATGGAGTGAGGGGACAGTTGAATATAGCCTATACTTTACCCGTCCTGGCGCCGTCTCTGCAGCTCTGTTCTCCCACTGTCTCCCTTCCTGCCTTCAGCGGTCACATGGTACCGCTCATTACACTCATGAATATGCGCATATTCATGAGTTTAATGAGCGGTACTATGTGACCGCCGAAGGAAGGAAGGGAGTCTGTGGGACAAGCAGGGGGCTGCAGAGACGGCGCCAGGACGGGTAAGTATGACCTGGCACCCCTCCGACCCCCTGGCGTATATGACTCGAATATAAGCCGAGAGGGGACTTTCAGTCCCAAAAAATGGGCTGAAAATCTCGGCTTATATTCGAGTATATACGGTATATGTTTTATACTTGTGTGATGAGAACGGTGGAGATGGCAGGATTAGAGCTGATCATAGATGGGACTTCTCCATCTGTCGGTGACTTTTACAATATTTGTTTCAGGGTGAAGATCTGACCCATATTAATACTACAGAGACATATGTGAGAGATGATGAGTGGTGTAAAGAGGAGATTCCCACATATGACTACCCAGGTGAGTAGTAACCACTGAATGCAGAGAAGTCACAGATTCCTCTCAGTCACCGGCTGTGGCTGCTTTATCGGTGGTGTAGTCCGGCCGTATTACCATGATCACCATTTTGCCTCTAGACCACAACATTCTCCTCCACCCAAAACTGTTCAAATGACTTTGGGCATTGAAAGCCCTTTTCTATAGAACTTATAACCTGGAGGATCCACCTACCCCCTGGGATCAGGAGACGCTGACCGTTACCTGCCCAGATCTGTAGTCTACAAAGCCAAATGACAGCGTATGTAGAATGTGCTGACAAGATAGAAAATCACTTGGAGAAAAATCTTATGCTGGGCCTGTAAGAGAAAGCAGAGGGTAATGATGCTGTTGGCTTCCTAGATCCCTGAGATCTTATCGGATGAATCTTCTCTCCCTTCTGTGCTGCTGAATGTCTCATGGTCCCTAAAAGACCAGGTCCTTACAAGTCTTTCTGGTCAAACTTTGCTTTTATGAGCGACAACTCCAAGGGTATGTGCACACGTTGCAGATTTACCTGCAGAATTTTTTGCACAGAATCTGCATCTGTTGCCAGAAAACGCAGGTAAAAATCCGCACGTTTTTTATGTGGATTTGTATGCGTTTTTGTAAGCTAAATAAAGATATGTTAATTAACAAAAAAAAAAAAAAAGATTTGTGATGTCATTTCTGGTCCAACCTCCTCTTTTACATTTGTCCAACCCACACTCCATTACACACACAGATAAATATGGGATAGATGGATATATCTATAGATAGACTGATATATCCATATCTATGGATGGATCCAACTATGGATGGATCCATCTATGGATCCATGGATGGATTTATGATGGATAGATGGATGTATCTATGATGGATAGATGGATGGATCCATCCATGGATGGATATATGATGGATAGATGGATCCATCCAATAAGACGCCTATCCATTATAGATAGATCCATCCATCCAATAAAATGCCTAACCATTATTGATCTTATAGTAAGAAAGGGTTAAAAAACACACATAAGATTAAAGTATTTTAATGAAATAAAACATGACAGTTTTTCATAATTTTTATTGTACGCCTAAATCCATTCAAAGCCATCGATCACCTGCAAAAAAATAAAAAAACAAACCAACAATATACTCCCTGTCCCATGTAATCCCATTAATAACGAATATCCCACGACGATCTCCCCTATAGAGCTGTCACATCAGCAGATATGACCGCTCTATAGGCCTCCGATGACACACTGACAGGCGAAAGCCCTCCAGCAGTGTGTCATTGGAGATAAGCCTCGCATTTTACGGCACTACAGCGTGAGAAAATTCTCACGCTGTAGTGCCGCAAATTGACAGGTGAACTCCAGTGACCTGTCGGCGGCGAAGTGATACAATACAGAGGATTATCTCTGTCATTGTATCACTGGATCCCCTGGAGAGCAGTCGCATCAGCTGATGTGGCAGCTCTCCATGGGAGATCGTCGTGGGATAATCATATTAATTGGATTACGTTGCACACAGGGAGTATAGTGTTTATTATTTTAATATTTTTTCAGGTGAGCGAGGGCTTCGGGGATTAGGTGTAGATGGGGAGTATGAACTGTATATGTGTGTTTTTTTTATTTTTTTTTTTACATTCAACACATTAGCCGGATGATGGGACTACTACTGTCCCATCATTGGCTAATGTTTCACTCACTGTCACTGTTGCAGGCATCGACCGATGGGACTTGTAGTCCCATCGGACGATGCCTGCATGCACACACACATGCAGACCCCCCGCACACCCCCGGCAGACACGCACACAGTCACCGCCCACACACTTCCCTGTTCCCGATCAGCAGCGTTTCATCCGCAGCAATACTGCAGATCTTTTTTAGACCTGCGGTTTTGCTGCGGAAATGCCTGACTCAATGCAAGTCAATGGGTGCAGAAACACTGCAGATCTGCATAAAGAATTGACATGCTGCAGAAAATAAAACGCTGCAAATCCGTGCGTTTTTTTCGCAGCATGTGCACAGTGTTTTTGGATTTGATGCAATTCTGCGCGTTCAAAAACGCTGCAGAAATGCATCAAAAACTGCAACGTCTGCACGTACCCTAAATGTGCAGTGAGGCCAAGTGTGAATTTCTGTACAATAACAGCAGAGTTTCCCTTTATCCTGACTTTTCAGTTTGTATTAAAACTACTGTATTTTTTTGGACTATAAGACGCACTGTTTTCCTTCAAAAATATGGAGTAAAATGGGGGGGTGTCTTATAGTCCGGATGTACCGGCTCCGGTTGTAGAGGGGAGGTGGGCGAACGGCATCGGCGGAGCAGCGGGTCACATGAGGCTGGAGCCGGTGGCTGCGGCTAACTCCTGTTCCCGTTGCTAAAGAGAAATTAATATTCACTGCATTCTACGCCTATGGGTTTGGAGGGCAATGAATATTCATTTCTCTTTAATAATAGTATCTTGATATGATTAGCCCCCAACTCCGGTCCTGGTATGCAGGGCCCCATCCTTATAATTGGCCCACACCCCCATCCACATCCCTATCCTGGTATGCATGGCCCCTTCAGAAAACATTAAAAAAACAAACCATTACACTTACTTACCCCGTGCTCCCTCGCAGCGTCCTGCTCCGGTGCCAGCAACTGCTATATGCTTGTAAGCAGCACATGGCAGGGACATCATGTGCTGCTCACAAGCAGAGCACAGCTGCCAGGCCTGTGCACGCAAAAGGCACTGAGTATTCTTTGCTCTTCAGTAGCGCACAGTGTCAGCCACCGGCTTCCTGCTGCTACCGGTGGTCATGTGTGCCGCTACTTAAGAGAAATGAATATTCATGAATACTCACTGTTCTCAGCGATGCTTACAAGCATAAAGCATATAGCTATTGTTTTCTGATGGAGTCATGTATACCAGGATAGGAATGGGGGTGGGGGCCACTTATAAGGATGAGTCCCTGTATACCATAATGAGTTGGGGCCCTGCGTACCAGGACGAGATGGGGCCCTGCATACCAGGACGAGATGGGGGCCCTACATACCAGGATGAGATGGTGCCCTGCATACCAGGATGAGACGGTGCCCTGCATACCAGGATGAAATGGGGACCCTGCATACCCGGATAGGGATGGGGCCATACATAAGAGGATAGGAATGAGGTGCCATGCATACTAGGATAGGGATGGGACCATGCTTACTAGGTGCCATGTGTATCAGGTTGGGGATGAGGGGGCCATATATACCAGGATAGGGGATATTAAATACAGAATTGGCCACATTTTTTGCTTCAATTTTTTTTCCTAATTTCCAATAAAACCTTAGGTGTGTGTTATAGTCCACAAAATATAGTAATTTCAAGGAGGATTGTAATAAACTACAGGAAAAACATAATAATGATAATATTAAAATAATTGTTATTGAATTATAATAACTGGATTAATGTGCAGCTGGATCAAACTGGAGCACGTGTGGAAAATATATGAAAAATGTATTACAGTAAATAAAGCCACAATATTCACAATAGAATAGAAAAACCCTAATACACACTGTCAGCATAAAAGCAGATTATATAAACGGCCCCTAGTTCGGTTTTTGTCCCCTTTTTGAATATTGGCCCCACATTTGCTATACGCCAGTCCTGTGGTACAGGCCCTGTCATTATGGAATCTTTAAAGATTAGGAATAGTGGTCTATCTATGACTGTGCTTAATTCCTGCTGTCCTCGGGGGTGTATCCCATCCGGGCCCGGGGACTTGTACATTTTAGTGATGTTTAGACGCCGCCGTACTTCCTGCTGGGTTAAGCAGGTGACATTTAATGGAGAATCTGTATCACCTAGATAACCAGCCAGGGTCCCATGTACCGGACACTTATTACAGGTCCATTGTAGTCAGCGTCGGACTGGCCCACCGGGGAGCCGGAGGATTCTCCGGTGGGCCCTGGCATCTGGTGGGCCCTGGCACCTGCTGGCATACAGGGCCAGCAGTTGCCTAGGGCCCCCGCTGCTCCAGGGGCCCCCAGCCAGTGGTGTGTCGCACACCATGCAGCTGCTATGGGGGCCCCTGCCAGCGGAGCAGCAGCGGGTGTCAGGAGGCAGGAGCCCCTGTCCCCGCTGCTAAAGAGAAATGAATATTCACTGCGGAGCATATCATTTCAGGTCTCCACCCCCAGAGGCCCCGCCCCCAGCCCAGTAAGCCGCTCTGCATCAGGGCCGGCGCCGCCCTCAGTCCTCTCTGCTCCTGGCTCACAGCCAGTGGGCGATGACGTCACTACATCGCGCACCCGCTGTGTGTCTGGCAGAGGGGGCAGCTCCTGACACTGAAGCCGGGATCAGCGTGGGAGCAGGAGGAGAGGTGAGTATTGTGGTTTGTTTGTTTTTTATATCTCTCTCACTCTCTCTATCTGTCTCTCTCTATCTATCTATCTATCTATCTATATATCTCTCTCTCTATCTCTCTTATATCTATCTTTCTATCTCTATCTATTATCTATATCTATCTATCTCTATCTATTATCTATATCTATCTATCTCTATCTATTATCTATATCTATCTCTATCTATTATCTATATCTATCTCTATCTTTCGCTCTATCTTTATATCTATCTTTCTATCTCTACATCTATCTCTATATCTATCTATCTATCTTACTCTATCTATCTCTATATCTATTATCTCTATATTTATTATCTATCTAGCTACCATCTATATCTATCTATCTTTATCTATATATATCTCTATCTAATATCTATATCTATCTATCTATCTCTATACCTATCTATCTATTTATTTATCCGTTATCTATCTCTATATCTTTTCTCTGTATCTATCTATCTCTATATCTATATCTCTCGCTCTATCTCTATATCTCTCTATAGCTATCTATCTATATATCTATCTATCTCTATATCTATCTCTCTGTATATCTATCTATCGCTCTATCTCTATACCTTTCTATCTCTATATCTATATATCTATCTATCTTTATCTATTTATCTCTATATCTTTTCTCTGTATCTATCTCTCTCTATATCTATATCTATCTATCTCTGTATATATCTATTATCTCTATATCTATATCTATTTCTCTCTATATCTCTCTCTATATCTATCTATCTATTTATCTCTATCTCTATATCTATCTCTCTGTATATCTATCTTTCTATCTCTATATCTATCTCTATCTATCTATCTTTCTCTATCTATCTATCTATTTATCTCTATCTATTATCTCTATCTATCTATCGCTCTATCTCTATATCTATCTCTATCTATCTATCTATCTCTATCTATATCTATCTATCGCTCTATCTCTATATCTATCTTTCTATCTCTACATCTATCTCTATATCTATCTTGCTATCTATCTCTATATCTATCTATATTTATCTATTATGTCTATCTATCTAGCTATCTCTATTATCTATATCTACCTATCTCTATATCTTTCTATCTTACTCTATCTCTATATCTATCTGTTATCTCTATATTTATTATCTATCTTTATCTATCTCTATCTATTATTATCTGTATCTATATCTATCTCTCTATCTATTTATCGATCTCTGTATCTATCTCTCTCTATATCTATCTCTCTGTCTATCTACCGCTCTCTCTATCTCTATCTATCTTTATATCTATATTTATCTATCTCTATATCTATCTATTATCTCTATATCTATCTACCTATCTATCTCTATATCTATCTCTATATCTCTCTCTCTATAGCTATCTATATATTATCTCTATATCTATCTATCTATCTATCTATATAGTATCTCTATATCTATCTATCTCTATATCTATCTATCTCTATATCTGTCTATCTATCTATCTCTATATCCATATCTATCTCTATATCTATCTCTATATCTATCTTTCTATCTAACACTATATCTCTGTATCTATCTCTATATCTCATTATCTATCTATCTCTATCTCTCTCTCTTTATCTATCTATCTATTGATCTATCCATCTATCTCTATATCTATCTCTATATCTATCTATTATCTCTATTATCTATATCTATCTATCCATCTATCTATCTAGCTATCTCTATCTATCTCTATATCTCTCTCTATATCTGTCTATCTTTCTAACTCTATATCTATCTGTCTCTATACATATCTCTATATCTAGCTATTATCTCTATATCTATCTCTATATCTATCTCTATATCTATCTATCTATCTATCTATCTATCTCTTATCTCTATATCTATCTATCTCTATATATATCTCTATATCTATTTTTATTTATAGCCATCTATCTATATATATTTATCTCTATATCTATCTATATATGTCTATATTATTATTATTATTATTATTATTATTATTATATCTGTATATCTCTATCTATTATCTATCTCTATCTATTATGTATCTCTATCTATATATCTATCTCTATATCTATCTATCTATCCATTATCTATTTTCTATCTATCTCTATATCTATCTACCTATCGATCTATCTATCTATATTTCTTTCTATATCTATCTTTATATCTATCTCTATCTATCTCTATGAATCTTTCTATCTATATCTATCCATTATCTACTTTCTATCCATTATCTACTATCTATCTCTATATCTATCTATTTCTACATCTATCTTTCTATCTATATCTATCTAACTCTATATCTATATATCTATATAGCATTATACCCTATGAGGGGCAGCGTTATACCCTATGAGGAGGCAGCATTATACCCTATGAGGAGGCAGCATTATACCCTATGAGGAGGGCAGCATTATACCCTATGAGGGGGTGCATTATACCCTATGAGGGGGTGCATTATTCCCTATGAGGGGGGCAGTATTATACCCTATGAGGAGGGCAGCATTATACCCTATGAGGAGGCAGTATTATACCCTATGAGGGGGGCAGTATTATACCCTATGAGGAGGGCAGTATTATACCCTATGAGGAGGCAGTATTATACCCTATGAGGAGGCAGTATTATACCCTATGAGGGGGGCAGTATTATACCCTATGAGGGGGCAGCATTATACCCTATGAGGAGGCAGCATTATACCCTATGAGGGGGGCAGTATTATACCCTATGAGGGGGCAGCATTATACCCTATGAGGGGGTGCATTATACCCTATGAGGGGGTGCATTATTCCCTATGAGGGGGGCAGTATTATACCCTATGAGGGGGGCAGTATTATATTCTATGAGGGGGTGCATTATACCCTATGAGGGGGTGCATTATACCCTATCATTATACCCTATGAGGGGGGCAGTATTATATTCTATGAGATGGCTGCATTATATTCTATTAGATGGCTTCATTATACTATGTGAGGGGGCTGCTTTATATTCTATGAGGGGGCTACCCCAACTCCTGCTACATAATTAAGACATGTACAACCTTATATTATACCCGGATATTAGCGTGTTTTACCGCATAATTGGTGGTCTGGTATTTAACTCTATGCAGCTACATAGTGGGCCCCAAGAATGATTTTCTCTGGTGGGCCCAAGGTGTTCCAGTCCGACGCTGATTGTAGTTAAGGCCTTGTCTCACATAACAAGATCGTTAGCGAGATCGCTGGAACATCACAGATTTTGTGACGCCACAGCGATCTCCCTACGTGTGACACATAGCGGCGACCGCCCCCCCGCCTGATATTGCTGATCGTGCTCAAACATCCTGGACCATTTTTCGTTGTCGGCGTCCCACTGGCCAGCATACATCGCTGTGTTTGACGCCGACGAGCGACCTTGTTGGCGACGCAGAACTCGGACGCAGGCTGGAATCGTTTAGAATAGTTGGTGTGTGACAAGGGCCCAACGACCGCCAAGGTCGCTATACGGATCGCCGGATCGTTGCTGCGTCGCTGAATAGATCTGCCTCTTTGACAGCTTACTAACGACCATGTAGCGACGCACCAGTGATCCTTACCAGGTCGTATCGTTCTCGGGATCGCTGGAGCGTCGCTAACTGTAACAGTACCCTTACAGTGCCTTGCGAAAGTATTTGGCCCCCTGGAACTTTTCAAGCTTTCCCCACATACTGTACACGCACAATATAATATAATATATATACATATATTATATACATACACACACATATGTATACATATATACATACATATATATACTTATATCTACATGCACGCACAATATATACACACACACTTTTGGTCTGTACTGTATCATGCTTCAAACATAAAGATACCAAATGTAAATTTCTGGTGAAGAATCAACAAGTGGGACACAATTGTGAAGTTGAACGAAATTTATTGGTTTATTTTTAATTCCTACTGAATAGACTGTCAGCTGCTTTTTTCTTGCCATAATACAAATTCTAACAGTCTATTCAGTAGGACTATCAGCTGTGCATCCACCAGACTTCTGCACAACACAACTGATGGTCCCAACCCCATTTATAAGGCAAGAAATCCCACTTATTAAACCTGACAGGGCACACCTGTGAAGTGAAAACCATTTCCGGTGACTACCTCTTGAAGCTCATCAAGAGAATGTCAAGAGTGTGCAAAGCAGAAATCAAAGCAAAAGGTGGCTACTGGGAAGAACCTAGAACATAAGACATACAGTATTTTCAGTTGTTTCACACTTTTTTGTTACTTATAAAATTCCACATGTTAATTCATAGTTTTGATAGTTTTGATGCCTTCAGAGTGAATCTACAATTTTCATAGTCATGAAAATAAAGAAAACTCTTTGAATGAGAAGGTGTGTCCAAACTTTTGGTCTGTACTGTGTGTGTATGTATATATATATATTATGCATAATCTGAGTGTATAGCCCTGCCCACTCCTCATAGCCACATTCACTATAATATCCCACATCGTCCCATCAGTCAGAGCCACCGGACTACTACCCCTAATATCCCATATCATCCCGTCAGCCAGAGCCACCGGACTACTACCACTAATATCCCACATCATCCCATAATCCCGAGCCACCGGACTACTACCCCTAATATCCCATATCATCCCGTCAGCCAGAACCACCGGACTACTACCCCTAATATCCCACATCATCTCGTCAGCCAGAGCCACCGGACTACTACCCCTAATATCCCACATCATCCCGTCAGCCAGAGCCACCGGACTACTACCACTAATATCCCACATCATCCCATCAGCCAGAGCCACTGGACTACTACCCCTAATTTCCCACATCATCCCATCAGCCAGAGCCACCGGACTACTACCCCTAATATCCCACATCATCCCGTCAGCCAGAGCCACCGGACTACTACCCCTAATATCTCACATCATCCCGTCACCCAGAGCCACCGGACTACTACCCCTAATATCCCACATCATCCCGTCAGCCAGAGCCACCGGACTACTACCCCTAATATCCCACATCATCCCGTCAGCCAGAGCCACCGGACTACTACCCCTAATATCCCACATCATCCCGTCAGCCAGAGCCACCGGACTACTACCCCTAATATCCCACATCATCCCGTCAGCCAGAGCCACCGGACTACTACCCCTAATATCCCACATCATCCCATCAGCCAGAGCCACCGGACTACTACCCCTAATATCCCACATCATCCCGTCAGCCAGAGCCACCGGACAACTACCCCTAATATCCCACATCATCCCGTCAGCCAGAGCCACCGGACTACTACCCCTAATATCCCACATCATCCCATCAGCCAGAGCCACCGGACTACTACCCCTAATATCCCACATTATCCCATCAGCCAGAGCCACCGGACTACTACCACTAATATCCCACATCATCCCATCAGCCAGAGCCACCGGACTACTACCACTAATATCCCACATCATCCCGTCAGCCAGAGCCACCGGACTACTACCCCTAATATCCCACATCATCCCGTCAGCCAGAGCCACCGGACTACTACCCCTAATATCCCACATCATCCCATCAGCCAGAGCCACCGGACTACTACCACTAATATCCCACATCATCCCGTCAGCCAGAGCCACCGGACTACTACCCCTAATATCCCACATCATCCCGTCACAGCCACCGGACTACTACCCCTAATATCCCACATCATCCCGTCAGCCAGAGCCACCGGACTACTACCCCTAATATCCCACATCATCCCATAATCCCGAGCCACCGGACTACTACCACTAATATCCCACATCATCCTGTCAGCCAGAGCCACCGGACTACTACCCCTAATATCCCACATCATCCCATCAGCCAGAGCCACCGCACTACTACCCCTAATATCCCACATCATCCCGTCAGCCAGAGCCACCGGACTACTCCCCCTAATATCCCACATCATCCCATCAGCCAGAGCCACCGGACTACTCCCCCTAATATCCCACATCATCCCATCAGCCAGAGCCACCGGACTACTACCCCTAATATCCCACATCATCCCATCAGTCAGAGCCACCGGACTACTACCCCTAATATCCCACATCATCCCATAATCCCGAGCCACCGGACTACTACCACTAATATCCCACATCATCCCGTCAGCCAGAGCCACCGGACTACTACCCCTAATATCCCACATCATCCCATCAGCCAGAGCCACCGCACTACTACCCCTAATATCCCACATCATCCCGTCAGCCAGAGCCACCGGACTACTCCCCCTAATATCCCACATCATCCCATCAGCCAGAGCCACCGGACTACTACCCCTAATATCCCACATCATCCCATCAGTCAGAGCCACCAGACTACTACCCCTGATATCCCACATCATCCAGTCAGCCAGAGCCACCGGACTACTACCCCTAATATCCCACATCATCCCATCAGCCAGAGCCACCGGACTACTACCCCTAATATCCCACATCATCCCATCAGTCAGAGCCACCAGACTACTACCCCTGATATCCCACATCATCCAGTCAGCCAGAGCCACCGGACTACTACCCCTAATATCCCATATCATCCAGTCAGCCAGAGCCACCGGACTACTACCCCTAATTTTACCCTTCGCCATGACAGCACCCACTGGAGAGAGGGATCCACCCCATAGGAACAGGAAACCTACAGAAAATAAAAGGGGAGGTCTGCCTCTCCTCCTCAGTTGGTTTCCTGTTCCTACGGCATCCACAGGAAGAATCTCCTACAAGAACACATACCTGGGCCAATGCATGCCGCCTGTGCGAGGTCTGTGGGAAAGGCAGGGGCTGTGGTCCAGATGCAGTGTTGGAGGAGTTTCCATTTGACGGCTCCCTCCTCATCTAGTGGATGGCACGATGGCTGGGTCTGGGGAGGGCCGCCCGGTCTCACTCGGGAGACGCGCCGTCGGCTGCATGAAGCCGGGGATGGAGCTGGGCTTCACGGGCCCCGACCAGCATAGCAGTTGCGTGGGGGGCAGCATTCCGGTAAGGCCTGCATCCTGGATGCAGCCCGGTGCATGAAGCCGAGCTGGCACATACGCCGACTGACACAGATTCTTCTGCCCCGGAAGTGAAAGTTGGACTTCCGGGGCACACAGGCTGAGGTACAGGTGGTAGGGGAAGTGCTGGTGGCGCATGCGCGATACACCGCAGCCGCTGACCCGGAACTGGATGGGGGGACTTCTGGGTCATGGAAAAGAAAGGAAAAAATAAAAGGGATGTGTATTATGTTCTATAAAAGCCCCCATGCCGACTACCCCCGCCACCGCATTGAACTATACCGGCATCATAGATGCCGGTACAGTTCATAGCAATGATGGATGATCATTCCCTGCTGTGCCTCTGACACTTCATTGCGCACTCACTGTGTGCCAGGCAGAGCAGGATACCGGAGCAGTGCGGGCACGAGGAGTTGAGTGTTTTGGTTTTTTTAAATGTAACAGTGACTGTGGGGCCATTCTCGGGGGGGAGGGAGAGCTGGTGCATACCATGGGGCAGTGCTGTATACCATTTGATGCTGTGTACCATTTGGTGCTGTATACCATGGTGTTGTGCTGTATACCATATGGGACTGTGCTGTATACCAGTGGGGGGCTGTGCTGTATACCAATGTGGGGCTGTGCTATATACCATGGTGCTGTGCTGTATACCATCTGGGGCTGTGCTGTATACCATGTGGTGCAGTGCTGTATACCATGTGGGGCTGTACTATATACCATGTGGGGTTGTGCCATATACCATGTGGTGCTGTGCTATATACCACTTGGGGCTGTGTTATATACTTTGTGGGGCTGTGTTATATACTTTGTGGCTGTGCTATATATTATGTGACTGTGTTATATACCATGATGGGTACATTATACATTATATCCTATGGGGGAGGCTGTGTTATATAATATAGGGGGATACATTATATTCTATGGGGAGGTGGGCTGTATTCTATTCTATTCGGGGATACATTATATTCTATGGGGGGCTGTATTATATTATATTCTATTGGGGTGATCGCATCATACTCTGAGTGGGCTACATTATACTATATGAGGAGGCTACATTGTATTCTATGGGGGGCTGCATTATAGTCTATGTGGGGCTAGATTATATTGTATGGGGGCTCTATTATATTTTTTGAGGGGCTACATTATATTCTATTGGGGCTGTATTATACTATATGAGGAGGGCTACATTGTATTCTATGGAGGGGCTACATTATACTATATTAGGGGCTGCCATATATTCTATGGAGCGGCTGCATTATACTATATTAGGGGGCTATATTATATTCTATGGGGAGTTACATTATATTCTTTGGGGTGGCTACATTATGCTCTAAGGGGTGGCTGCATTAAACTGTAAGAGTGGGGCTGCATTTTATTCTATGGGGGTTACATTATATTGTATGGCGGGGCTGCATTATACTCTTTGGGGTGGCTGCATTATGCTCTATGGGGTGGCTGCATTATGCTCTATGGTGTGGCTGCATTATACTGTATCAAGGACTATGGGGAATACATTATACTATATGAAGAACTATGGGGTGCATTATACTATGGGAAGTGAATTGTACTACATGGATGACTATGGCGGTGTATTATACTATATGGAGGACTATGGGGAGTATATTATACTATATGGAGGACTGTAGGGGGTGTATTATACTATATGGAGGACTATGGGGTACATTATATTATATGGAGGACTATGGGGTGTAAACTGTAGATGTGCTGCTGATAACATGATACTGTATGGGGACAGATTGATCCATTAGGGATTGTTCTGTCCCCATCATTCTTTCTCAGACGGTGGAAAGAGGCCGGGAAACAAGTGTTGAACAACTTCAATATTGTCGATCACACTCATTTAGCAGCCTTAACTCAGCACATGTAAATACAATCGAACTACTTCTGTGTGATGTGCAATATGTTAGCATTTGGGGCCCCATTTTAAACTTTGCCTAGGGTCCCACTTTGCCTAAAACCGGCCCTGCTCAAACACATGACATGATGCAGCATTACCGATCACAATCTCTGCCAGTGCCTCCAATATAAGATACACACACACCGCGCTCTTATATGGCCTAATATGTCGTATGAGGCCTGTATACCGACCGTACAGACCACACTATCATCCTCCTGTATGCCGTATATAGGCAGAGAGTGCAGTCTGTACAATATCTAAGATGGCGACAGTCTGTATGTCTTATAGGGGGCCTAATAGGAGACGACAGTCTGTATGTCTCATAGGAGGCCGATAGTCTGTATGTCTTATAAGGGGCCTAATAGGAGGCCGACAGTCTCTATGTCTTATAGGAGTCCGACAGTCTGTATGTCTCCTAGGAGGCCTAATAAGAGGCCAACAGCCTGTATGTCATATACGAGGTCAATATTCCGTACATACCGCAATATCGGCATCCTATTTACTGTACATACCACACTTATGGAAAGTATCTATTATAGGAGACTGAGTCTGTATGTGATATAGGATGCCAAGAGTACAGTCTGTATGATATATAGGAGGCTGAGAGTGCGTTCTGTATGATATATAGGAGGCTGAGAGTGCGGTCTGTACAATAGAAAGGAGGCTGAGTGCGGTCTGTACGATATATAGGAGGCTGAGAGTGCAGTCTGTTCGATATATAGGAGGCTGAGAGTGCGGTCTGTTCGATATATAGGAGGCTGAGAGTGCAGTCTGTATGATATATTGGAGGCTGAGAGTGCGGTCTGTATGATATATTGGAGGCTGAGAGTGCGGTCTGTTCGATATATAGGAAGCTGAGAGTGCGGTCTGTACGATATATAGGAGGCTGAGAGTGCGGTCTGTACGATAGAAAGGAGGCTGAGTGCGGTCTGTACGATATATAGGAGGCTGAGAGTGCGGTCTGTACGATATATAGGAGGCTGAGAGTGCGGTCTGTACGATATATAGGAGGCTGAGAGTGCGGTCTGTACGATATATAGGAGGCTGAGAGTGCGGTCTGTACGATATATAGGAGGCTGAGAGTGCGGTCTGTACGATATATAGGAGGCTGAGAGTGCGGTCTGTACGATATATGGGAGGCTGAGAGTGCGGTCTGTACGATATATGGGAGGCTGAGAGTGCGGTCTGTATGATATATAGGAGGCTGAGAGTGCGGTCTGTACAATAGAAAGGAGGCTGAGTGCGGTCTGTACGATATATTGGAGGCTGAGAGTGCGGTCTGTACGATATATAGGAGGCTGAGAGTGCGGTCTGTACGATATATTGGAGGCTGAGAGTGCGGTCTGTACAATATATAGGAGGCTGAGAGTGCGGCCTGTACGATATATTGGAGGCTGAGAGTGCGGTCTGTACGATATATTGGAGGCTGAGAGTGCGGTCTTTACGATATATTGGAGGCTGAGAGTGCGGTCTGTACGATATATTGGAGGCTGAGAGTGCGGTCTGTACGATATATTGGAGGCTGAGAGTGCGGTCTGTACGATATATTGGAGGCTGAGAGTGCGGTCTGTACGATATATTGGAGGCTGAGAGTGCGGTCTGTATGATATATTGGAGGCTGAGAGTGCGGTCTGTATGATATATTGGAGGCTGAGGGTGCGGTCTTTACGATATATAGGAGGCTGAGAGTGCGGTCTGTATGATATATTGGAGGCTGAGAGTGCGGTCTGTACGATATATTGGAGGCTGAGAGTGTGGTCTGTACGATATATTGGAGGCTGAGAGTGCGGTCTGTACGATATATTGGAGGCTGAGAGTGCGGTCTGTACGATATATTGGAGGCTGAGAGTGCGGTCTGTACGATATATTGGAGGCTGAGAGTGCGGTCTGTATGATATATTGGAGGCTGAGAGTGCGGTCTGTACGATATATTGGAGGCTGAGAGTGCGGTCTGTACGATATATTGGAGGCTGAGAGTGCGGTCTGTACGATATATTGGAGGCTGAGAGTGCGGTCTGTACGATATATAGGAGGCTGAGAGTGCGGTCTGTACGATATATTGGAGGCTGAGAGTGCGGTCTGTATGATATATTGGAGGCTGAGGGTGCGGTCTTTACGATATATAGGAGGCTGAGAGTGCGGTCTGTATGATATATTGGAGGCTGAGAGTGCGGTCTGTACGATATATTGGAGGCTGAGAATGCGGTCTGTACGATATATTGGAGGCTGAGAGTGCGGTCTGTACGATATATTGGAGGCTGAGAGTGCGGTCTGTATGATATATTGGAGGCTGAGAGTGCGGTCTGTATGATATATTGGAGGCTGAGGGTGCGGTCTTTACGATATATAGGAGGCTGAGAGTGCGGTCTGTATGATATATTGGAGGCTGAGAGTGCGGTCTGTACGATATATTGGAGGCTGAGAGTGCGGTCTGTACGATATATTGGAGGCTGAGAGTGCGGTCTGTACGATATATTGGAGGCTGAGAGTGCGGTCTGTATGATATATTGGAGGCTGAGAGTGCGGTCTGTACGATATATAGGAGGCTGAGAGTGCGGTCTGTATGATATATTGGAGGCTGAGGGTGCGGTCTTTACGATATATAGGAGGCTGAGAGTGCGGTCTGTATGATATATTGGAGGCTGAGAGAGCGGTCTGTTCGATATATAGGAGGCTGAGAGTGCGGTCTGTATGATATATAGGAGGCTGAGAGTGCGGTCTGTACGATATATTGGAGGCTGAGGGTGCGGTCTTTACGATATATAGGAGGCTGAGAGTGCGGTCTGTATGATATATTGGAGGCTGAGAGTGCGGTCTGTTCGATATATAGGAGGCTGAGAGTGCGGTCTGTACGATATATAGGAGGCTGAGAGTGCGGTCTGTATGATATATTGGAGGCTGAGAGTGCGGTCTGTACGATATATAGGAGGCTGAGAGTGCGGTCTGTACGATATATTGGAGGCTGAGAGTGCGGTCTGTACGATATATTGGAGGCTGAGAGTGCGGTCTGTACGATATATTGGAGGCTGAGAGTGCGGTCTGTATGATATATTGGAGGCTGAGAGTGCGGTCTGTATGATATATTGGAGGCTGAGGGTGCGGTCTTTACGATATATAGGAGGCTGAGAGTGCGGTCTGTATGATATATTGGAGGCTGAGAGTGCGGTCTGTACGATATATTGGAGGCTGAGAGTGCGGTCTGTACGATATATTGGAGGCTGAGAGTGCGGTCTGTACGATATATTGGAGGCTGAGAGTGCGGTCTGTACGATATATTGGAGGCTGAGAGTGCGGTCTGTACGATATATAGGAGGCTGAGAGTGCGGTCTGTATGATATATTGGAGGCTGAGGGTGCGGTCTTTACGATATATAGGAGGCTGAGAGTGCGGTCTGTATGATATATTGGAGGCTGAGAGTGCGGTCTGTTCGATATATAGGAGGCTGAGAGTGTGGTCTGTATGATATATTGGAGGCTGAGGGTGCGGTCTTTACGATATATAGGAGGCTGAGAGTGTGGTCTGTACGATATATAGGAGGCTGAGAGTGTGGTCTGTATGATATATTGGAGGCTGAGGGTGCGGTCTTTACGATATATAGGAGGCTGAGAGTGCGGTCTGTACGATATATTGGAGGCTGAGAGTGCGGTCTGTACGATATATTGGAGGCTGAGAGTGCGGTCTGTACGATATATAGGAGGCTGAGAGTGCGGTCTGTATGATATATTGGAGGCTGAGGGTGCGGTCTTTACGATATATAGGAGGCTGAGAGTTCGGTCTGTACGATATATTGGAGGCTGAGGGTGCGGTCTTTACGATATATAGGAGGCTGAGAGTGCGGTCTGTATGATATATTGGAGGCTGAGAGTGCGGTCTGTACGATATATTGGAGGCTGAGAGTGCGGTCTGTACGATATATTGGAGGCTGAGAGTGCGGTCTGTACGATATATTGGAGGCTGAGAGTGCGGTCTGTATGATATATTGGAGGCTGAGAGTGCGGTCTGTATGATATATTGGAGGCTGAGGGTGCGGTCTTTACGATATATAGGAGGCTGAGAGTGCGGTCTGTATGATATATTGGAGGCTGAGAGTGCGGTCTGTACGATATATTGGAGGCTGAGAGTGCGGTCTGTACGATATATTGGAGGCTGAGAGTGCGGTCTGTACGATATATTGGAGGCTGAGAGTGCGGTCTGTACGATATATTGGAGGCTGAGAGTGCGGTCTGTACGATATATAGGAGGCTGAGAGTGCGGTCTGTATGATATATTGGAGGCTGAGGGTGCGGTCTTTACGATATATAGGAGGCTGAGAGTGCGGTCTGTATGATATATTGGAGGCTGAGAGTGCGGTCTGTTCGATATATAGGAGGCTGAGAGTGTGGTCTGTATGATATATTGGAGGCTGAGGGTGCGGTCTTTACGATATATAGGAGGCTGAGAGTGCGGTCTGTACGATATATAGGAGGCTGAGAGTGTGGTCTGTATGATATATTGGAGGCTGAGGGTGCGGTCTTTACGATATATTGGAGGCTGAGAGTGCGGTCTGTATGATATATTGGAGGCTGAGAGTGCGGTCTGTACGATATATTGGAGGCTGAGAGTGCGGTCTGTACGATATATAGGAGGCTGAGAGTGCGGTCTGTATGATATATTGGAGGCTGAGGGTGCGGTCTTTACGATATATAGGAGGCTGAGAGTGCGGTCTGTATGATATATAGGAGGCTGAGAGTGCGGTCTGTTCGATATATAGGAGGCTGAGAGTGTGGTCTGTATGATATATTGGAGGCTGAGGGTGCGGTCTTTACGATATATAGGAGGCTGAGAGTGCGGTCTGTACGATATATAGGAGGCTGAGAGTGTGGTCTGTATGATATATTGGAGGCTGAGAGTGTGGTCTGTATGATATATTGGAGGCTGAGGGTGCGGTCTGTACGATATATAGGAGGCTGAGAGTGCGGTCTGTACGATATATTGGAGGCTGAGAGTGCGGTCTGTACGATATATTGGAGGCTGAGAGTGCGGTCTGTACGATATATAGGAGGCTGAGAGTGCGGTCTGTATGATATATTGGAGGCTGAGGGTGCGGTCTTTACGATATATAGGAGGCTGAGAGTGCGGTCTGTACGATATATAGGAGGCTGAGAGTGCGGTCTGTATGATATATTGGAGGCTGAGAGTGTGGTCTGTATGATATATTGGAGGCTGAGGGTGCGGTCTTTATGATATATAGGAGGCTGAGAGTGCGGTCTGTATGATATATAGGAGGCTGAGAGTGTGGTCTGTATGATATATTGGAGGCTGAGAGTGCGGTCTGTACGATATATTGGAGGCTGAGAGCGTTCTCTTTTGCACACTGTACAGCTTGCAAAAAGGCACACGTTTTAGTGGGAGAGGCCAAAAAATGAACACGTAATAAAACTGTTTATGGTAGCCATAGGGTGGGCCCTAGGCATCCCAGTCCGACCCTGTTCATCCAACAAGATTTTCTATTAGACTGTGAACTGTCCTTGTCTTGGTAAATAAAGTTTATTACAAAGCTTGCCATTTTTATGGACAGTTTAAGTAGAAATGTTCAAATATATAAAACTCAAGGATATTTTATTAAAAAATAATTGTTTTTTTATCTTAGCAGATGACTATAACAGGAGATCAGAGGGACAGCTGACATCTTCAACTTTTAAATCTGATGATCTTGAGATCATACGAGATAGAACTGAAGTGATTGCTGTTACTCCAGATATATCATTATCCATTCACAGCAAAGATTTCTCATCTGATCCTTTGAAACAGGTCCCATCTTCTGATTCATTAATGACTACTAAGGAAAATCAAAGTCACAAAAGAGGCAATAAAAAGCCAACTGCTCCTAAAGCAAAGAAGTCATATTCATGTTCAGAATGTGGGAAGTATTTTACATGGAAATCACATTTTGTTACTCACCAGAGAACTCACGCAGGAGCGAAACCTTTTTCCTGTTCAGAAGCTGGGAAATATTTTGCACAGAAATCAAATTTAATTAACTACCAGAGAGCTCGTCCAGGGGAGAAGCCTTTTTCATGTTCAGAATGTGGGAAATGTTTTACAAAGAAATCAACATTTGTTACCTACCAGAGAACTCACACAGGGGAGAAGCCTTTTTCCTGTTCAGAATGTGGGAAATGTTTTGCAAAGAAATCAACTTTTGTTACCCACCAGAGAACTCATACAGGGGAGAAGCCTTTTCCCTGTTCAGAATGTGGGAAATATTTTGCACAGAAATCAACTTTTGTTACCCACCAGAGAACTCACACAGGGGAGAAACCTTTTTCATGTTCAGAATGTGGAAAATGTTTTGCACATAAATCACAGTTTGTTACCCACCAAAGAAATCACACAGGGGAGAAGCCTTTTTCCTGTTCAGAATGTGGGAAATGTTTTGCACAGAAATCACAATTTGTTACCCACAGGAGAACTCACACAGGGGAGAAGCCTTTTTCATGTTCAGAATGTGGGAAATGTTTTAACAATAAATCAGATTGTGTTAATCACCAGAGAATCCACACAGGGGAGAAGCCTTTTTCTTGTTCAGAATGTGGGAAATGTTTTGCACGTAAATCACATTTTGTTATCCACCAAAGAACTCACACAGGGGAGAAGCCTTTTTCATGTTCAGAATGTGGGAAATGTTTTAACAATAAATCAGGCTGTGTTAAGCACCAGAGAACTCACACAGGGGAGAAGCCTTTTTTATGTTCAGAATGTGGGAAATGTTTTAAATGGAAAATAGATTTTGATCGCCATCAGAGAACTCACACAGAGGAGAAGCCTTTTTCCTGTTCAGAATGTGGGAAATATTTTAACCGGAAATCAGATTTGGTTAATCACCAAAGAACTCACACAGGGGAGAAGCCTTTTTCCTGTTCAGAATGTGGCAAATCTTTTAACTACAAAGGGAATCTTGATGAACACCAAAGAACCCACACAGGAGAGAAGCCTTTTTCATGTTCAGAATGTGGGAAACGTTTTACTCAGAAACCAAATCTTGTTAAACATCAGAGAATTCACACAGCAGAGAAGCCATATTCATGTTCAGAATGTGGGAAATATTATAAATGGAAAATAAGTCTTGATAGCCATCAAAGAACCCACACGGGGGAGGAGCCTTTTTCCTGTTCAGAATGTGGGAAATGTTTTACTCATAATTCAAGTCTTGTTAAACATCAGATAATTCACACAGCAGAGAAGCCATATTCATGTTCAGTATGTGGGAAAGACTTTAAATGGAAAATAAGTCTTGATCGCCATCAGAGAATTCACACAGGGGAGAAGCCTTTTTCCTGTTCAGAATGTGGGAAATATTTTAACAATAAATCAGATTGTGTTAAGCACCAGAGAATTCACACAGGGGAGAAGCCTTTTTCATGTTCAGAATGTGGCAAATGTTTTAACAATAAATCAAATTGTGTTAAGCACCAGAGAACTCACACAGAGGAGAAGCCTTTTTCCTGTTAATGTGGGAAATATTTTAACCACAAAGCGCTCCTTGATCGCCATCAGAGCAGGCACACAGAAGTGAAGCCTTTTTCATTTTCTTAATGTTGGAAATATTTTACTTGGAAATCATCTGTTAATAAACATCAGAGTCGTCACATAGGGGAGAAGACTTTTTTATATTCATAGTGTCGGAGTAGTTTTAACCCAAACTGAATCTTCTTAAATGGGTTGTCTCTTGTCATTCCTCATGTTTGCTGACATAAAACTAAACTTTATTAATTCCAAATGTAAAACTATACCCATAATTCACCCTCTGAAGGTTAGTCAGAAGGTGACTAATAGAAAAAAACATATACCCCACAGTTCAATATATCGGGTGAGGTGACGTATAAACACTCACTCTCCAAGCCTCTCATTTCTATGGGCTTCATCGTCCTCACCAAAGGCGACTCATCAGGAGACTATTTAATATTGACCTATATTCAAGCGAGACTAGACAAAAAAAACTAAAATCATGTATCATGTTATCCGAAACAGTCAGAAAACTAGCCCCATATTGGCAGATCCCAGACCTCAAACTATTTACTTCGGAAGCTTATAAGCCACTCCAGTGTCAGGAATAGATAGTATGATTTTGAATTTACCAAATGGCGGCAATGAAACAAAGAGTGAAAAATTTAAAGGGGTCTGAATACTTTCCATAGCCACTGTAAAAATAACTCCTCTTTATTAGGTAAAGTATAAAAGAATTGCAACATTTTCCGATACCCGTCGCGTCTCCATTTTTTATGATCTCGCATTGGGTGAGGGCTTATTTTTTACTTGCCGAGCTGATGTTTTTAATGGAGACCATTTTGATGCAGATACGATCTTGTGATCGGCCGTTATTGCATTTTAATGCAACGTTGCGGCAACCAAAAAAAGTAATTCTGGCGTTTTGACCTTTTTTCTCGTTACGCCATTTAGCGATCGGGTTAATTCTTTTTTATAGTGATAGATCGGGCGATTCTGAACGCGGCTATAACAAGTATGTGTATGTTTGATTTTTTTATTGCTGTATTTTGAAAGAGGGGTGATTTGAACTTTTATATTTTTTTAACATTTTTAAAAACTTTTTTTTACTTTTGGCATTGTGAAGACTTACAGCATTGTATCTTAATTAACCAGATGAATATTTTTTAGCAAACGAAGAATAATAGAATGTTATCTGTATGTTGGCTTTAAATGTAAGTGTTGATTTCTGGTTGGTCAAGAAAACAGATTTTTGTTTGTGTCAGCCGGTAATATTGACATCTATACATCCAAAGGACAAGAGACAGGACAGCAGCCACAACATCATCACAAGGGACACGGATCTATCATTCTATAGGAAACAACCTAGGGGTTTTCAGCCTCGGTTGGAAGAATACAGATCTGCTCCATTGACCATCGCTGAACCATGGATACGTTTGGAGACAGGTTGTGATCCTCGGATCAACTGGCCTTGTACCTTGTATGGACTGTCAATTTCCTATGCTTGTCATTACCCCCTGTGTGTGTGTGCCACAGGTGGAGTTGCGACCCTGGAAGATCTGTAGTCACAGCTGCTATTATCCTGGCGGGTCAGTGGAGGGTGAGACTCTGTTGTGTTCCCCATCTTGGGTATTTTTCTGGGACTGTTCTATGTGTTAGCATACAAAGAGATAAACTGCACGGCAGGGAAATCACGGCCGCCACATGTGCTCGGTGCGATACTGCTCAGTGAGCCATGATGAGCTCATGTAACTGGACACTTCGGGTGCACACCAAGTAAAGAAAGTGTGGACCCGCAGAAGCGCAAAATGGCCGTCGTCACTCGCATACTCCATCTCCCTGAGGACACGCTGTGAACTGCTTGATCAATAAAGAACAGACTTTTTACACTGGTGAGTGCCACCTCATCTTTTCTTCGTGTTCTATGTGTTATCTGCCTGTTCTGTGGTACAATAAAGCATGGCCACACTGTGTTACCCTCACCCTGTGTTGTCTGAGTAGCGTTTTGCCCATGTTAAAAGGAGAGCGGGAGATCGGCGGGATGATCCCTGGTCCGTGCGGTTTTGGCTAGTGAGTGGAGTTCATAGCATTCCGGCAGTGACAAGCATAGAGGTCTGCTGGAGACTTCTGGTTCTCATGCCAACCCATCGGTGACCCATGATCCTGTGACGGGGTCACCGATGGGCGGGATTTCCGGTGCACTTGCTGGAAGTGCGCATTAAATGCCGCTGTCAGAGGTTGTTCGGGGCAAATGGCAGCTGTTCAAAATAGCTGACGTGCCGGAAAAGATGTCGGCTCACCGCCGGAGCCCACATCAAAGGGAGGAAGTATATTTACACCCGGTGTCGGAAAGGGGTTAAAGGGGATTGTTTTTACAGAGCCAGAAGTGGTAATCAATCATGTATACATACAAATAATTACAGAAATACACAGCTTCTAATGATAAATAGTATAGAGTTACCACAAGAAAATATAATTTGTGTAAACCATGTGTAGATATAAAAATTCAGGCAAATGTCAAATGTTGTAGCTCCATCTAGTGGCCATGTGCAAAAGTGCCATCAGAGTAAAATGTTGGCGTGACACCTAATAGTGGTTGGGACATACCCCTGATGGCTTATTGGTGCAAACCGAGCGACCTGGGGCAAATGCCAATCAGAGGTCACAGGGAGCGAGTATACCCCACGTGGGTACATGCATCTGTGACGCCCCCGGGTGGTGTGTCACGTGCGGGATCCAGGAAACAGCGTCACACGCCATCCCGGGTAACTCCGCCTCCAGGCACCTCTGATTGGATGGTGTCACACCGAAGAGGAGTGACCGGAATGACACTGGATGGACTCGTCGCCATGGAGACCGGACTAGGCCACACCACGCGAGAGTTCAGCATCCCCAGTGAAGCAGGAGGTTCAGGATGAAAACCTGTTGGTAAGACCAAGATGAATAATGCTGCATAGAGCCATCTGGTAGTGATCAATCAGGTAAAGTGATAGTGAGGGGGGTCTGGAAACAAAACTGCATGTGAAAAGTGCCAAATGTGACCCCACCAAGTGACCAGTGAGAGTGCAACTGTGCAACGGGTAAGAAAAGAGAATAAACAGTGATATGGTAAAGATATAAAGAGAAAAGCAGCTTAATAACAGTGATGATAATAAAATCTATGGGAAGTGTTTGTGGTGAAGTGTATACACTCCTAGAAATGTTTCCTCTACAATATAGAGATATAAATGATCAGTATTAGGACGTGTAACAAAGAGGAATCTGTTATTATATAGAGAGAATGTAACGAGCAATAAATGACGGGAATAATCGGGAATGAAATTGTTATTAATAATATAATGAGATCCCAGCACCTGACACTTCCCGGGATATATGGGCTTATATTAGAATCCCAATTACCAACTGGAAAGATAACAACAAAGGGAAAAGGGCGGAACAAAAAACAAGCCCCAAACACCTCATAACCCACAATGTAAGGGCAGAAAAATACCGGAAAATATAAGTTTCTATTCACACTGCAATATTAGTCACATGTGATCTGTGTCTCTTCCAGAAGAAAAGTCATCACAGTGTCATTCCCCATAATAACCGTATAGAGGAGGAAATGATCGCGGAGAGAGAGTCCATTGTTAGAATAGTGGGGAGACACAGATGGGATCCTGTTGTGAGTTCATTTTTCCCTTCACCAGTGAGGTCTGATGAACTCCCTCTTCTGGCGAAGGAAGATAGTGAGGCTGATTACCAAACAGCTGAGCAGGTAGATGATGACTGGGTCACAGGAACTGATGACTGGATATAAGGCAGCCGACGCCCTGCTGCCTTGCCGGTGATTTTCCTGCTGGATTCTTGGAGACCAGTCTGATTTCTGCTTCTCAAAGTGAAGTTTTGCTCTGCCTTTTGTACACTTTAGTTCTGGTTTTGTTTGCCTTGTTTTTTTTTGGAGTTCAGCCATCCCCGGCCGGGGGTGAGCTGAATTCCATTTTTTCTCTGATCTGTTGATCTCTGGCTCTGTCTTCAGAATATACCTGAGTGCTGATATAGTCTTTTGAAGCCTAGCGACTTCAGGGCCTGTTTCTCCTATCAGACGGTTGGGACATTTTTTGGATAGGGTTTTTTGCGGATTGCAGACAGCAGCTTTTCTATCCTGTCCTATTTAGTTAGCTTGGGCCCCATCATTTGCTCATCCTATCTTTCTATCTGTGTTAGTGTTTTTCATCTTGCTTCACCGTCATTATATGTTGGGGGCTGCCTATTGCTTTGGGGTCTGCTCTGGGGCAGTTTAGATTTCCCCTTTCTTTCTTTAGGCCTATTTAGTTCTCCGGCTGTGATCGAGGGGTCTAGGGCACCGTAGGAACCCCCCACGGCTACTGCTAGTTGTTGTGGATAGGATCAGGGGTCTGCAATCTGATAACTGCCAACTTCTCTGGTTTTCTGGACTTAGCTATTATTTTTGTTTTTTCCTCCTTCGGTGACTCATCCATAACAGAATCACCGGCCATACCGCAGATCCTAGGGTACTCAATAGCAGGAAAGAATTGTAAAAAAAAAAAAAAAAGAAGGTGTCAGAATTTCTTTGTGTATATTTTTTCCTCTATATCTCTGAGGCCGTAGGGGGAATTTTTTTTCTCTCAATGGAGAGGAAGCAATTGTCTGATCATGTGGAGCAGCTTGCTGCGGAAGTGCGGGGAATTTCCGCCTATCTTACTCATTCACATGCTGCTGAACCAAAGATCCCTACTCCTGATGTGTTTTTTGGGGATCGGTCTACATTTTTGAATTTCAAGAATAATTGCAAATTATTTTTTTGCCTTGAAGCCTAACTCGTCGGGGAGCTCCGCGCAGCGGGTTAAAATTGTCATCTCTTTGCTGTGCGGCAATCCCCAGGATTGGGCGTTTTCTTTGAAACCTGATGATCCTATTCTAAATAATGTGGATGCATTTTTTCAAGCCTTGGGGTTGTTGTATGATGAACCTAATGCTATTGATCAAGCTGAGAAAGCCCTGTTGGCAGTGAGCCAGGGTCAGGATTCTGCAGAGTTATACTGTCAAAAATTCCGAAAGTGGGCAGTCCTTACTACCTGGAATGATGGTGCCTTGGCAGCTCTCTTTCGGAAGGGTTTGTCAGAAACCGTAAAAGATACTATGGTGGGATTTCCTGTTCCCTCTGGTCTTGACGATTCTATGTCATTAGCCATTCAGGTTGATCGGCGTTTGCGTGAACGCAAGACCGCACGAGAGGTTTTGCCACATGTTGAACAAATGTCTGAACCTATGCAATGTGATAGAGTTTTGTCCAGGGCGCAACGTCAGGAGTTCAGAAGGCATAATAAGCTGTGTTTTTTTTGTGGAGATGCCTCGCATATTATGTCTGTCTGCCCTAAATGAGAGAAACGTTGTGCTCACACGTTTTCTGTGGGTGGTGTTCAACCTAAGTTTCTTCTAGCAATTACTCTGATCTGCTCCCTGTCCACATTTTCCGCCAAGGCTTTTGTGGATTCGGGAGCAGCTCTGAACCTGATGGACTTGGATTTTACTAAACGTTGTGGATTTCCTATGATGCCTTTGCGGACGCCTATCCCTTTGAGGGGTATTGATGCGACTCCTTTGGCAAAAAATAAACCTCAGTTTTGGACCCAGGTGGTAATGCGGGTCGCCCCAGACCATCAAGAAAATTGCAGATTTTTGGTGTTGCATAATTTGCATGATACCATTGTTCTGGGGTTTCCCTGGTTGCAAATCCATAATCCAGTTTTGGATTGGAAATCTGTGTCTGTGGTGAGTTGGGGTTGTCGGTGTGCCCTTAGCGATGCTCCTGTTTTCTCCACCTCTCCCCAGTCGCATGATGTTCCTGACTATTTGGCTGACTTTTATGATGAATTTAGTGAGAATGAGTCTGCGTCTTTGCCTCCTCATAGGAGTTATGACTGTGCAATTGAGCTGAGCCCGGGGTGTAAATTTCCCAAGGGTCGTCTTTTCAATTTATCTGTACCCGAGCACGAGGCTATGCGATCCTATATTAAGGAGTCGTTGGAGAAGGGTCATATTAGACTATCCTCTTCACCTTTAGGTGCTGATTTTTTTTTCGTGGCTAAAAAAGATGGTTCATTAAGGCCTTGTATTGACTATCGTGCCCTCAACAAAATTTGTTAAATATCAGTATCCGTTACCCCTGATTTCTGATCTATTCTCCAGAGGTAAAGGTGCTTGCTGGTTTACCAAGCTTGACCTCTGGGGGGCGTATAATCTTATTCGCATTAAGCATGGGGATGAATGGAAGACGGCGTGTAATACTCCGGAGGGACATTTTGAGTACCTGGTGATGCCTTTTGGGCTCACTAATGCCCCTTCTGTCTTCCAATCCTTCATGAACGATATTTTCCGAGACTTTGTGGATAAATTTTTGATTATCTATTTGGATGATATTTTGATCTTTTCCAAGGATTGGGACTCCCATGTGGAACATGTTCGGACTGTGTTCCGGATTTTGAGGGAGAATTCCCTGTACTTCAAGGGATCGAAATGCCTTTTTGGGGTACAGAGGATTTCATTTTTGGGATTCATTTTGTCTCCGTCAACTATTGAAATGGACCCGGCCAAGGTACAGGCCATTTATGATTGGGTTCAGCCCACTTCTTTGAAGGCCCTTCAGAAGTTTTTGGGTTTTGCTAATTTTTATCGGAAATTTATAGCTAATTTTTCTAGTATTGCCAGGCCATTGACTGATTTGACTAAGAAGGGAGCTGATGTGCTGAATTGGTCTCCGGAGGCTGTTTCTTCCTTTCAGGAGCTGAAGCGAAGATTCACTTCTGCTCCGGTTCTGCGGCAACCTGATGTCTCACTCCCGTTTCAGGTAGAGGTGGGCGCCTCTGAGATTGGTTCAGGAGCTGTTTTGTCCCAAAAAGATCCTGTGACATCTAAAATGAATCCCTGTGCTTTCTTTTCCCGAAAGTTCTCCCCATCCGAACGTAACTATGATGTGGGGAATCGGGAACTGTTGGCCATGAAATGGGCATTTGAGGAGTGGAGACATTGGTTGGAGGGAGCTAAACACCAGGTCGTGGTCCTTACTGACCACAAGAATTTGATTTACCTAGAGTCGGCCAAACGCTTGAATCCTAGACAGGCTAGGTGGGCCTTGTTTTTCACACGTTTTGATTTTGTGGTCTCTTTTCTTCCTGGCACTAAGAATGTCAAGGCAGACGCCCTCTCTAGGAGTTTCTTTGCTGATTCTCCTGTTGTGACCAAGCCTGCTACCATCTTAGGTGAGGGGGTAGTTCTTTCTGCCATCTCGCCCGATTTGAGACGTGCTCTGGAAGAGTTTCAGGAGGACAAACCTGAGCATTGTCCCAGTGGAAAGCTGTATGTTCCTGACCAGTGGAGGAAGAGAGTGATGTCTGAAGTTCATTGCTCTGCATTGGCTGGTCATCCAGGTATTTTTGGTACTAGAGATCTGGTGAGTCGGTCTTTTTGGTGGCCCGCCTTGTCTCGTGATGTCAGGAATTTTGTGCAGTCCTGTGGGACTTGCTCCCGGTCTAAACCTTGTTCTCGCTCTAGTGGGTTGTTGATGCCTTTGCCGGTGCCCAAGAGGCCATGGACCCATATTTCAATGGATTTTATCTCTGATATGCCTGTCTCTCAGAGAATGACCGTTATTTGGGTGATTTGTGATAGATTCTCTAAGATGGTCCATCTTGTACCACTCCCTAAGTTGCCATCTTCCTCTGAGTTGGTGCCCTTGTTTTTGCAACAGGTAGTTCGCTTGCACGGGATTCCTGAGAACATTGTGTCTGACAGAGGAGTTCAGTTTGTGTCTAGATTTTGGAGGACTTTCTGTTCCAAGCTGGGAATTCAGTTGTCCTTCTCCTCTACGTTTCACCCTCAGACCAACGGGCAGACGGAGAGAACAAACCAGACTTTGGAGTCGTATTTGAGATGTTTTATTTCCGCTGATCAGGATGATTGGGTTTCATTTTTGCCCTTGGCCAAATTTGCTTTAAATAATAGAGCTAGTTCTGCCACTTTGTTGTCACCTTTTTTTTGTAACTTTGGGTTTCATCCTCGATTTTCTTCAGGGCAGGTGGAGCCTTCTGCCTGCCCAGGTGTTGAGACTGTGGTGGAGAGAATGCACCAGATCTAGGACCAAGTGGTAGATAAATTGTCTCTCTCCCAGGAAAAGGCCCAGCGGTTTTCCAACCGACATAGGACCATTGGTCCCCAGTTTAAGGTGGGTGATATGGTTTGGTTGTCATCAAAAAATATCGCTATGAAGGTGGCTTCTCCTAAGTTTAAGCTTAGATTTATTGGACCTTACAAGATTTTGGAGATTATTAATCCGGTCTCTTTTCGGTTGGCTCTTCCTGTTACGTTTAAGATTCATAATGTGTTCCATAAGTCCTTGTTGAAGAGGTTTGTTGGTTTGGGGTGGCACCTCCTGACCCTGTATTGGTTGAAGGTAACATGGAGTATGAGGTAGAGAAGATACTGGATTCCTGTCTGGCTAGACGGAGACTCCAGTATTTGGTTAAGTGGAAGGGTTATGGTCAGGAGGATAATTACTGGGTCTCTGGCTCTGATATTCATGCCGAAAGATTGGTGCGTGCCTTTCATCGGGCTCACCCGGATCACCCTGGTGGCATGGATGAGGGTTCGGTGACCCTTCCACAAGGGGGAGGTACTTTTGTGAGTTCATTTTTCCCTTCACCATTGAGGTCTGATGAACTCCCTCCTCTGGTGAAGGAAGGTAGTGAGACTGATTACCAAACACCTGGGCAGCTAGATGATAACTGGGTGGCTGGAATTGAGGACTGGATATAAGGCTGCCGACGCCCTTCTTCCTGGCTGGTGATTTTCCTGCTGGATTCTTGGAGACCAGTCTGATTTCTGCGTCTTAAAGCTAAGTTTTTCTGCTCTGCTTTGTACTCTTCAGTTTTGTTTTTGTTTTGCCTTGTTTTTTGGGAGTTCTGCCATCCCCGGCTGGGGGTGAGGTGAATTCCATTTTTGTCTCTGATCTTTTGATCTTTTGCTTTGTCTTCAGAATATACCTGAGTACTGGTAGAGTCTTTTGAAGCCTAGCGACTTCATGGCCTGTTTTTCCTATCAGTCGGTTGGCTCATTTTGATAGGGTTTTTGCGGATGGCAGACAGCAGCTTTCCTATCCTGTCCTATGTAGTTAGCTTGGGCCCCATCATTTGCTCAACCTATCTTTCTATCTGTGTTAGTGTTTTCATCTTGCTTCACCGTCATATGTTGGGGGCTGCCTATTGCTTTGGGGGCTGCTCTGGGGCAGTTTAGTTTTTCCCCTTTCTGTCTTTAGGCTATGTAGCTCTCCGGCTGTGATCGAGGGGTCTAGGGCACCGTAGGAACCCCCCACGGCTACTGCTAGTTGTTGTGGATAGGTTCAGGGGTCTGCAATCCGATAGCTGCCAACCTCTCTGGTTTTTCTGGACTTAGCTGGTATTTTGTTTTTTCCTCCTTCGGTGACTCATCATAACACCCACCTCCACCTTGCTGGCGTCTGAGTCGGAGAGGAGCTCTCTGGCTTTACTGATCCAGCCTCGGGCCCATCCATCTGGCCCATCAAGATTCACTCTCATTTTATCAGTCCATAAAACCTTAGAAAAATCAGTCTTTACATATTCCTTGGCCTAGTCTTGACGTTTTATCTTATGTTTCTTGTTCAAAGGCTGGTTGTTTTTCAGCCTTCCTTACCTTGGCCATGTCCCTGAGTATGGCACACCTTGAGCTTTTTGATACTCCAGCAACGTTGCAGCTCTGAAATATGGCAAAACTGGTGGCAAATGGCAACTTGGCAGCTTTACGCTTGATTTTCCTCAATTCATGGGCAGTTATTTTGAGCCTTTTTTTATCAACACGTTTCTTGCGACCCTGTTGGCTATTTGCCATGAAACGCTTGATTGTTCGGTGATCACGCTTCAAAAGTTTGGCAATTTCAAGACTGCTGCATCCCTCTGCAAGACATCTTACAATTTTTGACTTTCATAGTCCGTCAAATCTCTCTTCTGACCCATTTTGCCAAAGGAAAGGAAGTTGCCTAATAATTAAGCACACCTTATCTAGGGTGTTGATGTCATTAGATCACACCCCTCATTACAGAGATGCAATCACCTGATTTACATAATTGACAGTTGGCTTTCAAGCCTATACAGCTTGGTGTAGGACAACATGTATAAAAAGGATGATGTAATCAAAATACTCATTTGCCTAATAATTCTGCACACAGTGTATATGGGGCCCATCATATACTAGAGCATCATATGGGGTTCATTATTTATGGGGAATCACATGGAGCCCATTATATGAAGCATTACATATGGGGACCAGTATATTTGGAGCATTATATGGGGCTCATCATACACTGGAGCATTATAAATGGGGCCCAATATACACTGGAGCATCATATGGGGCCCATTATATATGGAGCATTATATAGGCCCATCATACACTGGAGCATCATCCATGGGGACCATCATACACTGGAGCATTATAAATGGGGCCTATCATACACTGGAGCATCATATAGGGGGCCCATTATACACGGGAGCATTGTAAATGGGGCCCATCATACACTGGAGCATCATATACGGGGCCCATTATACACTGGAGCATCATATGGGGCCCATTTTATATGGAGCATTATACAGTATAGGCCCATCATACACTGGAGCATCATCCATGGGGGTCCAGCATATACTGAAGCATTATGTGGAGCTCATCATATACTGTATGGAACATTATATGGGATAAATTATTTATGGAGCAATATATGGGGATCATTATTCTGTATAGTGCACTATGTGGTGGCAATAATACTGTATGGTGGAATATACTGTCCAGTTTTTGAGATATTGTAGAATTTAAAATAGATACCACTCATGTAATGTAAGAAGTGAACTATTTGTCATTGTACTATACCTATATTTCTCTGCCGTATCGGAGCATCATGAATTGTGGTATGTGTTAAAGGGGCCCACTGGGACTTTTTGGCCTGGGGCCCACGAAAACCTGGAGCCAGCCCTGCCCCCCCACAACTTTAGCCAAATAACCCCCAGTTTTTTTTTAAACACAAACTTTATTTCAAATTTTCATAAACAATGCACCGTTTCATATATTAAAACGTATTTCCAATAAACAGACAATAACTTAGCCTATCCTCCTCCCATCCAACCCTCCCTTAAGCTAACCCTAGTCATCATACATTTTCGGTAACCCCCCCTCGCAACTTCGCACACACTATATGCCTAGACCACTTGGAAAACACAGATTACAATCACCACCTCTGTGATATAGCACCACGTGTTTTATCCCCCCGTCCCAACCCGGACCTTACACCTCACCTTCATTAATCACCTTCAATTTCCCCAAAGTGCCATGGATATCTTCCAATATATACCATTCTGTATACTTAAAGGGAGTTACTATTTTCCTTATTTCCTCTTCACCGCACTGTTGTACTATGAAATTCCTCCATTTTTTGAAAAATTTACCCGTCAGGCCCTCCTTATTCCTTTCCGCCTCCAGCTGTTCGATTCTGAGTAATGATTTAATCTGCCTCAACGCCTCTTCCTCTGACGGCACACTTCCTTCAAGCCATTTGGACAATAAAGCCCTTTTGCCTATGATAGCCACTCCATGGAACAATTTTGGTAATTTGGGCCTCTGGTCCCCCCCTCCTGCTATTATTTGCCCCTTGTTCCTATAATGGAAGATCCACAGCAATGGATCCAGTTCGACTTCCACACTCCCCACTTTTTGTATAAATGTTTGCAATCTTTTCCAGAATTTCTGGCTCTCTGGGCATTGCCAGATCCCATGAAACAGGTCCGTTTTTGACCATTTACATTTGGGACATTGGATCACTCTGTTTATCTGTTGTGTATTTGGGATGTTAAAACCATAGATTGCTCTATGCATCAACCGAAATTGTGTATCCCTCCACCCTTCATTAATCACCTCCTTCCTCATCGTCATCCACCCCTGCAATATCTTGTCCCCTACTTCGACGTCCTCTAATTGTCTTGCCCATGCTCTCCAGATTTGTTCTGGGCATATTGGAATCAAAACCTCCCTCATAGCTTTATATAAAGCTGAAATAGTGTTCTCATGTCGATCTTTCATAATAATTCGGTCCATGTCATTCGTCACCTGTTCCATACTAACATCCCTCAATTGTAACATTAACCCTTTTTCTATCTGTTTGTATTGAAGGATTTGGAATGTGGATAGCCCATATTTTGTCACGATTTCCTGGTATGTCAGCCATCTATTTTCCGTTTCATGTAATAGATCCGTCACCCCTTCTATCCCCTTATTCCTCCATTCTGAAAATAATTTATTGTCCCTTCCCGCTGGGAAATCTGGGAATTTCCATATATTGAGATGTTTGGAGATTCTCCAGGACAAACCGAATTTTTTCCTCACTGCTTTCCAAGCCATCACCGTATCTCTACATACCAGTGAGTGTTTGATTTTCTTCGGTATGTTAGCCAATGACGTGTGAAGTAATGCCCCTAAATTCCAGGGTTTACAAAACTCACTCTCTAAACGTATGTCTGAGTGCCCGTTTGTCTTCCTTAACCAGTCTATGGCGTGTCTCATCAGGCATGCCAAGTTATACCCTCTAATATTTGGCATTTTGATGCCTCCTTTTTCCAAAGATTGCATTAATTTTTCCGTTTTGATTCTTGGTCTTTTCCCCCTCCACAAGAATGTCGAGAATGCTTTATTCAGTCTATTTATGTCTGTATGCTTCAATAACATGGGGATTGTCTGCATTGGGTAGAGTAACTTTGGAAAACTCATCATCTTCAAAAGATGATTTCTACCTAGCAATGATAGCTGTAGCCCTTCCCACATCCTTAGTTCCCGTTCTATTTTCTTTATCAAAGGTTTGTAGTTCAATTCGTATATCGACGCTGTTGTACGTCCCATCTGTATTCCCAAATATTTAAGGTGAGACCGTGCTATCGGTATCCCAGAGATGCCATCTCTTGTTCCATCGGCAACCATCAATTGCATCTTTTGCTCACACAGAAACAAAATTTCACACTTTGCTCTGTTCAATTTAAAGCCTGATAAGCCCCCAAACTCCTCTATCTGTTTTATCACTTTTGGGAGATCCCTCTGAGGGTTGTTCATAAATAGTATGATATCATCCGCAAATAGGGCTGAACACAATTGTTCCTTCCCGACCCTAATACCTTCGAAACAATCTCCTTCATTTAACAGTCTAGACAATGTCTCAATGGCCAGATTAAACAGGAGGGGTGACAGTGGACATCCCTGTCTAGTCCCCTTGCTCAATGGGAAAGATCTTGACAGGAACCCGGGCGTCGCCACCCTCGCCTGAGGATTCGCATACAATACCCCTATGAATGTACGAAAGGCTCCCCTTATCCCCATGTTATCTAGTACCGTCTCCAGCCATGTCCACCCCACGCTATCAAACGCTTTTTCAGCATCAAGTGTGACCATGGCTGGACACTCCTCCTTTCAAAGATCCCTATGTCTAATGGCATCCATTACCAGCATAGCCCTCCGCACATTCGTCACCGCTGCCCTCCCCTTAACGAACCCCGATTGTGCCGGTGATATTAAATTTGGTAGTATCTCCGCCAATCTATTGGCCATCAATTTGGCCAAGATTTTGAGATCTTGGTTTATTAATGAGATTGGCCTATAGTTTGCTGGGTTGTCTAGATTTCTGTCCCCCTTGGGTATCAATTTTATGTACGCAGTGTTAAGGTGTCCCGAAATTCCACCTCCTCTCATTATTTTGTTATACATTCTAGTCAGGATCGGTGCTACCTGCTCTCTCATTACTTTATAAAATTCCCCATTAAACCCGTCAGGTCCCGGTGCCTTGTGTACGTTCAGATCTCCTATTGCCGTCTGTACTTCTTCTAATGTTATTTCTGCATTCAATCTAGACAGCTCTTCCGTATTAATTTGCGTGAGTTTTATGTTTTTCAACCAGTCATTTTCCCTGCCAACCGTCTCTTCCCCCTTACTATATAATTTTGCATAGTAATCCCCCAGAATCTCAGTAATCTCTTGTGGGCTTGTCGATTTGCTCCAGTCAGGTCTAGTCATGTTAGTTATCAAAGTCATTGGTCGTCGACCTTTTGCCAGATTGGCCAATAGTCTCCCTGCCTTATTGCCAAATTTGTGTAAATCAACTTCCTGTTGTGATCGTATCAGATCCTCCCTTTTCCCCGCCCAAGATTGAAATTCCTGTCTTGCTGCTTTCCACTCCTCTTTTGCCTCTTGTGTCTTGTTTTCTAGATACCATGTGTACTTCTCTCTGAGGGCCTCACTTGCAGCCTGGTATTGTTTGTGGGTATGTTTCCTAAGTTTAGCTACATGTCCCATCAATCTTCCCCTTAATACTGTTTTTGCTGCTTCCCAAAACAACATTATATCCGCCTCATGTTCACTATTGGTTCTGCTATAGTCTTCCCACCATTCGTTCAGTGTTTTGGCAAATTCCTTGTCTCTAAGTAGAAACGACGGAAACCTCCACAAGTAGTCCGTCCCCCTCAGTGTTGTATCAGTGATTTCTAGAAGCACAGGGCTGTGTCCGATATCACCATATCTCCAATAGCCACATCCCTTACCTTATGCATCAGAAATTGGTCTACCAAAATGTAATCAATCCTGGACCACGCTTCGTGTGGATGCGAGTAGTGAGAATATTCCCGGTCATTTGGGTGAAGCATTCTCCAACTATCTTTTAAATTTGTGTCCTCCAAAAGCTTGACCATTAATCCTTTTACCTCCCTGATTGGTCTGCCGTCGTCTCTACTATATCTCTTATCTTCCCCCCTTGAAACCACTGCATTTAAGTCCCCTCCGACTATCCGTTTGAGTTCTGTGTCTTTTCCCAATTCAGTAGTGATAAAGTTAAAAAATGAAGTTTGTTCATTGTTAGGGGCGTATATGTTATATATATATCAAACTCTCCCTGTGGACTGGTAAGCTTAATGTGAATATACCTCCCTTCTTCATCATTGATCTGAGACACTATCGTGTGATTAAAATTTTTGTTAATTAGAATCATCACCCCTGCCTTTCGTCCCAGGGAGCCTGACCCAACTACTTTTCCCACCCATAGTTTCTGCATACGGAAGAAATCCCCCTGGGGTAGGTGTGTCTCCTGTAGTAATGCTATATCGACTTTCAGTCTTTTGAGTTGCCTCAATATCATCATGCGTTTATGTGGTGACTTCAGTCCTTTCACATTCCATGTCACTATTCTAACCATTGTCCCAATTTCTCAAGTATTTCACGTCGACATGTGGTCTTTCATATGTGTGGTGTTGTGACCCCTCCAAGCGTTCGGTGCGCCTATAACGTTGCTTTCCCTGAACCCATCTGCTCATCCTAAATCTATTATCAACTAACAACCCCTCAACTGTCCCCCCCTTTACAGTCAATCGTCTCTTCACTTCCATTTTTTCTGTGATGCTCCTGGCTCCGCAACTCCCTCTCAGCTCACTGATTAGTAATTACCCATAGCCTATCCCCCATTCTTCTGCTCCCCACTATATCAAGGCAAGGCCTTCTTGGTCAATAATCTTGTCAACATACAATACCCCTTCCCTCCTTTCCCATACACCTTGTTTGGTGCCTCTGAACCCAATCTCCCTCTCCTTCCTAACGATATGGTCCTCCCAGCACCCAATAGAGAGATTTGGAAGAGAATCCCGGACCCCCATGAACGCCAAAGCTCCTCTACCCCCCAGAGTATGCAGGATCCCAGGATCCATAGAGACCAAAGAGGAGGGGAGAATCAAAGAGAAGATGTAAGAAAAGGAAAAAAAAAATGTCCACCTCTACTTTCCGTCATTCCCCCCCCCATAGGTCCCCCAGTTCGGTCCAAAATGATATATCTTCTCCTTAGAGTCTCTCTCAAGGCGCTCCCCTGCCCCGGTCTCCAGATTTGCGTGGCGGCGATCTTCTTTCCTTGGGATTCCTCATATGGAGCTCCTTCCCCTCCTCTCTCCTCTCCCTCCATTCGTTCCGGCCCTCTTCTCGAACCTCCTCCTCACTTTCCCCGCATCGACCACCCCTCCTCCCCGAAGATTCTCTTGTCTGGTCACTTTCCTCCGCCTCCTCCATCCATCTCCCCGCCTCTTTCAAGTCCTTTGTCACAAAAAAGGATCCATCTTGTCTTGTCACTCTCAGTAGGGCAGGGTAGAGCAACTGGAACTTTATACTTTTGCGGTACAGTGTAGTGCAGATCTTGCTGAAGGTCTTCCTTTTCCGGGTGACCTCTGCCGAATAGTCTCCAAATATCAATACTTTATGTCCTTGTAAAAACAATGGGATCCTCCTTCCTCTAAATGCTGGCAGCAACTCTTCTTTGTCCTTATATTCCAGGTATTTTATTATGACTTGGTGCGGTCTGGCTGTTCCAGTCGCCCCCGCATTGTCTTCCTTCCCGCTCGTTCTCCACATGCCTGGATTCTCTCTTACAGGTCCCACTCTGTGCACTCTTTCCACTCTGCAATTATGTGTCAGACCCAGCACCTTGGGGAGCTCTATTTCACAAATGTTATCCAATTGTCGCATGCTTATAGATTCCGGCAGCCCCACCAGCCTTAAATTGCTTCTCCTGGATCGGTTTTCCAAATCCTCCAGTTTGTCTTTTATAGCCTGGGAGCCCTCCGACATCTCCTTCAACTGCTCCTTTAATGTTATCACCTCGTCCTCTGCAGCTGATATTCTTTGTTCCGCCTCTGCCATCCTGGTTCCCTGCTGTGTGACCTGTTCTTTAATGGAGGATAGCGCAGCCCCCACCATAGCCTCCAGGGACTCTTTTATCCTGTCTGCCAGGTGCGTTGCCACTGCCCCAGCCAAACGGTCATAGTCTATCTGCATGTGTTATCTGGCTGCGCTGCTGGGCTGCCGACTTTTCGTTCTGCCTCTCCCCTTCCTCCTCCACCAGGCTCTGCTCACCTTCCTGCAGACCGCTGTATCCCGCGTCTGCCGCCATTTTATGGTCCCATGCTGTGTGGTCTCCCTCTGCAGCTCCTTGCTTTAAGTGCTTGCCGCCACTCCGGAGAAGGTACCGCTCCATATACCGATATCTCCTGCTCCCTGCCTCTCGCTTTCCACTGTCTCTCGCGGCCGTGGGGTGTTCTGTGTCGGTCTTTGTAGCTGAGGATTGCACGGAGCTCTGTCTCCTGCGTCCTCACATCAGAGCGCCGGAACCGGAAGTCCAACCCCCAGTTTTTAATGGGTAACTATTATTATAAAGTAAATTAAAGTTGACAAGCTTAAGTAATAAGAATTGATGGCGTTGGTATTGCAATGGGCATTTTAGTTGTGTTTACAGTCCTCCACTCCCAGCCGACTTTTCTTCCCCATTGACTTGCACTGGGTTTCGTGTTTCAGTCGGACCTTCGACTTTTCCCGATATTCGGCCGATTTCGTTCGACTCGACTTTTGAGAAAGTCGGGTGACCCGAAAAAAGGTTATGTCGCTCATCTCTACTCCCAAGACCTCCTTCTCTCCTCCACACTTATTCGCTCCTCACCCAACCGCCTCCAAAACTTCTCCCGAATTGTCCCCATCCTCTGGAATTCTTTGCCCCAACACGTCCAGCTATCAACCACACTCGGATCCTTCAGACGGAACCTGAAAACCCATCTCTTCAGGAAAGCCTACAGCCTGCAATGATCCCCGCTGCCCCCTCACCACTACTGAAGCTACCACCTCACCATCACTGGAGCTGCTGCAACCCCCCCAACCTACTGTCGCCTTCCCCATCCTGTAGAATGTAAGCCCGAAAGGGCAGGGTCCTCTCCCCTCTATATCAGTCTGTGATTGTTTGTTTACTGTAAGTGATATCTGTAATTTGTATGTAACCTCTTCTCATGTACAGCACCATGGAATCAATGGTGCTATATAAATAAATACTAATAATAAAAATAATAATATTGCACTCATTTCTTGACAGACCGCAGCACGGCCATTAGTTAGAAGCTGCTAATGATCTTTGGAGCAGGTAAGTTTTCCCTGAGTGGTACATATTGGGCCGTCTGAAGACTGAGTTTAGTCTAGGACAATTTGTCTGCACTACTAATTAACAGCAGTTCCAATACCAAACTAAGGCAGTCCCTATAGGAGAAAACACAAGAATTATACTGTATTGTCACATACTATCTATTCCTGACACTGGAGGGGCTTATAAACTTACCAAGTATATAGTTTGAGGTCTGGGATCTGCCAATATGTGGCTAGTTTTCTGGCTGTTTCGGATAACATGATACGTGATTTTAGGGTTTTCTTCATCTAGTCCCGCTTGAATATAAGTCAATATTAAATAGTCTCCTGATGAGTCGCCTTTGGTGAGGATGAAACCCGTAGAAAAGAGAGGCTTGGAGAGTGAGTGTGCATATGTCACCTCACCCTATATACTGAGATGTGGGATATTTGTTTTTTCTATTAGTAACCTTCTGACTAACCTTCAGGGGGTGAATTATGGGTATAGATTTACATTTGGAAGTAATAAAGTTTAATTTTATCCTTTTGTCAGCAAACATGAGGAATAACAAGAGATAATCCCTTTAAGAAGATCCAGGTTTGGTTAAAGCGATTCCAACATTCTGAACAAAAAAGGGTTCTCCCATATGTGACATCGCTGATGTTTATTAACAGTTGATTTCCAAGTAAAATATTTACCACATTAAGAAAATAAAAAAGGCTTCTCCCCTGTGTGACTGCTCTGATGGCGATCAAGAAGCGCTTTCTGGCTAAAACATTTCCCACATTCTGAACATGAAAAAGGCTTCTCCCCTGTGTGAGTTCTCTGGTGTCTAACAAGATTCCCTTTATGGATAAAACATTTCCCACATTCTGAACATGAAAAAGGCTTCTCCCCTGTGTGAGTCCTCTGGTGCCTAACCAATGTTGAGTTACGATTAAAACATTTCAAACATTCTAAACATGAAAAAGGCTTCTCCCCTGTGTGAATTCTCTGGTGAACAACAAGGTCTGATTTCTGTTTAAAACATTTCCTACATTCTGAACATGAAAAAGGCTTCTCCCCTGTGTGAATTCTCTGGTGACTATCAAGCTCTGATTTCTGTTTAAAACATTTCCTACATTCTGAACATGAAAAAGGCTTTTCCCCTGTGTGAATTCTCTGGTGAACAACAAGGTCTGATTTCTGATTAAAATATTTCTCACACTCTGAACAGGAAAAAGGCTTCTCCCCTGTGTGAGTCCCCTGGTGCCTAACCAATTTTGAGTTACGATTAAAACATTTCCCACATTCTGAACAGGAAAAAGGCTTCTCCCCTGTGTGAATTCTCTGGTGGTATACAAAATGTGATTTAGATGTAAAATATTTCCCACATTCTGAACAGGAAAATGACTGATTTGCGTTAGGAGCAGTTTGTTTTTTAATGCCTCTTTTGTGACTTTGGTTTTCCTTAGTAGTCAGTAATGAATCAGAAGATGGGACCTGTTTCATAGGATCAGATGACAGATCTTTGCTGTGAATGGATGATGATATATCTGGAGTAATAGCAATCACTTCATTTGTATCTTGTAGGATATTAAGATCATCAGATTTAAAAACTGAAGATGTCAGCTGTCCCTCTGATCTCCTGGTACAGTCATCTGCTAACATAATAAAATAGTACTTTTTAATAAAATATCCTTGAGTTTTATATTTTTGAACATTTCTACTTCACTTGATATTTTTATGGACAGTTTATGTAACAAAAACTTAAATTTACAAAACAATGACAGTTCACAGTCTAATAGAAAACCTTGTTGGATGAGCCAGTAGTGTGTGGTGTTCAACTGTTGGTTCATTCTGCCTCCCAAATATCGAATAAAAAGAAACCAATCAATGTTATGTAGGCGAAAATAATACCAATTCTCATCTCACAAAAAACAAGTCCCCACTCAGGTCCATCATCTGTCAATGGAAAAACAGAGGTTCCCACACTATTAGTGGCTCAAAGGCTGTTGAAAAGCAACAAGGTTTCCATAAACCAATCCAGCAAAATCCGCTCTCACTTCGGAGTCTTGCAGTGTGCGCAAACAACATTTAGGATCCCTGTATTTAGCAATATTATAGTGAGGAGAATCCACTTAATTTGCGGTGTCTCCTGGAGCACAATCTGGGCACTATGTGCTGGGTAATAAAATGGCAAATGTGTAATTTTCACTCTCCAACATCCACTGCGTGTTAATTTCCGGAAAGTGGCTGTGGAGTCACAATATTCACTCCTCCTAAGGATTATAACCCTCAGTGAATTAATTTATAAAATGGAATCACTTTATGGGGATTTCTACTATTCTGGTTTCTGTCATTTAGTTATATTAGGGCTTCTGCATATGGTGTGTCCAATCTCATCTGGGATCTGTTCCTGCTGTCCAGCTGGAGTAATCTGCTCCCTACTTCAGCCAATTGGAAAGTACCACACCCTACTAAAGTGCAAGGCACATGGCCGGAATCTGCCAGATACAGCGCTGTTCTCCTCTGGTTCAGTCCTCTGTGCTCAGCTTGCGGCTTGTGTATTTGTTTCCTGTTGTGACAGTGGCCCGTTTACTGACTACTCTTGTGTCTTCTGATTCTGTATTCTGTCCTTCTGGTTCTGACCCAGCTACCTGACTATTCTTACCATCTAACACCACAGAATAGCAGGTAACACCATGGTCCAAGCCTAGGGGTCCCAGTGTAAGTCCAGATCCTTGTAATTGTGTTAAAGGGCGATGAGCAAGGCAATCCTTGGGATATGGAGAGTAGAGAAGATAGAGCCAAGCATGTTCATGGGGGACATCTTTTGAGCTGCCAGGTGACCATGAACAGAGCTCCCAATACATTGTGTCTGTAAACTATTCCAGCTAGATCTGCATTCAAATAGCTAAATATATATAACAAAAATGGGGCGCACCAACTGTACCAATCACAAATATATAAATGAAGGTTTAGGTGCAGCAACAGTGGAATAATAAACATGAGAAGAGAAGAAAAAGAACCACTGCAAATAGCGCACACTGAACCAGTACAAAAACAATGTTTTATTGATGCAGCAATACAATTAAAAACATAATAAAAACATATGAAGCATCCCACAATATATAACAGTGAAGTATGGCATATCACACTTATAGATTATGCTGTAATAACCTGTATATCAACCATGTGGTCCAACCTCACTGCAATAAATCACAACAACCACCCCATAAACCTGCTCATGGAGACCAAGGGCCCTAATATTGCACAATCACTGCATGAAATAATTCCATTCATGTGTCCCTAAATATTCACTGGTTAGGGCACACAGGCCATAATAAGCCAACAGCAATATGGCCAATGCCCACAATCCAATATTCAATTGTACCACACAAAAATTACTCCAGAGCAACCAATGATAAGGTCGCAGTGAAAATACAGCTATAACCGAGTGGGTGCTACACCCAGGATCATACCCCACGCGTATCGCCGCAACCCATGCGGCTTCATCAGGGGAGCTAAATAGCTAAATGGCGCTCCTTCCCTTCTGAAGACTTCCATGTGCCCAGACATTAGTGTACAATTGTATGTAGGGTATAGTGCGAAGCTGGAAAATAATTTGTAAGATTCATTTGTTTTCTATTATCCTTTGTGAAGAATTCCAAACTTATCACCACATAAAGTGACACACGTCAGATATTAATAATGGGGCCTGATTAGGAACTACTGAAATGATCAACCTCAACAGTCTTCATCAGTAATAAATGAGCAGCTAGTGGTGAAACCTCTCTGGGGTAATTATATGGGGCTCGGTGACGTCACAATCTATACTATCGTAAGGTCCAATATTTCTGTCAGATGAGTTTCAAGAAGAAATATTCGGCATTTAAAGAGAACTGTGTATAAGGCCGGGTTCACACGTCCTGATATTTCCGGTACCGGAGATGTCCATGTGTGTAATACTTGTGGTACATGTGTGACAACTGTGTGCAGCATCAGTACCACATGGACGGCCGGCAGGGAAGAAGCGCTACAGTAAGCGCTGTTCACCGGCGGCAGGTGCTGAAGACGCTCTCATCATTCTCCTCTGCTCTGTCGGCAGGGAGAATGATGAGAGTTATATTAAAGTCAGAATGATGACAGCAGGTGGCGGCTTTTGGGACTATTACTCCCATCAACCTACACCTGCTGCTAAGAACAGTGACAGCAGGAGCGGATGATGGGAGTATTCCTCACATTTAAAAAACTGCATGGGGTCCCCCCATTTTTGACAACAAACCTTGCTAAAGCTGACAACTGGGGGATGGTATTCTCAGGCTTGTTAGGGGCCAGCCTAAAAATAACAGCCCGCAGCTGCCCAGAAAAGGCACATCTATTGGAAGAATGTCTCAAGTGGGGTACCACAGGGCTCTGTCCTGGGCCCTGTATTGTTCAACATCTTTATCAACGATTTAGATGAAGGAATTGAGGGTAAACTGATTAAATTTGCTGATGACACAAAGCTAGGAGGGATAGCTAATACTAGAGAAGAGAGAGAGAGGATTCAAAAAGATTTAAATAAACTGGAGAAGTGGGCAGTAACTAACAGAATGGTTTTTAACAGGGAGAAATGCAAAGTACTACATCTGGGCAATAAAAATGAAAAAAGCATATATAGAATGGGAGGAATAGGGCTAAGTGACAGCACATGTGAAAAAGACTTGGGTATACTAATAGATCACAGACTGAATATGAGTCAACAGTGTGATGCAGCAGCAAAAAAGGCAAATGCAGTTCTAGGATGTATTAACAGAAGTATACAGTCTAGATCACGTGAAGTCATTATTTCCCTCTACTCCTCTTTGGTCAGACCTCATCTGGAATATTGTGTCCAGTTTTGGGCACCACATTTTAAAAAAGACATCAACAAACTGGAGCAAGTTCAGAAAAGAGCGACCAGAATGGTGACCGGTCTGCAAACCCTGTCTTATGAGGAAAGGTTGCAGGATTTGGGAATGTTTAGTTTGCAAAAGAGAAGACTGAGAGGAGACTTAATAGCTGTCTACAAATATCTAAAGGGCTGTCACATTGTAGAAGGATCAACTTTATTCTCATTTGCACAAGGAAAGACTAGAAGCAATGGGATGAAACTGAATGGGAGGAGACACAGATTAGATATTAGAAAAAACTTTTTGACAGTTAGAGTGATCAATGAGTGGAACAGGCTGCCACGAGAAGTGGTGAGTTCTCCTTCAATGGAAGTCTTCAAACAGAGGCTGGACAGACATCTGACTGGGATGATTTAGCGAATCCTGCTTTGAGCAGGGGGTTGGACCAGATGGCCCAGGAGGTCCCTTCCAACTCTACGATTCTATGATTCTATGATTAGATGCGCCAAATCTGGTGCTTTGCTCGGCTCTTCCCACTTTCCCTGTAGTGGTGGCAAGTGGAGTTCATATTTGTGGGGTTGATGTCACCCTTGTATTGTCTGGTGACATCAAGTCCACGGCTTAGTAATGGAGAGGTGTCTATAAGACACCTATCCATTATTAATACTATAGTTATATGGTAAAGACACAGCCAGAATAAAGTCTTATATTAGAAATAAAACAAAACACAGTTTTCATTTTTTATTTAACAATAACACAGAGAATTAGCTTGAACTGTGCTGACCTCATCACTGGCTAATTCCCACAGTCCTGAGGTCACTGCTGTTCAGCCTGGCTGGAAACCTCGATGATGTCACTGCTGGTCAATGATGTTGCGCTTGCAGCAGCTCATTCACCAGTGGTTCTCTGCCTGCATGGTCGCATCGTGGCACCGTCCAGGTTGAAAACGAATTATCCCCCAGACATGGATTACGGCGTGGGACAGAGCGACAGACAGATATGGTATAGTGTTGTTTTATTTTATTATTATTACAGGAGTACGAGGTCTTCGGTGGAAATAGGCGTTAGGTGAGTGTAACTGTGTTTGTTATTTTTAAATAAAAAGGAAAACTGTTTAGTTTTATTTCTAATAAAAGGCTTTATTCTGGCTGAGTCTTTATTTTCCGTGTAACCAGGGCCGGACTGGGAGTGAAATTCAGCCCTGGCATTTGTAAGACCACAGGCCCACGTCTTGTACCCTCTGTAATCCTCCTCTCTAGATCGTCTAATACAGGTCAGCGGCCTACAATCACAACGTTTAGTGTTGTGACCTGCAGAGCTGACAGCCACTGAATTATGGCCACTTTAGATGAGCCGATAATCATGAAATGTGGGATTGTAAGAGCCCGGCTTCCTGATTATCGGCTCATTTCAATAGGTCAGTAATCACCTGATGGAAGGAAAAATGATTATTAGTCACGGCTTAACAATCCAGGTTCTTGGTGGCACATTGCTCGGGGTAAACAGGACATGCGCTCCTGAGAACAGGACAGTCTACGTGCACAGAACATATTACCAGTCGCTGTGTGCACAGAGAAGTGCGTCCTCCTGTGTGAACAGGCCGTAGAGGACACTGACTGACGTGTATATGGCTGGTCGGTGGTCGTGGACATGCTGGAGCACAGGAATGACAGGAAAGTCTCAGTCAGACAGCCGTTTCTCACGTCCATGTTCTCTCTGTGGTTTTCATTAGTTCTCTTCCATTATAGTCTATGGTGCTGCTCACAGGCTCATGTTTTTGCAGACTGTGTCTCCCCAATAAAAATCAGAGACATTTTCGTTTTTTATTGTTGTCACAGACACAATCCCCTCCACAAGTCTCTGAACCTGCGCCGATCACAGGCCCCACATAGATCGCCCCAGTGCACTCTGCGCGGATTAACACTGTAATGTATAGGAGAAGATTTTCATTCATTTAGTTTTTCATACGTGAAAATCACTAAAGTTCCCGTCTGGGGGCCGCACCCATCACCGGCCCATGTGTAGTGACTCATTAACCAGTTTATCGCTGCCTTGCCTTCCTTATAGAAGCGGCAGAGACTGGACAGATGGTTTTCATGCTGGGATGCCTGTATTTTGTGGCTGCAGAACCAAGGTAAGGGGATGTGCACACATCTTTGTCAGGCGGATTGAAGAAGCGCCACAAACCTGCCGCTAAACATGAACTTAGTGCACGGCAATGGAAAACCACATTGCTGTACCCGCTCCGTCTGTTACGTCTTTTATCTGCTTCAGTGCTTGGAAACTGAGGCCATTAATACAAGTAGCACATTCTGTCACCTGCAACTATAATAGAAACTATCGAGAAAAGACGCCGGTGGCACAAAAGACATGGCGCCTTCAGGTAAAAGACCGGAGACACTTTCCTGAAGCAGCTCTGCCCCCTGAAACAAAGCTGTGTGCACATACCCTAGATACAAACACTAGGCTACAGCACCCTGCAAACACTGAGTACAAGAATCATTCTAAGGCCGGGGTCACACTAGGGTGTGTGATGTGAGAAACAACACCCAGCACTGCCACCGGCACTCGGACCGGAGCGTGCGGCTACATGGATTTCTAAGGGCCAATGCAGACGGCCATATATATCCTCTGATCTGAGAGAATCGGCCAATTATACTGTACAGCTGACACTTGGATCAGGATCTGACCCGAGTGTCAGCACAGTGTGGTCCGATTGTCTAGGATGAGAGATTCAGAGAACACTGAGGAAAAGATGGAGAACAAACTCTTCTCCATTGTGTCATCGGAGTGCAGTCCAATGTTTTCCACGCACTCATTGTATTGCATTACTGAGCGTGATCGGAATATCATACGTTAACAATATATAACATATAACGTATGTTCCAACCCCATGGATAGAGACAAACACCTCGGTCGCCTCAGAAAGACCTTTTTGAGTCAGGGCTACCATCCAAGAACAATAGAAAACCAAATTACAAGAGCCACCAGAATGTCAAGGAATCACCTGCCACATTACAAAGCTAAAGATGTAAATAACCGGGAGCCTCTAGTGGTCACCTACAACCCAAATCTGGAGGTGCTAAGGGGAGCGGCACGGAAATTACAACCTTTACTACAAAACGATGCCCGATTACAATCCATGTTTCCAGACCCCCCACTACTGTGTTTTAGGCAGCCCCCTAATCTAAGAAGCATCATTGTCAGAAGCTCCCTGTCCTCTCCAACAGCTGCAGGGACCTTTCCTTGCAACCAGAAAAAATGTAAAACCTGTCCATTTATAATGACCACGGACAAGCTAAAGATCCCAACTCACATCAGGACTACAAGATCCCAGGTACTCTCAGCTGCATCACATCTAATGGGGTGTACTTAATTATTTGTACTAAATGTCCATCTGGGGGGTCTGTATGTGGGGAGACTGGGCAAACACTGAGAACAAGGATGAATTCTCATTGCCACACAATAAGAGAAAAAAGAAGGGATCTACCTGTGGCAAAACATTTTTGTATCCCCGGTCATAGCATGATGGACCTTAAATTACTTGTATTAAAAGGTAACTTCAACTCTCAGAGAGACAGGAGGGTCTGGGAGTATAAATTTATGACAACTTTTGACACACTCAGTGCAGGAATGAATGTGTCGCTTGGATTTATGTCTTTTTACATCAATTAAGGAATTTGCTCTTCAGACCTTCTGTGGTCATCACACAACACAGAACCAGACCCCAATCAGAGGGCAATAAAACCTTCACACTCCTAATCTATAAACTGTTCCAATATTTATGACAATTCTGCTAAATGTTACTTGTCTTATCTGTTGCGTTATTTTTGTGCTGTTTTGTGTATAAATATGTGATTTTTCAGATGTTGCATTAGTCTAGCCTGATGAAGAGACCTGAGGAGTCTCGAAAGCTTGCAATGTGCTACCACCTTTTCAGTTAGCCATTAAAAGGTATCAACCACTGAGGACTCTCAATTCTAAATATTCTTTTATCTACTGGCTAACACGGTACAAAGATATATATCATTCCTGTATCAAAGTCATTTGAACAGTTTTGGGTGGAGGAGAATGTTGTGATCTAGAGGCAAAATGGTGATCATGGTAATACGGCCGGACTACACCACCGATAAAGCAGCCACAGCCGGTGACTGAGAGGAATCTGTGACTTCTCTGCATTCAGTGGTTACTACTCACCTGGGTAGTCATATGTGGGAATCTCCTCTTTACACCACTCATCATCTCTCACATATGTCTCTGTAGTATTAATATGGGTCAGATCTTCACCCTGAAACAAATATTGTAAAAGTCACCGACAGATGGAGAAGTCCCATCTATGATCAGCTCTAATCCTGCCATCTCCAACGTTCTCATTACACAAGTATAAAACATATAATACTGGTGGATAAAACAAGACTGAGCACAAGACCTTCACAGCCGTCTACACATCATAGGGGAGATCTCCTGACACCTTCTCTCCATCTACCTGATGATCCTGAGGAGCACTGGGATCTTCTTGGTTACAGTCCTGTGGAGGAAGAGGACGGGGACATCTCTCTGGTGTTGTCCTCTTACTGGATAGATCTGGAGGAAACACATACAGGGACTGAATTCATTCTCTACATACAGATAATTATAGGCCGTGTGTATTTAGTCCTGTCTATTACCTGGTGATGTGAGGGGCTGGGGAACCTCCATTATGACGTTCTTGTACAGATCTCTGTGTCCTTCTAAATACTCCCACTCCTCCATGGAGAAATAGACAGCGACATCCTGACACCTTATAGGAACCTGACACATACAATGATACCGTCATCCCCCCGATCCCTTCATAGTGTTACTGTATAATGTCCCAGCATTCCCAGCAGTGTCACCTCTCCAGTCAGCAGCTCAATCATCTTGTAGGTGAGTTCTAGGATCTTCTGGTCATTGATGTCCTCATGGATCAGGGGGTGAGGTGGAGGCCCCGTGATTGGGCTCAGGGGTCTTCCCCATCCCTCAGACACAGGGTCCTGACAGCGATCACTAGAGGTCTTCTTCACCACTGTGTAATCCTGGTTATGGAGAGACACATTAATAAATCTCACTCTAGACATTTCCAGAGTCCTCACCTCTCCAGTTCTGTCCATCTGTTATTCCCATAGATAAGAATGATGTAATGTGACGTCATCAGAATCTCTCACCTCTCCAGTGAGACGGAAGAGGATCTCTAGGGTGAGGTGTAACATCCTCTCCGCCATCTTGTCTCTGTCCATATCCATCCTTGATGGGGAAATCAGGAAAATTCTCTTCTGTAGAAGATCTTCACTGAGAGGATCCGATATTGTAGAGACCTGAATGAGAAGAAGATAATCCGATGTAACATAAGAATCCTGTGTAATAATACAATTACTGGAGATAATAAGGGAAACATATGAGGAGATTTATTATCTTACAGGGTTTAGTTTTCTCCCCTGACATCTACTAATAAAACCTATATATTTAGGCCACAGACAACAAGCAGTTTCCTCCTCGGAGTCGGCAGCTGAACACGTTCCTCATAGACTCATCTTCCATAACGCTAATTCTCGTCTCATTACCGACACTGGAATCGGCATTAGCAATACTGCAGGAGATATTCATTACACGCGACATGAGAAATAACTCCTTCATGGTGAGGACGACATCTTCATCTTCTACTGCGGCTCTAGAGACAGATGTGGCCAGAGTCGGTCACTGCCTCCATCCCCACCGGCCGTCTATATGAAGGTTTCCCGTCTTCCCCGCACTGGAATCTTCTCTCACGTTAGATCTCAGCTCTGAGTCACACACAGAAGTTTGAGGCTTTTCTGGAAGAACAGGACAGGAGAGATCTGAGGCCGATGTCTCCATGTGCAGGGTTTCCCCTCGGGATAAGAGGCTTTTCTATCCCTTTCCCCCAATTAGAGGGGACACCTGTGGATATCGGGGACTTTACCGGCTGCAGTCCTGGGGGGATTTACTCGGTAACGTGGACGTTGGACAAACGTCACCATCAATTACCATCAGAGTGAAGGAACATCGCTCCTCTATTCAGCTCTATGGATCCAGGATGAAATCCACTGCGGCCCCTGCAAGAAAAGAGCGAAGTCTGGTGAGACCCCCCGAGGCCTGAGATTTCTAGAGCTGCTCTGTGCACACAGGACCTGTGATGAGGTCACAGGAGAGGCGGAGTCAGGGGTCACATGATCAGGGGCCTCAGTGTGGGCAGGACTCTGCTGTGCTGGTTGTCATGGTGCTGGATGAGGGGAAGTTTATGTGTGGGGTCAGGAGGGGTTTACAGGGTAGATGTAGCAGGGCCGCGTGTGTACGAGGTGTACGGAGCGGAGCCGTGTGTGTACGAGGTGTACGGAGCGGAGCCGCGTGTGTACGAGGTGTACGGAGCGGAGCCGTATGTGTACGAGGTGTACGGAGCGGAGCCGTGTGTGTACGAGGTGTACGGAGCGGAGCCGTGTGTGTACGAGGTGTACGAGGTGTACGGAGCGGAGCCGTGTGTGTACAAGGTGTACGGAGCGGAGCCGTGTGTGTACGAGGTGTATGGAGCGGAGCCGAGTGTGTACAAGGTGTACGGAGCAGAGCCGAGTGTGTACGAGGTGTACGGAGCGGAGCCGTGTGTGTACGAGGTGTACGGAGCGGAGCCGCGTGTGTACGAGGTGTACGGAGCGGAGCCGTATGTGTACGAGGTGTACGGAGCGGAGCCGTGTGTGTACGAGGTGTACGGAGCGGAGCCGTGTGTGTACGAGGTGTACGAGGTGTACGGAGCGGAGCCGTGTGTGTACAAGGTGTACGGAGCGGAGCCGTGTGTGTACGAGGTGTATGGAGCGGAGCCGAGTGTGTACAAGGTGTACGGAGCAGAGCCGAGTGTGTACGAGGTGTACGGAGCGGAGCCCTGTGTGTACGAGGTGTATGGAGCGGAGCCGTGTGTGTACGAGATGTACGGAGCGGAGCCGTGTGTGTACGAGGTGTACGGAGCAGAGCCGTGTGTGTACGAGGTGTACGGAGTGGAGCCGTGTGTACGAGGTATACGGAGCAGAGCCGAGTGTGTACGAGGTGTATGGAGCAGAGCCGTGTGTGTATGAGGTGTACGGAGCGGAGCCCTGTGTGTACGAGGTGTACGGAGCGGAGCCGTGTGTGTACAAGGTGTACGGAGCGGAGCGGCGTGTGTTCGAGGTGTACGGAGCGGAGCCGAGTGTGTACGAGGTGTACGGAGCGGAGCTAAGTGTGTACGAGGTGTACGGAGCGGAGCCGTGTGTGTACGAGGTGTACGGAGCGGAGCCCTGTGTGTACGAGGTGTACGGAGCGGAGCCCTGTGTGTACGAGGTGTACGGAGCGGAGCCGTGTGTGTACGAGGTGTACGGAGCGGAGCCCTGTGTGTACGAGGTGTACGGAGCAGAGCCGTGTCTGTACGAGGTGTACGGAGCGGAGCCGTGTGTATACGAGGTGTACGGAGCGGAGCTAAGTGTGTACGAGGTGTACGGAGCGGAGCCGTGTGTGTACGAGGTGTACGGAGCGGAGCCCTGTGTGTACGAGGTGTACAGAGCGGAGCCCTGTGTGTACGAGGTGTACGGAGCGGAGCCCTGTGTGTACGATGTGTACGGAGCGGAGCCCTGTGTGTATGAGGTGTACGGAGCAGAGCCCTGTGTGTGAGGTGTACGGAGCGGAGCCCTGTGTGTACGAGGTGTACGGAGCGGAGCCAAGTGTGTACGAGGTGTACGGAGCGGAGCCGCGTGTGTACGAGGTGTACGGAGCGGAACCGTGTGTGTACGGGGTGTGCGGAGCGGAGCTGCCTGTATACGAGGTGTACGGAGCCGAGCCACGTGTGTACGAGGTGTACGGAGCGGAGCCGTGTGTGTACGAGGTGTACGGAGCAGAGCCGTGTGTGTACGAGGTGTACGGAGCGGAGCCGTGTGTGTACGAGGTGTGCGGAGCCGTGTGTGTACGGGGTGTGCGGAGCGGAGCTGCCTGTATACGAGGTGTACGGAGCGGAGCCGTGTGTGTACGGGGTGTGCGGAGTGGAGCTGCCTGTATATGAGGTGTACGGAGCCGAGCCGCGTGTGTACAAGGTGTACGGAGCGGAGCCATGTGTGTACGAGGTGTACGGAGCGGAGCCCTGTGTGTACGGGGTGTGCGGAGCGGAGATGCCTGTATACGAGGTGTACGGAGTGGAGCCGCGTGTACGGAGCGGAGCCATGTGTGTACGACCCCCACTTTCAGAATGGGAACTCTCACCCTGTCTTCTACCAGTGGTACTCCCAAGGTATAACATCTATTAAGCACTTAGTCCACCCCGAGGAATGACGGATATGCTAAAAAGGAAGAAAAAAATGTTTATAAAATGGAAAGAGGGAGGCATATCTAAAGAAGAATATAATGCTGTCTGCAGAACCTGCAGGGCACAAATCAGCTAAAGCTGAAAATGAATTGAGGCTTGCAAGAGATGTCAAAAGCAATAATAAAGGATTTTGGGGATATGTCAAAAGTAAAAGAAAAGTCAAAGATGCTATAGGATTTTTACAGGATGAAAATTATGAAATGGTAAGACAGGATGTTGAGAAGGCTGAACTTTTAAATTCCTATTTTGCATCTGTTTTCTCTCAGAAAGGAAATGTAACATCAACTGTTATTCACTGTCCTATTAAGGGAATAGAAGAATCCAGGATATCTATAAACAGAAAGATAGTGAGGAAACACTTAGCTAACCTAAATGAATTCAAGTCTCCAGGTCCAGATGAATTACACCCCAGAGTACTGAAGGAGATAGCAGAAGAAATTTTTGAACCCCTCTCCATAATCTTTGAAAATTCTTGGAGAACAGGAGAAGTGCCAGAAGACTGGAGAAGAGCAAATGTTGTTCCTATCTTCAAAAAGGGGAAGAAGGTGGACCCAAGCAACTATAGGCCTGTGAGTCTGACTTCTATACCAGGAAAGATCTTTGAACAAATTATTAAACAACATGTATGTCAATACCTGGATAAGAATGAAGTGATTAAACAGAGTCAGCATGGGTTTGTAACTAATAAGTCATGTCAGACTAACTTAATTTCCTTCTATGACGGTATCACTGATTGGGTGGATCAAGGAAATGCTGTAGATATAGTATATCTTGACTTCAGCAAAGCATTTGACAAAGTCTCTCATACAATCCTTATTGAAAAAATGACTAAGTATGGAATGGACAAGGCAACTGTTAGGTGGATTCATAACTGGCTTAGTGATCGAACCCAAAGAGTGGTCGTAAATGGCTGCACATCCAGTTGGAAGAATGTCTCAAGTGGGGTACCACAGGGCTCTGTCCTGGGCCCTGTATTGTTCAACGTCTTTATCAATGATTTAGATGAAGGAATTGAGGGTAAACTGATTAAATTTGCTGATGACACAAAGCTAGGAGGGATAGCTAATACTAGAGAAGAGAGAGAGAGGATTCAAAAAGATTTAAATAAACTGGAGAAGTGGGCAGCAACTAACACAATGGTTTTTAACAGGGAGAAATGCAAAGTACTACATCTGGGCAATAAAAATGAAAAAAGCATATATAGAATGGGAGGAATAGGGCTAAGTGACAGCACATGTGAAAAAGACTTGGGTATACTAATAGATCACAGACTGAATATGAGTCAACAGTGTGATGCAGCAGCAAAAAAGGCAAATGCAATTCTAGGATGTATTAACAGAAGCATACAGTCTAGATCACGTGAAGTCATTATTTCCCTCTATTCCTCTTTGGTCAGACCTCATCTGGAATACTGTGTCCAGTTTTGGGCACCACATTTTAAAAAAGACATCAACAAACTGGAGCAAGTTCAGAAAAGAGCGACCAGAATGGTGACCGGTCTGCAAACCCTGTCTTATGAGGAAAGGTTGCAGGATTTGGGAATGTTTAGTTTGCAAAAGAGAAGACTGAGAGGAGACTTAATAGCTGTCTACAAATATCTAAAGGGCTGTCACATTGTAGAAGGATCAACTTTATTCTCATTTGCACAAGGAAAGACTAGAAGCAATGGGAGGAAACTGAATGGGAGGAGACACAGATTAGATATTAGAAAAAACTTTTTGACAGTTAGAGTGATCAATGAGTGGAACAGGCTGCCACAAGAAGTGGTGAGTTCTCCTTCAATGGAAGTATTCAAACAGAGGCTGGACAGACATCTGACTGGGATGATTTAGCGAATCCTGCTTTGAGCAGGGGGTTGGACCAGATGGCCCAGGAGGTCCCTTCCAACTCTACGATTCTATGATTCAATAGAGGAGCTGAAATGTAAATATCCCACTGCCATATTCCCTCCCTTCCAATACTTGCAAGGTAAAAGCTATGTAACAAAAGTGTTAGCACATCTTTCTGACTATGAATGGAGACCATCCGTGCTTAGATGGCTCACGAAATCTAATTCTCCATCTGGCCAAATAGCCACTAATTACAAATTCATCCATGCAGCTCTGGATTATGAACAATTCCAATTTCCAGTAACAAAATGGCAGACTGAAGACCCCATCATGTCCTGCGACACTATTCTGAAAGCTCTAGACCCAGCCTACAAATTCCTCCTTCCAGCCCGTTTCCCAGAAATGAGATTGAAAATCTGTCACGGCTCTTACCTGACTCCACAAAAGGTCATAGAATGGGGTTGTGCACAACTTCTAAATGTTTTATATACCATTCCCCAGAAGCCAACCTGTTTCATTGCTTGTGGGCATGCCCCGTCATTAGACTATTTTGGGAAAGAGTACGGCAATACACCGCCACACATCTGACAAACTTTGCTCCTGATGAACCCTTATGGGCCATATTTGGATACCTAAAACCAGATAATTACACCTGTTCTCCAGGGGCCCGTAAACTTCTGCATTGGGTGGCGGCTGCCAGTACTAAGGCCATTTTACAGACATGGATCCACGACCATGCCCCTCCTTTCAATAAAACGAAAAAAGTGGTTTGGTACCATGTTAGCCAGTAGAAAAAAATATATAAAGTGCTCTCAGTGAGAGAAACAACATAAGAATCTTGTGGGTATGATACCTTTTAATGGCTAACAAATAATAGTGAATGTTGTTACAAAGCAAGCTTTCGGGACTGCTTATGTCCCTTCATCAGCCTGAAAGCTTGCTTTGTAACAACATTCACTATTATTTGTTAGCCATTAAAAGGTATCATACCCACAAGATTCCTATTTTGTTTCTCTCACTGAGAGCACTTTATATATTATTTTCCTCCTTTCAATATCTTTCTAGAGAAGCTGTCGTTCTTGCTTCAAATGGACTGGGTTGAGGCCTCTACATAAAGAGGGAAGGGTGCAGGCCTTTTTCAAAACTTGGGAAAGCTTCATCTGTCCTCAGCCACAACGCATCCACAGCAATATTAAGATCTGTTCTCAGCCGACAGTCTGGTACCAGGAGCAACTACTACTGGGGGAGACACCTGTCCACTGATGTCTCTGGGTGAACCGCTGCGGATAGACACTTCGGGGTGTTTGGGGTGTACTTTGGTGTCAGTGGGTCCTGAACTTAAGGTTAGACAGGTGCTGGATGTCTGATGGGTAAACATTATGCTTGTGTTTGACATGCCCCCCCGCTTCCTTCTCCCTTTTTTCCCTTCCCCGGTTTTTCAGGTTTGTCTTGATCTATTGTTCTGTGTACCGATGCGATCTCTAATGAGGAGGTTTTGTTACATATGCCTCAAACATTATCTGCATGGATATATGTAGGAACATTTTTTTTCAATAAAAACAAAGTTAAAAAGACACAGCTGGATCCCAATGAAGGAGTAGAACCATCTCAAGGAGGATCACAGGGAAATGGACAGCATGGGACTTACATACGAGTGTCTGAGCAAAGGGTCTGAATACTTATGACCATGTGATATTTCAGTTTTTCTTTTTTAATAAATTAGCAAAAATTTCTACATTTCAGTCAAGATGAGGTGCAGAGTGTACATTAATGAGAAAAAAATGAACTTTTCTGAATTTACCAAATGGCTGCAATGAAACAAAGAGTGAAAAATGTAAAGGGGTCTAAATACTTTCCGTACCACTATATATGTAGGGCGTATTTAGGTCATTGAGTGTAAACCGGCAGTGAGCGGGGCCGCCATATCGCAATGTTAGGGTGCCAAACTCGGCGGAAAGGCGGGCTGAGTGATAGGCTGTAATATGGCTAGATAACTTCTCCTCTCTGTACCTCTGATATGATAAGCCCCCTTTATAAAGTATTAGAATCGCTGTAAATAGGAGGGTCTCATTTTTAGCTATTTTTTCATCTTCCCACTCTTCCATTATCATGGCTCTAATGTGTTTGTTAGCTGGAAAGACTCTGTTTCTCTGGGTTCACAGCCCCTAAACATTTCATCCTGTATTGAGTGAGCCATTTGTGCTTCCTCAGTTTTCATTGTACTCGTTCTGTATCGTCGGATGAGAAATAATCTTTATTCCTTTCCTCTGGGAGAACCTGAGGCATTTCCTCTCCACCCTCCAGATATTGGTACCGATCATAAGAACCTTCATCTTTCTCTGATGATACTTCCGTTTCCCACCTGGCTCTCTTATGACGGGACATGACCTGTACTGTCTGAGGGAGAACTGGACTGGAAACTGTGCTTAGCGCGTCTTCCCTAATTATAGACCTCATGTCAGCCATGAATGAGGTCTGCTCCTTCTTTGGGATCTTTGTAATACATTCAGCACACAGCCGTTTCTTATGTGTCACAAGTAACTTAGCCAAGACACCTAACTATTTTGGCACAAAGGGTAATAAAAGGGATTTTTTCCTTGTAACTGTATAGCTTGCCCCAATATGGAGAGGAGATTGACATTTAGCTTGAGTAAATAAACCAATATATTTGGTTGAAGATCATTAGATCTACTGATCTTCAACCAAATATATTAGTCCACCTGACCTAATATAAGTGTTCTTTAATCTGTAACTGATGTAAGAACGAAACGTTTTGTTTACTACGATTGTGGACATTAAATTATTGTTTGATCACTTAAATTGGGTGCTCAGCCCATGAACTGGGGTGAACCCTGACATCACCGCACGAACACTACCAACGCCGGCCAAAAATTGCTGAGCAGTGGAGTGAATAAGCCGGAAGTTATTGAGCGGCCCCGGAAGTAGATATGGTTGGGATACAGGGAGATGGGACGACGCGTCGCTGGACCAGTAAGTATAATTATAATGTTTATTATTAATTTTATTCTTTGTTTTACAGCCCTCCCCATCCCATATCTATAAAGTCCAAGCTCGGGGTTCGGACACAAGTTCACGTCATCTCCGGCCCCGAGATCAAACTTTACAAAAAAACTCAGGAGAACCCACCGATATCGGTCATCAGGGGGTACGCCCATCACTACTGGTCACAATTAGAAACTAAATGGATCCGGCAATTAAATCCCTTACATCCCAATGGTGTAAATGAAGTTCTCAGCTTCTCCCCTTTCCTATAGGGGGTTTGGTGGAATTCGTTCTCTACACTCTTTATTACATAAAACAGTTTTCTCTGATCTCAATGTGTCTTATTTGTTTTTATCTCCCCATAATACAACGGTCACAAGATCGCCGATCTGCACTTTACTCTCCGATGGTGACGATCCTCTAGACATCCGGACAGTCAGGAGCATTGGATCCCATCTGTGTCTCCCCACTATTCTAACAATGGACGCTCTCTCCGCGATCATTTACTCCTCTATACGGTTATTACGGGGAATGACGCTGTGATGACTTCTCTTCTGGGAGAGACACACATCACATGTGACTAATATTGCAGTGTGAATAGAAACTTATATTTTGCTGTATTTTTCTGCCCTTACATTGTGGGTTATGAGGTGTTCGGTGCTTGGTTTTTTGTTCCGCCCTTTTTCCTTTGTTTTTATCTTTCCAGTTGGGTAATTGGGATTCTAATATAAGCCCATATATACCGGGAAGTGTCAGGTTCTGGGATTTCATTATATTTAATAACAATTTCATTCCCGATTATTCCCGTCATTTATTGCTCATTACCAGAGTTGAGCGAAACGGGTTGAAAAATTTCAAAAGTCGCCGACTTTTGGTAAAGTCGGGTTTCATGAAACGAAACCCAACCCTAGGGTGAGGTCGGCCACGAGCTCGGCGACTTTAGCACCAAAGTTGCGTTTCAAAAGTTTGTTTTCCGCCCTTTTTCAGCCAATCAGGATCCACGGACACTGTGGGCAACGTGATGACATAGGCAGGGGTCACCACCATCTTTGAGAAGGGCATGCAAGTGATTGGCTTGCTTTGGGGGGCGTCACAGGGGGTATAAAAGGGCGTTCATGCCGACCGCCATGTTACTCATGCTGATCTCAGAATAGGGAGAGCTGCTGCTGCTGATTCTGTAGGGAGAGCGTTAGGCAGGGAAGAAGACACCAAAAACTGCTTCTGCAGCTAGCGATTTTGCCTGTACAACACACGAGTCACTGTGTGTGCAGTGCAAGTGGAGGCTATATTTTGCTGGATCAGCTGTGTTAGTTGTTAGGCTGCCTTATAAGGCTTCCAGATAGCTGCATTGCTGTTTTCCCACTGCTCTGCAAACTGCATTTTTAAAAGCAATCCAATTTTTTTTTTGTCCTGGTGAGGTACTGAGCGTGCATTTTTTCACACCATACAGCAGTGTACGCTCCTCACACAGTACCGTGTAACGGCTGTTATCACGGCCACAGTGAAGCTATCTGTGTGTGACTCTGTAAGGATAAGTCAAGGACATGTTCCGTTCTTACAGACCTCCACCTTCTAGTTTTGTCTGGTTTTCAAACAGTTAAGTATATTTGCTGTTTGATCACATTCAAAACTATAGAGAGACAGCGTGTGTCGGTCCGTATACCTAAAAAACACAGAGCTTGACAATTTTACGGACACCGGACAGCGGTGTACGTGCACGCTCCTCTCTCAGTACCGTGTAACGGCTGTTATCACGGCCACAGTGAAGCTATCTGTGTGTGACTCTGTAAGGATAAGTGGAGGACTTGTTCCGTTCTTACAGACCTACACTCTAGGGAGATTCCTATTCTGCCCAATTCTATATACACCTTGTAGTTTGTCATACACTAGCCAATTTCTGCCTGTGACATAGCGGTGTGATATTCACTGGGCCTCACACAATCCAACAGTGTCCACAAGTGTGTTCAGAAATTCTGCATCTCCCCTGTCCTATAGTGACATTTTTCACACCTGCGACATTGAGCCTGTGACAGCGGTGTGATATTCACTGGGCCACACACAATCCAACAGTGTCCACAAGTGTGTTCAGAAATTCTAAATCTCCCCTGTCCTATAGTGACATTTTTCACACCTGCGACATTGAGACTGTGACATAGCGGTGTGATATTCACTGGGCCTCACACAATCCAACAGTGTCCACAAGTGTGTTCAGAAATTCTACATCTCCCCTGTCCTATAGTGACATTTTTCACACCTACGACATTGAGCCTGTGACATAGCGGTGTGATATTCACTGGGCCTCACACAATCCAACAGTGTCCACAAGTGTGTTCAGAAATTCTACATCTCCCCTGTCCTATAGTGACATTTTTCACACCAGCGACATTGAGACTGTGACATAGCGGTGTGATATTCACTGGGCCTCACACAATCCAACAGTGTCCACAAGTGTGTTCAGAAATTCTACATCTCCCCTATCTTATAGTGAAATTTTTCACACCTGCGACATTGAGCCTGTGACATAGCGGTGTGATATTCACTGGGCCTCACACAATCCAACAGTGTCCACAAGTGTGTTCAGAAATTCTACATCTCCCCTGTCCTATAGTAACATTTTTCACACCTGCGACATTGAGACTGTGACATAGCGGTGTGATATTCACTGGGCCCCACACAATCCAACAGTGTCCACAAGTGTGTTCAGAAATTCTACATCTCCCCTGTCCTATAGTGACATTTTTCACACCTGCGACATTGAGCCTGTGACATAGCGGTGTGATATTCACTGGGCCTCACACAATCCAACAGTGTCCACAAGTGTGTTCAGAAATTCTACATCTCCCCTGTCCTATAGTAACATTTTTCACACCTGCGACATTGAGACTGTGACATAGCGGTGTGATATTCACTGGGCCTCACACAATCCAACAGTGTCCACAAGTGTGTTCAGAAATCTACATCTCCCCTGTCCTATAGTGACATTTTTCACACCTGCGACATTGAGCCTGTGACATAGCGGTGTGATATTCACTGGGCCTCACACAATCCAACAGTGTCCACAAGTGTGTTCAGAAATTCTACATCTCCCCTGTCCTATAGTGACATTTTTCACACCTACGACATTGAGCCTGTGACATAGCGGTGTGATATTCACTGGGCCTCACACAATCCAACAGTGTCCACAAGTGTGTTCAGAAATTCTACATCTCCTCTGTCCTATAGTGACATTTTTCACACCTACGACATTGAGCCTGTGACATAGCAGTGTGATATTCACTGGGCCTCACACAATCCAACAGTGTCCACAAGTGTGTTCAGAAATTCTACATCTCCCCTGTCCTATAGTGACATTTTTCACACCTGCGACATTGAGACTGTGACATAGCGGTGTGATATTCACTGGGCCTCACACAATCCAACAGTGTCCACAAGTGTGTTCAGAAATTCTACATCTCCCCTGTCCTATATACACCTTGTACCTTGTTTTACATTACTATATAGTTTGTGGGATTTTGTGTACATTTTTACCAAAAATGAGGAAGGCTGGTGGAAGAGGCCGTGGAATTGGGCGGGGGTTGCCAGCTGGTAATGATGGTGTTGGTGGTGGATCTGATGGTAGTGGCAAAAGCAAAATAGGACCGAATGCAGGAGGTGTTGAGCCTGCATCATCGTCTGGCTCCACAAGGCCTTGAAGGCTTAGTTTTCTAGGAGTTGGCAAACCGCTTTTAAAGCCAGAGCTTCAGGAAAAAGTTTTGGCTTACATTGCTGACTCAGCCTCCAGCTCTATCGCCTCCTCTTCTGCAGTTGTAAAAAATAAAAGCACTGAGTCGTCATTGGAGGCTCATGTTCATGAACCACACCTTTCCTTGTGTCCTTCACCCCAACCAAGATTGAAGGATGACGCAGGCCATACAACTGATTACTCCATGGAGCTGTTTTCACATACCATGCCTGGGTTATCAAGTGAAATGGTGAATTACCCAGGCCAAGATAAATCTGACATGGAGTGCACTGATGCACAGCCACTGATAGATTATTCTGCTGGTACATTCACTCAGAGCACTACATTGTCCTCGCAGTGTAATGAGCCAGATTCTGACCCTGATGAGTCCCAGGTGCCCCTTCCCGCATACTATACCACCATACACGGTGACACAGAGGAAGGTTCACATGACATTGAAGAGGAGGTGATGGATGACCCAGTTGTTGACCCAGATTGGCATCCATTGGGGGAAGAGGGTGCTGCTTCCAATAGCTCAGATGAGGAGGAGGAGCATCCACAGCAGACATCGACATCGCAACAGCTGTTATCTGGCAGGCCCGGAGCACTCCAAAGACAGGTTCCAAAAATCAAAAGAGTTGCTTTACAGCTTGTCCAGACGGTCAAAATAGCACAGCGTGCCAGGCCGCAAAATGTCTTCCAAAGTAGGAAGAGTGCAGTGTGGCACTTTTTTGAACAAAATCCTCATGATCAGGCCAAGGTTATCTGTAAGAAGTGCGCAAAGACCTTTAGCCGAGGGAAAAATCTGAAAAATTTGAATACAAGTTGCATGCTTAGACATTTAACCAGCATGCACTTGCAAGCGTGGACACAACACCAAACCTCAAGTACCACATGTGCAACTGATCACAAAGAAGGTAGTCAGCAACGCTACATTGTTTCCCCCACTGTAAGCCCACCGGTTAGCACAGCAGGAAATGTTGAGGTGTCGTTGCAAGGCCAAAGCAGTCAGGGAATCCCACTGTTATATCAACGAAAGACTGAATCTAGGCCATCAGAAAGAACACCAACTCCATCACCATCATCAACCCTCTCTCAGCCGCCCTGTCCACCGCTAGTTCCACCATATGCAGTTCTCAAGTCCAGCTCACCCTCCCAGAGACTATGAGTAGGTCAAGAAAGTACTCAGTCTCTCATCCGCGTACACTGGGTTTGAACGCCCACATTGCCAAACTAATCTCGTTAGAGATGATGCCCTATCGGTTGGTGGAAAGCGCAGCTTTCCGCGAACTCATGGCCTATGCAGTACCACGCTATGACCTACCCAGTCGCCACTTCTTCTCTCGCAAAGCCATCCCAGCCCTCCACCATCATGTGAAAGACCGCATTGTCCATGTACTCAAGCAGTCAGTGAGTGGAAAGGTGCACCTCACAACAGATGCATGGTCCAGTCGGCATGGCCAGGGCCGTTACGTGTCCATCACTGCGCACTGGGTTAATGTGGTGGATGCAGGGTCCACAGGGGACAGTGGTGGTGGGACAGTGCTGCCTAGCCCACGGTATAGGAAACAGTTGGCTGTAGGCGTTCAACCCTCCTCCTCCTCCTCCAGAAGCGAAAGCTCGTCCACAGAGCGCAGTCATTCGAGCACTCCATCTGCAGCTGCCACTGTTGTACATGAGGTGTCCCCCTATCGAGCAGCTAGTGGAAAGCGTCAGCAGGCTGTGTTGCAGATGATGTGTTTGGGCGACAGACACACCGCGGAGGTGCTGGCCGAGTATTTTCAGCGACAAACTGAGTCATGGCTGGGCAGTATACATCTTGAGGCAGGCAAGGTAGTTAGTGATAACGGCCGTAATTTTGTGGCAGCCATAGCCCTTTCAAAACTCAGCCACATACTTTGCTTGGCTCACACCTTGAACCTGGTGGTGCAGTGCTTTCTCAACAATTATCCGGAGTTAACAGCCCTGCTCCAGAAGGTGCGAAGACTGTGCGCGCACATCCGCCGGTCGCCTGTACACTCAATTCGTATGCAGAAGCTGCAGCGATTGCTCCACCTTCTCAACCACCGCCTCATTATCGACATTGCAACAAGGTGGAACTCCACCCTGCACATGGTTGAGCGGCTGTGCGAACAGAGGCAGGCCATAATGCATTTGTGGGAGGATACACGGCCAGGCACTTTGAGAGCAGACATGGAGTTGAGAGGTGTGCAGTGGTCGAAGCTGAAAGACCTCTGTAAAGTCCTTCAGTGTTTTGAGGAATGCACACGTCTGGTAAGCGCAGACGACGCCATCCTAAGCATGAGCATCCCACTTATGTGTCTGCTCATGCAAACTTTGACGCACCTTAAGGAGCAGGCGTCTGCAGCCAATGTTGACGAAGAGGAAGAGGAGGAGGGAATCCTTGATGACATTCAGCCATTGTCTGCTCAGGGACCTCTACTGGACGAGGTGGAGGAAGAAGAGGAGGAGGAGGATGATGATGGGATGATTACTTAGGGGAGGAGGATGCATCTCATGGGGAAAGTGAAAATGTTGGCGTGGCAAGGTCTGGTACAGGGTTTGTGCGTGACTGGAGGGATGTGGATTTGCCAGAAAGTGCTCCACTAACCAGCATTCGCAGTGCATCATTGACATTGGCCCACATGTCAGATTATGCCTTGCAGATCCTAAAAAGGGACCCCCGCATTGCCAAAATGATGAACGATGACGACTACTGGTTGGCCAGCATCCTGGATCCACGCTATAAAGGCAAATTACAAAACATCATGCCACAGGACAACCTTGACCTAATATTGGCTAATAAACAAGCAACTCTGGTAAACCGGTTGGTTGAGGCATTCCCAGCACACAGCAGTGGTGATGGTTCTCACACGAGCCGTACGGGCCGGGGGCAGCTTGGCAGAGGTGTTCGTGGTGCACACAGCAGAAGTGATGTTGGAGACAGGGGTTTCATGACAATGTTGTGGACTGATTTTTCAAGTACCGCTCACACAACTGGTAATACTGCATCGATGGAAAGTGACAGGAGACAGCAGTTGTCAACTATGGTTACAAACTACTTTTCCTCCCATATCGATGTTCTCCCGCACAGGTCATTCCCCTATTGGGCCGCTAAACTGGACACCTGGCCTGAATTGGCACAATATGCCTTACAGGAGCACACTTGCCCAGCTGCAAGTGTATCGGAAAGAGTCTTCAGTGCAGCTGGATCAATCCTAACAGAAAAAAGGACCCGTCTGTCAACCCAAAATGTGGATGATCTAACCTTCATTAAAATGAACCATGCATGGGTTTCCAAGGATTTTGTCCCACCTTCCCTTGATGACACATAGGTTGCCAGAAAAATGGCTTGCTTTGGTCCTCCTCCTATTCCGCGAACTTGACCTATTTCGCCTTTTGCAGCAGCTGAATGTCCCACATCAACATATGCCACTTTGTAAACCGCCCTAACTGGGCTGCCCCCCGCCATGGCTGGGGTCACCACCTAGCGCACGAAACCGTGCGAGTGCCGTTGCCCTGGACAGGTGGGTAGGCCGACTCTTGGGCGTGGGCACTGGCACAGGGTCCCTCATAGTGCAATCAAGTGTCTCTGACGGTGGTGGTGCACACCCGCCGTCAGACACACCGCCGTACTATGAGGGGCCCAGTGCCAGTAGCGACGCCCACAAGTGTGCCCCCCTTGCTTGGGCAGGGCCCCAGCATTTGCAATGTTTACCTCTCCCTGCTCCTCCGCTGTGTAGTCTGGGCTGTCAAGTCCTTCACTGGGACTGCCACTACAAATTGATTGAACTGAAAGATGATGGTTAAGATGTAGCTATGCCCTGTCTTGCTGGCCGGGCTCTAGCTCCAGATGATCAGTGGCTTCCATTTCTTATGGACGTCGACTCACAATTACATGCATTGGTGGTTTATCATCAGCTTTCACAGTTTTCCTACTCACAAACGTGTGACATTCCGGCGCACATTTCAAAATGTGCCCTCTCATGCCACTCAAATAAAATCGCCTATGGCCTGTGGCTTCTGTCTTTTGCACTCCAAAGTTACGTGACAGATCATGATAGCCAGTGAGCACCATGTTTACATCGCTCCCTGTGATAAAAATTTGATTGAGATGAGTAACAGTGATGGAATCAACGGAAGTGCGATACAGCAAGACTTTATTCACAAAAAAATGTTTTCACTGTCTCAACACACAAATTAATTGAGGGTCAGCATCGCCTATGAGAATTGTGATGGAAGTTTTTCCCGTGAATAGTAATTCCTAGATTTCTGCAATCACTAGCCTTTAGGTCAGTAATTGTATGCATCTCATTTCCTATTGCGGAGAGGCTGGACTGTATTACTGAGACAGAAATATATATGAAGATTTAAAAATAACACCAAAAGTATATAGTTGTGTATGCCTCAGATGCATTTCCTTTTTTCCACTTTTTAGATTGCTGTGTAATCCATACTGAGAACACGGAGATTTTACATGTTTAAACTATGCTATATATACCTGCTATCCAGTGATAAAGTACCCTTTCTCAACTTTGTACAATCTGGTCAAATCCATACTGGGCCTGAGAACATCTGAGTCTGCCTCCTGATCTATAGACATATATTTTTAATGTGTAAGCTAGGCTACATATATACGTATTATCCGGTGAAACTGTACCCTTTATCAACTTTCTACAATGTTGTTGAATCCATACTGGGCCTGAGAACGGCTGCCGAGCTGTTAAGCAAGCTACAGCACCTGTGGTTTGGACACGTAATTTTTTCAGGAATGACGGTTAGGCCTAACTCCGGAATTGCGGTTGACCTGAACTTACTGGGAAATCATTGTTCGCGGGGAATAATCTGAATCCCAGATCCCCATCACTAACGGAGTTCAGCAGGTTATCTGCACCTGTAAGCGACAAAAGCTGGTCCTTTCAGTGTAGCGTGCATGCAGCCCTGGACATGTACGGGAATGCTAGACCTGTTATTGCTCGATCTCACGTGCCAGAGCCTCGCTTATCCCTCTAGTAAGCTTGACGCGTACTGCGGGGGCATGCCGGAGTCTCGGTTGTTAACGGAATAAAGCTGAGAAATCGCTAGCACAACTACAAACACACATACCACACCACACACAGAATCGACAAAGCTTTCAAAGTGTGCATCTTTTCTTTAGGTGGCATGGTTGTGGTTTCCCGGGTGGAGTCCAATTAAGCCACAGGCTCCACACCTGGTGGTGCCCTTTTGGACATTCCTTTAAGGTTCAGCTTTGCAATCATACTGCCCCCGGAAACCAAAAACTTTGCCTTCATGGACGCTGTTTGGAGGTTCGTGGGAATAACGCCGCCCGATCAGCAGTCGGCATATGGGTCGCCCTCCCAGGGCTGTGGGGTACTCGGTACCGGGCCGGTGTCAGTGTGATGTGTCACAGCAGCGGTGACCCGGACGGTGGCCCTGGGCGCCCATGTAAATGGTGTGGTATAATGGTAAAGAGTTCATATAGATAGTTTGACGCCACCTGTGGTGTTCGGCAACATAGATGTTAGGCCGACGCTGCATGCAGATCCTCTGGGACTGATGGTGTTGTGCAGCAAAGATGGTGAAGCTCCCCACAGGTGGAGCTGGAGTCCCAGGGAAGTGTAGATGTAGTGATGGGGGAAAGGCACAGGCGGTGTAGGTGCTGGTACCCAGATGTAGCGCTGCTGGAATAACTGTAGGACACCAGAGCGTGCAGTTCCAAAGCTTTACTCACAGTCTGCAAGTTACACAGATGCCTGCCTCCGTGCTGTGTCCTCCGGGTCAGGACCTCAGCCAACCTCCAGGACCAAAATGGAAAGCTCCCTTCCAACACTCCGCCAACATGTACCTTCCTGAACGTCTCCTTTCTAGCGCTTGTGGGGGAAGCACTCACAGGACCGTGGTTCACTGAAGCGCCTCCAGTCTAACAGATGTTCCTCAGACTTTACTTGTATGGCAGACAGCTGTAGCCTTTTCCTTCTGGCTCCCACACGTCAATGCTGGGGCCTCTGAGCCTTAGTTGGGTACAGAGCATTTATAGCTGCTACTTCTCCTGGTTTCTGCTGCAGGAACGTCAGTGTCCCTACAAACTCGGAGACCGGAATCGGGACCATGCGCTCCAGCTAGGAGTGAGCCTTAACTCTGCTCATCCTCCAGCTCCCCTTCTCACATCCATACACTTCCCCTTCCCTGCACAGAGTGTCCTAACTTACCTCCTCCCGACCACAGAGAGCAGCTCCTCAGCAGTCAGGTTCAGAGGTCTCCCTGCTAGCCTGGAGTGGGAAATGTGTTGTGTGTTGTTTCACTGCTAGAGAGATCCTTCGTTGCTCCCAAGCTTGACAACACACTCCCTAGGAGGAAGGTAATGCCACAGTGGCGACCGTACTCTTGGGGACGCCACAAGTGCACTGAGGCCCAGCCACTGCTGGATGATGCTGCTGGTACATTGAACCAGACCACTACATTCCCCTCGCACTCTACACTGCCAGAATCTGACCCAGAGGAAACTCAGGTTCCCCTTCCCACATACTATACCACCTTACACGGTGACAAAGAGGAAGGTGCAGATGAAAGTGCAGGTTCCTTGAGCAGGTGGGGGGGCATACTCATGGGCAATGGCACTGGCACAGGGCACCGCAAAGTGCGCAAAAGTGTCTCTGCCGGTGGGAGGGCCTAAACAGCCAAGTGCAGTGAGATGGAAGATGGGGACAACAAGGAGTTCAGAGTAGTGCAGGGATTCCCTAGCAAGGAGACTTATGTAATTGTTTTCAATGTTGGGACAGCAATTTTTGGGGAGCACTATACTCTGGTGAATGATCTATGGGGCCCACCATATACTGGAGCATTCCAAAGGTGGACATCAGACACTGGAGCAGCATTTACAGGGCCCATTATACACTAGAGCAGTAGAAATGGGGCCCATTATATATGGAGCATTATTTGGGCCCATAAGACAGTGGAGCTTCATCCATGGGGACCAACATATAATGTAGCATTATGTGGAGCTCATCATATACGGTTTGAAACATTATATGGGAATAATGATTCCGTATGGAGAAATATATGGGCCTCATTACTCTGTATAGCGCACTAAGCGCTGGCCATAATACTGTATGGAGTTATATACTGTCCGTTTTTGGAGGTATTGGAGAATTTAAAATGGATATCAGTCATGAGATGTAAGAAGTGAAGTATTTTTCATTGTACTATACTGCTATTTCTCTGCCGTCTCTGAGCATCATGAGTTGTGGTATGTGTTAAAGGGGCGCTCTTTGGCCCTGGGCCCACGAAAACCTGGAGCCAGCCCTCCCCCACCCACAACTGTAGCCAAATAACCCCCATTTTTCAGTGCGTAACTAGTATTATGAAGTTAATTAAGGTTGACAAGCTTAAGTAATAAGAATTGATGCTTTTGGCACTGTAGGTGTGTTTCCTGTCCTCCTCGCACTGCCAACTTTAATTCCCCATTGACTTACATTGGGTTTCGTGTTTCGGTCGGACCCCCGACTTTTCCCTATAGTCGGCCGATTTTGCTCGACCCGACTTTTGGAAAAGTCGGGTTTCATGAAACGAAACTCGACCCTAAAAAAACAAAAGTCGCTCAACTCTACTCATTACATTTTCTCTATAAAATAACAGATTCCTCTTTGTTACACGTCCTAATACTGATCACTTATATCTCTATATTGTAGAGGAAACATTTCTAGGAGTGTATACACTTCACCACAAACACTTCCCATAGATTTTATTATCCATCACTGTTATAAAGCTGCTTTTCTCTTTATATCTTTACCATATCACTGTTTATTCTCTTTTCTTACCCGTTGCACAGTTGCACTTTCACTGGTCACTTGGTGGGGTCACATTTGGCTCTTTTCACCTGCATTGTTTTGTTTCCGGACCCCCCTCACTATCACTTTACCTGACTGATCGCTACCAGATGGCTCTATGCAGCATTATTCTTCTTGGTCTTACCAACAGTTTTTCATCCTGATCCTCCTGCTTCACTGGGGAAGATGTGACTGTGGAACAGCCCCATTTCCTTTAGGAGCACCCCCACTTTACCCCAGAGCTACTCCCCTTGCCTGGATTAGTGCAGGACCTTGGTGTGTTGGAAACACTTATCCGTACCCTCTGATGAAGCTGACGTGGTGAAACGCCGGTAAGAGGGAATAGTGGTGAATCTGCCATCTTTCTCTGTACACTCCCAGCATGTCATCTGTAGGATCTGTAATCACCATCTCTTGTTAGGATGGTTCCTCCTTTACACTATATGGGCTGTGCTGTATTCCTGGGATATCCCATATAGCACTGGCTGCACTTTATATCTCCTATCTGTACTCCAGGGATGTAATGCGCTGTCAGCTCTTTATTCTCTCACTATTTATACCCTTTGCTCTGTGTCCTCTCATTATATAAGCTATTCATCTATAAGTGCACAGGATCTATTCCCCTTATACACTGATATCCAGTGATAGATCTACAATCCGGTTACATATATCTATGTATGGATTTATCTCACACTCAATAAATATGGTGCACTTATCTCATCTCCACCTTGATAGTGACGCTCTCTTAGATTACTTTCACACATCAGGTTTTCGGTGTCAGGCGCGTTCCGGCGTCGTGCCGGAGCGCCGGATCCGGCAAATGTTTTGTAAAACTGGATGCGACGGATCCATTTTTCTGCCGGATCCGTCTTGCGCTTGACAGCCAAAACCGGATCCGTCTCATCCGGTTCATCCGGTTTTCGATCCGTTTTTCGACGGATTACGCCGGATCCGGTTTTTAAAAACGCCCCTTGTGGCCTTCCGAACGAGATTGGCTACTGGAAAACTATATATAGCGTGTTCCTACAGCCCTTCTTTGACAGGTTGTAGAGGAGAAAGTGCAGGTTGGAGAGAAGAGCAAGTTACTGGCGAAGATGGATGTTGTGATTGGAAATATTTTGAAGAATTTGGCGGATTTTATAGCGGAGGTGAATCGTTTGAGGGTGATTGTTCTGGAGAAGGAGAGAGCGAGACAGCAGCGCATCAGGCATCGTAGACGACGTTTGTGGATCCACCCCATCACAGCCAAGAGAATGACGCGTGGGGTCTATTCTACACTCTGCATGGACCTTCGACGAAACCCGGAGAAATTTTTTGGATATGTTCGGATGAAAATGGAGAATTTTGATTACTTGGTGGAGCGCATTGCACACCTCATAAGAAAAGCGGACACCTATTGCCGCTTCTCTGTTTCACCCGCCGAGCGTCTGATGGTGACTTTAAGGTAAGCCACATTTATTGGATATGCTCGCATCAGAGCACACTTTCACTGCAATCTTGTTGGTGGTAGTTTGTATCTCCAAGTGTTATAGCTCAGTTTTGGTATGTAATGCTGTGATTTAAAACTAATTTATTGTTTTTTAATTCCCCACAGATTTCTTGCAACTGGAGAATCCCTTTCGTCACTGCATTTCCAGTACAGACTCGGGATTTCCACCATATCTGGAATTGTGAAGTACACATGCCGTGCACTGTGGGACTCCTTAGCTGAAGAGTTTTTACCAGAGCCCACAACAGAGAGGTGGATTGAAATTGCTGACAAGTTTCAACAGATATGTCAGTTTCCAAACTGCTTGGGCGCTGTGGACGGGAAACATATCCGCATTGTAAAGCCAGCTGGATCGGGATCGGAATATTTCAATTACAAGAAATATTTTTCAATTGTCCTCATGGCCATCGCTGACGCGGAATACAAATTTATTGCGGTTGATATTGGGCCTATGGCCGCTCCAATGACTCTCAAGTTTTCAAACTGTCTGCCATGGGGCGTAAACTGTATGGAAACACCTTCCAGTTCCCACCCCCTAGACCGCTGCCGCAAACATCTGGTCCACCTATGCCATTTGTCTGTGTAGGGGATGAAGCCTTCCAGCTGTCAGAACACCTTTTGAAACCGTACTCTAGCAGAGGATTGACAAGAACAAAACGCATTTTTAATTACCGCCTCACAAGAGCAAGAAGAATGGTTGAATGTACCTTTGGTATTCTGACAGCCAAATGGTGGGTCCTATTGACTGCGATCAACCTCAAGACAGAAACTGTGGACGAGGTGATCAAAGCGTGCGTGGTACTCCACAATTTTGTTATCTGCAAGGAACCCATTTCCATTGAGGACACCTCTGAAGAAACCACCTTGCAAGATTACCATGACATTACCACTAGAAGTTCTGTGACGGTTTCAGTAATGAGGGACAATTTTGCACTATACTTTATGTCACCTCAAGGCAGAGTACACTGGCAGGATGACAGAGTGTGAAAGATTTGTGCCCTTAACCAAACTTGTGTACCTTCTGTACCAACAGTATATACCTTTGCCAACCAAAGTTGGCTATCTTGTCATGGTCTCTATTTTTAGCTTTAGGCCACAGGTGTGTACCTGGTTGTGTTTTATGCAAAGTATTTCACCTTGTAACAAAAGTTGTGTACATTGTTAGGAAATCACCAACAATAAACACAACTTTTTAGGTGAAATACTTTGCTTCAAACACAACCAGGAACACAACTGTGGCAAAAAGCTAAAATTTACCCACAGTTATATACCTGGTTTTGAATACCTTTTTACCTTTTAAATACCCTGTATTTAACCTTTTTTTTAAACATATTTCACTGCAGAAAGAAATGACAGACAACCAGTGTAAACAATAATTTAACTTTTATTTAAAATATTTTTTTTTGTGTAAACTGTTTTTAAAGTTAAAAAAACTTTTTTAATAAAGGTTTGAAACCAAATGGGCATTTTTATTACAAAACACATCATAAATCTGTGTAGTGTGGGGTGGAAATACTGCTGGAGGGGCTGCGGGACACTTCGACAATGGGAGTGTGGAGAGAGGATTGGGATCGTGGTGGGGAAGGAACAGTTAGAGGTGATGGTGTGGAAAAAGCTACAGAATGGGTGGACATGTGGGAGGCAGAAGAGGTGGTGGGCGGTGGAGTGGAGGGTTGGGCAGGGACTGTAGGAGCAGATGATGTTGATGGAAAGTTGTATGGGGAAGGAGTTTGGTACGGGGAAGGAGTTTGGTACGGGGCAGGTTGCTGGAAGTGGGGAGATGTCTGGTACTGGGGAGGTTGCTGGTACTGGGGAGGTTGCTGGTACTGGGGAGGTGGATGGTATGTAATAGGAGGGGGAGGATGGAAAGTGGCTGGAGGGGGTGTAGATGTAATAGGAGGGGGAGGATGGAAAGTGGCTGGAGGGGGTGCAGATGTAATAGGAGGGGGAGGATGGAAAGTGGCTGGAGGGGGTGCAGGTGGAGGAACTACAGTGGTGGGAGGTGGAGGTTGGGAGGTAACCTGCTGTAGAGCACCGTGGCACGAATGCATTACATGCATCTGCTGGGTAGGAGATAGCGTTTCCATGCGCTCCACAACAGACCTGAAAAAGGTGTGGTTTGGCGAAGATCTTGCTTCTGAATGCATGGTTTGCAGAAGTGTCTTCACCTCCAGAATGCTGGAGTTGATCTGCTGAAAGCCTGCGGAGATTTGCTCTGACAAGACTTTGAGACAGTTCTGGAAAGATGCATTCAGATGCAAGAACTCTGGCGCATAAGTCTTTTCCTGACCCCTCTGCCGCTGCCGCCCAGTACCCGCAGGTGTACTAGAGGTGGCAGGGGCAGAAGGGTGGGGTAAAGGGAAAGCGATCTCCTCACCAGCAGCTTCATGTAATGTAGGCGGCCACGATGCTCCTGTGCTGGTGGATGGGACAGATGAGTCGAATGTGTGGGAAGGCTGGGAAGGTGCAGATGTACCGGGGAGGTCGAAGTGTCCCTCGATGCCGGTCTCCTCAGGGATCGCCTCAGAAGGGTCCAATAGTGCAGGCTCCCGAGTGCTGCTCACCGTGCTGTGGAATAAAGAGAAAAAAAAACAATCAAAATAGTGACATGGTATGGCCCTGGCTGAAAAAAAAAAGTTACATCTAAACATTTTTTTGTCACATGTGGTGTGTAATATTTACCTTCTGGTGACCATTGTTTCCCGGAGGAACGACAGGGCTCATGCGTACTTGTACTTGCTCCTGCGTCCTCCAGATCCACTCGGGGCCCGCATCTCTTTATTGAACTCCTTCTTGAAACGATCCCTCACAGACCGCCACCGATTCACAATTCTGTTCCCTGAAACGAGAAAGGACAAAGTGGTTAGTATACAACATCAGTGTTTCCCAAACTCCAGTCCTCATGGTCCCCAGGGGTCATGTTTTCAGGATTTCCATAGTAAATAGAAATCCTGAACACATGATCCGTGGGGACCACGAGGACTGGAGTTCGGGAAACACTGGTTTAAATCAAGCAAACGGTACTGTATATACTTACGCTCTTTAATCTGGGCCCGAACATCGAGGTCCTCCCAGCGGCCCACAAGGAGAGAACAGATTTCCTCCCAGAGTCGTCGGGTAACAATAAGGTCAGCATGGCGGCGGTCAGCCATATTCCAGAGCGGCTCCCTTTCTCTGACGAGATCGATGAGGTGGTCCACATCAATCCCTCCATCCTCACCGTCAGAGTCGGGAGCACGCTGTGAAGGCTGTTAAAGAAAAAGACAAAAATAACATAATTAGCCTCCACAAAAGAAATGAAATAAAAAGTGCAAAAAAAAAAAGCAAAAATATTTATACTTACACGCTGGTGACCGCCGCGTTGGTGTCGCCGACGACCCTGGGAGGCACTGCGAGGACCTCTTGGCCGAGCACCAGATTGGGAAGACTAGAGAAGAAAACAAAAAATGTTATGTCTTTGGATGTAGGCATTTGTTTGCTGTGTGTGGTCTGCAAAACATTGTTTTCTATGTGTTGTGTGTAGTGTGATGTTGTGTTTCTGCGTTTGATGCAAAAAACTTACCAATTGTGAGCCCACTCCAGGTGTCTGTCCACCCCTTCCTTCTTCTTCTGGGAGCTCCTCTTCATCTTGTGATTCCTGTTTTGAAATAAAAGGCAATGAATAGACATATATTACAGAGATGATGGATTTTGGAAATAAAAACTTACCGTCAAACGCTGACGATGCGAGGGAGGGCTCCCAGAAGATGATGTGCTGTCCTGTTGATGGCCAGACTCCATGGCTGTGGGTGGTGTTCCAGCTGCTGCCATTGCTGCTGCTGCTGCATCTCTTGGGCGGCTGGTGAATAAAGAGAAACAAAGGGCCAATGAATATCTTGATATTCAATAGCCCTAGTTTGGAGGAATGGGGGATTTGATAATTACCGTCTCTCATCTGCTGCTGGACTCCCCTCCCGTTGTTCAGCATGCTGCTCCATTTGGGGTGGTGCTGATGGTGCTGCTGCTGCAGATGTCTGCTGCCTTCTCCTGCTCCTGGTTCTTGGCATATTGGGTGTGGCTGAGGGTCCCACTGTCTTGCTTTTATATATGTCTTGTGGGCAGAGCTACTGAGCATGCTCAGACCAAAAAAACCAGATCCGGCGCATTGCGGCGCTCATAGGCTTTCATTGTGTGAAAAAGCCGGACGCGCCGGATCCGGCGTGTCCGGCTTTTTCGCCGGAGACAAAAAACGTTACAGTAGCCGTTTTTTCCAGACGCCGGATCGCGACACATTGCCGGATCCGGCGAAAACCGGATGAAACGCATGGCCATCCGGCTCTAATGCAAGTCAATGGGGGGGAAACCAGATCCGGCATTGCATTTCGCCGGATCCGGTTTTTGTCAAAAGCGCCGGATCGCGCCTGACGGCGAAAACCTGATGTGTGAAAGAGGCCTAAGTAGTTTCTAAAGCCCTAAGCTGCTGTCAAGTCCTGAACTATGCTCCCCCTGCCATCTTGTGGTCAAATCTAGGTATTGCACTCCTTTTCTATCTTCCCCAGCTGTTTCCCTTCTGTCATTACCATTATCCGTCTAGAGTGCACAAACAGTCCCTTCTTCCTTCAGTCAAGTCTGTCCGTCAACTCACCTTCCCCACACTCCCTACAAGACCAGGTCGAGTCTTTCTGGCCAAACTTCCCTTTTATGACCGACAACAGTAAATGTGCAGTGAGGCCAAGTGTGAATTTCTGTCCAATAACAGCAGAGTTTCCCTTTATCCTGACATTTCAGTTTGTATTAAAACCAACTAACTTCAAGGAGGATTGTGATAATCTCCAGGACAAACATTCCACCTGTGCCATGATAGATCTCTAAGCTGTGCGTGGCTGAGGGCTGTAATATACATTTATTCCCGCCTGCAGGAGATGTGTTGGCTCCAGCCCTGGTGTCATGGATTCTCTCCACGTCATACATTACATTATGTTTTCCATCCTAAAGAATTCAGATTACTGCACAATCTTACCTCAAATGAGGAGAACTAATAGTTTCTCTACTCTTTTGGTCAGGACTCACAGTAGCTCAAATAGTTCACCAGAAATGAGTGCAACTCTGGTTTAATGTTCTCCCCTCATATTTACGTTGTTGTTGGGGATGTAGAATAAGTTTTTACTCTGTGTTTTTCTACATCTTCATTCTGTATGATAGTTTGTGGTGGGATCGGCCTGTCTCACTTATGTAAGTCTGTAACTCCCTGATAGTCTTAACAAAAATCTCTCCATCGCCTCTTCCAAATGCCAAAGGGCTAAATTTAAAGGGAACCTGTCAGCAGGATTGTGCTCAGTAACCTACAGACACTGTCAGGTCAGTGCCGTTATACTGATTACAATGATACCTGGTGATGAAATCCGTCTTGTGGTTGTTATTTAATCTTTATTTGTAGTTTTCAGTTAATGAGATTCTCGTGCTCTGGGGCGGAGCTGTGGACGGGTCTGTGGGCGGGGCTTTATGTGGTGCTCTGATTATATATTCATTTGTATTGGCTAATGACAGGTCGCTGATCCCTCACTGACCTGCCCCCATTATTACATAATGCATATAATAGCATTGATATTATTGGTGATAATGCCTATAATATTGTGGCTATTGTGAGGCTTAGAAAAAAATTACATCCAGCAAATTGTCATCGGCGATGACGGCACCTGTCCAGTAGCATCTATCTCTTATCAGGTGCTTCTGTGGTGTCAGATGGCAAGAAGAACAGTCAGGTAGCTGGGTCAGAACCAGAAGGACAGAATACAGAATCAGAAGACACAAGAGTAGTCAGTAAACGGGCCACGGTCACAGCAGGAAACAAATACACAAGCCGCAAGCTGAGCACAGAGGACTGAACCAGAGGAGAACAGCGCTGTATCTGGCAGATTCCGGCCATGTGCTTTGCACTTTAGTAGGGTGTGGTACTTTCCAATTGGCTGAAGTAGGGAGCAGATTACTCCAGCTGGACAGCAGGAACAGATCCCAGATGAGATTGGACACACCATATGCAGAAGCCCTAATATAACTAAATGACAGAAAACCAGAATAGTAAAAATCCTCATAAAGTGATTCCATTTTACAAATTAATTCACTGAGGGTTATAATCCTTAGGAGGACTGAATATTGTGACTCCACAGCCACTTTCCGGAAATTAACACGCAGTGGATGTTGGAGAGTGAAAATTACACATTTGACATTTTCTTACCCAGCACATAGTGCTCAGATTGTGCTCCGGGAGACACACACCGCAAATTAAGTGGATTCTTCTCACTATAATATTGCTAAATACAGGGATCCTAAATGTTGTTTGCGCACACTGCAAGACTCCGAAGGGAGAGCGGATTTTGCTGGATTGGTTTATGGAAACCTTGTTGCTTTTCAACAGCCTTTGAGCCACTAATAGTGTGGGAACCTCTGTTTTTCCATTGACAGATGATGGACCTGAGTGGGGACTTGTTTTTTGTGAGATGAGAATTGGTATTATTTTCGCCTACATAACATTGATTGGTTTCTTTTTATTGGATATTTGGGAGGCAGAAAGAACCAACAGTTGAACACCACACACTACTGGTTCATCCAACAAGGTTTTCTATTAGACTGTGAACTGTCATTGTCTTGGTAAACAAGTAAAGTTTTTTTTACATAGCTTGCCATTTTTATGGACAGTTTAAATAGAAATGTTCAAAAATATAAAACTCAAGGATATTTTATTAAAAAATAATAATTATTTTTTATCTTAGCAGATGACTGTACCAGGAGATCAGAGGGACAGCTGACATCTTCAAATTTTAAATCTGATGATCTTGAGATCCTACAAGATACAACTGAAGTGATTGCTATTACTCCAGATATATCATCATCCATTCACAGCAAAGATCTGTCATCTGATCCTATGAAACAGGTCCCATCTTCTGATTCTTCTGATTCATTACCGACTACTAAGGAAAATCAAAGTCACAAAAGAGGCAATAAAAAACAAACTGCTCCTAAAGCAAAGAAGTCATTTTCATGTTCAGAATGCGGGAAATATTTTATCCAGAAATGTAATCTTGTTATACACCAAAGAACTCACACGGGGGAGAAGCCTTTTTCCTGTTCAGAATGTGGGAAATGTTTTAAATGGAAATCGTTTCTTGTTAGGCACCAGAGAACTCACACAGGGGAGAAGCCTTTTTCCTGTTCAGAATGTGGGAAATGTTTTAACCGGAAATCAGTTCTTGATAGCCACCAGAGAACTCACACAGAGGAGAAATCTTTTTCATGTCCAGAATGTGAGAAATGTTTTGCACAAAAATCACATTTTGTTAACCACCAGAGAACTCACACAGGGGAGAAGCCTTTTTCATGTTCAGAATGTGGGAAATGTTTTATCCAGAAAGGAAATCTTGCTAAACACCAAAGAACTCACACAGGTGAAATCTTGAAGCCTTTTTCATGTTTAAAATGTGGGAAATGTTTTAAACAGAAATCAGACCTTGTTATTCACCAGAGAATTCACACAGGAACAAAACCTTTTTCATGTTCAGAATGTGATAAATGTTTTGCACAGAAATCAAATTTTGTTACCCACCAGAGAACTCACACAGGGGAGAAGCCTTTTTCCTGTTCAGAATGTGGGAAATGTTTTAACCGGAAATTGATTCTGGTTAAGCACCAGAGAACCCACACAGGGGAGAAGCCTTTTTCTTGTTCAGAATGTGGGAAATGTTTCAAATGGAAATCGTTTCTTGTTAAGCACCAGAGAACTCACACAGGGGAGAAGCCTTTTTCCTGTTCAGAATGTGGGAAATGTTTTAACCGGAAATCGGTTCTTGATAGCCACCAGAGAACTCACACAGAGAAATCTTTTTCATGTCCAGAATGTCGGAAATGTTTTGCACATAAATCACATTTTGTTAACCATCAGAGAGTTCACACAGGGGAGAAGCCTTTTTCCTATTCAGAATGTGGGAAATGTTTTACCCGGAAATCAGTTCGCGATAGACACCAGAGAACCCACACTGGGGAGAAACCTTTTTCCTGTTCAGAATGTGGGAAATGTTTTAACCGGAAATCAGTTCTTGATAGCCACCAAAGAACCCACACAAGGGAGAAGCCTTTTCCATGTTCAAAATGTGGGAAATGTTTTAAATGGAAAAGTAATCTTGATAGGCACCAGAGATCCCACACAGGGGAGAAGCTTTTTTCTTGTTCAAAATGTGGGAAATATTTTAACCGGAAAGCGCTTCTTGATCACCATCAGAGCAGTCACACAGAGGAGAAGCCTTTTTCATTTTTTTAATGTGGGAAATATTTTACCTTGAAATCAACTGTTAATAAACATCAGAGACGTCACATAGGGGAGAAGTCTTTTTTATGTTTATAATGTTGGAGTAGTTTTAACCAAAATTGGATTTTCTTAAAAGGGTTGTCTCTTGTCATTCCTCATGTTTGCTGACAAAAGGATAAAACTAAACTTTATTAACTCAAAATATAAAACCATACTCATTATTCACCCCCTGAAGGTCAGTCAGAAGATGACTAATAGAAAAAACATATACCCCACATGTCAGTATATAGGGTGATTAAATAGCAATTTGTATAGCAATTTGGTTATGGACATTCTTAATGATGTTGATACTTATAGGAAAGTAACAAGTTACCCTACTAGTGTTTGTAAAAATGTATTGGAATCTTTTGTAATGGAGGGAGAAAATTTAGGGGTAATTAATAAAAAAAAACAAAACTTTTTGAATAAAGATTTTCCTGTCACTCTGGTGTTTTACGGTCTCCCGAAAATGCACAAAAAAATTTTTCCCCCTCCATTTCGTCCAATTATATCGAGTATAGGATCACTTAACGAAAGTTTAAGTGTTTGGATTGACAGACATCTACAAACCCTAGTTTCCTAGGGGAGGGAGGTGCCGGACAACGGTCGTTTCGCGATTACTCGCTTCTACGGGTCCAGGTGAGGGGATTAGCTAAAGGTGATTCCCTTTATAGGATCACAGACCTTACTAATTAACATACATAACAAGTTGTGAAACAAACATTTACAAAAAAATATATTGCTATACAATATACAGAGTGCAAGATACTAGTAAGGAATAAATCTTTCCATATCGATTTACAAGATAATCTATATTTTTACAATATCATAGGAAGATTATAATCTAAATAACTTTACATACAATTTTTTATATAACATTTTTTATAAAAATACTGATAGTCCCAAAGGACTAAATGACCGGATCGATCTATCAGTATTTTTATAAAAAATGTTATATAAAAAATTGTATGTAAAGTTATTTAGATTATTATCTTCCTATGATATTGTAAAAATATAGATTATCTTGTAAATCGATATGGAAAGATTTATTCCTTACTAGTATCTTGCACTCTGTATATTGTATAGCAGTATATTTTTCTGTAAATGTTTGTTTCACAACTTGTTATGTATGTTAATTAGTAAGGTCTGTGATCCTATATAGGGAATCACCTTTAGCTAATCCCCTCACCTGGACCCGTAGAAGAGAGTAATCGCGAAACGGCCGTTGTCCGGCACCTCCCTCCCCTAGCATTCCTCCACGTCCTGCATGTCCACACATTTGATGGAATTTATGTGAAATAAAGACTCACAGTTTTTCAGCTACATTGGTGAGTGCTGTATATTTCTTCTTTTTTCGCTTCACATTGAAATATTCATGTTTTTTCATGCAAGCACCTCCGTTTTTTGACTGAATCATATGCCGCAATACTTCAGATAAAGAGCTCGGTCTGGTAATGTGGTGATTTGTGTGCCCTAGTATGCCGTTCATCTGTTTGCTCTTTGCTGGGATCATTCAACTTGTGTAATTGAACTGAGCACAGGGTTTATTTCACTCACTTTTTATCCATACAATGGACACAGATGAAAATATGGAGCTTTCTGATATGAATGCGGTTGAACAGGGACTTTTAGCAGGACGAGAGGATGCAATCGTAAGGAAGAGCTGCATATTATCAGCACAAGATCACTTGAATTTAAAATACAATCATTAGCTGAGAAATCCGATCATTCTGGACTGTAAAATCATTGAAATCATACACTGAATGCAAGAGAGTCCCGAGAGGTTTACGTATCTTCAAGGAAATTTCACAATTTCAAGATGATCCCATTTTCCAAAAGAAATGGACTGATCTCCTTCACCAATGTTCTCTCAATTTATTACAATTGGTAGCAGAGAAAAATGAGCAGGAGTATGATCATCTGACTGAACAGTTGGAGAAAGCGAAATCAGAAATAAAGTCACGCTACACAGAAAACCAAAATACACATTTTTACAAAAAATTGGATAAAAAACTCGCATTACAACAAATCGATATTAACCCCTTCACCCCCAAGGGTGGTTTGCACGTTAATGACAGGGCCAATTTTTACAATTCTGACCACCCTACCTTTATGAGGTCATAACTCTGAAACGCTTCCATGGATCCCGGTGACTCTGACATTGTTTTCTCGTGACATATTGTACTTCATGTTAGTGGTAAAATTTCATTCATATACAGTGGGGAAAAAAAGTATTTAGTCAGTCAGCAATAGTGCAAGTTCCACCACTTAAAAAGATGAGAGGCGTCTGTAATTTACATCATAGGTAGACCTCAACTATGGGAGACAAACTGAGAAAAGAAAATCCAGAAAATCACATTGTCTGTTTTTTTTTCATTTTATTTGCATATTATGGTGGAAAATAAGTATTTGGTCAGAAACAAAATTTCATCTCAATACTTTGTGATATATCCTTTGTTGGCAATGACAGAGGTCAAACGTTTTCTGTAAGTCTTCACAAGGTTGCCACACACTGTTGTTGGTATGTTGACCCATTCGTCCATGCAGATCTCCTCTAGAGCAGTGATGTTTTTGGCTTTTCGCTTGGCAACACGGACTTTCAACTCCCTCCAAAGGTTTTCTATAGGGTTGAGATCTGGAGACTGGCTAGGCCACTCCAGGACCTTGAAATACTTCTTACGAAGCCACTCCTTCGTTGCCCTGGCGGTGTGCTTTGGATCATTGTCATGTTGAAAGACCCAGCCACGTTTCATCTTCAATGCCCTTGCTGATGGAAGGAGGTTTGCACTCAAAATCTCACGATACATGGCCCAATTCATTCTTTCATGTACCCGGATCAGTCGTCCTGGCCCCTTTGCAGAGAAACAGCCCCAAAGCATGATGTTTCCACCACCATGCTTTACAGTAGGTATGGTGTTTGATGGATGCAACTCAGTATTCTTTTTCCTCCAAACACGACAAGTTGTGTTTCTACCAAACAGTTCCAGTTTGGTTTCATCAGACCATAGGACATTCTCCCAAAACTCCTCTGGATCATCCAAATGCTCTCTAGCAAACTTCAGACGGGCCCGGACATGTACAGGCTTAAGCAGTGGGACACGTCTGGCACTGCAGGATCTGAGTCCATGGTGGCGTAGTGTGTTACTTATGGTAGGCCTTGTTACATTGGTCCCAGCTCTCTGCAGTTCATTCACTAGGTCCCCCCGCGTGGTTCTGGGATTTTTGCTCACCGTTCTTGTGATCATTCTGACCCCACGGGGTGGGATTTTGCGTGGAGCACCAGATCGAGGGAGATTATCAGTGGTCTTGTATGTCTTCCATTTTCTAATTATTGCTCCCACAGTTGATTTCTTCACTCCAAGCTGGTTGGCTATTGCAGATTCAGTCTTCCCAGCCTGGTGCAGGGCTACAATTTTGTTTCTGGTGTCCTTTGACAGCTCTTTGGTCTTCACCATAGTGGAGTTTGGAGTCAGACTGTTTGAGGGTGTGCACAGGTGTCTTTTTATACTGATAACAAGTTTAAACAGGTGCCATTACTACAGGTAATGAGTGGAGGAAAGAGGAGACTCTTAAAGAAGAAGTTACAGGTCTGTGAGAGCCAGAAATCATGATTGCTTGTTTCTGACCAAATACTTATTTTCCACCATAATATGCAAATAAAATGAAAAAAAAAAAACAGACAATGTGATTTTCTGGATTTTTTTTTTCTCAGTTTGTCTCCCATAGTTGAGGTCTACCTATGATGTAAATTACAGACGCCTCTCATCTTTTTAAGTGGTGGAACTTGCACTATTGCTGACTGACTAAATACTTTTTTTCCCCACTGTATATATTTTATGATATTTAGAAAACCATGTATCATTTCCTTTTACATGTCACAAACTTGCTACTGTGTTGATTTATCACTGAAAATCCCATTAAAGAAACATTTATGTTTGTGGGTGTAATGTAAAAAAGTTTTGAGGGTATGAAGATTTTATCCAGGCGTTGTATATTACAAAGTAAACACTCCTTGATATTAAAATTGCCATTTTGGGTATCAAATTAGGCAGAAAACCGGAGTCAGGCTATAATTTAAATCCACCCTCCCTCGTTTTATCTTAACCCCGTCACCCCTGGACAATTTTCCGATTTTGCCTTTGTTCCACAACTTTTTTATTTTTCCATCAGTATGGCTTTTTTTCTTTTAAATTCGTTTATTGAACCAAAGGCAGGGTATACAGTATGCAAACTGACAGCAATGACAATATCATGTAACACACATACATATCACAGAGGATCAATGTCAAACAGCGTGTGTACACCAACTGTGCATTGAATAAAACATACTGTCAATTGCCTTACATTAGTCTGTATTATTATTCAAATAATAAAGCCTGCCTACTTCTAAAACATTACTACTACTACAAAACAACTATTTGCAGCCTATGTCTATATGTTTAGCTCTTTATCATGCGATATCTCCGTCCTACAACCTGAGGTGAGAGGAGTTCCACCTCTCCCATATCTTCTCAAATTTACCCGGGCACCCTCTGTTTTGGTAAAGCGTACGCTCATATGGGATAATCGAGTTCACCAATTCTTTCCAGGCCCTAAGGGAGGAATCCGAACCCCCCATCCACCGCAGTGCCAACACCTTCCGTGCCATGAACAATGTCTCCCGTAAGAAAATCCCCGTATAGTGTCCCCATGTCTCATCATCCCACACCCCAAACAGACAAACCAATGGCTCAAGGGGAACAGGAATCTGTGCCAGGGAGGTTAATAATAACGTCACCTCTTTCCAGTAGTGTACTATAATCGGACATTGCCAAATCATGTGCACAAAATCTGCATCGGATGCATGGCATCTCAGACACTCCGAAGATTGGAAACGGCCCATCTTAAAAAGTCGAGTCGGATTCAAACATGATTGGTTTATGATATAAAGTTGTATCATTCTATTGTTAATTGACGGAGACACCTTAGTTGGTGACTCCAGAATTTCCTCCCACTCCTCTCCCTGAGTATCAGGGATGAGCCTTTCCCATTTCCCCCTAACCAAGCATACGGCAGATTCCGTCCCCACCGACAGCATGTGTGTGTACAGAGAGGAGATGAGACCCTGGGGACTCTGTGATTTGAGAATGCCTATCAAGGGTAGAGACGAAATAGCATTATTCATACTGACATGTCTCATGTGCGATTGAAAGGCTGATCTTATTTGCAAATATCGGAAGAATTGTGACCTCGGGACATTGCACTTAGCTTGTAATTGTTCAAAAGATAATAGTGTACCGCATTCATATAAGTATGGCTTTTATTTGGTGGGGACGAGTTATACTTTTGAATGACACCATTCCATGTGTGGTGAAATTGCAAAAATTTGCAATTCCACTTTTTTCTACTAATAGCAAAGAGACAACTGATGCCAATATGTATTTCTCAGACTAATAGAAAACACACAGCGTCTTATAGCACAGTACTAGCACAGATATGACTTATAGAGTACACACAATGGCTTTTAGCACAGTATTAGCACAGATATGGCTTACAGAGTACACACAGCAGCTTTTAGCACAGTACTAGCACAGATATGACTTACAGAGTACACACAGCAACTTATAGCACAGTACTAGCACAGATATAACTTATAGAGTACACACAATGGCTTTTAGCACAGTACTAGCACAGATATGGCTTACAGAGTACACACAGCAGCTTTTAGCACAGTACTAGCACAGATATGACTTACAGAGTACACACAGCAACTTATAGCACAGTACTAGCACAGATATGGCTTACACAGTACACACAGCAGCTTTTAGCACAGTACTAGCACAGATATGACTTACAGAGTACACACAGCAACTTATAGCACAGTACTTGCACAGATATGGCTTACAGAGTACACACAGCTTTGTGTTTGTAGAGTGCGCAGTTACAATCTGTCCCTCATTCCAGATGTGTCCTATCCCTACACTAACGAGAACATAATGCTGGTTATCGAAAACAGTGAGGACCCCTTGTCTTTTTTTCATATGGTGCTGTGATGGGGCTGGAAGTGTTCAGACAGAAAAAGCTTGTTGACTGGCTGCACTCCCAGACCCAAACAGTAACATGGACTTCCTTGAGAAGTCCTTGTTCGGGGTCCATGCCCACACTCTAGATGTCTGGTATGGATCCCGAACTTTAGCGTTCGGATTCGGCCATCTCTATGTACAACCCCTTCTATGCTGCTTTCTCTACCAATGAGAGAAAGGAGGCTGACAGCAGAGAAAGCCATCAGTGCTGAGTAGGATTTCTGACGGACTATAATTGTTGCAGATCAGTCAGCCAGATGAAGGGCTTACAGACAGAAGCAAAATGGTAGAATATTTCTAATGAAAAACAGTTTAAAAAGTTGCTTCACTTTGCATTTAGCAAGAAAATAATCTATAACCTTTAAGTTTTGCATCCACTAATTGTAAGATTTTTCAGCAAGAGTGATTAAACCCACCATAGAGCTTTCTGTCGAGTGTTCTTGGAAGGTTTGTTGTGCAACAATTGCATCTAACTAGAGTTGAGCGACTTTTGCTTTTTTAGGGTCGCGTTTCGTTTCGTGAAACCCGACTTTTCCAAAAGTCGGGTCGAGCAAGATCGTCCGATTATAGGGAAAAGTCGGGGTCGTCACGAAACACGAAACCCAATGTAAGTCAATGGGGAATAAAAGTCGGCAGTGAGAGGAGGACAGGAAACACACCTACAGTGCCCATTTGAATGCCAAAAGCATCAATTCTTCTTACTTAAGCTTGTCAACCTTAATTAACTTCATAATACAAGTTACGCACTGAAAAATGGGGGTTATTTGGCTAAAGTTGTGGGGGGGGAGGGCTGGCTGCAGGTTTTCATGTGCCCTGGGCGAAAGAGCGCCCCTTTAACACATACCACAACTCATCATGCTCCGATACGGCAGACAAATAGCGGTATAGTACAATGAAAAATACCTCACTTTTTACATCTCATGACGAGGCCCATCTATTTCTCCATACAAAATCATTGGTCCCATATAATGTTTGAAACAGTATATGATGAGCTCCACATAATGATACAGTATATGTTGGTCCCCATGGATGAAGCTCCACTGTCTTATGGGCCCAAATAATGCTCCAAACATAATGGGCCCCATTTCTAATGCTCTAGTGTATAATGGGCCCTGTAAATGCTGCTCCAGTGTCTGATGTCCACCTTTGGAATGTTCCAGTGTATGGTGGGCCCCATCTATCATTCTCCAGAGTATAGTGCTCCCCAAAAATTGCTGTCCCAACATAGAAAACAATCAAATAAGTATCCTCGCTAGGGAATCCCTGTACTTGTCTGGACAGGTGCTGTAGCTTGCTTAACAGCTCGCCAGCCGTTCTCACGCCCAGTATGGATTGCATGTGATTGCACAAAGGTTAGAAAGGGTACCGTATCCCTGGATAACATGTATGGATAGCGTACACATTCAAAATATATGTCTATACAGCATGAGGCAGGCTCAGACGGTGTTAGGCCCAGTATGGATTGCACGTCATTGCACAAAGGTTAGAAGGGGTACCGTATCCACGGATAACATGTATGGATAGCGTACACATTCAAAATATATGTCTATACAGCATGAGACAGGCTCAGACGGTGTTAGGCCCAGTATGGATTGCACGTCATTGCACAAAGGTTAGAAAGGGTACCGTATCCCTGGATAACATGTATGGATAGCGTACACATTCAAAATATATGTCTATACAGCATGAGGCAGGCTCAGACGGTGTTAGGCCCAGTATGGATTGCACGTCATTGCACAAAGGTTAGAAGGGGTACCGTATCCCCGGATAACATGTATGGATAGCGTACACATTCAAAATATATGTCTCAGGAGGCAGGCTCAGACGGTGTTAGGCCCAGTATGGATTGCACGTCATTGCACAAAGGTTAGAAAGGGTACCGTATCCCCGGATAACATGTATGGATAGCGTACACATTCAAAATATATGTCTATACAGCATGAGGCAGGCTCAGACGGTGTTAGGCCCAGTATGGATTGCACGTCATTGCACAAAGGTTAGAAGGGGTACCGTATCCACGGATAACATGTATGGATAGCGTACACATTCAAAATATATGTCTATACAGCATGAGGCAGGCTCAGACGGTGTTAGGCCCAGTATGGATTGCACGTCATTGCACAAAGGTTAGAAGGGGTACCGTATCCCCGGATAACATGTATGGATAGCGTACACATTCAAAATATATGTCTATACAGCATGAGGCAGGCTCAGACGGTGTTAGGCCCAGTATGGATTGCACGTCATTGCACAAAGGTTAGAAGGGGTACCGTATCCCCGGATAACATGTATGGATAGCGTACACATTCAAAATATATGTCTATACAGCATGAAGCAGGCTCAGACGGTGTTAGGCCCAGTATGGATTGCACGTCATTGCACAAAGGTTAGAAAGGGTACCGTATCCCTGGATAACATGTATGGATAGCGTACACATTCAAAATATATGTCTGTACAGCATGAGGCAGGCTCAGACGGTGTTAGGCCCAGTATGGATTGCACGTCATTGCACAAAAGTTAGAAAGGGTACCGTATCCCTGGATAACATGTATGGATAGCGTACACATTCAAAATATATGTCTATACAGCATGAGGCAGGCTCAGATGGTGTTAGGCCCAGTATGGATTGCACGTCATTGCACAAAGGTTAGAAGGGGTACCGTATCCCCGGGTAACATGTATGGATAGCGTATACATTCAAAATATATGTCTATACAGCATGAGGCAGGCTCAGACGGTGTTAGGCCCAGTATGGATTGCACGTCATTACACAAAGGTTAGAAAGGGTACCGTATCCCTGGATAACATGTATGGATAGCGTACACATTCAAAATATATGTCTATACAGCATGAGGCAGGCTCAGACGGTGTTAGGCCCAGTATGGATTGCACGTCATTGCACAAAGGTTAGAAAGGGTACCGCATCCCTGGATAACATGTATGGATAGCGTACACATTCAAAATATATGTCTATACAGCATGAGGCAGGCTCAGATGGTGTTAGGCCCAGTATGGATTGCACGTCATTGCACAAAGGTTAGAAGGGGTACCGTATCCCCGGATAACATGTATGGATAGCGTATACATTCAAAATATATGTCTATACAGCATGAGGCAGGCTCAGACGCTGTTAGGCCCAGTATGGATTGCACGTCATTGCACAAAGGTTAGAAGGGGTACTGTATCCACGGATAACATGTATGGATAGCGTACACATTCAAAATATATGTCTATACAGCATGAGGCAGGCTCAGACGGTGTTAGGCCCAGTATGGATTGCACGTCATTGCACAAAGGTTAGAAGGGGTACCGTATCCACGGATAACATGTATGGATAGCGTACACATTCAAAATATATGTCTATACAGCATGAGGCAGGCTCAGACGGTGTTAGGCCCAGTATGGATTGCACGTCATTGCACAAAGGTTAGAAGGGGTACCGTATCCCCGGATAACATGTATGGATAGCGTACACATTCAAAATATATGTCTATACAGCATGAGGCAGGCTCAGACGGTGTTAGGCCCAGTATGGATTGCACATCATTGCACAAAGGTTAGAAGGGGTACCGTATCCCTGGATAACATGTATGGATAGCGTACACATTCAAAATATATGTCTATACAGCATGAGGCAGGCTCAGACGGTGTTAGGCCCAGTATGGATTGCACGTCATTGCACAAAGGTTAGAAGGGGTACCGTATCCCCGGATAACATGTATGGATAGCATACACATTCAAAATATATGTCTATACAGCATGAGGCAGGCTCAGACGGTGTTAGGCCCAGTATGGATTGCACGTCATTGCACAAAGGTTAGAAGGGGTACCGTATCCCCGGATAACATGTATGGATAGCGTACACATTCAAAATATATGTCTATACAGCATGAGGCAGGCTCAGACGGTGTTAGGCCCAGTATGGATTGCACGTCATTGCACAAAGGTTAGAAGGGGTACCGTATCCCCGGATAACATGTATGGATAGCGTACACATTCAAAATATATGTCTATACAGCATGAGGCAGGCTCAGACGGTGTTAGGCCCAGTATGGATTGCACGTCATTGCATAAAGGTTAGAAAGGGTGCCGTATCCCCGGATAACATGTATGGATAGCGTACACATTCAAAATATATGTCTATACAGCATGAGGCAGGCTCAGACGGTGTTAGGCCCAGTATGGATTGCACGTCATTGCACAAAGGTTAGAAGGGGTACCGTATCCCCGGATAACATGTATGGATAGCGTACACATTCAAAATATATGTCTATACAGCATGAGGCAGGCTCAGACGGTGTTAGGCCCAGTATGGATTGCACGTCATTGCACAAAGGTTAGAAAGGGTACCGTATCCTTGGATAACATGTATGGATAGCGTACACATTCAAAATATATGTCTATACAGCATGAGGCAGGCTCAGACGGTGTTAGGCCCAGTATGGATTGCACGTCATTGCACAAAGGTTAGAAGGGGTACCGTATCCCCGGATAACATGTATGGATAGCGTACACATTCAAAATATATGTCTATACAGCATGAGGCAGGCTCAGACGGTGTTAGGCCCAGTATGGATTGCACGTCATTGCACAAAGGTTAGAAGGGGTACCGTATCCCCGGATAACATGTATGGATAGCGTACACATTCAAAATATATGTCTATACAGCATGAGGCAGGCTCAGACAGTGTTAGGCCCAGTATGGATTGCACGTCATTGCACAAAGTTTAGAAGGGGTAACATATCCACGGATAACATGTATGGATAGCGTACACATTCAAAATATATGTCTATACATCAGGAGGCAGGCTCAGACGGTGTCAGGCACAGTATGGATTTGACGGCCCAGATTACACAGCGGAGGAGCAGGGAGAGGTAAAGATTGCAAATGCTGGGGCCCTGGCCAAGCAAGGGGGGCCCACTCGTGGGCGTCGGTACTGGCACTGGGCCCCTCATAGTACAGCGGTGTGTCTGACGGCGGGTGTGCACCACCACCGTCAGAGACACTTGATTGCACTATGAGGGACCCTGTGCCAGTGCCCGCGCCCAAGAGTCGGCCTACCCACCTGTCCAGGGCAACGGCACTCGCACGGTGTCGTGCGCTAGGTGGTGACCCCGGCCATGGGGGGGGAGGCAGCACAGTTAGGGAGTTTTAGAAAGTGGCATATGTTGATGTTGGACATTCAACTGATGCAAAAGGCGAAATAGGTGAAGTACCAGGAAGAGGTGGACCAAAGCAAGCCATTTTTCTGTCACCCTATGTGTCATCAGGGGAAGGTGGGACAAAATCCTTGGAAACCCATGCGTGGTTCATTTTAATGAAGGTTAGATCATCCACATTTTGGGTTGACAGACGGGTCCTTTTTTCTGTCAGGATTGATCCAGCTGCACTGAAGACTCTTTCCGATAGCACACTTGCAGCTGGGCAAGCGAGCTCCTGTAAGGCATATTGGGCCAATTCAGGCCAGGTGTCCAGTTTAGCGGCCCAATAGTCAAAGGGGAATGACCTGTGTGGGAGAACATCGATATGGGAGGAAAAGTAGTTTGTAACCATAGTTGACAACTGCTGTCTCATGTCACTTTCCATCGATGCAGTATTACCAGTTGTGTGAGCGGTATTTGAAAAATCAGTCCACAACATTGTCATGAAACCCCTGTCTCCAACGACACTTCTGCTGTGTGCACCACGAACACCTCTGCCAAGCTGCCCCCGGCCCGTACGGCTCGTGTGAGAACCATCACCGCTGCTGTGTGCTGGGAATGCCTCAAGCAACCGATTTACCAGAGTTGCTTGTTTATTAGCCAATATTAGGTCAAGGTTCTCCTGTGGCATGATGTTTTGTAATTTGCCTTTATAGCGTGGATCCAGGATGCTGGCCAACCAGTAGTCATCATCGTTCATCATTTTGGCAATGCGGGGGTCCCTTTTTAGGATCCGCAAGGCATAATCTGACATGTGGGCCAATGTTCCCGGTGTCAATGATGCACTGCGAGTGCTGGGTGGAGGAGCACTTTCTGGCAAATCCACATCCCTCCAGTCACGCACAAACCCTGTACCAGACCTTGCCACGCCAACATTTTCACTTGCCCCACGAGATGCATCCTCCTCCCCTAAGTAATCATCCCCATCATCCTCCTCCTCCTCCTCCTCTTCTTCCTCCACCTCGTCCAGGAGAGGTCCCTGAGCAGACAATGGCTGAATGTCATCAAGGATTCCCTCCTCCTCTTCCTCCTCATCAACATTGGCTGCAGACGCCTGCTCCTTAAGGTGCGTCAAAGTTTGCATGAGCAGACGCATAAGTGGGATGCTCATGCTTAGGATGGCGTCGTCTGCGCTTACCAGCCGTGTGCATTCCTCAAAACACTGAAGGACTTTACAAAGGTCTTTCAGCTTCGACCACTGCACGCCTGTCAACTCCATGTCTGCTCTCAAAGTGCCTGGCCGTGTATCCTCCCACAAATGCATTGTGGCCTGCCTCTGCTCGCACAGCCGCTCCACCATGTGCAGGGTGGAGTTCCACCTTGTTGCAATGTCGATAATGAGGCGGTGGTTGGGAAGGTGGAGCAATCGCTGCAGCTTCTGCATACGAACGGAGTGTACAGGTGACCGGCGGATGTGCGCGCACAGTCTTCGCACCTTCTGGAGCAGGGCTGTTAACTCCGGATAATTTTTGAGGAAGCACTGCACCACCAGGTTCAAGGTGTGAGCCAAGCAAGGTATGTGGCTGAGTTTTGAAAGGGCTATGGCTGCCACAAAATTACGGCCGTTATCACTAACTACCTTGCCTGCCTCAAGATGTACACTGCTCAGCCATGACTCAGTTTGTCACTTCAAGTACTCGGCCAGCACCTCGGCGGTGTGTCTGTTGCCCAAACACATCATCTGCAACACAGCCTGCTGACGCTTTCCACTAGCTGCTCGATAGGGGGACACATCGTGTGCAACAGTGGCAGCTGCAGATGAAGTGCTCGTATGACTGCGCTCTGTGGACGAGCTGTCGCTTCTGGAGGAGGAGGAGGAGCAGGAGGGTCGAACGCCTACAGCCAACTGTTTCCTAGACCGTGGGCTAGGCAGCACTGTCCCACCACCGCTGTCCCCTGTGGACCCTGCATCCACCACATTAACCCAGTGCGCAGTGATGGACACGTAACGGCCCTGGCCATGCCGACTGGACCATGCATCAGTTGTGAGGTGCACCTTTCCGCTCACTGACTGCTTGAGTGCATGGACAATGCGGTCTTTCACATGATGGTGGAGGGCTGGGATGGCTTTGCGAGAGAAGAAGTGGCGACTGGGTAGGTCATAGCGTGGTAGTGCATAGGCCATGAGTTCGCGGAAAGCTGTGCTTTCCACCAACCGAAAGGGCATCATCTCAAACGAGATTAGTTTGGCAATGTGGGCGTTCAAACCCAGTGTACGCGGATGAGAGACTGAGTACTTTCTTGACCTACTCATAGTGTCTGGGAGGGTGAGCTGGACTTGAGAGCTGCATATGGTGGAAGTAGCGGTGGACAGGGTGGACTGAGAGAGGGTTGATGATGGTGATGGAGTTGGTGTTCTTTCTGATGGCCTAGAATCAGTCTTTCGTTGATATAACAGTGGGATTCCCTGACTGCTGTGGCCTTGCAACGACACCTCAACATTTGCTGCTGTGCTAACCGGTGGGCTTACAGTGGGGGAAACAATGTAGCGTTGCTGACTACCTTCGTTGTGATCAGTTGCACATGTGGCACTTGAGGTTTGGTGTTGTGTCCACGCTTGCAAGTGCATGCTGGTTAAATGTCTAAGCATGCAACTGGTATTCAAATTTTTCAGATTTTTCCCTCGTCTAAAGGTCTTTGCGCACTTCTTACAGATAACCTTGGCCTGATCATGAGGATTTTGGTCAAAAAACTGCCACACTGCACTCTTCCTACTTTGGCAGACATTTTGCGGCCTAGCACGCTGTGATCTTTTGACCCTCTGGACAAGCTGTCCAGCAACTCTTTTGATGTTTGGAACCTGTCTTTGGAGTGCTCCGGGCCTGCCAGATAACAGCTGTTGCGATGTCGATGTCTGCTGTGGATGCTCCTCATCTGAGCTATTGGAAGCAGCACCCTCTTCCCCCAATGGATGCCAATCTGGGTCAACAACTGGGTCATCCATCACCTCCTCTTCTATGTCATGTGCACCTTTCTCTGTGTCACCGTGTATGGTGGTATAGTGTGCGGGAAGGGGCACCTGAGTCTCATCAGGGTCAAAATCTGGCTCTGTACACTGCGAGGACAATGTAGTGCTCTGAGTGAATGTACCAGCAGAATCATCCATCAGCGGCTGTGCATCAGTGCACTCCATGTCAGATTCATCTTGGCCTGGGTAATTCACCATTTGACTTGATAATCCAGGCATGGTATGTGAAAACAGCTCCATGGAGTAATCAGTAGTATGGCCTGCGTCATCCTTCAATCTTGGTTGGGGTGAAGGACACAAGGAAAGGTGTGGTTCATGAACATGAGCCTCCAATGACGACTCAGTGCTTTTACTTTTTACAACTGAAGAAGAGGAGGCGATAGAGCTGGAGGCTGAGTCAGCAATGTAAGACAAAACTTTTTCCTGATGCTCTGCCTTTAAAAGCGGTTTGCCAACTCCTAGAAAACTAAGCGTTCGAGGCCTTATGTAGACAGACGATGACGCAGGGTCAGCACCTCCTGCATTTGGTCCTATTTTGCTCTTGCCACTACCATCAGATCCACCACCAACACCATCATTACCAGCTGCCAACCCCCGCCCAATTCCACGGCCTCTTCCACCAGCCTTCCTCATTTTTGGTAGAAATGTAGACAAAATCCAACAAACTATATAGTAATGTAAAACAAGGTACAAGGTGTCTATAGGACAGGGGAGTTTTAGAATTTCTGCACACACTTGTGGACACTGGACACTTGTGGATTGTGTGTGGCCCACTGATATCTGAGCACTATGTGACACGCTCGATGGCACAGCTGCCTGTGACCAAAGTGACGAGAGGATAATGGAGATTTTGAATCTCTGCGTACACTTTTGGACACTGGACACTTGTGGATTGTGTGAGGCCCACTGATATCTGAGCGCTATGTGACACGCTCGATGGCACAGCTGCCTGTGACCAAAGTGACGAGAGGATAATGGAGATTTTGAATCTCTGCGTACACTTTTGGACACTGGACACTTGTGGATTGTGTGCGGCCCACTGATATCTGAGCGCTATGTGACACGCTCGATGGCACAGCTGCCTGTGACCAAAGTGACCAGAGGATAATGGAGATTTTGAATCTCTGCATACACTTTTGGACACTGGACACTTGTGGATTGTGTGAGGCCCACTGATATCTGAGCGCTATGTGACACGCTCGATGGCACAGCTGCCTGTGACCAAAGTGACGAGAGGATAATGGAGATTTTGAATCTCTGCGTACACTTTTGGACACTGGACACTTGTGGATTGTGTGAGGCCCACTGATATCTGAGCGCTATGTGACACGCTCGATGGCACAGCTGCCTGTGACCAAAGTGACGAGAGGATAATGGAGATTTTGAATCTCTGCGTACACTTTTGGACACTGGACACTTGTGGATTGTGTGAGGCCCACTGATATCTGAGCGTTATGTGACACGCTCGATGGCACAGCTGCCTGTGACCAAAGTGACGAGAGGATAATGGAGATTTTGAATCTCTGCGCACACTTTTGGACACTGGACACTTGTGGATTGTGTGAGGCCCACTGATATCTGAGCGCTATGTGACACGCTCGATTGCACAGCTGCCTGTGACCAAAGTGACGAGAGGATAATGGAGATTTTGAATCTCTGCGTACACTTTTGGACACTGGACACTTGTGGATTGTGTGAGGCCCACTGATATCTGAGCGCTATGTGACACGCTCGATGGCTCAGCTGCCTGTGACCAAAGTGACCAGAGGATAATGGAGATTTTGAATCTCTGCGTACACTTTTGGACACTGGACACTTGTGGATTGTGTGAGGCCCACTGATATCTGAGCGCTATGTGACACGCTCGATGGCACAGCTGCCTGTGACCAAAGTGATGAGAGGATAATGGAGATTTTGAATCTCTGCGTACACTTTTGGACACTGGACACTTGTGGATTGTGTGAGGCCCACTGATATCTGAGCGCTATGTGACAGGCTCGATGGCACAGCTGCCTGTGACCAAAGTGACGAGAGGATAATGGAGATTTTGAATCTCTGCGTACACTTGTGGACAGTGGACACTTGTGGATTGTGTGCGGCCCACTGATATCTGAGCGCTATGTGACACGCTCGATGGCACAGCTGCCTGTGACCAAAGTGACCAGAGGATAATGGAGATTTTGAATCTCTGCGTACACTTTTGGACACTGGACACTTGTGGATTGTGTGAGGCCCACTGATATCTGAGCGCTATGTGACACGCTCGATGGCACAGCTGCCTGTGACCAAAGTGACGAGAGGATAATGGAGATTTTGAATCTCTGCGTACACTTTTGGACACTGGACACTTGTGGATTGTGTGAGGCCCACTGATATCTGAGCGTTATGTGACACGCTCGATGGCACAGCTGCCTGTGACCAAAGTGACGAGAGGATAATGGAGATTTTGAATCTCTGCGCACACTTTTGGACACTGGACACTTGTGGATTGTGTGAGGCCCACTGATATCTGAGCGCTATGTGACACGCTCGATTGCACAGCTGCCTGTGACCAAAGTGACGAGAGGATAATGGAGATTTTGAATCTCTGCGTACACTTTTGGACACTGGACACTTGTGGATTGTGTGAGGCCCACTGATATCTGAGCGCTATGTGACACGCTCGATGGCACAGCTGCCTGTGACCAAAGTGACGAGAGGATAATGGAGATTTTGAATCTCTGCGTACACTTTTGGACACTGGACACTTGTGGATTGTGTGAGGCCCACTGATATCTGAGCGCTATGTGACACGCTCGATGGCACAGCTGCCTGTGACCAAAGTGACGAGAGGATAATGGAGATTTTGAATCTCTGCGTACACTTTTGGACACTGGACACTTGTGGATTGTGTGAGGCCCACTGATATCTGAGCGCTATGTGACACGCTCGATGGCACAGCTGCCTGTGACCAAAGTGATGAGAGGATAATGGAGATTTTGAATCTCTGCGTACACTTTTGGACACTGGACACTTGTGGATTGTGTGAGGCCCACTGATATCTGAGCGCTATGTGACACGCTCGATGGCACAGCTGCCTGTGACCAAAGTGACCAGAGGATAATGGAGATTTTGAATCTCTGCGTACACTTTTGGACACTGGACACTTGTGGATTGTGTGAGGCCCACTGATATCTGAGCGCTATGTGACACGCTCGATGGCACAGCTGCCTGTGACCAAAGTGACGAGAGGATAATGGAGATTTTGAATCTCTGCGTACACTTTTGGACACTGGACACTTGTGGATTGTGTGAGGCCCACTGATATCTGAGCGCTATGTGACACGCTCGATGGCACAGCTGCCTGTGACCAAAGTGACGAGAGGATAATGGAGATTTTGAATCTCTGCGTACACTTTTGGACACTGGACACTTGTGGATTGTGTGAGGCCCACTGATATCTGAGCGCTATGTGATACGCTCGATGGCACAGCTGCCTGTGACCAAAGTGACCAGAGGATAATGGAGATTTTGAATCTCTGCGTACACTTTTGGACACTGGACACTTGTGGATTGTGTGAGGCCCACTGATATCTGAGCGCTATGTGACACGCTCGATGGCACAGCTGCCTGTGACCAAAGTGACGAGAGGATAATGGAGATTTTGAATCTCTGCGTACACTTTTGGACACTGGACACTTGTGGATTGTGTGAGGCCCACTGATATCTGAGCGCTATGTGACACGCTCGATGGCACAGCTGTGACAAAAGTGACTAGAGGATAAGGGAGATTGGATTGCTTTTAAAAAAGCAGTTTGCGGAGCAGTGGGTAAACAGCAATGCCAGCGTGTCAGGAAGCCTTAAAAGGCAGCCCAACAACCAACACCACTGATACACCACAATATAGCCTCCCCTTGCACTGCACACACAGTGACTTGTGTGTTGTGCAGGCCAAATCGCTAGCAGCAGAAGCAGTTTTTTTGTCTTCTTCCCTGCCTAACGCTCTCCCTACAGAATCAGCAGCAACCTCTCCCTATACTAAGATCGGCAGAAGTAAGATGACGGTCGGCGTGCACGCCCTTTTATACCCCCTGTGACGCCCACCAAAGCAAGCCAATCACTTGCATGCCCTTCTGAAAGATGGTGGTGACCCGTGCCTAGGTCATCACGTTGCCCACAGTGTCCGTGGATCCTGATTGGCTGAAAAAGAGCGCAAAACAAACTTTTGAAACTCGACTTTGGCGCGTAAGTCGCCGACCTCGTGGCCGACCTCATCCTAGGGTCGGGTTTCGTTTCATGAAACCCGACTTTGCCAAAAGTCGGCAACTTTTGAATTTTTTCGACCCGTTTCGCTCAACTCTAACTGGGAACAGGCCCTCACTCCTGTCCCTTCACTATAAAGCCTGAGCCTCATTATACAGCTGTACAGGGCTCTAGTGAAGGCTTTTTAACCCTTTCCTCAGACTGTAGCTCCTGGGATCAGGCCCTCACTCCTGTCCCTTCACTATAAAGCCTGGGCCTCATTATACAGCTGTACAGGGGTCTAGTGAAGGCTCTTTAGCCCTTTCCTCAGACTGTAGCTCCTGGGCACAGGCCCTCACTCCTGTTCCCTCACTATAAAGCCTGGGCCTCATTATACAGCTGTACAGGGGTCTAGTTAAGGCTTTTTAGTCCTTTCCTCAGACTGTAGTTCCTGGGAACAGGCCTTCACTCCTGTCCCTTCACTATAAAGCCTGGGCCTCATTATACAGCTGTGCAGGGGTCTAGTGAAGGCTTTTTAGCCCTTTCCTCAGACTGTAGCTCCTGGGCACAGGCCCTTCTGTCCTTTCGCTATAATGCCTGGGCCTCATTATACAGCTGTACAGGGGTCTAGTGAAGGCTTTTTAGCCCTTTCCTCAGTCTGTAGCTCCTGGGCACAGGCCCTCACTCCTGTCCCTTCACTATAAAGCCTGGGCCTCATTATACAGCTGTACAGGGGTCTAGTGAAGGCTTTTTAGCCCTTTCCTCAGACTGTAGCTCCTGGGAACAGGACCTCACTCCTGTCCCTTCACTATAAAGCCTGGACCTCATTATACAGCTGTGCAGGGGTCTAGTGAAGGCTTTTTAGTCCTTTCCTCAGACTGTAGCTCCTGGGAACAGGACCTCACTCCTGTCCCTTCACTATAAAGCCTGGACCTCATTATACAGCTGTGCAGGGGTCTAGTGAAGGCTTTTTAGCCCTTTCCTCAGACTGTAGCTCCTGGGCACAGGCCCTTCTATCCCTTCGCTATAAAGCCTGGGCCTCATTATACAGCTGTACAGGGGTCTAGTGAAGGCTTATTAGCCTTTTCCTCAGAATGTAGCTCCTGGGCTCAGGCCCTCACTCCTGTCCCTTCACTATAAAGCCTGGGCCTCATTATACAGCTGTACAGGGGTCTAATGAAGGCTTTTTAGCCCTTTCCTCAGTCTGTAGCTCCTGGGAACAGCCCCTCACTCCTGTCCCTTCACTATGAAGCCTGGACCTCATTATACAGCTGTACAGGGGTCTAGTGAAGGCTTTTTAGCCCTTTCCTCAGACGGTAGCTCCTGGGCACAGGCCCTCACTCCTGTCCCTTCACTATAAAGCCTGGGCCTCATTATACAGCTGTACAGGGGTCTAGTGAAGGTTTTTTAGCCCTTTCCTCAGACTGTAGCTCCTGGGAACAGGCCCTCACTCCTGTCCCTTCACTATAAAGCCTGAGCCTCATTATACAGCTGTACAGGGGTCTAGTGAAGACTTTTTAGCCCTTTCCTCAGACTGTAGCTCCTGGGATTAGGCCCTCACTCCTGTCCCTTCACTATAAAGCCTGGGCCTCATTTTACAGCTGTACAGGAGTCTAGTGAAAGCTTTTTAGCTCTTTCCTCAGACTGTAGCTCCTGGGAACAGGCCCTCACTCCTGTCCCCTCACTATAAAGCCTTGGCCTCATTATACAGCTGTACAGGGGTCTAGTGAAGGCTTTTTGGCCCTTTCCTCAGTCTGTAGCTCCTGGGAACAGGCCCTCACTTCCGTCCCTTCACTATAAAGCCTGGGCCTCATTATACAGCTATACAGGGGTCTAGTGAAGGCTTTTTAGCCCTTTCCTCAGACTGTAGCTCCTGGTCACCATGTGATCTCACCATAACCCTAACAAGCTAATTAAGGTGTGAAATCTTGGTCAAAATTATCTCAGTACACAAATCTCCAAGGGTGCCCAAAGTTTTGCATCGCCCTTTTTCCTTTTTGCAATTATGAAATTGTAAAAAAGTCTACATATAAATATTTTATTATTATTTTTGCCTAAGATACAAAGGCCATGTGTCATCTTAGAGGTTCGGCCTCTTAGAGATCATTTCATCTTCATCTTACTACTGCTCACAATAATGGTCATTTTGACCAGGGGCGCCCACACTTTTACATGCCGCTGTTAATGCTTCATCCCGCTGGTGCTCAATATTTAATAGGGTCTCGCTATTAAACTTAATGAAAAGTTTGGTGAATTTCTTTGAGCTGTTATTACTAGAGATGAGCGAATATCGTCGGAGAAGTTGTTATTGGCTAATATCGCTTACCGAATAGCTGCATCGGGTCCCCGGATCCCTGGAGCGCTCCCGATAATCAGCTGCATGTGTCGCTCTCCATGCAGGTGCTGTGACTATCACACAGCGCGACACACGCAGCTGATTATCGGGAGCGCTCCAGCACACTGAGTCCTGCACACACTGAGGCCCCTGATCATGTGACCCCTGACTCCTCCCCTCCTGTGACCTCATCACAGGTCCTGTGTGCACAGAGCAGCCATATATGTGGCGGACAGTCCTGGATCTTCTGCTTTCTGGGCCGGTTCCTCCTGTGAGTCCTATTAACCCTTTCGCTCCCTGTATTCTCCTTTCTGACAGGACAATATCTGAATTCGGACAGTGTGACAGGAATATAAGCAATGTGGAAGGAAGAAATGACAATTGTACTTTATTTCCTCACAAAAATGTGACTTTAGCCCCAAAATTGTCAGCGTAACAAATCCTTATTTTCCCCACTGTAGTTTGTAGACTCCATATACAGATCCCTTAAGTGTGAAAAGAGCTGAATTCCCCACTTAAGTTATTGCATTTTGGAAATTGCCCCCACTGGGAATTTATCTCCAGGTAAAGGCACAATTGTGTCTCCATGGGGGTTGTGCTCACAGCCCAACATCGTGTGGCCTCCAAAGAAATGCCACCCCGCACCATTACTGACCACTGCCAAACCGGTCATGCTGAAGGATGTTGCAGGCAGCAGATCGCTCTCCACGGCGTCTCCAGACTCTGTCACGGCTGTCACATGTGCTCAGTGTGAACCTGCTTCCATCTGTGAAGAGCACAGGGCGCCAGTGGTGAATTTGCCAATCCTGGTGTTCTGTGGGAAATGCCAAGTGTCCTGTACGGTGTTGGGCTGTGAGCACAACCCCCATCTGTGGATGTCGGGCCCTCAGACCATCCTCATGGAGTCAGTTTCTAACCGTTTGTGCAGACACATGCACATTTGTGGCCTGCTGAAAATCATTTTGCAGGTCTCTGGCAGTGCTCCTCCTGTTCCTCCTTGCACAAAGGCGGAGGTAGCGGTCCTGCTGCTGGGTTGTTGCCCTCATACGGCCCCCTCCATATCTTCTGGTGTACTGGTCTGTCTCCTGGTAGCGCCTCCAGCCTCTGGACACTACGCTGACAGACACAGCAAACCTTGCCACAGCTCACATTGATGTGCCATCCTGGATGAGCTGCACTACCTGAGCCACTTGTGTGTGTTGTAGAGTCCGTCTCATGCTGCCACGAGTGTGAAAGCACAACCAACATTCAAAAGTGACCAAAACATCAGCCAGAAGCATTGGTACTGAAATGTGGTCTGTGGTCCCCACCTGCAGAACCACTCCTTTATTGAGGTTGTCTTGATAATTGCTAATAATTTCCATCTGTTGTCTATTCCATTTGCACAACAGCATGTGAAATTGATTGTCAGTCAGTGTTGCTTCCTAAGTGGACAGTTTGATTTCACAGAAGTTTGATTTACTTGGAGTTATATTCTGTTGTTTAAGTGTTCCCTTTATTTTTTTGAAGTGTATATAGATAGATTTTTTTTTCTTTGCGTTGGAGGGTCCAATTCCAGCTATTGCTGTGGGATATGTGATTTCTATCTACTCCACTGTGTACAGGATAATAGAGTATAATAAAGTAGTTATGGACGTGACGTAACTAACATTGTGCAGTGACTCTGCTTTCCATATAGTGATGGATATTTCTTGTTGCTGAAACTGTGATATTTTTTTCCTCTTTAAACCTTTTTTAAACCCCTCTAATCAGTGCGATCATACAACATACAAGCCTCTGATGGCTCCGGTGATGCCCTGTACTCCTGTAGTGCCGTGTATCATCACTGCCTGTCAGTGTAATACTAACGGCCCCATACACATGAGATCAGAGTTGGCTGAACGCTCATTTGGCAGACGGCGATCTCTCCCGACTCCCCCATACACACAAATATTCCAGCTTTCCTGTGGTCTGTATGAGAGAGTCGCCTCCAGACTCCTCTAGAGGAGGATTATCTACAGGAAGAACAAACGGATTATCCTCTGAAATTCAGGATGTCAGATCCTTCTCTGCCCTGACATCATCTGTCGGGAGGCCCCCAAATACATTATATGGTCGGCTAAACCCCCTGAAATCAGTGCTTTCATGGAACTTTAGTCTAATCTGTATGGGGGCGTTATAAGATAACTTATTGGACGCTGCCTCTGGCCTAATAGACCTTCATACATTGCAGCCCAGACCCCATTATTAGGCATGTAAGTATCGGAGTAACTAGGCCGCCCCATACTATCGAGTACTTGGAGGCGGGGGGCATTCAGCCAAACTCCGTCACACCTTCTTAGATGTCATGTTTGCTTTTCACAGCAGCAAGTGGTAAAACTGTCAGGGTTTTTGTTGAAGCCTCATCTGTGCCGTCCCTGCGGTGTACATCTATGTTCTGGGGCACAAAAAGATTAATTTATTTTTAATAAATGTTTCACGTTAAAAATTATAAAATGTGTCTTTTGCTTTTTTGTTATTTTTTACTTCTTACAAGAATTGTTGGAGACAATTTTCTTTAGAAACATTTTAATATCGGCTTTTTCTGGAGTTTTTCTTGTAATATAGGAAAGCCTAAGGCCAGAAATAATCCCCATAAATCACTGTACATGGAGACTTTGGGATCAGATCATTTCTGTCCGTTGTGTTTGTCGAAACTAAAAATCTTTTCTAAAAGCCTCAAACTTCTGTGTGTGACTCAGAGCTGAGATCTAACGTGAGAGAAGATTCCAGTGCGGGGAAGACGGGAAACCTTCATATAGACGGCCGGTGGGGATGGAGGCAGTGACCGACTCTGGCCAAATCTGTCTCTAGAGCCGCAGTAGATGATGAAGATGTCGTCCTCATCATGAAGTAGTTATTTCTCATGTTGCGTGTAATGAATCTCTCCTGCAGTATTGCTAATGCCGATTCCAGTGTCGGTAATGAGACGAGAATTAGCGTTATGGAAGATGAGTCTATGAGGAACGTGTTCAGCTGCCGACTCCGAGGAGGAAACTGCTTGTTGTCTGTGGCCTAAATATATAGGTTTTATTAGTAGATGTCAGGGAAGAAAACTAAACCCTGTAAGATAATAAATCTCCTCATATGTTTCCCTTATTATCTCCAGTAATTGTATTATTACACAGGATTCTTATGATGTTACATCGGATCATCTTCTTCTCATTCAGGTCTCTACAATATCGGATCCTCTCAGTGAAGATCTTCTACAGAGGAGAATTTTCCTGATTTACCCATCAAGATGGATATGGACAGAGACAAGATGGCAGAGAGGATATTACACCTCACCCTAGAGATCCTCTTCCGTCTCACTGGAGAGGTGAGAGATTCTGATGACGTCACGTTACATCATTCTTATCTATGGGAATAACAGATGGACAGAACTGGAGAGGTGAGGACTCTGGAAATGTCTGGAGTGAGATTTATTAATGTGTCTCTCCATTACCAGGATTACACAGTGGTGAAGAAGACCTCTAGTGATCGCTGTCAGGACCCTGTGTCTGAGGGATGTGGAAGACCCCTGTTATACTGTTAGAGTGTTAGAGTGTTAGCGACTCCTGGAGTGGACCCTCTGGGTCGCGGCACCAACCCTCCCAGGGCGAGCTAGCCTAGTGAGGACCACCCCCTATACAGGGAGTGTCAGGAGCAAGCCCCAGGGGATACGATACCACGACTGCTGGCACCAGGCGGCCGGCTCACAGGAGATATGAGACTGTGTGACTGGAGGGTGCAGGATACTAGGGAACACAGGAGAGTACACGGGAGTGCGCTGAGTACAGGGTAGTGCTAGACGGGTACACGTGGGCACATAAGGCGTGTAGCAAGTAACAGAACACAGGAATAGAGTGAATGCCAGGAGGCACGGCGGAGCAAGAAACAAGGGACAGGATACGAGAGGATGTGCCAGGAGGCACAACTGAGCATGAAGCAACAAGGGTTCAGAGCAAGTGCTAGGAGCACCACAGAATAGCAGACAGAGCAGAGGACCTGAGAACAGCGCACAGCCAGGCTGGGACACAGCTGACCCAGCCAGGAAGCACAGCAATAATCAGGCACCTCCCCTAGGGGGAGGTCGTCTGATATAGCACATGACTACTACTGGTTCCGGGTCAGGACCTGGCCCGAAAGCACATGACCACTAGTGGTTCCGGGTCAGGTCCTCCAATACCATAGAGAGGACCGAGCCCTATACAGCACTGACAGGAACGCGCAAGCGCAAACGTGACATGGAGGAGGAGACCCGGGGACGAGAGTTGCGCGTGCGCACCCGACGGGGACCCCTGAGGGACCGCAGTACCGGAGGGAGTGACGTCGGGGCCGAAGCCCCGCCTCCTGGTCAGCGCGGCATAACAGTACCCCCTCCTTTAAGCCCCCTCTCTCTAGAACTGGAAAATAGCACCTTGACACTAGGAGCGGGATCCAGACACTTCCTAACTGCATGAGGACCAATGAGATCCAGAGTCTCAATACGAGAAAATTCGGTCTCCTGCCATACCCTGGAGAACTCCACGGACAGAGAGTCGGAGGCAGGTATCCCCGAGACAGGTCGAACCGGCAGAGGCACACAGACATGCTTGGAGGCCAAAGTGGTGGTGCAGTCATTGGAAGTCAATTCATCCTTAGGAGGCGAGCTGTCGGAGGATGGTTGCTTGGGAAGTCTCTTCTTGGCACACAATGGGCAAGCAGCCACGAAGTCTTTGACGTCCTGAGCAATAGACGGCCACCAGTAATCGTGGGATAAACGGGAGAGTGTCCTCTTGGCACCAACATGACCGGCAGCCGGAGAAGAATGTCCCCAGGATAACACACCTTTACGGTTACCTTTAGACACAAAGGTCTCCCCTGGACGCTGGGGCGTCAACTTGACGGAAGCCACGGTAATTACCTTGGGACGGTCACTTGACGGAGATGGGGACTGACTCTCAGCCCCCCTGTTGATAATGTCACAAGTCACAGACCGGTTGCTTGAAGGATGTGGAGACTGACTCTCAGCCTCCTTCTCGACAATGTCACAAGTCACAGACGGGATGCTTGACGGATGTGGAGACTGACTCTCAGCCTCCTTCTCGACAATGTCACAAGTCACAGACGGGATGCTTGACGGATGTGGAGACTGACTCTCAGCCTCCTTCTCGACAATGTCACAAGTCACAGACGGGATGCTTGACGGATGTGGAGACTGACTCTCAGCCTCCTTCTCGACAATGTCACAAGTCACAGACGGGATGGTGGACGGCGGACCTATAACCGTCGAAGACGAGCAAGCAGAGTTCTTCGGATGAATGAACAACAGGCAACTCTTTTGACAGGACGGTCCCCAACGGAGTATATCACCAGATTGCCAGTCCAGGGTCGGCCCATGAATACGTAACCAAGGAAGGCCAAGAAGAAGGGTATGAGGCGAAGTCGGCAATACGTAGAAGGAGATCCGCTCCCGATGACATGTGCCAATCTGCAACTCAACTTCCACAGTGACCTGGTTAACGGTGTCCTGCAAGGGCTTATCGTCGACCGGAACTACTGACCTAGGAGACTCCAGGGATCTGACAGGGATGCGAAACTTCTTAACTGCCTCGAGACTAATAAAGTTACCCATTGCGCCAGAGTCCACAATAGCTTTCACAGCAAAAGTCTCGAAACCAAAATTCAGGGAGACAGGCACGGTCAGGGGCAGAGAGGAATCACATACACTTGAGGAGACCTCACTTAACAGTCCCAGGCGGAGAGACTTCCCCGGTCTCTTGGGACATGAGCGTAGAAAGTGGGAGGCATCCCCACAATAGAAACAGAGCCCTTGTGCCTGCCTTTTCACATGACGCCGTTGAGCTATCTGGAGGCGATCCACCTGCATAGGCTCAGGTACCGGATCTGCCGCAGATAACTCGGGTAACGGATGAGAAAAACTGCGAGTGGACGAAGAGAGGCGAGAGGACCCTCTCTCTCTGGCTGACTCGCGGGTGCGCTCCTGGAAGCGCAAATCAATGCGTGTCGCGAGAGAGATAAGATCCTCCAAATTGGTAGGGGTATCTCGGCCCGCCAGTTCGTCTTTGATCCGACCGGACAGACCACGCCAAAAGGCCCCTACGAGGGCATCATTATTCCAACCTAGCTCAGAGGACAAAGTGCGAAAACATATTGCGTATTGTCCAACCGATAGAGAACCTTGACGAAGATTAAAGAGGGACTCGGTGGTGGAAGCAAGGCGACCCGGCTCGTCGAACACCTTACGGAAAGTGTCCAAAAAGATGGAAAGCTGAGCGACGAGCGGGTCATCACGCTCCCAAAGGGGATTCACCCACGCAAGCGCCTTACCCTCTAAGTGAGAAACAATAAATGCTATTTTAGCACGATCGGTGGGGTAATGCTGCGGCAAAAACTCAAAATGCAAACGACACTGGTTCAGGAATCCGCGACACAACACAGGGTCACCACTATACCGGGGTGGCTTACATAGGCGCGGAAGCGAGTGTGGAAGCATGGCCTGGGCAGATTGTATGGAAACGAGCCGATTATCTACCGACGCTATATAGTTGAGAATCTGAGCCTGGGAGTCACGTTGCTGCGCAAGTTCCTGCTGGAGACTAGCCAACTGGGCAGCATTCCCAGGCTCAGAGGACTGAGAGGCAGATAAACCGGACTCCATGGACTTGAGAAATGCCATAATCCTAATCTGGTTTTCCCGGAGGAACGTCAGCTCCTTTTGGACGGAAGCCGCAGTACCAGCGGGGTCCATGGCCTGATTATACTGTTATACTGTTAGAGTGTTAGAGTGTTAGCGACTCCTGGAGTGGACCCTCTGGGTCGCGGCACCAACCCTCCTAGGGCGAGCTAGCCTAGTGAGGACCACCCCCTATACAGGGAGTGTCAGGAGCAAGCCCCAGGGGATACGATACCACGACTGCTGGCACCAGGCGGCCGGCTCACAGGAGATATGAGACTGTGTGACTGGAGGGTGCAGGATACTAGGGAACACAGGAGAGTACACTGGAGTGCGCTGAGTACAGGGTAGTGCTAGACGGGTACACGTGGGCACATAAGGCGTGTAGCAAGTAACAGAACACAGGAATAGAGTGCCAGGAGGCACGGCGGAGCAAGAAACAAGGGACAGGATACGAGAGGATGTGCCAGGAGGCACAACTGAGCATGAAGCAACAAGGGTTCAGAGCAAGTGCTAGGAGCACCACAGAATAGCAGACAGAGCAGAGGACCTGAGAACAGCGCACAGCCAGGCTGGGACACAGCTGACCCAGCCAGGAAGCACAGCAATAATCAGGCACCTCCCCTAGGGGGAGGTCGTCTGATATAGCACATGACTACTACTGGTTCCGGGTCAGGACCTGGCCCGAAAGCACATGACCACTAGTGGTTCCGGGTCAGGTCCTCCAATACCATAGAGAGGACCGAGCCCTATACAGCACTGACAGGAACGCGCAAGCGCAAACGTGACATGGAGGAGGAGACCCGGGGACGAGAGTTGCGCGTGCGCACCCGACGGGGACCCCTGAGGGACCGCAGTACCGGAGGGAGTGACGTCGGGGCCGAAGCCCCGCCTCCTGGTGAGCGCGGCATAACAACCCCTGAGCCTATTCACGGGGCCTCCACCTCACCCCCTGATCCATGAGGACATCAATGACCAGAAGATCCTAGAACTCATCTACAAGATGATTGAGCTGCTGACTGGAGAGGTGACACCGCTGGGAATGCTGGGACATTATACAGTAACACTATGAAGGGATCGGGGGGATGACGGTATCATTGTATGTGTCAGGTTCCTATAAGGTGTCAGGATGTTGCTGTTTATTTCTCCATGGAGGAGTGGGAGTATTTAGAAGGACACAGAGATTTGTGCAAGAACGTCATAATGGAGGTTCCCCAGCCCCTCACATCTCCAGGTAATAGACAGGACTAAATACACACGGCCTATAATCTGTATGTAGAGAATGAATTCAGTCCCTGTATGTGTTACCTCCAGATCTATCCAGTAAGAGGACAACACCAGAGAGATGTCCCCGTCCTCTTCTTCCACAGGACTGTAACCAAGAAGATCCCAGTGCTCCTCAGGATCATCAGGTAGATGGAGAGAAGGTGTCAGGAGATCTCCCCTATGATGTGTAGACGGCTGTGAAGGTCTTGTGCTCAGTCTTGTTTTATCCACCAGTATTATATGTTTTATACTTGTGTAATGAGAACGGTGGAGATGGCAGGATTAGAGCTGATCATAGATGGGACTTCTCCATCTGTCTGTGACTTTTACAATATTTGTTTCAGGGTGAAGATCTGACCCATATTAATCCTACAGAGACATATGTGAGAGATGATGAGCGGTGTAAAGAGGAGATTCCCACATATGACTACCCAGGTGAGTAGTAACCACTGAATGCAGAGAAGTCACAGATTCCTCTCAGTCACCGGCTGTGGCTGCTTTATCGGTGGTGTAGTCCGGCCGTATTACCATGATCACCATTTTGCCTCTAGACCACAACATTCTCCTCCACCCAAAACTGTTCAAATGACTTTGGGCAGTGAAAGCCCTTTTCTATAGAACTTACCGCCAATTACATTGTTTCTGATCCTAAGGAATTCAGATTACTGCACAATCTCTCCTGAAATGGGGAGCAATATTATTTTCTCTAATCTTCTGCTCAGGATCCATAGTAGCTCCAATGGTCCACCATAAATGAGGGCAACTCTGGTTTACTGTTGTATAATCTGTATTTGTAGTTTTCAGTTAAAGAGATTCTCGTGCTCTGGGGCGGGGCTGTGGGCAGGGCTTTATGTGGTGCTCTGATTGCATATTCATCTGTATTGGCTTATGACAGGTCGCTGACCCCTCACTGACCTGCCCCCATTATTACATAATGCATATAATAGCATTGATATTATTGGTGATAATGCCTATAATATTGTGGCTATTGTGAGGCTTAGAAAAAAATTACATCCAGCAAAATGACACCAGCGGCGCTTGCGCAGTAGTATCTCTATCAACTATATCACATTTTTTTTGTTGGGAAGTTATAAGGGTTAAAAGTTAAACAGCGATTTCTTATTTTTACAACAAAATTTAGAAAACCATTTTTTAGGGACCACCTCACATTTGAAGTGAGTTTGGGGGGTCAATATGACAGAAAATACCCAAAAGTGACCCCTTTTTAAAATCTGCACCCCTCCAGGTGCTCAAAACCACATTCAAGAAGTTTATTAACCCTTCAGGTGCTTCACAGGATTGAATGGAATGTGGAAGGAAAAAATAAACATTTACTTTTCTATAACAAAAATTTTCCTTTAGACCTAATTTTTTTTACTTTCACAAGGGTAACAGGAGAAAATGGACGATACATTTTGTTTTGCAATTTCTCCTGAGCATGCCGATACCCCATATGTGGGGGAAATCGACTGTTTTGGCGCACGGCAGGGCTCGGAAGGGAAGGAGCGCCATTTGACTTTTTGAATGTAAAATATTCAGGAATAATTAACGGTTGCCATGTCGCATTTGGAGAGCCCCTCGGAAAAAGCTAAACACGAAACGCATGTCGGGGTACCAAGGCCATTTGAAGGTACAGTACTTTATATCCAGAAATTAGCTATTTTCTCCCTATAATTCGCTATATTGCATTCCTATACACCACCACATGGCCAAGATCTGAATCTGAGCATGCGCCGCCTACAGCGGCCATTTTTGCGAAGACCGCCGCATCGCAGCAATGGAACTGCGTGGGTCTCCAGGCTTTGACAAAATGCCGGCGGAGCCCTCCACACAGCACCACCACCGCCGCAGCATTTGTAAGTATATTCCGATTATTAGACACACCCCCATTTCCCCAAAAAATTTCTTAGGAAAAAGTACGTCTTATAGTCCGAAAAATATGGTTTATTTTACAACTAAAATGTTGTTTTAACCCCAGATTTTACATTGGAAAATAGGTAGATAGGTAAATGGTCACTACCCAGAGATGAATTCACAGAGGGGTGTCATTTCCTATTCCCAGAGGGGGGTCATTTCCAAAATGGGGTCACTTCAGGGGGGATTCTGCTGTTATTGCACTTTGGAGAGCCGCTAAGTGCCAGAACAACAGAATCCCACCTGAAGTGACCCCATTTTGGAAATGACACCCCTCTGGGAATAGGAAATGACACCCCTCTGGGAATTAATCTATGGATATAGTGACCATTTTCACTACATGGATGATTTCCAGAAACACGTAGTAGAAGTTTCAGAGCAAAAATTGCAAAATGTCATTGTAGTGCCCAATATATTGTGCCCAGCTTGTGTCTCTGGAGACCTCCCCCACCTACCCCCGGAAATTGTTAAGTCAGCTCTACTCAAATGTGTCTGTCACTAAATAATCCAAATGCTTGAATGTCAAAACAGTTCAAAAACGTGGTTCTGTGTGGAAGATTGTAAAGCCGTCATGGAGGCATAAGGCTGGCAGTGATGGGCATTGTGGGTAATAATAGCGGGGATCATGCCTCATTCCTCTCTAGGAACATACACGACATCTTCTCTGGGGATTCTTTCTTGTTTCAGTTCCTGGGATGAGTGCAATAAAATGTCGCTCAGTGAGTCTTCTCACATCTTCACATTCTAAAGGATTGGCGGGGACAAAATTTTCAAAAACAAGATTTTCAGTGACCTTTTCCTGATAATCAAGGAAAGTGTCTGCATTTCCGGCTTTTTTGTATAATACAAAAGAATTATATGTGGCCACCTGAAACAAATACATGACTAACTTTTTATACCAGATATATGATTTTCTTGATACCTGGTATGGCTGTAGAACCTGATCTGCAAGGTCCACACCCCATATATTTGTTGTAGTCAATGACAGATACAGGTTTTGGAGTAGTGGATCCCTGTTGGTCTGCAGTGGCCCTTGTGGCCTCTGTGTGGATCGAGCTCAGGATAAAAATATCTTTTATTTATCCTTGTACTTAAGGGCAAGCAGCTCTCCATTGTCTAAAGCCCCTGACTGCCCCTTTCGGTACTTTTTGTTGACCAATGATTGTGGAAACCCCTGATGGTTTTTGTGAATGGTCCCACAATCCCCTATGTTATGTTCAACCAGACTTTTAAATAGGGGTATGCTGGTGTAGTAGTTGTCAACATACAGATTGTAGCCTTTTTGTAAAAAAAGGCTCAAAACCATTTTTCCAGATGTCCCCAGATAAGTAGGGCCTCCTGGTGGGTTTAGTTGGCTGTCTTTCCCCTCATAAATGCGAAAAGCTGTTTCATTTCTAGGACATTAGTTGGTTCCATAAATTTGACCTACCATAATAGGATTGTGGATTCTGGCTGATGAACTGGGACACATACAGTCATATGTTAAAGTTTGGGCACCCCTATTAATGTTAACCTTTTTTATTTATAACAATTTTGGTTTTTGCAACAGCTATTTCAGTTTCATATATCTAATAACTGATGGACTCAGTTATATTTCTGGATTCAAATGAGGTTTATTGTAGCAACAGAAAATGTGCAATCTACATTTAAACAAAATTTGACCGGTGCAAAAGTATGGGCACCCTTATCATTTTCTTGATTTGAACACTCCTAACTACTTTTTACTGACTTCCTGAAGCACTAAATTGGTTTTGAAACCTCATTGAGCTTTGAACTTCATAGCCAGGTGTATCAAATCATGAGAAAAGGTATTTAAGGTGGCCACTTGCAAGTAGTTCTCCTATTTGATTCTCCTATGAAGAGTGGCATCATGGGCTCCTCAAAACAACTCTCAAATGATCTGAAAACAAAGATTATTCAACATAGCTTTTCAGGGGGAAGGATACAAAAAGTTGTCTCAGAGATTTAACCTGTCAGTTTCCACCGTGAGGAACATAGTAAGGAAATGGAAGAACACAGGTACAGTTCTTGTTAAGCCCAGAAGTGGCAGGCCAAGAAAAATATCAGAAAGGCAGAGAAGAAGAATGGTGAGAACAGTCAAGGACAATCCACAGACCACCTCCAAAGACCTGCAGCATCATCTTGCTGCAGATGGTGTCACTGTGCATCGGTCAACAATACAGCGCACTTTGCACAAGGAGAAGCTGTATGGGAGAGTGATGCGAAAGAAGCCGTTTCTGCCAGCACGCCACAAACAGAGTCGCCTGAGGTATGCAAAAGCACATTTGGACAAGCCAGTTACATTTTGGAAGAAGGTCCTGTGGACTGATGAAACAAAGATGGAGTTGTTTGGTCATACAAAAAGGCGTTATGCATGGAGGCTAAAAACCACAGCATTCCAAGAAAAACACTTGCTACCCACAGTAAAATTTGGTGGATGTTCCATCATGCTTTGGGGCTGTCTGGCCAATGCCGGCACCTGGAATCTTGTTAAAGTTGAGGGTCGCATGGATTCAACTCAGTATCAGCAGATTCTTGACAATAATGTGCAAGAATCAGTGACGAAGTTGAAGTTACACAGGGGATGGATATTTCAGCAAGACAATGATCCAAAACACCGCTCCAAATCTACTCAGGCATTCATGCAGAGGAACAATTACAATGTTCTGGAATGGCCATCCCAGTCCCCAGACCTGAATATCATTGAACATCTGTGGGATGATTTGAAGCGGGCTGTCCATGCTTGGCGACCATCAAACTTAACTGAACTGGAATTGTTGTGTAAACAGGAATGGTCACAAATATCTTCATCCAGGATCCAGGAACTCATTAATAGCTACATGAAGTGACTAGAGGCTGTTATTTTTGCAAAAGGAGGATCTACGAAATATTAATGTCACTTTTATGTTGAGGTGCCCATACTTTTGCACCGGTCAAATTTTGTTAAAATGCAGATTGCACATTTTCTGTTAGTACAATAAACCTCATTTGAATCCAGAAATATAACTGAGTCCATCAGTTATTAGATAGCTGTTGCAAAAACCAAAATTGCTATAAAGAAAAAAGGTTAACATTAATAGGGGTGCCCAAACTTTAACATATGACTGTATAAATTTGTAGGACAATATGCTCTAGCAAACTATCTGTCATAAACAAATTAATATAATTGGTCCAAAATTTTCCACCTCCACATTTATACCAGGAATGGCATTAAAATGAGGGATGAATGGAGTAGCCGAATCCAAAGCCTCCCATCTGGGAAATGCTACATCAAGAGGCAAAGCCCCTTGGACATTGGTGTGCGCCAATTCACGAGCACTAGGGACAGCGCTAGTACTGGGCATTGTTCCCTGAGTTGGAGACATTTCTCCAGAAGCGCTATTTGTCCTTCTTGTTGTACTGGTCCTTGTGTGTGAGGATGGACCAGAATCACTGCTCATTTCTGAGCTATCACTGTCGCTGCTACTAAAGCCCTTGAAATCCACATCGCCATCTGACACTGCACTTTCTTCACTGTCAGAACATAAAAGTGCATAAGCCTCCTCTGCACTATAATAGTGACCGGCCATTTTTTTCATTTTATTTTTTTACCGGAAATAGAAAACTCTGACATGACTGACGTGACCAAATTATTGGGGAGACAATTGAGAAAAGCCTAATTCTTTACCCTACCCCTAACTTTAGCCTAACACTAACCCTAACTATAGCACTAACCCTAACCTGCCTTATCTGTTTTTTACTTTATAGCACAATCGCTGACTGACACAGCTGTTCCCAGCAGCACTTGTAACACTGCTTCTCCTCTATTCTCTCACTGACAGGAGATCTGAGGAGAAACAGCGTTTTTATGAGGCAGATCACCCGGGAAAGTTCGCTGCTACAACAACCTTCCAATGATTTGTCTCATTGGCTGGTGTGACGCTGACGTCATCAGGACCTGAACCAATCAGATGTCGATGAGGGCGGGGTCACAGGAAGCGATGTGCGCCGGAATCGTTATAAGATACGTGGGGGTCCTGATGAGCATAAAACCGCCAACAGAAGACAAACAGCGCTAGCGCCAACGTTTATCTATCGTTGGCAGTCATGAAGCGGTTAAGTTAAGGGTACCATCATTTCTGTAAAGGCAATTTCTTGAGTTGTTTTTTATTTATTTTTTTTAAATTCTGTGGAAGCATGGATGAAAAGCAATGTCTGACTTTCATTTGTTAATTTTCATAGATTTTTGATTTATTATTACTTTTGTCAGATTCAAGTTATTTCTGTGACCATTGTGGGTTTTTCTGTCATTAAACGAGGGGTACCAACAACATTGACCACGTGTGTAGGAGGAGTGAATATTTTGACTCCACAGCCACTTCACCGGAAATTAACACGCAGTGGATCTTGGAGAGTGAAAATTACACATTTGCCATTTTATTACCCAGCACATAGTGCCCAGATTGTGCTCCAGGAGACACACCGCAAATTAAGTGGGTTCTTCTCACTATAATATTGCTAAATACAGGGATCCTAAATGTTGTTTGCGCACACTGCAAGACTCCGAAGTGAGAGCGGATTTTGCTGGATTGGTTTATAGAAACCTTGTTGCTTTTCAGCAGCCTTTGAGCCACTAATAGTGCGGGAACCTCTGTTTTTCCACTGACAGATGATGGACCTGAGTGGGGACTTGTTTTTTGTGAGATAAGAATTGGTATTATTTTCGCCTACATAACATTGATTGGTTCCTTTTTATTTGATATTTGGGAGGCAGAATGAACAAACAGTTGAACACCGCACACTACTGGTTCATCCAACAAGGTTTTCTATTAGACTGTGAACTGTCATTGACTTGGTAAATAATTAAAGCTTTTACATAGCTTGCCATTTTTATGGACAATACGAGTAGACATGTTCAAACATATAAAACTCAAGGATATTTTATTAATAAATAATAATTGTTTTTTATCTTAGCAGATGACTGTACCAGGAGATCAGAGGGACAGCTGACATCTTCAACTTTTAAATCAGATGGTCTTGAGATCCTAAAAGATACAACTGAAGTGATTGCCATTACTCCAGATATATCATCATCCATTCACAGCAAAGATCTCTCATCTGATCCTATGAAACAGGTCCCATCTTCTGATTCATTACCGACTACTAAGGAAAATCAAAGTCACAAAAGAGGCAATAACAAACAAACTGCTCCTAAAGCAAAGAAGTCATATTCATGTTCAGAATGTGGGAAATATTTTAACCAGAAATGGAATCTTGTTAGTCACCAGAGAACTCACACAGGGGAGAAGCCTTTTTCATGTTCAGAATGTGGGAAATGTTTTGCACGTAAATCACATTTTGTTGACCACCAGCGAACTCACACAGGAGAGAAGCCATATTCATGTTCAGAATGTGGGAAATGTTTTATAGATAAATCAACCCTGAGTAAACATGAGAAAATTCACACAGGGGAGAAGCCTTTTTCCTGTTCAGAATGTGGGAAATGTTTTAAACGGAAATGGTGTCTTGTTAGTCACCAGAGAACTCACACAGGGGAGAAGCCTTTTTCATGTTCAGAATGTGGGAAATGTTTTATAGATAAATCAACCCTGAGTAAACATGAGAAAATTCACACAGGGGAGAAGCCTTTTTCCTGTTCAGAATGTGGGAAATGTTTTAAACGGAAATGGTGACCTCATGGAGATCAACATCCAACACTGCGGAGACACCATCACATGTTTCTCAACGCAGTGATCTAGAGCAATGCCCCCATCCCTTATGGGAAATATGCAAAAGCATGTAAATCAACAGCCGCGGAGACACCATCACATGTTTCTCAACGCAAGCAATGACTAGCCAGGTCTTTCCCCGGGAAGGAACAACCACGGGAAGGGCAGTCTCCAATGAAGGAAACCACCTATGCCAAAACATGGTATCCATCCACAGACAGCTGTTTCGGGGTATTGCCCCTCATCAGTGTGGAGTAGGAAACTGGCTAGTAGGAGCAATGCCTAGTGAAAGGCTATGAACATAAGGATGAGTGACCTCATGGAGATCAACATCCAACACTGCGGAGACACCATCACGTTTCTCAACGCAGTGATCTAGAGCAATGCCCCCATCCCTTATGGGAAATATGCAAAAGCATGTAAATCAACAGCCGCGGAGACACCATCACATGTTTCTCAACGCAAGCAATGACTAGCCAGGTCTTTCCCCGGGAAGGAACAACCACGGGAAGAGCAGTCTCCAATGAAGGAAACCACCTATGCCAAAACATGGTATCCATCCACAGACAGCTGTTTCGGGGTATTGCCCCTCATCAGTGTGGAGTAGGAAACTGGCTAGTAGGAGCAATGCCTAGTGAAAGGCTATGAACATAAGGATGAGTGACCTCATGGAGATCAACATCCAACACTGCGGAGACACCATCACATGTTTCTCAACGCAGTGATCTAGAGCAATGCCCCCATCCCTTATGGGAAATATGCAAAAGCATGTAAATCAACAGCCGCGGAGACACCATCACATGTTTCTCAACGCAAGCAATGACTAGCCAGGTCTTTCCCCGGGAAGGAACAACCACGGGAAGGGCAGTCTCCAATGAAGGAAACCACCTATGCCAAAACATGGTATCCATCCACAGACAGCTGTTTCGGGGTATTGCCCCTCATCAGTGTGGAGTAGGAAACTGGCTAGTAGGAGCAATGCCTAGTGAAAGGCTATGAACATAAGGATGAGTGACCTCATGGAGATCAACATCCAACACTGCGGAGACACCATCACATGTTTCTCAACGCAGTGATCTAGAGCAATGCCCCCATCCCTTATGGGAAATATGCAAAAGCATGTAAATCAACAGCCGCGGAGACACCATCACATGTTTCTCAACGCAAGCAATGACTAGCCAGGTCTTTCCCCGGGAAGGAACAACCACGGGAAGGGCAGTCTCCAATGAAGGAAACCACCTATGCCAAAACATGGTATCCATCCACAGACAGCTGTTTCGGGGTATTGCCCCTCATCAGTGTGGAGTAGGAAACTGGCTAGTAGGAGCAATGCCTAGTGAAAGGCTATGAACATAAGGATGAGTGACCTCATGGAGATCAACATCCAACACTGCGGAGACACCATCACATGTTTCTCAACGCAGTGATCTAGAGCAATGCCCCCATCCCTTATGGGAAATATGCAAAAGCATGTAAATCAACAGCCGCGGAGACACCATCACATGTTTCTCAACGCAAGCAATGACTAGCCAGGTCTTTCCCCGGGAAGGAACAACCACGGGAAGGGCAGTCTCCAATGAAGGAAACCACCTATGCCAAAACATGGTATCCATCCACAGACAGCTGTTTCGGGGTATTGCCCCTCATCAGTGTGGAGTAGGAAACTGGCTAGTAGGAGCAATGCCTAGTGAAAGGCTATGAACATAAGGATGAGTGACCTCATGGAGATCAACATCCAACACTGCGGAGACACCATCACATGTTTCTCAACGCAGTGATCTAGAGCAATGCCCCCATCCCTTATGGGAAATATGCAAAAGCATGTAAATCAACAGCCGCGGAGACACCATCACATGTTTCTCAACGCAAGCAATGACTAGCCAGGTCTTTCCCCGGGAAGGAACAACCACGGGAAGGGCAGTCTCCAATGAAGGAAACCACCTATGCCAAAACATGGTATCCATCCACAGACAGCTATGAACATAAGGATGAGTGACCTCATGGAGATCAACATCCAACACTGTGGTTTCCTTCATTGGAGACTGCCCTTCCCGTGGTTGTTCCTTCCCGGGGAAAGACCTGGCTAGTCATTGCTTGCGTTGAGAAACATGTGATGGTGTCTCCGCGGCTGTTGATTTACATGCTTTTGCATATTTCCCATAAGGGATGGGGGCATTGCTCTAGATCACTGCGTTGAGAAACATGTGATGGTGTCTCCGCAGTGTTGGATGTTGATCTCCATGAGGTCACTCATCCTTATGTTCATAGCCTTTCACTAGGCATTGCTCCTACTAGCCAGTTTCCTACTCCACACTGATGAGGGGCAATACCCCGAAACAGCTGTCTGTGGATGGATACCATGTTTTGGCATAGGTGGTTTCCTTCATTGGAGACTGCCCTTCCCGTGGTTGTTCCTTCCCGGGGAAAGATCTGGCTAGTCATTGCTTGCGTTGAGAAACATGTGATGGTGTCTCCGCGGCTGTTGATTTACATGCTTTTGCATATTTCCCATAAGGGATGGGGGCATTGCTCTAGATCACTGCGTTGAGAAACATGTGATGTTGTCTCCGCAGTGTTGGATGTTGATCTCCATGAGGTCACTCATCCTTATGTTCATAGCCTTTCACTAGGCATTGTTCCTACTAGCCAGTTTCCTACTCCACACTGATGAGGGGCAATACCCCGAAACAGCTGTCTGTGGATGGATACCATGTTTTGGCATAGGTGGTTTCCTTCATTGGAGACTGCCCTTCCCGTGGTTGTTCCTTCCCGGGGAAAGACCTGGCAAGTCATTGCTTGCGTTGAGAAACATGTGATGGTGTCTCCGCGGCTGTTGATTTAAACGGAAATGGTGTCTTGTTAGTCACCAGAGAACTCACACAGGGGAGAAGCCTTTTTCATGTTCAGAATGTGGGAAATGTTTTATAGATAAATCAGCCCTGACTAAACATGAGAAAATTCACACAGGGGAGAAGCCTTTTTCCTGTTCAGAATGTGGGAAATATTTTAACCATAAGTTGCATCTTGTTACTCACCAGAGAACTCACACAGGGGAGAAGCCTTTTTCCTGTTCAGAATGTGGGAAATGTTTTAACCAAAAAGCGCATCTTGTTAAATATCAGAGCAGTCACAAAGAGGAGAAGCCTTTTTCATTTTCTTAATGTGGGAAATATTTTACTTGGAAATCATGTGTTAATAAACATCAGAGACATCACATAGGGGAGAATCCTTTTTTATGTTCATAGTGTTGGAATAGTTTTAGCCAAATTTGAATTTTCTTAAATGGGTTGTCTCTTGTCATTCCTTATGCTTGCTGACAAAAGGATAAAATTTAACTTTATTAATTCCAAATGTAAAACTATAATTCACCCCCTGAAGGTTAGACAGTAGGTGACTAATAGAAAAAACATGTACTCCACAGTTCAGTATATAGGGTGAGGTGATGTATACACACTCACTCTCCAAGCCTCTCATTTTTAAGGGTTTCATCGTCCTCACCAAAGGCGACTCATCAGGAGACTATTTAATATTGACCTATATTCAAGAGAAACTAGACAAAAAAAACTAAAATCATGTATCATGTTATCCGAAACAGAAAACTAGCCACATATTGGCAGATCCCAGACCTCAAACTATATACTTCATGAGTTTATAAGCCCCTCCAGTGTCAGGAATAGATAGTATGTAAGAGTGAGCGTCAGCATGTGAGTGCGTCAGCATAAGTGAAAGCATCAGCGTATGAGCGAGTGTCAGCATGTGAGCGTTGGCATGAGTGTAAGCCAATCACGTTGGTGGTTATTGTTTATACCGGCCCTTTCCTATCCAGGTTCATGTTATTGACGTGACACCTAATAGTGGTTGGGACATACCCCTGATGACTTATTGGTAGAAACTGAACCACCTGGGGCAAATGCCAATCAGAGGTCACAGGGAGCGAGTATACCCCACGTGAGTAAATGTATCTGTGACGCCCCCGGGTGGTGGGTCACGTGCGGGATCCAGAAAAGAGCGTCACACACCATCCCGGGTAACTCCGCCTCCAGGCACCTCCGATTGGATGGCGTCACAGAGGGAGAGTGACCAGAATGATGCTGGATGGACTCGTTGCCATGGAGACCAGACGGGCCCACACCACGCAAGCGTTTAGCATCCTCAGGGAAGCAGGAGGTTCAGGATGAAAGCCTGTTGGTAAGACCATGATGAATAATGCTGTATAGAGCCATCTAATAGCGATCAATCAGGTGAAGTGATAGTGAGGGGGGTCCGGAAACAAAACAATGCAGGTGAAAAGAGCCAAATGTGACACTACCAAGTGACCAGTGAGAGTGCAACTGTGCAACGGGTAAGAAAAGAGAATAAAAAGTGATATGGTAAAGATAGTCATGCCCGCCATGGCTGTTATGCCGCATGACCCCTGGAGCAGTGTGCACATGCACCTCATAACTGTTGTGCTGCAAGATGCCTGGAGCAGTGTGCACGTGCACCCTATCTCATGGCTGCCTGCCATTGCCAGTGCGCATGTGTGCTTTACCTCATGGCTACACGTCGTTGCTGTGTGGCCATCCGTCTCTGCTCTGCCTGCAGCTGTCCTCTCTGTGATCCTGGAGACCCTGACCATGTGACCTTTCCTATGGTCCAGCACAGTCTGATCCAGCAATCCTCTCTATGTTCCTGGAGACCCTGACCATGTGACCTTTTCTATAGTCCAGCACAGTCTGACCCAGCTATCCTCTCTATGGTCCTGGAGGACTCTTCCATGTGGTCCTCTCTATGGTCTTGGAGGACTCGAACATGTGATCCTCTCTATGATCCTGGAGGATCTGAACCAGAAGTCCCCTCCTGGTTCTGATCCGGAAGTGCAGGTGCTAATGCCCTATATCAGACCGCCCCTTCCTATGGTCGGGGCCTGAGTATCGTGTTGCTTCCCTGCATAGCTGCTTGGTCTGCTTGGTCGCTCCCTGTATTCTGTGCCCCTGCACTCTGCCCTGTTGTGCGTCTTTGCACACGCTCTGTGCTTGTTCTCTGCCTCTTGTCCCGTGCCTTGTCTTGCGTTGTCTTTTGTGCCATGTTTTGTCCTTGCTATGCTTTGCCTTGTAATCCTTCCTATGTTCTCTGCTTTTGCCTGTTTTTCGCCATGTATTGTCCTTGCTATTCTTGGACTTGTAGTACTTCCTATGTTCTCTGCCTTTGCCTGTTTCGCCATGTCTGGCCTTTGCTATTCTGAGCCTTGTAGTACTTCCACGTTCTCTGTCTCTGCCCTATGATGCTCTCTTGCACATTTCCAGGCTAGTCTCAAGGCTCTGTCTTGACCCGGCTCTGGACTTCGGCCTACACTCCGCTGCTAGTCCTATACTCTCTCTGACCCAGCTCTGTGCTTCTGCCTATGTTCCGCTCCTTGTTCTGTACTTTGCCTAGCCTTGCCTTGTTTCTTGCCTTGCTTTGTTTCTTCAAGTGCCCTTTGCACACGCCTGGCCTTCCTAGCCTCCTGTCTGTGCCTCAGCCGTGCCCGTCTGCTTGTGCCTCAGCCGTGCTCATCGGCCAGTGACAGCTGTGTCGCCTGTTATGCCTCAGCCGGGTTCGCCTCAGTCTTGCCCGTCTGTCTGTGCCTCAGCCCGACCAGCTAGCCAGTGCCTCAGCCATGCTCTCTGTGCTTTCTTGCACCCACGCTGTCTCTGCACTGGGCATTGCGTGCCCTCTTAGCACGCGCAGGCCATAGCCTGCTCCTTGGCATACCTCCCCGTGCTTCTCTAAAAGTATGCGCAGGTCTTGCCATGTACCCTGTCGTGCCCTCATGTACGTACAGGCCCTAGTCTGAACCCTGTCGTGCCCTCTTGCAGGTATAGGCCCTAGCCTGAACCCTGTCATGCCCTCTTGCACGCACAGGCCCTAGCTCGAACCCTGGCATGTCTCCTAGCATGCACAGGCCCTTGCCTTAGCCTGAACCCTGGCGTGCCTCCTAGCACACGCGGGCCCTTGCCTTAGCCTTAACCCTGGTGTGCCCCTCTGCACGTGCAGGATCTTGGACTTTGAACCCTGACGTGTCCCCTACACACGCACCTTGCCTTGCCCTGGACCCTGGTGTGCCCCTAGCACACACCCTGCCTGGAACTTTGCCTTGGACCTTGGCATGTTCCCTAACACGCACCCTGTCTCGACCTCTGTCGTGCCTCCTTGCCTGAACCCTGCTGCCTGTTGGATGCCCAGAACCTGCCGATCGCTGCCAGATATTGTAAGCCTGGCGACTGCGGCCTGATGTCCGGAGCTGATGTCTGCAGCCTGATGCCCTGATCCTGTCGATCGTTGCCAGCTGTCTGGAGTCCGATGCCATCGAGCCCTTGCCTGTACCCAGGCGTGCCACCTGGCACGTACCATGCCATGGACCTTGGCGTGCCCATGCACGCACCTTGCTGTGTTTTTCCTGTTATCACGTTTTGCACCTGATGTTACCAAGTTCGCCTTAATGAAGATACCTTGAATTCACGTCTTGTCTGGTTTCCTGCACATCCTTTGTCGTCAGACACTCTCAGTGTCTACCTGAGCCGGCTGTCTGTTTCCAGCAGTCGTGGTGGCTCACCCTCTTGGTCTTGCCCCTGACACTCCCTGTATACGGGGTGGTTCCTCACAAGGTCAGCTCGCCCTAGGTGGGTGGGTGCCACGACCCAGAGGGTCCACTCTAAAGAAAACGACTCAGCGTAAGCTGACTTCGTCACAGAATACTTAGGCCATGGACTTCACTGGTACCTCGGCCACTGTTCTGATGAAGAATCAGACCCGACCCATGTCCTCTGAACTCGCCTGGAAAATTGTGGCCGCCAGAAAAAGAAGACTTCCTTGTCTACTCACAGTCCTCCTCACTGGATCTCCATGTCTTCGTCTTCGGCTCCCGTATCTTGACGGGTGCAGATGTCCGTTTCAAGATGGCGGATCAACGTTGTTAGGAGTGGTGTTATGAATGAGTCACCGGAGGAGAAAACAAAAATACAAGCTAAGTCCAGAAAACCGGAGAGGTTGGTAGCTATCGGATTGCAGACCCCTGATTCTATTCACCACAACTAACAGTAGCCGTGGGGGGTTCCTACGGTGCCCTAGACCCCTCGTCACAGCCGGAGAACTACATAAGCCTAAAGAAAGAAAGGGGAAATCTAAACTGCCCCAGAGCAGACCCCAAAGCAATAGACAGCCCCCAACATGTATTGTCAGTGAAAAACAGATGAAAACACAAACACAGACAGAAAGACAGGCCGAGCAAACGATGGGGCCCAACTAACTAGATAGGACAGGACAGAAAAGATGCTGACTGCAATCCGCAAAAAACCCTACAAAAAAAATTTCCCAACCGTCTGATAGGAAAAAAGGCCCTGAAGTCGCTAGACTTCAAAATCACTATATCAGCACTCAGGTATATTCTGAAAACAGAGCAAAGAGATAAACTGATCAGAGACAAAAATGGAATTCAGCCAGTCCCAACCAGGACTGACTGAATACAAACACTAAGGAAACCAGGCAAAATCTCATGGAATAATAGCAGGGCAAAAACATAGCTTTTAGTAGACAGGAACTAAACTGGAGGCAAGAGCTCAGAGCAGAAAGGATCACCAGCAGCCCTGCAGGGCGTCAGCTGCCTTATATCCACTCAGAAATTCCAGATGTCCAATCACACTCCGCCTGTTCAGATGACAGGTTCTTCCCATCCCAATCAATTTCACTACCTCTCTTCACCAGCAGAGGGAGTTCATCAGACATCAAAGATGAAGGAGAAAATGAACTCACAACAGAGTGGCTTGTACTAAAACTCTGGATTCTGCCAAATAATTGTTTTTTGCAGCCCTGGTAAGAGGGGGCTTAAGAAGGGGGGTACTGTCATGCTCGCCATGGCTGTTATGCCGCATGACCCCTGGAGCAGTGTGCACACGCACCGAACTGTCACACCCGCCTTGTCTGTTATGCCGCATGACCCCTGGAGCAGTGTGCACGCGCACCGAACTGTCTTGCCCGCCATGTCTGGTATGCCGCATGACTCCTGGAGCAGTGTCCACGTGCACCGAACTATCAAGCCCGTTATGTCCTATGCTGCAAGATCCCTGGAGCAGTGTGCACATGCACCTCGTGACTGTTGTGCTGCAAGATGCCTGGAGCAGTGTACACGCGCGCCTCATCTCATGGCTGCCTGCCATTGCCAGTGCGCATATGTGCTTTACCTCATGGCTGCACGTCGCTGCTGTGTGACCGTCCGTCTCTGCTCTGCCTGCAGCTGTCCTCTCTGTGATCCTGGAGACCCTGACCATGTGACCTTTCCTATGGTCCAGCCCAGTATGATCCAGCAATCCTCTCTATGTTCCTCGAGACCCTGACAATTGTGACCTTCTCTATGGTCCAGCAAAGTCTGACCCAGCTATCCTCTCCATGGTCCTGGAGGACTCTACCATGTGGTCCTCTCTATGGTCTTGGAGGACTCGACCATGTGATCCTCTCTATGATCCTGGAGGATCTGAACTGGAAGTCCTCCCCTGGTCGTCACCCGGAAGTACAGGTGCTAATGCCCTATATCGGACTGCTCATTCCTATGGTCGGGGCCTGAGTATCGTGTTGCTTCCCTGCATAGCTGCTTGGTCTGCTCGGTCGCTCCCTATATTCTGTGCCCCTGCACTCTGCCCTGTAGTGCTTCTCTGCATACGCTCTGTGCTTGTACTCTGCCTCTTGTCCCGTGCCTTGTCTAGTGTTGTCTTTTGTGCCATGTTTTGTCCTTGCTATGCTTTGCCTTGTAGTCCTTGCTATGTTCTCTGCTTTTGCCTGTTTTTCGCCATGTATTGTCCTTGCTATTCTTGGACTTGTAGTACTTCCTATGTTCTCTGCCTTTGCCTGTTTCGCCATGTCTGGCCTTTGCTATTCTGAGCCTTGTAGTACTTCCACGTTCTCTGTCTCTGCCTGGTTTTCCTTACTCTGCCCTATGGTGCTCTCTTGCACATTTCCAGGCTAGTCTCAAGGCTCTGCCTTGACCCGGCTCTGGGCTTCGGCCTACACTCCGCTGCTAGTCCTATACTCTCTCTGACCCGGCTCTGTGCTTCTGCCTATGTTCCGCTCCTTGTTCTGTACTTTGCCTAGCCTTACCTTGTTTCTTGCCTTGCCTTGCTTTGTTTCTTCGAGTGCCCTTTGCATGCGCCTGGCCTTCCTAGCCTCCTCTCTGTGCCTCAGCCATGCCCGCCTGCTTGTGCCTCAGCCGTGCTCGTCGGCCAGTGACAGCTGTGTCACCTGTTATGCCTCAGCCGGGTTCGCCACAGTCTTGCCCATCTGTCTGTGCCTCAGCCCGACCAGCTAGCCAGTGCCTCAACCGTGCTCTCTGTGCTTCCTTGCACTCACGCTGTCTCTGCACTGGGCATTGCGTGCCCTCTTAGCATGTGCAGGCCATAGCCTGCTCCTTGGCATACCTCCCTGTGCTTCTCTTAAAGTACGCACAGGTCTTGCCATGTACCCTGTCATGCCCTCTTGCATGTACAGGCCCCAGCCTAAATCCTGTCGTGCCCTCTTGCACGCACAGGCCCTAGCCCAAACACTGGCATGTCTACTAGCACGTGCAGGATCTTGGACTTTGAACCCTGGCGTGTCCCCTACACACACACCGTGTCTTGTACTTTGAACTTTGAACCTTTGCGTGTCCCCTACGCACGCACCTTGCCTTGCACCTTGCCCTGGTGTGCCCCTAGCACGTATCCTGCCTGGAACCTTGCCTTGGACCTTGACGTGTTCCCTAACACGCACACTGTCTCGGCCTCTGTCGTGCCTCCTTGCCTGAACCCTGCTTTGCCTGCAGGATGCCCAGAACTTGTGATCGCTGCCAGAGATCGTAAGCCTGATGACTGCGGCCTGATATCCGGAGCTGATGTCTGCAGCCTGATGCCCTGATTCTGTCAATCTTTGCCAGCTGTCTGGAGTCCGATGCCATTGAGCCCTTGCCTGTACTCAGGCGTGCCACCTGGTACGTACCATGCCATCGACCTTGGCGTGCCCATGCACACACCTTGCTGTTTTTCCTGTTATCACGTTTTGCACCTGATGTTACCCTGAGTTTGCCTTAATGAAGATACCTTGAATTTACATCTCTTCTTGTCTCCTGCACGTACTTTGTCATCAGACACTCTCACTTAGTGTCTACCTGAGCCGGCCGTTTGGTTCCAGCAGTTGTGGTGGCTCACCCCCTTGGTCTTGCCCCTGACACTCCCTGTATAGGGGTGGTTCCTCACAAGGTCAGTTTGCCCTAGGTGGGTGGGTGCCACGACCCAGAGGGTCCAATCTAAAGAAAATGACTCAGCGTAAGCTGACTTCGTCACAGAATACTTAGGTCATGGACTTCGCTGGTACCTCGGCCACTGTTCTGATGAAGAATCAGACCCGGCCCATGTCCTCTGAACTTGCTTGGAAAGTTTTGGCAGCCAGAAAAAGACTTCCTTGTCTACTCACAGTCCTCCCCACTGGATCCCCTTGTCTTCGTCTGCGGCTCCCGTATCTTGACGGGTGCAGGTGTCTGTTTCAAGATGGCGGATCAACGTTGTTAGGAGTAGCTTGTACTAAAACTCTGGATTCTGCCAAAGAATTTTTTTTCCAGCCCCGGTAAGAGGGGGCTTAAGAAGGGGGGTACTGTCATGCCCGCCATGGCTGTTATGCCACATGACCCCTGGAGCATTGTGCCCGCGCACCGAACTGTCATACCCACCATGTCTGTTATGCCGCATGACCCCTGGAGCAGTGTGCACGCGCACCGAACTGTCTTGCCTGCCATGTCTGGTATGCCGCATGACTCCTGGAGCAGTGTCCATGTGCACTGAACTATCATGCCCGTTATGTCTTATGCTGCAAGATCCCTGGAGCAGTGTGCACATGCACCTAATGACTGTTGTGCTGCAAGAAGCCTGGAGCAGTGTGCACGCGCGCCTCATCTCATGGCTGCCTGCCATTGCCAGTGCGCATGTGTGCTTTACCTCATGGCTGCACATCGTTGCTGTGTGGCCGTCCGTCTCTGCTCTGCCTGCAGCTGTCCTCTCTGTGATCCTGGAGACCCTGACCATGTGACCTTTCCTATGGTCCAGCAGTCTGATCCAGCAATCCTCTCTATGTTCCTGGAGACCCTATGTGACCTTCTCTATGGTCCAGCACAGTCTGACCCAGCTATCCTCTCTATGGTCCTGGAGGACTCTACCATGTGGTCCTCTCTACCGTGGACCTTGGCGTGCCCATGCACGCACCTTGCTGTGTTTTTCCTGTTATCACGTTTTGTACCTGATGTTACCCTGAGTTTGCCTTAATGAAGATACCTTGAATTCACATCTTGTCTTGTCTCCTGCATGTCCTTTGTCATCAGACACTCTCACTTAGTGTCTACCTGAGCCGGCCGTCTGGTTCCAGCAGTCATGGTGGCTCACCCCCTTGGTCTTGCCCCTGACACTCCCTGTATAGGGGGTGGTTCCTCACAAGGTCAGCTCGCCCTAGGTGGGTAGGTGCCACGACCCAGAGGGTCCACTCGAAAGAAAACGACTCAGCGTAAGCTGACTTCGTCACAGATATAAAGATAAATGCAGTTTAAAAAACAGTGATGATAATAAAATATATGGAAAAGTGTTTGTTGTGAAGTGTATACACTCATAATAAAGGTTTTCATTAAAATATAGAAATATAAATACGGTAAGTAAATCAGTATTAGGATGTGTAACAAAGAGATATGATAATTTATTAAGGAAATGTAATGAACAATAAACGAAGTGAATAATCGTGAATGAAATTGTTATTAAAAAATCTAATTAAATCCCAGAACCTGAGATACTCTAGTTCCCGGTATATATGGGCTTATACACTGCTCAAAAAAATAAATGGAACACTAAAATACCATTCTGTAGTATGTAAGCCCGAAAGGGCAGGGTCCTCTCTCCCCTCTGTATCAGTCTGTGATTGTTAGTTTGTTTACTGTAAGTGATATCTGTAATCTGTATGTAACCCCTTCTCATGTACAGCACCATGGAACCAATGGTGCTATATAAATAAATAATAATAATAAAATACCACATCCTAGATATCTCTGAATGAAATATTCCAGTTGCAAATTTTTATTCATTGCATAGTGGAATGTGTTCAGAACAAAAAAACATAACAATTATCAATGTAAATCAAACTGAATATCCCATGGAGGTCTGGATTTGGAATGATACCTAAAATTCAAAGTGGAAAATAAAATTACAGGCTGATCCAACTTTAGTGGAAATGTATCATGATAAGGAAAAGATGTTCAGTAGTGTGTGTGGCCTCCACGTGCCTGTATGACCTCCATACAATGCCTGGGCATGCTCCTGATGAGGCGGCAGATGGTCTCCTGAGGGATCTCCTCCCACGCTTGGACTAAAGCATCCTCCAACTCCTGGACAGTCTGTGGTGCAACATGATGGTGGATGGAGCGAGACATGATGTCCCAGATGTGCTCAATTGGATTCAGGTCTGAGGAACGGGCGGGCCAGTACATAGCTTCAATGCCTTCATCTTGCAGGAACTGCTGACACACTCCAGCCACATGAGGTCTGGCATTGTGCTGCATTAGGAGGAACCCAGGGCCAACCGCAGCGGCATATGGTCTCATAAGGGGTCTGAGGTCTCATCTCGGTACCTAATGGCAGTCAGGCTACCTCTGGCGAGCACATGGAGGGCTGTGCAGTCCTCCAAAGAAATGCCACTCCAAACCATTTCTGACCCACTGCCAAACCGGTCATGCTGAAGGATGTTGCAAGCAGCAGATCGCTCTCCACGACGTCTCCAGTCTCTGTCACATCTGTCACATGTGCTCAGTGTGAACATGCTTTCATCTGTGAAGAGCACAGGGTGCCAGAGGCGAATTTCCCAATCCTGGTGTTCTATGGCAAATGCTAAGCATCCTGCATGGTGTTGGGCTGTGAGCACAACCCCATCTGTAGACGTCGGGCACTCAGACCATCCTCATGGAGTTGGTTTCTAACCATTTGTACACACACATGCATAGTTTTGGCTTGCTGGAGGTCATTTTGCAGGGCTCTGGCAGTGCTCCTCCTGTTCCTCCTTGCACAAAGGCAGAGGTAACGATCCTGCTGCTGGGTTGTTGCCCTCCTACGACTCCCTCCACATCTCCTGGTGTACTGGCCTGTCTCCTGGTAGCGCCTCCAGCCTCTGGACACTTCGCTGACAGACACAGCAAACCTTCTTGCCACAGCTCGCATTGATGTGCCATCCTGGATGAGCTGCACTACCTGAGCCACTTGTGTGGGTTGTAGAGTCTGTCTCATGCTACCACGAGTGTGAAAGCACAACCAACATTCAAAAGTGACCAAAACATCAGCTAAAAGCATTGGTACTGAGATGTGGTCTGTGGTCCCCACCTGCAGAACCACTCCTTTACTGAGGGTGTCTTGATAATTGCCAATAATTTCCATCTGTTGTCTATTCCATTTGCACAACAGCATGTGAAATTGATTGTCAATCAGTGTTGCTTCCTAAGTGGACAGTTTGATTTCACAGAAGTTTGATTTACTTGGAGTTATATTCTGTTATTTAACTCTTAGGCTGAGTTCACACGTGGCGTTTTTTTCGCGTTTCCACGGCTGTTTTAACCGCGCGATTTTGCCGCGAAAACGCGAAAAATAAGCATCCCATGCATTCCTATGGGATTCCGCAATGCTGTGCTAATGCTGCGGTTTTTACCGCGGCGGAATCGCTTCGCGGTAAAAAACGCAGCATGCTCATTATTTTGTGGAATCGCGGCGATCCCGCACCCATAGGAATGCATTGTTCCGCTTACTTCCCGCATGTGGCTGTGCACAACATGCGGAAAGTAAGCAGAACATTTGCGGATGGTACCCACGGTCCGGAGGAGAGGAGACTGTCCTCCGGGCTTTGGGTACCATATCCCTGTAAAAAATAGAATTAAAAATAAAAAATATTGTTATTCTCACCCTCCGACATCCCGCGCAGCCTTCTCGCTTCTCTCCACGCTCCGGTCCCAGTAATCCTTTGCGAAAATGCCCGCGATGGCGTCCGATCTCGCGGGATCGCGAAGTCTCGCGGTCATTCGCGAGACATCGCGGGCATTTTCGCAAAGGTTTACTGGGAACGGATGCGCGGGACGTCGGAAGGTAAGAATAACAGTATTTTTTATTTTTTTTTACATTCTATCTTTTACTACTGATGCCGCATAGGCAGCCTCAGTAGTAAAAAGTTGGTCACACTTGTCAAACACTATGTTTGATGAGTGTGACCAACCTGTCAATCAGTTCTCCAAGCGATGCTACAGATCGCTTGGAAAACGCTAGCATTTTGCAAGCTAAATACGCTTGCAAAATGCTAGTTTTTCCGTGGGAAAATCGCGGGAATTTAAAATGTGATTTTCCCGCGGACTGGAATTCCGGAATTCTCGCGGTAATTTCCGCGAGAGTTCCGGTACGTGTGCACTTAGCCTTATAACTTCCTAACGAAAAAAATATTGATATAGTTGATATAGAGGCTACTGCGCAAGCGCCGCCATCGCCGGTGACATTTTGCTGGATGTAATTTTTTTCTAAGCCTCACAATAGCCACAATATTATAGGCATTATCAGCAATAATATCAATGCTATTATATGCATTATGTAATAATAGGGGCAGGTCAGTGAGGGATCAGCGACCTGTCATAAGCCAATATAGATGAATATGTAATCAGAGCACCACATAAAGCCCCGCCCACAGCCCCGCCCAGAGCACGAGAATCTCATTAACTGAAAACTACAAATACAGATTACACAACAGTAAACCAGAGTTGCCCTCATTTATGGTGGACCATTGGAGCTACTATGGATCCTGAGCAGAAGATTAGAGAAAATAATATTGCTCCCCATTTCAGGAGAGATTGTGCAGTAATCTGAATTTCTTAGGATCAGAAACAATGTAATTTATGACGTGGAGTGAATCCATGAAACCAAGGCTGGAGCCAACACATCTCCTGCAGGCGGGAATAAATGTACCGTATTTTCCGCTTTGTAAGACATCCTTTTTTTCCCCCAAATTTGAGGGGAAAATGAGGCAATGAAATCTCGGGAGATGAGATTTCAGGCTGAAATCTCATCTCCTGAGATTTCAGTGCCGAGATTTCCATCTGCGCATGCGCGGCGGCCATTTTCCAGGAAGAAATCCACAGGAAAGCAGGCATGAAGCGGCAGAGACCCCCCACGCTAAATGGGACAGAGCGCGGCGGTGGCGGTAAGAACCGGGGGACAGCGCCGCGGCAGGCAGCACTGGGGGACAGCGCCGCGGCAAGTACTGGACACCCACACGCTGAACGGGACAGAGCGCGGCAGTGGGGGTATGAAGCGGGGGACAGAGCGCGGCAGTGGTGACAAGCACCAGGGACAGAGCACCGCGGTGGCAAGCACTGGGGGACAGAGCACAGCGGTGGTGGCAAGCACCGAGGGACAGCGCCGGGGCAGCAAGCATCAGGGGACAGAGGGCGGCAGCATGCTGCACATCAAAACACCCCCTCATCCCAGCAGCAATGTTCCACTCTGGCCTCCTCCAGCAACACCCCCAGTAAGCAATAATACACATGGATTATAAGATGCACCACCATTTTATTAAAAAAAGTTTTTTCCCTATTTTTCTCCTCAAAATTTGGGGTGCGTCTTATAATCCGGAGCGTCTTATAAAGCGAAAAATACGGTATATTACAGCCCTCAGCCACGCACAGCTTAGAGATCTATCATGGCACAGGCGGAATGTTTGTCCTGGAGATTATCACAATCCTCCTGAAGTTAGTTGGTTTTAATACAAATTGAAAAGTCAGGATAAAGGGAAGCTCTGCTGTTATTGGACAGAAATTCACACTTGGCCTCACTGCACATTTACTGTTGTCCATCATAAAAGGGAATTTTGGCCAGAAAGATTGGACCTGGTCTTGTAGGAACCATGAGACATTCAGCAGCACAGAAGGGAGAGAAGATTCATCCGATAAGATCTCAGGGATCTAGGAAGCCAACAGCATCATTACCCTCCGCTTTCTCTTACAGGCCCAGCATAAGATTTTTCTCCAAGTGATTTTCTATCTTGTCAGCACATTCTACGTACGCTGTCATTTGGCTTTATAGTTTACAGATCTGCTCAGGAAACAACGTCTCCTAATCCCAGGGGGTAGGTGGATCCTCCAGGTTGTAAGTTCTATGGAAAAGGGCTTTCATTGCCCAAAGTCATGTGAACAGTTTTGGGTGGAGGAGGATGTTGTGGTCTAGAGGCAAAATGGTGATCATGGTAATACGGCCGGACTACACCACCGATAAAGCAGCCACAGCCGGTGACTGAGAGGAATCTGTGACTTCTCTGCATTCAGTGGTCACTACTCACCTGGGTAGTCATATGTGGGAATCTGCTCTTTACACCACTCATCATCTCTCACATATGTCTCTGTAGGATTAATATGGGTCAGATCTTCACCCTGAAACAAATACTGTAAAAGTCACAGACAGATGGAGAAGTCCCATCTATGATCAGCTCTAATCCTGCCATCTCCGCCGTTCTCATTACACAAGTATAAAACATATAATACTGGTGGATAAAACACGACTGAGCACAAGACCTTCACAGCCGTCTACACATCATAGGGGAGATCTCCTGACACCTTCTCTCCATCTACCTGATGATCCTGAGGAGCACTGGGATCTTCTTGGTTACAGTCCTGTGGAAGAAGAGGACGGGAACATCTCTCTGGTGTTGTCCTCTTACTGGATAGATCTGGAGGAAACACATACAGGGACTGAATTCATTCTCTACATACAGATAATTATAGGCCGTGTGTATTTAGTCCTGTCTGTTACCTGGTGATGTGAGGGGCTGGGGAACCTCCATTATGACGTTCTTGTACAGATCTCTGTGTCCTTCTAAATACTCCCACTCCTCCATGGAGAAAAAGACAGCGACATCCTGACACCTTATAGGAACCTGACACATACAATGATACCGTCATCCCCCCGATCCCTTCATAGTGTTACTGTATAATGTCCCAGCATTCCCAGCAGTGTCACCTCTCCAGTCAGCAGCTCAATCATCTTGTAGATGAGTTCTAGGATCTTCTGGTCATTGATGTCCTCATGGATCAGGGGGTGAGGTGGAGGCCCCGTGATTGGGCTCAGGGGTCTTCCCCATCCCTCAGACACAGGGTCCTGACAGCGATCACTAGAGGTCTTCTTCACCACTGTGTAATCCTGGTTATGGAGAGACACATTAATAAATCTCACTCCAGACATTTCCAGAGTCCTCACCTCTCCAGTTCTGTCCATCTGTTATTCCCATAGATAAGAATGATGTAATGTGACGTCATCAGAATCTCTCACCTCTCCAGTGAGACGGAAGAGGATCTCTAGGGTGAGGTGTAACATCCTCTCCGCCATCTTGTCTCTGTCCATATCCATCCTTGATGGGTAAATCAGGAATATTCTCTTCTGTAGAAGATCTTCACTGAGAGGATCCGATATTGTAGAGACCTGAATGAGAAGAAGATGATCCGATGTAACACCATAAGAATCCTGTGTAATAATACAATTACTGGAGATAATAAGGGAAACATATGAGGAGATTTATTATCTTACAGGGTTTAGTTTTCTTCCCCGACATCTACTAATAAAACCTATATATTTAGGCCACAGACAACAAGCATTTTCCTCCTCGGAGTCGGCAGCTGAACACGTTCCTCATAGACTCATCTTCCATAACGCTAATTCTCGTCTCATTACCGACACTGGAATCGGCATTAGCAATACTGCAGGAGATATTCATTACACGCGACATGAGAAATAACTCCTTCATGATGAGGACATCTTCATCTTCTACTACGGCTCTAGAGACTGATTTGGCCAGAGTCGGTCACTGCCTCCATCCCCACCGGCCGTCTATATGAAGGTTTCCCGTCTTCCCCGCACTGGAATCTTCTCTCCCGTTAGATCTCAGCTCTGAGTCACACACAGAAGTTTGAGGCTTTTCTGGAAGAACAGGACAGGAGAGATCTGAGGCCGATGTCTCCATGTACAGGGTTTCCCCTCGGGATAAGAGGCTTCTCTATCCCTTTCCCCCAATTAGAGGGGACACCTGTGGATATCAGGGTCTTTACCGGCTGCAGTCCTGGGGGGATTTACTCGGTAACGTGGACGTTGGACAAACGTCACCATCAATTCCCATCAGAGTGAAGGAACATCGCTCCTCTATTCAGCTCTATGGATCCAGGATGAAATCCACTGCGGCCTCTGCAAGAAAAGAGCGAAGTCTGGTGAGACCCCCGAGGCCGGAGATTTCTACAGCTGCTCTGTGCGCACAGGACCTGTGATGAGGTCACAGGAGGGGAGGAGTCAGGGGTCACATGATCAGGGGCCTCAGTGTGTACAGGACTCTGCTGTGCTGGTTGTCATGGTGCTGGATGAGGGGAAGTTTCTGTGTGGGGTCAGGTGGGGTTTACAGGGTGGATGTAGCAGAGCTGCGTGTGTACAAGGTGTACGGAGCGGAGCCGTGTGTGTACAAGGTGTACGGAGCGGAGCCGTGTGTGTACGAGGTGTACAGAGCGGAGCCGTGTGTGTACGAGGTGTACGGAGAGGAGCCGCGTGTGTACGAGGTGTACAGAGCGGAGCCGTGTGTGTACGAGGTGTACGGAGCGGAGCCATGTTTGTATGAGGTGTACGGAGCGGAGCCGCGTGTGTCGAGGTGTACGGAGCGGAGCCGTGTGTGTACGAGGTGTACGGAGCGGAGCCGTGTGTGTATGAGGTGTACGGAGAGGAGCCGCGTGTGTACGAGGTGTACAGAGCGGAGCCGTGTGTGTACGAGGTGTACGGAGCGGAGCCATGTTTGTATGAGGTGTACGGAGCGGAGCCGTGTGTGTACAAGGTGTACGGAGCGGAGCCGTGTGTGTACGAGGTGTACGGAGCGGAGCCGTGTGTGTACAAGGTGTACGGAGCGGAGCCGTGTGTGTACGAGGTGTACGGAGCGGAGCCGTGTGTGTACGAGGTGTACGGAGCGGAGCCGTGTGTGTACGAGGTGTACGGAGGGGAGCCCTGTGTGTACGAGGTGTACGGAGCGGAGCCGTGTGTGTACGGGGTGTACGGAGCGGAGCCCTGTGTGTACGAGGTGTACGGAGCGGAGTCCTGTGTGTACGAGGTGTACGGAGCGGAGCCCTGTGTGTACGAGGAGTACGGAGCGGAGCCCTGTGTGTACGAGGTGTACGGAGCGGAGCCGTGTGTGTACGAGGTGTTTACGGAGCGGAGCAGTGTGTGTACGAGGTGTACGGAGCGGAGCCGTGTGTGTACGAGGTGTACGGAGCGGAGCCCTGTGTGTACGAGGTGTACGGAGCGGAGCCGTGCGTGTACGGAGCGGAGCCATGCGTGTACGAGGTGTACGGAGCGGAGCCGCACGTGTACGAGGTGTACGGAGCGGAGCCGTGTGTGTACGAGGTGTACGGAGCGAAGCCGTGTGTGTACGAGGTGTACGGAGGGGAGCCCTGTGTGTACGAGGTGTACGGAGCGGAGAACGTGTGTGTACGGGGTGTACGGAGCGGAGCCCTGTGTGTACGAGGTGTACAGAGCGGAGTCCTGTGTGTACGAGGTGTACGGAGTGGAGCCCTGTGTATACAAGGTGTACGGAGCGGAGCCCTGTGTGTACGAGGTGTACGGAGCGGAGCCGTGTGTGTACGAGGTGTTTACGGAGCGGAGCCGTGTGTGTACGAAGTGTACGGAGCGGAGCCGTGTGTGTACGAGGTGTACGGAGCAAAGCCCTGTGTGTACGAGGTGTACGGAGCGGAGCCGTGCGTGTAGGGAGCGGAGCCGTGCGTGTACGAGGTGTACGGAGCGGAGCCGCGCATGTACGAGGTGTACGGAGCGGAGCCGTGTGTGTACGAGGTGTACGGAGCGGAGCCCTGTGTGTACGAGGTGTACGGAGCGGAGCCGTGTGTGTACGAGGTGTTTACGGAGCGGAGCCCTGTGTGTACGAGGTGTACGGAGCGGAGCCGTGTGTGTACGAGGTGTACGGAGCGGAGCCCTGTGTGTACGAGGTGTACGGAGCGGAGCAGTGTGTGTACGAGGTGTACGGAGCAGAGCTGCGTGTGTATGAGGTGTACGGAGCGGAGCTGTGTGTGTATGAGGTGTACGGAGCGGAGCCCTGTGTGTACGAGGTGTACGGAGCAGAGTTGTGTGTGTACGAGGTGTACGTAGCGGAGCCCTGTGTGTAAGAGGTGTACGGAGTGGAGCCCTGTGTGTACGAGGTGTACGGAGCAGAGCCGTGTGTGTACGAGGTGTACGGAGTGGAGCCGCATGTGTATGAGGTGTATGGAGCGGAGCCGTGTGTGTACGAGGTGTACGGAGCGGAGTTCTATGTGTACGAGGTGTACAGAGCAGAGCCCTGTGTGTACGAGGTGTATGGAGCGGAGCCGTGTGTGTACGAGGTGTGCGGAGTGGAGCCACGTGTGTACGAGGTGTACGGAGCAGAGCCGTGTGTGTACGAGGTGTACGGAGCGGAGCCGCGTGTGTATGAGGTGTATGGAGCGGAGCCGTGTGTGTACGAGGTGTACGGAGCGGAGTCCTATGTGTACGAGGTATACAGAGCAGAGCCCTGTGTGTACGAGGTGTATGGAGCGGAGCCGTGTGTGTACGAGGTGTGCGGAGTGGAGCCACGTGTGTACGAGGTGTACGGAGCAGAGCCATGTGTGTACGAGGTGCAGACATTCTATGTGACTGCAGACTTCTGAATTCTCACAGTGCTCACTGAACGCTGTCAGGATTCTCTCGTGCCGGTAATTTACATACATAATTTACATACATGCTGACTAGACGTGTGTGGCCTCACTCCATGAAAATGAACAGAGCGGGGCCAGGCACGTCTAGTCGGAATGTGGCCAGAAGTATATAAATCACATACTTGTGCTGACATGATTGTACAACGGCGAGGGAGAATCCTAAGTGTGCAGTGCATTAGTTGTGAGAATTCAGAAGCTGCAATGTCAGGATTCAGCTCTGCAGGTTCCCGTGTCATCACATGGACACGTCACTCATATGTGACTCTCATACTTATGGTCCTGTGACAACGAGCTTCTCTTCCTGCTTCTCTCAGATTCTCACTGAACATTGAGAGCATTAGGGAGAGCAGCTCGTGGGTACAGGACTAAGTGTGCAAGTCGCATGTGTGTGTGTGGGGGGGCGAACCAAATTCTTGCCCCGGGTGCCAGAAAGCCTAGATACGCCTCTGTCGGACACACACGGTAAAACTGCGGTCGCTGGTCTCTCATCTCTCGCACTTATACTAATATTGCTGTAAAAGAGAAATAGCGCAATAGTGCATTATCCGGTGTGCAGATAACAATTGCAAGTAATACACTCGCCAAATGGAGATTTGTAACCGGCAATGGAGGATTCGCTGCTGCAGAACCACAGATCCACGAGGGGCCAACATAGAAGATTCAGGACAGGAAAAATGTGATCAGTCAATCCGCGCTGCGAATCACGAAAAACTCGGATTATTAATACAGTGGACTTTATTCTATGCGTTTCAGAGTCTCACAGAACTCCTTCCTCAGTGATTCACAGCGTGGATTGACTGACCACATTTCTCCTATCCTGCACTTATACTGATAACTAGTGTTGAGCATTCCGATACCGCAAGTATCGGGTATCGGCCGATACTTGCTGTATCGGAATTCCGATACCGACTTCCGATATTTTTTCAATATCGGAATTCGGCATCGGAATCGGAAGTTCAAAGTTGATTGACAGCCTGACGTCATCATGATGCGCGGTGTGTGCGCATCATGATGCGCCGTCATTTCGGGCTTTCCGGGGGTCTCTGCCGGCCTGCCGGGGGGCTGTGTGGACTGCCCGGGGTCTGTACCGGCCTGCCGGGGGGCTGTGCCGGCCTGCCGGTGGTCTGTGCACCCTGTGGGGGTCTGTACCAGCCTGCCGGGGGGCTGTGCCGGCCTGCCGGTGGTCTGTGCACCCTGTGGGGGTCTGTACCGGCCTGCCGGGGGGCTGTGCCGGCCTGCCGGTGGTCTGTGCACCCTGTGGGGGTCTGTACCGGCCTGCCGGGGGGCTGTGCCGGCCTGCCGGGGGGCTGTGCTGATGTCCGGGGGTCTGTGCAAGCATCGTCCGATGGGATTACAAGTCCCATCTGGCGATGCCTGCTACCATGACAGTGATTGACACATTAGCCAATGATGGGACAGTAGTAGTCCCATCATCCGGCTAATGTGTTAAATGTTAAAAAAAAAAATACTACATACATACTACATACATACTACATGCATACTACATATATACTACATACATACTACATACATGCTACATACATACTGCATGCTACATACATACTACATACATACTACATACATACTACATGCATGCTACATGCATGCTACATAGATACTACATACATACTACATGCATGCTACATGCATGCTACATGCATGCTACATACATACTACATGCATGCTACATACATACCACATGCATGCTACATACATACCACATACATACTACATACCTACTACATACATACTACATGCTACATATATACTACATGCATGCTACATACATACTACATGCTACATACATACCACATACATACTACATACATGCTACATGCTACATACATACTACATACATACTACATACATACTACATACATACTACATGCATGCTACATACATACTACATACATACTACATGCATGCTACATACATGCTACATACATACTACATGCTACATACATACCACATACATACCACATACATACTACATACATACTACATACATGCTACATACATACTACATATATACTACATGCATGCTACATACATACTACATGCTACATACATACCACATACATACTACATACATGCTACATGCTACATACATACTACATATATACTACATGCATGCTACATACATGCTACATATATACTACATGCATGCTACATACATACTGCATGCTACATGCATGCTACATCATACTACATACATACTACATGCTACATACATACCACATATATACTACATACATACAATACATTCATACAATACATACATAGACATACAGTACATATAACATAGAGTAACATACTTACCAATACTTGTCACATTGTTCCCCGAAGCCATTGTCTTTTCCGGAATAAATATTAACATAACAAACCACAAAAATACTCACCCACGATCCGAAGCAGTCCACGAGTGTGTCCCACGACGATCTTGGGTAGAGAACTGCAGCATTGGTAAGTAAAAAAAAGTATGGTAAGTAGTATGTATGTAGCATGCATGTAGCATGCAGTATGTATGTAGCATGCATGTAGTATATATGTAGTATGTATGTGGTATGTATGTAGCATGTAGTATGTATGTAGCATGCATGTAGTATGTATGTAGTATGTATGTAGCATGTAGTATGTAGCATGCATGTAGTATATATGTAGTATGTATGTAGCATGTAGTATGTATGTAGCATGCATGTAGTATATATGTAGTATGTATGTAGCATGTAGTATGTATGTAGCATGCATGTAGTATATATGTAGTATGTATCATGTAGTATGTATGTAGCATGCATGTAGTATGTATGTGGTATGTATGTAGCATGCATGTAGTATGTATGTAGTATATATGTGGTATGTATGTAGCATGTAGTATGTATGTAGCATGCAGTATGTATGTAGCATGCATGTAGTATATATGTAGTATGTATGTAGTATATATGCAGTATGTATGTTGCATGTAGTATTTATGTAGTATGAATGTAGCATGTATGTAGTATGCATGTTGTATGTATGTAGCATGTATGTAGCATGTAATTTTTTTTTTTTTTTTTTTTACATTCAACACATTAGCCGGATGATGGGACTACTACTGTCCCATCATTGGCTAATGTGTCAATCACTGTCATGGTAGCAGGCATCGCCCGATGGGACTTGTAGTCCCATCGGACGATGCCTGCACAGACCCCCGAAGCCTGCACAGACCACCGGCAGGCCGGCACAGCCCCCCGGCAGGCCGGCACAGCCCCCCGGAGCCTGCACAGCCCCCCGGCAGGCCGGCACAGCCCCCCGGCAGGCCGGCACAGCCCACCGGAGCCTGCACAGACCACCGGCAGGCCGGCACAGCCCCCCGGCAGGCCGGCACAGACCACCGGAGCCTGCACAGACCCCCTGGCAGGCCGGCACAGCCCCCCGAAAGGCCCGTACAGACCCCAGAGAGGCTGTACAAGGCAAAAACAGGGTTTTTCTTATTCCGATACCGGAAGTCCCATAGACTTGACTGGGACTTCCGGTATCGGAATCGGCGATACCGATACTTTTTTTAAAGATCGGCCGATCCATTCCGATCCGATACTTTGAAGTATCGGACGGTATCGCTCAACTCTACTGATAACATAAGATGGAGTCAGACGAACCCTCCTACAAAACGTGAGAACAAAGTCATTACTACAGGACTGTGTGAGAAAGGGATTTATTCTACAAGAAACGCTGGGGCCACAAATGAGAGAATCCGGGCCCCGTGGCTGGATACTCCGGGCCCCCAGCATGTTAGGACCAGACGGGTCTTTGTCCCTGGAGCTTCTCTACTCGGGATAATGAGACTCTGATCTTGGTCATCCGTATGGATAATGGAAATGAAATTACAAAGCTTCTCATAGACTTTCCATGTTACACACAGACGGCTCATGTACAGCACACGGACGGCACATGTACAGCACACGGATGGCACATGTACAGCACACGGACGGCACATGTACAGCACACGGACGGCTCATGTACAGCACACAGACGGCTCATGTACAGCACACGGACGGCACATGTACAGCACACGGACGGCTCATGTACAGCACACGGACGGCACATGTACAGCACACGGACGGCACATGTACAGCACACGGACGGCACATGTACAGCACACGGACGGCACATGTACAGCACACGGACGGCTCATGTACAGCACACGGACGGCACATCTACAGCACACGGACGGCACATCTACAGCACACGGACGGCTCATGTACAGCACACGGACGGCACATGTACAGCACACGGACGGCACATGTACAGCACACGGACGGCACATGTACAGCACACGGACGGCACATGTACAGCACACGGACGCTCATGTACAGCACACGGACGGCTCATGTACAGCACACGGACGGCTCATGTACAGCACACGGACGGCTCATGTACAGCACACGGACGGCACATGTACAGCACACGGACGGCACATGTACAGCACACGGACGGCACATGTACAGCACACGGACGGCACATCTACAGCACATGGATGGCACACGTACAGCACACGGACGGCACATGTACGGCACACGGACGGCACATGTACAGCACACGGACGGCACATGGACGGCACATGTACAGCACACGGACGGCACATGGACGGCACATGTACAGCACACGGACGGCACATGTACAGCACACGGACGGCACATGTACAGCACACGGACGGCACATGTACAGCACACGGACGGCACATGGACGGCACATGTACAGCACACGGACGGCACATGTACGGCACACGGACAGCACACGTACAGCACACGGACTGCACACGTACAGCACACGGACGGCACGTTTACACGGACTCATAGACTTGTATTGGCCCTTTGTCATCTGTGATGCTGGGAAAACACGGACATGAGAGGAGCACCGTATGTCAAATAGGGGACACGTGGCATCTGTGAAAAACATGACAGGTCGTGTGAAGGGGCCGTACAGTCACATAATAGAAAACATTAGCAGAATTGCCGTCTTTATCGACATCCTACCTCACAAACAGCAGAATAAAAAGAGATTAATAACAAGTCCTACATGTCCCCCAAACTACTCTGCTAAATCTCCTCTGGCTCCGTGGCCAGTGGTTCGGGGGCCCTGATGGTTATTATTCATTTTGCAGCTATAATATAAGGTGAAGCCACAAGACCCCTGCAGACCAGTGCTGAGACTGATGGAGACCCCCGGAGCCACAAGACCACTGCAGCCCAGTGCTGAGACTGACGGAGACCCCCGGAGCCACAAGACCACTTCAGCCCAGTGCTGAGACTGGCAGAGACCCCCGGAGCCACAAGACCACTGCAGCCCAGTGCTAAGACTGACGGAGACCCCCTGGAGCCACAAGACCCCTGCAGCCCAGTGCTAAGACTGATGGAGACCCCTGGAGCCACAAGACCACTGCAGCCCAGTGCTAAGACTGACGGAGACCCCCGAAGCCACAAGACCCCAGCAGCCTAGTGCTAAAACTGACAGAGACCCCAGTAGCCACAAGACCTCTGCAGCCCAGTGCTAAGACTGATGGAGACCCCTGGAGCCACAAGACCCCTGCAGCCCAGTGCTAAAACTGACAGAGACCCCAGGAGCCACAAGACCTCTGCAGCCCAGTGCTGAGACTGACGGAGATCCCCGGTGCCACAAGACCCCTGCAGCCCAGTGCTAAAACTGACAGAGACCCCCGGAGCCACAAGACCACTTCAGCCCAGTACTGAGACTGATGGAGATCCACGGTGCCACAAGACCCCTGCAGCCCAGTGCTGAGACTGGCAGAGACCCCCGGAGCCACAAGACCCCTGCAGCCCAGTGCTAAAACTGACAGAGACCCCAGGAGCCACAAGACCACTGCAGCCCAGTGCTGAGACTGGCAGAGACCCCCGGAGCATCGGTGCTGGAGCCGCGGGGAATTTATCAGTTCATGCTAATTATTTTTACATTCTCAGAAATCCCCTGTAGTGTCTGTTCACACCCACCATTGTTGCTGTGGATTTATGTACAGTGTTGGCAGGAAATATTCTGCTTTTTTGCAGCCTTTTCACTTGCATTTTTGTGCCCCATTCAGCTGCAGAAACGCTGAAAGACAACACCAACAGATTTATAAAAAAAGTGTCTTCTGGCTGATGTCCGTGTCTGCCTGGTGTCCGTGTCTGCCCGGTGTCCATGTCAGGCCGGTGTCCATGTCTGGCCAGTGTCCATGTCTGGTCGGTGTCCATGTCTGGTCGGTGTCCATGTCTGGTCGGTGTCTGTGTCTGGCCGATGTCCATGTCTGCCTGGTGACCGTGTCTGGCCGTGTCCGTGTCTGGCTGCTGTCCCTGTCTGTCTGCTGTCTGTGCCTGGCCAGTGTCTGGCCAGTGTCCGTGTCTGGCCGGTGTCTGTGTCTGGCCGGTGTCCGTGTCTGGCCGGTGTCCGTGTCTGGCTGCTGTCTATATCTGACAGGTGTCCGTGTCTGCCTGGTGTCCGTGTCTGGCCGGCGTCTGTGTCTGACCGGTGTCCTTGTCTGCCCAGTGTCCATGTCTGCTTGGTGTCCGTGTCTGGCCTGTGTCTGGCTGGTGTCCGTGTCTGGCTGCTGTCCCTGTCTGACCGGTGTCCTTGTCTGCCCGATGTCCATGCCTGGCTGGTGTCCATGTCTGGCCGGTGTCCATGTCTGACCGGTGTCCGTGTCTGGCCGGTGTCTGTGTCTGGCTGGTGTCTGTGTCTGGCTGCTGCACCTGTCTGGCCAGTGTCCATGTCTGTCTGCTGTCTGTGCCTGGCCAGTGTCTGTGTCTGTTCGGTGTCCGTGTCTGGCTTCTGTCCGTGTCTGGCTGGAAACCGTGTCTGGCTGGTGTCTGTGTCTGCCCGGTGTCTGTATCTGACCAGTGTCCATGTCTGCCCACTGTCCATCTCTGCCCGCTGTCCATGTCTGACCGGTGTCCGTATCTGGCCAGTGTCCGTGTCTGGCCGGTGTCCGTGTCTGGCCGGTGTTCGTGTCTGGCCGGTGTTCGTGTCTGGCCGGTGTCCGTGTCTGGCCGGTGTCCGTGTCTGCCCGGTGTCCGTGTCTGCCTGGCGTCCGTGTCTGTTCGGCGTCCGTGTCTGCCCGGCGTCCGTGTCTGCCCGGTGTCCGTGTCTGCCCTGTGTCCGTGTCTGGCTGGTGTCCGTGTCTGGCCGGTGTCCATGTCTGGCCGGTGTCCGTGTCTGGCCGGTGTCCATGTCTGGCCGGTGTCCGTGTCTGGCTGCTGCACTGGGACAGTGCGGAATAGTATAGTAGACAGCACTATTCCACACAATAGGATAGTAAGCCCTGTTCACACTGCGCTTCTGCAGTGCGTCCGGGGGCTCTGCCTGAATCCCCCTAAAATAGGAATCACATAAATCCCCGTTGGGGTCACAGACGGCACTGACACCAGCAGAGGTCAAATGAATTTGTTTTTTTTCTGAAATTGACTGATTTATTCCCTTAGGCCAGGTGCACACGATCAGGAATTGGCAGCGCTTTGGACGCAGCACATGTCCGCTGCCAGCTACTGAACACAGGTGACTCCACATGTGATCACTGAACCGTGTGGATTCACCGCGTCCAATACATTGTAGGGTGAGATCTATCGCGTCTCTGCAAATAAACAGACATGCTGCGATCTGGAAAGACGCGCCGCATGTCCGTCTCTAAAGATAGGGAATTTAGATTGTGAGCCTCATTGGGGACAACGCCACTAATGTCTGTAAAGTGCTGTGGAATTAATAGCACTATATAAATGAGTAAATATAAATATATAAATTGCGGGGGTTCTTGCCTTTCACAAAATGTCGGCAGAGCCCCCGCAGCACCGTACACCCACAGCGGCGCGCCACACATTCAAATGACTCTCATCCCAGCCTGTGGCCTGCAGCAATGCTCCCCTCTTGGCTCCTCCAGCAGTGTCCCTGAGTGTTATAATAATTGTAATAAAGTTCTTTCTTTTATGTGCATGTATATATATATATATACGTATGTGTGTATGAGTATGTGTATATATATATATATATATAATATACACATGATTGCATTCTTATGCTTTGATTGAAACTCCTTTCAGCTGGTGTAATGAGAAGACATGGGTGTAATGCTTAGTTTGCTATCCTTGTCTTGCATGCAAATAAAATGTCATACTTCTCTGGTAACATAGATAAGGATTGCTAGCAGCTAAGCATATTTCAATGTATGTACTATTTTGCAAACGTAGTATTTTGAACGCCCTCCTCTTTTCTTATTTAAACTCTTTGAATTTGTATAGAGTCAGAAAGATGACTGCTCACATATGGTGTGGCTGTCATTCTGCCTCCATGCCGGCATGATCAATAAAGAAACATCTTACTTATTCAGGTCTGGAAGATTTCTAATTGGAAGACTAAAACTCCACTGACATTACTGAGATCTCACTGTAAAGACCTTATTTTGCGGCCTCCAGTCATTCAGCAGAGTATGGGGGTCTGGCACTGTGGGGGCTCTTGTTATCACCGCCTCGCTTACAGATGGGGGCGCCCTCCCTACTGGAAACAAGGCTGTGTTACAAGGTGAGCTGGACAGAGTATAATCACCCCTTTTATCAATCCCACATCTGCAGGTCATGAGGACCACAAAGATTCTGGGTATGTGGTCAATTCCTCCTCTAATTCTAGGAAAGGATCAGCATTTCTCACTCGTTCCCCTGCCTCGCTGCAGGTGGACACTGGGTTTAGAAATGGTGTTCCACTTTAGTACTTGTGACCATGCCTGCAGTCTGGCATTGTAGAATGAGCCATCGCCCAAATCCTCCCATTGTTACTTTCCTTACACTCTTCAACAAAATCACCAAGGAATTTCCATGATGTACCTTTACATCTGGAGAGGGAAACATGTGGCACAGAACCTCTAAAAAGCAAAAAACAACAATGTAATTAGTTCTGCAAGTTTAAAACTGATGACACATTTCCCTTCATGATCCCAGTATAGAGTGTCCAAGAACAATCTAGAGCATGGAAATTCTCATATTTTACATCAGGACCCCTAAAATACCTGTAGTACATGGTGCAGTGTAGTTCTTCTGGTGTGTGAACATCTACATTTGTATACCTTTATCTATTGCTTCCTTGATGAAGGACTCAGTAACTAAGGATGGTCCTGCAGTTATTAGATCTAGACTGTAATAATATCTGGATTCTCCATACCCCTGGAGCACCATTGTCTCAGTCATGGATGTTACCTATAGTCCGGCAGCAGTAGGAATTATTCCCAGGCTCAGGGCTTGCATCATATCCCTCCCACACAGTTGATAATATAATTTGTGCAACTGCACTTTTAACTGTGCTGAGGGCCCGGTATCTCCACAGGCGTAGACAATGGTTCTCTGTGTCTTACCACTTGCTCCTTTTACCACTATGCAGGCAGCAGACAGTTCAATAGTAGGTATCTCTTCTAGTCCAGTCAAAATACGGAAAAAAAAATCCTTTACCCTGAGCAAATTCCAAGAAAGCGTTTTATTGTTTTTTTTGGTAGTATTACATGTAGGGAAAAACATACTAAAAGTTTACCAAGATAGGGTTACCACCAAGGGTCCAAATGTGACATCAAAGAATATGGCCGCCAAAGCTGTAAAATGTTAAATGCGACTCGCCTTTCAGTGTCTATCATATTTCTTTTACAATTACTACTATTATTATATTTATTATTTAACGATTTATTTATCCTCTTTTACAGAGCTGAGAATGATGGAAAGTCAAGAAACTTGCCCCTTATGCAGCCATGAAGTAGAAGATGACGGAGAAAGAGTGGTGATTGGTGCAAAAGGAGCTGAAGGGATCAATAAAGCCAGTATTGAGAGGGGCGTTAGCACTGTGGTAGCTGCTGGAGCAGTGGTGCACAAGAGATGTCGTATGAACTACATAAACAAGAAGCAAATAGACTTGCATAAGAAAGCTACTTCCGTTCATCGTTCACCTGCCAAGAGAGGTACTCAGGTGTCTACTGGATCCTATGATAGCACGACGCAGTGTTTGTTTTGTGGACATGAAGTGGTGAAGACAAGATCTAGTAGTGATTTCGATGACTATAGCTTTGTTAAAACGGATGGATTTGTAAGGTCCATCTTGTCACATTGCAAACAGCATAATGATGACTGGGCAATCACCATTCAAGGGAGAATCGCGTACTTTGGGAAGGACTTACATGCTGCAGACTGTCTGTATCATCGTTCATGTGACATTAACTTTCGGACAAATTACGGAATTCCTATGCGTCATGGTGGTGGATCTACTACAAAGAAACCGCGGAAGGTAGGGAGGCCGATGAACATGGACCAAGAGCAAGCGTTCTTGAGAATGTGTGCATTTCTCGAGGACAATGATGAAGAGCAACTGACTGTCACAGATCTTGCAAAGACAATGACGGAGTATCTTGTAGAAGGAGACAGTGCTGCCTATAGTAATAAATGACTGAGGTATAGGCTGGAGGAGAGGTATGGCGATTCGCTATTCATAGCAGAGTGTGAAGGGTTGCCTAACATTGTAACGTCCCGTGAAAAGACCAGAATAATCCTGAGGGACTATTTACGTAGTCAGGATACGGATGAAGAAGCCCAGAAGAGAGCCATCATAGAGACTGCGGCCAAACTAATCAAGAGCGATATCAAGTCTAAGATCCCATCTTCAACCGTTGAATATCCAAAGACTTCTTCACTTGAATGTCAGTCTGCCTTAGATTATCTCCTCCTGAGTTTGCTTTGCTTGCTTGAAACCCTCTTCGTTGGAAAGGACATTCACAGGAAGGTCGCAAGCATTGGACAATCAGTTGTTCAGGCTGTACGTCCCAGGGCTATAGTAGCTCCATTGCAGCTTGGGTTAGCAGTCCAGCTCCATCATCATTTCAGGTCTCGATTTCTTGTAGACAGTCTCTCAGCCAAGGGATATTGTTCATCATATTCGGAAGTTCAGCGATTCGAGGAAAACGCTGCCACTTCTGTTGGCCAGGATGTACTCGGTGGTACCATAGACAGACTGGATACGGCACTGCTGTTCGCTGCGGAAAACGTCGATCATAATATCATCACGTTAGATGGGAAGGGGACTTTCCACGGCATGGGGATGGTAGCTACTGACTCCAGGAAGGAAGGTCAGTCGCACTGTTCTCAGACGGAAGACTGCTGACTTGGAGATAGTTGAACAAAGCAGAGTTGATGTAAGGGAATACCGTTTTGCAAAACACACTCGCCGAAACATAAAATTCAAGCCCTTGCCATTTCTCGACACCATTGACCATCGTGTTGATGTATTGTGGGAGATGTCTTTATGCTTCAAACAGCCTGCACCGAGCTGGAATGGAATGATGCACATGCTACATAAAGACTGTGATCATCCGGTGTCGTCTTCGGTAATCTTCCTGCCCATTATTGACATGTATTCCGGAGACAAATCATGCATCTTCTCTACTCTTGAGTATCTGTGTAACCTTGCTAATAAACACCGATCCGCTGCAGTTGTTACATTCGATCAGCTACTCTACTGGAAAGCGTCAGAAATCAAACACGAGGTGCCTGAAGACAGCCCGGTTCGAGATGTTGCCTGATGCTCGGGAGCTTCCACACATTGATGAATCTTATGGGTGCCATAGGAACGTTGATAGATGGAGTGGAATCAAAGAGATCTTGGGAACAATTTACGGTGACAATGCTGTGCAACACATCATGACTGGAAAGGCAGTTCAGCGTGCAGTTTGTGGCCATCTCCTCCTTGATCAGTGTCTTACTCAGCAAGTTGCAGACAAAGTACTTTGCGACCATCCTGGTTTTGCAGACCTGTTGCAAGAACTTGAGCAGTTGTATGCTCAGACACAGACAGGGGAGAGTGACTTGAATTCGGTCATCACTTCTACCTGCCTTAGTGAAATTGTCCACCTCTTGTCCACCAAAAGAAATGGATTATCTGCTCACTCTCGCACCAGTAAACTATGGCTGAATTACCAACAGATGGTTGGAATTGCAAGGGAGCTTATCAAGGCCGATCGTACAGGATCCTGGCTGATGCACCTTCATGCTGTAGCCGAATGTTTGCCCATATTTGCAGCTGCTGTGCATGGGAACTATGTGAAGGCCGCCTACCTTTACCTCCAGTCTATGACCACTTTGGAAGATGATATGCCATCAGTCTTCCATAGATTTATGAATGGCTTGCATGTTGTAAGGCGGACTGATCAGTACTGGGCAGGCCTGGGTTGCGACCTAGTCATCGAGCAAGCTCTGATGCGCTCCCTAAAAACTGCAGGAGGACTCAGCAGAGGAAGTGGAATGTCCCAACATCAGAGGGCCTTATGGACTCTGTCTGTGTCAGTGTCCTCTTCCTACAGTGATGCAATGCAGGGTTTCACTCGCCAGAGCTTTGTCACCAGTGAACACCACAAGGAGGCAAGAATGTCAAGGATGAGAAGAGATCGTGAAGACCTGGAGAAAATTGCAGAAAAACTCGAGACCTTTTCAACTTTCTCTGATGAAGTGTCTCTTCGCAACATTATCACCGCTGTCAATGCAAATAAGGATGTGAATGTCCATAACCTGTTCACCATTGGCAGAGAAATAGTGGCAACAATGGAGGGTCAATCACTGTTTTCAGTTAAGTACAAGCGGTCAATGAAAGCCAAGACCCTGGCATCCAGTGAGGCTATTGACATTGCTAAGGACAAAACAATAGACCCCGCTCTTTTGTTCCAAAGGTTTCTTGTGGTGTCTCAAACTGCTGATCTTTCCCTTGATGAGGTGATGGCCTATGAACTTTCACCATACCCACCATCCCTCTTTGAGGCAAAACATCTCTTACGCAAACCAAACAAAGCACAACTTATGGCTGCTATAAAAGAACAGAGTTCAGATGACGCAGTACTCAAGGATGTACCAGAAGTGGAACATTATGTTCTTGACGGAGGTTCTCTCCTCCATCGACTGAAGTGGTCAGAAGGAAAGACATATTGTTCATTCGCTGAAGACTCTGCATCTTTCACACTAAAGCACTATGGTAAGGCTATGATAGTATTTGATGGTTACATTGGAGGACCAAACACTAAGGACATTACCCATCAGCGACGGCGCAAAAAACGAACAAGTAACAAAGTGAACATTGCTGAAGGAACGAAATTTGTCGGGAAAAAGGAGGACTTCCTTTCAAATGTGGAGAACAAACAGTCTCTTATCAATCTCGTTTCACAGCGCATGAATGACAGAGGTTGCCACGTAATACAATCAGAGGGGGATGCAGATGTGGCGATTGTTAAGGCAGCAGTGTCAATGTCATCCAACAAAAGTACGAGTCTCATTGGCGAAGATACAGATCTTTTGGTGTTGTTACTTCATCACGCGTCAACCATTGATGGCAACAAGCTTTTTTTCTACTCGGATAAAGGAAGTCCTGCAACAGTATACGACATTAAGGAAATTAAGAAGTTCCTGAGAAACCATGTGTGCAGCTGTCTTCTGTTCCTTCATGCATTCACGGGTTGCAATACCACTTCCGCGGTTTTTGGAATCGGAAAAAAACTCGGTCTACACAAGGTTTTGAAGGGAGACTCTGTCTTAAATAGCTGTGCTAAAATCTTTTCCACACCTAACAAAAACAGAGCTGAGATTGAAGACGCTGGGTGTAAAGCGATGGTGGCATTGTTTGGGGGCAAACCTGGAGACAAACTGTCTGCAATGAGGTATTCTACTCTCTGCAAAAAAGTTGGTTCAGCCAAAATCTTTGTTACACCTGAACTACTGCCACCGACCTCCTCTGCAACGAAGTATCATGCCCTTTGGAGTTACCTCCAAGTGATGCTTTGGATGAACAATGGTGAGGCCATGGACACTACTGAATGGGGATGGGAATTGCAGAACAACAGTCTAGTTCCAGTGATGATGGATACTTCACCCGCGCCAGAAACACTTCTGAAAATAATTCACTGCAATTGTTCTCGTGGTTGTAGTACTCTTCGGTGCACTTGCAAAAGACACGGACTTACCTGTTCACGGGTATGCGAACCATGTCAAGAAGGGCATTGTGACAATATGAGTGAGAAAGCAGTGTCTGATGATGAAAATAGTGACTATTGACCTGACACGCTTATTCAGTGATGAAGTAGGTCTTAAAATGCACTGTGTATTAATTCTATAATTTCTAGAAATGTACATATATGTCATGACGTGATTGATGACGTCATGACCTCGCCTGTCCATGTAGTTAGTATAAAACTTTGTATAAAAATTGTTATATGAAAATATATAGTATACAAAATGCAAACTCTTCTGTAACCTAAAGCTACAGCTTTGAAATAGGGAAATATTCGTTATTTTTAGTGCGATGGCTGTCATCGTCTTATGACATCATAGTTAGGACCTTTGTGGTGATCAATTTTTGGAAAACTTTTAATATGTTGTTCCCCACATATAATAGTAATAAAAAAATCATAAAACGCTTTCTTGGAATTTGTTCCGGGTCAAACCGTATCTTGACTGGACTATTCTGGATGTATTAAGGTTCTAGTGCTCCTGAATCAACAAGAAAAGTGACCTCATGGCTTCCCACGAGGACGGTTACTTCTGGAAATACAGTGTTTTATAAATGTATTTCTACTTTAGTCAAATTAAATTTTTCCTCTCATTACACATTTCTTGTACCAAATTTTCACATTTTATCAAAGTAAGTTTTATCATCAAATACAACCCATCTGTCAGGGGACACCCTCAGCTCTTCTAGTGGTCCCTTCTTATCTTAAAGCCACAAACAACCACATTCCAAAACATTTCTCATGTTCACAGCTTATCTCCCCACCTCAGGACTGTTTGCTCTGGGTGGTACCTTCTCCTAGTTTTTCAAGATTAAAAAAACATTGTCAGGGATCTACAATGTTTACTCTCTATTTGTTATAATATGTAAGAGTTAGGCCTATAAGTTACCAATAAGGACACATTGCACATCTGATCTGAAGACTGTTCTCTCTGGGTACCCGATGAGAAAGGACCATAGAATCATAGAATCGTAGAGTTGGAAGGGACCTCCTGGGCCATCTGGTCCAACCCCCTGCTCAAAGCAGGATTCGCTAAATCATCCCAGTCAGATGTCTGTCCAGCCTCTGTTTGAAGACTTCCATTGAAGGAGAACTCACCACTTCTCGTGGCAGCCTGTTCCACTCATTGATCACTCTAACTGTCAAAAAGTTTTTTCTAATATCTAATCTGTGTCTCCTCCCATTCAGTTTCATCCCATTGCTTCTAGTCTTTCCTTGTGCAAATGAGAATAAAGTTGAGCCTTCTACAATGTGACAGCCCTTTAGATATTTGTAGACAGCAATTAAGTCTCCTCTCAGTCTTCTCTTTTGCAAACTAAACATTCCCAAATCCTGCAACCTTTCCTCATAAGACAGGGTTTGCAGACCGGTCACCATTCTGGTCGCTCTTTTCTGAACTTGCTCCAGTTTGTTGATGTCTTTTTTAAAATGTGGTGCCCAAAACTGGACACAATATTCCAGATGAGGTCTGACCAAAGAGGAGTAGAGGGAAATAATGACTTCACGTGATCTAGACTGTATGCTTCTGTTAATACATCCTAGAACTGCATTTGCCTTTTTTGCTGCTGCAAATATATCCAGTGTCATTCCAGGGATACCCTCTTCGTACAATCTTAATAACTTTCCAGCCATCAGATGAAATGGTCAATAACAATTCTGCCTTACAATGAGGACAAGACATTAAAATATAGCTATGGGACAAAGTCCCATAAGGATGTTACATAAAATTCTTAAACACAAAAGATAAACAAGATGAGGACTATACACAATATAAACCCTGGAGCACAATGGATTTCTAACCACTTATAAGAAGTCTGACAGATATCAGTGAAATTCATATGTCAACAAGAAGACAATAAACCAATAGCAACAATTCAATTACTGCTACTAATATCCAGGATCTAAATAATCCTCACTGATTACACCATGTCCTAGATATTCACCAGCTTGTATCTCTATATCTTGCCTCCTCCACATAATGAAGGCCTGTAAGGGACGAGTGTGACAACACAGTGTAACAATAACAAAGTTCCCCAAGGACTATGGTCACTGATATGACAAAGATACATATGCTCACAAGGACTTCTGACTAGTGTAACAGTACAAACACACAACAATCTTCACAGTTACGGACTGGACATACACACATACGCAGAGACTTATAAGACAAGAGAGTAAAGTTCCCTCGTACTCCTAGACCTGAAGTGCTGAGATACAGTCCAATGACACCGCCTCTTTATATCCAGAGACGTTCCCGTTCTTAATATCAGGTATTCAGAGCACCACCGGCGCGGACTCTCCTCAGTGATCGTTATAAGATCTTAATCTGACTTTGTGTCCACTTTTTAAATGAGGAGGGTTCAGTCACTCTGTGTTATTAAAAGAAAAACATATAACAAAACACCATAGAATATTCTCTATGGGAATCAGGTGGCGTGTACCTAGGTGATTTATACCACTATAATAACCTATGATTTGTCTCCAGTTCACAGGTGACTGTCAACCACGCCTACTGGACTCCCTTATACACTCACTCAGGATTTTATATTCCAATCCTCATACATTCACTCAAGAGATTATTCAAGTAGTCTCATGTGTAACATAAAACATATATTTATGGCATTTTAGTTCTATGTAGTTTTAAAAGACAGACAAAACAGCACACTTACCAGAAAACAACATTCAACAAAGTACAGAAGACTTTACAGAATACCGGCAAAAATTCATCTTATACTGGGTTCTATTTTAGGTTAATCCAGCGGATTCCTTAATCCGACGAGAATCTCCCTCGATTCTCCCATCTAGATCAATTTAACGTGCACACGGAGTTGCCTTCTCACACTGGCTTTGTACCCATTCTACAGAATTTTTTACAAGAACAAACCCCATTCCTATGGAGCTTCGCAACTTACAGGAGTTATTATAACTCCAATTGCATGTAAACAACTTCCAACTTACAGGAGCCTCTCACAAACCCCAATTGGAAAAGTCCACAATCACAGTCCCCATTCAATTCCCAGAATAACATTCATACTGGATTAACAAGGTTACTGAATATAATGAAAATTATTAAATGTTCTTACCTGTATTCAGATACAGACAATTCCCAGAGATCCTTAGACTATACGAAATCCGTCACTTTCCCTCAGTCCGGGATAACTGATAATGCCCCTGGTGACACCTACTGTCAAGGCGGAGGACTTACTTAAGGAGTTCCAGACTCCCCCGTGCACGGTTTACAGTACTCACCGGTGAGGGAAAGGTGTTGGATTTCACGGCCAACGCACCAAATGTCAGTGGAGTTTCAGTCTTCCAATTAGAAATCGTCCAGACGTGAATAAGTAAGATGATTTGTTCTTTATTGATCATGCCGGCATGGAGAGAGAATGACAGTCGCACCAGATGTGAGCAGTCACCTGTCTGACAGGCATTACACCCATGTCTTCACAATACGTCAGCTGAAAAGAGCTTCTAATTCAAGAGATTTAAATGTCATACATGCAATCATATATGTATATATATATTGACATGCATACACGTATACACATATATACATGCACATAAAAGAAAGGACTTTATTACAATTATTATAAAAGTCTCTGCCAGTCTCAGCACTGTGCTGCAGTGGTCTTGTGGCTCCGGACTTCTCCGCCAGTCTTAGCACTGTGCTGCAGTGGTCTTGTGGCTCCAGGGGTCTCTGCCAGTCACAGCACTGGGCTGCAGTGGTCTTGTGGCTCCGGGGGGACTCTGTCAGTCTTAGCACTGGGCTGCAGTGGTCTTGTGATTCTGGAGGTCTCTGCCAGTCTTAGCACTGGGCTGCAGAGGTCTTGTAGACCAAAGGGTCTCTGTTAGTCTCAGCACTAGGCTGCAGGGGTCTTGTTGCTTCGGGGGGGGTCTCTGCCAGTCTCAGCGCTGGGCTGCCGTGGTCTTGTGGCTCCGGACTTCTCCGCCAGTCTTAGCACTGTGCTGCAGTGGTCTTGTGGCTCCAGGGGTCTCTGCCAGTCACAGCACTGGGCTGCAGTGGTCTTGTGGCTCCGGGGGGACTCTGTCAGTCTTAGCACTGGGCTGCAGTGGTCTTGTGATTCTGGAGGTCTCTGCCAGTCTTAGCACTGGGCTGCAGAGGTCTTGTAGACCAAAGGGTCTCTGTTAGTCTCAGCACTAGGCTGCAGGGGTCTTGTTGCTTCGGGGGGTCTCTGCCAGTCTCAGCGCTGGGCTGCCGTGGTCTTGTGGCTCCGGACTTCTCCGCCAGTCTTAGCACTGTGCTGCAGTGGTCTTGTGGCTCCAGGGGTCTCTGCCAGTCACAGCACTGGGCTGCAGTGGTCTTGTGGCTCCGGGGGACTCTGTCAGTCTTAGCACTGGGCTGCAGTGGTCTTGTGATTCTGGGGGTCTCTGCCAGTCTTAGCACTGGGCTGCAGAGGTCTTGTAGATCAAAGGGTCTCTGTTAGTCTCAGCACTAGGCTGCAGGGGTCTTGTGGCTCCGGGGTTCTCCATCAGTCTCATCACTGGGCCGCAGTGGTCTTGTGGCTCTGGGATCTCCACCAGTCTCAGCACTGGGCTGCAGTGGTCTTGTGGCTCTGGGGTCTCCACCAGTCTCAGCACTGGGCTGCAGTGGTCTTGTGGCTCTGGGGTCTCCACCAGTCTCAGCACTGGGCTGCAGTGGTCTTGTGGCTCTGGGGTCTCCACCAGTCTCAGCACTGGGCTGCAGTGGTCTTTTTTTTTTTTTTTTTCCAATCAATTTTTATTGTAGGAAGTTACATTAGAAAAAGGAAAAAAATTCAGGTATCAATGGCATTAATACACAAAGAGAACAACGCTGTAACACGTGGTAGTATATCTTTTGATTATGATTCACATTTCCCATCACACCACCAACAATCATGTCTGATACAAGTTACAACTTTTTTTTTTTTTTTTGGTTAATCAACACCTAATACGTATAAAGTCAACCTACCATTTACTCTTTAATCCTCAAAACGAGGGTTTCAAACAACCAGAACCAGAGAGTAAGAAAGGAAGATAAGAAAGGGGAAGGGAGGAAGAGGTGGGGGGAGAACCATGGATGGTTGCAAAGAGGCAACCAGGGAGGGGGGGGGGGGGAGCTAGGGAATTAGATGGCGTTCCGGGGTAGCCCGAGCAGTAACAACAACATAGATATAAACACCTTGAATATTGACATGTGGTACGGATGAACTCCCTGCGTAACACTCTCTTTGACCCTATTTGACCCATTTTATTAATCTCAGACAGTTTGCCCTGGAAACAGATGCCTGACAGGGGATGCATATACAGAGTTTAGCCACGTGTCCCAAGTCTGAAGTATTTTGTTTTTGGCGCGGATGGAGTGAGCCAGACAGAACTCGTATTGGCAATGGAGATTAATTCGGTTATTTCCAATAGCTACTTATGCAATATCTGGCAGCAACTAGAATGTGAACCAATAATCCCCTGGATTCCCAAGAGAACTCCTCTATACCCACGTTTAGCACTGCCAGACCCGGATTCGGATTAATAGTATTGCCTGTCAGCTCACCCATCAGGCCAAACACCTCCAGCCAGAACAAGAAAACCTTGGGACAAGCCCACCAGCAGTGACCAAGAGTACCCCTTTGGAGGCAGCCCTTCCAACAATGTGGCGAATAATTTGGGAGGAACTGTGCTAAGTTGGCTGGGGACCGATACCATCGCAGGTGTACTTTTTTCAGTTGCTCCAGATGATTTATGCACTTGGAATATTTTTGGATATTTGCTGAAGCCGAGTGCCAGTTTGAAGGAGAGGTAGAAACATTCAACTCCACGTCCCATTTATTCATATAAGGAGATTTTTGCTCTTCGGGGGGGTTATTGAGCCATTTGTATGTTGAGGAGATACCTTTGGATTTAATTATCTATTTAAATACCAAAGCCTTTGTTGTAGGTAACAGAGGATTCGACTTTAGAGGAAATTTAGAGGCCAGAAAATGACTAATTTGGATGTGTTGATAGAAACAACCCTTTAAAGAGGGGTGTTTCCGTACTATTTCATTAAAGGGGTTAACACCCAAATCAGAGAATAGATCCACCAGCACTGTAATGCCCGATCCCTCCCACCTGGCTAGATTCAAAAAGGGGATTTGAGATTCCAACGACTTGAGGGAAATCTCTGAAAGAGGAATCTGAATCTTATGAATCAAGTCATTTCGCCAGACCTCCAGGGAAGCTGACATGGTGGGAACACACGGGGAGAACCGTGAACGGCTCAAATATTCTGCTTCCATCATTCTTCTGACCGAGCCCTGGCGGGACAGGAAATTTTCAATCTGATCCCATCTATGTGAATTACCTGGACGCCACGATTCCTTTAGTGATTCAATTAGTAAGGCTTTATAATATGCCGATATGTTTGGGGTGCCCAGTCCCCCTGAGTCATATGGGGGATATAACACTTTACCTGCGACCCTGGCCCTTTTATTACCCCAGACAAATTTGTTAGTCAACGATTGAAGTTTCATCAGGGTTTTGTGAGAAATTTTGATGGGTAAGCATCTGAGTACATACAATATTTTGGGTAAGAAAACCATTTTAAAGGACTGTATCCTGGCCATCCAGGACAATGATATTTTTTCATACCTTCCCAATTCCTTTTCTAAATTTTGGATCAGAGGTTCCAAATTTTCTGGGCTGCAGTGGTCTTGTGGCTCTGGGGTCTCTGCCAGTCTTAGTACAGGGCTGCAGTGGTCTTGTGGCTCTGGGGGTGTCTGCCAGAATCACCACTGGGCTGCAGGGGTCTTGTGGCTCCGGGGGTCTCTGCCAGTCTCAGCACTGGGTTGCAGGGGTCTTGTGGTTCACCTTATATTATAGCTGCAAAGTGACTAATAACCATCAGGGACCCCGAACCATCGGCCACGGAGCCAGAGGGGATTTAGCAGAGTAGTTTGGGGGACATGTAGAACCTTTTTAATCGCTTTTTATTCTGCTGTTTGTGAGGTAGGATGTAGAAAATGACGGCAATTCTGCTAATGTTTTCTATTATGTGACTGTACGGCCCTTCACACGACCTGTCATGTTTTTCACAGATGCCACGTGTCCCCTATTTGACCTACGGTGCTGCTCTCATGTCCGTGTTTCCCCAGCAGCACAGATGACAAAGGGCCAATACAAGTCTATGGGTCCGTGTAAACATGCCGTCCGTGTGCTCTACATGTGCTGTCCGTGTGCTGTAGATGTGCTGTCCATGTGCCATCCACGTGATGTACATGTACCATCCATATGCCATACATGTTCCGTCCGTGTGCTGTACATGTGCCGTCCGTGTGCTGTACATGTGCCGTCCGTGTGCTGTACATGTGCTGTCCGTGTGCTGTACATGTGCCGTCCGTGTGCTGTACATGTGCCGTCCGTGTGCTGTACATGTGCCGTCCATGTGCTGTACATGTGCCATACGTGTGCCGTCCGTGTGCTGTCTGTGTGCCATCCATGTGCCGTCCATGTGCCATCCGTGTTTAACATGGAAAGTATATGAGAAGCTTTGTAATTCCATTATCCATACGGATGACCAAGATCAGAGTCTCATTATCCCGAGTAGAGAAGCTCCAGAGACAAAGACCCCGTCTGGTCCTAACACGCTGGGGGCCCGGAGTATCCAGCCACGAGGCCCGGATTCTCTCATTTGTGGCCCCAGCGTTTCTTGTAGAATAAATCCCTTTCTCACACAGTCCTGTAGTAATGACTTTGTTCTCACGTTTTGTAGGAGGGTTCATCTGACTCCATCTTATGTTATCAGTATAAGTGCGAAAGACGAGAGACCGACGACCGCAGTTTTACATTGTGTGTCCGGGTTTAGTGCTACAGTGTGAGTGACGCAGGGTCTGTGACCGAAGCTGGGGATATACAGGTGTAAACAGTGTACACAGGGGTCTGTTACCGAAGCTGGGGGTATACAGGTGTATACAGCGTACACAGAGGGGTCTGTGACCGAAACTGGGGGTTTACAAGTGTATACAGTGTACACAGGGGTTTGCAACCAAAGCTAGGGGTATACATGTGTATACAGTGTACACAGGAGTCTGCGACTGAAGCTGGGGATATACGGGTGTGTACAGCCTACACACAGGGGTCTGCGACCGAAGCTGGGGGTATACAGGTGTATACAGTGTACACAGGGGTCTGCGACAGAAGCTGTGGGTATACGTGTGTACACAGTGTACACAGAGGTCTGTGACCGAAGCTGGGGGTATACAGGTGTATACAGCATACACACAGGGGTCTGCAACCAAACCTGGCGGTATATGGTTGTATACAGCATACTGTTATGATTGGGTCACCGAGGAGGAGAGCAAGCCCAAGCTAAGCCACAAAAAACCAGAGGTTGGTAACCAGGCAGATTGCAGACCTCTGATCCTATCCACACAACTAGCAGTAGCCATGGAGCGTGCCTACGATGATCCTAGACGCCTTGGCACAGCCGGAGAGCTAACTAAGCCTAAAGCAAGAAAGGGGAAATCTAAACTGCCCCGAAGCAGACCCCAAAGGAATAGATAGCCCCCAAACATATTGTCAGTGAGACAAGATGAAAACACAAACACAGGCAGGAAAATAGACTGAGCAAATGATGGGGCCCACACTAACTAGACAGGACAGGAAAGGAAAGACACTGTCTGCAATCACGCAAAAAACCCTGCAAAAAAGTCCAACACATCTGATGCAAAAAATACTGAAGTCGCATGACTTCACCCACTATATCAGCACTCTGGTATATTCTGAAAGAAGAGCAAAAAGAGGCCAATCTAATACGGGAGAAAAACAAACTGGCACAAGCAGTAACATATGGATGGAGATTCAGCACAACCCCAGCTGGAGCTGGCTGACCCGCATAAAACTGAAATAGACAAAACCAGATCAAATGTGAACAGAATAGCAAAAGAACACTTAGCTGAACATGCAGGGACTGAGCTGGAGACTAAGACCTCAGGAGGCAGGAAAAAATCACCAGCAGGGATAGAGGAAGTTGGCTGTCTTAAATCCAGTCTGAAACCCCAGATCTCCAATCGTCATCCTCATTATCAGGTGGCAAGCCTCTGTTAATCAGATCAGCTCCATTACCTCCAGTAACCACCAGAGGGAGCGCAGAAAGAGAACTCGCAACCCCTCTGTCAATTTGACCAGCTCAACTATGTTCAGTAGTAACCAGAGGTAGGCCAGAAAGCGAATGCACAACAGCATTCACACACGGGTCTGGAACTGAACCTGGGGGTATGCGGGTGTATACAGAGTACACAGAGGGGTCTGCAACAGAAACTGGGGGAATACAGGTGTATACAGCATACACAGAAGGGTCTCCAACTGAAGCTTGGGATATACGGGTGTATACAGCGCACACGGGGGGTCTGCAACCAAAGCTGGGGTATATGGGTGTATACAGCATACACAGAAGGGTCTCCAACTGAAGCTGGGGATATACGGGTGTATACAGCGCACACAGAGGGGTCTGTGACCAAAGCTTGGGGTACACGGGTGTATACAGCATACACAGATGGAAGAGGGGGAGAAGCCAGCGCTGCTTGTGGTCAGAACGTAATACATAAAGTGTGAAAACACACATTGGTTTCTATCTGTATTCAAAAATGAGACATTTAGCAAAAAATTGATCAATTGTTTGAGCTACCCCGCCACGTCAAGGCAGTCTCGTATGGGGAGTCCTACTCTACGTTTTTTATGTTCGCTGTGCCATTGCGGCCTCCTAAATGTATAAAAGCAAGACCTCATTACATGCACACTGTACCTCAAGCATTTCAGAATCGCTCCTATGGCACCAGAGAGGACAAGCGCAGATAAAGGTTAGCCAGGTCCATGCAGACATTTCAGGTCCAACCTCCACACTGCCTGACCAGCACCACAGATAAAGGACGATCCAGGCCCAGATACAGGTGCGTAATCAAATAAAGCCTAGGGCAGGGCAGGGCCGCTGTTAATGTGAACAGCAGCCTAGATCAATCACTAAGAAAACAGAAAGAATAGCGTACATGACCCAGCGCGCACGGCTACAGTGGTGGTAAGCCACAAAACCAATATCAAGAAAAAAGAGGGGGAGAAGCCAGCGCTGCTTGTGGTCAGAACGTAATACATAAAGTGTGAAAACACACATTGGTTTCTATCTGTATTCAAAAATGAGACATTTAGCAAAAAATTGATCAATTGTTTGAGCTACCCCGCCACGTCAAGGCAGTCTCGTATGGGGAGTCCTACTCTACGTTTTTTATGTTCGCTGTGCCATTGCGGCCTCCTAAATGTATAAAAGCAAGACCTCATTACATGCACACTGTACCTCAAGCATTTCAGAATCGCTCCTATGGCACCAGAGAGGACAAGCGCAGATAAAGGTTAGCCAGGTCCATGCAGACATTTCAGGTCCAACCTCCACACTGCCTGACCAGCACCACAGAAAAACGTAGAGTAGGACTCCCCATACGAGACTGCCTTGACGTGGCGGGGTAGCTCAAACAATTGATCAATTTTTTGCTAAATGTCTCATTTTTGAATACAGATTGAAACCTATGTGTGTTTTCACACTTCTTGTATTACGTTCTGACCACAAGCAGCGCTGGCTTCTCCCCCTCTTTTTTTCTTGATATTGGTTTTGTGGCTGACCACCACTGTAGCCGTGCGCGCTGGGTCATGTACGCCATTCTTTCTGTTTTCTCAGTGATTGATCTAGGCTGCTGTTCACATTAAACGGCAGCCCTGCCCTGCCCTAGGCTTTATTTGATTACGCACCTGTATCTGGGCCTGGATCTTCCTTTATCATGTGGTGCTGGACAGGCAGTGTGGAGGTTGGACCTGAAATGTCTGCATGGACCTGGCTAATCTTTATCTGCGCTTGTCCTCTCTGGTGCCATAGGAGCGATTCTGAAATGCTTGAGGTACAGTGTGCATGTAATGAGGTCTTGCTTTTATACATTTAGGAGGCCGTAATGGCACAGCGAATATAAAAAACGTAGAGTAGGACTCCCCATACGAGACTGCCTTGACGTGGCGGGGTAGCTCAAACAATTGATCAATTTTTTGCTAAATGTCTCATTTTTGAATACAGATTGAAACCTATGTGTGTTTTCACACTTCTTGTATTACGTTCTGACCACAAGCAGCGCTGGCTTCTCCCCCTCTTTTTTTCTTGATATTGGTTTTGTGGCTGACCACCACTGTAGCCGTGCGCGCTGGGTCATGTACGCCATTCTTTCTGTTTTCTCAGTGATTGATCTAGGCTGCTGTTCACATTAAACGGCAGCCCTGCCCTGCCCTAGGCTTTATTTGATTACGCACCTGTATCTGGGCCTGGATCTTCCTTTATCATGTGGTGCTGGACAGGCAGTGTGGAGGTTGGACCTGAAATGTCTGCATGGACCTGGCTAATCTTTATCTGCGCTTGTCCTCTCTGGTGCCATAGGAGCGATTCTGAAATGCTTGAGGTACAGTGTGCATGTAATGAGGTCTTGCTTTTATACATTTAGGAGGCCGTAATGGCACAGCGAATATAAAAAACGTAGAGTAGGACTCCCCATACGAGACTGCCTTGACGTGGCGGGGTAGCTCAAACAATTGATCAATTTTTTGCTAAATGTCTCATTTTTGAATACAGATTGAAACCTATGTGTGTTTTCACACTTCTTGTATTACGTTCTGACCACAAGCAGCGCTGGCTTCTCCCCCTCTTTTTTTCTTGATATTGGTTTTGTGGCTGACCACCACTGTAGCCGTGCGCGCTGGGTCATGTACGCCATTCTTTCTGTTTTCTCAGTGATTGATCTAGGCTGCTGTTCACATTAAACGGCAGCCCTGCCCTGCCCTAGGCTTTATTTGATTACGCACCTGTATCTGGGCCTGGATCTTCCTTTATCATGTGGTGCTGGACAGGCAGTGTGGAGGTTGGACCTGAAATGTCTGCATGGACCTGGCTAATCTTTATCTGCGCTTGTCCTCTCTGGTGCCATAGGAGCGATTCTGAAATGCTTGAGGTACAGTGTGCATGTAATGAGGTCTTGCTTTTATACATTTAGGAGGCCGTAATGGCACAGCGAATATAAAAAACGTAGAGTAGGACTCCCCATACGAGACTGCCTTGACGTGGCGGGGTAGCTCAAACAATTGATCAATTTTTTGCTAAATGTCTCATTTTTGAATACAGATTGAAACCTATGTGTGTTTTCACACTTCTTGTATTACGTTCTGACCACAAGCAGCGCTGGCTTCTCCCCCTCTTTTTTTCTTCAGCATACACAGATGGGTCTGTGACTGAAGATGGGGTATACAGAGTACACAGATGGGTCGGCACAAATGTGGCTCCGCTCCGTACACTTCGTACACATGAGGCTCCGCTCTGTACATCTCACACACTTGCGGCTTCGCACCGTACACCTCCTACACATGCGGCTCTGCTCCGTAAACCTCATACACACACAGCTCTGCACCATACACCCTGTACAAACAGGACTCCGCTCCGTACACCTCGTACACACGACTCCGCTCCCTACACCTCGAACACATGCGGCTCCGCTCCGTACACCTCGTACACACACGGCTCCGCTCCGTACACCTCGTACACACACAGCTCTGCTCCGTACACCTCGTACACACACGGCTCTGCTCCATACACCCTGTACAAACAGGACTCCGCTCCGTACACCTCGTACACACGGCTCCGCTCCGCACACCTCATATACACACGGCTCCGCTCCGTACACCTCGTACACACATGGCTCCACTCTGTACACCTCGTACATACACGTCTCTGCTCCATACACCCTGTACAAACAGGACTCCGCTCCGTACACCTCGTACACACGGCTCCGCTCCGCACACCTCATATACACACGGCTCTGCTCCGTACACCTCGTACGGAGCATGGCTCCACTCCGTACACCTCGTACACACACGGCTCTGCTCCATACACCCTGTACAAACAGGACTCCGCTCCGTACACCTCGTACACACGACTCCGCTCCGTACACCTCGTACACACACGGCTCTGTTCCATACACCCTGTACAAACAGGACTCCGCTCCGTACACCTCGTACACACACGGCTCTGCTACGTACACCTCGTACACACACGGCTCCGCTCCGTACACCTCGTACACACGGCTCCGCTCCGCACACCTCATATACACACGGCTCTGCTCCGTACACCTCGTACACACAGGGCTCCGCTCCGTACACCTCGTACACACGCAGCTCCGCTCCGTACGCCTCGTACACATGCGGCTCCGCACCGTACACACGGCTCTGCTTCGTACACCTCGTACACACAGGGCTGCGCTCCGTACACCTCGTACACACACGGCTCTGCTACGTACACCTCGTACACACGCGGCTCCGCTCCGTACACCTCGTACACACGCGGCTCCGCTCCGTACACCTCGTACACACACGGCTCCGCTCCGCACACCTCATATACACATGGCTCTGCTCTGTACACCTCGTACACACAGGGCTCCGCTCCGTACACCTCGTACACACGCGGCTCCGCTCCGTACACCTCGTACACATGCGGCTCCGCACCGTACACACGGCTCTGCTCCGTACACCTCGTACACACAGGACTCCGCTCCGTACACTTCGTACACACGCGGCTAGGCTCCGTACACCTCGTACACACACGGCTCTGCTCCGTACACCTCGTACACACACGGCTCCGCTCCGTACACCTCGTACACACACGGCTCCGCTCCGTACACCTCGTACACACACGGCTCCGCTCCGTACACCTCGTACACACACGGCTCCGCTCCGTACACCTCGTACACACACGGCTCCGCTCCGTACACCTCGTACACACACGGCTCCGCTCCGTACACCTCGTACACACACGGCTCCGCTCCGTACACCTCGTACACACACGGCTCCGCTCCGTACACCTCGTACACACACGGCTCTGCTCCATACACCCTGTACAAACAGGACTCCGCTCCGTACACCTCGTACACACGGCTCCGCTCCGCACACCTCATATACACACGGCTCCGCTCCGTACACCTCGTACACACATGGCTCCACTCTATACACCTCGTACACACACGGCTCTGCTCCATACACCCTGTACAAACAGGACTCCGCTCCGTACACCTCGTACACACGGCTCCGCTCCGCACACCTCATATACATACGGCTCCGCTCCGTACACCTCGTACACACATGGCTCCACTCCGTACACCTCGTACACACACGGCTCTGCTCCATACACCCTGTACAAACAGGACTCCGCTCCGTACACCTCGTACACACGACTCCGCTCCGTACACCTCGTACACACGCGGCTCCGCTCCGTACACCTCGTACACACACGGCTCTGTTCCATACACCCTGTACAAACAGGACTCCGCTCCGCACACCTCGTACACACAAGGCTCCGCTCCGTACACCTCGTACACACGGCTCCGCTCCGTACACCTCGTACACACGGCTCCGCTCCGTACACCTCGTACACACGGCTCCGCTCCGCACACCTCATATACACACGGCTCCGCTCCGCACACCTCTTATACACACGGCTCTGCTCCGTACACCTCGTACACACAGGGCTCCGCTCCGTACACCTCGTACACATGCGGCTCCACACCGTACACGGCTCTGCTTCGTACACCTCGTACACACAGGGCTCCGCTCCGTACACCTCGTACACACACGGCTCCGCTCCGTACACCTCGCACACACACGGCTCCGCTCCGTACACCTCGCACACACACGGCTCCGCTCCGTACACCTCGCACACACACGGCTCCGCTCCGTACACCTCGCACACACACGGCTCCGCTCCGTACACCTCGCACACACACGGCTCCGCTCCGTACACCTCGCACACACACGGCTCCGCTCCGTACACCTCATACACACACGCCTCTGCTACATCCACCCTGTAAACCCCTCCTGACCCCACACAGAAACTTCCCCTCATCCAGCACCATGACAACCAGCACAGCAGAGTCCTGCACACACTGAGGCCCCTGATCATGTGACCCCTGACTCCTCCCCTCCTGTGACCTCATCACAGGTCCTGTGCGCACAGAGCAGCTGTAGAAATCTCCGGCCTCGGGGGTCTCACCAGACTTCGCTCTTTTCTTGCAGGGGCCGCAGTGGATTTCATCCTGGATCCATAGAGCTGAATAGAGGAGCGATGTTCCTTCACTCTGATGGGAATTGATGGTGACGTTTGTCCAACGTCCACGTTACCGAGTAAATCCCCCCAGGACTGCAGCCGGTAAAGACCCCGATATCCACAGGTGTCCCCTCTAATTGGGGGAAAGGGATAGAAAAGCCTCTTATCCCGAGGGGAAACCCTGTACATGGAGACATCGGCCTCAGATCTCTCCTGTCCTGTTCTTCCAGAAAAGCCTCAAACTTCTGTGTGTGACTCAGAGCTGAGATCTAACGGGAGAGAAGATTCCAGTGCGGGGAAGACGGGAAACCTTCATATAGACGGCCGGTGGGGATGGAGGCAGTGACCGACTCTGGCCACATCTGTCTCTAGAGCCGCAGTAGAAGATGAAGATGTCGTCCTCATCATGAAGGAGTTATTTCTCATGTCGCGTGTAATGAATATCTCCTGCAGTATTGCTAATGCCGATTCCAGTGTCGGTAATGAGACGAGAATTAGCGTTATGGAAGATGAGTCTATGAGGAACGTGTTCAGCTGCCGACTCCGAGGAGGAAACTGCTTGTTGTCTGTGGCCTAAATATATAGGTTTTATTAGTAGATGTCGGGGAGAAAACTAAACCCTGTAAGATAATAAATCTCCTCATATGTTTCCCTTATTATCTCCAGTAATTGTATTATTACACAGGATTCTTATGATGTTACATCGGATCATCTTCTTCTCATTCAGGTCTCTACAATATCGGATCCTCTCAGTGAAGATCTTCTACAGAAGAGAATTTTCCTGATTTCCCCATCAAGGATGGATATGGACAGAGACAAGATGGCGGAGAGGATGTTACACCTCACCCTAGAGATCCTCTTCCGTCTCACTGGAGAGGTGAGAGATTCTGATGATGTCACATTACATCATTCTTATCTATGGGAATAACAGATGGACAGAACTGGAGAGGTGAGGACTCTGGAAATGTCTGTGGTGAGATTTATTAATGTGTCTCTCCATAACCAGGATTACACCGTGGTGAAGAAGACCTCTAGTGATCGCTGTCAGGACCCTGTGTCTGAGGGATGGGGAAGTCTCCTGAGCCCAATCACGGGGCCTCCACCTCACCCCCTGATCCCTGAGGACATTAATGACCAGAAGATGCTAGAACTCATCTACAAGATGATGGAGCTGCTGACTGGAGAGGTGACACTGCTGGGAATGCTGGGACATTATACAGTAACACTATGAAGGGATCGGGGGATGATGGTATCATTGTATGTGTCAGGTTCCTATAAGGTGTCAGGATGTCGCTGTCTATTTCTCCATGGAGGAGTGGGAGTATTTAGAAGGACACAGAGATCTGTACAAGAACGTCATAATGGAGGTTCCCCAGCCCCTCACATCTCCAGGTAATAGATAGGACTAAATACACACGGCCTATAATTATCTGTATGTAGAGAATGAATTCAGTCCCTGTATGTGTTTCCTCCAGATCTATCCAGTAAGAGGACAACACCAGAGAGATGTCCCCGTCCTCTTCTTCCACAGGACTGTAACCAAGAAGATCCCAGTGCTCCTCAGGATCTTCAGGTAGATGGAGAGAAGGTGTCAGGAGATCTCCCCTATGATGTGTAGACGGCTGTGAAGGTCTTGTGCTCAGTCTTGTTTTATCCACCAGTATTATATGTTTTATACTTATGTAATGAGAACGGTGGAGATGGCAGGATTAGAGCTGATCATAGATGGGACTTCTCCATCTGTCAGAGACTTTTACTGTTAGCAGCGGATTAATCAGCGTAACATCCAGAGTCAGCAACACAGAATGTAGATTTATTCATATCCAGGTTGAACAGCTTACAGCATGAAATGTGATCAGTCTGGTATCTGCTGTGGCTTGCAGCATGGGAGCATTACAACAACAAGAAGGGAAGAGAAGGAGGGGGCATCCTGTCTGTTTTTTTTTTGTCACTGAACTTTGTTAACAATCTCACAATATGTACAATATATAAAACAGTACAGTAGTTGTTGTTGCAATACATACAGATCAATATGCATTATTCCAACACCCCCACTCCACAACTACTTATCCTCTTAGTCCCAGTGTGGTCCTCAATTCTTGGAACCTGGCTCGTGGCAATGGCTTTGTCATAATGTCAGCTGCCATCTTATCAGTTTCACAATAGACGAACTGAATTATGCCACGATCTATCAAATCACGTAAATGATGATGTCTGACGTCTATGTGCTTGGTTCTAGCACTGATCTTTTCACTGCATGCAAGTTTAATGCATCCTTGGTTGTCCTCATAAATCACCGTCGGCTGAGTTGATGGTGTGCCAAGATCATCCATCAATTGTCTTAGCCAAATGACCTCCTGGCTTGCATAGGCTGCGGACACATACTCCGCTTCTGTAGATGACAAGGCAACAGACACTTGTTTCCTACTAGACCAGGAGATTAAACTTTCTCCAACTTTAAACAAGTATCCGCTTGTGGATTTACGATCATGCGAATCACCAGCCCAATCTGTATCTACATAGCCGGTGAGTTCTAGATCTCCCGTTGCAGACAGCTTTAAATTTACATCTTGCGTTCTTTTAAATATCGGAGAAGTCTCTTAACAGCATTCCAGTCTCTTTGGCGTGGTTTTTCCACATATCTGCAAAGGATTCCAGCTGTTGTTGTGATATCCGGTCGAGTCATAATTGATATGTATAGAAGTGCCCCCACTGCCTGACGATATTTCTCATTGTTTGGCAACAGGTCATCTTGTTCTTCCAGCTTCAGGTAGGATGGTTCCATTGGGGTTGATATACCTTTGGCTTCTGACATTCCAAACTGATTCAGAATCGAATTAATTTTTGCACTTTGGTTTAGAAGAAAACTTCCATCTTCCTCGCTCTGGATTTGGATTCCTAGATAATATGTCACATTTCCAAGGTCTTTCGTTTCAAAATGCTGGTTCAGAATTTCAGCCATTTTTCCAATTTCTGCGTCTTCCTGATGAACTACAATCACATCGTCCACATATAAGAGAATATACATCCACTTTACATCTCTATATTTTGCGTATAAGCATGGATCCGCTTGACCTCTTTTAAAACCTTCTTCTAACAAGACCTTATTCATCTTGGTGTTCCATGCTCTTGCTGATTGCTTAAGACCATAAAGGGATTTTTGTAGTTTGCAAACAAGATTCTCTTCACCCCCTTTTACATAACCTTCAGGTTGGGTCATGTATAAGTCCTCCTCAATGTCACCATTTAAAAAGGCAGTTTGTATATCCAAATGTCTGACATTCATCTTTTGTACAGCAGCTACAGCTAACAAAGCTCTGAACGTGGTCTGTTTAGCGACTGGAGAAAACGTAGCATCGTAATCTTCGCCATACTTTTGAGAATATCCTTTTGCCACCAACATTGCTTTAAATCTGTGGACTTTACCTTAAGAGTCATATTTGGTTTTGAGGACCCACTTGCACTTGATTGCCTTTTTGCCCTGTGGCAGCTTGGTGAGTTTCCAAGTTTGAAGTTGATGAAGCGATTTGATTTCCTCATTAGCAGCATTGATCCACTTTGTTCTTTCATGGACAGGTAGTTCTTGCATTTCATCCCATGACTGCGGCTCTGATTCAGGTAGTGTCTTGACTATGTAGGATAGATGTTTAGCTGGTACGCCTCTGTTTGATCTTGAAGATCTCCTGATTTCAGATTCACCTGATTTTTCTGTTGTTCCTTCAGTGGTTGAAGAATCCAGCCAGACCTCTACATCCTCCTTGTTATTGTCTTGTAATTGTGACTTCAGCTGGACTACTGGCGTGATGTCACAAAACTTGGGGGACACAAAGTTCTCATCAATCACCACATCTCTACTTATTGTGACCTTGTTTGTTTCTGGGTGTAGAATCCTATAACCTTTGTGTTTTAGCCTACCAGGATCCCTTCCTTAGCGTGAGATTCCCACTTAGTTCGCCTTTCTTTGGGAACATGTACAAGTGCTTTACTTCCGAATATTCTTATATGATGTAGTTTTGGCTTTCTGCTGTTCCATTGCTCAAACGGAGTTTTCTCTGTAGCTTTACCTGGTAGTCTGTTCTGAAGATAGCAAGCTGTCATGATTGCTTCACCCCAATATGCTGTGGGCAGATTTACATCAAACAACATACTTCTTCCACTTTCACAGAGTGTTCGGTTCCTTCTTTCCGCGACACCATTTTGCTCAGGATTGTACGATACAGTGGTCTGAAATAGGATTCCATTTTTCTTTAAATTGCTCTGTGTCTCATTACTTGCATATTCAGTCCCATTATCTGCACGTAGAATCTTTTGCATTCTCCCAAATGTATTATATACCTCAGCTAGATATACTTCAAGTTTCTCTGGAACTTTTTTCTTGCTGTGAAGCCGATGGACAACTGTATATCTTGAATGATCATCAATAAATGTGAGAAAATATCTCTTCTTCCCAGGAGTCTGAGTGCTCATTGGACCACAGACATCTGTATGTATTAAATCTAGTGTCTATTCTGTTCTTGTAGTACTTCTCTTAGGAAAAGCTTTTCTAGACATTTTCCCTTTGATGCAGCTAGTACATTTCATTATCTGGTTACATAGATCAATTGTAATGTCCTCAGCTAGTTGCTTCTGAACTAACTTCGTTATTGCTTCTGGGCCTCTGTGTGCTAGGCACCTATGCCATACACGATTGCAGTTATTGTGCCTTTCTTCCTGAGCAGTGAACACACACTCTTTGCATTTAAGCTGGTAAAGTTCATCTGTGATTTTTCCTTCTGCTAGTGTGTGGCCCTCTTTTGAGATGATGCAGCTATCATGCTTAAATGTAACTTCATTTCCCTGTTTTGTGAGTTTCTTCACAGATAGTAAATTACTCTCAAGACTAGGCACATAGAGCACATCTTTTACTGGGATCTTCTTGCTTTGTGTTGGTGAGATTTGACAATCAATATAACCATCTCCTATACCTTGTGAAGTCATGTACTGACCATTAGCCATAATCACTTTCTCTGACTTACTTTGGTTAAGCTTAGAAAAGAAGTCCCTGTTATTAGTCATGTGACTAGTTGCTCCAGAGTCTATACACCATGCATGCTTTGATGTATTTACACTGACAGTAAATGCAGTTTCAGTATTCACAGAATCATTTTCTGCAGACACAGCACTTTTAACCTTTTGAAGACTGCTTTGCTTTTTCAGCTGATTCATTCTAGCTTTCCAGACTCTGCAGTCGGCTTTCAAATGTCCTGATTTCTTGCAAACAAAACATTCACGTGTTTCTTTTAGGTGCTTTCTGTTATCATTTAGATTTTGTGTCTGTAAAGCAGATTCTGCATCGCATGTCCTGCTGTTTACACCTTCCGCTTTCCGCTTATATTCATCTATGAGCTTCCCTCTGACATACTCCAATGTAAGCTCATCATCTGGGCGCGCATCTAGAGCGGTTACAAGCGTGTCATAGTTTTCTGGAAGACCACTAAGCAGTAATGCGGCTACATGAAAGTCCTTCAAATCTTCCCCAATGCCTCTCAGGCGTTCTACAATCTCTAGAATGCTTGTTATGTAGTCCTGCATATCCTGGCCATTCTGTGGTTTAGACTGGTACAATTTTCTCATGAGCTAAAGTTTATTGCTTAAATTTATCCTCTCATGCACCTTTTGCAGCTGCTCCCACATTTCTTTTGCAGTTTCACTTTTACACACATGCACAATCTTATCATCATCTATACTGAGTGATATGGTACTTTGTGCTTTCTGATCCATCTCTATCCACTCCTGTGATACTGGGTCAGGTTTAGGCTCCTGTGTGTATTTCCACGTACCTTCTCTTAGCAGCATTTTCACTTTGAATTTCCAGGATTGATAATTCTGGTTAGTGAGACTTGGTACTGTAAACTTCATGGAGTTGCTGCTGCTGGTGGCCATCTTTGCTGTCTTCCTTTCTTTTCTCTGTGCTCTGGGGATCTGGGACTCTAGGACTCTGAGCCCATAACCTGTTAGCAGCGGATTAATCAGTGTAACATCCAGAGTCAGCAACACAGAATGTAGATTTATTCATATCCAGGTTGAACAGCTTACAGCATGAAATGTGATCAGTCTGGTATCTGCTGTGGCTTGCAGCATGGGAGCATTACAACAACAAGAAGGGAAGAGAAGGAGGGGGCATCCAGTCTGTTTTTTTTTTTTTTGTCACTGAACTTTGTTAACAATCTCACAATATGCACAATACATCAAACAGTACAGTAGTAGTTGTTGCAATACATACAGATCAATATGCATTACTCCAACACTTACAATATTTGTTTCAGGGTGAAGATCTGAGCCATATTAATACTACAGAGACATATGTGAGAGATGATGGGTGGTGTAAAGAGGAGATTCCCACATATGACTACCCAGGTGAGTGTCATGCCGTGCTCACCTGGGGGCGGGACCTCGGTCCTGACGTCATCTCTTCCGGAGCCGCGGTCACTCCGGGGGTCCCGTTGGGTGCGCACGCGCAGCTCTCGTCCCCAGGTCTCCTCCTACATGTCACGTTTGCGCTTGCGCGCTCCTGTCAGTGCTGTATAGGGCTCAGTCCTCTCTATGGTAATGGAGGACCTGACCCGGAACCTGTAGTGGTCATGTGCTTTCTGGCTAGGTCCTGACCTGGAACCAGTAGTAGTCATGTGCTATATCAGACGACCTCCCCCTAGGGGAGGTGCCTGATTATTGTTGTGCTTCCTGGCTTGGTCTGCCGTGTCCCTGCCTGGCTGTGCGCTGTATTCAGGTCCCCTGCCTTGCACTCTGTTGTGCCTCTTGGCACACGCTCTGAATCTGCACTCTGCTTTGTACTTTGTGCCTCCTGGCACATGCTCTGACCCTGTGCTCTGTCTCGTACTTGGTTGTGCCTCCTGGCACATGCTCTGACCCTGTACTCTGTCCCATCCTCAGTTGTGCCTCCTGGCACACACTCTGATTCCGTGCTCTGTCTTATACTCAGTTGTGACTCCTGGCACACACTCTGATTCTGTGCTCTATCTCATACTCGGTTGTGCCTCCTGGCACACACTCGGACCCTGTGCTTTGTCTCATACTCAGTTGTGCCTCCTGGCACATGCTCTGATCCTGTACTCAGTCTCTTACTCTGTTGTGCCTCCTGGCACACGTACCAATCCTGCGCTCTGTCTTATGCTCAGTTGTGCCCTCTGGCACACACCCTGCTCCTGTACTCTGTTACACCTCCTGGCACACCTGCTGCCTGACTCAGTGCTCTGACGTGCTCTTTGCACGCATTCTGCTTCACTCACACCCGGACGAACGAAGTCTCTGTATACCACGTGTTCCCGTGTCCACGCTTTACACGTTCCTGCAGACACATTCACCCACTCGTGTCTCCTGTGAGCCGGCCGCCTGGTGCCAGCAGTCATGGTGCCTCACCCCCTGGGGCTTGCCCCTGACACTCCCTGTATAGGGGGTGGTCTTCACTAGGTCAGCTCGCCCTGGGAGGGTTGGTGTCACGACCCAGAGGGTCCACTCCAGGAGTCGTCACAGTATAATCAGGCCATGGACCCCGCTGGTACCACCACCTCCATCCAAAAAGAACTGGTGTTTCTACGGGAGAGTCAGACCAGGATTATGGCCTTTTTGTAATCCATGGAGTCCCGTTTGTCGGCCATACAATCTGTTTCTGCCCAGTCCTCGGTCCCGCACCCGATGCCGCGCCTCGGCAAGCCACCCCGATATAGCGGGGACCCTAAGTTTTGTCGAGGATTTCTGAACCAATGCCGGTTACATTTTGAGCTTTTGCCGCAGCACTATCCCACTGAGCGCGCCCAAATTGCCTTTATTGTTTCACACTTAGAGGGGGAGGCGTTAGCATGGGTGAACCCCCTCTGGGAGCGCAATTACTCACTCGTCTCTCAGCTTTCCATCTTTTTGGACACCTTCCGCAAGGTGTTCGACGAGCCGGGTCGGCTGGTCTCTATCACCGAGTCCCTCTTTAACCTCCATCAGGGTACGCTACCGGTGGGACAGTATGCCATCCGTTTTCGTACCTTGGCCTCCGAACTCGGTTGGAACAACGAGGCTCTCGTAGGGATCTTTTGGCGTGGCCTGTTCGGTCGGATCAAAGACGTACTGGCAGGTCGGGATACTCCCACCTCTTTAGAGGATCTGATCTCTCTGGCGACACGCATTGACCTGCGGTTTCAGGAACGTGCCCGTGAATTAGCCAGAGAGAGGAGCTCCTCTCACCTCTTCCGTTCCTGCTCCATGAAGCCGGGAAACTTCTCCGCCTAGGGTTGATAGGAGAGGCCTCCCTAGGTGAACGTGATTCCTCTCCCCCCCTGCTCGTGTCCGTATTATTGAATCTCGGTGCCAAGCGTTATTCTGAGGAGGCTTTTCTGGATTCTGGCGCAGAGGGGAATTTTATCACACTCGAGGCGGTTAAAAAATACCGGATTCCTGTCAGATCCCTGGAGACTCCTCGGTCGATTGTTTCGGTCAATGGTACATCCGTGCAGGAGACCGTTACCCAGGCCACCGAAGAGATCGAGCTGCAGATCGGAGCCCTGCACCTGGAGAAGATCTCCTTCCTCGTCTTGTCTACCATGTCTCACACGCTTCTTCTAGGCCTCCCTTGGCTACGGACTCATGAGCCAACCCTGGACTGGCGGTCGGGCGAGATACTCCGGTGGGGACCGTTCTGTCAGGAGAAGTGCCTGTTGCCCGTCCGTCCGATGAACTCTGCCGGTCCATCCCCGGCACCTACAGGTCTGCCGTCGGCTTACTTGTCCTTTGCAGATGTCTTCGACAAGAAGGAGGCCGAGACTCTGCCCCTCCATCGGCCATATGACTGTCCGATTGACCTCATTCCTGGTTCTACGCCCCCCAGGGGTAGGATATACCCACTATCCCCTGCCGAGACCCAAGCTATGTCTGACTATATCCAGGAGAACCTTGCGAGAGGTTTTTTCCGTAAGTCCTCCTCGCCCGCGGGAGCGGGATTTTTCTTTGTAAAAAAGAAGGACGGCTCCCTCCGTCCTTGCATAGACTACCGAGGCCTGAACGATATCACGGTCAAGAACAAGTACCCATTGCCATTGATCCCGGAGCTCTTTGACCGACTTAGAGGAGCTCGAATTTTCACCAAACTGGATCTTCGTGGGGCCTACAACTTGATCCGCATTCGTTCTGGGGATGAGTGGAAGACCGCCTTTAACACCAGAGACGGTCACTACGAGTACTTGGTCATGACCTTCGGCCTCTGCAATGCCCAGCGGTGTTCCAGGAGTTCGTGAATGACGTCTTCCGGGATATGCTGTACTCCTGCGTGGTAGTCTATCTGGATGACATCCTCGTTTTCTTATGATGGGCCTGTAAGAGAAAGCGGAGGGTAATGATGCTGTTGACTTCCTAGATCCCTGAGATCTTATCGGATGAATCTTCTCTCCCTTCTGTGCTGCTGAATGTCTCATGGTCCCTACAAGACCAGGTCCAGTCTTTCTGGCCAAACTCCCCTTTTATGATGGACAACAGTAAATGTGCAGTGAGGCCAAGTGTGAATTTCTGTACAATAACAGCAGAGTTTCCCTTTATCCTGACTTTTCAATTTGTATTAAAATTACCGTATTTTTTGACTGTGTGATGCACTGTTTTCCTTCAAAAATGTGGAGAAAAATAGGGGGTGCGTCTTATAGTCCAGGTGTACCTGCTTTGGATGTGGTGGGGGGTGGGGGAACGGCATCCGCGGAGCAGCGGGTCACAGGAGGCTGAAGCTGGTGGCTGCGGCTAACTCCTGTTCCCGCTGCTAAAGAGAAATGAATATTCACTGCATTCCACGCCCATGGGCTTGGAGGGCAATGAATATTCATTTCTCTTTAATAATAGTATCTTGATATGATTAGGCCCCCTACCCTGGTCCTGGTATGCAGGGCCCCATCCTTATAATTGGCCCCCACCCCCATCCCCATCCTGGTATGCATGGCCCCATCAGTAAACATTTAAAAACAATGTGACGAGCATCAGCTTACGCTGAGTCGTTTCTTCTTTGAATGAGTGGACCCTTTGGGCCATGGCACCCACCCACCTAGGGCGAGCTGACCTAGTAAGAACCCACCCCCTATACAGGGAGTGTCAGCGGCAAGACCAAGGGGGTGAGCCACCACGGCAGCTGGACCAGACGGCCGGCTCAGGGAAGCAAGACAAGGCGAGACGAGACGTTAGTTCAAAGAAACTTAATTTACGGAAGACTTCAGGGATAACATCAGGTACAAACATAACCAGAACAGGGATAAGATAGCAGGGTGCGTGCAAGGGCACGCCAAGGTCCAAGCATGGTGCGTGCAGATGGTAGGCGGAGGCACGATGACATCAGACTCCGGACAGCAAGCAAAGATCAACCGGGACATCAGGTTCTGAAGCTCTGTAGGCAATCATCAGGATCCGGACATCCGAAAGTCAGCCAGGGTTCCATGCAAGGAAACAAGACAGGGTTAATAACATGATGCGTGTCAACGGACATGCCAGGTTCGGGTTCACAGGACGGAGGCCTGCGCATGCAAGGGGCATGCCAAGGACAGGTACAGGGAAGGTGGCCTGCACGTGCAGAGGATGCACCAGGGAGAGACAGGATACGGTGGCATCGGAATCCGGGTGCTGGCATCGACCGACAGGATCCAGTAATCCGGCCGCGGACATCAGCTCCGGACATCAGGCCACAGTCATCTAGGTCCGGACCTCTGGCAGCGGTCGGCAGGTTACGGAATCTGGCAGGCAAGACAAGGTTCAGAGCAGAGCAAAGTAAGCAAAAGAGTTGTCCAAGAGTAGCACGAAAAGGCACAGTGCGAGAACCAGCGTTAGTGCAAGGGAGCACGGAAACCATGTCTGGGGCACCGGCAGGTGGTACCGACGAAGGCATAAGCAGGCGGGCACGACTAGAGGCGGCACCGCTGCGGCCACACAGCCGGAAACCGCTATAGCACTGGACGGGGCACGGCTGAGGCACACAGGCGAGCATGGCTAGAGGCGGCACAGCTGAGGCACACCAGGCAGGCACAGGCGACCAGGCACGTGCATGGAGGCACGGAGCCACATAGCAGGGCTAGGCAAAGGTACAGGACAGACGCGTGCGATACCGTACGGCAAAGCCTAGTACGAAAAGTGCAAGAGCGCACGAAACATCAGAGCCAAGGTATAAGGAAAGAGTCAGAGTCCTGCGCATGCAGAGGGCATGCCAGGGGCAAGGTACAAGACGACGCCTGCGCGTACCAAGGGGCCCGCCAGGGACAGGGCACAGAGAGGAGACCTGTACGTGTAGACAGACACATCAGGGACAGGGACAGAGTCTAGCAGCGGAGCGTAGGCCGAAGCCCAGAGCCGGGCCAAGGGAGAACCTTGGGACTAGACAGGGTGCAGAGCGTAGACCTGTACGTGTAGACAGACACGTCAGGGACAGGGTACAGAGACAGAGGCCTGCACGTGTAAGGAGACACGTCAGGGACAGGGTACAGAGACTGAGGCCTGCACGTGTAGGGAGACACGTCAGGGACAGGGTACAGAGATGGAGGCCTGCACGTGTAAGGAGACACGTCAGGGACAGGGTACAGAGATTGAAGCCTGCATGTGTAGGGAGACACGTCAGGGACAGGGTACATAGAGGGGTACCTGAAGCCACAAAGCAAAGCGAGACAGGAAACATGGAAAGAAACACGGAACAAGATCAGGGCAAACAAGGACTACAAGGCAAAGCAGGGCAAAGACAAAACATGGCACAAAGGACAAACACTAGACAAGGCACGAGACAAGAGACGGAATACGAGCACGGAGCGTGTGCAGAGACGCACTAGAGTGCAAGGGCACAGAATAGAGGGAGCAACCCCACAGACCAAGCAGCCATGCAGAGAAGCAACACAATACTCAGGCCCTGAGCATAGGAAGGGGCGGTCTGATATAGGGCAAAAGCACCTCCACTTCCGGGTCAGGACCAGGGAAGAACTTCCAGTTCAGATCCTCTAGGATCACAGAGCGTTGTCACATGATCAGGGCTTCAGACCTGCAGAGACGATTGCAGAACCAGACAGTGCAGGATCCTAGGAAAGGTCACATGATCAGGGTTTCTAGACATGCAGAGTCGATTGCAGAACCAGACAGTGCAGGATCCTAGGAAAGGCCACATGATCAGGGTTTCAGACCTGCAGAGACAATTGCAGAACCAGACAGTGCAGGATCCTAGGAAAGGTCACATGATCAGGGTTTCTAGACATGCAGAGTCGATTGCAGAACCAGACAGTGCAGGATCCTAGGAAAGGTCACATGATCAGGGTTTCAGACATGCAGAAACGATTGCAGAACCAGACAGTGCAGGATCCTAGGAAAGGTCACATGATCAGGGTTTCAGACATGCAGAGACGATTTCAGAACCAGGCAGTGCAGGATCCTAGGAAAGGTCACATGATGAGGGTTTCTAGACATGACTAGATGATCACAGAAGGCAGAGCAGAAACGCAGGCATCCCGCAGCTCAGCAGTCATGAGGTGACTCAGCAGTCATGAGGTAAGCAGGATAGCAGACACGAGATGCACGTGCACACCGCTCCAGCGGTTCTTTAGGCAAAACAGACATGGCAGACATAACAGACATGGTGGACATGACAGTACCCCCCTCCTTAAGCCCTCTCTTATCGGGGCTGGAAAGAAGAAAGAAAAATTCTTCGGCAGAAACCAGAGTTTAGTACAAACCACTCCAACAACGTTGATCCGACATCTGAAACGGACACCTGCAGCTGTCAAGACACAGGAGCCGTGGACGAGACACGGGGATCCAGTGGGGAGGACTGCGGGTAGACAAACAAGTCTTACTCTGGCTGCCATCATTTCCAAACAAGTTCAGAGGTCAAGGGCCGGGTCTGATTTACATCAGAAGAGCGGCCGGGGTACCGCCAATTTCAAGCGAGTTCAGGAGACGTAGAGCAGATCAGATTCTTCATCAGATGGGTAGCCGAGGTACCAGCGGAGTCCATGGCCTGAGTATTCTGTGACGAGCGTCAGCTTATGCTGAGTCATTTCTTCTTTGAATGAGTGGACCCTCTGGGCCGTGGCACCCACCCACCTAGGGCAAGCTGACCTATTGAGAACCCACCCCCTATACAGGGAGTGTCAGGGGCAAGACCACGGGGGTGAGCCACCACGGCAGCTGGACCAGACGGCTGGCTCAGGGAAACAAGACAAGGCGAGACGAGACGTTAGTTCAAAGAAACTTCATTTACGGAAGGCTTCAGGGATAACATCAGGTACAAACATAACCAGAACAGGGACAAGATAGCAGGGTGCGTGCAAGGGCACGCCAAGGTCCAAGCATGGTACGTGCAGATGGTAGGCGGAGGCACGATGACATCAGACTCCGGACAGCAAGCGAAGATCAACCGGGACATCAGGTTCTGAAGCTCTGTAGGCAATCATCAGGATCCGGACATCCGAAAGTCAGCCAGGGTTCCATGCAAGGAAACAAGACAGGGTTAACGACATGATGCGTGTCAATGGACATGCCAGGTTCGGGTTCACAGGATGGAGGCCTGCGCAGGCCAAGGGGCATGCCAAGGACAGGTACAGGAAAGGTGGCCTGCGCGTGCAGAGGACGCGCTAGGGAGAGACAGGGAACGGTGGCATCGGAATCCGGGTGCTGGCATCGACCGACAGGATCCAGTAATCAGGCCGCGGACATCATCTCCGGACATCATGCCACAGTCATCTAGGTCCGGACCTCTGGCAGCGGTTGGCAGGTTACGGAATCCGGCAGGCAAGACAAGGTTCAGAGCAGAGCAAAGTAAGCAAAAGAGTTGTGCAAGAGTAGCACGAAAAGGCACAGTGCGAGAACCAGCGTGAGTGCAAGGGAGCACGGAAACCACGACTGGGGCATTGGCAGGTGGTACCGACGAAGGCATAAGCAGGCGGGCACGACTAGAGGCGGCACCGCTGCGGCCACGCAGCCGGAAACCACTATAGCACTGGACGGGGCACGGCTGAGGCACACCAGACGGGCACAGGCGACCAGGCACGTGCACGGAGCCACATAGCAGGGCTAGACAAAGGTACAGGACAGACGCGTGCGATATCGCACGGCAAAGCCTAGTACGAAAAGTGCAAGAGCGCACGAATCATCAGAGCCAAGGTATAAGGAAAGAGTCAGAGTCCTGCACATGCAGAGGGCATTCCAGGGGCAAGGTACAAGACGAGGCCTGTGCGTACCGAGTGGCACGCCAGGGACAGGGCACAGAGCGGAGACCTGCACCTGTAGACAGACACGTCAGGGACAGGGACAGAGTCTAGCAGCGGAGCGTAGGCCGAAGCCCAGAGCCGGGCCAAGGGAGAACCTTGGGACTAGACAGGGTATAGAGCGGAGACCTGCACATGTAGAGAGACACGTCAGGGACAGGGTACAGAGACGGAGGCCTGCACGTGTAAGGAGACACGTCAGGGACAGGGTACAGAGACTGAGGCCTGCACGTGTAGGGAGAAACGTCACGGACAGGGTACAGAGAAGGGTGTTGTGAGTTCATTTTCCCCTTCACCGTTGATGTCTGATGAACTCCCTCTGCTGGTGAAGAGAGGTAGTGAAATTGATTGGGTTGAGAAGAACCTGTCATCTGAACAGGTGGAGCCTGATTGGACACCCAGAATCACTGAGTGGATATAAGGCAGCCGACGCCCTACAGGGGTGCTGGTGATCCTTTCTGCTCTGAGCTCTTGCAACCAGTTAGTCCTGTCTACTGAAAGCTAAGTTTTTGCTCTCTTATTTTTCCATGAGATTTTGTCTGTTTGCTTCGTGTTTTGTGTTCAGCCTGCCTTTGTTGAGACGGGATGAGCTCCATTTTTGTCTCTGATCAGTTTATCTCTTTGCTCTGTTTTCAGAATATACCTGAGTGCTGATATAGTGATTTTGAAGTCTAGCGACTTCAGGGCCTTTTTCCCTATCAGACGGTTGGGACATTTTTGTAGGGTTTTTTGCGGATTGCAGCCAGCATCTTTTCTGTCCTTTCCTATTTAGTTAGTTGGGCCCCATCGTTTGCTCAACCTGTCTTTCTGTCTGTGTTTGTGTTTTCATCTGCTTTTCACCGACAATACATGTTGGGGGCTGTCTATTGCTTTGGGGTCTGCTCTGGGGCAGTTTAGATTTCCCCTTTCTTTCTTTAGGCTTATTTAGTTCTCCGGCTGTGAACGAGGGGTCTAGGGCACCGTAGGAACCCCCCACGGCTACTGTTAGTTGTGGTGAATAGGATCAGGGGTCTGCAATCCGATAGCTACCAACCTCTCCGGTTTTCTGGACTTAGCTTGTATTTTTGTTTTTTCCTCCTTCAGTGACTCATTCATAACAGAAGGGTACCTGAAGCCACAAAGCAAAGCGAGACAGGAAACATGGAAAGAAACAAGGAACAAAATCAGAGCAAACAAGGACTACAAGGCAAAGCAGGGCAAAGACAAAACATGGCACAAAGGACAAACACTAGACAAGGCACAAGACAAGAGGCGGAATATGAGCACGGAGCGTGTGCAGAGACGCACTACAGAGCAAGGTGCAAGGGCACAGAATAGAGGGAGCAACCCTACAGACCAAGCAGCCATGCAGAGAGACAACACAATGCTCAGGCCCTGAGCATAGGAAGCGGCGGTCTGATATAGGGCAAAAGCACCTCCACTTCCGTGTCAGGACCAGGGAAGAACTTCCAGTTCAGATCCTCTAGGATCACAGAGCGTGGTCACATGATCAGGGCTTCAGACCTGCAGAGACGATTGCAGAACCAGACAGTGCAGGATCCTAGGAATGGTCACATGATCAGGGTTTCTAGACATGCAGAGACGATTGCAGAACCAGACAGTGCAGGATCCTAGGAAAGGTCACATGATCAGGGTTTCAGACATGCAGAAACGATTGCAGAACCAGACAGTGCAGGATCCTAGGAAAGGTCACATGATGAGGGTTTCTAGACATGACGAGATGATCACAGAAGGCAGAGCAGAAACGCAGGCATCCTGCAGCTCAGCAGTCACGAGGTGACCCAGCAGTCACGCAGCTCAGCAGTCACGAGGTAAGCAGGATAGCAGACACGAGATGCGCGTGCACACTGCTCCAGCGGTTCTTGAGGCAAAACAGACATGGCAGACATAACAGACATGGCGGACATGACAAACAAACAATTACACTTACCTACCCTGCGCTCCCTCACAGCGCCCTGTGTTGTGAATTCGCTTTTTGGCCTCCCTCTGGTTACTACTGAAGGTAGTGGAACTGACAGAGGGGTTGCGAGTTCTCTTTCTGGGCTCCCTCTGGTGGTTACTGGAGGTAATGGAGCTGATCTGATTAACAGAGGCTTGCCACCTGATAATGAGGACGACGATTGGAGATCTGGGGTTTCAGACTGGGATTTAAGACAGCCGACTCCCTCTATCCCTGCTGGTGGTTTTCTTCCTGCCTCCTGAGGTCTTAGTTTCCAGCTCAGTCCCTGCATGTTCAACTAAGTGTTCATTTGCTATTCTGTTTAAATTTGATCTGGTTTTGTCTATCTCAGTTTTGTGTGGTCAGCCTGCTCCGGCTGGGGCTGTGCTGAATCTCCATCCATATGTTACTGCTTGTGCCAGTTTGTTTTTGTCCCTTATTAGATTGGCCTCTTTTTGCTCTGCTTACAGAATATACCAGAGTGCTGATATAGTGGGTGAAGTCATACGACTTCAGTATTTTTTGCATCAGACGTGTTGGACTTTTTTGCAGGGTTTTTTGCATGATTGCAGGCAGTGTCTTCCCTTTCCTGTCTAGTCAATGTGGGCCCCATCATTTGCTCAGTCTATTTACCTGCCGGTGTTTGTGCTTTCATCTTGTTTCACCGTCAGTACTTGTGTGGGGGCTGTCTATTCCTTTGGGGTCTGCTCTGGGGCAGTTTAGATTTCCCCTTTCTTGCTTTAGGCTTAGTAAGCTCTCTGGCTGTGCCGAAGCACCTAGGATCATCATAGGCATGCTCCATGGCTACTGCTAGTTGTGTGGATAGGATCAGGGGTCTGCAATCCGCCTAGTTACCAACCTCTCTGGTTTTCAGTAGCTTAGCTTGGGCTTGCTCTCCTCCTTGGTGACCCAATCATAACAGCCCTGCTCCGGTGCCAGCAACTGCTATATGCTTGTAAGCAGTGGATGGCAGGGATGTCATGTGCTGCTCACAAGCAGAGCACAGCTGTCAGGACTGTGCACGCAAAGGGCAGTGAGTATTCATTGTTCTTCAGTAGCGCGCATTGTCAGCCACCGGCTTCCTGCTGCTACAGAGGTCACGTGTGCCGCTACTTAAGAGAAATGAATATTAATGAATTTTCACTGTTCTCAGCACTGCTTACAAGCATATAGCAGTTGCTAGCAATGGAGCAGGATGCTATGAGGGAACGCCGGGTAGGTAAGTGTAATGGTTTACTTTTTAATGTTTTCTGATGGGGGCCATGCATACCGCATACCAGGATAGGAATGGGGGTGGAGGCCACTTATAAGGATGGGGCCTTGCATACCAGGACGAGATGGGGCCCTGCACACCAGGACAAGATGGGGCCCTGCATACCAGGATGAGATGGGGTGCCTGCATACCAAGACGAAATGGGGCCATGCATACCAGGACGACATGGGACCATGCATACCAGGATAAGGATGGGGCCATGCATACCAGGATAGGGATGATGGGACCCTGCATACAAGGATAGGGATGGGACCATGCATACTAGGACAAGATGAGGGCCCTGCATACCAGGATAGGGATGGGACCATGCATAAGGAAACGAGATGGGGGCCCTGCATAACAGGGTACGGATGGGACTATGCATACTAGGACCAGATGGGGCCCTGCATACCATGACGAGATGGGTTCCCTGCATACCAGGATAGGTATGGGACCATGCATACCAGAATAGGGATGAGGCGGCATGCATACCAGGATAAGGATGGGGCCATGCATACCAGGATAGGGATGACGGCGCCATGCATACCAGGATAGGGATGAGGCGGCATGTATACCAGGATAAGGATGGGGCCATGCATACCAGGATAGGGATGAGATGCTATGCATACTAGGATGAGATAGGGGACCCTGCATACCAGGATAGGGATGGGATCATGCTTACTAGGATGAGATGGGGTCCCTGCTTACCAGTATGGGGATGGGGCCATGCATGCCAGGATAGGGATGAGGGATCAATGCATACCAGGATAGGGATGGGGCCTTGCATAACAGGATAGGGATGAGGGATCCATGCATACCAGGATAGGGATAGGGCCATGCATACCAGGGTAGGGATAAGGGGGCCATGCATACCAGGATAGGGATGAGGGGGCCATGTGTATAAGAATGGGGATGAGGGAACCATATATATCAGGATAGGGGATATTAAGTACAGAATTGACCACATTTTTTGCTTCAATTTTTTTTCCTAATTTCTTCCTCTAAAACCTAGGTGTGTCTTATGGTCCAAAAAATACGGTAATTTCAAGGAGGATTGTAATAAACTACAGGTAAAACATTACACCTGGTTTTCTATCAGACTGTGAACTGTCATTGTCTTGGTAAATAATTAAAGTTTTTTTACATAGCTTGCCATTTTTATGGACAGTTTAAGTAGAAATGTTCAAAAATATAAAACTCAAGGAAATTTTATTAAAAAATAATTGTTTTTTAATCTTAGCAGATGACTGTACCAGGAGATCAGACAGACAGCTGACATCTTCAATTTTTCAATCTGATGATCTTGAGATCCTACAAGATACAACTGAAGTGACTGCCATTACTCCAGATATATCATTACCGACTACTAAGGAAAATCAAAGTCACAAAATAGGCATTAAAAAACAAACTGCTACTAAAGCAAAGAAGTCATTTTCATGTTCAGAATGTGGGAAATGTTTTGCACGGAAATCAAATTTTGTTACCCACAAGAGAACTCACACAGGGGAGAAGCCTTTTTCATGTTCAGAATGTGGGAAATATTTTAGTCTGAAAGGGAATCTTGTTAAGCACCAAAGAACTCACACAGGGGAGAAGCCTTTTTCATGTTCAGAATGTGGGAAATATTTTAGCAATAAATCAGATTGTGTTAAGCACCAGAGAACTCACACAGGGGAGAAGCCTTTTTCATGTTCAGAATGTGAGAAATGTTTTGCACATAAATCACATTTTGTTATCCACCAAAGAACTCACACAGGGGAGAAGCCTTTTTCCTGTTCAGAATGTGGGAAATGTTTTGCACAGAATTCACAATTTATTACCCACAAAAGAACTCACACAGGGGAGAAGCCTTTTTCATGTTCAGAATGTGGGAAATATTTTAGCAATAAATCAGATTGTGTTAAGCACCAGAGAACTCACACAGGGGAGAAACTTTTTTCATGTTCAGAATGTGGGAAATGTTTTGCACATAAATCACATTTTGTTGTCCACCAAAGAACTCACACAGGGGAGAAGCCTTTTTCCTGTTCAGAATGTGGGAAATGTTTTAACAATAAATCAGATTGTGTTAATCACCAGAGAATCCACACAAGGGAGAAGCCTTTTTCCTGTTCAGAATGTGGAAAATGTTTTAACAATAAATCATATTGTGTTAAGCACCAGGGAACTCACACAGGGGAGAAACCTTTTTCATGTTCAGAATGTGGGAAATGTTTTGCACATAAATCACATTTTGTTATCCACCAAAGAACTCACACAGGGGAGAAGCCTTTTTCCTGTTCAGAATGTGGGAAATGTTTTAACAATAAATCAGATTGTGTTAAGCACCAGAGAATCCACACAGGAGAGAAGCCTTTTTCATGTTCAGAATGTGGGAAATGTTTTGCACATAAATCACATTTTGTTATCCACCAAATAACTCACACAGGGGAGAAGCCTTTTTCCTGTTCAGAATGTGGGAAATGTTTTAACAACAAATCAAATTGTGTTAAGCACCAGAGAACTCACACAGGGGAGAAGCCTTTTTCATGTTAATGTGGGAAATATTTTAGCCAGAAAGCGCTTCTTGATCCCAATCAGAGCAGTCACACAGAGGAGAAGCTTTTACATTTTCTTAATGTGGGAAATATTTTACTTGGAAATTAACTGTTAATAAACATCAAAGATGTCATATAGGGGAGAACACTTTTTTATGTTCATAATGTTGGAATAGTTTTAACCAAAATTAAATCTTAAATGCGTTGTCTCTTGTCATTCCTCATGTTTGCTGACAAAAGGATAAAACTAAACCTTATTAAAGGGAACCTGTCACCCTCCAGGGCGTCTTTAACTAAAAGCCACCTTCAGCAGCACTAAGGCTGCATTCTGTGAAGGTGGCTCTTCTGTTCTGATAATAATTTTATTTCTATAGCGCCAACATATTCCGCAGCACTTTACATTTCAGAGGGGACTAGTACAGACAATAGACATTACAGCATAACAATAATCATATAGATCATAGCATGTACCAAGAGGAATGAGGGCCCTGCTCGCAAGCTTACAATCTATGAGGATAAAAGGTAGACTGTTATGAATGGGTCACCGAGGAGGATGGCAGGAACAGGCTAAGTCACCAGAAAACCAGAGAAGTTGGTAACTAAGCGGATTGCAGACCCCTGATCCTATTCACACAACTAACAGTAGCTGTGGAACGTACCTACGATGCCCTAGACGCCTCGGCACAGCCAGGGAGCTAACTAAGCCTAAAGCAAGCCTAAATCTAAACTGTCCCGGAGCAGACCCCAAAAGGAATAGATAGCCCCCAAACATATATTGTCGGTGAGACAAGATGAAACAAACGCAGGCAGAAAAATAGACTGAGCAAATGATGGGGCCCAAACTGACTAGACAGGACAGGAAAGAAAAGACACTGTATTCAAGTAAGCAAAAACCCAGAAAAATCCAACACGTCTGATGTACAAAAAAACACTGAAGTCACACGACTTTGCCCCCACTATATCAGCGCTCCGGTATGAACTGGAAGCAAAGCAAAAGAGACCAATATAACAGGGGACTGAACAAACTGACACAGGCTGTAACATATGGAGCGGTGGTCCAGCACGGCCCTCAGAGGAGCAAGCTGAACCCACACAACAAGCAGAGAGAGACAAAACCAGATCAGATGCAAAGGATTAGCAAATGCACAACTTAGCTGAACAATGCAGGATCAGGGCAGGAGACATCAGACCTCAATGCACAGGAAAGCAATCACCAGCAGGGATTGAAGGAAGTCTGCAGACTTAAATACTCCAATCAGTAACTCCAGATCTCCATTCGTCATCATCATCATCAGGTGGCAGACCTCTGTCAATCTGGCCAGCTCCACTACCTCCAGTAACCATCGGAGGGAGCAGGGGGAGCTTCGGCTCAGAAGTCTGAGCCAGGGAATTCACAACAGTAGACTCAAAAGTTGGGTGGTAACAGTTGCCTTCATTGCTCGGACCAACCATAATGTTAAGTTTGTAACAGTACAGACGCAGAGGGCTAATAGATGCATAAAGCATATGGGAACATGATGTGGGAAACCTGGTTGTGGTAAAACTTTTGACTGTGCCACATGGAGTAGTTAGGTTAATGTGTTGAGGCAGTAGGCCAGTCTGAATAAATGTATTTTCAGGGCACGCTTAAAATTGTAGGGATTGGGGACTAATCGTATTGACCTGGGAAGTGCATTCCAAAGAATTGGCGCAGCATGTGTATAGTCTTGGAGACGGGAGTGGGAGGTTCTGATTATTCAGGATGCTAACCTCAGGTCATCGGCAGAACGGAGGGCATGGGTAGGGTGGTAGACTTAGACGAGGGAGGAGATGTAGGGTGATGCTGAGCCGTGGAGTGCTTTGTGGGTGAGGGTAATAAGTTTGTACTGGTTTCTGGAGTGGATGGGTAACCAGTGTAAGGGATGGCACAAGGTAGAGGCGTCGGTGTAACGATTAGCGAGGAATATAATCCTGACTGAGCATTCAAGACAGATTGGAGGGAGGAGAGTTTGGTAAGAGGGAGACCAATTAGAAGAGATTCACAATAGTCCAGATGATAATGAACAAGAGAAACAATAAGAGTTTTTGCGGAGTCAAAAGTAAGAAAAGGTTGAATTCTAGAAATGTTTTGAGGTGCAGATAACAAGAGCAAGCCAGTGATCGAATGTGGTGTGTTGTGAGTTCATTTTCCCCTTTACCACTGAGGCCCGATGAACTCCCTCTTGTAGTAAAGAAAGATAGTGAGCCTGATTATCAGGCATCTGGGTCTAATGATGATGATTGGCTGAGTGGAGTTTCTGACTGGATATAAGGCTGTCCACGCCCGTCTGCTCTGCGGGTGATTTCTCTGTGGATCCTTGGATACCAGTCTGAATTCCTGCTCTCCAAAAGCTAAGTTTTCTGCTCTTCCGTTTGCATTTGTACGTTGTTTTTGTTTTGCTGGATTTCTGTCATTCCCTGCTGGGGTGATCTGAATTCCTTTAGCTCTGTCTTCAGAAAATACCTGAGTGCTGATATAGTTTTTGAAGCCTAGCTGCTTCAGGGCCTTTTTCCATATCAGCCTGTTGGTTTATGTCTTTTCAGGGTTTTTGCAGATTGCAGACAGCAGCTGTCCTATCCTGTCCTATTTTAGTGAGTTTGGGCCCCATTGTTTGCTCAGCCTATCTTTCTATCTGTGTGTGTGTTTTTTCATCTTGCTTCACCGTCATTATATGTTGGGGGCTGCCTTTTACTTTGGGGTCTGCTCTGGGGCTGTTTAGTTTTCCTTTTCTGTCTTTAGGCTATTTAGTTTCTCCGGCTGTGATCGAGGGGTCTAGGGCACCGTAGGAACCCCCCACGGCTACTGCTAGTTGTGTTGTTAGGTTCAGGGGTCTGCAATCTGATAGTTGCCAACTTCTCCGGTTTTCTGGACTTAGCTGCTATTTTTGTGTCTGCCTCCTACGGTGACTCATTCATAACAGAATCACCCGCCGAACCGCAGATCCTAGGGTACTCAATAGCAGGAAAGAATTGTAAAAAAAAAAAAGGTGTGTATATTTTTTCCTCTATATCTCTGAGGCCGTAGGGGGAATTTTTTTTTTTTTCTCTCAATGGAGATAAAGCAATTGTGTGATCGTGTGGAGCAGCTCGCTGCGGAAGTGCGGGGAATTTCCGCCTACCTTGCTAATTCTCATACTGCTGAACCAAAGATTCCCACACCTGATGTATTTTTTGGGGATCGGTCTAAATTTTTGAATTTCAAAAATAATTGTAAATTATTTTTTGCCTTGAAGCCTAACTCGTCAGGGAGCTCCGCGCAGCAGGTTAAAATTGTCATCTCTTTGCTGCTTGGCGATCCCCAGGATTGGGCGTTTTCTTTGAAACCTGATGATCCTATTCTGACTAATGTGAACGCATTTTTTCATGCCTTGGGGTTGTTGTATGACGAACTTAATGCCATTGATCAGGCTGAAAAGACCCTGCTGGCATTGAACCAGGGTCAAGATTCTGCAGAATCTTACTGTCAAAAATTCCGAAAGTGGGCGGTACTTACTACCTGGAATGATAATGCCTTGGCTGCTCTCTTTCGGAAGGGTTTGTCAGAAGCCGTAAAAGATACTATGGTGGGATTTCCTGTTCCCTCTGGTCTTGACGATTCTATGTCATTAGCCATTCAGATTGATCGGCGTTTGCGCGAACGCAAAACTGCACGAGTGGTGTTGCCACTTGTTGAACGAGTGTCTGAGCCTATGCAATGTGATAGAGTTTTGTCCAGAGAGCAGCGTCAGGAGTTCAGAAGGCGTAATAAGTTGTGTTTTTTCTGTGGAGATGCCTCGCATATTATTTCTGTCTGTCCTAAACGAGAGAAACGCTTTGCACACACGTTTTCTGTTGGTGGTGTTCAACCTAAGTTTCTTCTGGCTATTACTCTGATCTGCTCCCTGTCCACATTTTCCGCCAAGGCTTTTGTGGATTCGGGAGCAGCCCTAAACCTAATGGACTTGGATTTTGCTAAACGTTGTGGATTTCCGATGACACCTCTGCAGACGCCTATTCCTTTGAGGGGGATTGATGCTACTCCTTTGGCAAAAAATAAACCTCAGTTTTGGACCCAGGTGGTAATGCGGGTCGCCCCAGACCATCAAGAAAATTGCAGATTTTTGGTGTTGCATAATCTGCATGATACCATTGTTCTGGGGTTTCCCTGGTTGCAAATTCATAATCCAGTTTTGGATTGGAAATCTGTGTCTGTGGTGAGTTGGGGTTGTCGGTGTGCCTTTAGTGAGGCTCCGGTGTTTTCCACCTCTCCTCAGTCGCATGATGTTCCTGATTATTTGGCGGACTTTTATGATGTATTTAGTGAGAATGAGTCTGCGTCTCTGCCTCCTCATAGAAGTTATGACTGTGCAATTGAACTGAGCCCGGGGTGTAAATTCCCCAATGGTCGGCTCTTCAATTTATCTGTACCCGAGCACGAGGCTATGCGATCCTATATTAAGGAGGCGTTGGAGAAGGGTCATATTAGACCATCCTCTTCACCCTTAGATGCCGGTTTTTTTTTTGTAGCCAAAAAAGATGGATCATTAAGACCTTGTATTGATTATCGTGCCCTCAACAAAATTACTGTTAAATATCAGTATCCGTTACCCCTGATTTCGGATCTATTCTCTAGAGTTAAAGGTGCTTGTTGGTTTACCAAGCTTGACCTCAGGGGGCGTATAATCTTATTCGCATTAAGCATGGGGATGAATGGAAGACGGCGTTTAATACTCCGGAGGGACATTTTGAGTACCTGGTGATGCCTTTTGGGCTCACTAATGCCCCTTCTGTCTTCCAGTGCTTCATGAACGATATTTTCCGAGATTTTGTCGATAAATTTTTGATTATCTATCTGGATGATATTTTGATCTTCTCCAAGGATTGGGATTCTCATGTGGAACATATTCGGACTGTGTTCCGGATCTTGAGGGAGAATTCCCTGTATGTCAAAGGATCTAAATGCCTTTTTGGAGTACAGAGGATTTCTTTTTTGGGATTTATTTTGTCTCTGTCAACTATTGAAATGGACGCGGCCAAGGTACAGGCCATTCACGATTGGGTTCAGCCCACTTCTTTGAAGGCCCTTCAGAAGTTTTTGTGTTTTGCTAATTTTTATCAGAAATGTATAGCAAAATTTTCTAGTATTGCCAAGCCATTGACTGATTTGACTAAGAAGGGTGCTGATGTGTTAAATTGGTCTCCAGAGGCTGTTTCTTCCTTTCAGGAGCTGAAGCGAAGATTCCCCTTCCTCCCTGGTTTTGCGGCAACCTGATGTCTCACTTCCGTTCCAGGTAGAGGTGGATGCTTCTGAGATTGGTGCAGGAGCTGTTTTGTCCCAAAAGGATCCTGTAACATCTAAAATGAATCCCTGTGCTTTCTTTTCCCGAAAGTTCTCTCCATCTGAACGTAACTATGATGTGGGGAATCGGGAACTGTTGGCCATGAAATGGGCATTTGAGGAGTGGAGACATTGGTTGGAGGGAGCTAAGCATCAAGTCGTGGTCCTCACTGACCACAAGAATTTGATTTACCTAGAGTCGGCTAAGCGCTTGAACCCCAGACAGGCTAGGTGGGCCTTGTTTTTTACACGTTTTGATTTTGTGGTTTCTTTTCTTCCTGGAACTAAGAATGTCAAGGCAGACGCCCTCTCTAGGAGCTTCTTTGCTGATTCTCCTGTGGTGACCAAACCTGCTACCATCTTAGGCGAAGGGGTAGTTCTTTCTGCCATCTCGCCCGATTTGAGACGTACTCTGGAAGAGTTCCAGGAGGACAAACCTGAGCGTTGTCCCAGTGGAAAGTTGTATGTTCCTGACCAGTGGAAGAGGAGAGTGATGTCTGAAGTTCATTGCTCTGCTTTGGCTGGTCATCCAGGTATTTTTGGTACTAGAGATTTGGTGAGTCGGTCTTTTTGGTGGCCCTCCTTGTCTCGTGATGTCAGGAATTTTGTGCAGTCCTGTGGGACTTGCTCCCGGTCTAAATCGTGTTCTCGCTCTAGTGGGTTGTTGATGCCTTTGCCTGTCCCCAAGAAGCCATGGACCCATATTTCAATGGATTTTATCTCTGATATACCTCTCAGAGAATGACTGTTATTTGGGTGATTTGTGATAGATTCTCTAAGATGGTCCATCTTGTACCACTCCCTAAGTTGCCGTCTTCCTCTGAGTTGGTACCCCTGTTTTTGCAACAGGTGGTTCGCTTGCACGGGATTCCTGAGAACATTGTATCTGACAGAGGGGTTCAGTTTGTGTCTAGATTTTGGAGAACTTTCTGTTCCAAGCTGGGAATTCAGTTGTCCTTCTCCTCTGCTTTTCACCCTCAAACCAATGGACAGACAGAACAAACCAGACCTTGGAGTCATATTTGAGATGTTTTATTTCCGCTGATCAGGATGATTGGGTTTCATTTTTGCCCTTGGCCGAATTTGCTTTAAATAATAGAGCTAGTTCTGCCACTTTGATGTCACCTTTTTTGTAATTTTGGGTTTCATCCTCGATTTTCTTCAGGGCAGGTGGAGCCCTCTGCCTGCCCAGGTGTTGACACTGTGGTGGAGAGAATGCACCAGATCTGGGACCAAGTGGTGGATAAGTTATCTCTCTCCCAGGAAAAGGCCCAGCGGTTTTCCAACCGACATAGGACCATTGGTCCCCAGTTTAAGGTTGGTGATATGGTGTGGTTATCATCAAAAAATATTGCTATGAAGGTGGCTTCTCCTAAGTTTAAGCCTAGATTTATTGGACCTTACAAGATTTTGGAGATTATTAATCCAGTCTCTTTTCGTTTGGCTCTTCCTGTCACATTTAAAATCCATAATGTGTTCCATAAGTCTTTGTTGAAGAGGTTTGTTGAACCTGTTGTTCCTGGGGTGGCACCTCCAGACCCTGTATTGGTTGAAGGTAACATGGAATATGAGGTAGAGAAGGTACTGGATTCCCGTCTGGCTAGACGGAGACTCCAGTATTTGGTTAAGTGGAAGGGTTATGGTCAGGAGGATAATTCCTGGGTCTCTGCCTCTGATATTCATGCCAAAAGATTGGTGCGTGCCTTTCATCGGGCCCACCCTGATCGTCCTGGTGGCGTGGTTGAGGGTTCGGTGACCCCTCCTCAAGGGGGAGGTACTGTTGTGAGTTCATTTTCCCCTTTACCACTGAGGCCCGATGAACTCCCTCTTCTAGTAAAGAAAGATAGTGAGCCTGATTATCAGGCATCTGGGTCTAATGATGATGATTGGCTGAGTGGAGTTTCTGACTGGATATAAGGCTGTCCACGCCCGTCTGCTCTGCGGGTGATTCCTCTGTGGATCCTTGGATACCAGTCTGAATTCCTGCTCTCCAAAAGCTAAGTTTTCTGCTCTTCCGTTTGCATTTGTACGTTGTTTTTGTTTTGCTGGATTTCTGTCATTCCCTGCTGGGGTGATCTGATTTCCTTTAGCTCTGTCTTCAGAAAATACCTGAGTGCTGATACAGTTTTTGAAGCCTAGCTGCTTCAGGGCCTTTTTCCATATCAGCCTGTTGGTTTATGTCTTTTCAGGGTTTTTGCAGATTGCAGACAGCAGCTGTCCTATCCTGTCCTATTTTAGTGAGTTTGGGCCCCATTGTTTGCTCAGCCTATCTTTCTATCTGTGTGTGTTTTTTCATCTTGCTTCACCGTCATTATATGTTGGGGGCTGCCTTTTACTTTGGGGTCTGCTCTGGGGCAGTTTAGTTTTCCTTTTCTGTCTTTAGGCTATTTAGTTTCTCCGGCTGTGATCGAGGGGTCTAGGGCACCGTAGGAACCCCCCACGGCTACTGCTAGTTGTGTTGTTAGGTTCAGGGGTCTGCAATCTGATAGTTGCCAACTTCTCCGGTTTTCTGGACTTAGCTGCTATTTTTGTGTCTGCCTCCTACGGTGACTCATTCATAACAGTGGTGGGCGAATGAAAGCTCGGAGTCAAGTATGACCCCAAGACAGCGGGCATGTTGCTGGGGAGTAATAGTGGAACCACACACAGAAATGGCAATGTCGGGCATAGGTGCATTAGTAGAGGGAGGAAACACAAGGAGTTCAGTCTTTGACAGGTTCAGTTTCAGATATAGTGAGGACATGATGCTAGACACAGCGTTTAGACAATCGCTGGTGGTTTCTAAAAAGGCAGGTGTGATGTCAGGAGAACAAGTGTATAATTGAGTGTCATCAGCATAGAGATGGTACTGGAAACCAAATCTACTGATTTTTTGACCAATAGGGGCAGTCTACAAAGAGAAGAGGAGGGGACCTAGAACCGATCCTTGAGGAACCCCAACAGTAAGTGGAAGATATGGGAAGGAGGAGCCAGCAAAAGATACAGTAAAGGAACAGTCAGAGAGATAGGAGGAGAACCAGGAGAGAACAGTGTCCTTGAGGCCGATGGAGCGGAGCATAGTGAAGAAGAGCTGGTGATCCACATTGCCAAACGCTGCAGAGAGATCCAAGAGAATTAGCATGGAGTAATGACCATTAGATTTAGCTGTTAGTAGATCATTAGAGACTTTAGTGAGGGCAGTTTCAGTAGAGTGTAAAGAGTGGAAACCAGATTGGAAAGGGTCGAGAAGAGAGTTATCAGAGAGATAGCGGATAAGATGGGAGTGGACCAGGCGTTCCAGGAGTTTAGAGATGAAGGGAAGATTAGAGACAGGTCTATAGTTAGAGGCACAGTTTTGGTCAAGGGATGGTTGCTTAAGTAGTGGATGTATGAAGGCATGCTTAAATGAGGTAGGAAAGATATCAGGAGAGAGAGGTTAAATATTTTAGTTAGGTGGGTGGTGACAATAGGGGAAAGGGACTGGAGGAGATGTGACGGAATGGGGTCAATGGTGCAAGTGGTTGGGCTAGAAGATGCAAGGAAACTGCTTACTTCTTGTTCTGTGACTGGTTCAAAATCAGAGAGTGAGCAAGATGCAGTGGGGGAGGGAGGACAGTGCATGGTATGAGGGGATTGGGAGATAATTTCCTGTCGGATCTGGTCAATTGCTTCATTGAAGTAATTGGCCAGATCATCAGCTTGAAGCTCCATGGTTGGGGCATGCACTCTTGGGTTGAGTAGGGAATGAAAAGTGTCAAAGAGACGTTTCGGGTTATTGGACAGTGAAGTGATGAGGGTGTTGAAATAGGTTTGTTTTGAGAGGTGAAGGGCAGTGTTGTATGTTCTAAGCATAAACTTATAATGGATGAAATCTTCAGGTAGGTTGGATTTTCTCAACAGACGTTCGGCGCACCTGGAGCATCACAGCAGGAAACATGTTTGCAGGGTGTGCCACGGTTGTTGCCGTCTGTGTCGTGTTGTTTTTTGTATAGGAGGTGAAATTTCATCCAGGGCACTTTGAAGTGTTTCATTGTAATGCTTCAATGCAGAATCAGGACATGAGAGGGAGGAGATAGGGGCCAATGAAGACTGCAAGTTCTTCATAAGTTTCTGGGTGTTAATGGCCTGTATGTTTCTATAAGTATGGACAGTGGGGGTGACCTGAGCAGCCTGACAGTTCTTGATAGAGAATGAAAGAAGGTTGTGGTCAGAGAGCGGGAGAGGGGAGTTTGCAAAATCATCCACTGCACAAAGCCGAGAGAAGACCAAGTCGAGGGAGTTTCCGTCTTCATGCGTTGGAGAGTTAGTAAGCTGCGAGAGGCCGAATGAGGAGGTTAGAGATAACAGGGGAGTAGCAGATAGGGAGAGGGGAAGAGCAATGGGGATGTTGAAATCTCCCATGATGAGGGTAGGGATGTCATAGGAGAGAAAATGTGGAAGCCAAGTGGCAAAATGATCCAGGAACTGATGGGAGGGTCCGGGAGGACGATATACCACCGCCACTCGCATGGAGAAGGGGGTGTAGAGTCTGACGGCATGGACCTCAAAAGAAGGGAAGACAAGTGAGGGTACTTGAGGGATAACCTGAAAGGTACATTTTGGTGATAGGAGCAAACCAACGCCTCCACCTGCTCTATTGTCTGATTTTGGGGTATGAGAGAAGTGTAGTCCCCCGAATGAAAGAGCAGCAGCAGTAGTATCTGATCCCCAGTAACGCCGAAATATTGACTTTTATAAATAGGTCCTCATACCTGGATTCAGTCACAGAGGTTTGATATGTCCCTCTGTTTAAGACGCCTCCCAGCTGTTTCGTCCCTACGCCGCCTCCTCCTGTGTTGCTGTTGGCATTACATGCCGGTGGGCGCCTGCGCTGTTCCACTAGTTCTCGGGTATGCGCAGTGTGTGCTGCCAAGGAACTGACATCAGGCTATCGAGCCCGTGTGTTTTGGAGTCCCCAGATCCCGCCCCACAGTGTGTTATTAAGTATTCACACTGCAGGGCTGTGAATCTTGCGCCTGCACATTGAAAATCTATAGCTTCACCTCCCCCCATCTCCCTCCTCGTCTTTCGTTTTCCTCCCTTGCGCCTCTTTTGTTTTCCTCGGCAGCGTCTGATGAGCTGAGCAGTTCACTGGCAGTTCAGCTCATCACCTAAGGTGTGTCACTGTAAAAACCCCGTACATTGCCATAAAATTGCATTATTGTATATATTATAAAGTCCCCTATTGGCTTCATAGTTCACCATCCCTCTATCTCTACCTCTATCTATTTTTCTATATATCTATCAATCCGTCTTGCTATCTATCTATCTATCAACTATCTATTATCCATATCTCTCTATCCATCTATCTATTCATCTATCTATCTATCATCTATTATTCATCTATCTCTCTATTCATCTATCTATCCATCTATTTATCTATCATCTATGTATATATTATCTATCTCCATCTATATATCCATCTATCTATTTTTCTATTATCTATCTATTATCCATCTATCTCTCTATCCATCTATCCATTTATCTATTATCTATCTATCCATCTGTCTATCTATCTGTCTCTCTATCCATCTATCTATCTATCCATTTATCTATTATATTTCTATCATCTATCTATCCATCTATTTATCTATCTATCTATCCATCCATCTATCATCTCTCTATTTATCCATGTCTATCTATCTATCTATCTATCATCTATCTGTCCATCTAGCTATGTGACGGACTCAGCTTCTGCTGAGCCGATTTTTTGAGTGGACCCTCTGGGCAGTGGCACCCACCCACCTAGGGTGAGCTGACCTAGTGAGAAACCACCCCCTGTACAGGGATTGTCAGGGGCATGACCAAGGGGGTGAGCCACCACGACTGCTGGGACCAGACGGCCGGCTCAGGGGGACACTAGTGAGTGTCCGGCAGCAGGACGAGCAGGATGCAAAACATAAAGCGAGATCATTGGGTTTCTTCAATAAACGTGGTTTCAAGCTTTAATCAGGTGCAAGGCATAAACAGTGAAGCACAGCAAAGTGCGTGCAAGGGCACGCCAAATGTTCAAGGCATAACACGTGCTAGAAATCATACCAGGGTCCAAGACAGGGTGCGTGCTAGGAGACACGCCAGGGTCCAAGACAGGGTGCGTGCTAGAAGACACGCCAGGGTCCAAGACAGGGTGCGTGCAAGGAGACACGCCAGGGTCCAAGACAGGGTGCGTGCTAGGAGACACGCCAGGGTCCAAGACAGGCTGTGTGCTAGGAGACACGCCAGGGTCCTAGACAGGGTGCGTGCTAGGAGAAACGCCAGGGTCCAAGACAGGGTGCGTGCTAGGAGACACGCCAGGGTCCTAGACAGGGTGCGTGCTAGGAGACATGCCAGGGTCCAAGACAGGGTGTGTGCTAGGAGACATGCCAGGGTCCAAGACAGGGTGCGTGCTAGGAGACACGCCAGGGTCCTAGACAGGGTGCGTGCTAGGAGAAACGCCAGGGTCCAAGACAGGGTGCGTGCTAGGAGACACGCCAGGGTCCAAGACAGGGTGTGTGCTAGGAGACACGCCAGGGTCCAAGACAGGGTGTGTGCTAGGAGACATGCCAGGGTCCAAGACAGGCTGTGTGCTAGGAGACACGCCAGGGTCCAAGACAGGGTGCGTGCTAGCAGACGCGCCAGGGTCCTAGACAGGCTGTGTGCTAGGAGACACGACTGTCACGTCCGCCATGTCTGCCATGTCTGTTTGTCTCAAGAACTCCTGGAGCGATGTGCATGCGCATGTTTTGTCTGCTGTCCTGCATGTTCGCTAGAGCTGTGTGCAGACTCACCTCATGTCTGAGCTGCAGGATCCCTGCGTTTCTGCTCTGCCTTCTGTGATCTTCTCGTCATGTCTGGAGTCCTTGATCATGTGATGTTTCTTAAGATCCTGCACTGTCTGGTTCTGCAATCATCTCGTCATGTCTAGAATCCCGGATCATGTGTTCTTCCTAGGATCCTGCACTGGTTGGTTCGGTGATCATCTCGTCATGTCTGAAACCCTGATCATGTGACGTTTCCTAAGATCCTGCACTGTCTGGTTCTGCTATCATCTCGTCATGTCTAGAATCCCGGAAGTGCTCCCCTGGTCCTGACCTGGAGGAGGAGGTGCTATGCCCTATATCAGGCCGCCTCTTCCTATGCTCAGGGCCTGATTATTGTGTTGCTTCCCTGCAAGGCTCTGGGTCTGTGGGGTTTCTCCCTCTATTCTGTGCCCTTGCACTTTGCTCTGTAGTGCGTCTCTGCACACGCTCCGTGCTCGTATTCCGCCTTTTGTCTTGTGCCATGTCTTGTGTTGTCTCTCGTGCCATGTTTGTCTTTGCCTTGCTTTGCCTTGTAGTCCTTCTGCTGTTCTTTGTCTTAGTCTGTTTTGCTATGTCTCGCCTTAGCTATGCTTTGACTTGTAGTCCTTCCTGCGTTCTCTGCCTCGCCTGTTTTGCCATGTCTTGCTTTTGCTATGCTTTGACTTGTAGTCCTCCCTGTGTTCTCTGCCTTGCTATTCCTTGCTTTGTGTTCCTCCCTATGGTCTCAGTCTTTGCTTGCTCTGCCTCGCTCTCTCTCCTATGGTGCTCTGTAGTGCTCCCTGGCACACGCACCATTCCTCCTCTCCTTAGTCCTCATTTCTTTGTCTAGTCCCAAGGTCTTCCCTTGGCCCGGCTCTGGGCTTCTGCCTAGGCTCTGCTGCTAGACTCTGTCCTCTCTCTGACCTGGCTCTGTTTCTGCCTGTATTCCTTGCCTTTTTCCCTGCCTTGTCCTTGCATTGAACCCCGACGTGGGTTCCCCTTGGCCGTCTCCTGTGCCGTGGTAAGTGCCACGTGTTTGTGTACAGCCGTGTGTACTGGCCAGTGTGGCGTGCCCCCTGCGTGGCTCCTAGCACGCAGCCCTTCCTTGTGCCCTGGCGTGGCTCCTAGCACGCACCCTGCCTTGAACCCTGGCGTGGCTCCTAGCACGCACCCTGCCTTGAACCCTGGCGTGGCTCCTAGCACGCACCCTGCCTTGAACCCTGGCGTGGCTCCTAGCACGCACCCTGCCCTGAACCTGGCGTGGCTCCTAGCACGAAGGTTCCTTTGCCCCCTCCTGTGCCTTAGTCGTGCCTCGTGCTGGCGTTACAGCCGTGCGCATTGGCCAGTGAGGTGTGCGTCCCTGCGTAGCTCCTAGCACACAGCCCTGCTCTGAACTCTGGCGTGTCTCTACACGCACTCTGTCTTGTATCTTGTGCCTTGGCGTGTCTCTACACGCACTCTGTCTTGTATCTTGTACCTTGGCGTGTCTCTACACGCACTCTGTCTTGTATCTTGTACCTTGGCGTGTCTCTACACGCACTCTGTCTTGTACCTTGTACCTTGGCGTGTCTCTACACGCACTCTGTCTTGTACCTTGGCGTGTCTCTACACGCACTCTGTCTTATCCTATGCTTTGGCGTGGCTCTACACATGCACCCTGTCTCGTTTGTGAACTCTGGCGTGTCCCCTACACACGCACCTAGCCTTGGACCCTGGCGTGTCCCCTACACATGCACCTAGCCTTGGACCCTGGCGTGTCCCCTACACATGCACCTAGCCTTGGACCCTGGCGTGTCCCCTACACACGCACCTAGCCTTGGACCTTGGCGTGTTCCCTAAACACGCACCCTGCTTGGATATCTGTCGTGCCTCCTTGCCTGAACCCTGGTTTGCCTGCCGGATGCCCGAAACCTGCCGACCGTTGCCAGAGGTCCGGAACCAGATGACTGCGGCCTGATGTCCGGAGCTGACGTCCGCAGCCTGATCCCTGGACCCTGTCGGTTTGCCAGCAGTCCGGAGTCCGATGCCATCATGCCATTACCTGTGCCTAGGCGTGCCATCTGGCACGTACCATGTTATGGACCTTGGCGTGCCCACGCGCGCACCTTGCACGTTTTGCTTGTTTTCTCTGTATGTGATCTTGTGTTATTCTAATGAAGATACCTTGCACCTACGTCTAGTCTCGTCTTGCTTCCTGCTCGTCCTTGTCGTCAGACACTCGTCTAGTGTCCCCTGAGCCGGCCGTCTGGTCCCAGCAGTCGTGGTGGCTCACCCCCTTGGTCTTGCCCCTGACACTCCCTGTATAGGGGGTGGATTCTCACAAGGTCAGCTCGCCCTCGGTGGGTGGATGCCACGACCCAGAGGGTCCACTCAAAAAATGGGCTCAGCAGGAGCTGAGTCCGTCACAACGACAGGGTCCTAGACAGGGTGCGTGCTAGGAGATATGCCAGGGTCCAAGACAGGGTGTGTGCTAGGAGACACGCCAGGGTCCAAGACAGGGTGTGTGCTAGGAGACACACCAGGGTCCAAGACAGGCTGTGTGCTAGGAGACACGCCAGGGTCCTAGACAGGCTGTGTGCTAGGAGACACGCCAGGGTCCTAGACAGGGTGCGTGCTAGGAGATATGCCAGGGTCCAAGACAGGGTGTGTGCTAGGAGACACGCCAGGGTCCAAGACAGGGTGCGTGCAAGGAGACACGCCAGGGTCCAAGACAGGGTGTGTGCTTGGAGACACGCCAGGGTCCAAGACAGGGTGTGTGCAAGGAGACACGCCAGGGTCCTAGACAGGGTGCGTGCTAGGAGACACGCCAGGGTCCAAGGCAGGGTGCGATGGCATCGGACTCCGGACTACTGGCAACGACCGACAGGATCCAGGCATCAGGCTGCGGAAATCAGCTCCGGACATCAGGCCGCAGTCATCTGGTTCCGGACCTCTGGCAGCGGTCGGCAGGTTTCGGGAATCCGACAGGCAAGCCAGGGTTTAAGGCAGGGTGCGTGCTAGGAGGCATGCCAGGGTACAAGCTAGGCCTGTGCGTGTAAGAGGGCATGACAGGGAATAGGCTAGGACCTGTACGTGCAAGAGGGTACGACAGGGTATATGGCAAGACCTGCGCATTCCTTAGAGAAGCACGGGGAGGTATGCCAAGAAGCAGGCTAGGGCCTGCGCGTGCTTTACAGAGCATGCAAAGCACAGTGCACAGACAGCATGGGTGCAAGGAAGCACAGAGAGCACGGCTGGGGCACTGGCTAGCTGGACTGGCTGCGGCACAGACAGACGGGCAAGACTGAGGCGAACCCGGCTGAGGCATAACAGGCGACACAGTTGTCACTGGCCGACGAGCATGGCTGAGGCACAAGCAGGCGGGCACGGCTAGGGCGGCACGGCTGAGGCACAGACAGGAGGCTAGGAAGGCCAGGTGCATGCAAAGGGCATGCGAAGAAACAAGGCAAGGTACAGAGCAAGGAACGGAACGTAGGCAGTAGCAAAGAGTCGGGTACAAGAGACATAGAGCTAACAGCGGAGCGTAGGCCGAAGCCCAGAGCCGGGTCAAGGCAGAGCCTTGAGACTAGCCTAGAAATGTGCAAGAGAACACCATAGGTCAGAGAGCAGAGATGGTGCGTGTGCCAGGAGGCACAACAGAGCACTAGGCAGAGAACAGGACTAGCAGCGGAGCGTAGGCCGAAGCCCAGAGCTGGGTCAAGGAAGAACCTTGAGACTAGCCTGGAAATGTGCTTGAGAAGCACCATAGGTCAGAGAGCAGAGGAATGTTGCGTGTGCCAGGAGGCACAACAGAGCACCATAGGTAAGAGAGGAGGAATGGTGCGTGTGCCAGGAGGCATAACAGAGCACCCCAGGTCAGAGAGGAGGAATGGTGCATGTGCTAGGAAGCACAACAGAGCACCCTAGGTCAGAACAAGGAAGACCAGGCAGAAACAGGGAAGCGGAAGCAGTACAAGGAAAGCATAGCATAGACAAAACATGGCAAAGTAGGCAAAGGCAGAGAACACAGGAAAAGGACTACAAGTTCAAGCAAGACAGAGACAAAACATGGCACAAAGGACAACATAAGACATGGCTCAGGACAAGAGGCAGAGTACAAGCACAGAGCGTGTGCAGAGATGCATGACAGGGCAAAGTGCAGGGGCACAGAATACAGGGAGCGACCGAGCAGACCAAGCGGCCATGCAGGGAAGCAACACGATACTCCGGCCCCGACCATAGGAAGGGGCGGTCTGATATAGCACCATAGCACCTGCACTTCCGAGTGAAGGACTTCTGATTCAGATCCTCCAGGATCATAGAGAGCATTGCTAGATCAGACTGGGCTGGACCATAGAGAAGGTCACATGATCAGGGGCTCCACTGAGAGGTTAGCTGGGTCAGACAGTGCTGGAACATAGGAAAGGTCACATGATCAGGGGCAGGACCACAGAGGCAACCACAGCAGGCAGAGCAGAGACGGGCGTGCACACAGCAATGGCATGCAGCCATGAGGTACGCGTGCGCATACACACTGCTCCAGGAGTCACGCAGCACAGCAGTCATGAGGTGCGCAGGCACACTGCTCCAGGGATCTTGCAGCATAGCAGACATGGCGGGCATGACAATCTTTCTATTTATCTATCATCTATCTATTTATCCATCTATCTATCTATCATCTATCTGTTTATCCATATATCCATTTATTTATTTATCTATCTATCTATCATCTATGTATCTATCCATAAATCTATCCATCCATCTATTTATCTATCATCCATCTATTTATCATTTATGTATGGCCATGGAACAAGGAGGTGGAATAAGATTCTGCAGGTGAACAACTGGCTACGTCGATGGTGCCGTCAGCAACGATTTGGATTTCTGGATCACGGAGTGAACTACTTATACGATGGACTACTTGCTAGAGATGGGGTGCACCTTACGAAGACTAGTAAGCATGTATTTGGAAGTCGCCTTGCTACACTTGTAAGGAGAGCTTTAAACTAGAACAACATGGGAAGGGAAGCAAAAGACCAGAAAAAGCCATACACCTGACAAATGCTATTGAGAACTCTGCTATTAGAAGTGGAAAGGAAGAACAAAGACGAAAGAATCTAATTAATAAAAATATTGGAGAAAGAGAAACCAATCACAAACTAAAATGTTTCTATACTAATGCACAAAGCATGGGCAACAAACAAGGAGAATTGGAACTACTAACACAGGAAAAGAAATATGATGTCATTGGAATCACTGAAACTTGGTGGGACAATACACATGATTGGAATACAAGACTAGAAGGATACAACTTATTTGCAAGAAACAGACTTGATAAACGAGGAGGGGGTGTCACATTGTATGTTAGAAACGCGTATATCTGCACAGAGATTGAAGCTTCAGAGACTGGGAGTTCTGTGGAAACTGTTTGGGTAAGAATACAAGGACAGAACAATGGAAAGGACACCATTGTAGGCATTTACTACAGGCCGCCTGTGCAAGCTGAAGATATGGATGAACTCTTTATGCATCAAATGGCCAAGTTCTCCAAAAAATATGACATAGTTGTCATGGGAGATTTCAACTATCCAGACATTTGTTGGGAATCTCTCTCAGGCAAAACTAACAGGTCAAGGAAATTCTTATCCTCTCTTGCTGACAACTTCATCTTCCAAAAGGTAAGGGAGAAAACAAGGGGAACTGCTACCTTGGATCTAATCCTTATAAACAGGGAGGAAATGGTTGAGGAGGTAAAAGTGGCTGGGACCCTAGGAGGTAGCGACCATGCTATTTTAGAATTTTGGATAACTAGAGGCGGAAGACCTGTGAAGACTCAGACGTCAAGGTTAGATTTCAGAAAGGCAGATTTTAAGGGATTCAGAAAGAGAATTGGAGGGATCCAATGGCTGGATATCCTTAAAGACAAAAATGTCCAGGAAGGATGGGAAATCTTGAAAAATGAAATTCTCAAAGCACAGTTGTTAACAATTCCGAAAAGAGGGAAGAATAGGAAGCAGTTAAGGAAACCAGGATGGATGAACACAGAACTTAAGCACATGCTAAAAAGGAAGAAAAAAATGTTTAGAAAAAGGAAAGAGGGAGGCATATCTAAAGAAGAATATAATGCTGTCTGCAGAACCTGCAGGACACAAATCAGATTAGCTAAAGCTGAAAATGAATTGAGGCTTGCAAGAGATGTCAAAAGCAATAATAAAGGATTTTGGGGATATGTCAAAAGTAAAAGAAAAGTCAAAGATGCTATAGGATTTTTACAGGATGAAAATGATGAAATGGTAAGACAGGATGTTGAGAAGGCTGAACTTTTAAATTCCTATTTTGCATCTGTTTTCTCTCAGAAAGGAAATGTAACATCAACTGTTATTCACTGTCCTATTAAGGGAATAGAAGAATCCAGGATATCTATAAACAGAAAGATAGTGAGGAAACACTTAGCTAGCCTAAATGAATTCAAGTCTCCAGGTCCAGATGAATTACACCCCAGAGTACTGAAGGAGATAGCAGAAGAAATTTTTGAACCCCTCTCTATAATCTTTGAAAATTCTTGGAGAACAGGAGAAGTGCCAGAAGACTGGAGAAGAGCAAATGTTGTTCCTATCTTCAAAAAGGGGAAGAAGGTGGACCCAGGTAACTATAGGCCGGTGAGTATGACTTCTATACCAGGAAAGATCTTTGAACAAATTATTAAACAACATGTATGTCAGTACCTGGATAAGAATGAAGTGATTAAACAGAGTCAGCATGGGTTTGTAACTAATAAGTCATGTCAGACTAACTTAATTTCCTTCTATGACGGTATCACTGATTGGGTGGATCAAGGAAATGCTGTAGATATAGTATATCTTGACTTCAGCAAAGCATTTGACAAAGTCTCTCATACAATCCTTATTGAAAAAATGATTAAGTATGGAATGGACAAGGCAACTGTTAGGTGGATTCATAACTGGCTTAGTGATCGGACCCAAAGAGTGGTCGTAAATGGCTGCACATCCAGTTGGAAGAATGTCTCAAGTGGGGTACCACAGGGCTCTGTCCTGGGCCCTGTATTGTTCAACATCTTTATCAACGATTTAGATGAAGGAATTGAGGGTAAACTGATTAAATTTGCTGATGACACAAAGCTAGGAGGGATAGCTAATACTAGAGAAGAGAGAGAGAGGATTCAAAAAGATTTAAATAAACTGGAGAAGTGGGCAGCAAATAACAGAATGGTTTTTAACAGGGAGAAATGCAAAGTACTACATCTGGGCAATAAAAATGGAAAAAGCATATATAGAATGGGAGGAATAGGGCTAAGTGACAGCACATGTGAAAAAGACTTGGGTATACTAATAGATCACAGACTGAATATGAGTCAACAGTGTGATGCAGCAGCAAAAAAGGCAAATGCAATTCTAGGATGTATTAACAGAAGCATACAGTCTAGATCACGTGAAGTCATTATTTCCCTCTACTCCTCTTTGGTCAGACCTCATCTGGAATATTGTGTCCAGTTTTGGGCACCACATTTTAAAAAAGACATCAACAAACTGGAGCAAGTTCAGAAAAGAGCGACCAGAATGGTGACCGGTCTGCAAACCCTGTCTTATGAGGAAAGGTTGCAGGATTTGGGAATGTTTAGTTTGCAAAAGAGAAGACTGAGAGGAGACTTAATAGCTGTCTACAAATATCTAAAGGACTGTCACATTGTAGAAGGATCAACTTTATTCTCATTTGCACAAGGAAATACTAGAAGCAATGGGATGAAACTGAATGGGAGGAGACACAGATTAGATATTAGAAAAAACTTTTTGACAGTTAGAGTGATCAATGAGTGGAACAGGCTGCCACGAGAAGTGGTGAGTTCTCCTTCAATGGAAGTCTTCAAACAGAGGCTGGACAGACATCTGACTGGGATGATTTAGCGAATCCTGCTTTGAGCAGGGGGTTGGACCAGATGGCCCAGGAGGTCCCTTCCAACTCTACGATTCTATGATTCTATGTATCCATTCATCTATCTATTTATCAATTCATCTATCTATCCATCTCTCTGTTTATCTACCAACCATCCATCCATCTATTTATCTATCCATCTATTTATCCATCTATCTATTCATCTATCTATCTATCTATCTATCTGTCATGTATCGGTCTATCTATTTATCTATCTATCCATTTATCTATTTATCTATCAATCTATCCAGCTATCTATCATCTATTTATCTATCTATCTATCCATTTATTTATCTATCATCTATCAATCTATTTATCCATCTATCTATTTATCTAGCATCTATCTATCTATTTATCCATCCATCTATTTATCTATCATCTTTCTATCCATTTATCTATCTATCCATCCATTTATCCATCCATCTCTCTATTTATCCATCCTTCTATCTATCATCTATCTATTTATCTATCCATCTATTTATCAATCCATCATCCATCCATCTATTTATCTATCATCTATCTATCCATCTATTTATCTATCTATCTATCTATCTATCTATCTTGCTATCTATCTATCTATCAATCATCTATCGGTCTATCTATTTATCTATCATCTATCTATCCATTTATCTATCTATCCATCCAGCTATACATCCATCTATCATCTATCTATGCATTTATCCATCCATATATCTATAATCTATCTATCTATCTATTTATCTATCTATCTATCATCTATCTATCTATCTATCTATCTATCTATTTATCTATCTATCCATCCAAACAGAATGTAAGTGTGGTTGTTTTCACACCTATATGTGCCTACACCTGACCCTCATACCTGATAAAAGAACTTTTATTCTCTCTTGCAATGAATCCTCTTCGGTTCGGTGGGATGCTCGGAGCCCCATGTGGATAAGGTCCTTGACGACCACTTGGCTGCCAAGCCTGCACTTGCGCCTGCGCAGTGGAGCGTGTCACGGTGCTCCATTGAAGATAGTGCCAATGTCTCACAAAACATGTGAAGTCTCCAAAGACTTTGGCACTTCTATCGAGGAGCACGTTGACCCGCTCCACTGCACAGGCGCAAGTGTGCCTGTCAGACAATGAGTATGCCACCGGAGGTGCGGGATTTTTAAAAGTGACAGCCGTGCTTTCCTGCCCCTGGCGAGGCAAGTACATTAGACACCAAAATGGCAGAGCAGCCTCCCGGATCTAATGGGAAAGTAATGTGGCGTCCCCCCCAAAAAATAGGGATGAAATATCTTGTCCTAAAAAGGTTTTTCCTTTTCTTATGAAATTGTTATATATAGAGAGGGACATATTTAGAACGTGTACCTTTTTTCTTTATATTACAGGCCGAAACCTAGAGAATGCCAAATTGCCTAGTAAATGGCGGTGTTAGCACGACTGGCAGGCCTGCTCAGGGCAGTCGGGCCTTTTTACACTTTTCCAAAAGATGTTGCCAAAATTAAGCAATGGCTTATCGCAACAGGTCAACAATTTCAAAATGTTGATTCATTCGCTCCAAGAATTTTCGATGAAAACAAAAACAAAAAATATTGCTTGTGTTCATGTCACTTTGATTCCGATTGCTATATGGTGGATAATCGAGGAAGAACATTGAGAACAGGCGCAATACCTTCCATATTCCCTCCTGTACAAGAGGGACAAACTTTAAGTAATGAACGTTTAGCAAGGAGAAAGTGTGGGCCAAGGAAAAGGCCGCGTCAGCAGCCTGAATCTACAGAATCCGTTACACATGATCCTTTATCCGGTCCAGAATCTGTTTATACAGATACTCTATACAATCCAGAATCCCTTGCAGCAGATCCTGGGAGCATGTGTGAACATTCTGCATCATCTGAAGCTAGGGTTACTAAATATGTTAGTATTGCCATACAGACTGATTATACTTTGGAAAATTCAAGCATGTCCTACACTGAAACATTTTCTAAAACAAGCAATTTTTGAGCATGCCTCTCCAGCCAAGTGTGACCAATGGATGAGTAACATAGTAAGATAGTTTTGAAGGCTGAAGGAAGACCTTATGTCCATCTAGTTCAGCCTATTTTTAGTGCAGCTGTTCTGCATTGTTGATCCTGGGGAAGGCAAAAAACCCACAGAGTAGAAGCCAATTTTCTCCATAGGGAAAAAAATTCCTTCCCCTAAGCTGGGTCAACCATCTACCTATAATATTCTATTATTCGTAACCTTCTATACTGATACTCACAAGAAAAGCATCCATTCCTTTCTTACATTCATTCAGTGAGTTGGCCATCACCACTTCCTCAGGAAGAGAATTCCAGAGCCTCACTGCTCTTACCGTGAAGAACCCTCTTCTATGCTGGTGCAGAAATTGTCTTTCCTCCAAACTAAGAGAATGCCCCCTTGTTCTTGTCACAGTCCTTGGTACAAACAGTTCATTGGAGAGATCTCTGTATTGCCCTCTGATATACTTGTACATATATATTAGGTCTCCCCTAAGTCTTCTCTTTTCTAGGGTAAATAGACCTAATTTTGATAACCTTTCTGGATATTGTAGTGAACCAACTCCATTTATCATTTTAGTAGCCGCCTTTGAACCCTTTCAAGTTCAGTAATGTCTTTCTTGAGCACCGGCATCCAAAATTGCACACAATACTCCAAGTGTGGTCTGACGAGTGATTTGTACAGAGGGAGAATTATGTTTTCATCTCGTGTCCCCAGACCTCTTCTAATGCATCCCATGACCCTATTTGCTTTGGTGGCAGCTGCCTGACACTGGGCACTCCAATTTAGCTTCTTATTGACTAAGATGCCTAAGTCTTTTTCCATGTCTGATTTCCCCAGCAGTTTCCCATTTAGTAAGTAATTGTAGCATCTGTTTCTCCTTCCCATGTGCATAACCTTACACTTATCTGGGTTAAACCTCATTTGCCATTTTTCAGCCCAATTCTCCAATTTACTCAAATCTGTCTGTAGTTGCAAACTGTCCTCCTTTGTGTTAACTACCTTACATAGTTTTGTATCATATGCAAATACTGATATTTTACTGTGTAAGCCATCCACTAGATCATTAATAAATATATTAAATAGTAGGGGGCCCAATACAGACCCCTGTGGTCCCCCACTAGTAACCCTGGCCCAATCTGAGGATGCCCCATTAATAACCACTCTTTGTTTTCTATCACTAAGCCAGCTACCTACCCATCTACACACATTTTCCCCTAGCCCAAGCTTTCTCATCTTACTTACCAATCTTTTATGTGGGACAGTGTCACATGCTTTAGAGAAGTCGAGATAAATGACATCCGATGATTCTCCTGGGTCCATTTGAGAGCTTACATCCTCATAGAAGCTGATCAGGTTAGTCTGACAGGAGCGATCCTTCATAAATCCATGTTGATATGGAGTTAAACATTTATTAACATTGAGATATTCCATAATGGTATCCCTTAGAAACCCTTCAAAAATTTTACCCACAACAGATGTTAAGCTTACCGGCCTATAGTTTCCAGGTTCCCTTTTACACCCCTTTTTGAATATTGGTACCACATTTGCTTGCCGCCAATCAAAAGGAACAGACCCTGTTTCTATAGAGTCTTTAAATATAAGGAATAGAGGCCTGTCTATCACATTACTTAACTCCCTTAATCCCCGAGGGTGAATGCCATCAGGGCCTGGTGATTTGTTCATTTTAATCTTACTAAGGCGGTTCTGCACTTCTTCCTGGGTTAGGCAGGTAATACTTAATGGGGAGTTTACATTATCACTCTGCATTTCCCCTGGCAAATCCTTTTCCTGTGTGAACACTGTGGAGAAAAATGTATTTAAAACATTTGCTTTTCCCACATCGCTCTCTATGATTTCACCCTCATTGTTCTTTAAAGGGCCGACACCATCAATTTTAATCATTTTACTGTTTATATAATTAAAGAATAGTTTGGGGTTTGTTTTACTTTCCTTAGCAATGAGTCTCTCAGTTTCCACTTTTGCTAAATGTATTTGTTTTTTACACATTTTATTTTTCTCTCTATAACTTTTTAATGCTTCTTCATTGCCTTCTTGTTTTAGCTTCCTAAATGCCTTGTTCTTGTTCTTTATTGCCCTTTTTACATCCTTATTTAGCCACATTGGTGTTCTCCTGTTCCTAGCCCTTTTATTTCTGTACGGTATGGCTAGCTCGCAGTGGGGGTGTAAAACTGATATAAATATTTCCCATTTATTTTCTGTGCTCCTATTTTTGAGGACATTGTCCCAATCAGTTCGGGGAAGGTCCTCTCTAAGCTGATCAAACTTTGCTTTCCTGAAATTCAGCGTTTTCGTAACCCCCTTCCAGGGCACCTTACTGAAGGACAAGTGGAATTGTGTTGTATTGTGGTCACTGTTCCCTAGGTGCCCATCGACTCGGACTTCTGTTATTCTATTTGGCCTGTTGCTTAACATTAAGTCCAGAAGGGCCGTCCCTCTAGTTGGGCCCTGCACAAGTGGTGACAGAGAATTATCCTTGGTCACTGACAGACATTGCTTTCCTTTCTGAGATACGCAGGTTTCAGTTTCTCGGTCTATGTCGGGGTAGATGAAGTCCCCCATAATAATCACCTCCTTGGGATTTGCTGCTTTGTCTATCTGTTTCAATAATACATTTTCAGTGGTTTCTGTTATATTTGGTGGCTTATAACAAACCCCTATGAGGATTTTATTACTTTTCCCTCCTTGTATCTCCACCCATAGAGACTCCACCTCTTCATTTCCCTCTTGTATATCTTCTCTCAGTGTGGGCTTTATATATATATATATATAGACAGACTCCACCCCCTTTCCTTTTTTTACGATCCCTCCTAAACAAATCATATCCTTGCAAGTTAGCCGCCCAGTCATAGCTGTCGTCTAACCATGTCTCAGTTATTCCTACTATGTCGTATTTTCCTCATAAATTACCAACTCCAGATCTTCAATCTTATTGGTCAGGCTTCTTGCGTTGGTCAGCATGCAGGAAAGAAGTTTTGCTTCCTTTTTCTTAGCTTCCTTCTGAGTACCCTGTCTTGGGTCCTCTGTACCACATCTAGTATCCTTGATTAGTTTGTCTTTCAGCTGCATGTTCTTATCTGCTGTTTTTTCTCTCAAAAATTAAAGATTTTTTTACATAGCTTGCCATTTTTATGGACAGTTTAATTAGAAGTGTTCAAAAATCCAAAACTAAAAGATATTTTATTAATAAATAACACTGGTCAACAGCATTTTTGGTGCCAAAGATATTTCATCGAATTTAGGGTATTTTTGGGGTGCTGATTCTGAATATGTCATCAGTTTTGCCAGATTGGCTCAAGTTTTTGAGATTTTTGGTATCTTATTTATAGCACTTGTTGGTAAATGCGACGCATCATCTCATTAATTTCTTTGGATTAGTACTTGAACTGAGCAGTTCTCAATATAGTTTTGTGTTAATTAGTGTTCTAAAAGTTTGTTCATAGCTTGATTTTTGCACTAACTTTATGTTGTTGTCTGTTTTCCAGTGAAAAGCATGAACTCATCAAGAAGAAGTTGTCTTAACGATCCAGACTCATTCTGTTACATTTGTGGTGAATACACACTGCCAAAACATAGAAGAAACATAACAGACTTCGTAAAAAAAGTGTATTTTGCCTATTTTGGGGTTATGCTTGGGGACCAAGACAAGTTTTGGGCACCACACATAGTGTGCAAAGCATGTATCGAATTATTACGAAAATGGAGCAAAGGACAAAGAAAAAGCTTCAAATTTGGTGTTCCAATGGTGTGGAGAGAGCCAAAAAATCATCATGATGACTGTTATTTATGGTAAACACAGGTACAGGCACATCTTCACAATGAGGGACAGGCCTTCTTGCAGATTCCATGTTACTCCCATTTTCGTTTCTTATGCTTATTGAATCCTTGCACTTGCACTGCACAGAAATAACAGTCATCATGATGATTTTTTGGCTCTCTCCACACCATTGGAACACCAAATTTGAAGCTTTTTCTTTGTCCTTTGCTCCATTTTCGTAATAATTCGATACATGCTTTGCACACTATGTGTGGTGCCCAAAACTTGTCTTGGTCCCCAAGCATAACCCCAAAATAGGCAAAATACACTTTTTTTACGAAGTGTGTTATGTTTCTTCTATGTTTTGGCAGTGTATATTCACCACAAATGTAACAGAATGAGTCTGGATCGTTAAGACAACTTCTTCATGATGAGTTCATGCTTTTCACTGGAAAACAGACAACAACATAAAGTTAGTGCAAAAATCAAGCTATGAACAAACTTTTAGAACACTAATTAACACAAAACTATATTGAGAACTGCTCAGTTCAAGTACTAATCCAAAGAAATTAATGAGATGATGCGTCGCATTTACCAACAAGTGCTATAAATAAGATACCAAAAATCTCAAAAACTTGAGCCAATCTGGCAAAACTGATGACATATTCAGAATCAGCACCCCAAAAATACCCCAAATTCATTAAAATATTTTGGACACCAGAAAAAAAATTTTTTTTCGTTGACCTGTGTAATAATTGTTTTTTATCTTAGCAGATGACTATACCAGGAGATCAGAGGGACAGCTGACATCTTCAATTTTTCAATCTGATGATCTTGAGATCCTACAAGATACAACTGAAGTGAATGCCATTACTCCAGATATACCATCATCCATTCACAGCAAAGATCTGTCATTTGATCCTATGAAACAGGTCCCATCTTCTGATTCATTACCAACTACTAAGGAAAATCAAAATCACAAAAGAGGCAATAAAAAACAAACTGCTCCTAAAGCAAAGAAGCCATTTTCATGTTCAGAATGTGGGAAATGTTTTACATGGAAATCACGTTTTGTTACTCACCAAAGAACTCACACAGGAGAGAAGCCTTTTTCCTGTTCAGAATGTGGGAAATGTTTTAACGAGAAATCACATTTTGTTAGACACCAAAGAACTCACACAGGGGAGAAGCCTTTTTCCTGTTCAGAATGTGGGAAATGTTTTGCACATAAATCACATTTTGTTACTCACCAGAGAACTCACACAGGGGAGAAGCCTTTTTCCTGTTCAGAATGTGGGAAATGTTTTAATCAGAAATTACATTTTGTTACTCATCAGAGAACTCACACAGGGGAGAAGCCTTTTTCCTGTTCAGAATGTGGGAAATGTTTTTGCAATAAATCAGATTGTGTTAAGCACCAGAGAACTCACACAGGGGAGAAGCTTTTTTCCTGTTCAGAATGTGGGAAACATTTTGCAAGTAAATCCCATTTTGTTACTCATCAGAGAACTCACACAGGGGAGAAACCTTTTTCATGTTCAGAATGTGGAAAATGTTTTAAACAGAAAGGGAGTCTTGTTCCACACCAAATAACTTACACAGGGGAGAAACCGCTTTCATGTTAAATGGAAAATAAATCTTGATCACCATCAGAGATCTCACACAGGGGAGAAGCCTTTCTCCTGTTCATAATGTGTGAAATGTTTTAACCAGAAATGGAATCTTACTAATAATAATAACCTTTCTTTTATATAGCGCTAACATATTCCGCAGCCCTTTACAGTTTGCACACAGTATCATAGCTGTCCCCAATTGGTCTCACAATGTAAATTCCCTATCAGTATGTCTTAGGAATATTGGAGGAAACCCACACAAACACGGGGAGAACATACAAACTCCTTGCAGATGTTGTCCTTCGTGAGAGTTGAACCCTGGACTACAGTGCTTCAAGGCTGCAGTGCTAACTACTGAGCCACCTCACCAGAGAACTCACACGGGGAGAAGTCTTTTTCCTGTTTAGAATGTGGGAAATATTTTAACCAGAAAGCGCTTCTTGTTAGACATCAGAGCAGACACACAGGGGAGAAGCCTTTTAATTTTCTTAATGTTGGAAAAGTTTTAACCAAAATTGAATCTTTTTAAATGGGTTGTCTCTTGTCATTCCTCATGTTTGCTGACAAAAGGATAGAACTAATCTTTATTAATTCCAAATGTAAAACTATACCCATAATTCACTGCCTGAAGGTTAGTCAGAAGGTGACTAATAGAAAAAACATAAAGCCCACATTTCAGTATATAGGGTGAGGTGACGTATACTCACTCACTCTCCAAGCCTCTTATTTCTACGGGTTTCATTGTCCTCATCAAAGGCGACTCATCAGGAGACTATTTAATAGTGATCTATATTCAAGCGAGACTAGACAAAATAAAACTAAAATCATTTATCATATTATCCGAAACCGTCAGAAAGCTAGCCACATATTGGCAGATCCCAAACTTCAAACTATATACTTCATATAGTTTTTACATCACGAGGGACACGGATCTATCATTCTACAGGAAACAACCTAGGGGTTTTCAGCCTCGGTTGGAAGAACACAGATCTCTTCCACTGACCATCGCTGAACCATGGATACATTTGGAGAAGCCAGGTTGTGATCCTCGGATCAACTGGCCTTTTACCTTGTATGGACTGAATGGATTGTCATCTTCCTACGCTTGTCGTTACCTCCTCTCTGTGCGTGCCACAGGTGGGGTAGCGATCCTGGGAGCGAATCAGCGGAAGGGTGAGACTCTGTAATGTGCACTCTGTTGGGTATTTTGCTGGGACTGTTCTATGTGTTATCTGCCTGTTTTGTGGTACAATAAAGCATTGCCCACACTGTTTTACCCTCAGTGTGTGTTGTCTGAGCAGCGTTATGCCCATGTTAAAGGGAGAGCCTGCGTTCGGTGGGACGATCCCTGATCCATGTCGTTTCAGCCAGCTGACTGGGGCGCCCGCTGACCACCCCATGTCTCCACAGGCATGCTTCAATAGTCTCAATGGGAGGCTAGAAGCTGCTATAACCCGATAGGCTCTGCCACATACAAGCAATGATCAGATCACCTGCATGTAGCAGAGTTGCTCACTTGCTATGAGCGCCAACCACTGGGCAGCACTCATAGGATACGGCAGTGACAACCATAGAGGTCTGCTGGAGACCTCTGGTTGTCATGTCAACCTATCAGTGACCCGCGATCACGTGATAGGGTCACCAATGTGCGGGATTTCTGGCCCATCATGTGCGAGAAAAGATGTAGGCTCAGTGCCAGAGCCCACATCAAAAGGAGGGAGTCCGACATCAGTGTACATTTACACCCGATGTCAGAAAGGGGTTAAAGGGGATTGTTTTTACAGAGACGGAAGTGGTAATCAATCATGTATACATACAAATAATTACAAAAATACACAGCTTCTAATGTTAAATAGTATAGAGTTAAGACTAGAAAATATAATTTGTGTAAATCATGTGTAGATATAAAAATTCAGGTAAATGTCAAATGTTCAAAAACAGCAAAAAGCAGAGATGCCGACCTGCCCAGACCTCCAAACAAATGCACTGTCAGGGTGAGTGAGCCCATATAGTTAAGATGGCGGCAACACAGGTGCAAGAATACCGATGACACAACCACTCACAACCTACCAATGTATGGAGGGGCGGTTGCTTGGTATATTAATGCACAATGAAGGCTTGTATGCGGCGCTGTTCACACAATGGTAATGCACAGCATCCAGGCCAACAGCCTATTAGGTACGCCCATACTATTAGATCAGGCGGGCTGCCTAGTGCTATCCAAATGCATCCAATGTGAACAGACACCACAGTTTACAAGACTGAATGGACCCAACTGCACCCTGAAAAATAAAGTGCAAAAAAACACATAAAAAATATGAGAGGTATTAGTTAATATTTTGGCCAAAATACGTATGCAAGTAACTCACGTCATGCGTTGGCCTAAAGAAGTGTCAAAGGACTCACAGAAATTGCTTCTTCTACTTTCACTGCTGCTGCTGCTAATGTTTTGGCGTTGAAGAATTGACGGTCCGGAGGTTGGAAGTCTACAGCTGCGATGTGAATGGTGTGATTCACTGCTGTCTTGGGGAAAAGCTCTCTTAAGGTTGTGTAAAAGCGTGTTTCAATACTCCAGCATTCGCTGTTCCCTTTCTAGGGTGGGAATCATCTGGCAAAATTTGCTTTTATAACGTCTAATAAAGTGGCAACCCAGTAGTCAGCATTATTCCTAATCATAACTATACGGGAATTATGTTGCAGATAGTGCAGCAAGAAGGCACTCATATGTCGGGCTCTACCATGAGGTCCAAGCCCATGCTGTGTTGGTGGCTGGGTAACAATGAGGCTCGTTTCTTCCATCCCATCCCACCAACCACGAATAACAGAGAGGGGAGGATTATCCTCTTCATCTGACAGTTACTCGCCCATCACCTCTTTCTCCTCCATTTGTTCCTTGGATCTTGCACCTTCAATAACAGTTTGTATGTTATCACCAGCCCCCCTCAATCACAGTAATCCACCTTCCCTTGGCACCCACCTGTGTGGCGACAGTCTTGAACTTAGAGACAATATTATCCCTTCTGCATCCTCCTCTGCTTCCTCCTATTCTTCTGGGATCACCATCTCTTCCCGCAGGCTATTCAAAGTCTGCTTCAGCATATATATGACCTGAATAGTGATGCTGATGATGGCGGCATCAGTGATAACCATCTCAGTAGCCATTTTGAAACTGTGCAGAAGGGTGCAGAGGTCCTTAATCTGTGCGCACTCTGTAAATGTGACATGCGCCATGTCTATATTGCATTGGCCCAGGCTATATGACATGATATCATGTGTCAGAGCTTGTTGCTGCTGCCACAGTCGCTGCAACATGTGCAGAGTGGAATTCCACTGTTAATCAATGCAAGTCGATGAGGAGAGGGGTGCGAACGGTGGAAATGAGCACACAACTTGCGTGCTTTCTGGAGAAGCTCACCCAGGCCAAGATAGTGGCTGAGAAAACACTGTACCACCAGGTTGAGAACATGAGCCATGCAAGGCACGTGTGTGGGCTTGCCTTGCCATAGGGAAGCCACCAGGTTTGCACTGTTATCACCTTCCCTGCATGCAGGTTCAGCGGAGACAGCCATTGATCAAATTGAGCCTGGAGAACTGTCCGCAACTCTTCAGCTGTATGACCGCGATCTCCAAGACATCAATTTTAAGACTACCTGATTGCAGAGAGCCCTGGTTGTGCAGTACGGAGGTGGTTGGGGTCTGCTACACACTTGGAACGCGTGTCTTGTTAAGGCAGAGGTTGAGGGCACAGGTGGAGGCCCTAGAGGCGATAGAGGAGGCAGAAGCAGTGGAGGAAGTGTTAAATATAGAGGTTTGTCCTGCAAGCCTTGGGAATTCCAAGACTTGTGGAGCAGCACCTGTCCCCACAGCCACCAGTCACCCAGTGCCCAGTCAGCGAGATGTAACCCCCTTGGCCATACTTACTCGTCCAAGTGTCTGTGGTGAAATGCATTCTGGCAGACAGCAATTTTGTCAAGGAACGGGTGATGTCTGCGACGTGCTGATGTAGCACAGGCACAGCTTTCTTAGAAAAGTAATGGCAACTGGGTAATTGGTACTGGGGGACTGCAACGGCTCTCAGCTTTCGGAAACTGTCTGTATCTATCAGGCAGAAAGGCAGGATTTCCGTGGCCAACAAATTGGAGATGGTGGAGTTCAACTTCTTTGTTTCCTCCTACACATCACAAAGCTATCTTTTACATCACCGGAACCATGGGCTGGCTGCAGTGCTGAGAAAGGGTGGAGTACGGTGAACCGGACAAACTGCTGGACCGTAACAGAGTTGCAGGCGGAGATGTTACTGTGGATTGAGAAACTTGTGGTGTGATCTTTCTCTGAGATCAGTCAAAAAAAAGCAGGCTTGTCCGGTTACAGCTGAAGGCGGCATCTCAGTCAGCGTGACTGGAGCAGGTAACGAATCTGAGGTTTTGTGGTTTAAGACCTGCGTCTCTCTAGTTGTCACGGTAACAGAGGAGGAGGAAGCCGCAGATGTGATTAATGGGGCGGCTGATGGTTGTTAATGTCCTCTGGTCCGCATGTTTGCGCAGTGCAATTCCCACAGTAAAGCATGTTAACATAGTTAAAAAAAAAGCCATGTGTCCATCCAGTTCAGTCTATATTCCAACAGAATAAATCCCCAGATCTACGTCCTTCTAAAGAACTTAATAACTGTAAGATACAATATTGTTGTGCTCCAGGAAGACATCCAGGCCTCTCTTGAACCCCTCGACTGAGTTCGCCATCATCACCTCCTCATGCAAGGAATTCCAGATTCTCACTGCCCTAACAGTAAAGAATCATTTTCTATGTTGGTGGAAAAACCTTCTGTCCTCCAGATGCAGAGAATGCCCCCATGTGACTGTCACCTTCCTTGGAATAAACAGATCCTCAGAGTGATTGTATTGTCCCCTTATACACTTATACATGGTTATTAGATCGCCCCTCAGTTGTTTTTTTTCTAGACTAAATAATCCTAATTTTGCTAATCTATCTGGGTATTGTAGTTCCCCTATCCCCTTTACTAATTTTTTTGTCCTCCTTTTTTTAGTTCCATTATATCCTTCCTGTGCACCGGTGCCAAAAACTGTACACAGTACTCCATGTGCGGTGTAACCAGAGATTTGTACAGAGGCAGTATAATGCTCTCATCATGTGTATTCAGACCTCTTTTAATGCACCCCATAATCCTGTTTGCCTTAGAAGCTGCTGCTTGGCACTGGCTGCTCCAGGTAAGTATATCATTAACTAGGATCCCCAAGTCCTTCTCCATGTCAGATTTACCCAGTGTTTTCCCGTTTAGTGTGTAATTGTGAAACGGCTCCTTCCCATGTGTATATCCTTACATTTATCATTGTTAAACCGCATCTGCCACCTTTCAGCCCAGATTTCCAACCTATCCACCTTTCGTGTCTACCTCTTTCCTCATAGACTGTAAGCTTGCGAGCAGGGCCCTCTTTCCTCTTGGTATCTGTTATGATCTATGTGATTATTGTTATGCTGTAATGTCTATTGTCTGTACAAATCCCCTCTGAAATGTAGTGCTGCGGAATATGTCGGCGCTATAGAAATAAAATTTATTTATTATTATTATCTGTAGCAGAATACTATCTTCTCTTGTATTGACTGCTTTACATAGTTGTGCATCATCTGCAAATATCGATATTTTACTATGTAAACCTGCCAGATCGTTAATAAATATGTTGAAGAGAATAGGTCCCACACCGACCCCTGCGGTACCGCACTGGTCACAGCGACCCAGTTAGAGAATATACCATTTATAACCACCCTCTGCTTTCTATCACTAAGCCAGTTACTTACCCATTTACACACATTTTCCCCCAGACCCAGCATTCTCATTTTGTGTACCAACCTCTTGTGTGGCACGGTACCAAACGCTTTGGAAAATCAAGATATACCACGTCCAGCCTATAGCTTACCTCTTCATAAAAACTGATTAGATTGGTTTGACAGGAGCGATTCCTCATAAACCCATGCTGATATGGAGTTAAACAGTTATTCTCATTGAGATAATCCAGAATAACATCCCTCAGAAACCCTTCAAATATTTTACCAACAATAGAGGTTTGACTTACTGGCCTATAATTTCCAGGTTCACTTTGAGAGCCCTTGTGTTGATTGTTCATGTGAAAGTTCATACATTTAGTAGACAAATAATTGCACTTTTTATTTCGGCTCAATTTTTTTTTGCAAAGTTGGCTGATTACGTGAGTTGGCTCATAATTTGCAGTGTCAAAAAAGGCCCAGGCTAGGTAGCCCTTGCCACCTCTGTGAACTGCAGACCCGCGGACACTACAGGTCAGAGGCACAGTTGTGGCTGAGGATGCATCGCTCATCGTGGCTGCCTCACTATGTGTCTGCGACATACAGCGCAAACTAACCTCCTCTTCTTCCACCTCAGATGACCTACTCACCTGTGTGTCTCTATGTTCACGCCAACTGGGATCTAACACCTCATCATCATCATCCTCTGTGTTGTCACATTCCTCGCCATTGGAGTCACTCTCCTCCTCTTCCTGCCCTGACAGCACAGTACAGTCCACATGAGCCTCAGATATCTGACTCTCATCATGACCATCCCCCCCGGGGTTAGCGTCTGCTGATGAGGGTCAGGATGCGGTTCGGACCCTACTTTGTCCTGCCCCGGATCTAGCTAAAAAAATTTTGGGCATCGGTGCAGATTTCCTCCTCTTGACTCTGCGAAGCTTTTGAGTACACTTATGATGAAAATGGCATAGAATGTGTGAACAGCTCTTCAGACTCACCCATCTGTGGTTCCGTACAGTCAGTTGATCAGTTGGATAGTTGGGATGCGGGGGGAAGCAAGGGGAATTTTGGTGCCACATGTGTGCACTGTACTGGGTGTGATTTAGCAGGGGGAGGAAGAGGAGGAGAGGCCACTTGAATCTACACTTGCTGTCCACTCGAGTACATGCTCTTTCTGGGTATCATTGATAAGGCATACTGCGGGGCATCTGCCAAGGAAAGGTAGTGGTGTAGCCTGTCCAGTAACATAAGTTGTCAGTTGTCTTTGCATAGGATGTAACGTTGCTTCACTTGTGCTTTCACAAACATTACCACCTACCCCACGTACACCGTGAACACCAAGTCTAATTCCCCTTCCACCAAGGTTTTGCTTTTTCACAGTCATGTTGCTCAGATAGTGTAGGAGCACAATATTAGCAACAAAACATTAGATTTTAAACTCTGCACCACCTCTGCAAAGAGCTAAACGCCGTAATCCAGGCTAGGTAGCCCTTGTCACCTCTGTGAACTGCAGACCCACGAACGCTGCTGGTCAGAGGCACAGTTGTGGCTGAGGATGCATCGCTCATCGTGGCTGCCTCACTACGTGTCTGTGACGTACAGCGCAACCTAACCTCCTCTTCTTTACGGCATGTGTCACGATGCGCCCGACAATGGGGCTGAATGGCAATGTTAACGGACTGCGTTACACCGCGTTATACTAATGGACTGCATAAACGCAGTATGACCCTGGCCTAAGAGATTAGCTTCACACAGGCGTCTTGTGTCACAGTCCTCACAGGTAATGTGAGACTGTCTGTGATCATCCTGGTGTAAGGGGGTGAAGAAGAGCCAGAAGGAGGTTATCTCTCCTGCTCCATGTCCGGAACCACATAGCCGGGCAGCAGGGTTGCAAGGGGGAAGACTTGCTGACATGGACCGACTGCACCATGTGACCGTAAGGGGCAGTGGAGGAAGAGAAGGAGCGGTGGACCGGAAACTAAGCAGGCTGAGGGCACGAAAGCAGAGTGCACCAGTGTCAGAGCAGCGTGCCAGAGCAGAGCAGCGAGCGTCACATAGAGAGCAGGCTGCAGCACCGTGCACCAGGAGAGAGAGGACTCCCCTTCAGAGGACTGGGACTGAGGGGCGAGATATAGAATGCGCTGCTTCTGAGTATGTGGCCTCGTTAGCCTCCGAGACCAGAAAAGGCTTTCCCCTGACAGTGCAGACAGTTACCCGAGTGCGCAGCCCTGGTGCCCGCGGTGACAGGCCAGAGCCCCTGAGTGTGGCAGAGAGACTTAACAGTGTGCGCAGCATCGTTCCTGCGGAGAGACTGCTGGCATAACATATAGAGACTTAAAGCAGGGGAGACTCAGATTCTCATCGTCTCCCTGCTTCCTACTTTAACCCCTGAGGACCCAGTTTTTTCCCAGAGGAAGGACTACAGAGACTTCAAGCGCCGCTGCTGATGGTGCCAATGTGGGAGAAAAAGACCCTTCAATCAAGATTTTCCCCGGACTGATAAGTTACAAGAATCCCCGGTTTAACCATTACAGCCCTGCTTTACTGTTTTATTGTCTCCCCTATCCTAATTACCATTTCATCATTTACTCTGTTACTTTTAACCCCCACTGTTTCTCCCTGAGTGGAGATTCGGTTGCCTGTAAATAAACGCTGTAACTCTTGGTCTGTCTCTGATCTGTAGCGACATCCTCAAGTATCTGCAGTCTTCTTACACTGGAGCTGATCATTCCACTTGAATGGTCATCTTCTGTTTTCTTCCATGTCTCTCTGGTTTGGCTTTCCATGGTAAAGCATTGGAGATCATTTTAGCTGAACAGCCAATCATTGCCTGGCTCTTCTTTATAAGTTTTACCATCTCCAATCAACTTTTTAATCAAAGTACTCTGTTCTTCTGAACAATGTCTCGAACGACCCATATTTCTCAGGCTTTCAAGGAGAAATGCATGTACAACGTGTCCTGGCCTCACCCTTAGATAAGGGCCACCAGATTCCCACCTGTCTCTTCACAGAATGATTGCCCTCACTGATTGATCTCCACACCGCTATTATTGTGATCACCGCCTTTCAATCATTCTAATACACAGACTCAAAAACCCGCAGATGATGAATGCGGAGTCTGGTGGTTTTCTTAGAATCTACTGCAACAACTGGTAAATTGTGTGACATGTGATAATATAGTTTATGCCAAAAACCAGGGATTAATCGGGTTAGTCATACTGGACTGCTGTTATATTGGACACTACTGTAGCTAGTGTAACACAAGAGAAGGTCGCCAGCGTCTGAGCAAACTGAACAGTGGCAAATCCCCCGGCCCAGATGGCATTCACCCATGGATATCGAGGGAATTGAGCTCAGTAACTGACAGACCTACTGTATCTCATCTTCTTACACTCACTTGTACTTGTATTTTCACTTTTTATTTTATTCTTATTTTTCATTCATTTTCGTTTTTTCACATATTTTATTTTTTTCTCCTCATTATTTCTCCCTTTGTCCTGACACCCTTTCACACAGTGTCAGTATTTGTTCATTTACATATTATCTCTAATATTTCCACAAGTCCTTACCATAATGTATGTGCACATTAATAACTTTTATTCACCGACTCTGGCACTCAGCACTTTATACAATTTTATTTACATATAATCCTATTGATTGGCGCCTGATAGCAGCTTTCGTTCTGTTCCCTCCCCATTCCTTCAAGTCTGGTTTTCCTCACGATGCGACTCCATGCCTTTTATGCCAGAACAATGTCCTTATACATGGCTGTTTCCAGCTGAATTCTTAAAAATGACCGAAATGTGTGCATGCGTGCTGCGCTCCTGTGTCTTTCTGCACTGTCAGGTCATCTGTTATGTGACTCATGCGTGTCTATGGTGTCACTGGGTTTGATTTACCCGACACGCACGCTGCTATGATGTTGGTGGGTAGAAGCAAATCATAATGACGCGGGAAACAGTAACCATGCTCCACTGTAATTGGCAGAGGAGATTATCATATAAATAGCTAATGGGACAGGACTCCAATGGCAATTCCTCTTGAGAAAGCTAATACACTAAACGTGCGTCGGGGGAGCGTGGTAGGTTCATCCTATCCTCCCTTACTTTGGGTAAGCATTGCAACATTATTGAACTGGACATGTCCACATTGGTTATGGCTAGTGATGTGCGAGCACTAAAATGCTCGGGAGCTCGTTGCTCAGGTCGAGCAAATTGGAATACCAGGGTACTCGGACAGAACAACGAGCCCAATGTAAGTCTATGGGAGACCCGAGCATTTTTACCGCGATCCCCCCGGGGGTCTTTTTAAGGTCTAAAAACATCTGAAAATGATAGAAACACTGCTCAAATGACACGGGAACATCATGGGGAAGACCCCTGGAAGCATTTGTCACTCCTAGGTCACAGTTGTAAACAATGTTGTCAGAGTTTCTTGCCATTTTTACCGGTGCAACAAAAAACATACAAAAACGAATTCAAAGTGGATTTTGCTGGGAAATATGTTAAGGTACATCCTTTCCAGGTTAATGACTTTTATATAAGGCAAAATAATTAACCCCAGACCAAAATCTTCCTCCGCCACTTGGGCTATGTTCAGACGCAGCATTTTTGATGCGTTTTTCAACTTTAACATTGCTTTCAACCAATACAAATGCATTCACTGGGAAATGTCATTGTAACATTTACCAACCCTAGCTGGCCATGGGGGGGTAGTACCGGATGTATTATTAGGAATGTTACTGGCCCGGCCCATCTCCCTACAATGGCATACAGAAGATTACAACACCATGGAGACGTCACAGTGGGATGATGTATGAAACCTGCTCTATATGTTATTTCTCACTCTAGGAGGACTGTTGTTTCTGTTGTAGAGTGTTCTCTTTGGTGGTGGCACGGCTCTCCTGGTATATTCCCGGCGAGCTCCCACCACCGATTTGTAAAGTTAACTATGTTTATTTTTTTATTGTTCTCTGTTACCTCCTTTAATACCTGTTCATGCCTGCGGCTTCCTGGGACCGAAAGGGATGGACACACCGTACTACTACACACCGTGCTGACCTCACCCTAGGACCCAGGATAAGTATACCCCACACATCAGATTCTGACACCATTTACACCTCACCACACTTATGATTCTTGCCGTGGAACGTGGCGGGCCTTAACACCACCCTTAAATGCAGTTCTAATACATATAAAATGATTCCGACCAGATGTGATTTTTCTTCAGGAGACGCACTATTGCCACAATCTTATCGCCAACTCTCACTCCTCAACCACGACTATAAACTCTTGGTGAGGATCCTGGTGAACTGACTGCAGATGCTGCTACCTGGCCTCCTATGTGAGGCTCAAACAGGATTTAGCCAGGGACAGAGCAGTGTGGCAAATATTCGCATGGCGGTCGCAGCCACGGTCCTGGCTCAAGATGTATTGAGGCCACCTGCAATGCTGATGAGTCTCGATGCCAAAAAGGCCTTTGACAAAGTGTCATGGCCTCTTCTATACAGAGTCCTGGATAGGGAAAATCTCAGCCCGAAGTTCTTACAATATAATCTTTAATAAATAATCTTTATTTTTATATAGCGCTAACATATTCCGCAGCACTTTACAGTTTGCACACATTTTCATCACTGTCCCCGATGAGGCTCACAATCTAAATTCCCTATCAGTATGTCTTTAGAGTGTGGGAGGAAACCGGAGTACCCGGAGGAAACCCACGCAAACACGGGGAGAACATACAAACTCCTTGCAGATGTTGTCCTTGGTGGGATTCGAACCCAGGACCCCAGCTAACCACTGAGCCACCGTGCTGCCCTATGCCACAATATGTTCACTACCTCCATGCAAACCTTATACTCAGGTGTCAGTCAATGGATACGATGCACCATCAATTGATCTTTTTTGGGGAGTTAAATAAGGATAAAATTTTGGAAAATTGATGTCATATCTTGAAATATTTTGAAGTACTCGCTCGTTAGACCGTCGGGGCCAGGGGACTTATTATTTTTCATTCCTCTAATTGTTTGCTGTATTTCTGTTTGGAATATTGGTTGATTCAACATGTGTAATAAGTCTTCCGGTATTTTAGTAAGTTTTACGCTCTTTAAGAACTCATTTATTAGTTGGGGGGTGGGTTGTGGTATTGCGGTATTTTCCTGCAGATTATAGAGGGAGGAATAGTATTGTGAGAAGGTGTTCGCAATTTCCTTAGGGTTATATATTATATTTTTTTGGTCGCCCTGTACATGGGACAATCTTTGGTCATTTTGGCTGTGATTTTGTTGGCTAAAATTTTGCCCGTTTGTTTCCCTGCCAGTAATATTTGGCTTTACTTTTCCGTAGATTGTGCTCGTATTTGGGTTGGAGCAGTTGGTATAGTTCATACCTTAGTTTCTGTAATGTTTGGAGGATTGTGTTTGTGGGGCTACGTTTGTGTGCCTCTTCTAGTGCGCTATGTTTTGATTAATTTCCTCTATTTGGCGTAGTGTTGGTTTTTTATTCTGGGACGCTATTTTACCCCGGATGTCGGCCTTGTGGGCGCACCATACTGTAGATACAGACACATCAGGTGTGTTATTAATTGTGAAATATTCTGATAATGCTTCCTGCAATTGGGGCCTAATTTTATGGGATGTGATTCAGTAGTTATTTACTCTCCATGGGGAATATGTCGGATAGTTGTGTCCCTCTGTAATTTGACCGGAGACATGGTCCGACCAGGTTATGTTCCCTATCGTGGCCTTTTGGACGTCCTGTAATAACCATTTATCTGTGACCATTAGGTCAATTCTGGAGTCGCCTCTATGGGAGTGTGAGTAGATGGTGTAATCCTGCTCGGAGGCGTGTAGAACCCACGAGACATCATAGCGTTCTTCAGCTAGGAGGGTCTGAGAGAGTGATTGGGTATTTTCTTTCTTTTGAGGGGGCTCCGATTTATCAATGTTAGGACAGGGGTGATGGTAAAGTCCCCGCAGACTAACAAGGCGCTTTTTTTAACCTTTGCTACTACCGCCAGGGTGTCTTTAAGAAATGAAATCTGCTTGGCGTTAGGGGCGTAACTAGAGACAATTGTGTAGGTCTTGTTATTTATGGTGCAGACTAGGATGACGTATCTGCCCTCGTCGTCCACTACGCTGGTGATTAGCAGGAAGGTGACGGTGTTCTTTATCGCGATTACTACTCCTCTTTTTAGTCAATTGCTTGGGAATGAAAGACATTTGGGAAATTTCTATTCTGCAGTCTGGGGGCGTCAGTGCTATATAGGTGGGTGTCCTGAACGCACAATACATCTGCTTTTAGGGATTGGGCCTCTTTCCATAGAAGGGATCTTCTCAATGGACTATTCATTCCTTTACATTAATGCTGGAAATGTGAAGAACCATGTACAGATTACAGATACAATCTATATGTCACCACTAGACAATTAGGAAAAATGGGGGAATAACAAACATATTTTTTTAATTTTTGTGAAGAAACTGTAACAGTTTCAAAAATAGAGTTTGGTTCTAAGTGAACCTCCTGGATATGCTCCTCTATCCAGTATATAGTGGGGGTATTGGGGGCTGATATGCTCCTCTATCCAGTATATAGTGGGGGGCATTGGGGGCTGATATGCTCCTCTATCCAGTATATAGTGGGGGGTATTGGGGGCTGATATGCTCCTCTATCCAGTATATAGTGGGGGCATTGGGGGCTGATATGCTCCTCTATCCAGTATATAGTGGGGGCATTGGGGGCTGATATGCTCCTCTATCCAGTATATAGTGGGGGGTATTGGGGGCTGATATGCTCCTCTATCCAGTATATAGTGGGGGTATTGGGGGCTGATATGCTCCTCTATCCAGTATATAGTGGGGGCATTGGGGGCTGATATGCTCCTCTATCCAGTATATAGTGGGGGCATTGGGGGCTGATATGCTCCTCTATCCAGTATATAGTGGGGGTATTGGGGGCTGATATGTTCCTCTATCCAGTATATAGTGGGGGCATTGGGGGCTGATATGCTCCTCTATCCAGTATATAGTGGGGGTATTGGGGGCTGATATGCTCCTCTATCCAGTATATAGTGGGGGCATTGGGGGCTGATATGCTCCTCTATCCAGTATATAGTGGGGGCATTGGGGGCTGATATGCTCCTCTATCCAGTATATAGTGGGGGTATTGGGGGCTGATATGCTCCTCTATCCAGTATATAGTGGGGGCATTGGGGGCTGATATGCTCCTCTATCCAGTATATAGTGGGGGTATTGGGGGCTGATATGCTCCTCTATCCAGTATATAGTGGGGGCATTGGGGGCTGCTATGCTCCTCTATCCAGTATATAGTGGGGGTATTGGGGGCTGATATGCTCCTCTATCCAGTATATAGTGGGGGCATTGGGGGCTGATATGCTCCTCTATCCAGTATATAGTGGGGGCATTGGGGGCTGATATGCTCCTCTATCCAGTATATAGTGGGGGTATTGGGGGCTGATATGCTCCTCTATCCAGTATATAGTGGGGGCATTGGGGGCTGATATGCTCCGCTATCCAGTATATAGAGGGGGTATTGGGGGCTGATATGCTCCTCTATCCAGTATATAGTGGGGGTATTGGGGTCTGCTATGCTCCTCTATCCAGTATATAGTGGGGGCATTGGGGGCTGATATGCTCCTCTATCCAGTATATAGTGGGGGTATTGGGGACTGATATTCTCCTCTATCCAGTATATAGTGGGGGTATTGGGGGCTGATATGCTCCTCTATCCAGTATATAGTGGGGGCATTGGGGGCTGATATGCTCCTCTATCCAGTATATAGTGGGGGCATTGGGGGCTGATATGCTCCTCTATCCAGTATATAGTGGGGGCATTGGGGGCTGATATGCTCCTCTATCCAGTATATAGTGGGGGCATTGGGGGCTGATATGCTCCTCTATCCAGTATATAGTGGGGGTATTGGGGGCTGATATGCTCCTCTATCCAGTATATAGAGGGGGTATTGGGGGCTGATATGCTCCTCTATCCAGTATATAGTGGGGGTATTGGGGGCTGATATGCTCCTCTATCCAGTATATAGTGGGGGTATTGGGGTCTGCTATGCTCCTCTATCCAGTATATAGTGGGGGCATTGGGGGCTGATATGCTCCTCTATCCAGTATATAGTGGGGGCATTGGGGGCTGATATGCTTGCTCCTCTGTCCAGTATATAGTGGGGGCATTGGGGGCTGATATGTTCCTCTATCCGGTATATAGTGGGGGGTATTGGGGGCTGATATGCTCCTCTATCCAGTATATAGTGGGGGCATTGGGGGCTGATATGCTCCTCTATCCAGTATATAGTGGGGGCATTGGGGGCTGATATGCTCCTCTATCCAGTATATAGTGGGGGCATTGGGGGCTGATATGCTCCTCTGTCCAGTATATAGTGGGGGGTATTGGGGGCTGATATGCTCCGCTATCCAGTATATAGTGGGGGGTATTGGGGCTGATATTCTCCTCTATCCAGTATATAGAGGGGGCATTGGGGGCTGATATACTCCTCTATCCAGTATATAGTGGGGGTATTGGGGGCTGATATGCTCCGCTATCCAGTATATAGTGGTGGGTATTGGGGGCTGATATTCTCCTCTATCCAGTATATAGTGGGGGGTATTGGGGCTGATATGCTCCTCTATCCAGTATATAGTGGGGGGTATTGGGGGCTGATATGCTCCGCTATCCAGTATATAGTGGGGGGTATTGGGGCTGATATTCTCCTCTATCCAGTATATAGAGGGGGCATTGGGGGCTGATATACTCCTCTATCCAGTATATAGTGGGGGTATTGGGGGCTGATATGCTCCGCTATCCAGTATATAGTGGGGGGTATTGGGGCTGATATTCTCCTCTATCCAGTATATAGTGGGGGCATTGGGGGCTGATATGCTCCTCTATCCAGTATATAGTGGGGGGTATTGGGGGCTGATATGCTCCTCTATCCAGTATATAGTGGGGGGTATTGGGGGCTGATATGCTCCGCTATCCAGTATATAGTGGGGGCATTGGGGGCTGATATGCTCCTCTGTCCAGTATATAGTGGGGGGTATTGGGGGCCGATATGCTCTGCTATCCAGTATATAGTGGGGGCATTGGGGGCTGATATGCTCCTCTGTCCAGTATATAGTGGGGGGGTGAAGAGAAACAAAAAAACCTCTCCTCTCGTGCCTCCACAGACCATGGTGAAAAATAGTCTTGTATTCTTTTCTCTTGTTCATGTCCACTCCTTCATCAGGGTGGGCGGCATCTTCTTCAGCGGGGAGCTGGTATCCTCGTCCACTGTCGCCAGCGACCACTTCTGCAGCAGAGACATGGCCTCTCAGGGGGAAGTCAGGACCTGTGTGACCCCATTCTTGGTGACGATCACCGGGTAGCCCCACTTGTACGTGATCCTGTTGTCCCGTAGGATCTTCGTGGCTGTGGAGAACACCCGCCTTCTGTTCAGGATGACGGCGGATAGGTCGGTGAACACCATGATGCTCTTGAACCTCTGGGAGCTCAGGTCCGCCCGCTGCAGCTTTTATAATGGTTTCTTTAAAATGATAAAAATGAAGCCTGGCAATTACATCCCTGAGCACAGAGCGGGGGCATTTTTGGGTTTGGGGAACCTGTACGCTCTGTCTATTATGAGGTCTCGCTGTTCCGCCTCGGAGACTAGTGTGGTAAAGAAATATTAGGAACTTCTTCAACGCGTCTGCAGTAATGCTTTCTGGTATCCATCTGAAGCGCAGATTGTTGCACCTGGAGTGGTCCTCCAAATCCGCCAGCTTTAGTTTTAGGGCGGTGATCTCCTCATCTGCCTCATAATCAGAGTCCAATAAGTGGTTGTGGGCTGTGGTGACTCCTCCAGCTTCTCCTCAATATGGGCTGTTCTGTCCCCTATGTGCCCAATGTCTTTCTGTAGTGCAGTGAGGGCTGAGGTAATGTCACTATGTATAGCCTGCTTTATATCTCCCAGCAGGGACTTCAGTGTGGCCTCAGTGATGGGGTGGAGGGGTGCCCTGTGTCAGGTGCATATGCTTGTGTTTTGTGCTTCTCTGGGCTCCTGGGTGAAGATCTGCCCGATCTCTCCTGTGCCTGCTCCGCTGCACTCATGCCCCTCTCCTGTGAGGTCTGACCCGGTGTCAGGAGATCAGACCCCCCCAGAGCGCTACACACCACCGCTGGCCGCATGGTGAGTGCTGCGGCGGCCATCTTGGATTTTCCCAGGCTCCGGCAAAATGACCGGTATCCTGCCCAGCGCTGCTCCAATGCTCCTCGTGACGCGCCCCATCAGTGCCCGGACCCCGTCTGAGGTCGTGGTGAGTGGAATTGCGGGTTTCCCCCACCGTTAGTTGCTGCTGGGGCCCGGAGCTAGCGTTCCCTGCGCCCGCTCAGCTCCTCATCCAGACACAACCCCGTGTCCTCTCTTTATATAAGCTATTCATCTATAAGTGCACAGGATCTATTCCCCTTATACACCGATATCCAGTGATAGATCTACAATCCGGTTACATATATCTATGTATGGATTTATCTTACACTCAATAAATACGGTGCACTTATCTCATCTCCACCTTGATAGTGACGCTCTCTTAGGAGACATGTTACTCTATGATGGCACTTTTGCACATGGCCACTAGATGGAGCTACAACATTTGACATTTGCATGAATTTTTATAGCTACACATGGTTTACAAAAACTATATTTTCTTGTGGTAACTCTATACTATTTAACATTAGAAGCTGTGTATTTTTGTAATTTTTTGTATGTTTACATGATTGATTACCACTTCTGTCTCTGTAAAAACAATCCCCTTTAACACCTTTCAGACATCGGGCGTAACTGTACTTCCTCCCTTTGATGTGGGCTCCGGCAGTGAGCTCACATCTTTCCCAGCACATGTCAGCTGTTTTGAACTTCTGCCATTTGCCCCTAACAGCCTCTGACAGCGGCATTTAATGCACACTTCCAGCAAGCAACGGAAATCCCGCCCATCGGTGACCTCATCATGTGATCATGGGTGACCGATGGGTTGACATGACAACCAGAGGTCTCCAGCAGACCTCTATGCTTGTCACTGCCGGAATTGATCCATCGGGATAATAGCTGCTGTGACTTCAGATCTTCCAGGGTCGCTACTCCACCTGTGGCATGCACACAGAGAGGAGGTAACAATAAGTGTAGGAAGATGACAGTCCATTGAGTCCACACAAGGTACAAGGCCAGTTGGTCCAAAGATCACAATCTGGATTCTGCAAACGTATCCATGGTTCAGTGATGGTCAATGGAGCAGATCTGTATTCTTCCAACCGACGCTGAAAACCCCTAGGTTGTTTCCTATATAATGATAGATCCATGTCCCTTGTGATGATGTTGTGGCTGCTGTCCTGTCTCTTGTCCTTTGGATGTATAGATGTCTTGGCAGAATCTCTCTGGCTGTTTCTCTCTCTCAGTCTCTTTATATAGAGGCATGTAACCTATTTTTAGACTTAACAAGTGTCCCTCACTGAGTATTTACATAAAGGGTAAGAATGGAGATGAGATTATTATAGCATTACTTGATTATTTAAACTATTTGCATAGTTTTTCCCTCTCTGCTTTAGAAGTCAACAAACTGGCTCCATAACACAAGGCATAATTAGCATATCAGCAAACATCACCAGTGATCAAGGATAAGTGCACAATAAAAGTCACTATTACCGGCTTACACAAACAAAAGTCTGTTTTCTTGGCCAACTAGAAATCAACACTTAAATTAAAAGCCAACATACAGATAACATTCTATTATTCTTCGTTTGTTAAAAAATAGTCGTCTTGTTAATTACGATACAATGCTGTATGTCTTCACAATGCCAAAAGTAAAAAAAAAGTTTTTAAAAATATTTTAAAAAACATAAAAGTTCAAATCACCCCCCTTTCGCCCCTTTCAAAATAAAACAATAAAAAATCAAACATACACATACTTGTTATAGCCGCTTTCAGAATCGCCCGATCTATCACTATAAAAAAGAATTAACCCAATCGGTAAATTGCATAACGAGAAAAAATGTCAAAACGTCAGAATTACTTTTTTTTTGTCGCCGCAGCATTGTATTAAAATGCAAAAATGGACGACCAAAAGATCGTATCTGCACCAAAATGGTCTCCATTAATAACGTCAGCTCGGCACACAAAAAATAGTCTTTCACCCAACCCGAGATCATGAAAAATGGAGACGCGACGGGTATCAGAAAATGGAGCAATTCTTTTATACTTTACCTAATAAAGATGAGTTATTTTTACTGATACAGTGGGTACGGAAAGTATTCAGACCCCTTTAAATGTTTAAATTGTTTCATTGCAGCCATTTGGTAAATTCAAATTCATACTATCTATTCCTGACACTGGAGTGGCTTATAAGCTTCCGAAGTATATATTTTAAGTTTGGGATCTGCTACTATGTGGCTAGATTTCTGACTGTTTAGAATAACATGATTCATGATTTTAGTTTTTTTTTTGTCTAGTCTCGCTTGAATATAGGTCAATATTAAATAGTCGCTTGATGAGTCGTCTTTGGTGAGGAAGATGAAACCCGTAGAAATGAGAGGCATGGAGAGTGAGTGTGTATACATCACCTCACCCTATATACTGAACTGTGGGGTATATGTTTTTTCTATTAGTCACTTTCCGACTAACCTTCAGGGGGTGAATTATGGGTATAGATTTACATTTGGAAGTAATAAGGTTTTAGTTTTATCCTTCTGTCAGCAAACATGAGGAATGACAAGAGGCAACCCATTTAAAAAGATTTAATTTTGGTTAAAACTATTCCAACATTATGAACATAAAAAAGGCTTCTCACCTATGTGACATCTCTGATGTTTATTAACAGCTGATTTCCAAGTAAAATTTGTCCAACATTAAGAAAATGAAAATGTCTTCTCTGTGTGACTGCTCTGATGGCGATCAAGAAGCACTTTCTGGTTAAAATATTTCCCACATTCTGAACAGAAAAAAGGCTTCTCCCCTGTGTGAGTTTTCTGGTGCTTAACACAATCTGATTTATGCCTAAAACATTTCCCACATTCTGAACATGAAAAAGGCTTCTCCCCTGTGTGAATTCTCTGATGGGTAACAAAATGTGATTTCTGTGTAAAACATTTCCCACATTCTAAACATGAAAAAGGCTTCTCCCCTGTGTGGATTCTCTGGTGTTTAACACAATCTGATTTATTGTTAAAACATTTCCCACATTCTGAACAGTAAAAAGGCTTCTCCCCTGTGTGGATTCTCTGGTGCTTAACCAAATCTGATTTTTGGCTAAAACATTTCCCACATTCTGAACATGAAAAAGGCTTCTCCCCTGTGTGCGTTCTATGGTGAGTAACAAAATTTGATTTATGTACAAAACATTTCCCACATTCTGAACATGAAAAAGGTTTCTCCCCTGTGTGAACTCTATGGTGTTCATCAAGACTCACTTTCTGGTTAAAACATTTCCCACATTTTGAACATGAAAAAGGCTTCTCCCCTGTGTGAGTTCTCTGGTGCTTAACACAATCTGATTTATGCCTAAAACATTTCCCACATTCTGAACATGAAAAAGGCTTCTCCCCTGTGTGAGTTCTCTGATGAGTAACAAAATTTGATTTCTGTGTAAAACATTTCCCACATTCTAAACATGAAAAAGGCTTCTCCCCTGTGTGGATTCTCTGGTGCTTAGCACAATCTGTTTTATTGTTAAAACATTTCCCACATTCTGAACAGTAAAAAGGCTTCTCCCCTGTGTGAGTTCTCTGGTGCTTAACCAAATCTGATTTTTGGCTAAAACATTTCCCACATTCTGAACATGAAAAAGGCTTCTCCCCTGTGTGCGTTCTATGGTGAGTAACAAGCTGTGTTTTACGTGCAAAACATTTCCCACATTTTGAACAGGAAAAAGGCTTCTCCCCTGTGTGAACTCTATGGTGTTCATCAAGACTCACTTTCTGGTTAAAACATTTCCCACATTTTGAACATGAAAAAGGCTTCTCCCCTGTGTGAATTCTATGGTGAGTAACAAGAAGTGATTTATGTGCAAAACATTTCCCACATTCTGAACATGAAAATGGCTTCTTTGCTAAATGAGCAGTTTGTTTGTTAATGCCTCTTTTGTGACTTTGATTTTCCTTAGTAGTCAGTAATGAATCAGAAGATGGGACCTGTTTCATAGGATCAGATGACAGATCTTTGCTGTGAATGGATGATGGTATATCAGGAGTAATAGTAATCACTTCAGTTGTATCTTGTAGGACCTCAAGATCATCAGATTTAAAAATTGAAGATGTCAGCTGTCCCTCTGATCTCTTGGTACAGTCATCTGCTAAGATAAAAATAATTTTTATTAATAAAATATCCTTGAGTTTTATATTTTTGAACACTTCTACTTAAACTGTCCATAAAAATGGCAAGCTATGTAAAAAACTTTAATTATTTACCAAGACAATGACAGTTCACAGTCTAATAGAAAACCTTGTTGGATGAACCAGTAGTGTGCGGTGTTCAACTGTTGGTTCATTCAATCAACCAATCAATGTTATGTAGGCGAAAATAATACCAATTTTCATCTCACAAAAAACAAGTCCCCACTCAGGTCCATCATTTGTCAATGGAAAAACAGATAAGTCAGGTTAGAGTTAATGCTATAGTTAGGGTTTATCCTAAAGTTAGGGTTAGGCTAAAGAATTAGGCTTTTCTCAATTGTCTCCCCAATAATTTGGTCACATCAGTTTTCTGTTTCCAGGGAAAAAAAATAAAAACGAATAAAATGGCCGGTCAGTATTATAGTGCAGAGGAGGCTTATGCACTTTTATGTTCTGACAGTGAAGAAAGTGCAGTGTCAGATGGCGATGTGGATTTCGAGGGCTTTAGTAGCAGCGACAGAGATAGCTCAGAAATGAGCAGTGATTCTGGTCCATCCTCACACACAAGGACCAGTACAACAAGAAGGACAAATAGCGCTTCTGGAGAAATGTCTCCAACTCAGGGAACAATGCCCAGTACTAGCGCTGTCCCTAGTGCTCGTGAATTGCCGCACACCAATGTCCAAGGGGCTTTGCCTCTTGATGCAGCATTTCCCAGATGGGAGGCTTCGGATTCGGCTACTCCATTCATCCCTAGTTTTAATGCCATTCCTGGTATAAATGTGGAGGTGGAAAAATTTGGACCAATTAATTTTTTTAATTTGCTTCTGACAGATAGCTTGCTAGAGCATATTGTCCTACAAATTTATATATGTCCCAATTCATCAGCCAGAATCCACGATCCTATTATGCTAGGTCAAATTTATGGACACCAACTAATGTCCTAAAATTGAAAAAAATTTTAGGACTTACATTCGCTATGGAACTTGTTAAAAAAAAATGACCATTCTGTCCTATTGGTCCAGCCGCCCTGTTCAAGCCACCACTATGTTTTCTGCCATTCTTCCTAGGACCCATTATGAAATGCTCATGAGATTTTGGCATTATAATGACAATAGTCAATGCCTGCCCAGAAATGTCCCAGAACATGACAGACTATTCAAAATCAGACACATCATCGAAGACTTGACAGAAAAGTTCTTAAAGCTCTACACCCCAACAGAAAACATTTCCATTGATGAGTCCCTTGTAAAATTCAGAGGAAGACTGGACCTCAAGCAATTTGTTCCTTCTAAGAGGGCAAGGTTCGGAATAAAGCTCTATAAAATGTGCGAGAGTTCAACCGGATACACATCAGCTTTTCACATTTATGAGGGAAAGATAGCCAACTAAACCCACCAGGAGGCCCTACTTATCTGGGGACATCTGGAAAAATGGTTTTGAGCCTTTTTTTTACAAAAAGGCTACAATCTATATGTTGACAACTACTACACCAGCATACCCCTATTTAAAAGTCTGGTTGAACATAACATAGGGGCTTGTGGGACCATTTGCAAAAACCGTCAGGGGTTTCCACAATCATTGGTCAAAGAAAATTTCCGAAAGGGGCAGTCAGGGGCTTTACGCAGTGGAGAGCTGCTTGTCCTTAAGTATAAGGATAAAAAAGATATATTTATCCTGAGCTCGATCCACACAGATGCCACAAGGGCCACTGCAGACCAACAGGGATCCACTACTCCAAAACCTGTGTCTCTCAGTGACTACAACAAATATATGGGTTGTGGACCTTGCAGATCAGGTTCTACAGCCATACCAGGTATCAAGAAAATCATATAGCTGGTATAAAAAGTTAGTCATGTATTTGTTTCAGGTGGCCACATATAATTCTTTTGTGTTATACAAAAAAGCCGGAAATGCAGATACTTTCCTTGATTATCAGGAAAAGGTCACTGAAAATCTTGTTTCTGACAATGTTGTCCCCGCCAATCCTTTATAATCTGAAGATGTCAGAAGACTCACTGAGCGACATTTTATTGCACTCATCCCAGTAACTGAAACAAGAAAGAACCCCCAGAGAAGATGTCGTTTATGTTCCTAGAGAGGAATGAGGCATGATACCCGCTATTATTACCCACAATGCCCATCACTGCCAGCCTTATGCCTCCATGACGGCTTTACAATCTTCCACACAGAACCACGTTTTTGAACTGTTTTGACATTCAAGCATTTGGTTTATTTGGTGACAGACACATTTGAGTAGAGCTGACTTAACAATTTCCGGGGGTAGGTGGGGGGAGGTCTCCAGAGACACAAGCTGGGCACAATATATTGGGCACTACAATGACATTTTTGCAATTTTTGCTCTAAAACTTCTACTACGAGTTTCTAGAAATCATCCATGTAGTGAAAATGGTGACTATATCCACAGATGAATTCCCAGAGGGGTGTCATTACAAAAATGGGGTCACTTCAGGGAGATTCTATTGCTCTGGCACTTAGCGGCTCTCCAAAGTGCCATAAAAGCAGAATCCTCCCTGAAGTGACCCCATTATGGAAATGACACCCCTCTGGGAATTGGAAATGACACCCCTCTGTGAATTCATCTATGGGTGTAGTGACCATTTACCTATCTACCTATTTTCCAATGTAAAATCTGGGGTTAAAATAACATTTTAGTGGTAAAAATGTAATTATTTCTTATTCATTGCCCAATGGTATAATTTTCTATGGAACAGCTGTGGTGTCAGTATGCTCACTGCACCACGAGAAGAATTCATTCAGGGAAGTATTTGGTAAAATGCAGTCACTTTTGGGGCTTATGCTGTTCTGGCACCTCAGGGGCTCTGACAATGTGACATGTCACCCACAAACAATTCCAGCAAAATCTGCTCTCCAATATGGCGCTCCTTCCCTTCCAAGCTCTGCCATGCGCCCAAACAGTAGTATTCTCCCACATATGGGGTATCTACGTGTTCAGGAGAAATTGCACAACAAATTGTATGGAGCAATTTCTCCTGTGGCCCTTATAAAAATGCAAAATATGGAGCTAAAAAGATTTAGAAATTTTTTTTATTTTTTTTATTTCCACGGCTCTACGCTATAAACTTCTGTAAAGCACCTGTGGGTTCAAGATGCTCAATACACATCTAGATAAGCTCCTTAAGGGTCTAGTTTCCAAAACGGTGTCACTTGTTGGGGGTTTCCACTGTTTAGGCACATCAGGGACTCTCCAAATGGGACATGGCTGTAATGCTGCTGCAGCACAATAGCGTGCATCTTCCACCAGGGGGTGATGGTGAGGGAAGCAAGGTTGCACTCATAGTGTATCAGCACCATGTGGCAGCACAGATGCCACTAGGTGACGTGAGGGTGGTCAGACAAGCTAGGTCAGGAATGGACAGGAAACGCAGTACCAGAGTAAACAGCAATACACGTGGTCAAATACAAGCCAGAGAAGTCGGAGCCAGTCGGGGGTAGAGATACCAGAGACGTGAGACAGTAAAACAAGTCAGAGGACAAGCCGGATCAAATATCAAGGTCACAGCACGAGGAGACAACACCAAGATAAGCGGGGTAGTACGAATGAGAAGGTACGGGAACTGAGTAAATGGCCAGAGGACAAATCAGGGTGTAACGGGGTCAGTTGCTCAAACCAGGGGCAGGAAGTATAACTGACGCTGCCTGCAGGCAGCAGTGGACTGAAATAGCCAAACAGATCCCAAAACGAGGCAGAGAAAGTTAACCCCTGCAAGACCAGCCTGGGGAGAGAATAACAACAAACAAACCCCAGCCTGGATCATGAAAATGGCAACCGCTAATTATTGCAGCATATTTTGCCTTCCCTTCCGAGCCCTGCTGTGTGCCCAAACAGTAGATTTCTCCCACATATGGGGTATCGGCATGCTCAGCAGAAATTGCAAAACAAAATGTATCGTCCATTTTCTCCTGTTACCCTTGCGAAAGTAAAAAAATTAGGTGTAAAGGAAAATTTGTGTGAAAGTAAATGTTTATTTTTTCCTTCCACATTCCATTCATTCCTGTGAAGCACCTGAAGGGTTAATAAACTTCTTGAATGTGGTTTTGAGCACCTTGAGGGGTGCAGTATTTAGAATGGTGTCACGTGTGTATTTTCTGTCATATTGACCCCCCAAACTCACTTCAAATTTGAGGTGGTCCCTAAAAAAATGGTTTTATAAATTTTGTTGTAAAAATGAGAAATCGCTGGTCAACTTTTAACCCTTATAACTTCCTAACAAAAAAAAAAAATTGTTTCCAAAATTGTGCTGATGTAAAGTAGACATGTGGGAAATGTTATTTATTAACCATTTGGTGTGATATGACTCTCTGATTTAAGGGCATAAAAATTAAAATTTTGAAAATTGCAAAATTTTTGCCAATTTTCCTTTTTTTTGACAAATAAACGCAAGTCATATCAAACAAATTTTACCACTGTTATAAAGTACAATATGTCACGAGAAAACATTCTCAGAATCACCAGAACTCGTTGAAGCTTTTTAGAGTTATGACCTCATAAAGTGACACTGGTCAGAATTTAAAAAATTGGTCACAAATGCAAAAACAGGCTCTGGCGCAAAAGGGTTAATGTTTTGTTGCACAACCTTTTGAGGCAATCACTGCAATCAAACGATTCCTGTAACTGGCAATGAGACTTATGTGGTGCTCTGATTACATATTCCTCTGTATTGGCTTATGACAGGTCGCTGACCCCTCACTGACCTGCCCCCATTATTACATAATGCATATAATAGTGCTGATATTATTGTTGATAATGCCTATAATATTGTGGCTATTGTGAGGCTTAGAAAAAAATTACATCCAGCACAATGTCACCGGTGATGGCGGCGCCTGCGCAGTAGCCTCTGTCTCTTACTTATAGATGATACTACGCAGGCGCTACCATCGCCGGTGTCATTTTGCTGGATGTAATTTCTTTCTAAGCCTCACAATAGCCACAATATTATAGGCATTATCAACAATAATATCAATGCTATTATATGCATTATGTAATAATGGGGGCAGGTCAGTGAGGGGTCAGCGACCTGTCATAAGCCGATACGGATGAATATGTAATCAGAGCACCACATAAAGCCCCGCCCACAGCCCCACCCACAGCCCCGCCCCAGAGCACGAGAATCTCATTAACTGAAAACTACAAATACAGATTACACAACAGTAAACCAGAGTTGCCCTCATTTATGGTGGATCATTGGAGCTACTATGGATCCTGAGCAGAAGATTAGAGAAAATAATATTGCCCCCATTTCAGGAGAGATTGTGCAGTAATCTGAATTCCTTAGGATCAGAAACAATGTAATGTATGACGTGGAGTGACTCCATGACACCAGGGCTGGAGCCAACACATCTCCTGCAGGCGGGAATAAATGTATATTACAGCCCTCAGCCACGCACAGCTTAGAGATCTATCATGGCACAGGTGGAATGTTTGTCCTGGAGATTATCACAATCCTCCTGGAAGTTAGTTGGTTTTAATACAAATTGGAAAGTCAGGATAAAGGGAAACTCTGCTGTTATTGGACAGAAATTCACACTTGGCCTCACTGCACATTTACTGGTGTGGATCATAAAAGGGAAGTTTGGCCAGAAAGACTGGACCTGGTCTTGTAGGGACCATGAGACATTCAGCAGCACAGAAGGCTTTAAACTAGAAGAGGGGATGGGAGGAAAAACAGCCGACAAGAACATGCAGCAGAAGGACAAACTAATCAAGGATACTAGATGTGGTAAAGAGGACCCAAGACAGGGTACTCAGAAGGAAGCTAAGAAAAAGGAAGCAAAACTTCTTTCCTGCATGCTGACCAACGCAAGAAGCCTGACCAATAAGAGTGAAGATCTGGAGTTGGTAATGTATGAGCAAAAATACAACATAGTAGGAATAACTGAGACATGGTTAGACGACAGCTATGACTGGGCGGCTAACTTGCAAGGATATGATTTGTTTAGGAGGGATCGTAAAAAAAGGAAAGGGGGTGGAGTCTGTCTATATATAAAGTCCACTTTAAAGCCCACACTAAGAGAAGATATACAAGAGGGAAATGAAGAGGTGAAGTCTCTATGGGTGGAGATACAAGGAGGGAAAAGTAATAAAATCCTCATAGGGGTTTGTTATAAGCCACCAAATATAACAGAAACCACTGAGAATGTATTATTGAAACAAATAGACAAAGCAGCAAATCCCAATGAGGTGATTATTATGGGGGACTTCAACTACCCCGACATAGACTGGGAAACTGAAACCTGCGGATCTCAGAAAGGAAACCAATTTCTGTCAGTGACCAAGGATAATTCTCTGTCACCACTTGTGCCGGGCCCAACTAGAGGGACGGCCCTTCTGGACTTAATGTTAAGCCACAGGCCAGATAGAATAACAGAAGTCCGAGTCGATGGCACCGAGGGAACAGTGACCACAATATAACACAATTCCACTTGTCCCTCAGTAAATTGCCCTGGAAGGGGGTTACAAAAACGCTGAATTTCAGGAAAGCAAAGTTTGATCAGCTTAGAGAGGACCTTCCCCGAATTGATTGGGACAATGTCCTCAAAAATAGGAGCACAGAAAATAAATGGGAAATATTTAAATCAGTTTTACACACCCACTGCGAGCTAGCCATACCGTACAGAAATAAAAGGGCTAGGAACAGGAGAACACCAATGTGGATAAATAAGGATGTAAAAAGGGCAATAAAGAACAAGAACAAGGCATTTAAGAAGCTAAAACAAGAAGGCAATGAAGAAGCATTAAAAAGTTATAGAGAAAAAAATAAAATGTGTAAAAAACAAATACATTTAGCAAAAGTGGAAACTGAGAGACTCATTGCTAAGGAAAGTAAAACAAACCCCAAACTATTCTTTAATTATATAAACAGTAAAAGGATTAAAATTGAAGGTGTCGGCCCTTTAAAGAACAATGAGGGTGAAATCATAGAGAGCCATGTGGGAAAAGCAAATGTTTTAAATACTTTTTTCTCAACAGTGTTCACACAGGAAAAGGATTTGCCAGGGAAAATGCAGAGTGATAATGTAAACTCCCCATTAAGTATTACCTGCCTAACCCAGGAAGAAGTGCAGAACCGCCTTAGTAAGATGAAAATGGACAAATCACCAGGCCCTGATGGCATTCACCCTCGGGTATTAAGGGAGTTAAGTAATGTGATAGACAGGCCTCTATTCCTTATATTTAAAGGCTCTATAGAAACAGGGTCTGTTCCTTTTGATTGGCGGCAAGCAAATGTGGTACCAATATTCAAAAAGGGGTGTAAAAGGGAACCTGGAAACTATAGGCCGGTAAGCTTAACATCTGTTGTGCATAAAATTTTTGAAGGGTTTCTAAGGGATACCATTATGGAATATCTCAATGTTAATAAATGTTTAACTCCATATCAACATGGATTTATGAAGGATCGCTCCTGTCAGACTAACCTGATCAGCTTCTATGAGGATGTAAGCTCTCAAATGGACCCAGGAGAATCATTGGATGTCATTTATCTCGACTTCTCTACAGCATGTGAGACTGTCCCACATAAAAGATTGGTCAGTAAGATGAGAAAGCTTGGGCTAGGGGAGAATGTGTGTAGATGGGTAGGTAGCTGGCTTAGTGATAGAAGACAAAGAGTGATTATTAATGGGGCATCCTCAGATTGGGCCAGGGTTACTAGTGGGGTACCACAGGGGTCTGTATTGGGCCCCCCACTATTTAATATATTTATTAATGATCTAGTGGATGGCTTACACAGTAAAATATCAGTATTTGCAGATGATACAAAACTATGTAAGGTAGTTAACACAAAGGAGGACAGTTTGCAACTACAGACAGATTTGAGTAAATTGGAGAATTGGGCTGAAAAATGGCAAATGAGGTTTAACACAGATAAGTGTAAGGTTATGCACATGGGAAGGAGAAACAGATGCTACAATTACTTACTAAATGGGAAACTGCTGGGGAAATCAGACATGGAAAAAGACTTAGGCATCTTAGTCAATAAGAAGCTAAACTGGAGTGCCCAGTGTCAGGCAGCTGCCACCAAAGCAAATAGGGTCATGGGATGCATCAGAAGAGGTCTGGGGACACGAGATGAAAACATAATTCTCCCTCTGTACAAATCACTCGTCAGACCACACTTGGAGGATTGTGTGCAATTTTGGACGCCGGTGCTCAAGAAAGACATTACTGAACTTGAAAGGGTTCAAAGGTGGGCTACTAAAATGATAAATGGAGTTGGTTCACTACTATACCCAGAAAGGTTATCAAAATTAGGTCTATTTACTCTAGAAAAGAGAAGACTTAGGGGAGACTTAATATATATGTACAAGTATATCAGAGGGCAATACAGCGATCTCTCCAATGAACTGTTTGTACCAAGGACTGTGACAAGAACAAGGGGGCATTCTCTTCGTTTGGAGGAAAGACAATTTCTGCACCAGCATAGAAGAGGGTTCTTCATGGTAAGAGCAGTGAGGCTCTGGAATACTCTTCCTGAGGAAGTGGTGATGGCCAACTCACTGAATGAATTTAAGAAAGGAATGGAGGCTTTTCTTGTGAGTAACAGTATAGAAGGTTACAAATAACAGAATATTATAGGTAGATGGTTGACCCAGCTTAGGGGAAGGAATTTTTTTCCCTATGGAGAAAATTGGCTTCTACTCTGTGGGTTTTTTGCCTTCCCCAGGATCAACAATGCAGAACAGCTGCACTAAAAATAGGCTGAACTAGATGGACATAAGGTCTTCCTTCAGCCTTCAAAACTATGTTATGTTATGTTACTATGTTACCAAGACAATGAGACTTTACAGTCTAATAGAAAACCTTGTTGGATGAACCAGTAGTGTGTGGTGTTCAACTGTTGGTTCATTCTGCCTCCCAAATATCGAATAAAAAGAAACCAATCAATGTTATGCAGGTGAAAATAATACCAATTCTCATCTCACAAAAAACAAGTCCCCACTCAGGTCCATCATCTGTCAATGGAAAAACAGAGGTTCGCACACTATCAGTGGCTAAAAGCCGGTTGAAAAGCTCCAGGGTTTTAAAGCTCCAGGGTTTTGATAAACCAATCCAGCAAAATCCGCTCTCACTTCAGAGTCTTGCAGTGTGCGCAAACAACATTTAGGATCCCTGTATTTAGCAATATTATAGTGAGAAGAACCCACTTAATTTGCGGTGTCTCCTGGAGCACAATCTGGGCACTATGTGCTGGGGAATATAATGGCAAATGTGTAATTTTCACTCTCCAACATCCACTGTGTGTTAGTTTCCGGAAAGTTGCTGTGGAGTCAAAATATTCACTGCTCCTACACACGTGGTCAAAATTGTTGGTACCCCTCATTTAATGACAGGATAACCCACAAAGGTCACAGAAATAACTTTAATCTGACAAAAGTAGTAATAAATCAAAAATCTATGAAAATTAGCAAATGAAAGTCAGACATTGCTTTTCAGCCATGCTTCCACAGAATTTAAAGTAAAACTCATGAAATAGACCTGGACAGAAATGATGGTTCCCTTAACTAAAATATTTTGTTGCACAAGCTTTTGAGGCACTTACTGCAATCAAACGATTTCTGTAACTGTCTATGAGACTTCTGCACCTCTCGACAGGTATTTTGGCCCACTCCTCAAGAGCAAACTGCTCCAGTTGTCTCGTGTTTGAAAGTTGCCTTTTCCAGATGGCATGTTTCAGCTCTTTCCAAAGATGCTCAATAGGATTTAGGTCAGGGCTCATAGAAGGCCACTTCAGAATATTCCAATGTTTTCCTCTTAGCCATTCTTGCATGTTTTTAGCTGTGTATTGTGTGTCATTATCCTGGTGCAAGACCCATGACCTGCGACTGAGACCAAGCTTTCTGACATTGGGCAGGAAATTTCTCTCTAGTAGAATCCCTTGATAGTCTTGAGATTTCATTGTACCCTACACAGATTCTAGACCCCCTGTGCCAGATGCAGCAAAGCAGCCCCAAAACATAACAGTAGGAACAGTGTTGATTTTGTGATATGCTTCATTTTTCCATCTGAGAACATAGAGCTGATGTGCCTTGCCAGAAAGTTCCATTTTTGTCTCATCTGTCCATAGGACATTATGTGAAGCTTTGTAGCTTGTCAACATGTAGTTTGGCAAATTCCAGTATGTTTTTTTATGATTTTTTTTCAACAATGGTGTCCTCCTTGGTCGTCTCCCATGAAGTCCACTTGGGATCATACAACGACGGATGGTGCGATCTGACACCGATGTTCCTTGAGCTTAAACTTCACCTATAATCTGTTTAGAAGTTTTTCTGGGCACTTTTGTTACCATTCATATTATCCATCTCTTTGATTTGTCATCAATTTTCCTCATATGGTCATGTCCAGGGAGGTTGGCTACAGTCCCATGGATATTAAATTTCTGAATAATATGTGCAACTTTAGTCACAAGAACATGAAGCTGCTTGGAGATGGTCTTATAACTTTTACCTGTAACATGTTTGTCTATAACTTTCTTTCTAATCTCCTGAGACATCTCTTTCCTTCGCTTCCTCTGGTCCATGTTGAGTGTGATACACACCATGTCACCACACAGCACAGTGAGTATCTGTAACCTCTATACAGGCCACTCACTGATTCCAGGATTGTAGACACCTGTGATGCAAAGTAGTGGACACACCAAGATTTGCACATTCTGTGGAAGCTTGATTGAAAAGCAATGTCTGACTTTCATTTGCTCATTTTCATAGATTTTTTATTTATTATTACTTTTGCATTACTTTTGTCAGATTCAAGCTATTTCTGTGACCACTGTGGATTTTTCTGTCATTAACAGAGGGGTACCAACAATTTTGACCACGTGTGTATAGATTATAACCCTCAGTGAATTAATTAATTACATGGAATCACTTTATGGGGATTTCGACTATTCTGGTTTTCTGTCATTTAGTCATATTAGGGTTTCTGCATATGATGTGTCCAATCTCATCTGGGATCTGTTCCTGCTGTCCAGCTGGAGTAATCTGCTCCCTACTTCAGCCAATTGGAAAGTACCACACCCTACTAAAGCGCAAAGCACATGGCCGGAATCTGCCAGATACAGCGCTGTTCTCCTCTGGTTCAGTCCTCTGTGCTCAGCTTGCGGCTTGTGTATTTGCTTCCTGCTGTGACCGTGGCCCGTTTACTGACTACTCTTGTGTCTTCTGATTCTGTATTCTGTTCTTCTGGTTCTGACCCAGCTACCTGACTATTCTTCTTGCCATCTAACACCACAGAATAGCAGGTAACACCATGGTCCAAGCCTAGGGGTCCCAGTGTAAGTCCAGATCCATGTAAGGGTATTGAAGGACGATGAGCAAGGCAATCCTTGGGATATGGAAAGCAGAGAAGATAGAGCCAAGCATGGTCATGGTGGACATCTTTTGAGCTGCCAGGTGACCATGAACAGTGCTCCCAATACATTGTGTCTGCAAACTATTCCAGCTAGATCTGCATTCAAATAGCTAAATGGCGCTCCTTCCCTTCTGAACACTGCCATGTGCCCAGACAGTAGTGTACAACCGTATGTAGGGTATAGTGCGAAGCTGGAAAATAATTTGTAAGATCCATTTGTTTGCTATTATCCTCTGTGAATAATTTATCACCACATAAAGTGACACACGTCAGATATTAATAATGGGGCCTGATTAAGAACACAACTGGCTGCAGGAAGAGGTTAAATCAGAGGATTTTGGACACTACTGTAATCAAACACTGTGACTATAGACAATAACATCTACTGAAATGATCAAACTCCACAGTCTCCATCAGTAATAAATGAGCAGCAAGTGGTGAAACCTCTCTGGGTAATTAGAGTATGGGGCTCGGTGACGTCACAATCTAAACTATCGTAAGGTCCAATATTTTCTGTCAGATGAGTTTCAAGAAGAAATATTACACATTTATAGAGAACTGTGTATAATAGTGCAGAGCTGAGATGTCTTAAAGGGAACCTGTCAGCAGGATTGTGCTCAGTAACCTACAGACACTGTCAGGTCGGCGCCGTTATACTGATTACAATGATACCTGGTGATGAAATCCGTCTTGTGGTTGTTGTTTAATCTGTATTTGTAGTTTTCAGTTAATGAGATTCTCGTACTCTGGGGCAGGGCTGTGGGCGGCATGTGGGCAGGGCTGTGGGCGTGGCTTTATGTGGTGCTCTGATTACATATTCATCTGTATTGGCTTATGACAGGTCACTGATCCCTCACTGACTTGCCCCCATTATTACATAATGCATATAATAGCATTTATATTATTGTTCATAATGCCTATAATATTGTGGCTATTGTGAGGCTTAGAAAAAAATTACATCCAGCAAAACGACACCAGTGGCGCCTGCGCAGTAGCCTCTATCTCTTACTTATAGATACTACTGCGCAGGCGCCGCCATCGCCAGTGACATTTTGCTGGATGTAATACAGATGAATATATAATCAGAGCACCACATAAAGCGCATATTTTTCTACAAGTGATTTTCTATCTTGTCAGCACATTCTACGTACGCTGTCATTTGGCTTTATAGTTACAGATCTGGGCAGGTAACGGTCAGCGTCTCCTAATGTGAAGGAGAGAATGGCTACTGAAATCAATTATTAAACCTTATATAAGTCAGTTCAGATATGGTGTACCAAGATGGCGTCTGTGTCTTCAGACAACACCCTGGAAGGAATCCTTGGAATGCAGAAGCTGAGATACTGGATACCATATATGGAAGTGAAGGTGAATGGACCTATCATAGACTGACACTGGCTACTCAGAAGATTGTGTGACACCCATTTCCTGTCTCTCTGTCTTGAGAATAAACTTCAGTTGTGTGCAAGCCTTTGCTGAGAGAGGAGTAGACATCTAACTCTGTGCGACTCTTTAAGCGCGCACTCGGCCTATATTGGGTCAGGTACGAGCAATCATATAGATCTTGCTTTAAGGGATCACCCTCACACTAATCCCAGGAGGTAGGTGGATCCTCCAGGTTGTAAGTTCTATAGAAAAGGGCTTTCAATGCCCAAAGTCATTTGAACAGTTTTGGGTGGAGGAGAATGTTGTGGTCTTGAGGCAAAATGGTGACCATGGTAATACGGCCGGACTACACCACCGATAAAGCAGCCACAGCCGGTGACTGAGAAGAATCTGTGACTTCTCTGCATTCAGTGGTTACTACTCACCTGGGTAGTCATATGTAGGAATCTCCTCTTTACACCACTCATCACCCCTCACATATGTCTCTGTAGTATTAATATGGGTCAGATCTTCACCCTGAAACAAATACTGTAAAAGTCACCGACAGATGGAGAAGTCCCATCTATGATCAGCTCTAATCCTGCCATCTCCACCGTTCTCATTACACAAGTATAAAACATATAATACTGGTGGATAAAACAAGACTGAGCACAAGACCTTCACAGCCGTCTACACATCACAGGGGAGATCTCCTGACACCTTCTCTCCATCTACCTGATGATCCTGAGGAACATTGGGATCTTCTTGGTTACAGTCCTGTGGAAGAAGAGGACGGGGACATCTCTGTGGTGTTGTCCTCTTACTGGATAGATCTGGAGGAAACACATACAGGGACTGAATTCATTCTCTACATACAGATAATTATAGGCTGTGTGTATTTAGTCCTGTCTATTACCTGGTGATGTGAGGGGCTGGGGAACCTCCATTATGACGTTCTTGTACAGATCTCTGTGTCCTTCTAAATACTCCCACTCCTCCATGGAGAAATAGACAGCGACATCCTGACACCTTATAGGAACCTGACACATACAATGATACCGTCATCCCCCGATCCCTTCATAGTGTTACTGTATAATGTCCCAGCATTCCCAGCAGTGTCACCTCTCCAGTCAGCAGCTCAATCATCTTGTAGGTGAGTTCTAGGATCTTTTGGTCATTGATGTCCTCATGGATCAGGGGGTGAGGAGGAGGCCCTGTGATTGGGCTCAGGGGTCTTCCCCATCCCTCAGACACAGGGTCCTGACAGCGATCACTAGAGGTCTTCTTCACCACTGTGTAATCCTGGTAATGGAGAGACACATTAATCTCACTACAGACATTTCCAGAGTCCTCACCTCTCCAGTTCTGTCCATCTGTTATTCCCATAGATAAGAATGATGTAATGTGACGTCATCAGAATCTCTCACCTCTCCAGTGAGACGGAAGAGGATCTCTAGGGTGAGGTGTAACATCCTCTCCGCCATCTTGTCTCTGTCCATATCCATCCTTGATGGGTAAATCAGGAAAATTCTCTTCTGTAGAAGATCTTCACTGAGAGGATCCGATATTGTAGAGACCTGAATGAGAAGAAGATGATCCGATGTAACATCATAAGAATCCTGTGTAATAATACAATTACTGGAGATAATAAGGGAAACATATGAGGAGATTTATTATCTTACAGGGTTTAGTTTTCTTCCCTGACATCTACTAATAAAACATATATATTTAGGCCACAGACAACAAGCAGTTTCCTTCTCGGAGTCGGCAGCTGAACACGTTCCTCATAGACTCATCTTCCATAACGCTAATTCTCGTCTCATTACCGACACTGGAATCGGCATTAGCAATACTGCAGGAGAGATTCATTACACGCGACAGGAGAAATAACTCCTTCATGATGAGGACGACATCTTCATCTTCTACTGCGGCTCTAGAGACAGATTTGGCCAGAGTCGGTCACTGCCTCCATCCCTACCGGCCGTCTATATGAAGGTTTCCCGTCTTCCCCGCACTGGAATCTTCTATCACGTTAGATCTCAGCTCTGAGTCACACACAGAAGTTTGAGGCTTTTAGAAAAGATTTTTAGTTTCCACAATCACAACGGACAGAAATGATCTGATCCCAAAGTCTCCATGTACAGTGATTTATGGGGTTTATTTCTGGCCTTAGGCTTTCCTATATTACAAGAAAAACTCCAGAAAAAGCCGATATTAAAATGTTTCTAAAGAAAAATTGGCTCCAACAATTCTTGTAAGAAGAAAAAAATATGCAAAAAGCAGAAGACACATTTTATAATTTTTAACATGTTGAACATCTATTAAAAAGAAATTAATCTTTTTGTGCCCCAGAACATAGATGTACACCGCAGGGACGGAACAGATGAGGCTGCAACAAAACCACTTGCTGCTGTGAAAAGCAAACATGGCATCTAAGAAGGTGTGACAGAGTTTGGCTGAATGCCCCCCGCCTCCAAGTACTCGATAGTATGGGGCGGCCTAGTTACTGCGATACTTACATGCCTAATAACGGGGTCTGGGCTGCAATGTATGAAGGTCTATTAGGTCGGGCCAGAGGCAGCGTCCAATAAGTTACCTTATAATGCCCCCATACACATTAGACTAAAGTTCCATGAAAGCACTGATTTCGGTGGGTTTGGCCGACCATATAATGTATTTGGGGGCCTCCCGACAGATGATGTCAGGGCAGAGGAGGATCTGGCATCCTGAATTTCAGAGGATAATCCATTTGTTCTTCCTGTAGATAATCCTCCTCTAGAGGAGTCTGGAATCATAGAATCGTAGAGTTGGAAGGGACCTCCTGGGCCATCTGGTCCAACCCCCTGCTCAAAGCAGGATTCGCTAAATCATCCCAGTCAGATGTCTGTCCAGCCTCTGTTTGAAGACTTCCATTGAAGGAGAACTCACCACTTCTCGTGGCAGCCTGTTCGACTCTCTCATACAGACCACAGGAAAGCTGGAATATTTGTGTGTATGGGGGAGTCAGGAGAGATCGCCGTCTGCCAAATGACCGTTCAGCCAACTCTGATCTCATGTGTATGGGGCCGTTAGTATTACACTGACAGGCAGTGATGATACACGGCACTACAGTAGTACAGGGCATCACCGGAGCCATCAGAGGCTTGTATGTTGTATGATCGCACTGATCAGAGGGGTTTAAAAAAGGTTTAAAGTGAAAAAAATATCACAGTTTCAGCAACAAGAAATATCCATCACTATATGGAAAGCAAAGTCACTGCACAATGTTAGTTACGTCTCATCCATAACTACTTTATTATACTCTATTATCTTGTACACAGTGGAGTAGATAGAAATCACAGGTCCCACAGCAATAGCTGGAATTGGACCCTCCAACGTAAAGAAAAAAAATCTATCTTTATTGTGACGCCGTCTGCGAATCTGGGCTGCAGTAGGAACAGCACCCCGAGTAACCCCGAGACCCTTAACCCCTATACAGGGATCTGGAATTGTAGCAAGGCCCATGGGGTAGCTGTTTGGTGGAGCAGTGGACCAGAGCTGGACAGCCGCCAAGGGGTTAAAACTAAAACCCTAATCGTGGTCAGGAGGCAGTAGTCAGAGGCCGGAGGGCAGCAGAGGTGCAAAATCAGCAGGCAGAGAAAGAGTCAAAAGTCTGGGCCAAGGTCAGTAAAACCAGAAGGGCAGCAAAGGTACAGAATCAGTAGGCAGCAGAAGGGTCAGAAATCCAAGCGAAGGTCAGCGTCAAAAAACCGGAAGAGAGGCAGAGGTACAAAAACGGCAGGCAATAGAATGGTCAGAAATCCAGGCTGAGGTCAGAGTTAACTATAGCAATTCACACAGTAACACGCAGGGGAGCCAAGAATATATCCGGCGGCTTGCAAGACCAGTCCCAAGGTATTTGAGGGATCAGGTCATCCCTCACAGGTTCCCGGACTCATGATGTAATTAGGACCGCCCCCAGGACCAGGCCAGATGGTGATGCAATAAGCCCTACAGACTGACAGAGGGGCGGAGCCTGCGCCCACCAGATGCCTGCGCAGGAGCCTCTTCTCTGTCACCACCCTCACCTAGGGGCAAACCACGGTGCCTCCCAGTGGCCGAGGCAGGAACAGCCGTCCCCGAGTCCGATGGCGACGAGACGGTCAGGCGCCTCCTAGTGGCCGAGAACAGCAGGCCCCGAGTCTGGCGGCGACATGTCAGTCCGGCGCCTCCTAGTGCCCGAAGCCGGACCAGCAGGCCCCGAGTCTGGCAGCGACATGCCAGTCCGGCTCCTCCTAGTGGCCGAAGCCGGAACAGCAGGCCCCGAGTCTGACAGCAGCGTGACATATATACATGGTTCAAAAAATAAAGGGAACACTTAAACAACAGAATATAACTCCAAGTAAATCAAACTTCTGTGAAATCAAACGGTCCACTTAGGAAGAAACACTGATTGACAATCAATTTCACATGCTGTTGTGCAAATGGAATAGACAACAGATGGAAATTATTGGCAATTATCAAGACACCCTCAATTAAGGAGTGGTTCTGCAGGTGGGGACCACAGACCACATCTCAGTACCAATGCATTCTGGCTGATGTTTTGGTCACTTTTGAATGTTGGCTGTGCTTTCACACTCATGGTAGCATGAGACAGACTCTACAACCAACACCAGTGGCTCAGGTAGTGCAGCTCATCCAGGATGGCACATCAATGCGAGCTGTGGCAAGAAGGTTTGCTGTGTCTGTCAGCGTAGTGTCCAGAGGCTGGACGCGCTACTAGGAGACAGGCCAGTACACCAGGAGATGTGGAGGGGGTCGTATGAAGGCATCAACCCAGCAGCAGGACCGCTACCTCCACCTTTGTGCAAGGAGGAACAGGAGGAGCACTGCCAGAGACCTGCAAAATGATCTGCAGCAGGTCACAAATGTGCATGTGTCTGCACAAACGGTTAGAAACTGACTCCATGAGGATGGTCTGAGGGTCCGACGTCCACAGATAGGGGTTGTGCTCACAGCCCAACACCGTACAGGACGCTTGGCATTTGCCACAGAACACCAGGATTGGCAAATTCACCACTGGCGCCCTGTGCTCTTCACAGATGGAAGCAGGTTCACACTGAGCACATGTGACAGACGTGACAGAGTCTGGAGACGCCGTGGAGAGCGATCTGCTGCCTGCAACATCCTTCAGCATGACCGGTTTGGCAGTGGTCAGTAATGGTGTGGGGTGGCATTTCTTTGGAGGCCACACGATGTTGGGCTGTGAGCACAACCCCCATGGAGACACAATTGTGCTTTACCTGGAGATAAATTCCCAGTGGGGGCAATTTCCAAAATGCAATAACTTAAGTGGGGAATTCAGCTCTTTTCGCACTTAAGGGATCTGTATATGGAGTCTACAAACTACAGTGGGGAAATAAGGATTTGTTACGCTGCCAATTCTGGGGCTAAAGTCACATTAATGTGAGAAATAAAGTAAAATTGTCATTTTTTCCTTCCACATTGCTTAAATTCCTGTCACACTGTCCGAATTCAGATATTGTCCTGTCAGAAAGGAGAATACTGGGAGCGAAAGGGTTAATAGGACTCACAGGAGGAACCGGCCCAGAAAGCAGAAGATCCAGGAGTGTCCGCCACATATATGACTGCTCTGTGCACAGGACCTGTGATGAGGTCACAGGAGGGGAGGAGTCAGGGGTCACATGATCAGGGGCCTCTGTGTGTGCAGGACTCAGTGTGCTGGAGCGCTCCCGATAATCAGCTGCGTGTGTCGCGCTGTGTGATAGTCACAGCACCTGCATGGAGGGCTACACATGCCGCTGATTATCGGGAGCGCTCCAGGGATCCGGGGTCCCGATGCAGCTATTCGGTAAGCGATATTAGCCAATAACAACTTCTCCGACGATATTCGCTCATCTCTAGTAATAACAGCTCAAAGAAATTGACCGAAATTTTCATTAAGTTTAATAGTAAGACCCTATTAAATATTGAGCACCAGCGGGACGAAGCATTGACAGCAGCATGTAAAAGTGTGGGTGCCCCGGGTCAAAATGACCGTTATTGTGAGCAGTAGTAAGATGAAGATGAAATGATCTCTAAAAGGCCGAACCTCTAAGATGACACATGGCCTTTGTATTTTAGACTAAAATAATAATAAAACATATATTAGACTTTTTTACAATTTCATAATTGCAAAAAGGAAAAAGGGGCGATGCAAAACTATGGGCACCCTTGGAGATTTGTGTACTGAGATAATTTTGATCAAGATTTCACACCTTAATTAGCTTGTTAGGGTTATGGTGAGATCACATGGTGACCAGGACCTACAGTCTGAGGAAAGGGCTAAAAAGCCTTCACTAGACCCCTGTACAGCTGTATAATGAGGCCCAGGCTTTATAGTGAAGGGACAGGAGTGAGGGTCTGTTCCCAGGAGCTACAGTCTGAGGAAAGGGCTAAAAAGCCTTCACTAGACCCCTGTACAGCTGTATAATGAGGCCCAGGCTTTATAGTGAAGGGACAGGAGTGAGGGTCTGTTCCCAGGAGCTATAGTCTGAGGAAAGGGCTAAAAAGCCTTCACTAGACCCCTGTACAGCTGTATAATGAGGCCAAGGCTTTATAGTGAAGGGACAGGAGTGAGGGTCTGTGCCCAGGAGCTACAGTCTGAGGAAAGGGCTAAAAAGCCTTCACTAGACCCCTATACAGCTGTACAATGAGGCCCAGGCTTTATAGTGAGGGGACAGGAGTGAGGGCCTGTTCCCAGGAGCTACAGTCTGAGGAAAGGGCTAAAAAGCCTTCACTAGACCCCTGTACAGCTGTATAATGAGGCCCAGGGTTTATAGTGAAGGGACAGGAGTGAGGGCCTGTGCCCAGGAGCTACAGTCTGAGGAAAGGGCTAAAAAGCCTTCACTAGACCCCTGTACAGCTGTATAATGAGGCCCAGGTTTTATAGTGAAGGGACAGGAGTGAGGGCCTGTTCCCAGGAGCTACAGTCTGAGGAAAGGGCTAAAAAGCCTTCACTAGACCCCTGTACAGCTGTATAATGAGGCCCAGGCTTTATAGTGAAGGGACAGGAGTGAGGGTCTGTGCCCAGGAGCTACAGTCTGAGAAAAGGGCTAAAAAACCTTCACTAGACCCCTGTACAGCTGTATAATGAGGCCCAGGCTTTATAGTGAAGGGACAGGAGTGAGGGCCTGATCCCAGGAGCTACAGTCTGAGGAAAGGGCTAAAAAGCCTTCACTAGACCCCTGTACAGCTGTATAATGAGGCCCAGGCTTTATAGTGAAGGGACAGGAGTGAGGGTCTGTTCCCAGGAGCTACAGTCTGAGGAAAGGGCTAAAAAGCCTTCACTAGACCCCTGTACAGCTGTATAATGAGGCCCAGGCTTTATAGTGAGGGGACAGGAGTGAGGGCCTGTTCCCAGGAGCTACAGTCTGAGGAAAGGGCTAAAAAGCCTTCACTAGACCCCTGTACAGCTGTATAATGAGGCCCAGGGTTTATAGTGAAGGGACAGGAGTGAGGGCCTGTGCCCAGGAGCTACAGTCTGAGGAAAGGGCTAAAAAGCCTTCACTAGACCCCTGTACAGCTGTATAATGAGGCCCAGGTTTTATAGTGAAGGGACAGGAGTGAGGGCCTGTTCCCAGGAGCTACAGTCTGAGGAAAGGGCTAAAAAGCCTTCACTAGACCCCTGTACAGCTGTATAATGAGGCCCAGGCTTTATAGTGAAGGGACAGGAGTGAGGGTCTGTGCCCAGGAGCTACAGTCTGAGAAAAGGGCTAAAAAACCTTCACTAGACCCCTGTACAGCTGTATAATGAGGCCCAGGCTTTATAGTGAAGGGACAGGAGTGAGGGCCTGATCCCAGGAGCTACAGTCTGAGGAAAGGGCTAAAAAGCCTTCACTAGACCCCTGTACAGCTGTATAATGAGGCCCAGGCTTTATAGTGAAGGGACAGGAGTGAGGGTCTGTTCCCAGGAGCTACAGTCTGAGGAAAGGGCTAAAAAGCCTTCACTAGACCCCTGTACAGCTGTATAATGAGGCCCAGGCTTTATAGTGAAGGGACAGGAGTGAGGGCCTGTGCCCAGGAGCTACAGTCTGAGAAAAGGGCTAAAAAGCCTTCACTAGACCCCTGTACAGCTGTATAATGAGGCCCAGGCTTTATAGTGAAGGGACAGGAGTGAGGGTCTGTTCCCAGGAGCTACAGTCTGAGGAAAGGGCTAAAAAGCCTTCACTAGACCCCTGTACAGCTGTATAATGAGGCCCAGGCTTTATAGTGAAGGGACAGGAGTGAGGGCCTGTGCCCAGGAGCTACAGTCTGAGGAAAGGGCTAAAAAGCTTTCACTAGACCCCTGTACAGCTGTATAATGAGGCCCAGGCTTTATAGTGAAGGGACAGGAGGGAGAAAAGTGGGGAAAGGAGCCAGAAGAGCCGGACTGCCCATCACTAACCTGCAGAGCCGCACTCCACATATATGGCTGCTCTGTGCACAGGACCTGTGATGAGGTCACAGGAGGGGAGGAGTCAGGGGTCACATGATCTCCGGAGTGCAGACCTCCATGGAGCCTTCTCCTCAGTCAGTGACATTCCCGCCATTATTCGCCCCTCACTACTGGCACAATTACCCTGCGCCGCCTTCTCTACACAGTGTTATGTGTGGAATGTAACGTGTGAATTCTCTGGAGGGAAATAGACCCCACACAGGAGGGAATTGTCACCAGTTACCGGCCGTCTACTATATGGCGGCATATGATTGTGCTATCGACTCCACACCAGGAGCTAAAATGCCCAAATCTCTAATGTAACCGCTATAAGAGAAGATATAACAAATTTCCCCTAAACTCACACAGCGGAGGAGGCCTCACTTGGAGCAATGTGACTCGCGCACAGAAAATCTATTCCCGGTTCTGTGATAAGTTATCGGCCGACAGGAAGAAGAAAGGTCTGAATTACAGCCCAGACTGGAGGAGAAACTGCAGAAGGTAGAATTGGCCAATCAGCGCTCTTCACCCCTATACTTATCTACACAAATACAAGATATGAAATGACAATTAGACGCCATTCTCACCACCAGAACGGAGAGGCGCTAACTTGGAGTAAAGCCGCGTTTTATCACCATGCCAATAAGCCTAATAAGATGCCGCTCGTAAGCTCAGAATGAGAGAGTCACTGCATATAATCTCCTCTATAAAAGACCCTAAGGGTCAGATCTCAGCCCACCCCGATGTCATGTATAGCACTTATAATGAATACTCCCAGAGTTTGTATTCCCCCCACAATCACCCCCCTCACTACTGGAGTCATTCCTTCACACACTACATCTACCTAACCTGACTGAGTCCGCGGCACAACAACTCCATTCACACATCTCTGAGGAGGAAATAGTTTCAACACTCAAAAAACTAAAAAGAGGAAAGGCCCCGGGGCCGGATGGTCTTACAGCAATATATTATAAAAAATGCAGCGATGTGCTGACACCACATATAAAAACCTCTGTAATTCACTACTAAATGGCTCACAGCTGCCCCCTGAGCTCTACGTGGCGCATGTAACCGTAATCCCTAATCCTAAGAAAGATCATCTCACCACAAATTATAGACCTATATCCCTCTTATACATTGACTTCAAAATCTTTACATCCATTGTGACTAACAGGATCAATAAAATCCTCCCTCACCTCATCCATCGGGGTCAGGTTGGTTTTATACCAGTGTGACAGGCCCCAGATAATATTAGGAGAGGGTTAAATATTATTCATACAACTAACCTACAGCGAAAGCGACTTCTCCTGCTTGCATTAGATATTGAGAGGGCTTCCGATTCGGCGTCCTGGACATATCTCTTTACGGTTCTATCGGAAGTCGGATTCTCCCCTAAACTTATAAAGTGCCTCCAATTGTTATATGATAGCCCTATCGCTTATATAAAACCCCCATCACCACATCCCCCTCCAATTAATATTCAGAGGGTATCAGGCAGGGCTGTCCTCTATCTCCGGCTCTTTTTGCAGTTACAATGGAACCCATTGTGGAAGCAATAAGGAGAGATCAGAATATCCTGGGCCCTGAGAATATGGGAGACCAATATAAAGTCAGCCTCTTTGCGGATGATCTCCTGCTAACATTAATACGTCCCCACACTACACTCCCTCACTTGTTTTCCCTCCTTCACGAATTTGAGAAGATCTCAGGGTTAAAGATTAACATTGATAAATCCGAAGCATTATTTGTAAATTTTCCTAAGACAGAGCAAACTAATATAGCCTCCCATTTTGGGTTTATACACAAAGAACATTATCTAACATATCTGGGTATCAACTTAACAGCCAACAGGTCACCTCTGTTTAGGTGGAATTACACTCCACTGATCCATAACTTCCAGAGGGACCTGGATAGATGGGCTTCCTCAAAGTTATCCTGGCTCGGCAGAATACAGGCATTAAAAATGGTGTCACTGCCTCGCTTCTTATATCTATTTAGGTCCCTCCCAATTATGGTACCAGCCAGAACGTTCACTCAGTTACACTCTATGATGTCTAAGTTTCTTTGGCTCGGAAAACAACCCAGAATTGTGCAAAAACTTATGTTCCATCACAGAGAAGAAGGGGGTTTATCCCTCCCTAATTTTACACTTTATTACAAGTCGGCACAGATTGCTCCATTAATAAGTGCGTGTTCATATCCCAATAGTCCGAGATGGGTTATTCTGGAATCATTTCTCTCCAAACCATTCTCTTTATCAGGCCTAATGTGGACCACAGACCGACTTCCACGGGGGTCAATGAATGTGGCTCCTTTTACAGTCCACTCGTTGCTTCTTTGGAGGAAAGTCCGATTTAAATATAACTTACAATCAAGCCCTTCTCCCCTGACAGCTATATTACAAAACCCCATGTTCCCGCCAGGTCTTGAGCCACTAATGTTTTCTTGGTGGAAGCTGAAAGGTATTCATATACTTCAACATTTGTGTTCCCCATTTAATATCTTACTTGACAGACAGGAATTTGTTCAAAAATTTGACCCTCCAGTTAGGGAGGTAATGCGACTGAACCAGATCTCCCACTTTGCAAAGCAGATCCTCCCGAGCGGTACTACTCTCAGGGCAATGAGTTTTGAAAATTAATGTCTAAATGACCCTTTGGGCAGGGGAACGATCTCATTGATCTACTATGCTATAAATTCTCCAAAAGATGATAAAAAATTGAAGTATACAGTATGTTACAGTGGGAGGAGGATTTGGGGTTTGAACAGTCAATTAATGAATGGTATCGTAGCTGTGACACCCTATCATGAGGCAGTCACCAGACTTCCCTTGTGGAGACCTCCTTAAAACTATTGTACAGAGTTTATTATGTACCGGAAAAAATTCACAGCATTTTTCCTAAAATCTCGGGAGACTGTTTTAGGGGCTGTGGAATATCTGGTGACATGAGACATATTTGGTGGTCTTGTATGGTGGTTTCTGGGCTTTGGGAGAAGGTGAAGCGTCTGATAGCACAGATGTATGGTGGACCGGTTGTTCTGGAACCTTTTAACCTTTTACTGGGAACCAGGCCTTCCCAGCTTCCAGAAAGCTTTCAGAAGCTAGTAAACTACTTATGTATGGCCACTAAATCCACATTGCGGCAAAGTGGAAGTCGCCCTCACTGTCAATATCTATGGTGAAAGAGAAGATGAACGACATTATGTTATTCTCATTTGTGGCCCCAGCGTTTCTTGTAGAATAAATCCCTTTCTCACACAGTCCTGTAGTAATGACTTTGTTCTCACGTTTTGTAGGAGGGTTCGTCTGACTCCATCTTATGTTATCAGTATAAGTGCGAGAGATGAGAGACCGACGACCGCAGTTTTACCGTGTGTGTCCGGCGTCAGTTCTACAGTGTGAGAGATGCAGGGTCTGTGACCGAAGCTGGGGGTATACGGGTGTATACAGCATACACAGAGGGAAAAGAGGGGGAGAAGCCAGCGCTGCTTGTGGTCAGAACGTAATACATAAAGTGTGAAAACACACATTGGTTTCTATCTGTATTCAAAAATGAGACATTTAGCAAAAAATTGATCAATTGTTTGAGCTACCCCGCCACGTCAAGGCAGTCTCGTATGGGGAGTCCTACTCTACGTTTTTTATGTTCGCTGTGCCATTGCGGCCTCCTAAATGTATAAAAGCAAGACCTCATTACATGCACACTGTACCTCAAGCATTTCAAAATCGTTCCTATGGCACCAGAGGACAAGCGCAGATAAAGGTTAGCCAGGTCCATGCAGACATTTCAGGTCCAACCTCCACACTGCCTGACCAGCACCACAGATAAAGGACGATCCAGGCCCAGATACAGGTGCGTAATCAAATAAAGCCTAGGGCAGGGCAGGGCCGCTGTTAATGTGAACAGCAGCCTAGATCAATCACTAAGAAAACAGAAAGAATAGCGTACATGACCCAGCGCGCACGGCTACAGTGGTGGTCAGCCACAAAACCAATATCAAGAAAAAAGAGGGGGAGAAGCCAGCGCTGCTTGTGGTCAGAACGTAATACATAAAGTGTGAAAACACACATTGGTTTCTATCTGTATTCAAAAATGAGACATTTAGCAAAAAATTGATCAATTGTTTGAGCTACCCCGCCACGTCAAGGCAGTCTCGTATGGGGAGTCCTACTCTACGTTTTTTATGTTCGCTGTGCCATTGCGGCCTCCTAAATGTATAAAAGCAAGACCTCATTACATGCACACTGTACCTCAAGCATTTCAAAATCGTTCCTATGGCACCAGAGGACAAGTGCAGATAAAGGTTAGCCAGGTCCATGCAGACATTTCAGGTCCAACCTCCACACTGCCTGACCAGCACCACAGATAAAGGACGATCCAGGCCCAGATACAGGTGCGTAATCAAATAAAGCCTAGGGCAGGGCAGGGCCGCTGTTAATGTGAACAGCAGCCTAGATCAATCACTGTTTTCTCAGTGATTGATCTAGGCTGCTGTTCACATTAAACGGCAGCCCTGCCCTGCCCTAGGCTTTATTTGATTACGCACCTGTATCTGGGCCTGGATCGTCCTTTATCATGTGGTGCTGGACAGGCAGTGTGGAGGTTGGACCTGAAATGTCTGCATGGACCTGGCTAATCTTTATCTGCGCTTGTCCTCTCTGGTGCCATAGGAGCGATTCTGAAATGCTTGAGGTACAGTGTGCATGTAATGAGGTCTTGCTTTTATACATTTAGGAGGCCGTAATGGCACAGCGAATATAAAAAACGTAGAGTAGGACTCCCCATACGAGACTGCCTTGACGTGGCGGGGTAGCTCAAACAATTGATCAATTTTTTGCTAAATGTCTCATTTTTGAATACAGATTGAAACCTATGTGTGTTTTCACACTTCTTGTATTACGTTCTGACCACAAGCAGCGCTGGCTTCTCCCCCTCTTTTTTTCTTGATATTGGTTTTGTGGCTGACCACCACTGTAGCCGTGCGCGCTGGGTCATGTACGCCATTCTTTCTGTTTTCTCAGTGATTGATCTAGGCTGCTGTTCACATTAAACGGCAGCCCTGCCCTGCCCTAGGCTTTATTTGATTACGCACCTGTATCTGGGCCTGGATCGTCCTTTATCATGTGGTGCTGGACAGGCAGTGTGGAGGTTGGACCTGAAATGTCTGCATGGACCTGGCTAATCTTTATCTGCGCTTGTCCTCTCTGGTGCCATAGGAGCGATTCTGAAATGCTTGAGGTACAGTGTGCATGTAATGAGGTCTTGCTTTTATACATTTAGGAGGCCGTAATGGCACAGCGAATATAAAAAACGTAGAGTAGGACTCCCCATACGAGACTGCCTTGACGTGGCGGGGTAGCTCAAACAATTGATCAATTTTTTGCTAAATGTCTCATTTTTGAATACAGATTGAAACCTATGTGTGTTTTCACACTTCTTGTATTACGTTCTGACCACAAGCAGCGCTGGCTTCTCCCCCTCTTTTTTCTTGATATTGGTTTTGTGGCTGACCACCACTGTAGCCGTGCGCGCTGGGTCATGTACGCCATTCTTTCTGTTTTCTCAGTGATTGATCTAGGCTGCTGTTCACATTAAACGGCAGCCCTGCCCTGCCCTAGGCTTTATTTGATTACGCACCTGTATCTGGGCCTGGATCGTCCTTTATCATGTGGTGCTGGACAGGCAGTGTGGAGGTTGGACCTGAAATGTCTGCATGGACCTGGCTAATCTTTATCTGCGCTTGTCCTCTCTGGTGCCATAGGAGCGATTCTGAAATGCTTGAGGTACAGTGTGCATGTAATGAGGTCTTGCTTTTATACATTTAGGAGGCCGTAATGGCACAGCGAATATAAAAAACGTAGAGTAGGACTCCCCATACGAGACTGCCTTGACGTGGCGGGGTAGCTCAAACAATTGATCAATTTTTTGCTAAATGTCTCATTTTTGAATACAGATTGAAACCTATGTGTGTTTTCACACTTCTTGTATTACGTTCTGACCACAAGCAGCGCTGGCTTCTCCCCCTCTTTTTTCAGCATACACAGAGGGGTCTGTGACCGAATCTGGGGGTATACGGGTGTATACAGAGTACACAGAGGGGTCTGTGACCGAAGCTGGGGGTATACGGGTGTATACAGCATACACAGAGGGGTCTGTGACCGAAGCTGGGGGTATACGGGTGTATACAGCATACACAGAGGGGTCTGTGACCGAAGCTGGGGGTATACGGGTGTATACAGCATACACAGAGGGGTCTGTGACCGAAGCTGGGGGTATACGGGTGTATACAGCATACACAGAGGGGTCTGTGACCGAAGCTGGGGGTATACGGGTGTATACAGCATACACAGAGGGGTCTGTGACCGAAGCTGGGGGTATACGGGTGTATACAGCATACACAGAGGGGTCTGTGACCGAAGCTGGGGGTATACGGGTGTATACAGCATACACAGAGGGGTCTGTGACCGAAGCTGGGGGTATACGGGTGTATACAGCATACACAGAGGGGTCTGCGACCAAAGCTGGGGGTATACAGGTGTATACAGAGTTCACAGGGGTCTGCGACCAAAGCTGGGGTATACAGGTGTATACAGAGTACACAGGGATCTGCGACCGAAGCTGGGGGTATACGGGTGTATACAGTGTACACAGGGGTCTGTTACCGAAGCTGGGGATATACGGGTGTATACAGTGTACACAGGGGTCTGCGACTAAAACTGGGGATATACAGGTATATACAGTGAACACAGGGGGCTGTGACCGAAGCTGGGGGTATACGGGTGTATACAGCATACACAGAAGGGTCTGTGACCGAAGCTGGGGGTGTACGGGTGTATACAGCATACACACAGAGTTCTGAGACTGAAGCTGGGGGTATACAGGTGAATACAGTACACACAGGGGTCTACGACTGAAGCTGGGGGTATATGGGTGTATACAGTGTACACAGGGGTCTGCGACCAAAACTGGGGATAAACAGGTGTATACAGTGAACACAGGGGTCTGTGACCGAAGCTGGGGGTATACAGGTGTATACAGCATACACACAGGGTTCTGAGACTGAAGCTGGGGGTATACAGGTGTATACATTATACACAGGGGTCTGCGACTGAAGCTGGGGGTATACGGGTGTATACTGTGTACACAGAGGCGTCTGCGACCGAAGCTGGGGGTATATGGGTGTATACAGTGTACACTGTGGGGTCTGTGACTGAAGATGGGGGTATAGAGAGTACACAGAGGGGTCCACACAAACACGGCTCCGCTCCGTACACCTCGTACACACACAGCTCCGCTCCGTACACCTTGTACACACACGGCTCCGCTCCGTACACCTTGTACACACACGGCTCCGCTCCGTACACCTTGTACACACACGGCTCCGCTCCGTACACCTTGTACACACACGGCTCCGCTCCGTACACCTTGTACACACACGGCTCCGCTCCGTACACCTTGTACACACACGGCTCCGCTCCGTACACCTTGTACACACACGGCTCCGCTCCGTACACCTTGTACACACACGGCTCCGCTCCGTACACCTTGTACACACACGGCTCCGCTCCGTACACCTTGTACACACACGGCTCCGCTCCGTACACCTTGTACACACACGGCTCCGCTCCGTACACCTTGTACACACACGGCTCCGCTCCGTACACCTTGTACACACACGGCTCCGCTCCGTACACCTTGTACACACACGGCTCCGCTCCGTACACCTTGTACACACACGGCTCCGCTCCGTACACCTTGTACACACACGGCTCCGCTCCGTACACCTTGTACACACACGGCTCCGCTCCGTACACCTTGTACACACACGGCTCCGCTCCGTACACCTTGTACACACACGGCTCCGCTCCGTACACCTTGTACACACACGGCTCCGCTCCGTACACCTTGTACACACACGGCTCCGCTCCGTACACCTCGTACACACACGGCTCCGCTCCGTACACCTCGTACACACACGGCTCCGCTCCGTACACCTCGTACACACACGGCTCCGCTCCGTACACCTCGTACACACACGGCTCCGCTCCGTACACCTCGTACACACAGGGCTCCGCTCCGTACACCTCGTACACACAGGGCTCCTCTCCGTACACCTCGTACACACAGGGCTCCTCTCCGTACACCTCGTACACACAGGGCTCCTCTCCGTACACCTCGTACACACAGGGCTCCTCTCCGTACACCTCGTACACACAGGGCTCCTCTCCGTACACCTCGTACACACAGGGCTCCGCTCCGTACACCTCGTACACACAGGGCTCCGCTCCGTACACCTCGTACACACAGGGCTCCGCTCCGTACACCTCGTACACACAGGGCTCCGCTCCGTACACCTCGTACACACAGGGCTCCGCTCCGTACACCTCGTACACACAGGGCTCCGCTCCGTACACCTCGTACACACAGGGCTCCGCTCCGTACACCTCGTACACACAGGGCTCCGCTCCGTACACCTCGTACACACAGGGCTCCGCTCCGTACACCTCGTACACACAGGGCTCCGCTCCGTACACCTCGTACACACAGGGCTCCGCTCCGTACACCTCGTACACACAGGGCTCCGCTCCGTACACCTCGTACACACAGGGCTCCGCTCCGTACACCTCGTACACACAGGGCTCCGCTCCGTACACCTCGTACACACAGGGCTCCGCTCCGTACACCTCGTACACACAGGGCTCCGCTCCGTACACCTCGTACACACAGGGCTCCGCTCCGTACACCTCGTACACACAGGGCTCCGCTCCGTACACCTCGTACACACAGGGCTCCGCTCCGTACACCTCGTACACACAGGGCTCCGCTCCGTACACCTCGTACACACAGGGCTCCGCTCCGTACACCTCGTACACACAGGGCTCCGCTCCGTACACCTCGTACACACAGGGCTCCGCTCCGTACACCTCGTACACACAGGGCTCCGCTCCGTACACCTCGTACACACAGGGCTCCGCTCCGTACACCTCGTACACACAGGGCTCCGCTCCGTACACCTCGTACACACAGGGCTCCGCTCCGTACACCTCGTACACACAGGGCTCCGCTCCGTACACCTCGTACACACAGGGCTCCGCTCCGTACACCTCGTACACACAGGGCTCCGCTCCGTACACCTCGTACACACAGGGCTCCGCTCCGTACACCTCGTACACACAGGGCTCCGCTCCGTACACCTCGTACACACAGGGCTCCGCTCCGTACACCTCGTACACACAGGGCTCCGCTCCGTACACCTCGTACACACAGGGCTCCGCTCCGTACACCTCGTACACACAGGGCTCCGCTCCGTACACCTCGTACACACAGGGCTCCGCTCCGTACACCTCGTACACACAGGGCTCCGCTCCGTACACCTCGTACACACAGGGCTCCGCTCCGTACACCTCGTACACACAGGGCTCCGCTCCGTACACCTCGTACACACAGGGCTCCGCTCCGTACACACACGGCTCCGCTCCGTACACATCGTACACACACGGCTCTGCTACATCCACCCTGCAAACCCCTCCTAACCCCACACAGAAACTTCCCCTCATCCAGCACCATGACAACCAGCACAGCAGAGTCCTGCACACACTGAGGCCCCTGATCATGTGACCCCTGACTCCGCCCCTCCTGTGACCTCATCACAGGTCCTGTGCGCACAGTAGTGATGGGTAAAATGCGTTTTTTTGGTGAGCCGGCTCTTTTGGCTCCGAAAACGGCTCTTCATTTCCTATTACCTTTGGCTTTAAATTTGAAGCCAAATTCTGGTATGTGTTAACCCATGATTGTATACCTTTTAGTAAAAATCTACACATGTGCCAATTTATGACATAAAACAGAATAGTTTCCAGAATAACCAGATTTTATATTTGCTGTAAAAACTTTAACAAACACAAAATGAACATGCAAAATAGCAACAAGATCCTAATTATCAGTGCCACATTTTAAAGCTACCTTCACACTTGGCAAGTTCGCTGTGGGCTGTCTGCTGCAAACAGTCTGCAGCAAAACTGCAGTGTCACATGTCGCATCTGCATCCAGGCGGATTTAGATAAGGAATTTGTGCCGTTGTGGGTCGGGCGGTGACAGCACGGAGCTGTGCGATCGGTCCCCGGAGGCCAATCACGGAGTTCTGTGCGCATGTCATGCGTGCGCACAGAACTGCCTGTCGCATCTCCGGCCCCGCCCCCTGAGGCAGGGGCATAAGAGAAAATGCAGCGCTGGAGCCGGGAAAGGTAAGAATTGAGCCTACCCCTTTAAACCTGATAATTTCCAAAATAACAGCGTGTGTGTTAACTTAAAAACAATCACAAGAGGGCAAGGAATGCTTGTCACAGATTGGAGGGGGGCGGGGCTGTGAGTCAGTGCTATGTGCGGCAGCAGGAGGAGCATGCATTCTTTCTCAGTCTCCTGGATAAGATCAGAGTGACTACTGCCGGGAGGGGCGGGGCAAGAGGGGACTGACTGTGGAACGTGAACTGGCAAAGAGCCGTTTAAATTTCAATTGGCTCCCTGCCAGGAGCCGGCTCATATGATTCACTATAAAGAGCCGGCTCTTAGAGCCGGCTCCTTCGGGAGCTACCCATCACTAGCGCACAGAGCAGCTGTAGAAATCTCCGGCCTCGGGGGTCTCACCAGACTTCGCTCTTTTCTTGCAGGGGCCGCAGTGGATTTCATCCTGGATCCATAGAGCTGAATAGAGGAGCGATGTTCCTTCACTCTGATGGGAATTGATGGTGACGTTGATGAGTCTATGAGGAACGTGTTCAGCTGCCGACTCCGAGGAGGAAACTGCTTGTTGTCTGGGGCCTAAATATATAGGTTTTATTAGTAGATGTCAGGGAGAAAACTAAACCCTGTAAGATAATAAATCTCCTCATATGTTTCCCTTATTATCTCCAGTAATTGTATTATTACACAGGATTCTTATGATGTTACATCGGATCATCTTCTTCTCATTCAGGTCTCTACAATATCGGATCCTCTCAGTGAAGATCTTCTACAGAAGAGAATTTTCCTGATTTACCCATCAAGGATGGATATGGGCAGAGACAAGATGGCGGAGAGGATGTTACACCTCACCCTAGAGATCCTCTTCCGTCTCACTGGAGAGGTGAGAGATTCTGATGACATCACATTACATCATTCTTATCTATGGGAATAACAGATGGACAGAACTGGAGAGGTGAGGACTCTGGGAATGTCTGGAGTGAGATTTATTAATGTGTCTCTCCATAACCAGGATTACACAGTGGTGAAGAAGACCTCTAGTGATCGCTGTCAGGACCCTATGTCTGAGGGATGGGGAAGACCCCTGAGCCCAATCACGGGGCCTCCACCTCACCCCCTGATACACGAGGACATCAATGACCAGAAGATCCTAGAACTCACCTACAAGATGATGGAGCTGCTGACTGGAGAGGTGACACTGCTGGGAATGCTGGGACATTATACAGTAACACTATGAAGGGATCGGGGGGATGACGGTATCACTGTGTCAGGTTCCTATAAGGTGTCAGGATGTCGCTGTCTATTTCTCCATGGAGGAGTGGGAGTATTTAGAAGGACACAGAGATCTGTACAAGAACGTCATAATGGAGGTTCCCCAGCCCCTCACATCTCCAGGTAATAGACAGGACTAAATACACACGGCCTATAATTATCTGTATGTAGAGAATGAATTCAGTCCCTGTATGTGTTTCCTCCAGATCTATCCAGTAAGAGGACAACACCAGAGAGATGTCCCCGTCCTCTTCTTCCACAGGACTGTAACCAAGAAGATCCCAGTGTTCCTCAGGATCATCAGGTAGATGGAGAGAAGGTGTCAGGAGATCTCCCCTATGATGTGTAGACGGCTGTGAAGGTCTTGTGCTCAGTCTTGTTTTATCCACCAGTATTATATGTTTTATACTTGTGTAATGAGAGCGGTGGAGATGGCAGGATTAGAGCTGATCATAGATGGGACTTCTCCATCTGTCTGTGACTTTTACAATATCTGTTTCAGGGTGAAGATCTGACCCATATTAATACTACAGAGACATATGTGAGGGGTGATGAGTGGTGTAAAGAGGAGATTCCCACATATGACTACCCAGGTGAGTAGTAACCACTGAATGCAGAGAAGTCACAGATTCCTCTCAGTCACCGGCTGTGGCTGCTTTATCGGTGGTGTAGTCCGGCCATATTACCATGTTACCATTTTGCCTCTAGACTACAACATTCTCCTCCACCCAAAACTGTTCAAATGACTTTGGGCATTGAAAGTCCTTTTGTATAGAACTTACAAACTGGAGGATCCACCAACACCCTGCGATTAGTGTGAGGGTGATCCCTTAAAGCAATACCTATATGATTCCTTGTACTGACCCAATATAGGCTGAGTGCACACTTAAAGAGTCACACCGAATACACAGTTAGGCCGGAATCACACTTCCTTGTGTGATACGAGAAACTCGCACGAATCTCTCGTAATCAACATCCAGCACCGCTGCTGGTACTCAGGACCGGAGCTGCGGCTGCATAGAAATGCATAGAAATACATGCAACCACAGCTCCGGTTCTGAGTATCGGTGGCAGTGCCGGGTGTTGATGCGAGAGACTCGTGCGAGTTTCTCACATCACACACAGTAGTGTGATCCTGACCTTACATGTCTACTCCTTTCTCAGTAAAGGCTTGCACAAAACTCAAGTTTATTCTCAAAAGAAACGAAATAGCCATTCTCTCCATCACATTAGGAGACGCTGACCGTTACCTGCCCAGATCTGTAACTATAAAGCCAAATGACAGCGTACGTAGAATGTGCTGACAAGATAGAAAATCACTTGTAGAAAAATCTTATGCTGGGCCTGTAAGAGAAAGCGGAGGGTAATGATGCTGTTGGCTTCCTAGATCCCTGAGATCTTATCGGATGAATCTTCTCTCCCTTCTGTGCTGCTGAATGTCTCATGGTCCCTACAAGACCAGGTCCAGTCTTTCTGACCAAACTTCCCTTTTATGAGCGACACCAGTAAATGTGCAGTGAGGCCAAGTGTGAATTTCTGTCCAATAGCAGCAGAGTTTCCCTTTATCCTGACTTTTCCATTTGTATTAAAACCAACTAACTTCAGGAGGATTGTGATAATCTACAGGACAAACATTCCACCTGTGCCATTATAGATCTCTAAGCTGTGCGTGGCTGAGGGCTGTAATATACATTTATTCCCGGCTGCAGGAGATGTGTTGGCTCCAGCCCTGGTGTCATGGATTCACTCCACGTCATACATTACATTGTTTTTGATCCTAAGGAATTCAGATTACTGCACAATCTCTCCTGAAATGGGGAGCAATATTATTTTCTCTAATCTTCTGCTCAGGATTCATAGTAGCTCCAATGGTCCACCATAAATGAGGGCAACTCTGGTTTACTGTTGTGTAATCTGTATTTGTAGTTTTCAGTAATGAGATTCTCGTGCTCTGGGGCGGGGCTGTGGGCGGGGCTTTATGTGGTGCTCTGATTACATATTCATCTGTATTGGCTTATGACAGGTCGCTGACCCCTCACTGACCTGCCCCCATTATTACATAATGCATATAATAGCATTGATATTATTGCTGATAATGCCTATAATATTGTGGCTATTGTGAGGCTTAGAAAAAAATTACATCCAGCACAATGTCACCGGTGATGGCGGCGCCTGCACAGTAGCCTCTATATCAACTATATCAAATTTTTTTTTGTTAGGAAGTTATAAGGGTTAAAAGTTAAACAGCGATTTCTCACTTTTATAGCAAAATTTACAAAACCATTTTTTTAGGGACCACCTCACATTTGAAGTGAGATTGGGGGGTAAATATGACAGAAAATACCCAAAAGTGACACCATTCTAAAAACTGCACCCCTCCAGGTGCTCAAAACCACAATCAAGAAGTTTATTAACCCTTCAGGTGCTTCACAGGAATGAATGGAATGTGGAAGGAAAAAATAAACATTTACTTTTCTTTCACAAAAATTTTCCTTTACACCTAATTTTTTTTTTACTTTCACAAGGGTAACAGGAGAAAATGGATGATACATTTTGTTTTGCAAATTCTCATTTTTTTTTTAGTGTAAAATATGCTGGAATAATTAGCGGTTGCCATGTCGCATTTCCAGAGCCCCTGATGTGCCTAAACAGTGGAAACCGCCAACAAGTGACCCCATTTTGGAAACTAGACCCCTTAGGGAACTTATCCAGATGTGTATTGAGCACCTTGAACCCACAGGTGCTTCACAGAAGTTCATAATGTAGAGCCGTGGAAATAAAAAGGGAAACCACTGTTTGGGCGCATGGCAGAGCTTGAAAGGGAAGGAGCGCCATATTGGAATTGTTTGTGGGTGACGTCACATTGTCAGAGACAATGACGTGTCTAAACAGTGAAGTGACCCCATTTTGGAAACTAAACCCCCCAAGGAACTTATCTAGATGTGTGATGGGCACTTTGAATCCCCAAGTGCTTCACAGAAGTTAGTTACATACAGTTGTGAAAATAAAAAATCATATTTTTTCGACAAAAAATTAACTTTTCGACCTCAAATGTTTTTTCCAAAGGGTAACAGGAGAAATTGCACCCAAAAAGTTGTTTTGCAATTTGTCCTGAGTATTCTGACACCCCATATGTGGGGGTAATCCACTGTTTGGGTGCATGGCAGAGCTCGGAAGGGAGTGAGCGCCATATTGGAGAGCAGATTTTGCTGGAATTGTTTGTGGGTGACATGTCACATTGTCAGAGCCCCTGAGGTGCCAGAACAGCATAAGCCCCAAAAGTGACTGCATTTTACCAAATACTTCCCTGAATGAATTCTTCTAGTGGTGCAGTGAGCATACTGACACCACTGCTGTTCCATAGAAAATTATACCATTGGGCAGTGAAGAAAAAATTACTGTAGTTTTCGGACCATAAGATGCACCCCAAATTTTCAAAACGAGAATAGGAGAAAAAAGTGCCAAATGGGGGTCCGTCTTACAGTCTGAATTCAGCTTACCGGGGGGGATCAGCACAGGTGCAAGAGTGATCACAGAGGTTGTTCGGTGGTCTATGCTGGTGCAGTGGCCTCCGGAAAATCCCATCCCAGGCTGGTGCGGCAGCGGTGCTCTGTGCTGGGGTGGCGGCAGCGCTCTATGCTGGTGCGGCAGCGCTCTACCTGCGACGGTGGCAGCACTCTGTGCTGGGGCGGTGGCGCCATTTTGTCAAAGCGGAGGCCTCTGCAGCTCCATTGCTGCGATGCGGTGGCTTCTGGGAAAATGGCAGCTGGGGGCGGTGCATGCTCAGATTCAGATCTCGGCAACGAGATCTTGGGGCGAGATCTGAATCTGGGCTTTGACAAAATGCTGGCGGAGCCCTCCACGCAGCACAGAGCGCCACTGCATCATTTGTAAGTATATTCCTACTATAAGACACACCCCTATTTTCCCCAAAAAATATTTGGGAAAAAGTGCGTCTTATAGTCCGAATAATATGGTACATTTATACGACTAAAATGTTTTTTTAACCCCAGATATTACATTGGAAAATAGGTAGATAGGTAAATGGTCACTACACCCAGAGATGAATTCCCAGAGGGGTGTCATTTCCAAAATGGGGTCACTTCAGGGGGGATTCTGCTTTTATGGCACTTTGGAGAGCCGCTAAGTGCCAGAACAAGAGAATCCTCCCTGAAGTGACCCCATTTTGGAAATGACACCCCTCTGGGAATTCATCTATGGGTATAGTGACCATTTTCACTACATGGATGATTTCCAGAAACTCGTAGTAGAAGTTTTATAGCAAAAATTGCAAAAATGTCATTGTAGTGCCCAATATATTGTGCCCAGCTTGTGTCTCTGGAGACCTCCCCCACCTACCCCCGGAAATTGTTAAGTCAGCTCTACTCAAATGTGTCGGTCACTAAATAAACCAAATACTTGAATGTCAAAACAGTTCAACAACGTGGTTCTGTGTGGAAGATTGTAAAGCCGTCATGGAGGCATAAGGCTGGCAATGATGGGCATTGTGGGTAATAATAGCAGGGATCATGCCTCATTCCTCTCTAGGAACATACACGACATCTTCTCTGGGGGTTCTTTCTTGTTTCAGTTACTGGGATGAGTGCATTAAAATGTCGCTCAGTGAGTCTTCTCACATCTTCAGATTCTAAAGGATTGGTGGGGGCAAAATTGTCAAAAACAAGATTTTCAGTGACCTTTTCATGATAATCAAGGAAAGTATCTGCATTTCCGGCTTTTTGTATAACACAAAAGAATTATATGTGGCCACCTGAAACAAATACATGACTAACTTTTATACCAGATATATGATTTTCTTGATACCTGGTATGGCTGTAGAACCTGATCTGCAAGGTCCACACCCCATATATTTGTTGTAGTCAGTGACAGACACAGGTTTTGGAGTAGTGGATCCCTGTTGGTCTGCAGTGGCCCTTGTGGCATCTGTGTGGATCGAGCTCAGGATAAAAATATCTTTATCCTTATACTTAAGGACAAGCAGCTCTCCATTGTGTAAAGCCCCTGACTGCCCCTTTCAGAACTTTTCTTTGACCAATGATTGTGGAAACCCCTGATGGTTCTTGCGAATGGTCCCACAAGCCCCTATGTTATGTTCAACCAGACTTTTAAATAGGGGTATGCTGGTGTAGTAGTTGTCAACATACAGATTGTAGCCTTTTTGTAAAAATGGAGTTATCATCTCCCAAACCATTTTTCCAGATGTCCATGTCATGATACCAGTGCTGGATGACCGGCACTTCTGGGGTTAATGTTCTGATCTCAGTGCAGACTTTCACCTGCACACCTGGGACCTATTATGGTGGCCTCTCATTGGTTCTGGGGAGGCTTCTTATAGCCTCAGGAAGCTCCCATCCCCCGTCAGTTATACTTTCGCCCTTGGCATTGTGTGGTGACCCCTGAGTGTGTTAGTGTTGTGTTCTGGTTGCTTGATTCTCTGTGTACGACTCGGTCTGTTCTCTGGATATCGCTTTGGATTCTGCCTGTTACCTTCTACGTCTGTTTGGTTTTGATCTCTGCTTGGCCCTGACTGTCCGTTCTGTCTCATCCCTGGTACTGTACTGATATCTTGTGTATGACCTTTGGCTTTGTCTGACCTTCCGTCTGTTTATCCCTCAGGTACCTCGCTTGCCTGTATTGTGCTTGACCCCCGCTTTGCCTGACTCTGAGTTTTCTACCTCCTCTGAAAGCAGGACACTAAGCCCTGCCCCCTTGCAGTCACATGACCATAGGTCCTATGCCGGCTTGCTAAACTTCTAGATTCAGGTCCTGTGCATCTTTATTTTCCAGCTGTTCTTGTCCCCAGGGGTCCCTACGGTGTGGGTGAGTCCCTGCTTAGCGGAGGCTGTACGCCGGCGCTGTCAGGACCCTGACATTATAACTGACCATTAAGTTTTTGGGGGGTTTTTTATGCAGAGAGTTATGGCTCCCATATGACAAGATGAAAAGTCTGAGTCAGATGTTTCAGGGTTTATCTCTGGAGCAGCAAGCTCTGGCTCGTTCTCAGCAGCAGGTTTCTGAGACAGTGCGGGGGGCTTTAGCTGCTGGGTCTCTGGGGGCTGGAGCGAGTGATGTTGCTTTGGTGTCCCCTGAACCACCTGTTAAACTGCCTGACTTTTTTTCTGGAAACAAAAAGGAGTTCAGGGTCTTCATGGAGGGGTGCCAACTTTTTTTTAGTTTGAGACCACGTTCCTCTGGGGACGAAAGTCAGAAGGTTGGGGTTGTTATGTCTCTGTTAAAATGGTCCCCACAAGCTTGGGATTTCTCCCTTTCTCCCACTGCCCCTGAGAGAGTGTCTGTGAATGCATTTTTTGAGGCCCTCGGGCACATTTATGTTGAGCCTGACCGAGTGCGATTGGCAGAGGACATGGTGATGAGTGTCTGTCAGGGGAAACACTCAGCTGAGTGGTTTTGTACTGAATTCTGCCGCTGGGCCGCAGAGGTCTCTTGGAACGACGCCGCACTCCGAGGACTCTTTCGCAGAGGCTTGTCCGAGCGGCTGCAGGATGCCTTGGCATTACATCCCCCACCTAACTCTCTCGAGGACGCCATGACCCAGGCTGTCTGGATGGACCGCAGGCTGTGGGCCAGAGGGGTGATGCAGGTGGAGACTCCATTGTTCCCCAGTGGAAAAGAGACTGCCCCTGAGCTCATGGATGTAGGCGCCCTCTCATTGAAGGATACAGAGAGGAAACGCCGGAAGGACAAGCAGTTATGCTTTTACTGCGGTAAAACGGGACATTGGAAAAGGGAGTGTCCTGATTGCCCATCTTCAACCCGGTCAGCGGGAAACAACTAGGTCTAGGTAGTCAACAGGGAGACTACTCAGACCCTCAGGTACCCTTTTCCTCGTTTTCTAAAGTGTTACTGCCTCTGGAACTGTTTGTGGACGGTAGTTCTTTTTCCTCTACAGCCTTCGTGGACTGCGGGTCATCGACTAATCTCATTGACTCCCAATTGGTCACACACTGCAAGATAGGGACAGTTAGGCTCAAGGTTCCGATCAAGGTGATGGCCATTGACTCCTCTCCCCTCACTAAGGAGGGAATTCTCTTTATGTCTGACTTGTTTTCGCTCAGAGTGGGCGCTACTCATGTGGAAAATCTAAGTTGTTTTGTGCTGGACAATCTACCTGCAGGGTTGGTGTTGGGCATGCCCTGGTTACAACACCATAACCCAGTTATTAACTGGAAAACGGGGGAGATTGTTCAATGGGGGTTTAATGATTTTAAGTTATGTGATAAATCCGCACTGCTGGTTGAACCTGTTAAATCTGTGTCTGTATCATCTGTCGAGCTGAAAGGTATTCCGGGATGCCTGAAGGACTTCGAAGATGTATTCTCCGAAAGCGAGGCCGAGACGTTACCGCCACATAGACCCTTTGACTGCGCTATTGAGCTGGTCCCGGGGGCTAAATTACCTAAAGCCCGTCTGTTTAATTTGTCCGGTCCTGAGCCTTGGCTATGAAGGAGTACATTGCTGAAAGTCTGCGCAAAGGACACATACGTCCTTCAGTCTCACCTGTGGCGGCAGGTTTCTTTTTTGTAAAGAAAAAAGATGGCAGGTTACGTCCCTGTCTCGACTTCCGGGAGCTTAATCAGATTACTGTATGGAATACGTACCCCCTTCCGTTGATACCCGACTTATGTAACCAACTATCAGGGGAAAAGTGGTTTTCTAAACTGGATCTTCGGGGGCATATAATTTGATAAGGGTCCGAGAGGGGGATGAATGGAAAACTGCGTTCCTCACGACCGAGGGACTATTTGAAGATTTAGTCATGCCGTTTGGTCTTACCAACGCCCCCGCCATATTTCAGAATTTCATCAACGTGGTATTCTTAGATCTCATTGGTCGTTTTGTCGTTATCTACTTAGATGATATTTTGATATACTACTCCGACAAGCATTCTCATTTGGAACATGTACGATCTGTTCTCCAAAGACTGAGAGAAAATCATCTGTATGCCAAATTGATTGGAGAAATGTGTATTCTGTGTGCAAGAATTGTCTTTTTTGGGATTAATTGTATCCGGTGAGGGTTTTCGCATGGACCCCAAGAAGGTGCAGGCCATTGCGGATTGGGTGCAACCCCAAGATCTTAAGGGTCTTCAGCGCTTCTTGGGGTTTGCCAGTTATTACCGCAAATTTATCCGGGGGTTTTCGCAAGTGGTCAAACCTCTCACAGATCTAACATGCAAAGGTGCGGATGTGAGAAATTGGTCCTCACTCGCAAAAGAGGCCTTTGCGACGCTGAAAAAATGTTTTATGTCTGCTCCTGTCTTTGTACAGCCAGATACTTCCAAGCCATTTGTGGTGGAGATAGACGCCTCCGAGGTGGGGTTGGGAGCGGTGTTGTCCCAAGGGCCTGCCACTCTAACCAAACTCTGGCCATGTGCCTTCTTTTCCAGGAAGTTCTCTGCTGCTGAAAGAAATTATGATGTAGGCAATAGAGAGCTTCTTGCGGTTAAGTTGGCGTTTGAGGAATGGAGGCACTTTTTGGAGGGGGCCAGTCACCCGCTTACTGTGATCACTGATAACAAAAATTTGTCTTGCATCGAGTCTGCTAAAAGATTAACGCCCAGACAGGCCCGTTGGTCACTTTTTTTTTCTCGTTTCCAGTTTACTATTACATTCCATCCAGGGTTAAAGAATGTCAAGGCTGACGCCTTATCTCATAGTTTTCACCCTGTGTCTGTCCCTGAGCCATCGTCCTCCATTCTGCACCCTGGGGTGGTGTTAGCAGGGATCTTGTCTGAATTGGAATGGGGAATTGAGGGGGCCCAGTCGCTGGCTCCTGCGGCCAAGCCAGGGGGCAAGTTGTTTGTCCTAGAGCAACTTCGCCTTAAACTCTTGCAAGAGTTCCACGAATCCAAGTTGTGTGCTCACCCTGGTATATCAGCCACACGACTGGTGGTGGCTAGGGTCTTCTGGTGGCCTACTCTGGGTTCTGATATAAAGAAATTAATTTCTGGTTGTGGGGTCTGCGCTAGTTCTAAAAGCTCCCATAGCCGGCCGGCGGGGGAGCTGATGCCCTTGGAAGCTCCCGAAAGACCGTGGACCCATCTGTCCATGGATTTTATTACCAATCTTCCCTCTTCCAGGGGTAATACGGTGGTATGGGTAGTGGTGGACAGATTTTCAAAGCATGCTCATTTTATACCCCTGTCCGCATTACCTTCTGCTGAGATCTTATCCAGATTGTTTGTGCAGCATGTGGTCCGCTTGCATGGGGTACCCCTGAATGTGGTGCCTGATCGTGGTGTGCAGTTTGTGGCTAAGTTTTGGCATGCTTTCTGCAAAAAATTAGGGATATCTCTGTCCTTTTCGTCTGCATACCATCCTGAGAGTAATGGTCAGACGGAACGCACTAATCAGTCTCTGGAACAGATCCTCAGATGTCTGACTTCTGCTAGACAGAATGACTGGTGTGATATACTGCCATTGGCTGAATTTGCCTTCAATAGTCGGGTGAGTCAATCCACTGGTATGTCCCGTTTCTTGACAAACTATGGGTTCAGTCCTCATTTTGGTGAGTTTTCTCGTCTGGATACGGGGTGCCCCGGGGCTGAGGACTCTGTTCAGCGGTTAAAAGATACATGGGCAGAAGTCCAGCAGCGTATATCTAGGTCTCAAGGCAGGTATAAGTTTTTCGCGGACAGGAAACGAACACCTGGTCCCATGGTTCAGGTGGGAGAGAAAGTTTGGCTCTCCACGCGAAACATTAAGTTAAAGATTCCGTCAGCCAAGTTGGGCCCCAAATTCATTGGCCTGTACAAGATTGTGGAAAAAATCAACCCAGTAGCGTACAGGCTGTGCCTTCCACCCTCTTTCAAGATCCCTAATGTCTTCCATAGATCTCTACTGAAGCCGTTTGAAGCAGTCCGGGGAGAATCCGAGTCCGCTGCTCCTCCGGTTTCGGTTGAGGGACATGTGGAATATGAGATTGGTCACATCGTAGATTCTAGGTTGGTACGGCGGTCAGTACAGTACCTAGTTCATTGGAAGGGGTATGGGCCGGAGGACAGGTCCTGGGTGCCGGCCCGGTTGATGCATGCGGATCGTCTGGTTCGGGCTTTCCATGCTAGGTACCCGGGCAAGCCTGGGGGTCCAGAGGCCCCCCCGTTGAGAGGGGGTTACTGTCATGATACCAGTGCTGGGTGACCGGCACTTCTGGGGTTAATGTTCTTATCGCAGTGCAGACTCTCACCTGCACACCTGGGACCTATTATGGTGGCCTCTCATTGGTTCTGGGGAGGCTTCTTATAGCCTCAGGAAGCTCCCATCCCCCGTCAGTTATACTTTCGCCCTTGGCATTGTGTGGTGACCCCTGAGTGTGTTAGTGCTGTGTTCTGGTTGCTTGATTCTCTGTGTACGACTCGGTCTGTTCTCTGGATATCGCTTTGGATTCTGCCTGGTACCTTCTACGTCTGTTTGGTTTTGATCTATGCTTGGCCCTGACTGTCCGTTCTGTCTCATCCCTGGTACTGTACTGATATCTTGTGTATGACCTTTGGCTTTGTCTGACCTTCCGTCTGTTTATCCCTCAGGTACCTCGCTTGCCTGTATTGTGCTTGACCCCCGCTTTGCCTGACTCTGAGTTTTCTACCTCCTCTGAAAGCAGGACACTAAGCCCTGCCCCCTTGCAGTCACATGGCCGTTCACATGACCATAGGTCCTATGCCGGCTTGCTAAACTTCTACATTCAGGTCCTGTTCATCTTTATTTTCCGGCTGTTCTTGTCCCCAGGGGTCCCTACGGTGCGGGTGAGTCCCTGCTTAGTGGAGGCTGTACGCTGGTGCTGTCAGGACCCTGACAGTCCCCAGATAAGTAGGGCATCCTGGTGGGTTCAGGTTGCTGTCATAATTGTGAAAAGCTGATGTGTATCCGGTTGAACTCTCACACATTTTATAGAGCTTTATGCCGAACCTTGCCCTCTTAGAAGGAATAAATTGCTTAAGATGCAGTCTTCCTTTTGAATTTTATAATGGACTCATCAATGGAAATAACATAGGGGTGGCTTGAACAGGGCAGTTGGACCAATAGGACTGAATGCTCATTTTTTTAACAAGCTCCATATTGAATGTAAGTCCTAAAAATGTTTTCATTTCTAGGACATTAGTTGGTGTCCATAAATTTGACCTAGCATAATAGGATCGTGGATTCTGGCTGATGAATTGGGACACATATAAATTTGTAGGACAATATGCTCTAGCAAGCTATCTGTCAGAAACAAATTAAAAAATTAATTGTTCCAAAATTTTCCACCTCCACATTTATACCAGTAATGGCATTAAAATTAGGGATGAATGGAGTAGCTGAATCCGAAGCCTCCCATCTTGGAAATATTTCATCAAGAAGCAAAGCCCCTTGGACATTGGTGTGCGCTAATTCCCGAGCACTAGGGACAGCGCTAGTACTGGGCATTGTTCCCTGAGTTGGAGACATTTCTCCAGAAGCGCTATTTGTCCTTCTTGTTGTACTGGTCCTTGTGTGTGAGGATGGACCAGAATCACTGCTCATTTCTGAACTATCACTGTCGCTGCTACTAAAGCCCTCGAAATCCACATCACCATCTGACACTGCACTTTCTTCACTGTCAGAACATAAAAGTGCATAAACCTCCTCTGCACTATAATACTGACGGGCCATTTTATTTATTTATTTTTTTTCCCGGAAATAGAAAACTCTGACGTGACCAAATAATTGGGGAAACAATTGAGAAAAACCTAATTCTTTAGCCTAACCCTAACCTGTCTTATCTGTATTGTTACTTTATAGCACAATCGCTGACTGACACAGCTGTTCCCAGCAGCTCTTGTAACACTGTTTCTCCTCTAATCTCTCACTGACAGGAGATCTGAGGAGAAACAGCGTTTTTATGGGGCAGATTGCCAGGAAAAGTTCGCTGCTACAACAAACTTTCCTAGTGATTTGTCTCATTGGCTGGTGTGACACTGACGTCATAAGGACCTGTACCGATCAGGTCTCAATGAGGTAGGGGGTCACAGGAAGCATTTTGCGGTGGAATCCCCTAGTTATAAGGTACGTGGGGCCCCGATGAGCACAAAACTGCCGACCGTAGACAAACGACTGCGCTGCACAAAGCCCTGCTAGCGCTGGCGTTTATCTACCATTGGCGGTCATGAACCGATTACGTTAAGGCCTATTTTCCCTTCACCCATGACAGCACCACATGAGAGAGGGATCCGCCCCGCCAGGACAGGAACCTACTGAAACATAAGGGGCGGCACCTCTCCCCCGCTTCAGTTGGGTTCCTGTCCTGGAAAGGAATCCCTCTGACAGCGGCGGTGCCTGTCAGAATGAAAGACCCAGGGCCGTCCCGGCGTGTAAGGATTGCAGGGCTGACTTGCCTGCAACGCCGGCCGTCGGCAGCTGGTAGTGCAGTCCCCGGGGTGTTGCCTGATTCGGGCCCCGGGTTCATGCGGGCACGTCCTGATGTCCTCCCTTCGGAGGTCCTCCTCGTGCCGCCCTCCCCCTGCGCGCGCCCGTCCTTCGCCTGCATGCAGGGGAAGCCGGGGGCGGGGACCGGCGTCTGACGTCAGCGGCGCAGAGGATTCTGGGAGCGCGACCGCTGACGTCATCAGGACGCGACGGTCATGGCGCCGGGCGCGACGCCGGCCAGGAGCGGCTGGCGGTCGCGGGAGGGAGGGGTAATGTGGGGCTCACTCACTGTTAAAAGAAGGAGCAGAAGCGGCTGCAGGGGTGACAATGGCGTCTCAGGAGGATCGCTCACCGTCCCCATTGTCCCTGCCCCCATCGCAAGCTTCTGGTCGCAAGAGCCGCTCGAGCGGCAAAAGCAGCAGCCGTCCAAGTCACCGATCGAGGGATTCCTCGAGGTCAAAAGAGCGCAGGACGCACGCTCCTTAGCAGCCCCAGAGCCCGGTATCAGTCTTTCCTGGGTGGTGAGTGATCTCCGTGAAAGTTAGGCAGTATTATAATAGGCCTTCCTATGTCTTTTTTGTTTTTCTTAGGGAGCCAAAAAAGCCATAAGTAAAAAGAAAAATAGAGAATGTGCCATATGCCACAGCCCTTTAGCAAAAGACTACCCAAAGGACTTATGTGTCAGCTGTATTCAGCGGACTATGGCTGAAGAGGTGCCGAACCTGGCAACAAACCTCAGATCGATAATAAAATCTGAGGTACAGGGCTCACTTAAAAAATTATTAAAAAAGAAGAGTAGGAAAGCCTCCCCGAGTTCCTCATCAGGCTCCTCCTCTTCGGAGTATCAAGTTGAGCAGGGGTCATCTTCATCCTCAGACAGTGATACGGGGGGCAGACCTTGCTTTCCCGTAGAAGATACGGACGCTCTCCTTAAAGCCATCAGGTCCACTATGGGCCTGCAAGAGGAGAAAGCAGAGAGATCACTGGAGGATGTAATGTTTGGCGGCCTGCAAGAAAGGAAAAAGCGTACCTTTCCGGTCAATGACAAGGTTCAAGCCCTAATCGAGAGAGAGTGGAAGAAACCGGAGAAGTCAGGTAGCCTTCCCTCTTCAAAGCGCAGATACCCCTTCGAGGCTAAAGACACGGACGTCTGGGACAAGGTCCCAAAGATTGACGCTGCAGTGTCTAGGTCTTCCAAGAAGTCGGCCCTGCCCCTGGAGGATTCAGGGGTTTTGAGAGATCCCTTGGATAAAAAAGCGGACTCATACCTAAGGCACACTTGGCAGGCAGCGGCAGGGGGTCTGAAACCAGCAATAGCCGGCACCTGCACAGCCCGGTCATTAATGGTCTGGCTGCAACAACTCGAAGAGAAATTAGTCTCCAAAGTACCAAGGGAGAAAATATTAGGAGAAATGTACCTGCTACACGGAGCTGCCGCCTTCTTGGCTGACACCTCCGCCGACTCGATGAGGTTAACGGCAAGAGCAGCGGGGCTATCGAACGCCGCAAGACGGGCGTTATGGCTCAAAGGCTGCCCTGGGGACATTCAATCTAAGGCGAAATTATGTTCGTTACCATGTGATGGGCAGTTCCTGTTTGGAAAAAACCTGGATGACATCCTGGAAAAAGCCGGTGATAAAAAGAAGGGCTTCCCCAGATACATGGGTCATCAAAGGAGACCGCCCTTTCGGAGGGGAAGGTTCAATCGAGGCCGTCCCCCGGGAGAGCGGAAAAGGTGGGACGACAAGAGGAAAAAAGAACCAGGATTCATGTTTGGGGGAACTACCTCAACCGCCAAAAAATCCCCGCAATGACACCAGCCCTCCTGTGGGGGGAAGATTGAGGCTCTTTTTCCAAGAATGGGAGAAAATATCGGCCAACAATTGGATTTTGAACATTATAAAGAAAGGCCTAAAAATCCCCTTCTTCCAGCATCCAAGAGCTTCATTTGTGGTGACCCCCGTCAGGAAGAAACCAGAAGAGCAATCAGCCTTAGAAACAGAAATCTTAGGACTGTTGGAGAAACAAGTTCTGATAGAGGTCCCAAAAGACCAAGAGAGAAGGGGGTTCTATTCTCCCCTCTTCCTAATAAAAAAACCCGACCTTTCCTTCAGAACGATAATAAATCTCAGGCGCCTCAATCAATGGATTACGAACCAAACATTCAAAATGGAATCAGTGACTTCGGCCATAAAGCTGTTACACCACAACTGCTTCATGGCCGTAATAGATTTGAAGGATGCCTATTACCATATCCCGATGCACCAAGAATACCAGAAATACCTGAGGGTAGCCCTATACATCCAGGGCGACCTCAGGCATTTTCAATTTACAGCTCTTCCGTTCGGCATCTCCATAGCGCCAAGGATTTTTACAAAAGTAATAGCGGAAATGACAGCTTTCCTTCGAATCCACAATGTGATTATGGTGCCTTACTTGGACGATTTTTTGGTCATTGGCAATTCAGAACATCACTGCGCACATCAGGTAGAGAAAATAACGGAGACCCTGCAAAAACTGGGTTGGATGGTAAACTTAAAAAAATCAAAACTCCAACCCCTAAGGAAACAAACATTTCTAGGTTTCGTCTTGGACTCCGACCGTCAAGTTTGTCTCTTGCCAGAGAAAAAACTAGAGAAGGTGAGAGAAATGACCCTTACGGCAATACAGCATCCTCACATGACCCTAAGAAGGGCAATGTCCCTGTTGGGCACGCTAACAGCCTGTATCCCGGCGGTCAACTGGGCACAGTTTCATACCCGGCAACTGCAGGCGGAAATCTTGTCAGCCCAGAGACGATTGAAAGGGCGTTTAGAGGGGAAGCTGGAACTTTCCGAAAGGGGGAAAAACTCTCTCACTTGGTGGCTAGACGGCACAAATTTAGCAGGAGGAACGTTGTGGCACAGGCCCGTGTCCGATGTAATATTGACGGACGCAAGCTCCTCGGGATGGGGGGCACACCTGAGAGAACATATGGCCCAAGGGTCCTGGGGTCACATAGAGCAGAAGGCTTCCTCCAACTTAAGAGAGTTAAGAGCGATAAACAAAGCCCTAGAGGCATTTATCCCCATGTTTCAGGGTCAAAACGTCCGGATTATGTCAGACAACAGGGTGGCACTGGCATATGTCAACCACCAGGGAGGGACAAGGTCAAACTCCCTAATGGACGAAGCCAAAAGAATCTTCCTCAAAGCAGAACAACATCTAACCTCCCTAACAGCCCTACACATCAGAGGGACAGAAAATGTTCAAGCCGACTTTCTAAGCCGCAACAAATTAAAACAGGGAGAGTGGGTCTTAAATCGTATAATATTCCAGAGGATAGTACAGGTATGGGGGCAACCAGTGATCGACCTCTTTGCTACCAAAAACAACCGGCAAGTGAGAAGGTTCTGCTCATTAAACCCAAGGGAAAACCCGTGGGCAGTAGACGCTCTACAAATCCCGTGGCGGTTCAAACTAAGCTACGCCTTTCCCCCGATAGCGTTAATCCCGGCAGTGGTAAGAAAGATAAGAGACGAGCAAGCCAGAGTAATCCTCATAGCCCCGTTCTGGCCAAAAAGACCGTGGTTTTCACTACTACAAAGGATGTCTCTCTCGGACCCGTGGGTACTGCCAGAAATTCCAGATTTATTAGCTCAGGGGCCGATATTCCACAAACAAGTCAAGGGGCTCCATCTGACGGCGTGGAATTTGAGAGGGCGCTTTTGAGAGATAAAGGGTTTTCCCCGGGGTTGGTGACTACTCTAATGAAAAGTAGGAAACCAATAACAACCAACATATATGGCAGGACGTGGAAGAAATTCCTTCAATTCCTGGGAAAACCGTTAGGTCAAGAACCCCCAATCAAGTCCATCTTGGAGTTCTTGCAGGCAGGCTTACAGCTAGGTCTGGCGGTTAATACCCTAAATGTACAGGTTTCAGCGCTGGGTGAATTATACAATTGCAACATAGCAGCAGACAGATGGGTAGCCAGGTTCATAAAATCTTGCCACAGATCTAGGCCAGTTTCCTTACCGAAAATAGCTCCATGGGATCTAAATCTGGTACTGGAATCCCTTACGAAGGAGCCGTTTGAACCCATACAGCAGATTTCAACTAAAAATCTCACCCTAAAAACCATCATTTTGGTAGCTCTAACGTCGGCACGTAGAGTTAGTGACCTGCAGGCCCTTTCAGTCAACCCACCATATACCCAGATATACCAGGATAGGGTGGTGATGAGAACAGACCCTGCTTACTTGCCGAAAGTAGTAACTAACTTTCACCGAAATCAAGAAATTGTCCTCCCTTCCTTTTGCGAGAATCCGAAAAACCCAGGGGAGGAGAAATTTCATAGCCTAGACGTTAAAAGAACCCTAGTAGAGTATATGTCTATAACCAGCCAGTGGAGGAGGTCCCAGTCCCTATTTGTAGCCTTCCAGGGTGCTAGGAAAGGTTATGGAGTGTCAAAAGGGACTATTGCCCGATGGATTAGGGAGGCCATTAGTGTAGCCTATTCAGCTAGTGGCGTCCCGGTTCCTGACGGCATCAAGGCTCATTCCACCAGAGCCGTGGCGACCTCCTGGGCTGAGAAAGCAGAGGTGTCAATAGATCAAATTTGTAAGGCCGCTACCTGGGCCTCACCCTCAACTTTCTTTAGACACTATAGACTAAATCTATCCTCCTCGGCTGACTTGACCTTTGGTAGAAGGGTGCTGCAAGCGGTGGTCCCTCCCTAAGGTGTTCGAAGTCTCCAGAATCTCTCATGTGGTGCTGTCATGGGTGAAGGGAAAACCACCATGGTTACTTACCGGTAGCCGTTTTTTCCGGAACCCATGACAGCACCCGTATATTTCCCCCCCTTTTCACCGTTTGGGTGTGCACAATAGCCGGGTGTATTTGTGTGATGTGGTGTTGGATAAATATGTAACTAACCGGGAAGTCCTCTCAAGTGCTCTGTAATCCAACTGAAGCGGGGGAGAGGTGCCGCCCCTTATGTTTCAGTAGGTTCCTGTCCTGGCGGGGCGGATCCCTCTCTCATGTGGTGCTGTCATGGGTTCCGGAAAAACCGGCTACCGGTAAGTAACCATGGTGGTTTCATGAGTTTTAATTTTTAAAAAATTCTGTGGAAGCCTGGCTGAAAAGCAATGTCAGACTTTCATCTGCTCATTTTCATAGATTTTTGATTTATTTCTACTTTTGTCAGATTAAAGTTATTTCTGTGACAATTGTGGGTTTTTCTGTCATTAAACGAGGGGTACCAACAATTTTGACCACGTGTGTAGGAGGAGTGAATATTTTGACTCCACAGCCCCTTTCCGGAAATTAACACGCAGTGGATGTTGGAGTGAAAATTACACATTTGCCATTTTATTACCCAGCACATAGTGCCCAGATTGTGCTCCAGGAGACACACACCACAAATTAAGTGGATTCTTCTCACTATAATATTGCTAAATACAGGAATCCTAAATGTTGTTTGCGCACACTGCAAGACTCCGAAGTGAGAGCGGATTTTGCAGGATTGGTTTATGGAAACCTTGTTGCTTTTCAACAGCCTTTGAGCCACTAATAGTGCGGGAACCTCTGTTTTTCCATTGACAGATGATGGACCTGAGTGGGGACTTGTTTTTGTGAGATGAGAATTGGTATTATTTTCGCCTACATAACATTGATTGGTTTCTTTTTATTTGATATTTGGGAGGCAGAATGAACCAACAGTTGAACACCGCACACTACTGGCTCATCCAACAAGATTTTCTATTAGACTGTGAACTCTCATTGTCTTGGTAAATAATTAAAGTTTTTTACATAGCTTGCCATTTTTATGGACAGTTCAAGTAAAAACGTTCAAAGATATAAAACTCAAGGATATTTTATTAAAAATAATTGTTTTTTTATTTTAGCAGATGACTGTACCAGGAGATCAGAGGGACAGCTGACATCTTCAATTTTGAAATCTGATGATCTTGAGATCCTACAAGATACAACTGAAGTGATTGCTATTACTCCAGATATATCATCATCCATTCACAGCAAAGATCTGTCATCTGGTCCTATGAAACAGGTCCCATCTTCTGATTCATTACTGACTACTAAGAAAAATCAAAGTCACAAAAGAGGCAATAAAAAACAAACTGCTCCTAAAGCAAAGAAGTCATTTTCATGTTCAGAATGTGGGAAATATTTTGCACGTAAATCACTGCTTGTTGCTCACCATAGAACTCACACAGGGGAGAAGCCTTTTTCCTGTTCAGAATGTGGGAAATGTTTTACACATAAATCAGATTTTGTTACCCACCAGAGAACTCACACAGGGGAGAAGCCTTTTTCATGTTCAGAATGTGGGAAATGTTTTCACAAAAAAAAACTTTTTCTTATTCACCAGAGAACTCACACAGGGGAGAAGCCTTTTTCCTGTTCAGAATGTGGGAAATGTTTTAACCAGAAATGGCATCTTGTTAGTCACCAGAGAACTCACACAGGGGAGAAGCCTTTTTCATGTTCAGAATGTGGGAAATGTTTTAACCAGAAATGTAATCTTGATATACACCAAAGAACTCACACAGGAGAGAAGCCTTTTTCCTGTTCAGAATGTGGGAAATGTTTTAACCAGAAAGGGAATCTTAATGAACACCATAGAACTCACACAGGGGAGAAGCCTTTTTCCTGTTCAGATTGTGGGAAATATTTTAACCGGAAAGCGCTTCTTGTTAGACATCAGAGCAGTCACACAGAGGAGAAGCCGTTTTCATTTTCTTAATGTGGGAAATATTTTACTTGGAAATCAACTGTTAATAAACATTAGAGACATCACATAGGGGAGAAGCCTTTTTTATGTTCATAATGTTGATATAGTTTTAAAGGCGAGTACTCTGGCAGCTGTGCTCTGCTTGTGAGCAACGCATTATGTCCCTGCCATGTGCTGCTTACAAGCATAAAGCAGTTGCTGGTATCAGAGCAGGATTCAGCAAGGGAGCGCCGGGTAGGTAAGTGTAATGCTTTTTTTTAATGTTTTGTGATGGGGCCATGGATACCAGGATGGGGCCAATTATAAGGATTGGGCTATGCATACCAGGACTGGAATGGGGGGCCAGTCATACCCGAATAGTGATGGTGCCCTGCATACCAGGATAAGGATGGGGGCCATGCATACCAGGAGCGGGATGGGGCCAATCATGCCAGAATAGGGATGGGACCCTGCATACTAGGACAAAATGGGGACGCTGCATACCAGGATAAGGATGAGGGCCATGCATACTACGACATGATGGGAGCCCTGCAAACCAGGATAAGGATGGGGCCATGCATACTAGTATAGGGATGAGGGATCTATGTATACCAGGGTAGGGATGATGGGACCATATATACCAGGATATGGGATATTAAGTACAGAATAAACCACAATTTTTGCTTCAATTTTTTTTTCCTAATTTCCTCTAAACCTAGGTGTGTCTTATAGTCCAAAAAATACAGTATATATATCTTTTTTTTTTTTCTCAGTGAACTCATTCCTCACGTTTGACCTCATTAAAATAAAAACACACTACACTGGCGGGCCGGCTCCACTTCAGTGGTGTTGAGACTCACGGTCCCGGGGCTAATGTGAGGTTCTCACATCACACGAGCCCTGCACCCAATCAGCGGCAGCTTCACTGCTCCTTCCTTTGGTCTGAACATCAGCAGGAAGCCAGGGCTGCGGCTGCTCTCTGACGGCCTCATGATGCTTGATTTGTCCGAAGGTGGGGACAGTGATGTCAGCGCTGATTGGGCACAGGGCTCACATGACATAAAAACCTCAAGAGACCCCAGAAAGCAGGTACCGACAACGTTTTCAAACATCAAAAATCCCACACGGGGAAAAGTCATTATTATACCTAGAGTGTGAGAAATGAGTTACAGGAAAATCGTATTTTGTGGGCCATCAAAAATAACTCAGACGAGGAGAACCTATATATATTATTCACAAATTGTACAAAAACATGATGCACGCGGCGTGTGTTCAAGAATGATATATTATATGGGAGTTTTATAGAATAAACCAAATACCAACAGAAAATAAACGACCAAAAACAAACATTTATCAGTAAAATTAACTCATCTTAATTAGGTAAAGTATGAAAGAATTGTGCCATTTTCCGATACCCGTCGCATCTTCATTTTTCATGATCTTGGGTTGGGTGAAGACTTATTTTTTTTGTGGACCGAGCGGACGTTTTTAATGATACCATTTTGGTGCAGATACGATCTTCTGATCGCCTGTTATTGTATTTTAATGTAATAGTGTGGCGACCAAAAAAACTTAATTCTGGCATTTTTTACGTTTTATCTCATTACGGCATTTAGTGATCGGGTTAATTCTTTTTTTATGTTGATAGATCGGGTGATTCTGAATGCAGCAATACCAAATATGTATTTTTTATTGTTTTATTTTAAATGGGGCAAAAGGGGAATTTGAACTTTCATATTTTTTTTTACTTTTTTAATATTTTTATTAACTTTTTTTTTTTTTTTTACTTTTGCCATTGTGAAGACATACAGCAGTGTTCCTTAATTAACCAGACAACTATTTTTAGCAAATAAAGAATAATAGAATGTTATCTGTATGTTGGCCTTAATTTTAAGTGTTTAATTTCTAGTTGGTCAAGAAAACAGACTTTTGTTTGTAAGTCGGTAATATTGACTTTTATTGTGCGCTTATCCTTGATCACTAGTGATGTTTGCTGATATGCTAATTATGCATTGTGTTATGGAGCCAGTTTGTTGACTTCTAAAGCAGAGAGGGAAAAACTATGCAAATAGTTTAATCAAGTAATGCTACTGGTTCTCATCTCCATTCTTACCCTTTATGTAAATACTAAATGAGGGACACTTGTTAAGTGTACAAAAAGAATAACTACAATGTCCCAAAACCTAATCCAAAAGGGCAAATCACGCAAATCCGTATCACAAATCCCATCAATATAAACATGGAACAAGGAAGAAATCCCAATAATATTAAAAATTCATTTTATTCAAAAATTCTAAAAATGACAAAAGCATAATGCCGTAATAGGGGACACCGTACACACTTAAGTAATCATGATGAGACAATGTAAGACTGACATGTATGAACCAATTACATGACAGTACATATCAATTCTTATATCAATAATTATAATATTTATTCCATACAGTCAGAACCCATATACAATGTCTGAACAAGATCAATGATATCCAAAATATCCCTCCCCTAAGGGTATAAGGGAAACCACTCAGAGGCTAAAGGCATATATACTATAACCGTGTAAAATAACACGGACACAATGAGAACGTCAAGAATCCTGATCATAAATATGACGATATGCACAGAGCACAAGGAATGAAAAAGTAATATTACCTCTAATTACAAGTGTGATCCAGCGTCCCCTCACCCCGACGCGCGTTTCGCCGCCTGCTTCTTCCGGGGGCGTCAAAGAATTAAGAGTGGTGTACTTAATTATTTGTACCAACTGTCCAACTGGGGGGTCTGTATGTGGGAGAGACAGGGCAAAAGCTTAGAACAAGGATGAATTCTCACAACTACACAATAAGAGAAAAAAGAATAGATCTACCTGTGGCAAAACATTTTTGTAGCCCTGATCACAGCACCATGGACATGAAATTACTTGTATGAAAAAGGTAACTTCAAATCTCAGAGAAACAGAAGGATCTGGGAGTATAAACTCATGACAGTCTTTGACACTCTCAATGCAGGAATGAATGTGTCACATGGATTCATGTCTAATATCAATTAAGGAATTTTCTCCTCAGACATTGTGGGGCATCACAACACAGAACCAGACCCCTATCAGGGGACAATAAAACTTTCACACTCCTAATCTATGAACTGTTCCAATATTTATGGCCACCACTGTTTATCCCTCCCCCATAATGATAGTTCTACTTCACGTCATTTGTCTTACCTATTGCATTATGTCTGTGCTATGTGATTCTTCAGATTTTGTATTACTCTATGCCTGAAGAGACCTGAGTAGTCTGGAAAGCTTGCAATGTGTTACCATCTTTTCAGTTAGCCATTAACCCCTTTACTCCCAAGGGTGGTTTGCACGTTAATGCCCGGGCCAATTTTTACAATTCTGACCACTGTCCCTTTATGAGGTCATAACTCTGGAACGCTTCCATGGATCCTGGTGATTCTGACATTGTTTTCTCATGACATATTGTACTTCATGTTAGTGGTAAAATTTCTTTGACATAACTTGCGTTTATTTGTGAAAAAAATGGAAATTTGGTGGAAAATGTTGCAATTTTCCAATTTTGAATTTTCATGCCCATTAATCACAGAGTTATGTCACACAAAAGACTTAATAACATTTCCCACATGTCTACTTAACATCAACACAATTTTGGAACCAAATTTTTTTCGTTAGGAAGTTATAAGAGTTAGAAGTTGACCAGCCATTTCTCATTTCTACAACACCATTTTTTTTTTAGGGACCACATCACATTTGAAGTCACTTTGAGGGGTCTATATGATAGAAAATACCCAAAAGTGATACCATTTTGAAAACTGCACCCCTCAAGGTGCTCAAAACCACATGCCAGAAGTTTATTAACCCTTCTGGTGCTTCACAGGAATTTTTGGAATGTTTTAAAAAAGAAATGAACATTTAACTTTTTTTATAAAAACTTTACTTCAGATCCAATTATTTTTTTTCCCTAATGGTAACAGGAGAATTTGGACTGCAAAAGTTATTGTGCAATTTGTCCTGAGTACGCTGATACCTGATATGTGGGGGTAAGCCACTGTTTGGGCGCATGGTAGAGCTTGGAAGGGAAGGAGCGCCGTTTGACTTTTTCAACACAAAATTGGCTGGAATTGAGATTGGACGCCATGTTGCGTTTGGATAGCCCCTGATGTGCCTAAACAGTGGAAACCCCCACAAGTGACCCCTTTTTGGAAAATACACCCCCCAAGGAACTTATCTAGATGTGTGATATGAACTTTGAACCCCCAGGTGTTTCACTAAAGTTTATAGCGTCTGGGCGTGAAAATATGAAAATCATTTTTTCCACAAACATGATTTTTAGTCCCCAATATTTTATTTTCCCCAGGGTAACAGTAGAAATTGGACCCCAAAAGTTGTTGTCCAATTTGTCCTGAGTTCACTGATGCACCATATGTGGCAGAAAACTACTGTATGGGTGCACATTGGGGCTCGGAAGGGAAGTAGTGACGTTTTAGAATGCAGACTTTGATGGAATGGTCTGCGGTGTCATGTCACGTTTGGAGAGCCCCTGATGTGCCTAAACAGTGGAAATCCCCCACAAGTGACCCCATTTTGGAAACTAGACCCCCCCAGGGAACTTATCTTATTTAGATAAGACCCCCCCTGGGAACTTATCTAAATGTGTAGTGAGCACTTTGAACCTCAAGTGCTTCACAGAAGTTTATAACGTAGAGCCATAAAAGTAAAAAATATTTTTTTCCACAAAAATGATATTTTCTAAGCCAATTTTTATTTTCTCAAGGGTAGCAGAAGAAATTGGACTCCAAGAGTTATTGTGCAAATTGTCCTGAGTACGCTGATACCCCATATGTTGGGGTAAACCACAGTTTAGGTGCATGGCAGAGCTCAGAATGGAAGGAGCGCCACATTTTACTGTTATGGTTTGCAGGTGCCATGACACACTGGGAGAGCCCATGAGGTGCCAGAACAGCAGAACCCCCTATAAGTGACCCCATTTTATGAATTACACCTCAATGAATTCATCTAGGGTTTGCAGTGATCATATAGACACCATGGGTGTGTCACAGAATTTTATACCATTGGGCAGCCATGCGGAGAGACTCGGGAGGACCGGAGCACTATTTGCCTATTCAAGTGAATGGGTCTGTGCACATGTCAGTGTGTTTCCATGGACCGTGTGTCCATGAGCAAACCACGCTGACGTCCATTTTTAATGTCAGCATGGGCCACAAAACAGCATACGTGCACACATAAATCACATGGATATCATTCATGTGACACGCATTGGCACCGGGGAAGAAGCGTTACAGTAAGCGCTGTTCCCCAGTGCCAGGTGCTGAACACGACTCACCATTCTCCCCTGCTTGTGTCGATCTCCGGCACAGTACCAGTACCAGAAATATCAGGACATGTGAATGAGGTGCTATAGCGGGTTTTTATGCTTGGCAGCTGTCACACACTAAAAGATGCTTTTCATTGTAAAAATAGTTTTTGCATCACCACATTTTGAGAGCTATAATTTTTTGATCGCTTTTTATTCTGATTTTTGGATGCAGAATGAAGAAAAACCATCAATTCATGAGTTTCTTTTGGGGGGGCGTTTATACCGTTCCAGGTGTGGTAAAATTGATAAAGCAGTTTTATTCTTCGGGTCACTATGATTACAGCAATACCTCATTTATATCATTTTTTATGTTTATACAATAAAAACTATTTTATATAAAAAAATAATTATTTTTTCATCGCTTTTTTCTGAGAGCTATAACTTTTTTATTTTTCCGCTGATGACACTGTATGGGGGCTTTTTTTTGCGGGACAAGATGGCGTTTTCAGCGGTACCATGTTTATTTATTGATCACGTGTTTTTCCACTTTTTGCTTGGCGGTATGATGACAAAGCGTTGTTTTTTTGCCTTTGCTTTTATGGTGTTCACTGAAGGGGTTACCTAGTCGAACAGTTTTATAGGTTGGGTCGTTATGAACGTGGCAATACCTAATATGTGTACTTTTACTGTTTAGATTTTTTTTAATTCAAATATTTATTTAATGTTAGAATAAATATTGACTTTTTTATTTTCTATTTATTTTTTTTATTTCTACAATTAGTTGCATGTTTTTTTCATTTCATTCTATCTTTTACACTTTGTCCCACCATGGGACAGTCATTTTTTGCAGGCTGATCGCTTCTATGGCAGGCAGATGAAGCAACATCCCCATGTTATAGAACAGGGGTGGGAATCTTCTTTCTTCCAAGGGCCATTTGGATATTTATACCATCCTTCGGGGGCTGTACAAGCTCCGCCCACAAAGTACATCCTGACTCTGGCACTGGTTTCATGACTTAATCTTTCATTGCATGCCCTTCAATGTTCAGTAGTGAACACTGTGTGTGTGTGCTAACAGAGCAAGAAGAAATTAATGAGCTTCTGGCAATCAAAATACAGCTCCCTGCCCAAGAATGCAGTCCCTGAGAATCTGCTCGGAGGCCTGATAAAAGGTCATCGAGGGCCGTAAATGGCCCTGGGGCCTGAGGTTCCCCACCCCTGCTATAGAAGCTGTCAGCGCTGCACTCAGTGCCCTGACACTGAGAGACCGCCTGACTTGCACTGCGCATGACCAGGAAGTTTCTTAGCTCTGGTCGTGACAACATCAGGTTACCATGGCAGTGATCGCGACCTTGCGTCACGTTGTGGGGTCTCCGATCCAAAGGCAGAGGGACTGTCAGACCTCTGACTGCGCCAGGAATGCTGTGATCATGTTCGATTGCAGTATTTTGGGGGTTAAAATGCCGGGAGTGGTCTGTGACTGCTCCTGGCACTTAGTGCTGGGTGTCAGCTGTGAGAATCAGCTGACACCCGGCCACGATCGGCCGCACACCACCTGTGTGCGCGGCCGATCACCGAGACATACTATTCCGTCAATGGTCAAATTGGCTCAGGGCACATGGACGGAATAGTACGTCTGATGTCAGAAAGGGGTTAAACACAATACCACCCCTCTTATTTATTGTATTACGCTGCATTAGAAACTAAATAATTACGGTATGATGAAAATCAGCTTAAAGTTTCATGGAGCAATGTCTACCTTTCCCTCTTACCCCCCTTAGTTCGTATGATCCCTATTTTTTGTGCTTCAGTTTTCCTTGGTTTTTCCTTTTCTCTAGGAGCCAAGTCATATGTGACGCCCCTATCACCGACTCTATGGTCTCTGCGCTGACTGTAGGACTTGTAGCTGTTTAACATTTAATAATTCATTGGTTATAAAGAAGCTGTCCGGTTGAGTTATGAAATGAGCCGTGTCCTCCTGATTCTCCCCTTCTGAATTCAGAGCTGACAATGACAATTTTACTTGTCCCTTGTTTCTACGAGATCTACAAGTTTTCCTTTTACCGCTACATGTTATTGATACATAAAAGTTTCAGGACTCGGAAACATTATTTTTGCAAATATAAAGATGCGTAATATTTTGTTAGGCCAATTGTCTGATACTTAGAGGAAGCTTAGCAGCAATTCCAATATCTAAGACATATCTAAACACTATTACGGATTACAGTCACAGAAATTGCATTATAAGCTGTGGCCCTCATTCAGTGACAGCTCTTTTTCTTGTCTCTTGTACTCCGGCACCGGGTCATCTCTTACAATGGTCCAACGTTATCTACAAGCATTGGTGGATTCCATTGTCCTTGATCTCTTTTTTCCATAGGTGCAATATCTTGGTGAAATCTCTCACCGTGCTCATCGCTCACGACTTCACAGTTTGGTTGAAAAATGTCTTGATGCGAATGTAAGAAATGAATCTTTAAGGACATGTACAGCCAAGATCCTGACACAGTGCGGAAAATAAGTATTTGATACGCTGCCGATTTTACAAGTTTTCCCTCCTACAAAGAATGGAGAAGTCTGTAATATTTATCACAGGTACACTTCAACGGTGACAGAAAATCTAAAAATAAAAAAAACAGAAAATCACATTGTATGATTTTAAAATAATGAAATTGCATGTTATTGCATGAAATAAGTGTATGATCACCGACCAACCACCAAGAATTCAGACTCTCTCAGACCTGTTAGTTTTTCTTTAAAAAGCCCTTCTACTCTGCTGTGACCTGTATTAATTGCAACTAGTTTGAACTTGTTGCCTGTATAAAAGACACCTTTCCAGATAATCAGTCACACGTCAACCTCTCCACCATGGCCAAGACCAAAGAGCTGTCTAAGGACACCAGGGACAAAATTGCAGACCTGCACAAGGCTGGGGTGGGCTTCAGCACAATAGGCAAGCAGCTTGGTGAAAAGGCAACAATTGTTGACAAAATTATTAGAAAATGGAAGAAACACAAGTTGACTGTCAGTCTTCTTCGGTCTGGGGCTACATGCAAGATCTCATCTCGTGGGGTAAGGAAGATTCGGAGAAAGGTCAGAAATCAGCCCAGAACTACATGGTAAGACTTGGTCAATGACCTGAAGAGAGCTGGGATCACAGGCCTGGGCCTGCTCAGGAAGTGTGCACAGCTAATCAGCTACCTAGTGTTCACTGGTGGATACAGACTGACCTGCAGGTAGCCGCCAGGTACCACTCCGGGGCAGAACCCAATATTGCAGCTGCAGACCCCAGGGGTCAGGTTCGCTGACACTGAATAGGGATAGGTCTCTGTTCAGACTAGTAAGTTCTGGTACCTCTACAGAATGGTTACTGACACTGATTAGGGCAAGGTTAAGACACTCTGGTCTATGATACTGGAACAGGGTTTGGGCGAACACAGACCAGATGACAATGTTCAGGCACTGGCCACTCATGGACAAGCTTCAAGCACTGGCCGCTCCGGGAATGAGATTCAAGCCATGGCCTTTCTGGATCCAGGAGACTATGGATACAGGACTTGCCACACCGGAATGAGTTTCAGACACTGGCTGCTCTGGGACCAGGGTATGACGGATTCAGGACTGGCCACACTGAGGCAAGGAATACAGGTTTAGGACACTGGCCAAACCAGGACCAGGGGACCTCATAACTCACTAGTAGTACACCTTACTGACTAATGATTCTACACGTTGCATGGCGAATCCCTAAGGGAGAGGGAGTCTTTTATATAGGATGACTCCCAGCAATTAGCTGGAAGCCATCTTCCAGGTGTAGTAATTATACTAAATATCTCTGAGCAACAAGCTAAGAGTATTTAGTATTTATTCGGACTCCCATGACAGCACCACGAGAGAGAGGGGATCCGCCCTATAGGAACAGGAAACCTACAGATACAAAAGGGCGGTACCTCTCCCACGCATCAGTTGGTTTCCTGTTCCTGAGGGGACGGGATCCTACAGAAGAATGGGATCCCAGGCCGGCCAGCCGACACCGGTAGCGAGGGGGTCTCCTACCTCGGCTTGGTTCGGATTTTCTGGAAGACGCCACGGTGGCCCAGGATGGGTGTCACGGCGGTGGCGTGGACAGCAGGGAGCGGCGTCCGGAGGATGGCCGTCTCCGGAATTAAGCTGCCGCCGGTAAGTATTCCCCCCCCGGGGATTCCCGGCTCCGGCGGCGCAGATAGGTTGCCAGCGCTGTGCAGGGGGCTGCGACCGGGCGCTGCTCCGGAGCTCCCGGGCGTCCCGCGGAGCTTCCGGCGTTTCCGGGGTAGCGGTGATGTCAGGGGGCGGGCGGAGGAGGCGCTTCCGGGTCAGCGCGCTACTGCGCATGCGCGGCGATCCCAAGATGGCGGCGCCCATCGGAAACACCGATGGCGCGCGGTGGGGCGCCAGCTGGGGTAGGGAGCTCCGTTAAGGGGGGGGAGGGGCGCGGCATGGAATCTGCTGACCGGAGGAGGGGTATTTAGGTGGGACCCGGGCAGGGTACCTTGCCTTGGCCACATTACTACATGCAGCAGTGTGCAGCAGCAGCAGCAGCAGTGGTGATGGAAAGCGATCGAGAGCAGCAGCGACAGAAGCAAGGGCAGCAGCGGCAGACATCACTGCCGCCCCTGGATGACCTTCGGCAGGTCAAACAGAAAAAGAAAGGGTCCCGTGACAGTAATGCGGGACGAAGTGACCAGTCCACTCGTAAAAGCTCCTCCAGGCAGACAGGAGCATCGGCTGAAAGAAATCCCCCTCGTTCTCCGGTACTTGATTGTGGCACTGGTAAGTGATCTTCGTGAAAGTTCACTCAGTGACGGGACCCCCCTTCTGTGTTTTTCTTTTTCTAGGGAAAAAAAGCTACAAATAAAAATAAACATAGGGAATGCGCACTCTGTGCATGCCCATTACTGGACGCGTGCCTCAAAAGATTGTGCCCCCCCTGTATTCAGCAGACGGTGGCAGAAGAGTCGCCTGCAGTAGCGGCAAGTTTGAGAGACATTGTCAGGGTAGAAATGAGGGAAACCCTAAAGTCCTTGTCTCAGCCGCAAAGTCTAAGGGGCGAGGTCCCGGCGGAGTCTGATTCCTCGGCAGAGTGGAGAAAAAGCAGAGACTCCCAGGCTTCATCTCCCTCGTCCTCTTCAGGAGAAGAGGACTCGGGGCGATTTTGTCTGCCTCTTGACCGTGTAGACAAGCTGGTCAAAGCAGTCAGAGGGACAATGGAGGTAGAGGAGCCTAAGCCCCATTTATCCATGCAGGATGTCATGTTCGGTGGGCTGGAACAGAGGAAGCGGAGAGTCTTTCCGTTAAACCAAAAGATACAGGATCTGATCCACAGAGAGTGGAAAAGACCGGACAAAAGAGGGTCGCTACCACCAGCCCTCAAAAGGAGATACCCCTTCGACGATCCGGCAGTAAGTTCTTGGGACAGAGCCCCCAAATTAGATGCTGCCATTGCGAAGGCATCAAAAAAATCCTCGCTCCCCTTTGAGGACATGGGATCCCTTAAAGATCCCTTAGACAGGAAAGCTGATACTTTCCTGAAAAACACCTGGGAGATGGCGGCCGGGTCCTTAAGACCAGCAGTGGCTTCAACGTGCACGTTCAGGTCCATGATGGTCTGGTTGGACCAGTTGGAGTCACAACTAAAGCAGGGTACATCAAGACAAACAATTCTTGGGGCCCTACCGACCATCCAAGAGGGAGCAGCCTTCCTAGCAGATGCCTCAGCGGATGCAGTGAGAATGGCCGCCAGAGCAGCAGGTCTCTCTAACGCAGCTCGCAGAGCCCTGTGGCTAAAGTGCTGGCAGGTAGACATCCAGTCCAGAGCAAATGCTCTGTGCGATTCCATGTGAGGGCGAATACTTGTTTGGAACTGTCCTAGACGAGCTGCTTGAAAAGGCGGGGGACGACAAGAAAAAGTTCCCAAACCTTTCATCAGCGTCCTACCGTCGCCCATTTGGTAGAAGGAGATTTGGCCAGGGGAGAAGGCGCAACTCTTCGCCTGTTAGAGATCGACCCAGATGGGAAGACAGAAGGAGACGAGGTACGGGCTATATGTTTACACGCTCGTCAAGAGATCAAAAGAAACCAAATCAATGACTAGCGGTTCCCGTAGGGGGTAGACTGTCATCCTTCTTCCCGGCATGGTCGCAGATTACGAATAGTGACTGGGCGCGCAAGGTAATATCCACCGGGCTTAGGTTGGAATTTACCCAGATCCCGCGGGACACCTTTAAACTGACCCCCTTAAGATCTTCTCATCTTGAACAAGCGGTTTTAGAAGCGGAAGTCTTGAGCCTATGTCAGAAAAATGTTCTGGTAGAGGTCCCAGAGGCTGAAAGAGGAAGAGGGTTTTACTCTCCCCTGTTTCTAATCCAGAAACCTGATAACACGTTCAGAATGATTATAAACCTTCGTACCCTTAACGAATTTTTGATTAATCATAAATTCAAAATGGAGTCCATTAATACAACAATAAAAATATTGTTTAAAGGTTGTTTTATGGCAGTCATAGATTTGAAAGACGCGTACTATCACGTACCTATCCATACAGACTTCCAGCAGTTCCTGAGGGTGGCAGTTTCAGTAGAGGGCACAGTACGTCATTTTCAGTATAGAGCCCTTCCCTTTGGTCTCTCAGCAGCACCCAGGGTTTTTACAAAATTAGTGGCCGAAGTTATGGCTCACTTACGAGAGGTTGACGTCTTAATCATTCCATATTTAGACGATTTCTTGATTGTAGGAAAATCGGTGGGTCATTGTAAATCCCAGATAGAAAAAGCTAGATCCAGGTTAGAAAACCTAGGATGGATTTTAAACTACGAGAAATCCCGACTCCAGCCCTTAAAAATACAGAAATTTTTAGGATTGATACTAAATTCAGACACTCAGCGGTGCCTGCTACCACTAGATAAATTACAAAAGATACAGGAGCAGGTTCTTCGGGCAATGGATAATCCATCTATGACCCTCAGACAGGCCATGTCCCGGTTCTCTAACTTCATGCATCCCAGCAGTAAGGTGGGCACAGTTCCATACCAGAACCCTTCAAAACGACGTCTTGATTAATAGCAGGGCGCTTGGAGGCTCCTTACAAGGTCGGATGTGTCTAAGCCCCTCAACTGTTACATCACTAAGATGGTGGCTTCAGAGCCAGAACCTAGCGTCAGGGGTGCCCTGGATAGCACAGATAACCCGTATTATAACCACAGACGCTAGTTCCTTTGGTTGGGGAGCCCATATGGGGGACATAGTGGTACAGGGCCAGTGGGATTCTAATTCTGAAATCTCATCCAACCAGAGAGAACTATTGGCGATAGAGCGAGCAGTCAAGAAACTCATTATCTACCTGCAGGGCCATCATGTGAGGATACACTCGGACAACCAGGTAGCGGTAGCATATGTCAACCACCAAGGTGGAACCCGCTCCAGCGCTCTGATGCAGATAACAGAACGGCTCCTCCAGATAGCAGAGAGAAATTGTCTATCTTTGACCGCGCTCCACATCAGCGGAAAGGACAATGTAAGAGCAGACTTTTTAAGCCGCAAGGCTCTAAGACAAGGAGAATGGGCTTTGAACAAAGACATTTACCGCCAGATTGTCCGCAGATGGGGCCAGCCAGAGGTAGACCTCTTTGCCACCAGAGAAAACAGAAAAGAAAGATTGTTCTGCTCTCTGAACCCCAGGGAAAATCCCCTGGCGGTGGATGCCCTACTGATAAGATGGGACTTTTCTCTGGGATACGCCTTCCCACCATTGAATCTTCTTCCCCTGGTAGTCAGGAAGATCAGAGAGGATCAGGCAAGAGTCATACTGATTGCCCCCTTTTGGCCCAGGAGGACCTGGTTCGCGTGGTTGAGGACCATGTCGGTAGGCGATCCCTGGGTACTACCGAACCTTCCGGATCTCCTCTACCAGGGGCCAGTCAGCCACCCACAAGTAGCGGGACTTCATTTGACGGCGTGGTGTTTGAAAGGTCACTATTAAAGGATAGAGGGTTCTCCAAGAACTTAATTGACACCCTCCTAAGAAGCAGAAAATTAACCACCACTAATATTTATGCTAGGACCTGGAAACGCTTCCTATCCACCTTTCACTTTGACATCAGAGATGGAATTCCCACAAAACATATTCTGGAATTTCTCCAGAAAGGTTTCGAATTGGGTCTCTCCACAAGTACGCTAAAAGTACAGGTTTCAGCCTTAGGGGCCCTGTTTGCAGCTGATATTGCAAAAGATTATTGGGTAGCAAGGTTCATCAGAGCAGCGGCCAGATCGAGACCTATACACAAAGACAGATGCGTACCGTGGGACTTAAACTTAGTCCTTACAGCCATGACAGAAAGTCCGTTTGAACCTTTAGATTCCGCCTCACTAAACATTATATCCCTTAAAACAGCATTCCTGGTAGCAATAACATCCGCACGTAGGGTGAGCGACATACAGGCACTCTCCAGATTGCCTCCTTACACAGAGTTCTTACAGGATAGAGTGATCCTAAGGCCAGATCCAGCATACCTTCCCAAGGTAGCAACACAATTCCACAGGACACAGGAGATAGTTCTGCCTTCCTTCCTCCCTAATCCAACCAACCCTAAAGAGCAGAAACTTCAGGCATTAGATATTAGGCGGTGCTTACTGACATATTTAGCAGCCATGGATCCTTAGAAGAAGGAGAACGCATTATTCCTATCCTTCCAAGGTTCCAGAAAAGGATACAGAGTATCAAAACGCACATTAGCAAGGTGGATTAGGGAGGCTATCTCTCTTGCCTACACAGCAGGTGGCGGTCCGGCTCCACAGAACCTGAGGGCACATTCCACTCGGGCCATGGCATCATCCTGGGCAGAGAGATCTGGAGTATCAATTGATCAAATATGTAAGGCGGCCACCTGGTCATCTCCTTCCACCTTTTTTAACCACTATCGGTTAGACATGGGTGCCTCCTCAGACCTCACCTTCGGGCTAAGGGTGCTGCAGGCTGTAGTCCCTCCCTAAGTTAGTTTACATCTCTGTAATTCTCTCGTGGTGCTGTCATGGGAGTCCGAATAAAGTATTAAGTTACGTACCGGTAACGGTATTTTTCGGAAGCCCATGACAGCACCCTTAGTTCCCTCCCTTGTTCACATATAGGGGTGCACTCCTTAGAAGTTTGTTCATAGAATCACCTTATGTGGGAGATGGTATGAAATAATTCTGTTAAATAGGGTAGATAGGTTGTATATATCATATGTTGTGTACTAACCATGGTAGCCTCTCAAGCTCTGTAATCCAACTGATGCGTGGGAGAGGTACCGCCCTTTTGTATCTGTAGGTTTCCTGTTCCTATAGGGCGGATCCCCTCTCTCTCGTGGTGCTGTAACTTAATACTATACTTGCTCTGCCCCTTTAAGAATGGGGGAGTGCGCGCATGTGTGTACTAGGTGCATTGCTTAGAGCTGCGGCTCTCACACAACCAGGAAGCAGGAGAACGCTGGGGATTGTGCCGAGGGTCTGAGGCAGTGAGTAAGCTGGCATCCCACCATGCAGGGGTGCCAGTAATAGAGCTACAAGCACACTATGCCATCAGGGATTAAAATCTTTCAGGGCACGCAAGGTCCTGCTACTCACACCAGCATATGCCAATGGCCATCTGGATGATCCAGAGGAGGCAAGGGAGAATGTCACTTGGTCAGATAAGACCAAAATAGAACTTTTTGCTATCATCACCACCCGCCATGTTTGGAGGAAGAAGAAGGATGAGTGCAAATCCAAGAACACCGTCCCAACCATGAAGCACGGTGGGGGGAAACATCATACTTTAGGGGTGTCTTTCTGCAAAACAGACAAAATGACTTCACCGTATTTAAGGGAGGATGGATGGGTCAAGGATCGCAAGATTTTAGCCAAAAACCTCCTCCCTCAGTTGGAACATTGAAAATGGGTCGTGGCTGGGTCTTCCAGCATGGCAATGACCCAAAACACAGCAAGAGGAACTAAGGAGCATTTCAAGGTCCGGGCGTAGCCTAGCCAAACTCTGATCCTGAACCCAATAGAAAATCTTTGGAGGGAGCTTAAAATCAATGCTGCCCAGCGACAGCCCTGAAACCTGAAGGATTAGGAGAAGATCTGTATGGAAGTATGGGCCAAAATCCCTGCTGCAGTGTGTGCAAACTTGGTCAAGAACTACAGGCAACGTCTGACCTCTGTAATTACAAACAAAGGTTTCTGTACCAAATATTAAAAGTTATCCACTACCCTAATTCGTTTAATTTTGTATTCATTAATCTTACCATTATGTGCCAGTAATGGATCCATACTCTTATTATAGTAATATATACCTTTATAAGGCAGATAGCATCACTTGGTGTCTGCCAGATGCAGCTCTGATGTTTATCAATCACTTCTTGTCCCCCGGCGTACTGCGCTCTAATACTACAAGCTCCGCTATGCGTTGCAGTGGCCTGTGAGCTAGCACTTAGCACGCCTTCTCCATTTTCCACACAAACTCCTCCCTGCCTCCTCACCATCACCATATGTATATACACACACACTGTATATATGTATACATAGACATATGCACACACATTTCCTATTCTTTGGCATGTTTGTCACACTTACATGTATCAGATCACCAAACAAATGTAAATATTAGCCAAAGAAAACACAAAATGCAGTTTTTTTAATGACGATCTTTATTATATAGGGAAAAAGAAATCCAAACCTTCAGGGCCCTGTGTGAAAAAGTGATTGCCCCTAAACCTTTTAACTGGTTGGGCCACTCTTAGCAGCAACAACTGCAATCAAGCGCTTGCAATAATTGGCAGTGAGTTTCTGGAGGAATTTTGACTACTCATCTTAGTAGAATTTCTGAGCATGGACCGCCTTTTTAAGGTAATGACACAACAGCATCTCAAATGCATAGCTCCCAACCATCCCAGATTCAGCTGGACTGTCATGTCCCGTCTCAGCTGTTCTCCCAACCTCTATATTCCTCTCCGACATTTTCATCGCTCCTGTAGCTCCTCCTGCTCGGAGGGATTGGCCGCTTCTCTCTGCTAAGTCTCTCTTATGCTAAGTGCATAAATTAGATTATAGATTCACTTCCTCTCCCTTCAGGGATTGGTCTCCCCAGGACTATGAGCTTCCATCTCAGTATCCACAGGCTGCTGCTTTACCAGTGAGCCACAGCTCACGATGCTGGAGATGGGAGAATTTGGTCATATTGACCGCTATATTGCCGGCAATGAACTCAGAAGCAGAGTATACATATCCATAGCAATACATTGTGTATAAGAATGCTTTTTATGGTGCCTGTATACTGAGGGGAAGAAAAATATATATTTTTGTTCCTATAAAAGTATTTAAAATAATAAGCAATTTACAAAAATGTATTTTTTAACGTTAGCCTCCCAGATCCTGAACCCACAGCCTCAACATTACTGACAGGCACTGTAAGCTGCTGAGCCACAAGCTCCGGTGAAGTGACTGCAGGATTGTGTGCACTTGATCCATATTCCAGGCTCTGACTACAGGCAGATTATTCTGATAGAAATACACTGCTGTGTACAATGGATGTTTCTGAATTCTAGAGGAGAATAAGAGATTTTTTCATCCCATAAAATTACTAATAATAATGAAAAACACTTGATAATGAAAAAAAATAATAAGCATCACAGATCAGTGAATAACCCGGACATAGTTGTGCCAATATAACTGTAATGACCCGCAGAACGCAGCGATCAGATTATTTACAGGAATCGGTAAATTACGGGAGAAACAAAATGTGTAATTGATATTTTTCTCTATAAAACCCATAAAATAATGTGATAAAGCTGTAATGCGGAGGACGTGTTCACACGTAGCGTAAATGCTGCGTTCTTTCTTCTGTAAATGTCTGACCCAGATGACGTAGTGACAATCTTCCCTGATTATTGTGCGTTTGCTGCGTTTCTTCTTTTTTACATTTTCCCCCATATTTGATGCTTTTTTGGCAGATATGAAGCCGCGTTTAACACTTGTTTATTAGTACAGAAAAGCTTTGATTCTGCGCTTATAAATGTGATGGCGGTTTTCTCTTCATACATTTTTTTTCTTAATATGTTTTTTTCAGAAGAAGCATATAAAGGGAAAACGCATCAAAGCCCCAGAGGTCCGCAGGGTCTTCAGATCACAGAGAGCGCAGATTTCATGAGAACTGCGGCGCTATCAGACTCCAACACTCAGTATCTTCCATGGTGTAACAGTCAGGATTCCTCTAGATTCTCGTCTCTCCGCCTGGTTACAGCTGTTCTTCCTTTCTCCCCTTTTCTTTCCTCGCCTTTCCCATTCCTTCTCTTCTCCTCCCGCCTCTTAAATGTTTTATATATAAGGTATTACATGTGTCCCGCAACCCCTTTCCCGGCCTATCCTGTGCAGACCAATCTTTTTCATTTTCTTTCTATCCCTTTCATTTTTCCCTTTTCCCCATTTTCCTTAACCCCTCCATGATCATCCTAGTACGGCGCAGGTAGCTTCTCTCCCTTTGATGTCGGCTCCGGCGGTGAGCCCGCATCTTTCCCAGCACACGTCAGCTCAAGTGAGGTATTCTGCTACATACAGGAGACCTGATCATCGCCTGTACGTAGCAGAGCCGACCGAGTTATGGCAGCTTCTAGTCTCCCATGGAAACTATTGAAGCAGGCCAAAAGTAAAAAAAAGTTTTTAAAAATATATAAAAAATATAAAAGTTTAAATCCCCCCCTTTCACCTCACTCAAAATAAAACAATAGAAAAATCAAACATACACAAATTAGGTATCGCCGAGTTCAGAATCGCCCGAAATATCAATAAAAAAAGGAACAAACTGATCACTAGACGGTGTAGTGAGAAAAAAAAGTAAAAATGCCAGAATTAAGGTGTTTTGGTCGCCGCGACATTGCATTAAAATGCAATAATGGATGATCAAAAGATCGTATCTGCACCAAACTGGTATCAATAAAAACATCAGCTCGGCGCGCAAACAATAAGCCCTCACCCAACCCAAGATCATGAAAAATGGAGATGTGACGGATCTTAGAAAATGGCACATTTTTTTTCCCAACAAATTTTTGATTTTTTTTCACCACTTAAATACAAAAGAACTGAGACATGTTTGGTGTCTATGAACTTGTAATGACTTGGAGAATCATAATGGCAGGGCAGTCTTAGCATTTCGTGAATATGGTAAAAAGAAAATCAAAAAAAAGTTGTGGCGTTACACTTTTTTTGCAATTTCATCGCACTTGGAATTTTTTTCCCATTTTTGAGTACACGATATGGTAAAACCAATGATGTCGTTCCAAAGCACAACTTGTCCCGCAACAAACAAGCCCTAACATGGCCATACTGACGGAAACATAAAAAGTTATGGCTGTGGGAAGAAGGGGAGCGAAAAACAGAAGCGCAAAAATGAAAAAGGGCAAGGTCTCTAAGGGGTTAACAAACCCTATTTTTCCTTCCCCATTCTCCTCCTTAACCCTTTCTCCCGCCTCTCTCTTTCATGACTTTACATTTCTCTCTTTTTCTGTTGTTTGGTTCTTGTCTGTATTACTGGGTATTTATAATCTGTCTCTCCCCTTTTTTCTTTACCCCATTTATGTAAATAAATCCTTAATAAAAACTACTTTACCTTAAAAGGCGCCCGCTGTGCGCCCAAGGCACGCGACTGATCTGTGCTGATTTGGGGCTTTTCTCTCTAATAAAATCGCAGGTAAAAAACTGCAGAAACTTTATTAAGTGCAGAATCAAAGCTTTTCTGTCCTCTAAAAAGCGCATTAAAACTGCGGCTTCACCTCTGCACCAAGAACGCATCAAATAAGGGGGAGAAGATCGTTATTGTAGATGGTGCGGATCCTGCAGAAAACAAACACCGTATTTCTGCAGTGTGTGAACACGGCCTTACAGGCACAAATAAGCCGGATGTCGTATAGTGACGCTACATAAAGAGGAGAACGTTCTGGAGGCTCCGACTGTGAATGACGGCACAAAAAATAATCCCCAGGTCCCACGCACGCTGGACCAGAGACCCATGAATCCACCTGCTCATCTCTAGTCCCAACTGTCCTGGATACAGCAGTCAGTCCCAGAATTGGGTCTACGTCCTGCAGTCTCAGGCGTCTGCTGAATTTCCCACACTACCAGCGCCCCTCTGACAACTCCTCCTGCCGGGGGAGAAAGAAGTGGTAAATGGCCGTGGATTAGGGTGAGGCCAAAATTTGCTGCTATGTGCGCCGCATGCTCTGTGCCTCTATCTGTGCTTCAAAAGTTGTGAGATGTGCACAGTTACTTGGTGTAACACTGGTGGATGTGGACCCACTGCACCATCAGCCAGGCTTACCCTAGAGAGGTGTAACTGGGTGTCCACCAGGTCTTCACTAGAGCTACTGGTGGAGAGGATAGGCCGGACAGCCGGTAGACACCAGGAACTACTCCACGGTAGTCCCCAAGACTACCTCAGCTGATTGGTGGGTCAGAGACACAAGTGTGAGGTACAACAGGCAAAGTGAACTGCCTAGGAACCAACATCCAGCAGAAAGCGGATGGTGGAGCTGCCTAATATAGGACCTGCCGGCACAGGATAGGCTGGGGAACCTAATCTGTGAAGGACACAGCAGGGTTAAATTCCTTTAGAGACTGGCCAATCCCCCAAGGCTAAATGGAAGCAACATGCTGAAAAGCTGCAGTGACCATAGTGAGTAGGGAGGCGCTGAGAGGGACCACCATAACACCTGGTTAGGAGCCCACTCAGATGTTTCCCCACCTGTGCTGCACCTCGGAACAAATGTCATATTATCTTCACAGCAAGTGGTAAAGAAATCAGTGACACCTGTAAGATAAAAATGCCCATTACACCCTTAGATGACTTCCTGATGGGTACAGTGTCTGAAATGGGGTCACTTTAGGGGGTTGTATGTTGTCCACAATCATCGGGGACTTTACAATTGGCCCCCACAAGCGAGAACTGCCAAATTAGTGCTCCAAAAGCAAAACAGTGACTGTCCCCATTGGAGCCCGGCTGTGTGCAGTCATTCCTGGCCTCAGGTTTGGGAAACATTTCTCTGTAAATTGTGGCTCCATTTTACTCTGTGAAATTGAAAAATTGGATTCTAAAACATTACACCTCGTACATGCAGCTCTGCTCTGTACACCTCGTACACACAGGGCTCCGCTCCGTACACCTCGTAAACACACAGCTCCGCTCCTTACACCTCGTACACATAAGGCTCCGCTCCATACACCTCGTACACACACAGCTCTGCTCCGTACACCTCGTACACACATGGCTCCGCTCCGAACACCTCGTACACACATGACTCCGCTCCGAACACCTCGTACACACAGGGCTCCGCTCCGTACGCCTTGTACACACACGGCTCCGCTCTGTACACCTCGTACACACACGGCTCCGCTCCGTACACCTCGTACACACACGGCTCCGCTCCATACACCTCGTACACGCACGGCTCCGCTCCGTACACCTTGTACACACAGGGCTCCGCTCCTTACACAGCAAAACAGTGACTCTCGCCATTGGAGCCCGGCCGTGTGCAGTCATTCCTGACCTCAGGTTTGGGAGAAATTTCTGTGTAAATTGTGGCTCCATTTTACTCTCTGTGAAATGTAAAAATTTGAGTTTAAAACATTTCACCTCGTACACACAGGGCTCCGCTCCGTACACCTCGTACACACAGGGCTCCGCTCCGTACACCTCGTACACACAGGGCTCCGCTCCGTACACCTCGTACACACACGGCTCCGCTCCGTACACCTCGTACACACGCGGCTCCGCTCCTTACACCTCGTACACATGCGGCTCCGCTCCATACATCTCGTACACACAGGGCTCCGCTCCGTACACCTCGTACACACAGGGCTCCGCTCAGTACACCTCGTACACACGCGGCTCCGCTCCTTACACCTCGTACACACGCGGCTCTGCTCCGTACACCTCGTACACACAGGGCTCTGCTCCGTACACCTCGTACACACAGGGCTCTGCTCCGTACACCTCGTACACACACGGCTTCGCTCCGTACATCTCGTACACACGCGGCTCCGCTCCGTACACCTCGTACACACGCGGTGTCATGATGTATATATTTTTCCCTGTCCTGTATTTGTATAATATGCCACGTAACTGTTCTCTGCTTGCATTTGCTGTGTTAGCCATGTTTCCCTTCCCCCCAATGCTTTGCAATGCCATGTGATGTGTGTAATTGTTCTCTGGTTCTATTAGCTGTAACTAACCTGACTTCATTCCTGAGACTATAATGTAATTAACTTGGTCAACAGATTGGGAGAGATTAGCTATTGTTTAGTAAGCAGAGGACTACTTTCAGTGCAAATCCTTGTAGACACAGCGGTGCCTTGCTGTGGGCCAAACCATTGCATAGGAGGAGTGGAACCCTCCTCCACTACACACATGGGCTGATCCAGGAGCAGAGCAACTCAGTCAGATGTGAGTTGGATGCTGAAAAAGAAGGACGAGGCTGTCTGAGGAAGCCTCGGCCTCTGTGTGATCTTGGTGGATTTCTGGGACTCTTAAAGGACTATGGTTTTGTGATCTGGCACAAGGATTGTCGGGAGGTGCCCCCGAATCAGTTTCCTATGGACTTATTTTGGGACTCTGCAAATTACCTTCGTGTTGTTCCTGTTTTCTGGTCAATAAATCTGTTGGATAGTTCCCAGGCCTGTTGTCCCTCCTTGCTCTTGAGAATACTCCCGTCACAAACTGGTTGGCAGCGGTGGGATCAGAGCAGAAGAAATGGAGGACAACGGCCCATCAACTTCTGGAACCAGAGCCTCAGAGTACAAGAACTGGACTGCGAAGAACCTACAAACAAAGGCCCGTGAACTGGGAGTCAGCTACAAGGGACTCTCCAAGGAGCAGCTGATTGAGGCTTTGGAAGCAGTTCGCCTGCAAGACGATGCTGAGGAAGGATCCTCACAGCAAAGAGAGGAAAGACGGCAGCCGGAGGTAAATACCCAAAAAAGTCAGTGGGTTGTGTGGTACGAGGAGGAGATGGCCTTGCTGGGAGAAGAGGTCTCCATAGAATATAAGATGGAGGTCATGCGCAGAGCCGAGGAGAGGCAGTGCAGGATGGAGGAGAGGGCATTGCTAGAGGGGCAGAGGGCAATGCTGGAGAGGGAGATCGCTTTGGAGGCAGCGAGAAGCTCCAGACAGACTGTACCCACAGCATCCCCCATGAGGGAACTCCCCAGAGTGTCCCGCAAAGACTTCAAGCCGTTTAATGAGGCTTCCGGTGACATTGAGGGCTTCTTCCAGGACATTGAGCATCAGTGTCGATTAATGGAAGTCCCGGAAAGGGAGCGCGTCCGACATCTGGTGGGGCTCTTAGAGGGTGGAGCTGCCGCAGCCTATAGAGCTATGGACCCTCGGTGGAACTGTGAGTATGCAGAGATTAAACGGACTGTTACAGAACATTATGCTGTGACCCCAGACACTTACAGGACCCAGTTTCGTACTTTAGCCTGTAATGAGGAAGTGTCTTTCAAGATGTATGCCCATAAACTCAAACAAATATGTAATCGCTGGCTGGAGGCAGAGGAGGCCTTAACCTGGAACACCTGTCTCCAGGTTATCCTAAAAGAACAATTTTTTGCCCAGTGCCCCGCTGAGATCAGGCAATGGGTGCGTGAGAGGAAACCTGCTACAGTGGAAGAAGCTGCATCTCTCGCTGATGAGGCTCTCACCATCAAGCCTCAGTGGAGAGTTCTGTTGGAGGATGGAGAGAGGCCTACCTGCTCCACAACACCGGTGGCCCCCAGTTCTTCTGTCCCCATTGTTCCCCGTTCCTCTGAGCCACCACCTCGTGTTGATACCTGTGTTAATGTGCCTCCTGTTGCTTCTACTGCGCCTTCTGGAATACGACGAGGAGAGGAAGTAGCAGAGCGCAGGTGTTATGGTTGTGGGCATCCGGGGCATCTGCAGGCCTCATGTCCAGCCAGCCCATGGAGGAGTCGTCCTCAACCCCCTACAGCACCTTCAGGTGGGAGCCGCCCGGCAGGTTCCCTTACTCCTCGCCCAAGAGGACGCATTGGATGGAGTGAGACACAGCACAGATGCTATTGATGTGGGCAGCCGGGGCATCTGCAAGCCTCCTGCCCAGCTGTTCAAATGAGGATTGTTCCTGTACCCAATCATATTATTAATTATGTACAGCCAAGTGCCATGGAGGAAGACGTGTCACCACTACATGAGGACTGGCCTAGTGCCTCACCCACCCATGTTGCACCACTAGGAGTTTATGGTGTGCGACCCGCAGCTATGACGACTTCAGCTCATCGAGGTAAGCACTTGCAGGAGGTCGTGCAGGATGGACAAAGACTTGTTGGATTTTGTGACTCAGGGGCTTTCCTCACGATGGCTGATCCCCGAGTGGTTCGGCCTGAGGCAATCCATAGAGGACCTGGGATTGTCATTGAACTGGCTGGTGGACAATGGAGGACTATTCCCACAGCCACTATGGATCTGAACTTTGGTTTTGGGGTCAGGCGATGTGTGGTTGGGGTGATGGGTGGTCTGCCTGCAGCTGTTCTCCTGGGCAATGATGTGGGAAAGCTACGATGCCAATTCGTGGCTGCATGAAGCCACATGTAAGTTACGCCATGCCTGTGTGTACTTAACCAGTGACCTGTAGAGGTCCCTAGTACGTACACAAATTGGGAGGGGAAGGGATTGTCATGATGTATATATTTTTCCCTGTCCTGTATTTGTATAATATGCCACGTAACTGTTCTCTGCTTGCATTTGCTGTGTTAGCCATGTTTCCCTTCCCCCAGTGCTTTGCAATGCCATGTGATGTGTGTAATTGTTCTCTGGTTCTATTAGCTGTAACTAACCTGACTTCATTCCTGAGACTATAATGTAATTAACTTGGTCAACAGATTGGGAGAGATTAGCTATTGTTTAGTAAGCAGAGGACTACTTTCAGTGCAAATCCTTGTAGACACAGTGGTGCCTTGCTGTGGGCCAAACCATTGCATAGGAGGAGTGGAACCCTCCTCCACTACACACATGGGCTGATCCAGGAGCAGAGCAACTCAGAGCAACTCAGTCAGATGTGAGTTGGATGCTGAAAGAGAAAGACGAGGCTGTCTGAGGAAGCCTTGGCCCCTGTGTGATCGTGGTGGATTTCTGGGACTCTTAAAGGACTATGGTTTTGTGACCTGGCACAAGGATTGTCGGGAGGTGCCCCCAAATCAGATTCCTGTGGACTTATTTTGGGACTCTGCAAATTACCTTCGTGTTGTTCCTGTTTTCTGGTCAATGAATCTGTTGGATAGTTCCCAGGCCTGCTGTCCCTCCTTGCTCTGGAGAATACTCCCGTCACATGCGGCTCTGCTCCGTACACCTCGTACACACGCGGCTCCGTTCCGTACACCTCCCACATACAGGGTTCCGCTCCGTACACCTGGTACACACGCGGCTCTGCTCCGTACACCTCGTACACACATGGCTCCGCTCCGTACACCTTCCACATACAGGGCTCCACTCCGTTCACCTCGTACACATGCGGCTCCGCTCCGTACACCTCGTACACACACGGCTCCGTTCCGTACACCTCGTACACACGCGGCTCCGCTCCGTACACCTCGTACACACGCGGCTCCGCTCCGTACACCTCGTACACACGCGGCTCCGCTCCGTACACCTCGTACACACGCGGCTCCGCTCCGTACACCTCGTACACACGCGGCTCCGCTCCGTACACCTCGTACACACGCGGCTCCGCTCCGTACACCTCGTATATACACGGCTCTGCTCCGTGCACCTCGTACACACAGGGCTCCGTTCCGTAGACCTCGTACACACAGGGCTCCGCTCCGTACACCTCGTATATACACGGCTCCGCTCCGTACACCTCGTATATACACGGCTCCGCTCCGTACACCTCGTATATACACGGCTCCGTTCCGTAGACCTCGTACACACATGGCTCCGCTCCGTACACCTTCCACATACAGGGCTCCGCTCCGTACACCTTGTACACACGCGGCTCCGCTCCGTACACCTCGTACACACGCGGCTCCGCTCCGTACACCTCGTACACACGCGGCTCCGCTCCGTACATCTCGTACACACGCGGCTCCGCTCCGTACACCTCGTACACACGCGGTGTCATGATGTATATATTTTTCCCTGTCCTGTATTTGTATAATATGCCACGTAACTGTTCTCTGCTTGCATTTGCTGTGTTAGCCATGTTTCCCTTCCCCCCAATGCTTTGCAATGCCATGTGATGTGTGTAATTGTTCTCTGGTTCTATTAGCTGTAACTAACCTGACTTCATTCCTGAGACTATAATGTAATTAACTTGGTCAACAGATTGGGAGAGATTAGCTATTGTTTAGTAAGCAGAGGACTACTTTCAGTGCAAATCCTTGTAGACACAGTGGTGCCTTGCTGTGGGCCAAACCATTGCATAGGAGGAGTGGAACCCTCCTCCACTACACACATGGGCTGATCCAGGAGCAGAGCAACTCAGAGCAACTCAGTCAGATGTGAGTTGGATGCTGAAAGAGAAAGACGAGGCTGTCTGAGGAAGCCTTGGCCCCTGTGTGATCGTGGTGGATTTCTGGGACTCTTAAAGGACTATGGTTTTGTGACCTGGCACAAGGATTGTCGGGAGGTGCCCCCAAATCAGATTCCTGTGGACTTATTTTGGGACTCTGCAAATTACCTTCGTGTTGTTCCTGTTTTCTGGTCAATGAATCTGTTGGATAGTTCCCAGGCCTGCTGTCCCTCCTTGCTCTGGAGAATACTCCCGTCACATGCGGCTCTGCTCCGTACACCTCGTACACACGCGGCTCCGTTCCGTACACCTCCCACATACAGGGTTCCGCTCCGTACACCTGGTACACACGCGGCTCTGCTCCGTACACCTCGTACACACATGGCTCCGCTCCGTACACCTTCCACATACAGGGCTCCGCTCCGTTCACCTCGTACACATGCGGCTCCGCTCCGTACACCTCGTACACACGCGGCTCCGTTCCGTACACCTCGTACACACGCGGCTCCGCTCCGTACACCTCGTACACACGCGGCTCCGCTCCGTACACCTCGTACACACGCGGCTCCGCTCCGTACACCTCGTACACACGCGGCTCCGCTCCGTACACCTCGTACACACGCGGCTCCGCTCCGTACACCTCGTACACACGCGGCTCCGCTCCGTACACCTCGTATATACACGGCTCTGCTCCGTGCACCTCGTACACACAGGGCTCCGTTCCGTAGACCTCGTACACACAGGGCTCCGCTCCGTACACCTCGTATATACACGGCTCCGCTCCGTACACCTCGTATATACACGGCTCCGCTCCGTACACCTCGTATATACACGGCTCCGTTCCGTAGACCTCGTACACACATGGCTCCGCTCCGTACACCTTCCACATACAGGGCTCCGCTCCGTACACCTCGTACACACGCGGCTCCGCTCCGTACACCTCGTACACACGCGGCTCCGCTCCGTACACCTCGTACACACGCGGCTCCGCTCCGTACACCTCGTACACACGCGGCTCCGCTCCGTACACCTCGTACACACGCGGCTCCGCTCCGTACACCTCGTACACACGCGGCTCCGCTCCGTACACCTCGTATATACACGGCTCCGCTCCGTGCACCTCGTACACACAGGGCTCCGTTCCGTAGACCTCGTACACACAGGGCTCCGTTCCGTAGACCTCGTACACACAGGGCTCCGCTCCGTACACCTCGTACACACGCGGCTCCGCTCCGTACACCTCGTATATACACGGCTCCGCTCCGTGCACCTCGTACACACAGGGCTCCGTTCCGTAGACCTCGTACACACACGGCTCCGCTCCGTACAACTCGTACACACAGGGCTCCGCTCCGTACACCTCGTACACACAGGGCTCCGCTCCGTACACCTCGTACACACACAGCTCCGCTCCGTACACCTCGTACACACGCGGCTCTGCTCCGTACACCTCGTACACACGCGGCTCCGCTCCGTACACCTCGTACACACGCGGCTCCGCTCCGTACACCTCGTACACACACGGCTCTGCTCCGTACACCTCGTACACACGCGGCTCCGCTCCGTACACCTCGTACACACACGGCTCCGCTCCGTACACCTCGTACACACGCGGCTCCGCTCCGTACACCTCGTACACACACGGCTCCGCTCCGTACACCTCGTACACACGCGGCTCAGCTCCGTACACCTCGTACACACACGCGGCTCTGCTACATCCACCCTGTAAACCCTTCCTGACCCCACACAGAAACTTCCCCTCATCCAGCACCATGACAACCAGCACAGCAGAGTCCTGCACACACTGAGGCCCCTGATCATGTGACCCCTGACTCCTCCCCTCCTGTGACCTCATCACAGGTCCTGTGCACAGAGCAGTCATATATGTGGCAGACACTCCTGGATCTTCTGCTTTCTGGGCCGATTCCTCCTGTGAGTCCTATTAACCCTTTCGCCCCCTGTCTTCTCCTTTCTGACAGGACAATCTCTGAATTCGGACAGTGTGACAGGAATTTCAACAATGTGGAAGGAAGAAATTACAATTTTCCTGTTTTCCTCACAGAAATGTGACTTTCCCCCAATGTATCATTGTCCTACAGGTGACAGGAGCGCTGAGGCCGCACAGTGCGCCGTGTCTCCTGAGTGCCGATACCCCACAGGCTCGGGAGGGAAGGGGCGCCATTGTGGCTGGGATAGACGGCGGACGCCGTGTGACGTGTGAAGAGCGCTGACACCAGAACAGCAGAGACCCCACAAGTGGCCCCATGTTACCCCCTCCACCTCTGGGGGGCTCATCTAGGGGGCAGGGAGGATTATTAACCCTCAGGGGGTCACAGAATTGTATAACATTGAGCGGAGGAATGAAATGTTCCCACTAAAATGTCGCTCTGTCCCCGAGTCTGTAATTATCACACGGGAGAAGAGGAGAAAACAGAAACCACTTGTTCCACAATTTCCCCTGAGCGCCGATACCCCATAAGGGGCCGGACACTCCTCAGGAGGGAAGGAGCGCCGTCTGACAGGGCAGAGTCTGCTCTTATGGTGTTAGGGGGTCACATTATCAGAGCCCCCAATAAGAGGCGCCATGTTACACCCGCCACCTCTCAATTACTCATCTTTCTCTCAGAATTTTGCACCATTGGGCGATGAGGAAAAAATAATTACATTTTACCACAAAAATAGTTTTCTCCCCAGAGCAGCCATAGAAGCTGTCAGTGCTGAGAGAGACTGGATTGTTACAGCTGCCTGAAGAAGGAGCCGCTGTGCTCTGCAAGCTGCAAACATACTATTATCTGGTTATAAAGGCGTCACTCCGAGAATAGTTATATCATCATTGGGCAGAAAAGTCTTCACATCCATCTTGTAATATAGGAAAGTCTAAGGCCAGAAATAATCCCCATAAATCACTGTACATGGAGACTTTGGGGTCAGATCATTTCTGTCCGTTGTGTTTGTGGAAACTAAAAATCTTTTCTAAAAGCCTCAAACTTCTGTGTGTGACTCAGAGCTGAGATCTAACGTGAGAGAAGATTCCAGTGCGGGGAAGACGGGAAACCTTCATATAGACGGCCGGTGGGGATGGAGGCAGTGACCGACTCTGGCCAAATCTGTCTCTAGAGCCGCAGTGGAAGATGAAGATGTCGTCCTCATCATGAAGGAGTTATTTCTCATGTCGCGTGTAATGAATATCTCCTGCAGTATTTCTAATGCCGATTCCAGTGTCGGTAATGAGACGAGAATTAGCGTTATGGAAGATGAGTCTATGAGGAACGTGTTCAGCTGCCGACTCCGAGGAGGAAACTGCTTGTTGTCTGTGGCCTAAATATATAGGCAGGGCCACCATCAGGGCATTACTAGCCTTACTGGTGTAAGGGGCCCCGGGAGCTGGAGGGGCCCCATGCTCAGAATTTTCATAAACCGTCGTTCTGTGTGTGTGGAGGGAGCAGGAGTCATTGTGACAGACAGCTGGGAGAGGCAGCCAGTGCTGAGCAACAGGAGGGTGGGACTTTCCAGCAACCAATCCTGGCTGAGCGCGGGCTTAGTGCGGTGCAGTTATAGTATTCTACCGTCACACAGTCAGGAGTCAGTCACTGAGCAGCAGTGCAGCCCTCAGTCCCCCCCGGTGAGTGTCTGAGCCTGTGTTGTTTAAGTGTATGGCCAGTGTCTTGCCAGGATCTACTGTAGTCCAGCCCCTGTAGCAGATGGATCCTCAGTGAGTGGGCTGTGTGCTCAGTGACAGCGTCAGTCACACTATCAGCACAGCAGCCACTCACCAAGGAAGGACGCTGCTATGTCCTGAGTCTGACCCCTGCCTGTATCAGCTATAGACCAAGATAACAGCAGAGCTGAGTGCCCCCTCACCTCCTACAGAGAAGCATAAGACCGCTGAGCACAGCCTGCCCCCTGACAGGACAGCAGCCCCCTCTTAGGATTCCCTGCATTTACTCTCCAAACTTATGTAAAAAAACTTCAGTCTTCAGAATGGAGCTGTGGTGTCCTGTCAGGGGCAGAGGGGGCACAGCAGCCTTATCCTTCTCTGGAGGGGACAGGGGGCCAGGACCCTGCTCATCAGGATTTATAGCATCTCCCAGAGATGTTATGTAACCCTAACCACACACTATAATCACAAACACAGCATATGTTAGGGTATATGCACACATGGCAGATTCTGCTGCGTTGTACCCTTAGGCCATGTGCACAGGTTGCGGATTCTGCTGCGGATCCGCAGGGGTTTTGGCTCTGGAACCGCAGCTGAGCTGCGTCATACAGGACCATTGTTTTCAATGGAAAATGAAAAACGCTGTGTGCATGCTGCGGATTTTTCCACGGGTTCAAATCCGCAGCATTTCTTTGTGCGGAATCCGCAGTGGTTTCACACCTTCTCCATTGTGAGGTGTGAAACCGCAGGGCTAATCCACAGGTAAACCGCAGGACTTTTGACCTGCGGATTTTTCCAAATCCGCACAGAAAAATCCGCAGTACGTTTCACTACGTGTGCACATAGCCCAAAAGTCTATCTAAAACCAAAACTGTTGTTCACATGCTGCGGCTCTAAATCTGCAGCATGTCAATTCTTTGGCTGATCCGCAGCATTTTTACACCTCTTTTATTATAGGAATCCACAAGTGTAAAACCGCTGTGGAAATCTGCACAAAATCTGCAGAAAATCCTCAGGTAAAACGCAGGTCATTTTACTGGCGGATTCAGTGAAATTTGTGTGGAAAAATCCGCAGCAGAATCCGCAACGTGCACACACCCTAAAAGTATGCAAAAATTCCACAGTATTACAGAAAAGTAACTGAGGCCGGACTCCAGCATGAGAGGCTAATGAGAGAAGATCTGCAGGGGGAATGAAGGCTCTCAGTCCTCGCTCACACAAGCGTATAACACGGCTGAGCGCTATGTGATGTTTTATTGCATAACACTCAGCACAGTGTTATACTATGGGGCATCACAGATCTGTGATTTTTTCTACAGACCGAATTCGTCTGTGGAAAAATAATCTGCAGCATGCCGTGAGTGGCTTTGGAATTCGGATCACACGGACCCATTGAAATCTATGGATGCGTGTGAACCATCAGGCTGCACTCAGCTGTCAGCTGAGTGCAGTCTGAATCCACGACCTCAGACAATGGAGAAGATGGAGAAATTAAGTTCCCTGTCTTCTCAATGTGCTCCGATTATTTCATGCAAGAGAATCAGATGACACTCGGATGAGAGTTTGAGCTGAGTGTCAGTAGCATAACTAAGCTGATTCTCTCACATGAGAGTATCATCACTCGTGTGACCCCGGCCATACACTTTTTTCAGCTGGACAATTCTTTTATATACCTTAATAATTCCTAATATTACCAAAAACTTTATAATATAAGTATCCTTCCCAAACCCACTGACCTAAGCAGGGCCGCTATCAGGGCATTACTGCCCTTACTGGATGGGGCCTGATGAGCAGAGTGGGCCCGGAGTGGGGCCCCGGTCACTATGTGGTGGTAAAATGTGGTCTGGTCATGGCGTGATGGTATTTGTTCCTTGTATATGGGATTTTAGTTCACCATGTGGTGGTAATATGGTGGCTGGTCATGGTCCGGTGGTATTTGTCCCTTGTATGTGGCATTATTGGTAATTTTTAAAAATGGAAAAATAAATAAAAATATACCGAAATTGTATTGGATATTTTAGCAAATGTTTAGTAAGTTACAGTAGAGTAGGGCCTGGCCAAAAGAGTCTACCTTGTCGTGGTGGCGGATTAAAAAATCTTTTGGCCAAAACAAAAGCTGCTGGCTATGTATGTGGTGATGGGAACTGTTAATGTGTGATTTGTGAGGACATGGTGCAGAAGTGGAGTTGTTCCAAGAGAGAGTGGTGGGACTTTGGAAGGTTCGAGGGGTGGAGACGGGGCTGGGTAGAGCCTGGGCGGAGTTTCAAAGGGCCCCGAAAATTTTGCCAGTATGGGGCCCCGAAATTCCTAGTGGCAGCCCTGTATATAGGTCTTTCATAAGTTCCCTCCATCCAGCAGGATAACAACCAGCACAGCAGAGTCCTGCACACACTGAGGCCCCTGATCATGTGACCCCTGACCCCTCCCCTCCTGTCACCTCATCACAGGTCCTGTGCACAGAGCAGCCATATATGTGGAGTGCAGCTCTGCAGGTTAGTGATGGGCAGTCCGACTCTTCTGGCTCCTTTCCCCACTTTTCTCACTCCAGTCCCTTCACTATAAAGCCTGGGCCTCATTATACAGCTGTACAGGGGTCTAGTGAAGGCTTTTTAGCCCTTTCCTCAGACTGTAGCTCCTAGGAACAGGCCCTCACTCCTGTCCCTTCACTATAAAGCCTGGGCCTCAGTATACAGCTGTACAGGGGTCTAGTGAAGGCTTTTTAGCCCTTTCCTCAGACTGTAGCTCCTGGGAACAGGCCCTCACTCCTGTCCCTTCACTATAAAGCCTGGGCCTCATTATACAGCTGTACGGGGGTCTAGTGAAGGCTTTTTAGCCCTTTCCTCAGACTGTAGCTCCTGGGAACAGGCCCTCACTCCTGTCCCTTCACTATAAAGCCTGGGCCTCATTATACAGCTGTACAGGGGTCTAGTGAAGGCTTTTTACCCTTTCCTCAGTCTGTAGCTCCTGGGCACAGGCCCTCACTCCTGTCCCTTCACTATAAAGCCTGGGCCTCATTATACAGCTGTACGGGGGTCTAGTGAAGGCTTTTTAGCCCTTTCCTCAGTCTGTAGCTCCTGGGCACAGGCCCTCACTCCTGTCCCTTCACTATAAAGCCTGGGCCTCATTATACAGCTGTACAGGGGTCTAGTGAAGGCTTTTTAGCCCTTTCCTCAGTCTGTAGCTCCTGGGCACAGGCCCTCACTCCTGTCCCTTCACTATAAAGCCTGGGCCTCATTATACAGCTGTACGGGGGTCTAGTGAAGGCTTTTTAGCCCTTTCCTCAGTCTGTAGCTCCTGGGCACAGGCCCTCACTCCTGTCCCTTCACTATAAAGCCTGGGCCTCATTATACAGCTGTACAGGGGTCTAGTGAAGGCTTTTTAGCCCTTTCCTCAGTCTGTAGCTCCTGGGCACAGGCCCTCACTCCTGTCCCTTCACTATAAAGCCTGGGCCTCATTATACAGCTGTACGGGGGTCTAGTGAAGGCTTTTTATCCCTTTCCTCAGACTGTAGCTCCTGGGAACAGGCCCTCACTCCTGTCCCTTCACTATAAAGCCTGGGCCTCATTATACAGCTGTACAGGGGTCTAGTGAAGGCTTTTTAGCCCTTTCCTCAGTCTGTAGCTCCTGGGCACAGGCCCTCACTCCTGTCCCTTCACTATAAAGCCTGGGCCTCATTATACAGCTGTTCGGGGGTCTAGTGAAGGCTTTTTAGCCCTTTCCTCAGTCTGTAGCTGCTGGGCACAGGCCCTCACTCCTGTCCCTTCACTATAAAGCCTGGGCCTCATTATACAGCTGTACAGGGGTCTAGTGAAGGCTTTTTAGCCCTTTCCTCAGTCTGTAGCTCCTGGGCACAGGCCCTCACTCCTGTCCCTTCACTATAAAGCCTGGACCTCATTATACAGCTGTACAGGGGTCTAGTGAAGGCTTTTTATCCCTTTCCTCAGACTGTAGCTCCTGGGATCAGGCCCTCACTCCTGTCCCTTCACTATAAAGCCTGGGCCTCATTATACAGCTGCACAGGGGTCTAGTGAAGGCTTTTTAGCCCTTTCCTCAGACTGTAGCTCCTGGTAACAGACCCTCACTCCTGTCACTTCACTATAAAGCCTGGGCCTCATTATACAGCTGTACAGGGGTCTAGTGAAGGCTTTTTAGCCCTTTCCTCAGTCTCTAGCTCCTGGGCACAGGCCCTCACTCCTGTCCCTTCACTATAAAGCCTGGGCCTCATTATACAGCTTACAGGGTTCTAGTGAAGGCTTTTTAGCCCTTTCCTCAGTCTCTAGCTCCTGGGATCAGGCCCTCACTCCTGTCCCTTCACTATAAAGCCTGGGCCTCATTATACAGCCGTACAGGGGTCTAGTGAAGGCTTTTTAGCCCTTTCCTCAGACTGTAGCTCCTGGGCACAGGCCCTCACTCCTGTCCCTTCACTATAAAGCCTGGGCCTCATTATACGGCTGTACAGGGGTCTAGTGAAGGCTTTTTAGCCCTTTCCTCAGACTGTAACTCCTGGGAACAGGCCCTCTCTCCCGTACCTTCACTATAAAGTGTGGGGTGCAGCACGCAAGCATCCCATAAGCAAAGCATCACAGAAGCTAAGCATCCAGCAAAACGGCAGTTATACATGGCAGTTAGTCAGGGCAGGAGTCAGGTAACCCACACTTTGCTCTCCCCTTTAACCATGTGTTTTATTTTTATCTTCCTGTGTTCCCTTGCCATCCACATTCACCACCCTATCCCCCCTCCATCATGACTCGTACACATCAGCCCCTCTATACTTCCCTTTCCCATGTACAGCTCACATGTGCTCCTCACCTTCCTGAGAAACCTCAGCCCATCTTGCCCAAACACATCGCAGAAAAAAACTACTTACAATTCCAACAACTATTTGCTCTTTATCTTCCTACTCCTACTGATTTCAGGGGACATCTCCCCCAACCCTGGTCCACCATCCCCCAACCTCAACCCCTACCACATATCGAAACCATAATAATCTTATTAACATTACTTGCACTCCCTCATCTCCATCTTTTAATTGTGCCCTCTGGAATCCACGGTTTGCTTGTAACAAGCTTCCTTTCCTACGCAACTACTTTCTGAACAACTCTCTTAATCTGTTGGCCCTCACTGAAACCTGGATTCAGGATTCTGACACTGTCTCTCCTGCTGCCATTTCCTACGGTGGCTTACAATTCTCTCACTCCCCGAGACCCACAAACAGACATGGTGGTGGAGTCAGCATACTCCTGTCCCCACAATGCACTTTCCAGGTCATCCACCCCGTTCCATCACTCATTCCCTTTTGAGGTCCACACCATCAGGCTCTTCCGTCCCCTCTCCCTCCGGGTAGCGGTCATATACCGGCCCCCAGGCTCACCCACCCACTTCCTTGACCACTTTTCAGCCTGGCTGCCGCACTTCATGTCCTCAGAACTTCCAACCCTCATCCTGGGAGACTTCAACATCCCCATTAACAGCCCTACTTCCACATCTGCATCCCAGCTTCTATCACTAACCACCTCTCTAGGCCTCTCGCAGCTTTCAACCTCTGAGACACACAAGGACAGTAACACCCTTGATCTGGTCTTTGTCCGGCTCTGCTCAATCTCCCACCTAAATAACTCACCGCTTCCACTCTCTGACCACAACATTCTCTCCTTCACACTCACAAATCCTCGCCCACCCCAGCTCACTCCTACCTCCCACACAGTCAGAAATCTACAAGCCATTAACTCTCAGACACTTTCAGATTCCCTACACTCATCACTGTCCCCTATCTCCTCTTTTTCCTGTCCTAATCTGGCTGTTCATCACTACAATGACACGCTTAGAAGCACCCTTGACCAAGTAGCTCCCCTCACCCTCAGAACCTCCAAACACTGAGTAAAACAGCCCTGGCTCACATCACAAACTCAACTTCTCCAGCGATGCTCTAGGAGTGCTGAACGCCTATGGAGAAAAACCCTCACACCAGAAGACTTCATCCACTTCAAATTTATGTTAAGAACCTATAACGCTGCCCTTCACCTCGCCAAACAGACCTACTTCACCACCCTGATCTCCTCACTAGCCAACAACCCCAAGAAACTTTTTGACACTTTTCACTCCCTCCTCAGGCCAAAAGCACAAGCCCCTATCACAAACATTTGTGCTGATGACCTGGCCTCCCACTTTACAGAAAAAATAGATAATATCCGTCAGGAAATCTGCTCCCAACCACCAAGTCCTGTGACTCCCATCCCTTCCTGCATCTTCCCTGGCTCACTTTCCACATTTGATCCCATCACAGAAGAAGAAGTCTCCAGACTCCTCTCTTCTTCTCGTCCGACTACATGCACTACCGACCCCATGCCCTCACATCTCCTCCAGTCTCTCTCTCCAGTCGTCACAACCCACCTAACTACAATCTTTAATCTCTCCCTCTCCTCGGGCATTTTCCCATCCTCCTTCAAACACGCCATTGTTACTCCATTACTAAAGAAACCTGCTCTTGACCCATCCTGCACAAACAACTACAGACCAGTCTCCAATCTCCCCTTCATCTCTAAACTTTTGGAGCGCCTAGTTTACTCTCGCCTTACCCGTTACCTCTCCACTCACTCCCTTCTAGACCCTTCACAGTCCGGCTTCCGCCCCCTACATTCGACTGAAACTGCACTTATCAAAGTGACCAATGACCTTCTGACAGAAAAACGTAACGGTGACCACTCTCTGCTCATTCTTCTCGATCTATCTGCAGCTTTCGACACTGTTGACCACCATCTCCTACTCTCTAGGCTCCAGTCACTAGGCATTAAGGACACCGCACTCTCCTGGTTCTCTTCTTATCTCTCTGACCACTCCTTCAGTGTTTTGTTCTCTGGCTCCACGTCATCTCCTCTTCCTCTTGCTGTCGGGGTACCTCAGGGCTCAGTCCTTGGCCCCCTTCTTTTCTCTCTCTACACGGCCCCAATTGGACAGACCATCAGCAGATTTGGCTTTCAGTACCATCTTTATGCTGATGACACACAACTATGTACGTATTCCCCCGACCTTACCCCCTCTGTACTACAGAACGCCAGTGACTATCTGTCCGCAGTCTCCAACGTCATGTCCACTCTCTATCTGAAACTCAACCTCTCTAAAACTGAACTTCTTCTGCTCCCGCCGTCTACTAACCTCCCTTAAATCTGACATTTCCCTCTCCTTGGGTAGAACCACAATAACAACCCTGCAGAAGGCGCGCTGTCTGGGTGTTATGTTTGACACCAATCTCTACTTCACATCCCATGTACAATCTCTTGGCCGCTCTTGCCGCTTACACCTAAAGAACATCTCTAGAATTCGCCCTTTTCTCACCATGGAAACAACAAAAACCCTCACTGTAGCATTGATCCACTCCCGCCTGGATTACTGCAATGCTCTATTAATTGTCCTCCCCGTCACTCGACTATCCCCTCTCCAGTCCATAATGCAGCAGCCAGTGTCATCCATCTGGCTAATCGGTACTCGGACGTGTCTGCTCTTCGTCAGTCATTACACTGGCTGCCCATTCATTATAGGATCCGATTCAAAGTACTTGTTCTCACCCACAAAGCTCTCCATGGTGCGGCACCCCCCTACATCTCCTCCCTCATTTCTTTCTATCGGCCTAGCCAATCGCTGCGCTCTGCAAACGACTTTCGACTAACCTCTGCACTAATCCGTACCTCCCACTCCCGACTCCAAGACTTCTCCCGTGCTGCTCCTATACTCTGGAATGCTCTACCCCAAGAAATTAGGACTAACCACAGTTTTAGGCGCTCCTTCAAAACACATTTGTTCAGAGTGGCTTATCACATTCGCTAATCAAAGTCATTCTATGTGTAAGTGTGTGTGTGTAGCCCATTCACTATCTCCATCCATCCTTCACTCCGTCAAGATGGCTGGACATCATTGTAAATATACAATTGTAAATTCACACCTGTACTTTGTATCTCCCCCACCTCATTGTAGATTGTAAGCTCTCACGAGCAGGGTCATCTTATTTCGTCTTATTTTGCTTTAATTATTGTATTGTTGTTGTTACTTATGATTTGTGTTTTGAAACTGTTAAACTGTAAAGCGCTGCAGAATATGTTGGCGCTATATAAATAAAGATTATTATTATTATTGAAGATTACAGTGCGGGGAAGCCGGGAAACATTCATATAGACGGCCGGTGGGGATAGAGTCAGTGACCGACTCTGGCCACATCTGTCTCTAGAGCCGCAGTAGAAGATGAAGATGTCGTCCTCATCATGAAGGAGTTATTTCTCATGTCGCGTGTAATGAATATCTCTTATTGCTGATGCCGATTCCAGTGTCGGTAATGAGACGAGAATTAGCGATATGGAAGATGAGTCTATGAGGAACGTGTTCAGCTGCCGACTCCGAGGAGGAAACTGCTTGTTGTCTGGGGCCTAAATATATAGGTTTTATTAGTAGATGTCAGGGAAGAAAACTAAACCCTGTAAGATAATAAATCTCCTCATATGTTTCCCTTATTATCTCCAGTAATTGTATTATTACACAGGATTCTTATGATGTTACATCGGATCATCTTCTTCTCATTCAGGTCTCTACAATATCGGATCCTCTCAGTGAAGATCTTCTACAGAAGAGAATTTTCCTGATTTACCCATCAAGGATGGATATGGACAGAGACAAGATGGCGGAGAGGATATTGCACCTCACCCTAGAGATCCTCTTCCGTCTCACTGGAGAGGTGAGAGATTCTGATGACGTCACATTACATCATTCTTATCTATGGGAATAACAGGAGGACAGAACTGGAGAGGTGAGGACTCTGGAAATGTCTGTAGTGAGATTTATTAATGTGTCTCTCCATAACCAGGATTACACAGTGGTGAAGAAGACCTCTAGTGATTGCTGTCAGGACCCTGTGTCTGAGGGATGGTGAAAACCCCTGAGCCCAATCACGGGGCCTCCACCTCACCCCCTGATCCATGAGGACATCAATGACCAGAAGATCCTAGAACTCATCTACAAGATGATTGAGCTGCTGACTGGAGAGTTGACACTGCTGGGAATGCTGGGACATTATACAGTAACACTATGAAGGGATCGGGGGGATGACGGTATCATTGTATGTGTCAGGTTCCTATAAGGTGTCAGGATGTCGCTGTCTATTTCTCCATGGAGGAGTGGGAGTATTTAGAAGGACACAGAGATCTGTATAAGGACATCATAATGGAGGTTCCCCAGCCCCTCACATCACCAGGTAATAGACAGGACTAATTACACACGGCCTATAATTATCTGTATGTAGAGAATGAATTCAGTCCCTGTATGTGTTTCCTCCAGATCTGTCCAGTGAGAGGACAACACCAGAGAGATGTCCCCGTCCTCTTCTTCCACAGGACTGTAACCAAGAAGATCCCAGTGCTCCTCAGGATCATCAGGTAGATGGAGAGAAGGTGTCAGGAGATCTCCCCTATGATGTGTAGACGGCTGTGAAGGTCTTGTGCTCAGTCTTGTTTTATCCCCCAGTATTATATGTTTTATACTTGTGTAATGAGAATGGTGGAGATGGCAGGATTAGAGCTGATCATAGATGGGACTTCTCCATCTGTCTGTGACTTTTACAATATTTGTTTCAGGGTGAAGATCTGACCCATATTAACACTACAGAGACATATGTGAGGGGTGATGAGCTGTGTAATGAGGAGATTCCCACATATGACTACCCAGGTGAGTAGTAACCACTGAATGCAGAGAAGTCACAGATTCCTCTCAGTCACCGGCTGTAGCTGCTTTATCGGTGGTGTAGTCCGGCCGTATTACCATGATCACCATTTTGCCTCTAGACCACAACATTCTCCTCCACCCTAAACTGTTCAAATGACTTTGGGCAGTGAAAGCCCTTTTCTATAGAACTTACAACCTATTACATTGTTTTTGATCCTAAGGAATTTAGATTACTGCACAATCTGTCCTGAAATGGGGAGCAATATTATTCTCTTTGTGCAGTGGATGATTTTGCAAACTCCCCTCTCCCGCTCTCTGACCACAATCTTCTTTCATTCTCTATCAAGAACTGCCAGGCCGCTCAGGTCACCCCCACTGTCCATACTTATAGAGACATACAGGCCATTAACACCCAGAAACTTATGAAGAACTTGCATTCTTCATTGGCCCCTATCTCCTCCCTCTCCTGTCCTGATTCTGCATTGAAGCATTACAATGAAACACTTCAAACTGCCCTGGATGAATTTGCACCCCCTATAAATAGAACACCACAACACAGATCGCGACAACCCTGGCACACGGTGCAAACACGTTTCCTGCAGCGGCTCCAGGTGCGCCGAACGTCTGTGGAGAAAATCCAATCTACACGAAGATTTCATCCATTATAAGTTTATGCTTAGAACATACAACACTGCCCTTCACCTCTCCAAACAAACCTATTTCAACACCCTCATCACCTCACTGTCAATAACCCGAAACGTCTCTTTGACACTTATCATTCTATACTCAACCCAAGAGTACAGGCCCCAACCACGGAGCTCTGAGCTGACGATCTGGCCAATTACTTCAAAGAAAAAATTGACCAGATTCGACAGGAAATTATCTCCCAATCACCTCATACCATGCACTGTCCTCCCTCCCCCACTGCATCTAGCTCACTCTCTGATTTTGAACCAGTAACAGAAGAAGAAGTAAGCAGGCTCCTTGAATCTTCTCGCCCAACCTTTTGCATCAGTGACCCATTTCCGTCACATCTCCTCCAGTCCCTTTCCCCTGCTGTCACCCCTCACCTAACTAAAATATTTAACCTCTCTCTCTCTCTTCTGGTATCTTTCCCTCCTCATTTAAGCATGCCATCATACATCCACTACTTAAAAAACCATCCCTCGACCAAAACTGTGCCGCTAACTATAGACCTGTCTCTAATCTTCCCTTCATCTCTAAACTCCTGGAACGCATGGTCCACTCCCGTCTTATCCGCTATCTCTCTGATAACTCTCTTCTCAACCCTCTCCAATCCGGTTCACGCTCCTTACACTCTATTGAAACTGCCCTCAATAAAGTCTCTAATGATCTACTAACAGCTAAACCAAATGGTCATTACTCCATGCTAATTCTCTTGGATCTCTCTGCAGCATTCGACACTGTGGATCATCAGCTCCTCCTCACTATGCTCCATTCCATTGGCCTCAAGGACACCGTTCTCTCCTGGTTCTCCTCCTATCTCTCTGACCGCTCCTTTACTGTATCTTTTGCCGGTTCCTCCTCCTCTCACCTTCCCCTTACTGTTGGGGTTCCTCAAGGATCGGTTCTAGGCCCTCTCCTCTTCTCCTTGTACACTGCCCCTATTGGTCAAACAATCAGTAGATTTGGTTTCCAGTACCATCACTATGCTGATGACACACAATTATACGCTTCTTCTCCTGACATCACGCCAGTCTTTCTAGAAAACACCGGCGATTGTCTAAACGCTGCGTCTAACATCATGTCCTCACTATATCTGAAACTGAACCTGTCAAAGACTGAACTCCTTGTATTTCCTCCCTCTACTAATGTACCTATACCCGACATTGCCATTTCTGTGTGTGGCTCCGCTATTACTCCCCAGCAACATGCCCGCTGTCTTGGGGTCATACTTGATTCCGAGCTTTCCTTTGCCCTCCACATTCGATCACTGGCTCGCTCTTGTCATCTGCACCTCAAAAACATTTCTAGAATTCGACCTTTTCTTTTGCAAAAACTCTTACTGTTTCTCTTATTCATTCTCGTCTCGACTATTGTAACTCTCTTCTAATCGGTCTCCCTCTTACCAAACTCTACCCTCTCCAATCTGTCTTGAATGCTGCAGCCAGGATCATATTCCTCCCCAATCGTTACACCGATGCCTCTACCTTGTGACAGTCATTACACTGGCTACCCATCCACTCCAGAATCCAGTACAAACTTATTACCCTCACCCTCAAAGCCCTCCATGGCTCAGCACCACCCTACATCTCCTCCCTTGTTTCAGTATACCACCCTACCCGCGCCCTCCGTTCTGCTGATGACCTGAGGTTAGCATCCTCAATAATCAGAACCTCCCACTCCCGTCTCCAAGACTTTACACATGCTGCGCCAATTCTTTGGAATGCACTTCCTAGGTCAATACGATTAGTCCCCAGTCCCCACAATTTTAAGCGTGCTCTAAAAACGCATTTATTCAGACTGGCCTATCACCTCAACACATTAATCTAATCTATCCCTGTGTGGCACAGCCAAAAGTTTTACCATAACCAGGTTTCCCGCATCATGTTCCCACATGCTTTATGCATTCATTAGCCCTCTGTGTCTGTACTGTTACACACTTAACATTATGGCTGGTCCATACAATCAGGGCAACTGTTACCACCCACCTTTCGTGTCTACCTCTTTCCTCATAGATTGTAAGCTTGCGAGCAGGGCCCTCATTCCTCTTAGCATTTGTTATAATCTATGTGATTATTGTTATGCTGTAATGTGCTGCAGAATATGTCGGCGCTATAGAAATAAAATGTATTATTATTATTATTTTCTCTGATCTTCTGGTCAGGATTCATAGTAGCTCCAATGGTCCAACATAAATGAATTCAACTTTGGTTTACTGTTGTGTAATCTGTATTTGTAGTTTTCAGTAATGAGATTCTCGTGCTTTGGGGCGGGGCTGTGGGCGGGGCTTTATGCGGTGCTCTGATTACATATTCATCTGTATTGGCTTATGACAGGTCGCTGATCCCTCACTGACCTGCCCCCATTATTACATAATGCATATAATAGCATTGATTTTATTGGTGATAATGCCTATAATATTGTGGCTATTGTGAGGCTTAGAAAACAATTATATCCAGCACAATGTCACCGGCGATGGCGGCGTCATTTGACTTTTTGAATGTAAAATATGCTGGAATAATTAGCGGTTGCCATGTCGTGTTTGGAGAGCCCCTGATGTGCCTAAACAGTGGAAACCCCCAACAAGTGACCCCATTTTGAAACTAGACCCTTTAGGCAACTTATCCAGATGTGTATTGAGCACCTTGAACCCACAGGTGCTTTACAGAAGTTTATTGCGTAGAGCCATGGAAATAAAAAAAAATAAAATTTTTCCTAAATCTTTTTCCCTCGATATATATTTTAGTTTGTCCTGAGTATGCTGACACCCCCATATGTGGGGGTAAACCACTGTTTGGGTGCATGGCAGAGCTCGGAAGGGAAGGAGCGCCATATTGGAGAGCAGATTTTGCTGGAAGTGTTTGTGGGTGACATGTCACATTGTCAGAGCCCCTGAGGTGCCAGAACAGCATAAGCCCCCAAAAGTGACTGCATTTTACCAAATACTTCCCTGAATGAATTCTTCTAGTGGTGCAGTGAGCATACTGACACCACAGCTGTTCCATAGAAAATTATACCACTGGGCAGTGAAGAAAAAAATAATTACATTTTAACCACTAAAATATTGTTTTAACCCCAGATTTTACATTGGAAAATAGGTAGATAGGTAAATGGTCATCATAGGTAAACCTATGGGTGTACATAGATGAATTTGCAAGGGGTGTCATTTCCAATTCCCAGAGGGGTGTCATTTCCAAAATGGGGTCACTTCAGGAGAGATTCTGCTTTTATGACACTTTGGAGAGCCGCTAAGTGCCAAAACAACAGAATTCCCCCTGAAGTGACCCCATTTTGCAAATGACACCCCTCTGGGAATTCATCTATGGATATAGTGACCATTTTCACTACATGGATTATTTCCAGAAACACGTAGTGGAAGTTTTAGAGCAAAAATTGCAAAAATGTCATTGTAGTGCCCAATATATTGTGCCCAGCTTGTGTCTCTGGAGACCTCTCCCCACCTACCCCCGGAAATTGTTAAGTCAGCTCTACTCAAATGTGTCTGTCACTAAATAAACCAAATGCTTGAATGTCAAAACAGTTCATAAACGTGGTTCTGTGTGGAAGATTGTAAAGCCGTCATAGAGGCATAAGGCTGGCAGTGATGGGCATTGTGGGTAATAATAGCAGGTATCATGCCTCATTCCTCTCTAGGAACATACACGACATCTTCTCTGGGGGTTCTTTCTTGTTTCAGTTACTGGGATGAGTGCAATAAAATGTCGCTCAGTGAGTCTTCTGACATCTTCACATTCTAAAGGATTGGCGGGGACAAAATTTTCAAAAACAAGATTTACATGACCTTTTCCTGATAATCAAGGAAAATATCTGCATTTCCGGCTTTTTTGTGTAACACAAAAGAATTATATGTGGCCACCTGAAACAAATACATGACTAACTTTTTATACCAGGTATATGATTTTCTTGATACCTGGTATGGCTGTAGAACCTGATCTGCAAGGTCAACCCCCCCATATATTTGTTGTAGTCAATGACAGACACAGGTTTTGGAGTGGTGGATCCCTGTTGGTCTGCAGTGGCCCTTGTGGCATCTGTGGGGATCGAGCTCAGGATAAATATATCTTTTTCATCCTTATACTTAAGGACAAGCAGCTCTCCATTGCATAAAGCCCCTGACTGCCCCATTCGGAAATGTTCTTTGACCAATGATTGTGGAAACCCCTGATGGTTTTTGAGAATGGTCCCACAAGCCCCTATGTTATGTTCAACCAGACTTTTAAATAGAGGTATGCTGGTGTAGTAGTTGTCAACATACAGATTGTAGCCTTTTTGTAAAAAATGCTCAAAACGATTTTTCCAGATGTCCCCAGATAAGTAGGGCATCCTGGTGGGTTTAGTTGGCTGTCTTTCCCCTCATAAATGTGAAAAGCTGATGTGTATCCGGTTGAACTCTCGCACATTTTATAGAGCTTTATTCCGAACCTTGCCCTCTTAGAAGGAATAAATTGCTTGAGGTGCAGTCTTCCTTAGAATTTTACAAGGGACTCATCAATGGAAATGTTTTCTGTTGGGGTGTAGAGCTTTAAGAACTTTTCTGTCAAGTCTTCGATGATGGGTCTGATTTTGTATATTCTGTCATGTTCTGGGACATTTCTGGGCAGGCATTGACTATTGTCATTAAAATGCCAAAATCTCATGAGCATTTCATAACAGGTGCTAGGAAGAACGGCAAAAACATAGGGGTGGATTGAACAGGGCTTTTTTAACAAGACACATAGCGAATGTAAGTCCTAAAAAAAATTTCATTTCTAGTTGGTGTCCTTAAATTTGATCTATGAATTGGGACACATATAAATTTGTAGGACAATATGCTCTAGCAAGCTATCTGTCATAAACAAATTAAAAAATAATTGGTCCAAAATTTTCCACCTCCACATTTATACCAGGAATGACAATAAAATTAGGGCTGAATGGAGTAACCGAATCCGAAGCCTCCCATCTGGGAAATGCTACATCAAGAGGCAAAGCCCCTTGGACATTGGTGTGCGCCAATTCACGAGCACTAGGGACAGCGTTAGTACTGGGCATTGTTCCCTGAGTTGGAGACATTTCTCCAGAAGCGCTATTTGTCCTTCTTATTGTACTGGTCCTTGTGTGTGAGGATGGACCAGAATCACTGCTCATTTCTGAGCTATCACTGTCGCTGCCACTAAAGCCCTTGAAATCCACATCGCCATCTGACACTGCACTTTCTTCACTGTCAGAACATACAAGTGCATAAGCCTCCTCTGCAGTATACTACTGACTGGCAATTTTATTTTATTTTTTTTTTTCGTAAATAGAAAACTACGACATGACGTGACCAAATTATTGGGCAGGCAATTGAGAAAAGTCTAATTCTTTACCCTATCCCTAACTTTAGAATAAACCCTAACAGTAACCCTAACTTTAGTCCCAACACTAACCCTAACTATAGCACTAACCCTAACCTGCCTTATCTGTTTTTTACTTTATAGCAAAATCGCTGACTGACACAGCTCTTGGCAGCAGCACTTGTAAGGCTACTTTCACACTAGCGTTTCCTGGAGCTGTGGAGGGATGCGCATGGCCGCCCCTCCTCCGGTCAGCTCCGCCTATGGGCGCATGACGCTGCATGCGACCTGCGTATCCTATCTTTAGCATTGGGTACGCAGGCCGTGCGCAGGTATGTATTTGCTGGCGCATGCGTTCTGTTGACGGTGCGCCGAGCGCACCAAAATGCAACACGGTTAAAGTTTTTTGCATAGCTTGCCATTTTTATGGACAATTTAAAGAGGTTGTCCACTACTTTTTAGTAACCCCCCCTATTGTATCCCCCGGGGCCCATAATGATTTTTGTAATTACCTTGCGTTGCCAATTCTGCCTGTGAGCGGCGCTATGCGGGCGGCTGAGTCCGAGTCATGTGACCGCCAGGCTACAGCCGCCGCTAACATCCGCTGTCACGTCAATTTCCTGACTATGGAAATTGATGTGACATCAGCAGGCGTGACCCAGTATCAACACACTGCTGTCACTCATCAAGAGTCACAGTAGTGTGTGGGCGGTGCTGCATCACACATCACAGCCCCGTCACTCTGCAGCGTCTGTCTCCTCACCCATCAAGAGTGACGGGGCTGTGTAGGGGTTGGACAGGCTGTCTGCCAGCTGTGCGAGGGGTGGACAGGCCATGCAGGGGTCTGCGGGCTGCTGTGCGGGGGGCCGCCGTGCAGGGGTCTGCAGGCTGTCTGCTGGCTGTACGGGAGGTGAAGGAGCTGAGCGGGGTCTGCGGCCTGTCTGCCAGCTGTGCGGGGGGTGGGCGGGTTGTGTGGGGGTATGCAGGCTGTCTGCTGGTGCCGGCTCTGCGGGGGGTGGAAGGGTCGTGCGGGGGTCTGTGGGCTGCTGTGCGGGGGGTGGTGGGCGGGCTGTGCTGGGGTCTGCAGGCTGTCTGCTGGCTGTGCAGGGGGTGGACGGGCCGTGCGGTGGTCTGCCGGCTTTGCGGGAGGGTGGGCGGGCTGTGTGGGTGTTGCCAGGGATGTGCGGGGGAGTCTGCGTGCTGTGCTGGCGGTGTCGGGGCTGTGCGGGGGGGTGTGTGCGCGTGCGTGTGTATGCAGGCAAGCATCATCCAGTGGGACTACAAGTCCCATCAGGTGATGCTTGCTACACTGTCAGTGAGTGACACATTAGCCAATGATGGGACAGAAGTAGTCCCATCATCCGGCTAATGTGTTGAAAGTGAAAAAAAAAAAAACACATACTGAGCATACAACATATAGAATATACATATAACATACAACACATAACATAGAGTATATACTTACCAATCACCTAGTTCCCCGAAGCCATCGATCTTCTGTAATAAAAATAAAATAATAAAGCAACCTATACTCACCTTTCCGCTGTAGTCCAGATAATAACGAGGGTCCCACGACGATCTCCCGTGTAGAGCAGCCACATCAGCTGATGCGACCGCTCTCCAGGGGCCCCAGCAATGAAATGATAGACGGAGGTAATCCTCCGCTGTGTATCCCTCCGCCGCCGGGAAAGTGGTCCCGTAACCCTAACCCAAGCCCTAACCCTAATTCTCATGCCGCATTGCTGGAAAGTGAGAGCCTGAACTCATGTAACCTCAGTGATGCACTGCAGGAGCCATTGTCTCCTGTCAGTTCACCACTGGGAGGCACTATAGAGCGGCCACATCACCTGATGTCACTGTTCTATAGGGGAGATCGTCGTGAGACACTCGTTATTAATTGGACTGTGCCGGACAGGGAGTATACGGTTTGTTTATTTTTTTACTTTTTATTAGAGGAGACCGAGGGTGTCGCTTGGATCTGGGCGTGCAATAAAAATATGATATCCATGTTGTGTTTTATTTCATTAAAATACTTTATTCTTATGTGTGTGGTTTTTTTTAACCCTTTATTACTATAAGATTAATAATGGATAGGCTGACGCCACTCCATTATTAACCGGGCTTAATGTCATTTTCCAATAGCAAGGTGACATTAACCCCTTATATACCCCTTATTACCCCATATCCCACCGCTACACGGGAGTGGGAAGAGGGGCTAAGTGCCAGAATTGGCGCATCTTATATATGCGCCATTTCTGGGGCGGCTGCAGGCTGGTATTTGTAGCTGGGGGGGTCCAATATCCATGGCCCCTTCCTAGGCTATGAATATCAGCCCGCAGTATAAAATTTAGGGGGACCCCCACGTCATTTTCTTGGGGGGTCCCCTATTTTAATAGCCAGTAAAGGCTATGAAGACAGCTGCGGGCTGATATTCATAGCCTGGGAAAAGGCCATGGGTATTGTCCCATTCCCAGGCAAAAAATATTGGCCCCCGGCAGTCGGCTTTCCTCCTCTGGTGCAGAAAATTGCGCTGGAGCCCACGCCATTTTTTTTTTTACTTTCTAAAATGAAACATAGTTCATTAATAAACATGGATATGGAAATATCTATGGATATCTATGGAAAAATCTATGGAAATATCTATGGAAATAAAGTATCTATGGAAAAATCTATATATAAATCCATATATCTATCCCATATCTATCTTTCTATCTAGCTATCTATCCATCTATCCCATATCTATCTTTCTATCTATCTATGTGTGTAATGAAGTGTGGGTTGGACAAGTGTAAATGAGGAGGTTGGACAGAAATGACAACACAAATCTTTCTTTTTTTGTTAAATGACATCTTTATTTAGGTTACAAAAACACATACAATCCACATGTAAAAAAGCACATGAAAAACCGCATGACAAACGCATCAATAACGCACCTGCATTTTCTGCCAAGAGCTGCGGTTACTGAGTAGAATAATCCGCCCTGGAATCCGCCCGGTGTGCACACAGCCTTATAGCTCTCAGCACTATAACGGTGTGTACATGGGGACTTATTATTAAGAACGCCTGTGTCTGTGCGCGCTCCTGTGTGTGCGCTCATGATGCTTGCAATGTGTTTTATGTGAACACGTGGCGGATTGTGCTGTGGATTTTTCTGTGTGGATTTTGCTATATCTGCAGGTACAATGACCGGCGTTTTATCTGCAGATTTATAGCGGATTTTGTGCGGCTTCCACCTGCGTTTTGACACCTGCGGATTCTTATAATGGAACAGGTGAAAAACGCTGCGGAATCCGACATTCTACAGAAATGAACCCTCAGCGTTTATGCTGCTGATTTTCTGCACCATGGGCACAGAGGTTTTTGTTTTACATTGACTATAATGGTACTGTACAACGCAGGAGAATCTGCTGCGGATCCGCAGGGCCAAATCCGCTGCAGATCCACAGTAGAATCCACAACGTGTGCACAGACCCTTACAATAAGATGCTTCAGATTGAAGAGAGAGGAGGGAGAGGTTTGGGTGTGTTTTGGAGTGGGTGTGCAAGGTGCTGGCTTAGGCCTCTCTCACACTACAGTTTTTTGTGTCAGTTAAAATCCGCCAAAAAGGCGGACAAGCGGATCCGTTCTTAACTGATGTGAACGGATGCCACAGGATCCGTTTTTTGACAGATCCGCAAAATGAGGAAATTTAAAGGAACCGCTGGTCAGAGAGAGAGAGAATTTTTTTTTTTGTCCGGCACCCAGACAGAATTTTGGGTTAAATCAGTGTCTGGAGGATCCGCCGCCCAAAAAAACGTTGCAAGCTCCGTTTGGAAATCTTTGAGGATGTTGACGGACACCAACATTGTGGCGGATCCTCATAAAAACAGATGCAACGGACGGCAATCTGTCAAGATCCGCCAATAATGAAAGTCAATGGGGAAAAAAACGGATCCGCAAAGAAAAATGGCGAATCCGTTTTTTTTCCAAATCGGCGGATCTTGACTGATTGTCAAAAATGGAAGTGTGAAAGAGGCCTTACAGGCCAGTGCAATGCATCATGGAACTTGTAGTATTAGAGCACAGTAAGTCGGGAGAAAGAAAGTTGTCAATTAACCCCATGAGAGCTGGAGCCAGCACTGAAAATGTGCTGCGAGAGGATGATAAAAGGTAATATTGCTAAAATAAACACAGTGGATGTTTTTAGTGGCACATAATAGCAAGATTTATGAAAAAAAAGTTAAAGTAGTGGACAACTTCTTTAAGTAGAAATGTTCAAAAATATAAAACTCAATGATATTTTATGAAAGAAAATTGTTTTTTGTCTTGGTAGATGACTGTACCAGGATATCAGAGGGACAGCTGACAGCTTCAATTTTTAAATCTGATGATCTTGAGATCCTACAAAATACGACTGAAGTGATTGCTGTTACTCCAGATATACCATCATCCATTCACAGCAAAGATCGGTCATCTGATCCTATGAAACAGGTCCCATCTTCTGATTCATTACCGACTACTAAGGAAAATCAAAGTCACAAAAAAGGCATTAAAAAACAAACTGCACCTAAAGCAAAAAATTCATTTTCATGTTCAGAATGTGGGAAATGTTTTCACAAGAAATCTCATTTTGTTACACACCAGAGAACTCACACAGGAGAGAAGCCTTTTTCATGTTCAGAATGTGGGAAATGTTTTAACCGGAAATCAAGTTTGGTTGATCACCATAGAACTCACACTGGGGAGAATCCTTTTTCCTGTTCAGATTGTAGGAAATGTTTTAACCAGAAATCACATTTTGTTAACCACCAGAGAATTCACACAGGGGAGAAGCCTTTTTCCTGTTCAGAATGTGGGAAATGTTTTAACCAGAAAGGGGATCTTGTTAAGCACCAAAGAACTCACACAGGGGAGAAGCCTTTTTCCTGTTCAGAATGTGGGAAATGTTTTAACCAGAAAGGGGATCTTGTTAAGCACCAAAGAACTCACACAGGGGAGAAGCCTTTTTCCTGTTCAGAATGTGGGAAATGTTTTAACCAGAAAGGGGATCTTGTTAAGCACCAAAGAACTCACACAGGAGAAAAGCCTTTTTGATGTTCAGAATGTGGGAAATGTTTTACTCAGATTTTAAGTCTTGTTGCACATGAGAGAATTCACACAGCAGAGAAGCCATATTCATGTTCAGAATGTGGGAAATGTTTTAAATGGAAAATACAGTTGTGGCCAAAAGTATTGACCCCCCCTGCAATTCTGTCAGATAACACTCAGTTTCTTCCTGAAAATGATTGCAAACACAAATTCTTTGGTATTATCTTCATTTAATTTGTCTTAAATGAAAAAACACAAAAGAGAATGAAGCAAAAAGCGAAACATTCATCATTTCACACAAAACTCCAAAAATGGGCCAGACAAAAGTATTGGCACCCTCAGCCTAATACTTGGTTGCACAACCTTTAGCCAAAATAACTGCGACCAACCGCTTCCGGTAACCATCAATGAGTTTCTTACAATGCTCTGCTGGAATTTTAGACCATTCTTCTTTGGCAAACTGCTCCAGGTCCCTGATATTTGAAGGGTGCCTTCTCCAAACTGCCATTTTTAGATCTCTCCACAGGTGTTCTATGGGATTCAGGTCTGGACTCATTGCTGGCCACCTTAGAAGTCTCCAGTGCTTTCTCTCAAACCATTTTCTAGTGCTTTTTGAAGTGTGTTTTGGGTCATTGTCCTGCTGGAAGACCCATGACCTCTGAGGGAGACCCAGCTTTCTCACACTGGACCCTACATTATGCTGCAAAATTTGTTGGTAGTCTTCTGACTTCATAATGCCATGCACACTGTCAAGCAGTCCAGTGCCAGAGGCAGCAAAGCAACCCCAAAACATCAGGGAACCTCCGCCATGTTTGACTGTAGGGACCGTGTTCTTTTCTTTGAATGCCTCTTTTTTTCTCCTGTAAACTCTATGTTGATGCCTTTGCCCAAAAAGCTCTACTTTTGTCTCATCTGACCAGAGAACATTCTTCTAAATCGTTTTAGGCTTTTTCAGGTAAGTTTTGGCAAACTCCAGCCTGGCTTTTTTATGTCTCGGGGTAAGAAGTGGGGTCTTCCTGGGTCTCCTACCATACAGTCCCTTTTCATTCAGATGCCGACGGATAGTACGGGTTGACACTGTTGTACCCTCAGACTCCAGGGCAGCTTGAACTTGTTTGGATGTTAGTCAAGGTTCTTTAACATCCGCACAATCTTGCGTTGAAATCTCTTGTCAATTTTTCTTTTCCGTCCACATCTAGGGAGGTTAGCCACAGTGCCATGGGCTTTACACTTCTTGATGACACTGCGCACGGTAGACACAGGAACATTCAGGTCTTTGGAGATGGACTTGTAGCCTAGAGATTGCTCATGCTTCCTCTTTGGTCATCTTTCTTTTCTCCATGCTCAATGTGGTACACACAAGGACACAGGAGAGAGGTTGAGTCAACTTTAATCCATGTCAACTGGCTGTGAGTGTGATTTAGTTATTGCCAAAACCTGTTAGGTGCCACAGGTAAGTTACAGGTGCTGTTAATTACACAAATTAGAGAAGCATCACATGATTTTTCGAACAGTGTCAATACTTTTGTCCACCCTCTTTTATGTATGGTGTGGAATTATATCCAATTTGGCTTTAGGACAATTCTTTTTGTGTTTTTTCATTTAAGACAAATTAAATGAAGATAATAATACCAAAGAATTTGTGTTTGCAATCATTTTCAGGAAGAAACTGAGTATTATCTGACAGAATTGCAGGGGTGTCAATACTTTTGGCCACAACTGTAGATCTTGAACGCCATCAAAGAGCACACACAGGGGAGAAGCCTTTTTTGCTGTTCAGAATGTGGGAAATGTTTTAACCGGAAAGCTATTCTTGTTAGACATCAGAGCAGTCACACAGAGGAGAAGCAATTTTCATTTTCTTAATGTGGGAAATATTTTACTTGGAAATCAACTGTTAATAAACATCAGAGACGTCACATAGGGGAGAAGCCTTTTTTATGTTCATAATGTTGGAATAGTTTTAACCAAAATAGAATTTTCTTAAATGGGTTGTCTCTTGTCATTCCTCATGTTTGCTGATAAAAGGATAAAACTAAACTTTATTAATTCAAAATGTAAAACTATACCCATAATTCACCCCCTTAAGGTTAGTCAGTAGGTGACTAATAGAAAAAACATGTACCCCAAAGTTCAGTATATAAGGTGAGGTGACGTATACTGTGACGGAGTCAGCTTCAGCTGAACTGATTTCTAGAGTGGACCCTCTGGGTCGTGGCACCCACCCACCTAGGGCGAGCTGACCTTGTGAGGGACCACCACCTATACAGGGAGTGTCAGGGCAAGACCAAGGGGGTGAGCCACCGCGACTGCTGGAACCAGACGGCCGGCTCAAGAAAGATACGTGTTAGTGTCTGGCAACAGGGAACGTGCAGGGTACAAGACATATCAAAGCGTGGTCACAGGGTTTCTTCAATAAAGCATGGTCTCAGGGTTTAATCAGGAACAAGACATACTTACAAGGACAAAGTGAAACATAGCAAGGTGCGTGCATTGGCACGACAAGGTCCAAGGCATGATACGTGCTAGGTGGCACGCCAGGGTTCCCGCAAGGGCTAGATGGCATTGGACTCCGGACATCTGGCAACGATCGACAGGCTCCGGACATTAGTCTGCAGTCATCAGGTTCCGGACCTCTGGCAGCGATCGGCAGGCTCCGGACATCCGCCAGGCAAGCCAGGGTTCAGGCAAGGAGGGACGCCAGAGTTCAAGACATGGTGCATGTTAGGAGACACGCCAAGGTCCAAGGCAGGGGTCCAGACAGCATGAGTGCTGGGAGAAACCAGGGTCCAAGGCAAAGTTCAAGGCAGGGTGCGTGCTAGGGGGCACACCAGGGTCCAAGGCAGGGTGCAAGGCAAGGTGCGTGTTAGGGGCTATGCCAGGTTCAGACTAGGGCAAGGGCCTGCATGTGCTAGGAGGCATGCCAGGGTTCAGGCTAGGGCCTGTGCATGCTAGGAGGCACGCCAGGTTTCATGGCAGGACCTGCGGGTGCTTTAGAGATGCACGGGGAGGTATGTCAAGGAGCAACCTAGGGCCTGCGCGTGCCAAGATGGCACACAGTGCAGCGACAGCGTGAGTGCAAGGAAGCACAGAGCACGGCTGGGGCACTGGCTAGCTGGTCAGGCTGAGGCTCAGACTGGCGAGCACGGCTGAGGCACAACAGTGGACACAGCTAAGTCACTAACCGACATGCACGACAGGCACAAGCAGGCGGGCACAGCTAAGGCAGGCATGGCTGAGGCACAAACAGGAGGGAGAGGGAAGGCCAGGTGCGTGCAGAGGGCTCACGAAGAAGCAAGGCAAGGCAAAGTACAAATCAAGGAGCGGAACGTAGGCTGAAGCACAGAGCCGGGTACAAGAAAGGGAAGCAGAGCGTATGCTAGAGCCCAGAGCCAAGTCAGAGACATAGAGCAGAGTACAGATAGGTAGTGGAATGTATGCTGAGGCACAGAGCCAGGTACAAGGGAAAAGCGGAGCATATGCCAAAGCACAGAGCCGGGTATATGGCAAAGCACAGAGTACAAGATAAGACTTGTGCTAAAGGAGTACAGAAGGTCAGAATGAAAAGATAGAGCTCAAGACAGATTGGATTGGAGAAGCAGGAAGCTCATCTGCATATTTCCGGTGTATTCTGGGAAGAGGAGAAGAGTCGCCTTAAGCTGATCGATCGCTGGGACTTGCCGCGTCTCGCTATTTGAGGACATCGCAAAACCGGGGATTGGAGAAGCAGGAAGCTCATCTGCATATTTCCGGTGCATTCTGGGAAGAGAAGAAGAGTCGCCTTAAGCTGATCGATCGCTGGGACTTGCCGGGTCTCGCTGTTTGAGGACATCGCAAAAGCAGGGATTGGAGAAGCAGGAAGCTCATCTGCATATTTCCGGTGTATTCTGGGAAGAGGAGAAGAGTCGCCTTAAGCTGATCGATCGTTGGGACTTGCCGCGTCTCGCTGTTTGAGGACATCGCAAAACCAGGGATTGGAGAAGCAGGAAGCTCATCTACATATTTCCGGTGCATTTTGGGAAGAGGAAAAGAGTCGCCTTAAGCTGATCGATCGCTGGGACTTGCCGGGTCTCGCTGTTTGAGGACATCGCAAAACCATGGATTGGAGAAGCAGGAAGCTCATCTGCATATTTACGGTGCATTCTGGGAAGAGGAGAAGAGTCGCCTTAAGCTGATCGATCGCTGGGACTTGCCGAGTCTCGCTGTTTGAGGACATCGCAAAACCACCCATCATAGACTGCATCGGCAATAGCAATATGGAAGAGAAGAAAATCCACATGGTCACCTGCAACACATGCTACATGTTTATGGATCTGCCGGCCCAAAAACTCAACTTTACCTGTCAGAAGTGCAAACTTGTTGCCCTCTTAGAGGAAAAGGTGCAGGGACTGGAAGAAAGAATAGCAACATTGAAGGTAATTTAAGAACATGAGGACTTCTTGGATGAAGCAGAAGCAATCATTCAGGATGCGGAAAGTGAGAAAAGCTTCAGAGCACATACAGAGGCTGAAAAGTGGAGCCATGTGACGAAAAGACGCAAACGGATCAAGTGGTCACCCACACAGCTTAGCAACCAATATGAAGCCCTCATGCTGGAGAACAAAAATAGCACAGCTCAGGATGATACCGTATCTACAAGAGAAGACACACTATCAACAAAAGAAGTTACTCTGTCAACAAAAGCGGAAACAAAAGACACTCAAAAACACTCACGAGCAACAAGCAGTGCGTCCGGAAAGAAAAGAAGAGTGGTAGTTATGGGCGACTCACTACTAAGAGGCACGGGGGCAACTATCTGCAGGCCGGACATAACCGCAAGAGAAGTATGCTGCCTCCCAGGAGCAAAAATCAAGGATGTGGCCAACAGGATACCAACTATCCTCAAATCCAAGGATGACGACCCTTTCCTACTGATACATGTAGGCACAAATGACACAGCAATAAATGACCTACCAACTATCTGCGTGAATTACCTCTACGATGGACTTCTCGCAAAACCTGGGAATCACACATTCGCGAGAAAACTTGCAACACTCATCAGGAGGGCTTTAAACTAGAAGAAGAGGGGATGGGAGGAAAAACAGCAGACAAGAACATGCAGAAGGACAAACTAATCAAGGATACTAGATGTGGTAAAGAGGACCCAAGACAGGGTACTCAGAAGGAAGCTAAGAAAAAGGAAGCAAAACTTCTTTCCTGCATGCTGACCAATGCACAGAGCCTGACCAATGAGATTGAAGATCTGGAGTTGGTAATGTATGAGGAAAAATACGACATAGTAGGAATAACTGAGACATGGTTAGACGACAGCTATGACTGGGCGGCTAACTTGCAAGGATATGATTTGTTTAGGAGGGATCATAAAAAAAGGAAAGGGGGTGGAGTCTGTCCATATATAAAGTCCACTTTAAAGCCCACACTAAGAAGATATACAAGAGGGAAATGAAGAGGTGAAGTCTCTATGGGTGGAGATACAAGGAGGGAAAAGTAATAAAATCCTCATAGGGGTTTGTTATAAGCCACCAAATATAACAGAAACCACTGAAAATGTATTATTGAAACAAATAGACAAAGCAGCAAATCCCAATGAGGTGATTATTATGGGGGACTTCAACTACCCCGACATAGACTGGGAAACTGAGACCTGGGTATCTCAGAAAGGAAACCAATTTCTGTCAGTGACCAAGGATAATTCTCTGTCACCACTTGTGCAGGGCCCAACTAGAGGGACAGCCCTTCTGGACTTAATGTTAAGCCACAGGCCAGATAGAATAACAGAAGTCCGAGTCGATGGCACCGAGGGAACAGTGACCACAATATAACACAATTCCACTTGTCCTTCAGTAAGGTGCCCTGGAAGGGGGTTACGAAAACGCTGAATTTTAGGAAAGCAAAGTTTGATCAGCTTAGAGAGGAGCTTCGCCGAATTGATTGGGGCAATGTCCTCAAAAATAGGAGCACAGAAAATAAATGGGAAATATTTAAATCAGTTTTACACCCCCACTGCGAGCTAGCCATACTGTACAGAAATAAAAGGGCTAGGAACAGGAGAACACCAATGTGGCTAAATAAGGATGTAAAAAGAGCAATAAATAACAAGAACAAGACATTTAGGAAGCTAAAACAAGAAGGCAATGAAGAAGCATTAAAAAGTTATAGAGAAAAAAATAAAATGTGTAAAAAACAAATACATTTAGCAAAAGTGGAAACTGAGAGACTCATTGCTAATGAAAGTAAAACAAACCCCAAACTATTCTTTAATTATATAAACAGTAAAAAGATTCAAATTGATGGTGTTGGCCCTTTAAAGAATAATGAGGGTGAAATCATAGAGCGCGATGTGGGAAAAGCAAATGTTTTAAATACATTTTTCTCAACAGTGTTCACACAGGAAAAGGATTTGCCAGGGGAAATGCAGAGTGATAATGTAAACTCCCCATTAAGTATTACCTGCCTAACCCAGGAAGAAGTGCAGAACCGCCTTAGTAAGATTAAAATTGACAAATCACCAGGCCCTGATGGCATTCACCCTCGGGGATTAAGGGAGTTAAGTAATGTGATAGACAGGCCTCTATTCCTTATATTTAAAGGCTCTATAGAAGCAGGGTCTGTTCCTTTTTATTGGCGGCAAGCGAATGTGGTACCAATATTAAAAAAGGGGTGTAAAAGGGAACCTGGAAACTATAGGCCGGTAAGCTTAACATCTGTTGTGGGTAAAATTTTTGAAGGGTTTCTAAGGGATACCATTATGGAATATCTCAATGTTAATAAATGTTTAACTCCATATCAACATGGATTTATGAAGGATCGCTCCTGTCAAACTAACCTGATCAGCTTCTATGAGGATGTAAGCTCTCAAATGGACCAAGGAGAATCATTGGATGTCATTTATCTCGACTTCTCTAAAGCATGTGACACTGTCCCACATAAAAGATTGGTAAGTAAGATGAGAAAGCTTGGGCTAGGGGAAAATGTGTGTAGATGGGTAGGTAGCTGGCTTAGTGATAGAAAACAAAGAGTGGTTATTAATGGTGCATCCTCAGATTGGGCCAGGGTTACTAGTGGGGTACCACAGGGGTCTGTATTGGGCCCCCTACTATGTAATATATTTATTAATGATCTAGTGGATGGCTTACACAGTAACATATCAGTATTTGCAGATGATACAAAACTATGTAAGGTAGATAACACAAAGGAGGACAGTTTGCAACTACAGACAGATTTGAGTAAATTGGAGAATTGGGCTGAAAAATGGCAAATGAGGTTTAACACAGATAAGTGTAAGGTTATGCACATGGGAAGGAGAAAAAGATGCTACAATTACTTACTAAATGGGAAACTGCTGGGGAAATCAGACATGGAAAAAGACTTAGGCATCTTAGTCAATAAGAAGCTAAATTGGAGTGCCCAGTGTCAGGCAGCTGCCACCAAAGCAAATAGGGTCATGGGATGCATCAGAAGAGGTCTGGGGACACGAGATGAAAACATAATTCTCCCTCTGTACAAATCACTCGTCAGACCACACTTGGAGTATTGTGTGCAATTTTGGACGCCGGTGCTCAAGAAAGACATTACTGAACTTGAAAGGGTTCAAAGGCGGGCTACTAGAATGATAAATGGAGTTGGTTCACTACAATACCTAGAAAGGTTATCAAAATTAGGTCTATTTACTCTAGAAAAGAGAAGACTTAGGGGAGACCTAATATATATGTACAAGTATATCAGATGGCAATGCAGAGATCTCTCCAATGAACTGTTTGTACCAAGGACTGTGACAAGAACAAGGGGGCATTCTCTTCGTTTGGAGGAAAGACAATTTCTGCACCAGCATAGAAGAGGGTTCTTCACGGTAAGAGCAGTGAGGCTCTGGAATTCTCTTCCTGAGGAAGTGGTGATGGCCAACTCACTGAATGAATTTAAGAAAGGAATGGATGCTTTTCTTGTGAGTAACAGTATAGAAGGTTATGAATAACAGAATATTATAGGTAGATGGTTGACCCAGCTTAGGAGTCGGGAAGGAATTTTTTTCCCTACTAAGAAAATTGGCTTCTACTCTGTGGGTTATTTGCCTTCCCCAGGATCAACAATGCAGAACAGCTGCACTAAAAATAGGCTGAACTAGATGGACATAAGGTATTCCTTCAGCCTTCAAAACTATGTTACTATGTAACTATATGCCAGCTCACCCCTGTATATGCCATGCACAACCTTCATATGCCAGCTCTCCCCTGTATGTGTCACACACATCCATATGCCAGCTCACCCCTGTATGTGTCACACACATCCATATGCCAGCTCACCCCTGTATATGCAACGCGCAACCTCCATATGCTACTTCCGCCTGACACATACCATCAACAACCTCTCATATTTTTGCCTCTGTGCAAAAAGCAGTATTCCTGGCCCTTCACCTCTGCAGATCTGATAGTTACCAATGAATGATGTCGCCACCCCACTCCTGTCATCGCTGCAGCACCCCTGGTATACAGCAGGTCTTCATCTTCAGCAGCTCATCGGGTCTACAGCAGACAGCAATTCGTCAGGTCTACAGCAGGCAGCAGCTCATCGGGTCTACAGCAGGCAGCAGCTCATCGGGTCTACAGCAGGCAGCAGCTCATTGGGTCTACAGCAGGCAGCAGCTCATCGGGTCTACAGCAGGCAGCAGCTCATCGGGTCTACAGCAGGCAGCAGCTCATTGGGTCTACAGTAGGCAGCAGCTCATCGGGTCTCCAGCAGGCAGCAGCTCATCGGGTCTACAGCAGGCAGCAGCTCATCGGGTCTACAGCAGGCAGCAGCTCGTCGGGTCTCCAGGAGCATGTCCGGTATCCTGTCCTGATCTCCTGCAGCTCCTCTTGTATGCACAGTGTAACCATCCGAGACCTGTTATGCCGGAAGTGAACAGTACAGCATCCGACATAATAGGGCTAGCGATAGTGTAAATGGAGCTCAGCGGATAGCGCTGGTCTCTAATAAAATGGCGCCTGGCCACAACTACAGCTGTAAATTGAGCAGCCCACAGAGGCGTACCTGGTTCACAGCTCATGTGGCTGCAATGTTAGAGATATGGTCGGCGTCCGATCGCTGTCTCCTATGCCCATGGACTTCCGTATCTGAGGACCGAAAGTGACGTCCAGCAGCCATTACAGACCTGCATGGTAAACTGGCAGCGCCCAGTGGCTGCACTAAAACAGTAAAAAAAAATAAACGTAACAGTCAAGCTTAGGTGAAAACATCTTTTCACATAATTTTCATTTTTATAATAAATTATCAAAAATCACGGCACCTTCCCATTAATCTCATTTCAACCTTGATAGTGACACTCTCTTAGGATACATTTTACTCTATGATGGCACTTTTGCACATAGCCACTAGATGGAGCTACATTTGACTGCATTTTTATATCTACACATGATTTACAAAAATTATATTTTCTTGTATTAACTCTATACTATTTAACATTAGAAGCTGTGTATTTCTGTAATCATTTGTACGTATACATGATTGATTACCACTTCTGTCTCTGTAAAAACAAACCCCTTTAACCCCTTTCTGACATCAGACGTAAATGTATGTGGATGTTGAACTCCCTCCCTTTGATAAGGGCTCCAGCACTGATCCCACATCTTTTCTGGCACATGTCAGCAAGCGCATCGGAAATCCCGCCCATCAGTGACCCCGTCACGATTGTGGGTCACCGATGCGTTGGCCTCCAGCAGAAGTCTATGGTTGTCACTGCCGGATTGCTATGAGCGCCACCGACTAGCCAAAAATGCATGGACCAGGGATCGTCCTGCCAAACTCCCGCTCTCCTTATAACATGGGCAAAACGCTATTCAGGCAACATAGGGTGAGGGTAAAACAGTGTGGCAATGTTTTACTGAGCCACAAAACAGGCAGATAACACATAGAACAGTCCCAGGAAAATACCCAAGATGGGGCACATTGCAGAGTGTCACCCTTATACTGACCCGCCAGGGTGATATCAGCTGTGACTCTAGATCTTCCAAGGTCACTACCGCACCTGTGGCACGCACACAAAGAGTAGGTAATGACAAGCGTAGGAAGATGACAGTCCATACAAGGCCAGTTGATTTGAGGATCACAATCTGGCTTCTCCAAATGTATCCAAGGTTCAATGGAGCAGATCTGTATTCTTCCAACCGAGGCTGAAAACCCCTAGGTTGTTTCCTATAGAATGATAGATCCGTGTCCCTCGTAATGGAGTCATGATGTAAAATGGCTGCTGTCCTGTCTCTGGTCCTTTTAAGATGTATGGATGTCTTGGCAGAATCTCTGCCTGTTTCTCTCTCTCTCAGTCTCTTTATACAGAGGCAAGTAACCTATTTTTAGACTTAACAAGTGTCCCTCATTCATTATTTACATGAAGGGTAAGAATGGAGATGAGATCAAGTAGCATTACTTGATTATTTAAACTATTTGCATAGTTTTTCCCTCTCTGCTTTAGAAGTCAACAAACTGGCTCCATAATACAATGTATAATTAGCATATCAGCAAACATCACTAGTGATCAAGTATAAGCACACAATAAAAGTCAATATTACCAGCTTACACAAACAAAAGTCTGTTTTCTTGACTAACTAGAAAATAACACTTAAATTTGAAAGCCAACATACAGATAACATTCTATTATTCTTCTTTTGCTAAAAAATAGTCATCTGGTTAATTAAGATACAATGCTGTATGTCTTCACAATGCCAAAAGTAGAAAAAAGTTTAAAAAATATAGAAAAAATATATAAAAGTTCAAATCACCCCTCTTTCACCCATTCAAAATAAAACAATACAAAGAAAATAAAACATATTTGGTATCGCCGCTTTCAGAATTGGCCGATCTATCAATATAAAAAAAGAATTAAATGATCGCTAAATGGTATAATGAGAAAAAGCCAAAACGCCAGAATTACGTTTTTTTGCTCGCCTCAACATTACATTAAAATACAATTACAGCCGATCAAAAGATCATATCTGCACCAAAATGGTATTCATTAAAAGCGTCAGCTCGGCACACAAAAAATAAGCCCAAACCCAGCCGAAAATCATGAAAAATGGAGATGCAACAAGTATCGGAAAATGGCGCAATTGTTTTATACTTTACCTAATAAAGATGAGATATTTTTACTGATAAATGTTTATTTTCTGTTGGTAATTGGTTTATCCTATAAAACTCCCATATAATATTCTCACCTTGAATTTATCCTATAAAACTCCCATATAATATTCTCACCTTGAATTTATCCTATAAAACTCCCATATAATATCCTCACCTTGAATTTATCCTATAAAACTCCCATATAATATTCTCACCTTGAATTTATCCTATAAAACTCCCATATAATATTCTCACCTTGAATTTATCCTATAAAACTCCCATATAATATCCTCACCTTGAATTTATTCTATAAAACTCCCATATAATATTCTCACCTTGAATTTATCCTATAAAACTCCCATATAATATTCTCACCTTGAATTTATCCTATAAAACTCCCATATAATATTCTCACCTTGAATTTATTCTATAAAACTCCCATATATTATTCTCACCTTGAATTTATTCTATAAAACTCCCATATAATATTCTCACCTTGAATTTATTCTATAAAACTCCCATATAATATTCTCACCTTGAATTTATTCTATAAAACTCCCATATAATATTCTCACCTTGAATTTATTCTATAAAACTCCCATATAATATTCCATCCTTGAACGCACGCCGCGTGCATAATGTTTTTGTACAATTTGTGAATAATATATACAGGTTCTCCTCGTCTGAGTTATTTTTGAAGGTCAACAAAATACGATTTTCCTGTAATTCATTTCTCGCACTCTCTGTATAATAATGACTTTTCCCTGTGTGGGATTTTTGATAAAAAGGTTGACAACTAGTTGGACAACCCCGTCTCATTCCTCATGTTTGGTCCTGTTAAAATAAAAACACTTATACAAACCTCCCATGCTGGCACCGTTTCAGTGGTGTCGGTACTTGCGTTCTTCGGTCTCTTTTGAGGTTTTTACGTCATGTGAGCCCTGTGCCCAATCAGCGCTGACGTCACTGTCCCCACCTTCGGACAAATCAAGCATCATGAGGCCATCAGAGAGTAGCCGCAGCCCTGGCTTCCTGTTGATGTTCAGTCCAAAGGAAGGAACAGTGAAGCTGCCGCTGATTGGGTGCAGGGCTCGTGTGATATGACAACCTCACATAAGCCCCGGGACAGTGAGTCTCGACACCGCTGAAGTGGAGCCGGCACGCCAGCAGAGTATGAGTGGTTTTATTTTAATGAGGCCAAACATGAGGAATGAGTTCACTGAGAAAAAATCCCCATCCCTATTGCCCCCATCTCATCCTGGTATGCAGGGCCCCATCCCTATTCTGGTATGCATGGCCCCATCAAATAGCATAAAAAAAAATTACAGTTACCTACCCGGTGCTCCTTCACAGCATCCTGCTCCGGTGCCAGCAACTGCTTTATGTTTGTAAGCAGCACATGGCAGGGACGTCATGCGTTGCTCACAAGCAGAGCACAGCTGCCAGAGTACTCACCGAGACTGTGCGCACAGAGAGCAGTGAGTATTCATTCCTCTTCAGTAGCGCGCAGTGTCAGCCACCGACTTCCTGCTGCTGCCGGCAGTCACATGTGCCACTAGTCAAGAGAAATGAATATTCATTGGATTCATCAATTATTCATCAGGAGACTATTTAATATTGAACTATATTCAAGCGGAACTAGACGAAGAAAAACCTAAAATCATGTATCATGTTAACCAAAACAGTCAGAAAACTAGCGAGATATTGGCAGATCCCAGACCTCAAACTATATACTTTGTAAGATTATAAGCCCCTCCAGTGTCAGGAATAGATAGTATGTGAAAATACCGTATATACCGCTCAGGGAACACTTACCTGTCAGAGATAATTTCCATATTCATACTAAATAATGGCACAGATCTCCCAGAAATTATGATTGCACATATCCCTAGTCTTTATAACGATATTGCACTCATTCCCTGACAGACCGCAGCATGGTCATTAGTTAGAAGCTGCTAATGATCCTTGGAGCAGGTAAGTTTTCCCTGAGTGGTACATATTGGGCCGACTGAAAACTGAGTTTAGTCTAGGACAATTTGTCTGCAATACTAATTACAATTTATACTCGTGTATAAGCCGACCTGAGTATAAGCTGACCCGCCTAATTTTGACACAAAAACCTCGGAAAACTTATTGACTCGAGTATAAGCCTAGGGTGGAAAATGTAGTTGCTACTGGTAAATTTCAAAAATAAAAATAGATACCAATTAAAGTAAAATTAATTGAGACATCAGTAGGTTAAATGTTTTTGAATATCCATATTGAATCAGGAGCCCCATATAATGCTCCATACAGTTCATGATGGCCCCATAAGATGTTCCATACAAAATACGCCCCATATAATGCTGCACAAAGGTTAATAAAGGCTCCATAAGATGCTCTATAGAATAATATGCCCCATATGCTGCTCCATAAAAGTTATGGCCCCATAAGATGCTCCATTGATTATGCCCCATATGCTGCTCCATAAAGGTTATGGCCCTATAAGATGCTCCATAAAGGTTATGGCCCCATAAGACGTTCCATAGATTATGCCCCATATGCTGCTCCATAGATTATGCCCCATATGCTGCCCCTGTCACGGTCCAATTCTTGGATCCGTGTCAGATTATGCATTCCTTCCCGTAAACCTTTTTTTTCCTTTTCAGGCTTCTGGGGCTTAATATGGGTTTCTGCCCCCGGTGGCCACAAGTGTCACTACAGCCTGATAGGTTCTATTGGTTGCCTTTTGCTCCCGGTGGTCACTGGGGTTATTGCATGTTTTTGGTCCCTGCTCATGTGACCGCTCCTCCTTTGCTATATGAGGTCAGCTGGTCTATCAGCAGGTGTTGGTGATAGCAGCTTTTCCTTAGTTGGATTCCAACCACGGTGAAGGGAGCAGCTGGCTGAGGTGTTAAGCCACTGCTGAAACCTGGTGAAGTGGGCAGCTGGCTCTGAGGTGTAGAGCCACTGCTGAAACTGGTGTTGAACTCTGTCTGCCCGGTGTCTGCAGAAGAGTGAGATGGTGAAGGTGGCAGCTGGCTGAGGTGTCGAGCCACTGCGAAAAGTTAATCCGGTGATGCACTCTGCTGCCCGGTGCTGCAGCAGAGCAAGATAAGTGTTTTTGGTGTTTTCCCATTTGTATATTTTCCTTGGTGTGTATTAGTACAGCGGTGGGGACCAGTGTCCGCATCACCCAGTTCCCTAGAAAGGGATAGGTGCAGGGTGAGTTAGGGACACAGGTATCCTGCTCGGCGACAGGTGAAGAGCCTATATAGGGAACGCTAGGAGTGTTCAGGGACACTGCCTCAGGGGAGTGAGGGAGGTCTCCACGTCCCCGTTTCCTATTGCAGGGCCCACCATTGTAACTGTTTTCCCTTCCCCTTTGTCTTGTTGTTTGTTACCGGCCTGCGGGTCGTGTCACACAGGACAGTTACACGTGTTGGTCTTGTTGTTTTAGTTACCGACCTGCGGGTCGTGTCACACAGGACAGGTACATGTGACAGCCCCATAAGTCGCTCCATAGAATAGGCCTCACATGCTGCCCCATAAGATGCTCCATAGATTATGCCCCAATATGCTGCCCCATAAGATGCTGCATAGATTATGCCCCCATATGCTGCCCCATAAGATGCTCCATAGATTATGCCCCCATATGCTGCCCCATAAGATGCTCCATAGAATAAGCCCCATATGCTGGTGCAAATAAAAAAAATGACATACTCACCTCTCGTCGCTGGGGGCCAGGTGCCGGTGTCCTGAGCAGGTGGGGACACCGGCGATCTATGTGGGACGGATGCTGGTGTCAACGCTGGGTCAGGACCCGGCACCTGAGATATTCATCTGTCCCCATTCCAATGCTGCTCGCCGCTATCTGCCGGGTCCTCTGTCAGTGACCTTCAGGCAGCAGAGGGCGCACACTAACTACATCATCGCACCCTCTGCTGCCTGAATGTCACTGACAGAGGACCCAGCAAACAGCGGCAAGCAGCGTTGGAACGGGGACAGGTGAATATCGCATATAGTTACGCCCTCCTGGCGCGGTCTCTGCAGCCCTGTTCTCACGCCTGCCTTCAGCGGTCACGTGGTATTGCTCATTAAAGTCATGAATATGCACATATTCATGACTTTAATGAGCGGTACCACGTGACCAATGAAGGAAGGTGCCTGAGAGCATGGGACAAGCAGGGGGGCTGCAGAGACACGCCAGGGGTGGGTCAGTATGATCTGACACCCCCCCCGCTCCCTCTCCTCCGCCAACCTTCTGGCATTTATGACTCATGTATAAGCAGAGAGGGGGACTTTTAGCCCAAAAAAATGGGATGAAAATCTCGGCTTATACGCGAGTATATACAGTAACAGCAGTTACAATACCAAACTAGGGCAGTCCCTATAGGAGAAAAAACACAAGCATCTGTACTATATTTTCACATACTATCTATTCCTGACACTGGAGTGGCTTATAAACTTACCAAGTATATAGTTTGAGGTCTGGGATCTGCCAATATGTGGCTAGTTTTCTGACTGTTTTGGATAACATGATACATGATTTTAGTTTTTTTGTATAGTCTTGCTTGAATATAGGTCAATATTAAATAGTCTCCTGATGAGTCACCTTTGGCGAGGACGATGAAACCCATAGAAATGAGAGGCTTGGAGAGTGAGTGTGTACACGTCACCTCACCCTATATACTGAACTGTGGGATATATGTTTTTTCTATTAGTCATCTATTGACTAACCTTCAGGGGCAAATTATGGGTATAGTTTTAGATTTGGAATTAATAAAGTTTAGTTTTATCCTTTTGTCAGCAAACATGAGGAATGACAAGAGACAACCCATTTAAGAAGATTTAATTTTGGTTAAAACTATTCCGACATTATGAACATAAAAAAGGCTTCTCCCCTATGTGACGTCTCTGATGTTTATTAACACTTGATTTCCAAGTATATTTCCCACATTAAGAAAATGAAAAAGGCTTCTGCTCTGTGTGACTGCTCTGATGGCGATCAAGAAGCACTTTCTGGTTAAAATATTTCCCACAATCTGAACAGGAAAAAGGCTTCTTCCCCGTGTGAGTTCTATGGTGATTAGCCAAATTTGATTTCCGGTTAAAACATTTCCTACATTCTGAACATGAAAAAGGTTTCTCCCCTGTGTGAATTCTCTGGTGATTAACCACTTGTGATTTCCGGATAAAACATTTCTTACATTCTAAACATGAAAAAGGTTTCTCCCCTCTGTGAGTTCTTTGGTGCCTAACCAATTCTGATTTGTTGACAAAACATTTCCCACATTCTGAACAGGAAAAAGGCTTCTCCCCTGTGTGAATTCTCTGGTGATTAACCAATTGTGATTTCCGGTTAAAACATTTCCCACATTCTGAACAGGAAAAAGGCTTCTCTCCTGTGTGGATTCTCTGGTGCTTAACACAATCTGATTTACTGTTAAAACATTTCCCACATTCTGAACAGGAAAAAGGCTTCTCCCCTGTGTGAGTTCTAAGGTGACTAATAAGATGCTCTTTCTTGTTAAAACATTTCCCACATTCCGAACAGGAAAAAGGCTTCTCCCCTGTGTGAGTTCTATGGTGAATAACCAAATTTGATTTCCGGTTAAAACATTCCCCACATTCTGAACATGGAAAAGGCTTTTCCCCTGTGTGAATTCTATGGTGACTAATAAGATGCTCTTTCTTGTTAAAACATTTCCCACATTCCAAACAGGAAAAAGGCTTCTCCCCTGTGTGAGTTCTATGGTGATTAACCAAATCTGATTTCCGGTTAAAACATTTCCCACATAATGAACAGGAAAAAGGCTTCTCCCCTGTGTGAGTTTTTTGGTGCCTAACCACTTCTGATCTATTGATAAAACATTTCCCACATTCTGAACAGGAAAAAGGCTTCTCCCCTGTGTGAGTTCTATGGTGATTAACCAATTGTGATTTCCAGTTAAAACATTTCCCACATTCTGAACAGGAAAAAGACTTCTCCCCTGTGTGAGTTCTTTGGTGCCCAACCAATTCTGATTTATCGATAAAACATTTCCCACATTGAGAACATGAAAAAGGCTTCTCTCCTGTGTGAGTTCTCTGGTGAGTAACAAAATGAGATTTCTTGTTAAAACATTTCCCACATTCTGAACATGAAAATGACTTTTTTGCTTTAGGAGCAGTTTGTTTTTTACTGCCTCTTTTGTGACTTTTATTTTCCTTAGTAGTCAGTAATGAATCAGAAGATGGGACCTGTTTCATAGTATAAGATGACAGATCTTTGCTGTAAATGGATGATGGTATATCTGGAGTAATGGCATTCACTTCAGTTGTATCTTGTAGGATCTCAAGATTATCAGATTTAAAAATTGAAGATGTCAGCTGTCCCTCTGATCTCCTGGTACAGTCATCTGCTAAGATAAAAAACATCCTTGAGTTTTATATTTTTAAACATTTCTACTTAAACTGTCCATAAAAATGGCAAGCTATGTAAAAAACTTTAATTATTTACCAAGACAATAACTGTTCACAGTCTAATAGAAAACCTTGTTGGATGAACCACTAGTGTGCGGTGTTCAACTGTTTGTTCATTCTGCCTCCCAAATATCAAATAAAAAGAAACCAATCAATGATATGTAGGCAAAAATAATACCAATTCTTATCTCACAAAAAATAAGTCCCCACTCAGGTCCATAATTTGTCAATAGAAAAACAGATAAGGCAGGCTACAGTTAGTGCTATAGTTAGGGTTAGTGTTGGGGTAAAGTTAGGGTTACTTTTAGGTTAAAGTTAGGGTTAGGGTCATGCTAAAGTTAGTTACTGTTAGGCTAAAGAATTAGGCTTTTCTCAATTGTCTCCCCAATAATTTGGTCACGTCAGTCATGTCAGAGATTTCTATTTCCGGAAAAAGAAATAAAAACAAATAAAATGGCCCGTCAGTATTATAGTGCAGAGGAGGCTTATGCACTTTTATGTTCTGACAGTGAAGAAAGTGCAGTGTCAGATGGCGATGTGGATTTCAAGGGCTTTAGTAGCAGCGACAGTGATAGCTCAGAAATGAGCAGTGATTCTGGTCCATCCTCACACACAAGGACCAGTACAACAAGAAGGACAAATAGCGCTTCTGGAGAAATGTCTCCAACTCAGGGAACAATGCCCAGTACTAGCGCTGTCCCTAGTGCTCGTGAATTGGCGCACACCAATGTCCAAGGGGCTTTGCCTCTTGATGTAGCATTTCCCAGATGGGAGGCTTCGGATTCGGCTACTCCATTCATCCCTCATTGTAATGCCATTCCTGGTATAAATGTGGAGGTGGAAAATTTGGGACCAATTATTTTTTTAGTTTGTTTCTGACCGATAGCTTGCTAGAGCATATTGTCCTACAGATTTATATGTGTCCCAATTCATCAACCAGAATCCACGATCCTATTATGCTAGGTCAAATTTGTGGACACCAACTAATATCCTAGAAATTAAAACATTTTTAGGACTTACATTCGCTATGTGGCTTGTTAAAGAAATTAGCATTCAGTCCTATTGGTCCAACCGCCCTGTTCAAGTCACACCCTACTTATCTGCGGACATCCAGAAAAATCGTTTGGGAGCTGATAACTCCTTTTTCACAAAAAGGCTGCAATCTGTATGTTGACAACTACTACACCAGCATACCTCTATTTAAAAGTCTGGTTGAACATAACATAGGGGCTTGTGGGACCATTTGGAAAAACCGTCAGGGGTTTCCACAATCATTGGTCAGCAAAAAGTTCTGAAAGGGGCAGTCAGGGGCTTTACACAATGGAGAGCTGCTTGCCCTTAAGTATAAGGATAAAAATGATATTTTTATCCTGAGCTCGATCCACACAGATGCCACAAGGGCCACTGCAGACCAACAGGGATCCACTACTCCAAAACCTGTGTCTGTCATTGACTACAACAAATATATGGGGGTGTGGACCTTGCAGATCAGGTTCTACAGCCATACCAGGTATCAAGAAAATCATATGTCTGGTATAAAAAGTTAGTCATGTATTTGTTTCAGGTGGCCACTTATAATTCTTTTGTGTTATACAAAAAAGCCGGAAATGCAGATACTTTCTTTGATTATCAGGAAAAGGTCACTGAAAATCTTGTTTTTGATAATTTTGTCCCCGCCAATCCTTTAGAATCTGAAGATGTGAGAAGACTCACTGAGCGACATTTTATTGCACTCATCCCAGTAACTGAAACAAGAAAGAACCCCCAGAGAAGATGTCGTGTATGTTCCTAGAGAGGAATGAGGCATGATCCCCGCTATTATTACCCACAATGCCCATCACTGCCAGCCTTATGCCTCCATGACGGCTTTACAATCTTCCACACAGAACCACGGTTTTGAACTGTTTTGACATTCAAGCATTTGGTTTATTTAGTGACAGACACATTTGAGTAGAGTTGACTTAACAATTTCTGGGGGTAGGTGGGGGAGGTCTCCAGAGACACAAGCTGGGCACAATATGTTATTGTGAGGCTTAGAAAAAAAACTACATCCAGCAAAATGTCACCGGTCATGGCGGCGCCTGCACAGTAGCATCTATAAGTAAGAGATAGAGGCTACTGGACAGGGGCCGCTGGTGTCATTTTGCTGGATGTAATTTTTTTGTAAGCCTCACAATAGCCACAATATTATAGGCATTATCACCAATAATATCAATGCTATTATATGCATTATGTAATAATGGGGGCAGGTCAGTGAGGGGTCAGCGACCTGTCATAAGCCAATACAGATGAATATGTAATCAGAGCACCACATAAAGCCCCACCCACAGCCCCACCCACAGCCCCGCCCCAGAGCACGAGAATCTCATTAACTGAAAGCTACAAATACAGATTACACAACAGTAAACCAGAGTTGCCCTCATTTATGGTGGACCATTGGAGCTACTATGAATCCTGACCAGAAGATTAGAGAAAATAATATTGCTCCCCATTTCAGGAGAGATTGTGCAGTAATCTGAATTCCTTAGGATCAGAAACAATGTAATTTATGACGTGGAGTGAATCCATGACACCAGGGCTGGAGCCAACACATCTCCTGCAGGCGGGAATAAATGTATATTACAGCCATCAGCCACGCACAGCTTAGAGATCTATCAGGGCACCGGTGGAATGTTTGTCCTGTAGATTATCACAATCCTCCTGGAAGTTAGTTGGTTTTAATACAAATTGAAAAGTCAGGATAAAGGGAAACTCTGCTGTTATTGGACAGAAATTCACACTCGGCCTCACTGCACATTTACTGTTGTCGCTCATAAAAGGGAAGTTTGGCCAGAAAGACTGGACCTGGTCTTGTAGGGACCATGAGACATTCAGCAGCACAGAAGGGAGAGAAGATTCATCCGATAAGATCTCAGGGATCTAGGAAGCCAACAGCATCATTACCCTCCGCTTTCTCTTACAGGCCCAGCATAAGATTTTTCTTCAAGTGATTTTCTATCTTGTCAGCACATTCTACGTACGCTGTCATTTGGCTTTATAGTTACAGATCTGGGCAGGTAACGATCAGTGTCTCCTAATGTGAAGGAGAGAATGGCTAAGGAAATCAACTGTTAAATCTTATATAAGTCAGTTCACATATGGTGTACCAAGATGGCGTCTGTGTCTTCAGACAACACCCTGGAATGAATCCTTGGAATGCAGAAGCTGAGATACTGGATACCATATATGGAAGTGAAGATGAAATGGACCTATCATAGACTGACACTGGCTACTCAGAAGATTGTGTGACACCCATTTCCTGTCTCTCTGTCATAAGAATAAACTTCAGTTGTGTGCAAGCCTTTCCTGAGAAAAGAGTAGACATCTAACTCTGTGTTCGGTGTGACTCTTTAAGCGCGCACTCGGCCTATATTAGGTCAGGTACAAGCAATCACATAGATCTTGCTTTAAGGGATCACCCTCACATTAATCCCAGGGGGTAGGTGGATACTCCAGGTTATAAGTTCTATAAAAAAGGTCTTTCAATGCCCAAAGTCATTTGAACAGTTTTGGGTGGAGGAGAATGTTGTGGTGTAGAGGCAAAATGGTGATCATGGTAATACGGCCGGACTACACCACCGATAAAGCAGCCACAGCCGGTGACTGAGAGGAATCTGTGACTTCTCTGCATTCAGTGGTTACTACTCACCTGGGTAGTCATATGTGGGAATCTCCTCTTTACACCGCTCATCACCCCTCACATATGTCTCTGTAGTATTAATATGGGTCAGATCTTCACCCTGAAACAAATATTGTAAAAGTCACAGACAGATGGAGAAGTCCCATCTATGATCAGCTCTAATCCTGCCATCTCCACCGTTCTCATTATACAAGTATAAAACATGTAATACTGGAGGATAAAACAAGACTGAGCACAAGACCATCACAGCCGTCTACACATCATAGGGGAGATCTCCTGACACCTTCTCTCCATCTACCTGATGATCCTGGGGAGCACTGGGATCTTCTTGGTTACAGTCCTGTGGAAGAAGAGGACGGGGACATCTCTCTGGTGTTGTCCTCTTACTGGACAGATCTGGAGGAAACACATACAGGGACTGAATTCATTCTTTACATACAGATAATTATAGGCCGTGTGTATTTAGTCCTATTACCTGGTGATGTGAGGGGCTGGGGAACCTCCATTATGACGTCCTTGTACAGATCTCTGTGTCCTTCTAAATACTCCCACTCCTCCATGGAGAAATAGACAGCGACATCCTGACACCTTATAGGAACCTGATACATACAATGATACCGTCATCCCCTCGATCCCTTCATAGTGTTACTGTATAATGTCCCAGCATTCCCAGCAGTGTCACCTCTCCAGTCAGCAGCTCCATCATCTTGTAGATGAGTTCTAGGATCTTCTGGTCATTGATGTCCTCATGGATCAGGGGGTGAGGTGGAGGCCCCGTGATTGGGCTCAGGGGTCTTCCACATCCCTCAGACACAGGGTCCTGACAGCGATCACTAGAGGTCTTCTTCACCACTGTGTAATCCTGGTTATGGAGAGACACATTAATAAATCTCACTCCAGACATTTCCAGAGTCCTCACCTCTCCAGTTCTGTCCATCTCTTATTCCCATAGATAAGAATGATGTAATGTGACGTCATCAGAATCTCTCACCTCTCCAGTGAGACGGAAGAGGATCTCTAGGGTGAGGTGTAACATCCTCTCCGCCATCTTGTCTCTGTCCATATCCATCCTTGATGGGTAAATCAGGAAAATTCTCTTCTGTAGAAGATCTTCACTGAGAGGATCCGATATTGTAGAGACCTGAATGAGAAGAAGATGATCCGATGTAACATCATAAGAATCCTGTGTAATAATACAATTACTGGAGATAATAAGGGAAACATATGAGGAGATTTATTATCTTACAGGGTTTAGTTTTCTTCCCTGACATCTACTAATAAAACCTATATATTTAGGCCACAGACAACAAGCAGTTTCCACCTCGGAGTCGGCAGCTGAACACGTTCCTCATAGACTCATCTTCCATAACGCTAATTCTCGTCTCATTACCGACACTGGAATCGGCATTAGCAATACTGCAGGAGATATTCATTACACGTGACATGAGAAATAACTCCTTCATGATGAGGACGACATCTTCATCTTCTACTGCGGCTCTAGAGACAGATTTGGCCAGAGTCGGTCACTGCCTCCATCCCCACCGGCCGTCTATATGAAGGTTTCCCGTCTTCCCCGCACTGGAATCTTCTCTCACGTTAGATCTCAGCTCTGAGTCACACACAGAAGTTTGAGGCTTTTAGAAAAGATTTTTTGCTTCCACAAACACAACGGACAGAAATGATCTGATCCCAAAGTCTCCATGTACAGTGATTTATGGGGATTATTTCTGGCCTTAGGCTTTCCTATATTACAAGAAAAACTCCAGAAAAAGCCGATATTAAAATGTTTCTAAAGAAAATTGGCTCCAACAATTCTTGTAAGAAGAAAAAAATATGTAAAAAGCAGAAGATACATTTTATAATTTTTAACATGTTAAACATTTATTAAAAGGAAATTAATCTTTTTGGGCCCCAGAACATAGATGTACACCGCAGGGACGGCACAGATGAGGCGGCAACAAAAACCCTGACAGTTTTACCACTTGCTGCTGTGAAAAGCAAATATGACATCTAAGAAGGTGTGACAGAGTTCGGCTGAATGCCCCCTGCCTCCAAGTACTCGATAGTATGGGGCGTCCTAGTTACTCCGATACTTACATGCCTAATAATGGTGTCTGGGCTGCAATGTATGAAGGTCTATTTGGCCGGGCCAGAGGCAGCGTCCAATAAGTTACCTTATAACGCCCCCCATACACATTAGACTAAAGCTCCATGAAAGCACTGATTTCGGGGGGTTTGGCCGACCATATAATGTATTTGGGGGCCTCCCGACAGATGATGTCAGGGCAGAGAAGGATCTGGCATCCTGAATTTCAGAGGATAATCCGTTTGTTCTTCCTGTAGATAATCCTCCTCTAGAGGAGTCTGGAGGCGACTCTCTCATACAGACCACAGGAAAGCTGGAATATTTGTGTGTATGGGGGAGTCGGGAGAGATCGCCGTCTGCCAAATGACCGCTCAGCCAACTCTGGTCTCACGTGTATGGGGCCGTTAGTATTACACTGACAGGCAGCGATGATACACGGCACTACAGTAGTACAGGGCATCACCGGAGCCATCAGAGGCTTGTATGTTGTGCGATCGCACTGATCAGAGGGGTTTAAAAAAGGTTTAAAGGGGGAAAAAAATCACAGTTTCAGCAACAAGAAATATCCATCACTATATGGAAAGCAGAGTCACTGCACAATGTTAGTTACGTCACGTCCATAACTACTTTATTATACTCTATTATCCTGTACACAGTGGAGTAGATAGAAATCACAGATCCCACAGCAATAGCTGGAATTGGGCCCTCCAACGTAAAGAAAAAAAATCTATCTATATACACTGTTCAAAAAAATAAAGGGAACACTTAAACAACAAAATATAACTCCAAGTAAATCAAACTTCTGTGAAATCAAACTGTCCACTTAGGAAGCAACACTGATTGTCAATCAATTTCACATGCTGTTGTGTAAATGGAATAGACAACAGATGGAAATTATTGGCAATTATCAAGACACCCTCAATAAAGGAGCGGTTCTGCAGGTGGGGACCACAGACCACATCTCAGTACCAATGCTTCTGGCTGACGTTTTGGTCACTTTCGAATGTTGGTTGTGCTTTCACACTTGTGGTAGAATGAGACAGACTCTACAACACATACAAGTGGCTCAGGTAGTGCAGCTCATCCAGGATGGCACATCAATGCGAGCTGTGGCAAGAAAGTTTGCTGTGTCTGTCAGCGTAGTGTCCAGAGGCTGGAGGCACTACAAGGAGACAGGCCATTACACTAGGAGATGTGGAGGGGGCCGTATGAGGGCATCAACCCAGCAGCAGGACCGCTACCTCCACCTTTATGCAAGGAGGAACAGGAGGAGCACTGCCAGAGACCTGCAAAATGATCTTCAGCAGGCCACAAATGTGCATGTGTCTGCACAAACGGTTAGAAACTGACTCCATTAGGATGGTCTGAGGTCACGACGTCCACAGATGGGGGTTGTGCTCACAGCCCAACACCGTACAGGATGCTTGGCATTTGCCACAGAGCACCAGGGTTGGCAAATTCACCACTGGCGCCCTGTGCTCTTCACAGATGGAAGCAGGTTCACACTGAGCACATGTGACAGCCGTGACAGAGTCTGGAGACGCCGTGGAGAGCGATCTGCTGCCTGCAACATCCTTCAGCATGACCGGTTTGGCAGTGGTCAGTAATGGTGTGGGGTGGCATTTCTTTGGAGGCCACACGATGTTGGGCTGTGAGCACAACCCCCATGGAGACACAATTGTGCCTTTACCTGGAGATAAATTCCCAGTGGGGGCAATTTCCAAAATGCAATAACTTAAGTGGGGAATTCAGCTCTTTTCACACTTGAGGGATCTGTATATGGAGTCTACAAACTACAGTGGGGGAATAAGGATTTGTTACGCTGCCAATTTTGGGGCTAAAGTCACATTTTTGTGAGGAAATAAAGTACAATTGTCATTTTTTCCTTCCACATTGCTTACTGTATATTCCTCTCACACTATCCAAATTCAGATATTGTCCTGTCAGAAAGGAGAATACAGGGAGCGAAAGGGTTAATAGGACTCACAGGAGGAACCGGCCCAGAAAGCAGAAGATCCAGGAGTGTCCGCCACATATATGACTGCTCTGTGCACAGGACCTGTGATGAGGTCACAGGAGGGGAGGAGTCAGGGGTCACATGATCAGGGGCCTCAGGGTGTGCAGGACTCAGTGTGCTGGAGCGCTCCCGATAATCAGCTGCGTGTGTCGCGCTGTGTGATAGTCACAGCACCTGCATGGAGGGCGACACATGCAGCTGATTATCGGGAGCGCTCCAGGGATCCGGGGTCCCGATGCAGCTATTCGGTAAGCGATATTAGCCAATAACAACTTCTCCGACGATATTCGCTCATCTCTAGTAATAACAGCTCAAAGAAATTCACCGAACTTTTCATTAAGTTTAATAGCGAGACCCTATTAAATATTGAGCACCAGCGGGACGAAGCATTGACAGCGGCATGTAAAAGTGTGGGCGTCCCTGGTCAAAATGACCGTTATTGTGAGCAGTAGTAAGATGAAGATGAAATGATCTCTAAAAGGCCGAACCTCTAAGATGACACATGGCCTTTGTATTTTAGACAAAAATAATATTAAAAAAATATATATATAGACTTTTTTACAATTTCATAATTGCAAAAAGGAAAAAGGGCGATGCAAAACTTTGGGCACCCTTGGAGATTTGTGTACTGAGATGATTTTGATCAAGATTTCACAACTTAATTAGCTTGTTAGGGTTATGGTGAAATCACATGGTGACCAGGAGCTACAGTCTGAGGAAATAGCTAAAAAGCCTTCACTAGACCCCTGTACAGCTGTATAATGAGGCCCAGGCTTTATAGTGAAGGGACAGGAGTGAGGGCCTGTGCCCAGGAGCTACAGTCTGAGGAAAGGGCTAAAAAGCCTTCACTAGACCCCTGTACAGCTGTATAATGAGGCCCACGCTTTATAGTGAAGGGACAGGTGTGAGGGGCCTGTGCCCAGGAGCTACAGTCTGAGGAAAGGGCTAAAAAGCCTTCACTAGACCCCTGTACAGCTGTATAATGAGGCCCAGGCTTTATAGTGAAGGGACAGGAGTGAGGGCCTGTTCCCAGGAGCTAGAGACTGAGGAAAGAGCTAAAAAGCCTTCACTAGACCCCTGTACAGCTGTATAATGAGGCCCAGGCTTTATAGTGAAGGGACAGGAGTGAGGGCCTGTTCCCAGGAGCTACAGTCTGAGGAAAGGGCTAAAAAGCCTTCACTAGACCCCTGTACAGCTGTATAATGAGGCCCATGCTTTATAGTGAAGGGACAGGTGTGAGGGGCCTGTTCCCAGGAGCTACAGTCTGAGGAAAGGGCTAAAAAGCCTTCACTAGACCCCTGTACAGCTGTATAATGAGGCCCAGGCTTTATACAGAAGGGACAGGAGTGAGGGCCTGTGCCCAGGAGCTACAGTCTGAGGAAAGGGCTAAAAAGCCTTTACTAGACTCCTGTACAGCTGTATAATGAGGCCCAGGCTTTGTAGTGAAGGGACAGGAGTGAGGGCCTGTTCCCAGGAGCTACAGTCTGAGGAAAGGGCTAAAAGCCTTCACTAGACCCCTGTACAGCTATATAATGAGGCCCAGGCTTTATAGTGAAGGGACAGGAGTGAGGGCCTGTTCCCAGGAGCTACAGTCTGAGGAAAGGGCTAAAAGCCTTCACTAGACCCCTGTACAGCTGTATAATGAGGCCCAGGCTTTATAGTGAAGGGAGAGGAGTGAGGGCCTGTTCCCAGGAGCTACAGACTGAGGAAAGGGCTAAAAAGCCTTCACTAGACCCCTGTACAGCTGTATAATGAGGCCCAGGCTTTATAGTGAAGGGACAGAAGTGAGGGCCTGTGCCCAGGAGCTACAGTCTGAGGAAATTGCTAAAAAGCCTTCACTAAACCCCTGTACAGCTGTATAATGAGGCCCAGGCTTTATAGTGAAGGGAGAGGAGTGAGGGCCTGTTCCCAGGAGCTACAGACTGAGGAAAGGGCTAAAAAGCCTTCACTAGACCCCTGTACAGCTGTATAATGAGGCCCAGGCTTTATAGTGAAGGGAGAGGAGTGAGGGCCTGTTCCCAGGAGCTACAGACTGAGGAAAGGGCTAAAAAGCCTTCACTAGACCCCTGTACAGCTGTATAATGAGGCCCAGGCTTTATAGTGAAGGGACAGGAGTGAGGGCCTGTTCCCAGGAGCTACAGACTGAGGAAAGGGCTAAAAAGCCTTCACTAGACCCCTGTACAGCTGTATAATGAGGCCCAGGCTTTATAGTGAAGGGACAGGAGTGAGGGCCTGTGCCCAGGAGCTACAGTCTGAGGAAAGGGCTAAAAAGCCTTCACTAGACCCCTGTACAGCTGTATAATGAGGCCCAGGCTTTATAGTGAAGGGACAGGAGGGAGAAAAGTGGGGAAAGGAGCCAGAAGAGCCGGACTGCCCATCACTAACCTGCAGAGCCGCACTCCACATATATGGCTGCTCTGTGCACAGGACCTGTGATGAGGTCACAGGAGGGGAGGAGTCAGGGGTCACATGATCTCCGGAGTGCAGACCTCCATGGAGCCTTCTCCTCAGTCAGTGACATTCCCGCCATTATTCGCCCCTCACTACTGGCACAATTACCCCGCGCCGCCTTCTCTACACAGTGTTGTGTGTGGAATGTAACGTGTGATTTCTCTGGAGGGAAATAGACCCCACAGGAGGGAATTATCCCCAGTTACCGGCCGTCTACTATATGGCGGCATATGATTGTGCTATCGACTCCACATCAGGAGCTAAAATGCCCAAATCTCTAATGTAACCGCTATAAGAGAAGATATAACAAATTTCCCATAAACTCACACAGAGGAGGAGGCCTCACTTGGAGCAATGTGACTCGCGCACAGAAAATCTATTCCCGGTTCTGTGATAAGTTATCGGCCGACAGGAAGAAGAAAGGTCTGAATTACAGCCCAGACTGGAGGAGAAACTGCAGGAGTGAGAATTGGCCAATCAGCGCTCTTCACCCCTATACTTATCTACACAAATACAAGATATGAAATGACAATTAGACGCCATTCTCACCACCAGGACGGAGAGGCGCTAACTTGGAGTAAAGCCGCGTTTTATCACCATGCCAATAAGCCTAATAAGATGCCGCTCGTAAGCTCAGAATGAGAGAGTCACTGCATAAAATCTCCTCTATAAAAGACCCTAAGGGTCAGATCTCAGCCCACCCCGATGTCATGTATAGCACTTATAATGAATACCCCCAGAGTTTGTATTCGCCCCACAATCACCCCCCCCTCACTACTGGAGTCATTCCTTCACACACTACATCTACCTAACCTGACTGAGTCCGCGGCACAACAACTCCATTTACACATCTCTGAGGAGGAAATAGTTTCACCAATCAAAAAACTAAAAAGAGGAAAGGCCCCGGGGCCGGATGGTCTTACAGCAATATATTATAAAAAATGCAGCGATGTGCTGACACCACATATAAAAACCTCTGTAATTCACTACTAAATGGCTCACAGCTGCCCCCTGAGTTCTACGTGGCGCATGTAACCGTAATCCCTAATCCTAAGAAAGATCATCTCACCACAAATTATAGACCTATATCCCTCTTATACATTGACTTCAAAATCTTTACATCCATTGTGACTAACAGGATCAATAAAATCCTCCCTCACCTCATCCATCGGGATCAGGTTGGTTTTATACCGGCGCGACAGGCCCCAGATAATATTAGGAGAGCGTTAAATATTATTCATACAACTAACCTACAGCGAAAGCGACTTCTCCTGCTTGCATTAGATACTGAGACGGCTTTCGATTCGGCGTCCTGGACGTATCTCTTTACGGTTCTATCGGAAGTCGGATTCTCCCCTAAACTTATAAAGTGCCTCCAATTGTTATATGATAGCCCTATCACTTATGTAAAACTCCCGTCACCACATCCCCCTCCAATTAATATTCAGAGGGTACCAGGCAGGGCTGTCCTCTATCTCCGGATCTTTTTACACTTGCAATGGAACCCATTGTGGAAGCAATAAGGAGAGATCAGAATATCCTGGGCCCTGAGAATATGGGAGACCAATATAAAGTCAGCCTCTTTGCGGATGATCTCCTGCTAACATTAATAAGTCCCCACACTACACTCCCTCACTTGTTTTCCCTCCTTCACAAATTTGAGAAGATTTCAGGGTTAAAGATTAACATTGAGAAATCCGAAGCATTATTTGTAAATTTTCCTAAGACAGAGCAATCTAATATAGCCTCCCATTTTGGGTTTATAGACAAAGAACATTATCTAACATATCTGGGTATCAACTTAACAGCCAACAGGTCACCTCTGTTTAGGTGGAATTACACTCCACTGATCCAAAACTTCCAGAGGGACCTGGATAGATGGGCTTCCTCAAAGTTATCCTGGCCCGGCAGAATACAGGCATTAAAAATGGTGTCACTGCCTCGCTTCTTATATCTATTTAGGTCCCTCCCAATTATGGTACCAGCCAGAACGTTCACTCATTTACACTCTACGATGTCTAAATTTCTTTGGCTCGGAAAACAACCCAGAATTTATGTTTCGTCACAGAAAAGAAGGGGATTTATCCCTCCCTAGTTTTACACTTTATTACAAGTCGGCACAGATTGCTCCATTAATAAGTGCGTGTTCTTATCCCAATAGTCCGAGATGTGTTATTCTGGAATCATTTCTCTCCAAACCATTCTCTTTATCAGGCCTAATGTGGACCACAGACCGACTTCCACGGGGGTTAAGGAATGTGGCTCCTTTTACAGTCCACTCGTTGCTTCTTTGGAGGAAAGTCCGGTTTAAATATAACTTACAATCAATCCCTTCTCCCCTGACAGCTATATTACAAAACCCCATGTTCCCGCCAGGCCTTGAGCCACAAATTTTTTCTTGGTGGAAGCTGAAAGGTATTCATGTACTTAAACATTTGTGTTCCCCATTCAATATATTACTTGATAGACAGGAATTTGTTCAAAAATGTGACCCTCCAGTTAGGGACGTAATGCGATTGAACCAGATCTTTCTACTTTGCAAAGCAGATCCTCCCGAGCGGTACTACTCTCAGGGCAACCAGTTTTGAAAATTAATGTCTAAATGACCCTTTGGGCAGGGGAACGATCTCATTGATCTACTATGCTATAAATTCTCCACAAAATGATAAAAAATTGAAGTATACAGTATGTTACAGTGGGAGGAGGATCTGGGGTTTGAATAGACAATTGATGAATGGTATCGTAGCTATGACACCCTATCAGAAGGCAGTCACCAGACTTCCCTTGTGGAGACCTCCTTAAAACTATTGTACAGAGTCTATTATGTACTGGAAAAAACTCACAGCATTTTTCCTAAAATCTCGGGAGACTGTTTTAGGGGCTGTGGAATATCTGGTGACATGAGACATATTTGGTGGTCTTGTATGGTGGTTTCTGGGCTTTGGGAGAAGGTGAAGCGTCTGATAGCACAGATGTATGGTGGACCGGTTGATCTGGAACCTTCTACCCTATTACTGGGAATCAGGCCTTCTCGGCTTCCAAAAACCTTTCAGAAGCTAGTAAACTACTTATGTATGGCCACTAAAATCCACATTGCGGCAAAGTGGAAGTCGCCCTCACTGTCAATATCTATGGTGAAAGAGAAGATGAGCGACATTATGTTACTCTCATTTGTGGCCCCAGCGTTTCTTGTAGAATAAATCCCTTTCTCACACAGTCCTGTAGTAATGACTTTGTTCTCACGTTTTGTAGGAGGGTTCGTCTGACTCCATCTTATGTTATCAGTATAAGTGCGAGAGATGAGAGATCGACGACTGCAGTTTTACCGTGTGTGTCCGGCGTCTGTTCTACAGTGTGAGAGATGCAGGGTCTGTGACCGAAGCTGGGGGTAAAGGGGTGTATACAGCATACACAGGGGTCTACGACCGAAGCTGGGGGTATACGGGTGTATACAGTGTACACTGAGGGGTCTGTGACCGAAGCTGGGGGTATACGGGTGTATACAGAGTACACAGAGGTCTGTTACCGAAGCTGGGGATATACGGGTGTATACAGCATACACAGGGGTTTGCGACTGAAGCTGGGGGTATACGGGTGTATACAGAGTACACAGGGGTCTGCGACCGAAGCTGGGAGTATACGGGTGTATACAGCATACTCAGGGGTTTGCGACTGAAGCTGGGGGTATACGTGTGTATACAGCGTACACAGGGGTCTGCGACCGAAGCTGGGGGTATACGGGTGTATACAGAGTGCACAGGGGTCTGCGACCGAAGCTGGGGGTATACGGGTGTATACAGAGTGCACAGGGGTCTGCGACCGAAGCTGGGGGTATACGGGTGTATACAGAGTACACAGGGGTCTGCGACCGAAGCTGGGGGTATACGGGTGTATACAGCGTACACAGGGGTCTGCGACCGAAGTTGGGGGTATACGGGTGTATACAGCGTACACAGGGGGTCTGTGACCAAAGCTGGGGGTATACAGGTGTATACAGCGTACACAGGGGTCTGTGACCGAGTCTGCAACCGAAGCTGGGGGTATACAGGTACATACAGCGTACACAGAGGTGTCTGCGACCGAAACTGGGGATATACGGGTGTATACAGCATACACGGAGGGGTCTATGACCGAAGCTGGGGGTATACGGGTGCATACAGCGTACATAGGGGGATCTGTGACCAAAGCTGGGGTATACGGGTGTATACAGCGTACACAGGGGGGTCTGTGACTGAAGCTGGGGGTATACGGGTGTATACAGCATACACGGAGGGGTCTATGACCGAAGCTGGGGCTATACGGGTGCATACAGCGTACGTAGGGGGATCTGTGACCAAAGCTGTGGGTATACGGGTGTATACAGAGTAGACAGAGGGGTCTGCGACTGAAGCTGGGGGTATACGGGTGTATACAGCGCACACAGGGGGGTCTGTGACCAAAGCTGGGGGTATACAGGTGTATACAGCGTACACAGGAGTCTGCGACCCAAGCTGGGGATTTACAGGTGTATACAGTGAACACAGGGGTCTGTGACCGAAGCTGGGGGTATACAGGTGTATACAGCGTACAGAGTGGTCTGCGACCGAAGTTGGTGGCATACGGGTGTATACAGAGTTCGCAGAGGGGTCTGTGACAGAAGCTGGGGGTATACAGTTGTATGCAGCATACACACAGGGTTCTGAGACTGAAGCTGGGGGTATACGGGTGTATACAGTGTGAGAGACATGGGGTCTGTGACCGAAGCTGGGGGTATACGGGTGTATACAGTGTACACAGAGGCGTCTGCGACCGAAGCTGGAGGTATACGGGTGTATAAAGAGCACACTGAGGGGTCTGCGACCGAAGCTGGGGAATACAGGTGTATACAGCATACAGAGGGGTCTGCAACTGAAGTTGGGGTTATACGGGTGTATACAGCATACTGAGGGGTCTGTAACCGAAGCTGGGGGTATATGGGTGTATACAGTGTACACACGGGTCTGAGACCGAAGCTGGGGTATACGGGTGTATACAGCATACACAGGCGTCTGCGACTGGAGCTGGGGGTATATGGGTTTATACAGTGTACACATGGGTCTGAGACCGAAGCTGGGGTATACGGGTGTATACAGCATACACAGAGGCGTCTGCGACCGAAGCTGGGAGTACACCTCGTACACACACAGCTCTGCTCGGTACATCTCGTACACACACGGCTCCACTCCGTACACCTCGTACACACACGGCTCCGCTCCGTACACCTCGTACACACACGGCTCCGCTCCGTACACCTCATACACCCACGGCTCCGCTCCGTACACCTCATACACACGCGGCTCAGCTCCGTACACCTCGTACGCACACGGCTCCGCTCCGTACACCTCGCACACACACGGCTCCGCTCCTTACACCTCATACACACGCGGCTCCACTCCGTACACCTTGTGCACACGCGGCTCCACTCCGTACACCTTGTGCACACGCGGCTTCGCTCCGCACACCCCGTACACACGCGGCTCCGTTCCGTACACACACGGCTCCGCTCCGTACACCTCGTACACACACGGCTCCGCTCCGTACACCTCGTACACACACGGCTCCGCTCCGTACACCTCGTACACACATGGCTCCGCTCCGTACACCTTGTACACACAGGGCTCCGCTCCGTACACGTCGTACACACACGGCTCCGCTCCGTACACCTCATACACACACGGCTCTGCTCCTTACACCTCATACACACACGGCTCCGCTCCGTACACATCGTACACACGCGGCTCCGCTCCGTACACCTCGTTCACACGCGGCTCCGCTCCGTACACCTCGTACACACACGGCTCTGCTCCGTACACCTCGTACACACACGGCTCCGCTCCGTACACCTTGTACACACACGGCTCCGCTCCGTACACCTCATACACACACGGCTCCGCTCCTTACACCTCTTACACACACGGCTCTGCTCCGTACACCTCGTACACACAGGGCTCCTCTCCGTACACCTCGTACACACACGGCTCCGCTCCGTACACCTCGTACACACACGGCTCCGCTCCATACACCTCGTACACACACGGCTCCGCTCCGTACACCTCATACACACACGGCTCCGCTCCGTACACCTTGTACACACATGGCTCCGCTCCGTACACCTCGTACACATAGGGCTCTGCTCCATACACCTCGTACACACAGGGCTCCGCTCCGTACACCTCGTACACACGCGGCTCCGCTCCGTACACCTCGTACACACACGGCTCCGCTCCGTACACCTCGTACACACACGGCTCCGCTCCGTACACCTCGTACACACACGGCTCCGCTCCGTACACCTCGTACACACACGGCTCCGCTCCGTACACCTCATACACACACGGCTCCGCTCCGTTCACCTTGTACACACATGGCTCCGCTCCGTACACCTCGTACACACAGGGCTCCGCTCCATACACCTCGTACACACAGGGCTCCGCTCCGTACACCTCGTACACACGCGGCTCCGCTCCGTACACCTCGTACACACACGGCTCCGCTCCGTACACCTCGTACACACACGGCTCCGCTCCGTACACCTCGTACACACACGGCTCCGCTCCGTACACGTCGTACACACACGGCTCCACTCCGTACACCTCGTACACACAGGGCTCCGCTCCGTACACCTCGTACACACAGGGCTCCGCTCCGTACACCTCGTACACACACGGCTCCACTCCGTACACCTCGTACACACACGGCTCCGCTCCGTACACCTCGTACACACACGGCTCCGCTCCGTACACCTCGTACACATAGGGCTCCGCTCCGTACACCTCGTACACACACGGCTCCGCTCCGTACACCTCGTACACACACGGCTCCGCTCCGTACACCTCGTACACACGCGGCTCCGCTCCGTACACCTCGTACACACACGGCTCCGCTCCGTACACACACGGCTCCGCTCCGTACACCTCGTACACACACGGCTCCGCTCCGTACACCTCGTACACACACGGCTCCGCTCCGTACACCTCGTACACCTCGTACACACACGGCTCCGCTCCGTACACCTCGTACACACACAGCTCTGCTACATCCACCCTGTAAACCCCTCCTGACCCCACACAGAAACTTCTCCTCATCCAGCACCATGACAACCAGCACAGCAGAGTCCTGCACACACTGAGGCCCCTGATCATGTGACCCCCTGACTCCTCCCCTCCTGTGACCTCATCACAGGTCCTGTGCGCACAGAGCAGCTGTAGAAATCTCCGGCCTCGGGGGTCTCACCAGACTTCGCTCTTTTCTTGCAGGGGCCGCAGTGGATTTCATCCTGGATCCATAGAGCTGAATAGAGGAGCGATGTTCCTTCAGTCTGATGGGAATTGATGGTGACGTTTGTCCAACGTCCACGTTACCGAGTAAATCCCCCCAGGACTGCAGCCGGTAAAGACCCCGATATCCACAGGTGTCCCCTCTAATTGGGGGAAAGGGATAGAGAAGCCTCTTATCCCGAGGGGAAACCCTGTACATGGAGACATCGGCCTCAGATCTCTCCTGTCCTGTTCTTCCAGAAAAGCCTCAAACTTCTGTGTGTGACTCAGAGCTGAGATCTAACGGGAGAGAAGATTCCAGTGCGGGGAAGACGGGAAACCTTCATATAGACGGCCGGTGGGGATGGAGGCAGTGACCGACTCTGGCCACATCTGTCTCTAGAGCCGCAGTAGAAGATGAAGATGTCGTCCTCATCATGAAGGAGTTATTTCTCATGTCGCGTGTAATGAATATCTCCTGCAGTATTGTTAATGCCGATTCCAGTGTCGGTAATGAGACGAGAATTAGCGTTATGGAAGATGAGTCTATGAGGAACGTGTTCAGCTGCCGACTCCGAGGAGGAAACTGCTTGTTGTCTGTGGCCTAAATATATAGGTTTTATTAGTAGATGTCAGGGGAGAAAACTAAACCCTGTAAGATAATAAATCTCCTCATGTGTTTCCCTTATTATCTCCAGTAATTGTATTATTACACAGGATTCTTATGATGTTACATCGGATCATCTTCTTCTCATTCAGGTCTCTACAATATCGGATCCTCTCAGTGAAGATCTTCTACAGAAGAGAATTTTCCTGATTTACCCATCAAGGATGGATATGGACAGAGACAAGATGGCGGAGAGGATATTACACCTCATCCTAGAGATCCTCTTCCATCTCACTGGAGAGGTGAGAGATTCTGATGACGTCACATTACATCATTCTTATCTATGGGAATAACAGATGGACAGAACTGGAGAGGTGAGGACTCTGGGAATGTCTGTAGTGAGATTTATTAATGTGTCTCTCCATTACCAGGATTACACAGTGGTGAAGAAGACCTCTAGTGATCGCTGTCAGGACCCTGTGTCTGAGGGATGTGGAAGACCCCTGAGCCCAATCACGGGGCCTCCACCTCACCCCCTGATCCATGAGGACATCAATGACCAGAAGATCCTAGAACTCATCTACAAGATGATTGAGCTGCTGACTGGAGAGGTGACACTGCTGGGAATGCTGGGACATTATACAGTAACACTATGAAGGGATCGGGGGATGACGGTATCATTGTATGTGTCAGGTTCCTATAAGGTGTCAGGATGTCGCTGTCTATTTCTCCATGGAGGAGTGGGAGTATTTAGAAGGACACAGAGATCTGTACAGGAACGTCATAATGGAGGTTCCCCAGCCCCTCACATCACCAGGTAATAGACAGGACTAAATACACATGGCCTATAATTATCTGTATGTAGAGAATGAGTTCAGTCCCTGTATGTGTTTCCTCCAGATCTATCCAGAAAGAGGACAACACCAGAGAGATGTCCCCGTCCTCTTCTTCCACAGGACTGTAACCAAGTAGATCCCAGTGCTCCTCAGGATCATCAGGTAGATGGAGAGAAGGTGTCAGGAGATCTCCCCTATGATGTGTAGACGGCTGTGAAGGTCTTGTGCTCAGTCTTGTTTTATCCCCCAGTATTATATGTTTTATACTTGTGTAATGAGAGCGGTGGAGATGGCAGGATTAGAGCTGATCATAGATGGGACTTCTCCATCTGTCTGTGACTTTTACAATATTTGTTTCAGGGTGAAGATCTGACCCATATTAATACTACAGAGACATATGTGAGAGATGATGAGTGGTGTAAAGAGGAGATTCCCACATATGACTACCCAGGTGAGTAGTAACCACTGAATGCAGAGAGGTCACAGATTCCTCTCAGTCACCGGCTGTGGCTGCTTTATCGGTGGTGTAGTCCGGCTGTATTACCATGATCACCATTTTGCCTCTAGACCACAACATTCTCCTCCTCCCAAAACTGTTCACATGACTTTGGGCAGTGAAAGCCCTTTTCTATAGAACTTACAACCAATTACATTGATTTTGATCCTAAGGAATTCAGATTACTGCACAATCTCTCCTGATATGGGGAGCAATATTATATTCTCTAATCTTCTGCTCAGGATCCATAGTAGCTCCAATGGTCCACCATAAATGAGGGCAACTCTGGTTTACTGTTTAATCTGTATTTGTAGTTTTCAGTTAATGAGATTCTCGTGCTCTAGGGCGGGGCTGTGGGTGGGGCTGTGGGCGTGGCTTTATGTGGTGCACTGATTACATATTCATCTGTATCGGCTTATGACAGGTTGCTGACCCCTCACTGACCTGCCCCCATTATTACATAATGCATATAATAGCATTGATATTATTGGTGATAATGCCTATAATATTGTGGCTATTGTGAGGCTTAGAAAAAAATTACATGCAGCACAATGTCACCGGTGATGGCGGCGCCTGCGCAGTAGCATCTATATCAACTATATCAATTTTTTTTCATTAGGAAGTTATAAGGGTTAAAAGTTGACCAGCGATTTCTCATTTTTACATCAAAATTTACAAAACCATTTTTTTAGGGAGCACCTAATATTTGAAGTGAGTTTGAGGGGTCAATATGACAGAAAATACCCAAAAGTGACACCATTGTAAAAACTGCACCCCTCAAGGAGCCCAAAACCACATTCAAGAAGTTTATTAACCCTTCAGGGGCTTCACAGGAATGAATGGAATGTGGAAGGAAAAAATAAATATTTACTTTTCTTTCACAAAATTTTCCTTTATACCTAATTTTTTTTACTTTCACAAGGGTAGCAGGAGAAAATGGACGATACATTTTGTTTTGCAATTTCTCCTGAGCATGCCGATACCCCATATGTGGGGGAAATCTACTGTTTGGGTGCACGGCAGGGCTCGGAAGGGAAGGCGCGCCATTTGACTTTTTGAATGTAAAATATGTTGGAATAATTAGCAGTTGCCATGTCGTGTTTGGAGAGCCCCTGATGTGCCTAAACAGTGAAAACCCCCAACAAGTGTCACCATTTTGGAAACTAGATCCCTTAGGGAACTTATCCAGATGTGTATTGAGCACCTTGGACCCACAGGTGCTTCACAGAAGTTTATAACGTAGAGCCGTGGAAATAAAAAAATAACATTTTTCTCAAATCTTTTTAGCTCCATATTTTGCATTTTCATAAGGGGAACAGGAGAAATTGATCCATAACAGTTTGTTGTGCAATTTCTCCTGAGCACGCCGATACCCCATATGTGGGAGAATACTACTGTTTGGACGCATGGCAGAGCTTGGAAGGGAAGGCGCGCCATATTGGAGAGCAGATTTTGCTGAAATTGTTTGTGGGTGACATGTCACATTGTCAGAGCCCCTGAGGTGCCAGAACAGCATAAGCCCCAAAAGTGACTGCATTTTACCAAATACTTCCCTGAATGAATTCTTCTAGTGGTGCAGTGAGCATACTGACACCACTGCTGTTCCATAGAAAATTATACCATTGGGCAGTGAAGAAAAAATAATTACTGTATTTTTCAGACTATAAGACGCACCCGAAATTTTTAAAAGGAAAATAGGGGAAAAATTATACCAAATGGGGGTCCGACTTACAGTCCGAATTCATCTTATCGGGGGGGATCACCACAGGTGCAAGAGTGGTCACAGACATTGTTTGGTGGTCCAGGCTGGTGCGGTGGCCTCTGGAAAATCCCATCCCAAGCTGGTGTGGCAGTGGTGCTCTGTGCTGGGGCGGCAGCACTCTACCTGGGGCAGCGGCAGCGCTCTGTGCTGAGGTGGCGGCAACACTTCGTGCTGGGGCGGCGGCAGCGCTCTGTGCTTGGGGCGGCGGCAGCACTCTGCTGCGTGGGGGTCTCCACCGCCATTTTGTCAAAGCCAGAGGCCCCTGCAACTCTACTGCTGCGATGCGGTGGCCTCCTGGAAAACGGCAGCTGGGAGCGGCACATGCTCAGATTCAGATAGCAGCAACGAGATCTCGGGACGAAATCTGAATCTGAGCATGCGCCGCCCACAGCGGCCATTTTTCCAGAGACCACCGAATCACAGTAATGGAACTGCGGGGGTCTCCGGGTTTTGACAAAATGCCGGCGGAGCCCTCCACGCAGCACAGAGCGCTGCTACCACAGCATTTGTAAGTATATTCTGACTATAAGACTCACCCCTATTTCCCACAAATATTTTTTGGGAAAAAGTGGGTCTTATAGTGAGAAAAATATGGTACATTTTTACCACTAAGATGTTGTATAAGCCCCAGATTTTACATTGGAAAATAGGTAGATAGATAAATGGTCCATACACCCATAGATGAATTCCCAGAGGGGTGTCATTTCCCAAATGGGGTCACTTCAGGGGGGATTCTGCTGTTGTGGCACTTTGTAGAGACGCTAAGTGCCAGAGCAATACAATCCCCCCTGAAGTGACCCCATTTTGGAAATGACACCCCTCTGGGAATTCATCTATGGATATATTGACGATTTTCACTACATGGATGATTTCCAGAAACTCGTAGTGGAAGTTTCAGAGCAAAAATTGCAAAAATATCATTGTAGTGCCCAATATATTGTGCCCAGCTTGTGTCTCTGGAGACCTCCCCCCACCTACCCCCGGAAATTGTTAAGTCAGCTCTACTCAAATGTGTCTATCACTAAATAAACCAAATGCTTGAATGTCAAAACAGTTCAAAAACGTGGTTCTGTGTGGAAGATTGTAAAGCCGTCATGGAGGCATAAGGCTGGCAGTGATGGGCATTGTGGGTAATAATAGCGGGGATCATGCCTCATTCCTCTCTAGGAACATACACGACATCTTCTCTGGTGGGTTCTTTCTTGTTTCAGTTACTGGGATGAGTGCAATAAAATGTCGCTCAGTGAGTCTTCTGACATCTTCACATTCTAAAGGATTGGCGGGGACAGAATTTTCCAAAACAAGATTTTCAGTGACCTTTTCCTGATAATCAATCAATCAATCAATCAATCAAATTTATTATCGCCAAGTACATATTACATATATACAAGGAATTCTTTGTGGCAAAGAGACAACATAATATATAACAACAGATACAACAAGTAACATCTAACAAGACAGATAAAGTATATAGTCTACACATGACGATTTAATTGTTGAACAGAGAGTGGATAGAAGCTGTTCATATGGCGGTTGGTGCTGCATTTGGGGACTCTGAAGCGACGTCCTGAAGGGAGTAGTTGGAATGAGGAGTGTCCCGGGTGAGAGGGATCGGATGAAATTTTCAATGCGTGGGATCGAATACTCTTATCATAAAGATCCTGGATTTTAGGCAGGGGGGAGCCTATAATTCTCTCTGCTGTTCTGAAAGTCCTTTGTAAGCGGAGTTTGTCATGCGCAGTGGCTCCCCCATACCAGACTATCAGAGAGGAACAAATCACAGATCTGATGACAGCATTAAAGAATAAGATCAGCAGATTCTTAGACAAACCATATCTTTTCAGCTGACGCAGGAAGAACATCCTCTGTTGTGCTTTTCTTATAACAGCATCCACGTTTTTCCCCCATTTAAGATCATGAGAGATGATAACACCAAGGAATTTGGTCTCTGTGACCCTAAGAACCACTTCGTCATGGATGTAGATTGGAAGTATCTCATGTTGATCTTTCCTAAAATCCACAACCATCTCAGCAGTTTTTTTAGTGTTGAGTACAAGATTATTGGCTTTACACCAGTCACATATTCTTTCCACCTCACTCCGATACAAGTCTTCAGCATTTCCCCTGATGAGACCAATCAGTGTCATATCATCGGCAAATTTCAAGATTTTTACTGAGTCTGCTGAAGAGATGCAATCATTCGTATAGAGAGAAAACAGTAACGGGGACAAAACACACCCCTGAGGTGCCCCGATGTTTGTGACCAAGGTGTCCGAAGTGAATGGTCCAACTTTTACACTCTGTATCCTGGCTGTCAGGAAGTTATAAATCCACAAGCATAAGTTGAGAGGGACTCCAAGAGCTACCATTTTCTTATGAAGTAAATTCGGATCAATGGTATTGAACGCTGAGCTAAAGTCCATGAAAAGAATCCGGACATATGAGTGCCGTTCATCTGTATGATCAAAATGTACTTCAGTGCCAGATTGACAGTGTCGTTTGCCGAACGATTCTCCTTATAGGCAAACTGAAGCGGGTCCCATAGCTTCTGCGTGAATTTTATCAGGTGGGACATCATAATTCTTTCGAAGACTTTCATAGCTACAGATGTGAGTGCTACTGGTCTATAGTCGTTCAACTCAGAGGATCCCACTTTCTTGGGGACAGGGATAATTGTGGAATTTTTCCAACACTGAGGTACAACGCACTCTTTCAGTGACACATTGTATATATTTGTCAGTATAGGGGCAAGCTGGGTAGCACATACTTTCAGACACATTGGAGATACACCATCAGGGCCAGGTGCCTTTTTGACCTTAAGTCCCTTCAGGATGCGTATCACCTCTGCCTCGGAGATCACTACTTGGGTGTTGCACAATGAATGATCTTTATATGAACAGACTGAGGAGCTTAGAGATGAATTGCCACTGTGTGTAGAGCTTGCCTCAAATCTGCAGTAGAATTCATTTAACTCTGCTGCCAGACTTCTGCTGGGGTTCACTATAGTGGGGTGGCTTTTATAATTGGTGACCTCTCTTAATCCTCTCCATGCAGATCTAGTATCTTTTGATGAGAACCTTTCCTCCAGAATCTTTGCATACTCGTGTTTGGCTAACTTGATCTCTTTAGATAGCGAGTTCCTAAGTTTCTTGAATTCAGTAATATCGCCTGCTTTATAAGCCTCCTCTTTTCTCTTACGGATCAACCTGACTTTATTTGTAAACCACGGCTTGTTGTTTCCCCGAAAGTGGACAGATTTGGATGGAATAAACGTGTCTTCACAAAAACGGATATATGAGGACACTGCATCAACCCATTCATCCAGACCCGAGCATGTTTCCTGGAATACCTCCCAGTCCGTGCATTCAAAGCATGCTTGCAGTTGCAATTTTGCCTCCTCAGACCATGTCTTCTTTGTATAAACTGTAGGTTTGGATGTTTTCAACCTTTGCCTGTAGGCTGGAATTAAATGAATTAGACAATGATCTGAAAAGCCCACTGCTGCTCTCCTCACTGCCCTGTAGGCCCCTTTTAAGACAGTATAGCAGTGATCAAGCGTATTGTTCTCTCTCGTGAAGCAGTTTATATGTTGAGTAAATTTGGGGAGATCCAGGTTGAGTTTTCCTTTGTTAAAGTCCCCCATTACGATCACAAATGCTTCAGGAGATCCTTTCTCCCATTCTGATATTTTGCAAGCTAATTCACCAATAGCAGCTTTAACAGATGCTTGAGGGGGAATATATACTGCAACCAGAACCATAGATGAAAACTCTCTTGGAGCGTAAAATGGTCTACAATTGAGTGCAAGGTACTCTAGATCTGGAGAGCAACCTTTTCCCAGTATGTTAACATCACAGCACCAGCTAGTGTTGATGTAGAGACTAACCCCACCCCCGCTTTGTTTACCTGAAGCTACACAATCACGGTCAGCTCTGTAGATAACAAAACCAGGTAGATCCAGACTACAATCAGGGATGGTGTCATTCAATCAGGTCTCAGTAAAACAAAGAGCAGCTGAATTGGCCATATCAGATCTCATGTTACAAAGTAAGTTCAGTTCCTCCATTTTGTTAGGTAAGGAACGGACATTAGCCAAGTGGAGTGAAGGAAGAGCTGTTCTGAACCCTCTCCTCCGAAGGCGTGCCAGGACTCCTCCTCTCCTACCTCTCTTGCAGTACACCTCCACAGGTTTCACAGAAGTAATGGATTTTATGTACTCAATTGTTGAATTAGCAATCATGCTCCAAGAAGGGGAGTCCATGAGAAATTGCGGATGATTCCAGAATAATAAATCGTCCCTTGAAATCATAAGAGTAGGTTTACAGAGTGCAGTGGCCATGACTACACTCAGCTTGTAGCTATAAAGACTGAACAGTCACAGCTTAGCAGAGTTAAATGTACAACTTTCCATAAAGGGTGCTCCCAGCACTGCTGGGGGGGAGGGCATGGGTGCAACAAGACAGGGACATCAGGGGACACGCCAACAGTCAGTCCAAACCTGCCCAGCTCACCCTTTCAGCTCCACCTGGATCACAAGATCTCCAGAACATCTCCAGCACCGCACACTCCACCAGCTTTCCTATCCCGGGATCATCTGCATGCTGGAAATGGGTACAAGGCAGGTAGCCAGCAGCTTCACTCTCTCCCAGCTGAAACCAGGCACGGAGCTCCACGAGGACAGAAAGACACCGGTCCCAGCTGGTCGCAGTCTCCACACTACTCCCAGCTCTGCCGAATCCTGTAGCCCTACAGCTCCATGTGGACCACAAGATCTCCAGAACAACTCCAGCACCGCACACTCCACCAGGTTTCCTATCCTGGGATCATCTGCATGCTGGAAATGGGTACAAGGCAGGCAGCCAGCAACTTCACTCTCTCCCAGCTGAATCCAGGCACGGAGCTCCACGAGGACAGAAAGACACCGGTCCCAGCTGATCGCAGTCTCCACACTACTCCCAGCTCTGCCGAATCCTGTAGCTACGCAATGGTGAGTGAACCAAAGGGAGAATTAACAATTAAACGGGGTAAAAAACTAAAAAACTCAGGAGCCTCATGCCAGAGCAGCCATCTCTCGGCGCTCCTCCTCCTGAGGAGTATCTGCATTTCCGGCTTTTTTGTATAACACAAAAGAATTATATGTGGCCACCTGAAACAAATACATGACTAACTTTTTATACCAGGTATATGATTTTCTTGATACCTGGTATGGCTGTAGAACCTGATCTGCAAGGTCCACACCCCATATATTTGTTGTGGTCAATGACAGACACAGGTTTTGGAGTAGTGGATCCCTGTTGGTCTGCAGTGGCCCTTGTGGCCTCTGTGTGGATCGAGCTCAGGATAAAAATATCTTTATCCTTATACTTAAGGGCAAGCAGCTCTCCATTGTGTAAAGCCCCTGACTGCCTCTTTCAGAACTTTTTGCTGACCAATGATTGTGGAAACCCCTGACGGTTTTTGCAAATGGTCCCACAAGCCCCTATGTTATGTTCAACCAGACTTTTAAATAGAGGTATGCTGGTGTAGTATTGAAAACAAATTCAAAACCTTCATAACAATAAAACGTGGTCAGGAACCAGTTCGAAAACAATCATAGTTCCCCCACCAAAAATAAGGACTAATAAAGTAATAGTGGAGTACTCCCAATTGCATACAAATAAAGAAAAAGATAGCGTAGCCATAAACCACAATAGAAATATAAGAAAAATGATAAATCTTTATTAACACATCTTAAAACAAAATCAGACATTTATAAACACATAATAGAGGTAGATATACAAGGAATAATCCCAGTGTAGCGCATGGTAGGCATCCCTATATATAAAGTGACAGCAGGCCAGAGCACCATATGTTACAAGTATGAAGCTTAGTCTAAGCACCTAAACGTATTGTGCAACTTATCCAGAGACAATGTCTCTATATACCTAAAAAAGGACCGGGTGCTGTATATAGCAAGATGCTAAAATTTATATAAACAATTGCTGGCTCAGAGGAATATATCGATCAATTCTGGGATCATACCAAATATCCATATTGCTCATGGCACTTACCCATAGGGGAATATGAATGCAGGGAGGATACCGCGCTCAACCCCGACGCGTGTTTCGCCTCGGCTTTCTCAAGGGGAAGTGCCTATCTATCCTCAAGCACCCATATATAAATGCAGCGTTCCAGGTGTAGCTAATCAATAACGGCGCATGCCCAGTGTAGCCGCATAGTAACCGCGCGATGGCCCGCCGCCATCAGTGAGCAGCGCGCGTGCGCGGTGAGAAAAACACCACTAGACATCATCAACACGCGCGCGGCCCACAATATGATGGCTGGAGCATCGCGACCAATGTCGGGCACACCGCGCATGCGCTCAGGATCAGCGCCATGTTCTCGGAGACACTGCAAGCGGCCATGATGGTGGGGTCTGAACAGGTCGTTAAGCTGCTCACAGGCAAAATACAAAAGGGAGGGAGGGGGACATCATAATAAGAAAAGAATCCATGATTGCTAGAAAAAGGAGTCCAAAGAGAATCCCCATTATGTAGTTGTAATAATATACAGCCAATCAAAGACATGAGCAGTGCATATAATATAAAACCATACAGAAAGGAAGACAATAATGCAAATATGCAAAAAAGGTAATATTAAGTATAAATCATAAGGAAATCCCGCCATCATAAAATACCATCTACTGGAGGAAAAAACGTTCTAAAAAAGGAACAAGCTATGCCCCAGATCATACATATAAATGGCACTTATGGTACATACAATTAAATATTATATAAGAATACAATAGATCTCATAATGTATAATATTACAAAGCATCATACAAACATCATTGATTAAATGATACAAAAATATGGAGGATTCTTCTTTAATGTCTGGACATAACAAGGTCAACATTATATAGAAAGTAACCACACCAACCCCCCCAACCCACGAACCCCCACCTAGTAATGGCAGTATCTTCAGTGAAGCGTAGGAGATGGATATCATAGTCAGCCATGTTTCACAAAATAGCAGGCAGTATAGTTTCCCAGAGAAGGCGACTACTGGTCCAAATAGTTATGAAAAATATAGTGGAACCAACTCTTCCGCATTCAGACATGGATGCCAGAAATAGTACAGCTGTGAAATAAACTAGAAGAAACAGACACAAAATATTAAAACCAAATTAAAAGCACAACAAGAACAAAAATGGATAAATAGTCAGACCACAACGGTAAAAAAGATAGACTGAGTCATAGCCGGGATCGTTATTATCCCAGTGGAACTTAAAGAACCGTAATGCTTCAGAACCCAATTCAAGATCTATTGGGACCAATCCCTAATTAAGGAAAGGAACAAAGGTATTAGTTTCATTCAGGCCAGCAGGAGCTAAGGTATCTAATGTCACAATCCACCTGCACTCGTGTTGTGCAAGGATCTTTTTAACATTGCCACCACGAATACCACAATCAATCCTATCAATCCCACGGACTAATAAACCCTTGGGATTGGCACTATGAAACAATTTAAAGTGTTTCGGAAGTGTTTTTAGACAGGAAATATCCTCAATATCTCTAGATGCCATTATGTCCCTAACATGTTCACGCACCCGAACTTTAAACTCTCGTGACGTAAGTCCAATATAAATTTTATTACAAGGACAAGTGGCATAATACACCACATTTGGTGTGTTGCATGTAATATAACTCTTTATAGAGAAAGTCTTTTTTCCGTCAGATGTACTAAAAGATGTAGATTTACAAATATTCGGACATGCAACACATCTCCCACAAGGGAAACATCCTTGTATACGAGTAAGGCCACGGACTGTTGGTATTGTTGGTACATAATGGCTTTTAACTAGATGATCTTTTAAATTCCAGCTTCGTCTAGGAATGATTCTAGGTCGTGGTGGCAAATGTGCTGCTAAAGTGGTATCAGTATAAAAAGTATCCGAATAAAAAGTGCAAAAAACACATTTTAAAAAATGTGGAGTATTAGCTGATATCTTTATTATATGGGTCCACTGCATCCTGATAGTGCATTTGTTTGGAGGCCTGTACGGGTAAACCTTGTTGTTCTTTTGCTGTTCTCATTATTGGAGGATTTTCAAGTCCTCTTTTTGTACTGTGCTGTATTAGTATTTAGTGTTAGGTACCCGTAAGCGTGGAGATCTTTGACGTAGGTTACGGGCTCACGTATTTTGGCCAAAATATCAGCTAATACTCCACATTTTTTAAAATGTGTTTTTTGCACTTTTTATTCGGGGTGCAGTTGGGCCCATTTGGTCTTGTAAACTGCGGTGTCTGTTCACACGGCATGCATTTTGTTAGCGCTGGGCAGCCCGCCTGATCTAATAGAAGGGTGTTGGTACTAGGCTGGCCTGGATGCTGTGCATGGCCTTAGTGTGAACAGCGCCGCATACAAGTTGTTTTGTGCATCAACATACCAGGCAATCGCCCCCTCCATGTATTGGTAGGCTGGAGCAGTTGCTTGATTGGTATTTTTGCACCTGTGTTGCCATCTTTATTATATGGGTCCACTGCATCCTGATAGTGCATTTGTTTGGAGGCCTGTACGGGTAAACCTTGTTGTTCTTCTGCTGTTCTCATTGTGTGGGGACCCCTGAGTGTGTTAGTGCTGTGTTCTGGTTGCTTGATTCTCTGTGTATGACTCGGTCTGTTCTCTGGATATCGCTTTGGATTCTGCCTGGTACCTTCTACGTCTGTTTGGTTTTGATCTCTGCTTGGCCCTGACTGTCCGTTCTGTCTCATCCCTGGTACTGTACTGATATCCTGTGTATGACCTTTGGCTTTGTCTGACCTTCCGTCTGTTTATCCCTCCTGTACCTCGCTTGCCTGTATTGTGCTTGACCCCCGCTTTGCCTGACTCTGAGTTTTCTACCTCCTCTGAAAGCAGGACGCTAAGCCCCGCCCCCTTGCAGTCACATGACCGTTCACATGACCATAGGTCCTATGCCAGCTTGCTAAACTTCTACATTCAGGTCCTGTGCATCTTTATTTTCCGGCTGTTCTTGTCCCCAGGGGTCCCTACGGTGCGGGTGAGTCCCTGCTTAGCGGAGGCTGTACGCCGGCGCTGTCAGGACCCTGACAGTCCCCAGATAAGTAGGGCATCCTGGTGGGTTCAGTTTGCTGTCTTTCCCCTCATAATTGTGAAAAGCTGATGTGTATCCGGTTGAACTCTCACACATTTTATAGAACTTTATGCCGAATCTTGCCCTCTTAGAAGGAATAAATTGCTTAAGATGCAGTCTTCCTTTGAATTTTATAATGGACTCATCAATGGAAATAACATAGGGGTGTCTTGAACAGGGCGGTTGGACCAATAGGACTGAATGCTCGTTTTTTAACAAGCCCCATATTGAATGTAAGTCCTAAAAATGTTTTACTTTCTAGGACATTAGTTGGTGTCCATAAATTTGACCTAGCATAGGATCGTGGATTCTGGCTGATGAATGGGATGCATATAAATTTGTAGGACAATATGCTCTAGCAAGCTATCTGTCATAAACAAATTAAAAAAATTAATTGGTGCAAAATTTTAATTAAATTAAGAGAAAGCGGAGGGTAATGATGCTGTTGGCTTCCTAGTTCCCTGAGATCTTATCGGATGAATCTTCTCTCCCTTCTGTGCTGCTGAATGTCTCATGGTCCCTACAAGACCAGGTCCAGTCTTTCTGGCCAAACTTCCCTTTTATGAGCGACAACAGTAAATGTGCAGTGAGGCCAAGTGTGAATTTCTGTCCAATAACAGCAGAGCTTCCCTTTATCCTGACTTTTCAATTTGTATTAAAACCAACTAACTTCAAGGAGGATTGTGATAATCTCCAGGACAAACATTCCGCCTGTGCCATGATAGATCTCTAAGCTGTGCGTGGCTGAGGGCTGTAATATACATTTATTCCCGCCTGCAGGAGATGTGTTGGCTCCAGCCCTGGTGTCATGGATTCACTCCACGTCATAAATTACATTGTTTTTGATCCTAAGGAATTCAGATTACTGCACAATCTCTCCTGAAATGGGGAGCAATATTATTTTCTCTAATCTTCTGCTCAGGATCCATAGTAGCTCCAATGGTCCACCATAAATGAGGGCAACTCTGGTTTACTGTTGTGTAATCTGTATTTGTAGTTTTCAGTTAATGAGATTCTCGTGCTCTGGGGCGGGGCTGGGGGTGGGGCTGTGGGCGGGGCTTTATGTGGTGATCTGATTACATATTCATCTGTATTGGCTTATGACAGGTCGCTGACCCCTCACTGACCTGCCCCCATTATTACATAATGCATATAATAGCATTGATATTATTGGTGATAATGCCTATAATATTGTGGCTATTGTGAGGCTTAGAAAAAAATTACATCCAGTAAAATGTCACCGGTGATGGCGGCGCCTGCGCAGTAGCCTCTATATCAACTATATCAAATTTTTTTTGTTAGGAAGTTATAAGGGTTAAAAGTTAAACAGCGATTTCTCACTTTTACAGCAAAATTTACAAAACCATTTTTTTTAGGGACGACCTCACATTTGAAGTGAGTTTGGGGGGTCAATATCACAGAAAATACCCAAAAGTGACACCATTCTAAAAACTGCACCCCTCAAGGTGCTCAAAACCACATTCAAGAAGTTTATTAACCCTTCAGGTGCTTCACAGGAATGAATGGAATGTGGAAGGAAAAAATAAACATTTACTTTTCTTTCACAAAAATTTTCCTTTACACCTAATTTTTTTTTTACTTTCACAAGAGTAACAGGAGAAAATGGATGATACATTTTGTTTTGCAAATTCTCATTTTTTTTTAGTGTAAAATATGCTGGAATAATTAGCGGTTGCCATGTCGCATTTGCAGAGCCCCTGATGTGTCTAAACAGTGGAAACTCCCAACAAGTGACCCTATTTTGGAAACTAGACCCCTTAGGGAACTTATCCAGATGTGTATTGAGCACCTTGAACCCACAGGTGCTTTACAGAAGTTCATAATGTAGAGCCGTGGAAATAAAAAGGCTAAACCACTGTATGGGCGCATGGCAGAGCTTGAAAGGGAAGGAGCGCCATATTGGAGAGCAGATTTTGCTGGAATTATTTGTGGGTGACATGTCACATTGTCAGAGACAATGACGTGTCTAAACAGTGAAGTGACCCCATTTTGGAAACTAAACCCCCCAAGGAACTTATCTAGATGTGTGATGGGCACTTTGAACCCCCAAGTGCTTCACAGAAGTTAGTTACATACAGTTGTGAAAATAAAAAATCATATTTTTTCGACAAAAAATGAACTTTTCGATCTCAAATGTTTTTTCCAAAGGGTAACAGGAGAAATTGCACCCAAAAAGTTATTTTGCAATTTGTCCTGAGTATTCTGACACCTCATATGTGGGGGTAATCCACTGTTTTGGCGCATGGCAGAGCTCGGAAGGGAAGGAGCGCCATATTGGAGAGCAGATTTTGCTGGAATTGTTTGTGGGTGACATGTCACATTGTCAGAGCCCCTGAGGTGCCAGAACAGCATAAGCCCCAAAAGTGACTGCATTTTACCAAATACTTCCCTGAATGAATTCTTCTAGTGGTGCAGTGAGCATACTGACACCACAGCTGTTCCATAGAAAATTATACCATTGGGCAGTGAAGAAAAAATTACTGTAGTTTTCGGACCATAAGATGCACCCCAAATTTTCAAAACGAAAATAGGGGAAAAAATGTGCAAAATGGGGGTCCGTCTTACAGTCTGAATTCAGCTTACCGGGGGGATCAGCACAGGTGCAAGAGTGATCACAGAGGTTGTTCGGTGGTCCATGCTGGTGCAGTGGCCTCCGGAAAATCCCATCCCAGGCTGGTGCGGCAGCGGTGCTCTGTGCTGGGGTGGCGGCAGCGCTCTATGCTGGTGCAGCAGCGCTCTACCTGGCATGGTGGCAGCGCTCTGTGCTGGGGCGGCGGCGCCATTTTGTCAAAGCCGGAGGCCTCTGCAGCTCCATTGCTGCGATGTGGTGGCTTCTGGAAAAATGGCAACTGGGGGCGGTGCATGCTCAGATTCAGATCTCGGCAACGAGATCTTGGGGCGAGATCTGAATCTGAGCATGAGCCGCCCACAGCGGCCATTTTTCTGGAGACCACCACATCGCAGCAATGGAGCTGCAGGGGCCTCTGGGCTTTGACAAAATGCTGGCGGAGCCCTCCACGCAGCACAGAGCGCCGCTGCATCATTTGTAAGTATATTCCTACTATAAGACACACCCCCATTTCCCCAAAAAAATATTTGGGAAAAAGTGCGTCTGATATTCCGAATAATATGGTACATTTATACGACTAAAATGTTTTTTAACCCCAGATATTACATTGGAAAATAGGTAGATAGGTAAATGGTCACTACACCCATAGATGAATTCCCAGAGGGGTGTCATTTCCAAAATGGGATCACTTCAGGGGGGATTCTGCTGTTATGGCACTTTGGAGAGCCGCTAAGTAACAGAACAACAGAATCCCCCCTGAAGTGACCCCATTTTGGAAATGACACCCCTCTGGGAATTCATCTGTGTATATTGTGACCATTTTCACTACATGGATGATTTCCAGAAACTCGTAGTAGAAGTTTTATAGCAAAAATTGCAGAAATGTCATTGTAGTGCCCAATATATTGTGCCCAGCTTGTGTCTCTGGAGACCTCCCCCCACCTACCCCCGGAAATTGGTAAGTCAGCTCTACTCAAATGTGTCTGTCACTAAATAATCCAAATGCTTGAATGTCAAAACAGTTCAAAAACGTGGTTCTGTGTGGAAGATTGTAAAGCCGTCATGGAGGCATAAGGCTGGCAGTGATGGGCATTGTGGGTAGTAATAGCGGGGATCATGCCTCATTCCTCTCTAGGAACATACACGACATCTTCTCTGGGGGTTCTTTCTTGTTTCAGTTACTGGGATGAGTGCAATAAAATGTCGCTCAGTGAGTCTTCTCACATCTTCACATTCTAAAGGATTGGTGGGGGCAAAATTATCAAAAACAAGATTTTCAGTGACCTTTTCCTGATAATCAAGGAAAGTATCTGCATTTCCGGCTTTTTTGTATAACACAAAAGAATTATATGTGGCCACCTGAAACAAATACATGACTAACTTTTTATACCAGATATATGATTTTCTTGATACCTGGTATGGCTGTAGAACCTGATCTGCAAGGTCCATACCCCCATATATTTGTTGTAGTCAATGACAGACACAGGTTTTGGAGTAGTGGATCCCTGTTGGTCTGCAGTGGCCCTTGTGGCATCTGTGTGGATCGAGCTCAGGATAAAAATATCTTTTTTATCCTTATACTTAAGGGCAAGCAGCTCTCCATTGTGTAAAGCCCCTGACTGCCCCTTTTGGAAATTTTCTTTGACCAATGACTGTGGAAACCCCTGACGGTTTTAGTGAATGGTCCCACAAGCCCCTATGTTATGTTCAACTAGATTTTTAAATAGGGGTATGCTGGTGTAGTAGTTGTCAACATACAGATTGTAGCCTTTATGTAAAAAAAAAAGGCTCAAAACCATTTTTCCTGTTGTCCCCAGATAAGTAGGGCCTCCTGGTGGGTTTAGTTGGCTGTCTTTCCCCTCATAAATGCGAAAAGCTGATGTGTATCCGGTTGAACTCTCACACATTTTATAGAGCTTTATTCCGAACCTTGCCCTCTTAGAAAGAATAAATTGCTTGAGGTGCAGTCTTCCTTTGAATTTTACAAGGGACTCATCAATGGAAATAACATAGGGGTGGCTTGAACAGGGCAGTTGGACCAATGGGACTGAATGCTCATTTTTTTTAACAAGCCCCATAGCGAATGTAAGTCCTAAAAATGTTTTCATTTCTAGGATATTGGTTGGTCCCATAAATGTGACCTAGCATAATAGGATGGTGGATTCTGGCTGATGAATTGGGACACACATAAATTTGTCGGATAATATGCTCTAGCAGGGTAACTACGGGACAAAGTTACCAAGGGGCATAGACAGGCTGGGGTCAAAGCACGAGATAGCACTACAAAACCAGAGGATAGGCAGAACGGTGAGTCAGGATGTATCCAATGAGTCATACACAGAGATAGCTGCAAAGTACAAGAGAGGCGAGCAAAGAATAGTCAGGTCACAGGCAAGGAGTCGTACACAGAGAGGGTAGCGCAGTACAGAATCAACAGGCAAATGCACAACGGGGGACAGAACCGGGTCAGAACCATATAAGCAAGCTAGAAGACAACGAACAGGCACACAGGGGTCAACACACTCGGCCAAAGGCAAAAGTATAACTGATTGGAGTTTCTCAGGGCTATAAGAAGCTCTCCCTGAACCAAAGAGAGTCCACAATAATTAACCCCAGGCGTGCAGGTCAAAGCTTGCACTGGGCTCAAGACATTAACCCCTAACTGTGCAGGTCAAAACTTGCACTGGGATCATGACAGTGTGTGAGGATGGACCGGAATCACTGCTCATTTCTGAGCTATCACTTCGCTGCTACTAAAGCCCTCGAAATCCACATCGCCATCTGACACTGCACTTTCTTCACTGTCAGAACATAAAAGTGCATAAGCCTCCTCTGCACCATAATACTGACGGGCCATTTTATTCGTTTTATTTTTTTTTTCTGTAAATAGAAATCTCTGACATGACCAAATTATTGGGGAGACAATTGAGAAAAGCCTAATTCTTTACCCTACCCCTTACTTTAGAATAAACCCTAACCCTAACTTTAGCCTAACAGTAACCCTAACCCTAATACTAACCCTAACCTGCCTTATCTGTTTTTTTTACTTTCTAGCACAATCGCTGACTGACACAGCTGTTCCCAGCAGCACTTGTAACACTGTTTCTCCTCTAATCTTTCACTGACAGGAGATCTGAGGAGAAACAGTGTTTTTATGAGGCAGATCGTCCGGGAAAGTTCGCTGCTACAACAAACTTTCCTAGTGATTTGTCTCATTGGCTGGTGTGATGCTGACGTCATGAGGACCTGAACCAATCAGGTCTCAGTGAGGTCAAGGGTCACAGGATGCATTGTGCGGTGGAATCTCCTTGTTATAGGATACATGGGGGCCCGATGAGCATAAAACCGCCCACCATAGACAAATGTCGGTACTGCACAAAGCCCTGCTAGCGCCAGCGTTTATCTACCTTTGACAGTCTGGAAGCGCATAAGTTAAGGGTACCATCATTTCTGTCCAGGCCTATTTCATGAGGTTTAATTTTCAAAAAATACTATGGAATCATGGTTGAAAAGCAATGTCTGACTTTCATTTGTTCATTTTCATAGAGTTTTGATTTATTATTACTTTTGTCAGATTCAAGTTATTTCTGTGACCATTGTGGGTTTATCTGTCATTAAACGAGGGGTACCAACAATTTTGACCACGTGTGTAGGAGGAGTGAATATTTTGACTCCACAGCCACTTTCTGGAAATTAACACTTAGTGGATGTTGGAGACTGAAAATTACACATTTGCTATTTTCTTACCCAGCACATAGTGCCCAGATTGTGCTCCAGGAGACACACACCGCAAATTACGTGGGTTCTTCTCACTATAATATTGCTAAATACAGGGATCCTAAATGTTGTTTGCGCACACTGCAAGACTCCGAAGTGAGAGCGGATTTTGCTGGATTGGTTTATAGAAACCTTGTTGGTTTTCAATTGAGCCACTAATAGTGTGGGAACCTCTGTTTTCCACTGACAGATGATGGACCTGAGTGGGGACTTGTTTTTTGTGAGATGAGAATTGGTATTATTTTCGGCTACATAACATTGATTGGTTTCTTTATATGCAATATTTGGGAGGCAGAATGAACAAACAGTTGAACACCGCACACTACTGGTTTATCCAACAAGGTTTTCTATTAGACTGTGAACTGTCATTGTCTTGGCAAATAATTAATTTTTTTTTTCACATAGCTTGCCATTTTTATGGACAGTTTAAGTAGAAACGTTCAAAAATATAAAACTCAATGATATTTTATAAAAATAATTGTTTTTTATCTTAGCAGATGACTGTACCAGGAGATCAGAGGGACAGCTGACATCTTCAGTTTTTAAATCTGATGATCTTGAGATCCTACAAGTTACAACTGAAGTGATTGCTATTACTCCAGATATACCATCATCCATTCACAGCAAAGATCTGTCATCTGATCCTATGAAACAGGTCCCATCTTCTAATTCATTATTGACTACTAAGGAAAATCAAAGTCACAAAATAGGCATTAAAAAACAAACTGCTCCTAAAGCAAAGAAGCCATTTTCATGTTCGGAATGTGGGAAATGTTTTAACAAGAAATCACATCTTGTTAATCACCATAGAACTCACACAGGGGAGAAGCCTTTTGCCTGTTCAGAATGTGGGACATGTTTTACCCATAAAGGGAATCTTGTTACACACCAGAGAACTCACACAGGGGTGAAGCCTTTTTCCTGTTCAGAATGTGGAAAATATTTTGCAAATAAATCACATTTTGTTAGACACCAGAGAACTCACACAGGGGAGAAGCCTTTTTCATGTTCAGAATGTGGGAAATGTTTTAGCCATAATTCACATTTGGTTAATCACCAGAGAACTCACACAGGGGAGAAGCCTTTTTCATGTTCAGAATGTGGGAAATGTTTTATCCAGAAATCACATTTTGTTAAACACCAGAGAACTCACACAGGGGAGAAGCCTTTTTCATGTTCAGAATGTGGGAAATGTTTTATCCAGAAATCACATTTTGTTAAACACCAGAGAACTCACACGGGGGAGAAGCCTTTTTCATGTTCAGAATGTGGGAAATGTTTTAGCCATAAATCACATTTGGTTAATCACCATAGAACTCACACAGGGGAGAAGCCTTTTTCATGTTCAGAATGTGGGAAATGTTTTAAATGGAAAATAGATCTTTGTAGCCATCAAAGAACCCACACAGGGGAGCTTTTTAACTGTTCAGAATGTGGGAAATATTTTAACCATAAAGGGAATTTTGTTAGTCACCAGAGAACACACACAGGGGAGAAGCTATTTTCCTGTTCACAATGTGGGGAATGTTTTAACCAGAAAGCGCTTCTTGTTAGACATCAGAGCAGTCACACAGGGAAGAAGTCTTTTTCATTTTCTTAATGTGGGAAATATTTTACTTGGAAATCAACTGTTAATAAATATCAGAGACGTCACATAGGGGAGAAGCCTTTTTTATGTTCATAATGTTGGAATAATTTTAGCCAAAACTGAATTTTCTTAAATGGGTTGTCTCTTGTCATTCCTCATGTTTGCTGACAAAATGATAAAACTAAACTTTATTAATTCCAGATATAAAACTATACCCATAATTCACCCCCTGAAGGTTAGTCAGTAGGTGACTAATAGAAAAAAAATGTACACCACATCTCAGTATATAGAGTGAGGTGACGTTTACACACTCACTCTCCAAGCCTCTCATTTCTATGGGTTTCATCGTCCTCACCGAAGGCGACTCATCAGGAGACTAGTTAATATTAACCTATATTCAAGCGAGACTAGACAAAAAAACTAAAATCATGTATCATGTTATCCGAAAGAGAAAACTATCCACATATTGGCAGACCCCAGACTTCAAACTATATACCTCGTAACAAAAAAACGAGGAATGGATTCGGCACACCACCTATGTAAAAATAGAAGAAAAACTTTATAGCAGCATGTGAAACCGGTTTAAAAACCTCAAACACCTAAGGCGTTTCTGGCACGTTACAAGAGCCCTTACTCATAGGATATAGAAAAACAAACTGACATAAGCATCATATACAACAGAAAACCAATCAAAATCATGTGAATAATAATGACATTAATTATGCACCAGTTATGAATAGGGATGAGCGAGTAGTGAAATACTCGGACTCGCTGTACTCATTACGAGTAGCTCCTAGCACTCGGGTACTCGTAACGAGTAGCGACTCCAATGTAAGTCTATTGGAAATGCGAGTAATGGGCAGAGAATGTGTGTGGGCGGAGACTATGTGTGCGTGGAGAATGTGTACGCGGGTTTTTGGGGCTGTGTGTGTGTGTGCGGGGCTTGTGCGGGCTGTGCAGGCATCGTCCGATGGGACTACTTGTCCCATCTGGCTATGCCCGCTACAGTGACAGCATTAGTGGATGATGGGAAAGTAGTATTCCCATCATCCGGCTAATGGGGTGAATGTGTAAAAAGAAAAAGACATACAGAACATACAACACATAACATACAGTACATACACATAACATACAGCACATAACATAGAGTACATACTCAGTGCACACACCTAATTCCCCAAAGCCATTGATCACCTGAACCTGTCAAAGACTGAACTCCTTGTGTTTAAACCCGCTACTAATGTACCTATACCTGACATTGCCATTTCCGTGTGATTCCACTATTACTCCCCAGCAGCATGCCCGCTGTCATGGGGTCATACTTGACTCCGAGCTTTCCTTTGCCCCCCACATCCGATCACTGGCTCGCTCTTGTTATCTGTACCTCAAAAATATTTCTAGAATTCGACCTTTTCTTACTTTTGATTCCGCAAAAACTCTTACTGTTTCTATTATTCATTCTCGTATCGACTATTGTAACTCTCTTCTAATCGGTCTCCCTCTTACCAAACTCTCCCCCCTCCAATCTGTCCTGAATGCTGCAGCCAGGATCATATTCCTCGCCAATCATTACACCGATGCCTCTACCTTGTGCCAGTCATTACACTGGCTACCCATCCAGTCCAGAATTCAGTATAAACTTATTACCCTCACCCACAAAGCCCTCCATGGCTCAGCACCACCCTACATCTCCCCTTGCTTCAGTATACCACCCATCCCGCACCCTCCGTTCTGCTGATGACCTGAGGTTAGCATCCTCAATAATCAGAACCTCCCACTCCCGTCTCCAAGTCTATACACGTGCTGCGCCAATTCTTTGGAATGCACTTCCCAGGTCAATACGATTAGTCCCCAATCCCTACAATTTTAAGTGTGCTGTGAAAAAGAATTTATTCAGACTGACCTACCGCCTCAATGCATTAACCTAATCTATCCCTGTGTGGCCCAGTCAAAAGTTTTTACCATGGCCAGGTTCCTCGCATCATGTTCCCACATGCTTTATGCATCCATTAGCCCTCTGTGTCTGTACTGTTACACACTTAACATTATGGCTGGTCCAAACAATCAGGGCAACTGTTACCACCCACCTTTCGTGTCTCCCTCTTTCCTCATAGACTGTAAGCTTGCGAGCAGGGCCCTCACTCCTCTTGGTATGTTATGATCTATGTGATTATTGTTATGCTGTAATGTCTATTGTCTATACAAGTCCCCTCTGAAATGTAAAGTGCTGCGGAATATGTTGGCGCTATAGAAATAAAATTTATTATTATATTATTATCACCTGTAAAAAAAATTAAAATAATAAAGTAACCTACTGTATACTGACCTTTCTGCTGTAATCCCATTAATAATGACCGCTCTCCAGGGGCTCCAGCGATACAGTGATGCTGCGCGGCCCGCCAATCACAGTAATGCCACAATAAAGAAGGCGGCGGCTTTACTGTGATTGGTTAGCGCATGCCAGGTGGGAGATCCGAATATTGCGAGGTGAGCAGTGAAACTTACTTGCTAGGATTCGAGTACCACGAGTATCTCATTACTTGCCGAGTACCGAATCCTAAGGAGTATACTCGCTCATCCCTAGTTGTGAGCGAATGAACCTGGGATTGGAAAGACACAATACAATAGTCAATGGACCCAACACTGATCCTGTCTTAAATAACAAAAACTGATGATATAAAAATTATTAACATGATAATTGTACAGCCATGAAAAGAAAACATAAAATAATATGGCAGGAAAACTAATATAAACAAATAGTTTCTCAAATTCATGCCTCTGGGGTGTTTAGTGTCAAGCTTCAAGATCCAATATGCTTCACGTATAGTCAGAAGTTTGTGTGTATTGCCTCCTCTGGTCGGATTATAAACCTTCGCAAACGCATAAAAGGTAAAATTAGAACCATCTCCTCTGTGAACATTAACAAAGTGCTTGGCAGCCCCCGAATAAGCCACATTCTTATTGGGAAGATTGGTCAAGTGCTCGGCAATACGTTTGTTTTTATTTTCCGTGTGTTACATCCGATGTAATTTATCCCACACAGTGTGCAACAAATACAATAAATTATGGATTGGGGGTCACAATTGATAAATGAGGTGATGTCGTACGATTTACCGTCTGATGATTGAAAAACCTTTTTTCTGTCTATCGCATGCGTGCAAACATTGCATCTACTACCGGCACATTTATAGAAACCAGAAATGGACGACCAAGATTTAGGAGTAGACATTGGCTTTAATAGTCTAGGGGAAAGAGCATTAGCTAAACTGCAACCCCGTCTGGCCACGGACCGCAGCCTGTACTGATAATATGCCGCAATTTGTCCTCCTGATACTGGTAAATATTTCTTAATTATAGATATTATTCGATTATATTGGGCTGTAAGACGCGGAAAAGGTGATAATAGAGTCGGACTTAAAATGAATAACAGATGATGTTTTAGTCGGTTCTAATGCGCTGGGTTTATTGGAAGCGTTATTAAATGCACGCTTGATGTTCAGGTTACTATAACCACTCGCCGTAAGGGATCGCCTTAGTTGTATGATGGGGATGAGAAGATGAAGAAAGTGACAGAGAATTACCAGAATTCTCCTTCCTATGGATAGTGGTGTGAATACAATGGAGGGTGGGATCGCCCATAAGAAAAATGTCCAAGAAGCAGACTTGGGTATTTATATTACTGACAGTAAAAGAAAGATTCAAAATATTAGAATTCTGATACTTATGAAGGGAAGACAAATCAGATGGGAACCGCGCCAAATGAGCAGTAAATCATCCACATACCTACCAGAAAAAACAAGATTTATACAAAAAGGATTGGAATCAGAAAATAAATATAATTCCTCCCACCAAGCCATATAGAGAAAGGCTAATGTTGGGGAGAATTTTGAGCCCATTGGGGCACCAAGGACCTGCAACAAAAAAAATTCATTGTTAAACAGGAAAAAATTATGTTTTAACAAATATGTAAGAGACTCAATGATAAATGACTTAAGATGATCAGAATCATTGCTGTAACAATCTAAATGGTGAATAATCGCACGTACAGCCAAATTGTGGGGAATAGGAGAATATAGGATAACAACGTCACATGTAAAAAATTGAAAATCCTCTTGCCAATGAAAATGCTCAAAAACCCGCAAGACCAACAAGGTATCCTGGAAATCCCCGGGATTCTGGACACAAGAGGGCTTAAATGATCGTCCACCCAAGAACTCAAATTCTCATGTAAAGATCCAATTCTAGAAATGATAGGACGTAAAGGTGGTGGAAATATATTTTTGAGTCTTGGGTAGACCATGAAAACCAGGAATAATCTCATGATCTGGTAATAGCCATTTGCTGGCTTTAGAATTTATGATGCCGGCACGTATGGCTTTTCCACACTACAACCCCCTTTGTCAGATTGACGTATCACAATGTTGGAGTTGCACTGTAATTACTCGACAGCATTAGATTAATAGACAAATTATTAACATGATTTATGTCAATTTTGGCATCCAGTGCTTTCAGTTCTTTTTCAACCAATGATTGGAAAACATCAAGAGAAGGAACCCTTGATTGTAAAGGGTAATAAGTCGAATTCTGAGTAGAAACAAAAATGTCATTGTCTTGAACAGAACATGGATTGCATTTTGGATCCTGAAGAGATGATAATGTACAAATGGCTTTCTGTTCCTCAAGTGAAAATAATGCGGTAGTCAAAGGTGCTGAAGCAGGTTCAAATGTTGGAAAAATACATTGCTGATCCACAGAGAAAAAAGTGTCTTTTGACGGTTAACAACCTCGTAAGTTTATTAACATCTTTGATGGTCTGGAATAAGTTGAACTTTTTGCTCGGTACAGAATTCAGTCCTTTTGATAAAACTTCCATTTGTGCTTTAGATAAAACCACAGGGTCAGAATCAGGACATTAGAAAAATTATCAATGGCTTTTACTAAGTTGTTTTCCTGTGCCTCGTAGGATAGCGTCTCCATGGACGGTTTTCTCTGTCTCCGTCCTTCTCTCCTACACACATTGCGTTTTTTGTTGCAACAGTGGAAAAATTACGAGGGTCACGTGTATCCACAGTCATACTATGTGAGGAATGACCAGTGTCATAATCCGAGCTACGGTATTCAGATGAAGAAAAATAGACGGTTTTATTGCGTTTATAACCAGGCTTGGAAGCGTTCACATCATTTCTCAAGATGGATTTTTTAGAGGAACCATGAAAAGAAGATTTATTCCAATTATATACTTGATTGTTTTTATAGTCCTTAGTGTCTTTAGTCTTGAATATATATTGTCTTCCAATGATTTTATATTATCAGTGATTTTTTTCATGGAAATGTCAAATCAGGTAGTGAGTTAAATTTATTTACCGTATATACTCGCTTATAAGCTGAGATTTTCAGCTCATTTTTTTTAGGCTGAAAGTGCCCCTCTCAGCTTATTCTCGAGTCATTGTCTCAGGGGGTAGGCGGGGGAGGGGGAGCACAGGAGCCGGCGGCTGTCAGATCATACTCACCCCCTCCTGGCGCGGTCTCTGCACTTCCCTGCTTCTCAGATGGTTTCCGGTGCCGCAGATCTTCCTGTGTTCAGCCGTCACGTGGTACCGCAGGTGAATATCACAGGTGTCGGGGCCCTGAGCAAGTGGCGACACTAGCACCTGGCCCCCATAGCATGCCAGTATCCGCACCTGCTCATGACACCGTCATCTGGCCCCCAGCGGTGAGAGGTGAGTATGTCATTTTTTTTAATCACAGCAGCATATGGTGCATATATATCTATGGAGCATCTTATGGGGCATCTTATGGGGCCATCAACATTTATTCAACATTATATGGGGCATATATATCTATAGAGCATCTTATGGGGCCATCAACCTTTATGGAGCAGCATATGGGGCATATTATTCTATGGAGCATCTTATGGGCCATCAACCTTTATGGGGCAGCATATTATTCTATGGAGCATCTATTGGGGCCATCAACCTTTATGGAGCAGCATATGGGGCATATTATTCTATGGAGCATCTTATGGGGGTATCAGCCTTTATGGAGCAGCTCTCCTCAACCACGACTATAAACTCTTGGTGAGGATCCTGGCGAACTGACTGCAGATGCTGCTACATGGCCTATGTGAGGCTAAGACAGGATTTACTCAGGGATGCAGCAGCGTGGCAAACATTCGCATTTCAAACCTTTCAAACCTTTGCGGGCATTAAGGTTCCCGTGTCAATTTACTAATGGCTCACTAAAATACTTGGGAATACAGGTGACAAAACACCCAGCTAAATTATAGAAAACTAATATTGATACATATCTTAAAAACGTAGAATCTACCTTAGTGAAATGGAAAGATTTTAACTTGTCATATCTAGGCAGAGCCAACTTAATTTAGATGACGGAATTCCCACGTCTCCTCTACCTCTTCCATACTATCCCAATTAACTATCTGTATCACTCATTCATCTGGGAGGGAAAAATGCCCTGTATAGCCTTCAAAATACTCCAATTATTGCGGCGAAACGGGGGGATAAATTTCCCTGACATTTGACACTATACCTTAGCATCCCTGTACCGGGTGGTGGTGGACTGGCTGAGAGGAATGTCTTATTATGTCCAATATGACCTGCAGTGGTCTTACCCCGGCACTGGCTCTCCCTACCCTTCTACATCTCCCTTATACGGAATTGCTGACTGAAGTATAAGGGAGGGACAGGACTGTAGTCGTGACCTGTATTCCGGTGACAGCTGTGTCCAGTCCTTCCCCTACATGAAACAATACTATTCTCGGCATATCTGCATCTCCAGATTCAGGTTCACCCAGGCACTTCCCAGGCCATAGCAGTCTCTCTTCTAATGCGACCCCCATCAATGGAGACACAGTCCGAGACAACTTTAACACTTTCTCTACTTAGAATTTTGCACGTTACATCCACAGTTGGTACATCATAACATTTTCTTGCTTCCTGATCTTTCCTTTGCTTGTTGTCACTTCTGTGCAGTAAACGCCCGGACTGGACCGTACTAGACTGCTTCCCAGTTCCTTCCAGGCCTGACCTCACTATAATGACATTTCTTTCAGCCTGTTTCACCCCAGACATGAATTCATCAATCACTACGTTTGGTGACCCATAGTGAAGCATCCGGCCTGTCTGTACTGATCTTGTCGAAGCTCCAACTCCTTTCATCTCCTTAGTCCAGCCAACTTCTGCCCTAAAAGCATTGGCACAGGCGGTAAAATGCCACATCTTCCTTTTCCTATTCTGACCCACTGATAAGGCATGCAGTGGCCGTGGGTAACGTGGACAATAACGACTTAATTTTATGTGACTGCCGAGCTGTCTGGCCCTATAGCCCATGTGGACACTTGGGCACCCTGGCCCCATCTGACTAAACCACTCTTCATCACTAACCTTAACTCTCAGCAGCCCCTCCTACAAATAACCCTCTAAGAACCTCCTATCAGGCCCCACTAGTATACCCCCTCTAGTGGTCCGCAACATAATTACAACTACCTGGTCTATAGGGGAAGCTATATAGTAAGAGTGTCCTTCTCTAATATCCCAAGAAGGATGCACTACCTATCCCTGACTGTACATATACAAAGAACACATAATATGTAAGCATTATAATACAGGAATGCAAGTCAATATATACAGTTTTCTATACAATGGTAACACATTCAAGTGGCAATACCATAAGCAATGAGCAGTAATACATAGTTATACATGTAGCAGTACCGCAGGCAATTATCATAAAACACGTCTGTAAACATTTAGAACTGGAAGACAATCAGAGGGAAGTGGAGCATGAAATACATCATATCTTACCCCCTTACACTCATGAGAGCTAACCCCCTTTTAATGTCTACATGGAGGGTATGGTGGAAACTACGTTAACATTTCCAGCTCTCTGCCTGGATGTCTCTTCTTCTTCCACTTATTGGTAACCCCACTTTCAGGACGGGCACTCTCACCCTGTCTTCTACCAGTGGTACTCCTAAGGTATAACAACTACTAAGCACTTAGTCCACCCCGAGGAACGACGGATATACTCAATAGAGGAGTTGAAATGTAAATATCCCACTGCCATATTCCCTCCCTTCTAATATTGCAAGGTAAAAGCTATGGAACAAAAGTGTTAGCACATCTTTCTGACTATGAATGGAGACCATCCGTGCTTAGATGGCTCACGAAATCTAATTCTCCATCTGGCCAAATAGCCACTAATTACAAATTCATCCATGCAGCTCTGGATTATGAACAACTCCAATTTCCACTAACAAAATGGCAGACTGAAGACCCCAGCATGTCCTGTGACACTATTCTGAAAGCTCTAGACCCAGCCTACAAATTCCTCCCCTCAGCCCGTTTCCTAGAAATGAGATTGAAAATCTGTCACGGCTCTTACCTGACTCCGCAAAAGGTCATAGAATGGGGTTGTGCACAACTTCTAAATGTTTTACATGCCATTCCCTAGAAGCCAACCTGTTTCATTGCTTGTGGGCATGCCCGGTCATTAGACTATTTTGGGAAAGAATACGGCAATACACCGCCACACATCTGACAAACTTTGTTCCTGATGAACCCTTATGGGCCATATTTGGATACCTAAAACCAGATAATTTCACCTGTTCTCCAGGGGCCTGTAAACTACTGCATTGGGTGGCGGCTGCCAGTACTAAGGCCATTTTACAGACATGGATCCACGACCATGCCCCTCCTTTCAATATCTTTCTAGAGAAGCTGTCGTTCTTGCTTCAAATGGACTGGGTTGAGGTCTCTTTACATAAAGAGGGAAGGGTGCAGGCCTTTTTCGAAACTTGGGAAAGCTTCATCTCTCTGCTCCCACAGCACATCCACAGCAATATTAAGACCTGTTCTCAGCCGACAGTCTGGTACCAGGAGCAGCTACTACTGGGGGAGACACCTGTCCAATCATGTCTCTGGGAGAACCGCTGCGGAGAGACACTTCGGGGTGTTTGGGGTGTACTTTGGTGACAGTGGGTCCTGAACTTAAGGTTGGACACACGTGCTGGATGTCTGATGGGTAAATGGGTAAACATTATGCTTGTGTTTGACATGCCCCCCGCTTCCTTCTCCTTTTTTCCCTTCCCCGGTTTTTCAGGTTTGTCTTTATCTATTGTTCTGTGTACCAATGAGATCTCTAATGAGGAGGTTTATGTTACATATGACTCAAACATTATCTGCATGGATATATGTAGGAACATTTTTTTGCATTCAATAAAAACAACGATTAAAAAAAAGACACAGCTGGATCCCAATGAAGGAGTAGAACCATCTCAAGGAGGATCACAGGGAAATGGACAGCATGAGACTTACATATGAGTGTCTGAGCAAAGGGTCTGAATACTTATGACCATGTGATAGTTCAGTTTTTCTTTTTTAATAAATTAGCAAAAATGTCTACATTTCAGTCAAGATGAGGTGCAGCGTGAACATTAATGAGAAAAAAATGAAATTGTCTGAATTTACCAAATGGCTGCAATGAAACAAAGAGTGAAAAATGTAAAGGGGTCTGAATACTTTCCATAACCACTATATAGGTAGGGCGTATTTAGGTCATTGAGTGTAAGCCGGCAGTGAGCGTGGCCGCCATATCGCAATGTTAGGGTGCCAACCTCGGCGGGAAGGCGGGCTGAGTGATAGGCCGTAATATGGCTAGATAACGTCTCCTCACTGTACCTCTGATATGATAAGCCCCCCTTAGAATCATAGAGTTGGAAGGGACCTCCTGGGCCATCTGGTCCAACCCCCTGCTCAAAGCAGGATTCGCTAAATCATCCCAGTCAGATGTCTGTCCAGCCTCTGTTTGAAGACTTCCATTGAAGGAGAACTCAATGGAAAGTATTTATTAGAATCGCTGTAAGTAGTAGGAGGGTCTCGTTTTTAGCTATTTTTTCATCTTCCCACTCTTCCATTATCATGGCTCTAATGTGTTTGTTAGCTGGAAAGACTCTGTTTCTCTGGGTTCACAGCCCCTAAACATTTCATCCTGTATTGAGTGAGCCATTTGTGCTTCCTCAGTTTTCATTGTACTCGTTCTGTATCGTCGGATGAAAAATAATCTTTATTCCTTTCCTCTGGGAGAACCTGAGGCATTTCCTCTCCACCCTCCAGATATTGGTACCGATCATAAGAACCTTCATCTTTCTCTGATGATACTTCCGTTTCCCACCTGGCTCTCTTATGACGGGACATGACCTGTACTGTCTGAGGGGGAACTGGACTGGAAACTGTGCTTAGCGCGTCTTCCCTAATTATAGACCTCATGTCAGCCATGAATGAGGTCTGCTCCTTCTTTAGGATCTTTGTAATACATTCGGCACAGAGCCGTTTCTTATGTGTCACAAGTAACTTAGCCAACACACCTAACTACTTTGGCATGAAGGGTAATAAAAGGGATTTTTTCCTTGTTGTAACTGTATAGCTTGCCCCAATATGGAGAGGAGATTGACATTTAGCTTGAGTAAATAAACCAATATATTTGGTTGAAGATTATTAGATCTACTGATCTTCAGCCAAATGTATTAGTCCACCTGACCTAATAAGTGATGGCTCAAATTAACCTGATTTTAAGGCAATACCACAAAAAACACACAAAAAAAAAAAAATAATTATATATTATATATATATAACAATAAATAATAAAATGGTTATAATTCCCTTAATATACCTGTGTAGCTCATCCAGCAGCGTTCATCCAAGGTATATACCCTCTATTCTTCCCTCCTTTCCCCCACATTCACTTTTTTATATTTATTTTTGTGTTTTGCATTTTTTGCACTTTATACCATCATATTGGTTCCTCTCTTTGTTGATTGTTTTGCATTACCACACGGTTTTATGCACAGACACTTGTTTGAGCCTATATGGGCTCTGTATATTCTATGTCACTCATTTAAGGAGCTAATATATAGAGGGATAAAATATAGTTGTTTATTAATGGGGAACGCTGTGCTTTATTAACCTATATAGGTGTATATAAAATTCTTTTGAGCACACATCTTTTTTATATCTTTTTTATATGTATTTGTATTACTATTACTCAATAAAGGTATTTTAATCTTACATCTGTTTTATGACTTTTTTATTATTTATATATTTTATTTAATTTTTACATTTTTTGACCAAAAATTCGGGTTTTTCTTTTGATTCGGTTTACTGACCTAATAAGTGTTCTTTAATCTGTAACTGATGTAAGAACAAAACGTTTTGTTTACTACGATTGTGGACATTAAATTATTGTTTGATCACTTAAACTGGGTACCAATGCACTCGGCGGTCTTCGGCTTTTTCAGGCAGTGTTCATGCGATGATGTCAGGGTTCACCACAGTTCATGGCTCAGCCTGGGGTGAACCCTGACATCACTGCGCGAACACTACCAACGCTGGCCGAAAATTGCCAAGCAGTGGAGTGAATAACCCGGAAGTTAATGAGCGGCCCCGGAAGTAGATGCTGTTGTGAGTTCATTTTTCCCTTCACCGTTGAGGTCTGATGAACTCCCTCCTCTGGTGAAGGAAGGTAGTGAGGCTGATTACCAAACACCTGGGCAGCTAGATGATGACTGGGTGGCTGGAATTGAGGACTGGATATAAGGCAGCCGACGCCCTTCTGCCTTGCTGGTGATCCTGCTGGATTCTTGGAGACCAGTCTGATTCCTGTGTCTCAAAGCTAAGTTTTTCTGGTCTGCTTTGTACACTTCAGTTTTGTGTTTGTTTTGCCTTGTTTTTTGGGAGTTTTGCCATCCCCGGCCGGGGATGAGCTGAATTCCATTTTTGTCTCTGATCTGTTGATCTTTTGCTCTGTCTTCAGTATATACCTGAGTGCTGATATAGTCTTTTGAAGCCTAGCGACTTCAGGGCCTGTTTTTCCTATCAGTCGGTTGGCACATTTTGGATAGGGTTTTTGCGGATGGCAGACAGTGGCTTTCCTATCCTGTCCTTTTTAGTTAGCTTGGGCCCCATCATTTGCTCAACCTATCTTTCTATCTGTGTTAGTGTTTTCATCTTGCTTCACCGTCATTATATGTTGGGGGCTGCCTATTGTTTTGGGGTCTGCTCTGGGGCAGTTTAGTTTTTCCCCTTTCTGTCTTTAGGCTATGTAGTTCTCCGGCTGTTATCGAGGGGTCTAGGGCACCGTAGGAACCCCCCATGGCTACTGCTAGTTGTTGTGGATAGGTTCAGGGGCCGCAATCCGATAGCTGCCAACCTCTCTGGTTTTTCTGGACTTAGCTAGTATTTTGTTTTTTCCTCCTTCGGTGACTCATCATAACAGAATCACCAGCCATACCGCAGATCCTAGGGTACTCAATAGCAGGAGAGAATTGTAAAAAAAAAAAAAAGGGGTCAGAATTTTTTTTTTTTGCGCATATTTTTTCCTCTATATCTCTGAGGCCATAGGGGGAATTTTTCTCTCAATGGAGATGAAGCAATTGTCTGATCGTGTGGAGCAGCTCGCTGCTGAAGTGCGGGGAATTTCCGCCTATCTTGCTCATTCACATGCTGCTGAACCAAAGATTCATGCCCCTGATGTGTTTTTTGGGGATCGGTCTAAATTCTTGAATTTCAAGAATAATTGTAAATTATTTTTTGCCTTGAAGCCTAACTCGTCGGGGAACTCCGCGCAGCAGGTTAAAATTGTCATCTCTTTGCTGCGCGGCGATCCCCAGGATTGGGCGTTTTCTTTGAAACCTGATGATCCTATTCTGAATAATGTGAACGCATTTTTTCAAGCCTTGGGGTTGTTGTATGATGAACCTAATGCTATTGATCAGGCTGAAAAGACCCTGTTGGCATTAAGCCAGGGTCAGGATTCGGCAGAGTTGTACTGTCAAAAATTCCGAAAGTGGGCGGTCCTTACTACCTGGAATGATTGTGCCTTGGCAGCCCTCTTTCGGAAGGGTTTGTCAGAAACTGTAAAAGATACTATGGTGGGATTTCCTGTTCCCTCAGGTCTTGACGATTCTACATCATTAGCCATTCAGGTGGATCGGCGTTTACGTGAACGCAAAACTACACGAGAGATGTTACCACCTGTTGAACAAATGTCTGAACCTATGCAATGTGATAGAGTTTTGTCTAGGGCGCAACGTCAGTAGTTCAGAAGGCGTAATAAGCTGTGTTTTTTTTGTGGAGATGCCTCGCATATTATTTCTGTCTGCCCTAAACGAGAGAAACGTTGTGCACACACGTTTTCTGTGGGTGGTGTTCAACCTAAGTTTCTTCTGGCAATTACTCTGATCTGCTCCCTGTCCACATTTTCCGCCAAGGCTTTTGTGGATTCAGGAGCAGCTCTGAACCTGATGGACTTGGATTTTGCTAAACATTGTGGATTTCCTATGACACCTCTGTGGATGCCTATACCTTTGAGGGGTATTGATGCTACTCCTTTGGCAAAGAATAAACCTCAGTTTTGGACCCAGGTGGTAATGCGGGTCGCCCCAGACCATCAAGAAAATTGCAGATTTTTGGTGTTGCATAATTTGCATGATACCATTGTTCTGGGGTTTCCCTGGTTGCAAATCCATAATCCTGTTCTGGATTGGAAATCTTTGTCTGTGGTGAGTTGGGGTTGTCGGTGTGCCCTTAGTGATGCTCCTGTTTTCTCCACCTCTCCCCAGTCGCTTGATGTTCCTGACTATTTGGCTGACTTTTATGATGTATTTAGTGAGAATGAGTCTGCGTCTTTGCCTCCTCATAGGAGTTATGACTGTGCAATTGAGCTGAACCCGGGGTGTAAATTCCCCAAGGGTCGGCTTTTCAATTTATCTGCACCCGAGCACGAGGCTATGTGATCCTATATTAAGGAGTCGTTGGAGAAGGGTCATATTAGACCATCCTCTTCACCCTTAGGTGCTGGGTTTTTTTTCGTGGCTAAAAAGGATGGTTCAGTAAGGCCTTGTATTGACTATCGTGCCCTCAACAAAATTACTGTTAAATATCAGTATCTAGAGTTGAGCGACTTTTGGTTTTTTAGGGTCGCGTTTCGTTTCGTGAAACCCGACTTTTCCAAAAGTCGGGTCGAGCAAGATCGTCCGATTATAGGGAAAAGTCGGGGTCGTCCCGAAACACGAAACCCAATGTAAGTCAATGGGGAATAAAAGTCGGCAGTGAGAGGAGGACAGGAAACACACCTACAGTGCCCATTTGAATGCCAAAAGCATCAATTCATCTTACTTAAGCTTGTCAACCTTAATTAACTTCATAATACAAGTTACGCACTGAAAAATGGGGGTTATTTGGCTAAAGTTGTGGGGGGGAGGGCTGGCTGCAGGTTTTCATGTGCCCTGGGCGAAAGAGCGCCCCTTTAACACATACCAGAACTCATCATGCTCCGATACGGCAGAGAAATAGCGGTATAGTACAATGAAAAATACCTCACTTTTTACATCTCATGACGAGGCCCATCTATTTCTCCATACAGAATCATTGGTCCCATATAATGTTTGAAACAGTATATGATGAGCTCCACATAATGCTACAGTATATGTTGGTCCCCATGGATGAAGCTCCACTGTCTTATGGGCCCAAATATTGCTCCAAACATAATGGGCCCCATTTCTAATGCTCTAGTGTATAATGGGCCCTGTAAATGCTGCTCCAGTGTCTGATGTCCACCTTTGGAATGTTCCAGTGTATGATGGGCCCCATCTATCATTCTCCAGAGTATAGTGCTCCCCAAAAATTGCTGTCCCAACATTGAAAACAATCAAATAAGTCTCCTCGCTAGGGAATCCCTGTACTTGTCTGGATTCCTCGTCGTCCCCATCTTCCATCTCACTGCACAGTATTTCAACTTTGCAAGTGCTGTGATCCTGAGCAAGCAGGGGGGGGCCCACTCGTTGGCGACGGCACTGGCACAGGGCCCCTGATAGTACGGTGGTGTGTCTGATGGCGGGTGGGCCGAACCTGCACTTTCATCTGCAGCTTCCTCTTTGTCACCGTGTAAGATGGAACTGTATATGGGAAGGGTAACCTGAGTTTCATCAGGGTCAGATTCAGGTCGTGTAGCGTGCGAGGGGAATGTAGTGGTCTGGGTCAATGTACCAGCAGATTCATCGAGCAGTGGTTGGGCATCAGTGCACTTGTGTCGCCCCCAGGAGTACGGTCGCCACAGTGGCATTACCTTCTTCCTAGGGAGTGTGATGTCATGCTTGGGAGCAACGAAGGATCTCTCTAGCAGGTTAACTGATTGGGCGGCTTTATTCCCACGAGTCATGACCCTCCAAACAGCGTTCATGAAGGCAAAGTGTTTGTTTTACGTGGGCAGTATGGTTGCAAAGCTGAACCTTAAAGGAATGTCCAGAAGGGCACCACCAGGAGTGGAGCCTACGGTTAAATTCGACTCCACCTGGGAAACCTCAACCATGCCAGCTACAGAACAGATGCACACATTGCAAGCTTAATTCCGTTAACGAACGAGACTCCGTCATGCCCCGCGGTCCGAGTCCGGCTTACTAGAGGGACACGTGAGGCTCTGGCACATGAGATTGGCCAATAACTGGTGTGTCATGCCCTTACATGTCCGTGGCTGCATGTGCGCTACACTGAAAAGGCCAGCGTTTGTCGCTTACAGGTGCAGATAACCCGCTGAACAACGTTAGTGATGGGGATCACTGATTACAATTATTACCCGCGAACAATGATTTCCCAGTAAGTGCAGGTCAACCGCAGTTCCGGAATTAGGCCTAACCGTCATTCCTGAAAAAATGAAAAACTTACGTGTGCAAACCACAGGTGCTGTAGCTTGCTTAACAGCTCGCCAGCCGTTCTCACGCCCAGTATGGATTACACGTGATTGCACAAAGGTGAGAAAGGGTACCGTATCCCCAGATAACATGTATGGATAGCGTACACATTCAAAATATATGTCTCAGGAGGCAGGCTCAGACGGTGTTAGGCCCAGTATGGATTGCACGTGATTGCACAAAGGTTAGAAAGGGTACCGTATCCCCGGATAACATGTATGGATAGCGTACACATTCAAAATATATGTCTCAGGAGGCAGGCTCAGACGGTGTTAGGCCCAGTATGGATTGCACGTGATTGCACAAAGGTTAGAAAGGGTACCGTATCCCCGGATAACATGTATGGATAGCGTACACATTCAAAATATATGTCTATACATCAGGAGGCAGGCTCAGACGGTGTTAGGCCCAGTATGGATTGCACGTGATTGCACAAAGGTTAGAAAGGGTACCGTATCCCCGGATAACATGTATGGATAGCGTACACATTCAAAATATATGTCTCAGGAGGCAGACTCAGACGGTGTTAGGCCCAGTATGGATTGCATGTGATTGCACAAAGGTTAGAAAGGGTACCGTATCCCCGGATAACATGTATGGATAGCGTACACATTCAAAATATATGTCTCAGGAGGCAGGCTCAGATGGTGTTAGGCCCAGTATGGATTGCACGTGATTGCACAAAGGTTAGAAAGGGTACCGTATCCCCGGATAACATGTATGGATAGCATACACATTCAAAATATATGTCTCAGGAGGCAGGCTCAGACGGTGTTAGGCCCAGTATGGATTGCACGTGATTGCACAAAGGTTAGAAAGGGTACCGTATCCCCGGATAACATGTATGGATAGCGTACACATTCAAAATATATGTCTCAGGAGGCAGGCTCAGACGGTGTTAGGCCCAGTATGGATTGCACGTGATTGCACAAAGGTTAGAAAGGGTACCGTATCCCCGGATAACATGTATGGATAGCGTACACATTCAAAATATATGTCTCAGGAGGCAGGCTCAGACGGTGTTAGGCCCAGTATGGATTGCACGTGATTGCACAAAGGTTAGAAAGGGTACCGTATCCCCGGATAACATGTATGGATAGCGTACACATTCAAAATATATGTCTCAGGAGGCAGGCTCAGACGGTGTTAGGCCCAGTATGGATTGCACGTGATTGCACAAAGGTTAGAAAGGGTACCGTATCCCCGGATAACATGTATGGATAGCGTACACATTAAAAATATATGTCTCAGGAGGCAGGCTCAGACGGTGTTAGGCCCAGTATGGATTGCACGTGATTGCACAAAGGTTAGAAAGGGTACCGTTTACCCGGATAACATGTATGGATAGCGTACACATTCAAAATATATGTCTCAGGAGGCAGGCTCAGACGGTGTCAGGCACAGTATGGATTTGACGGCCCAGACTACACAGCAGAGGAGCAGGGAGAGGTAAAGATTGCAAATGCTGGGGCCCTGCCCAAGCAAGGGGGGCCCACTCGTGGGCGTCGGTACTGGCACTGGGCCCCTCATAGTACGGCGGTGTGTCTGACGGCGGGTGTGCACCACCACCGTCAGAGACACTTGATTGCACTATGAAGGACCCTGTACCAGTGCCCGCGCCCAAGAGTCGGCCTACCCACCTGTCCAGGGCAACGGCACTCGCACGGTGTCGTGCGCTAGGTGGTGACTCCGGCCATGGGGGGGGAGGCAGCACAGTTAGGGAGTTTTAGAAAGTGGCATATGTTGATGTTGGACATTCAGCTGATGCAAAAGGTGAAATAGGTCAAGTCCCAGGAAGAGGTGGACCAAACCAAGCCATTTTTCTGTCACCCTATGTGTCATCAGAGGAAGGTGGGACAAAATCCTTGGAAACCCATGCGTGGTTCATTTTAATGAAGGTTAGATCATCCACATTTTGGGTTGACAGACGGGTCCTTTTTTCTGTCAGGATTGATCCAGCTGCACTGAAGACTCTTTCCGATAGCACACTTGCAGCTGGACAAGCGAGCTCCTGTAAGGCATAATGTGCCAATTCAGGCCAGGTGTCCAGTTTAGCGGCCCAATAGTCAAAGGGGAATGACCTGTGTGGGAGAACATCGATATGGGAGGAAAAGTAGTTTGTAACCATAGTTGACAACTGCTGTCTCCTGTCACTTTCCATCGATGCAGTATTACCAGTTGTGTGAGCGGTACTTGAAAAATCAGTCCACAACATTGTCATGAAACCCCTGTCTCCAACGCCACTTCTGTTGTGTGCACCACGAACACCTCTGCCAAGCTGCCCCCGGCCCGTACGGCTCGTGTGAGAACCATCACCGCTGCTGTGTGCTGGGAATGCCTCAAGCAACCGATTTACCAGAGTTGCTTGTTTATTAGCCAATATTAGGTCAAGGTTCTCCTGTGGCATGATGTTTTGTAATTTGCCTTTATAGCGTGGATCCAGGATGCTGGCCAACCAGTAGTCGTCATCGTTCATCATTTTGGCAATGCGTGGGTCCCTTTTTAGGATCTGCAAGGCATAATCTGACATGTGGGCCAATGTTCCCGGTGTCAATGATGCACTGCGAGTGCTGGTTGGAGGAGCACTTTCTGGCAAATCCACATCCCTCCAGTCACGCACAAACCCTGTACCATACCTTGCCACGCCAACATTTTCACTTGCCCCACGAGATGCATCCTCCTCCCCTAAGTAATCATCCCCATCTTCCTCCTCCTCCTCCTCTTCTTCCTCCACCTAGTCCAGGAGAGGTCCCTGAGCAGACAATGGCTGAATGTCATCAAGGATTCCCTCCTCATCAACATTGGCTGCAGACGCCTGCTCCTTAAGGTGCGTCAAAGTTTGCATGAGCAGACGCATAAGTGGGATGCTCATGCTTAGGATGGCATCGTCTGCGCTTACCAGCCGTGTGCATTCCTCAAAACACTGAAGGACTTTACAGAGGTCTTTCAGCTTCGACCACTGCACACCTGTCAACTCCATGTCTGCTCTCAAAGTGCCTGGCCGTGTATCCTCCCACAAATGCATTATGGCCTGCCTCTGCTCGCACAGCCGCTCCACCATGTGCAGGGTGGAGTTCCACCTTGTTGCAATGTCGATAATGAGGCGGTGGTTGGGAAGGTGGAGCAATCGCTGCAGCTTCTGCATACGAACGGAGTGTACAGGTGACCGGCGGATGTGCGCGCACAGTCTTCGCACCTTCTGGAGCAGGGCTGTTAACTCCGGATAATTTTTGAGGAAGCACTGCACCACCAGGTTCAAGGTGTGAACCAAGCAAGGTATATGGCTGAGTTTTGAAAGGGCTATGGCTGCCACAAAATTACGGCCGTTATCACTAACTACCTTGCCTGCCTCAAGATGTACACTGCCCAGCCATGACTCAGTTTGTCGCTTCAAGTACTCGGCCAGCACCTCGGCGGTGTGTCTGTTGCCCAAACACATCATCTGCAACACAGCCTGCTGACGCTTTCCACTAGCTGCTCGATAGGGGGACACATCGTGTGCAACAGTGGCAGCTGCAGATGGAGTGCTCGTACGACTGCGCTCTGTGGACAAGCTTTCGCTTCTGGAGGAGGAGGAGGGTCGAACGCATACAGCCAACTGTTTCCTATACCGTGGGCTAGGCAGCACTGTCCCACCACCGCTGTCCCCTGTGGACCCTGCATCCACCACATTAACCCAGTGCGCAGTGATGGACACGTAACGGCCCTGGCCATGCCGACTGGACCATGCATCAGTTGTGAGGTGCACCTTTCCGCTCACTGACTGCTTGAGTGCATGGACAATGCGGTCTTTCACATGATGGTGGAGGGCTGGGATGGCTTTGCGAGAGAAGAAGTGGCGACTGGGTAGGTCATAGCGTGGTACTGCATAGGCCATGAGTTCGCGGAAAGCTGTGCTTTCCACCAACCGAAAGGGCATCATCTCAAACGAGATTAGTTTGGCAATGTGGGCGTTCAAACCCAGTGTACGCGGATGAGAGACTGAGTACTTTCTTGACCTACTCATAGTGTCTGGGAGGGTGAGCTGGACTTGAGAGCTGCATATGGTGGAAGTAGCGGTGGACAGGGCGGACTGAGAGAGGGTTGATGATGGTGATGGAGTTGGTGTTCTTTCTGATGGCCTAGAATCAGTCTTTCGTTGATATAACAGTGGGATTCCCTGACTGCTGTGGCCTTGCAACGACACCTCAACATTTGCTGCTGTGCTAACCGGTGGGCTTACAGTGGGGGAAACAATGTAGCGTTGCTGACTACCTTCGTTGTGATCAGTTGCACATGTGGCACTTGAGGTTTGGTGTTGTGTCCACGCTTGCAAGTGCATGCTGGTTAAATGTCTAAGCATGCAACTGGTATTCAAATTTTTCAGATTTTTCCCTCGGCTAAAGGTCTTTGCGCACTTCTTACAGATAACCTTGGCCTGATCATGAGGATTTTGTTCAAAAAAGTGCCACACTGCACTCTTCCTACTTTGGCAGACATTTTGCGGCCTAGCACGCTGTGATCTTTTGACCCTCTGGACAAGCTGTCCAGCAACTCTTTTGATGTTTGGAACCTGCCTTTGGAGTGCCAGATAATAGCTGTTGCGATGTCGATGTCTGCTGTGGATGCTCCTCATCTGAGCTATTGGAAGCAGCACCCTCTTCCCCCAATGGATGCCAATCTGGGTCAACAACTGGGTCATCCATCACCTCCTCTTCTATGTCATGTGCACCTTCCTCTGTGTCACCGTGTATGGTGGTATAGTGTGCGGGAAGGGGCACCTGAGTCTCATCATGGTCAGAATCTGGCTCTGTACACTGCGAGGACAATGTAGTGCTCTGAGTGAATGTACCAGCAGAATCATCCATCAGCGGCTGTGCATCAGTGCACTCCATGTCAGATTCATCTTGGCCTGGGTAATTCACCATTTCACTTGATAATCCAGGCATGGTATGTGAAAACAGCTCCATGGAGTAATCAGAAGTATGGCCTGCGTCATCCTTCAATCTTGGTTGGGGTGAAGGACACAAGGAAAGGTGTGGTTCATGAACATGAGCCTCCAATGACGACTCAGTGCTTTTACTTTTTACAACTGAAGAAGAGGAGGCGATAGAGCTGGAGGCTGAGTCAGCAATGTAAGACAAAACTTTTTCCTGATGCTCTGGCTTTAAAAGCGGTTTGCCAACTCCTAGAAAACTAAGCGTTCGAGGCCTTATGTAGCCAGACGATGACGCAGGCTCAACACCTCCTGCATTCGGTCCTATTTTGCTCTTGCCACTACCATCAGATCCACCACCAACACCATCATTACCAGCTGCCAACCCCCGCCCAATTCCACGGCCTCTTCCACCAGCCTTCCTCATTTTTGGTAGAAATGTAGACAAAATCCAACAAACTATATAGTAATGTAAAACAAGGTACAAGGTGTCTATAGGACAGGGGAGATTTTGAATTTCTGCACACACTTGTGGACACTGGACACTTTTGGATTGTGTGAGGCCCACTGATATCTGAGCGCTATGTGACAGGCTCGATGGCACAGCTGTGACCAAAGTGACTAGAGGATAAGGGAGATTTTGAATCTCTGCACACACTTTTGGACACTGGACACTTTTGGATTGTGTGAGGCCCAATGAATATCTGAGCGCTATGTGACAGGCTCGATGGCACAGCTGTGACCAAAGTGACTAGAGGATAAGGGAGATTTTGAATCTCTGCATACACTTTTGGACACTGGACACTTTTGGATTGTGTGAGGCCCAATGAATATCTGAGCGCTATGTGACAGGCTCGATGGCACAGCTGTGACCAAAGTGACTAGAGGATAAGGGAGATTTTGAATCTCTGCACACACTTTTGGACACTGGACACTTTTGGATTGTGTGAGGCCCAATGAATATGTGAGCGCTATGTGACAGGCTCGATGGCACAGCTGTGACAAAAGTGACTAGAGGATAAGGGAGATTTTGAATCTCTGCACACACTTTTGGACACTGGACACTTTTGGATTGTGTGAGGCCCAATGAATATCTGAGCGCTATGTGATAGGCTCGATGGCACAGCTGTGACCAAAGTGACTAGAGGATAAGGGAGATTTTGAATCTCTGCACACACTTTTGGACACTGGACACTTTTGGATTGTGTGAGGCCCAATGAATATCTGAGCGCTATGTGACAGGCTCGATGGCACAGCTGTGACAAAAGTGACTAGAGGATAAGGGAGATTTTGAATCTCTGCACACACTTTTGGACACTGGACACTTTTGGATTGTGTGAGGCCCAATGAATATCTGAGCGCTATGTGACAGGTTCGATGGCACAGCTGTGACAAAAGTGACTAGAGGATAAGGGAGATTTTGAATCTCTGCACACACTTTTGGACACTGGACACTTTTGGATTGTGTGAGGCCCAATGAATATCTGAGCGCTATGTGACAGGCTCGATGGCACAGCTGTGACCAAAGTGACTAGAGGATAAGGGAGATTTTGAATCTCTGCACACACTTTTGGACACTGGACACTTTTGGATTGTGTGAGGCCCAATGAATGTCTGAGCGCTATGTGACAGGCTCGATGGCACAGCTGTGACAAAAGTGACTAGAGGATAAGGGAGATTTTGAATCTCTGCACACACTTTTGGACACTGGACACTTTTGGATTGTGTGAGGCCCAATGAATATCTGAGCGCTATGTGACAGGCTCGATGGCACAGCTGTGACAAAAGTGACTAGAGGATAAGGGAGATTTTGAATCTCTGCACACACTTTTGGACACTGGGCACTTTTGGATTGTGTGAGGCCCAATGAATATCTGAGCGCTATGTGACAGGCTTGATGGCACAGCTGTGACAAAAGTGACTAGAGGATAAGGGAGATTGGATTGCTTTTAAAAAAGCAGTTTGCAGAGCAGTGGGTAAACAGCAATGCCAGCCTGTCAGGAAGCCTTAAAAGGCAGCCCAACAACCAACACCACTGATACACCACAATATAGCCTCCCCTTGCACTGCACACACAGTGACTGGTGTGTTGTGCAGGCCAAATTGCTAGCAGCAGAAGCAGTTTTTTTTTCTTCTCAGCAGGACAAAAAAAAAAATTGGGATTGCTTTTAAAAAAGCAGTTTGCGGAGCAGTGGGTAAACAGCAATGCAGGAATGTCAGGAAGCCTTAGAAGGCAGCCCAACAACCAACACCACTGATACACCACTATATAGCCTCCCCTTGCACTGCACACACAGTGACTGGTGTGTTGTGCAGGCCAAATCGCTAGCAGCAGAAGCAGTTTTTTTGTCTTCTTCCCTGCCTAACGCTCTCCCTACAGAATCAGCAGCAACCTCTCCCTATACTGAGATCGGCAGAAGTAAGATGGCGGTCGGCGTGCACGCCCTTTTATACCCCCTGTGACGCCCACCAAAGCAAGCCAATCACTTGCATGCCCTTCTGAAAGATGGTGGTGACCCCTGCCTATGTCATCACGTTGCCCACAGTGTCCGTGGATCCTGATTGGCTGAAAAAGAGCGCAAAACAAACTTTTGAAACGCGACTTTGGCGCGTAAGTCGCCGACCTCGTGGCCGACCTCATCCTAGGGTCGGGTTTCGTTTCATGAAACCCGACTTTGCCAAAAGTCGGCGACTTTTGAAATTTTTCGACCCGTTTCGCTCAACTCTATCAGTATCCGTTACCCCTGATTTCTGATCTATTCTCCAGAGTTAAAGGTGCTTGCTGGTTTACCAAGCTTGACCTCAGGGGGGCGTATAATCTTATTCGCATTAAGCATGGGAATGAATGGAAGACGGCGTTTAATACTCCGGAGGGACATTTTGAGTACCTGGTGATGCCTTTTGGGCTCACTAATGCCCCTTCTGTCTTCCAGTGCTTCATGAACGATATATTCCGAGACTTTGTGGATACATTTTTGATTATCTATCTGGATGATATTTTGATCTTCTCCAAGAATTGGGACTCTCATGTGGAACATGTTCGGACTGTGTTCCGGATTTTGAGGGAGAATTCCCTGTATGTCAAGGGTTCGAAATGCATTTTTGGGGTACAGAGGATTTCATTTTTGGGATTTATTTTGTCTCCATCAACTATTGAAATGGACCCGGCCAAGGTACAGGCCATTTATGATTGGGTTCAGCCCACCTCTTTGAAGGCCCTCCAGAAGTTTTTGGGTTTTGCTAATTTTTATCGGAAATTTATAGCTAATTTTTCTGGTATTGCCAAGCCATTGACTGATTTGACTAGGAAGGGTGCTGATGTGCTGAATTGGTCTCCGGAGGCTGTTTCATCCTTTCAGGAGCTGAAGCGAAGATTCACTTCTGCTCCGGTTTTGCGGCAACCTGATGTCTCACTCCCGTTTCAGGTGGAGGTGGACGCTTCTGAGATTGGTGCAGGAGCGGTGTTGTCCCAAAAAGATCCTGTGACATCTAAAATGAATCCTTGTGCTTTCTTTTCCCGAAAGTTCTCCCCATCCGAACGTAACTATGATGTGGGGAATCAGGAACTGTTGGCCATGAAATGGGCATTTGAGGAGTGGAGACATTGGTTGGAGGGAGCCAAACACCAAGTCGTGGTCCTTACTGACCACTTGAATTTGATTTACCTGGAGTCGGCCAAGCGCTTGAATCCTAGAAAGGCTAGGTGGGCCTTGTTTTTCACACGTTTTGATTTTGTGGTCTCTTTTCTTCCGGGCACTAAGAATGTCAAGGCAGACGCCCTCTCTAGGAGTTTCCTTGCCGATTCTCCTGTTGTGACTAAGCCTGCTACCATCTTAGGTGAGGGGGTAGTTCTTTCTGCCATCCTGCCCGATTTGAGATGTGCTCTGGAAGAGTTTCAGGAGGACAAACCTGAGCGTTGTCCCAGTGGAAAGTTGTATGTTCCTGACCAGTGGAGGAAGAGAGTGATGTCTGAAGTTCATTGCTCTGCATTGGCTGGTCATCCAGGTATTTTTGGTACTAGAGATCTGGTGAGTTGGTCTTTTTGGTGGCCCGCCTTGTCTCATGATGTCAGGAATTTTGTGCAGTCTAAACCTTGCTCTCGCTCTAGTGGCTTGTTGATGCCTTTGCCGGTGCCCAGGAGGCCATGGACCCATATTTCAATGGATTTTATCTCTGATATGCCTGTCTCTCAGAGAATGACTGTTATTTGGGTGATTTGTGATAGATTCTCTAAGATGGTCCATCTTGTACCACTCCTTAAGTTGCCATCTTCCTCTGAGTTGGTGCCCTTGTTTTTGCAACAGGTGGTTCGCTTGCACGGGATTCCTGAGAACATTGTATCTGACAGAGGAGTTCAGTTTGTGTCTAGATTTTGGAGGACTTTCTGTTCCAAGCTGGGAATTCAGTTGTCCTTCTCCTCTGCGTTTCACCCTCAGACCAATGGGCAGACGGAGAGAACAAACCAGACTTTGGAGTCGTATTTGAGATGTTTTATTTCTGCCGATCAGGATGATTGGGTTTCATTTTTGCCCTTGGCCGAATTTGCTTTAAATAATAGAGTTAGTTCTGCCACTTTGATATCACCTTTTTTTTGTAACTTTGGGTTTCACCTTCAATTTTCTTCAGGGCAGGTGGAGCCTTCTGCGTGCCCAGGTGTTGACACTGTGGTGGAGAGAATGCACCAGATCTGGGACCAAGTAGTGGATAAGTTGTCTCTCTCCCAGGAAAAGGCCCAGCGGTTTTCCAACCTGCGTAGGATCGTTGGTCCCCAGTTTAAGGTGGGTGATATGGTTTGGTTGTCATCAAAAAATATCGCTATGAAGGTGGCTTCTCCTAAGTTTAAGCCTAGATTTATTGGAGATTTTGGAGATTATTAATCCGGTCTCCTTTCGGTTGGCTCTTCCTGTCACATTTAAAATTCATAATGTGTTTCATAAGTCCTTGTTGAAGAGGTTTGTTGAACCAGTAGTTCCTGTGGTGGCACCTCCTGACCCTGTATTGGTTGAAGGTAACATAGAATATGAGGTAGAGAAGATACTGGATTCCCGTCTGGCTAGACGGAGACTCCAGTATTTGGTTAAGTGGAAGGGTTATGGTCAGGAGGATAATTCCTGGGTCTCTGCCTCTGATATTCATGCCGAAAGATTGGTGCGTGCCTATCATCGGGCTCACCCAGATCGCCCTGGTGGCATGGATGAGGGTTCGGTGACCCCTCCTCAAGGGGGAGGTACTGTTGTGAGTTCATTTTTCCCTTCACCGTTGAGGTCTGATGAACTCCCTCCTCTGGTGAAGGAAGGTAGTGAGATTGATTACCAAACACCTGGGCAGCTAGATGATGACTGGGTGGCTGAAATTGAGGACTGGATATAAGGCAGCCGACGCCCTTCTGCCTTGCTGGTGATCCTGCTGGATTCTTGGAGACCAGTCTGATTCCTGCATCTCAAAGCTAAGTTTTTCTGGTCTGCTTTGTACACTTCAGTTTTGTTTTTGTTTTGCCTTGTTTTTTTGGGAGTTCTGCCATCCCCGGCCGGGGGTGAGCTGAATTCCATTTTTGTCTCTGATCTGTTGATCTTTTGCTCTGTCTTCAGTATATACCTGAGTGCTGATATAGTCTTTTGAAGCCTAGCGACTTCAGGGCCTCTTTTTCCTATCAGTCGGTTGGCACATTTTGGATAGGGTTTTTGCGGATGGCAGACAGCGGCTTTCCTATCCTGTCCTATTTTGTTAGCTTGGGCCCCATCATTTGCTCAACCTATCTTTCTATCTGTGTTAGTGTTTTCATCTTGCTTCACCGTCATTATATGTTGGGGGCTGCCTATTGTTTTGGGGTCTGCTCTGGGGCAGTTTAGTTTTTCCCCTTTCTGTCTTTAGGCTATGTAGTTCTCTGGCTGTGATCGAGGGGTCTAGGGCACCGTAGGAACCCCCCACGGCTACTGCTAGTTGTTGTGGATAGGTTCAGGGGTCTGCAATCCGATAGCTGCCAACCTCTCTGGTTTTTCTGGACTTAGCTAGTATTTTGTTTTTTCCTCCTTCGGTGACTCATCATAACAAGATGCGGTTGGGAGACGGGAGGACGCGTCGCTGGACCAGTATGTATAATTATAATGTTTATTATTAATTGTATGCTTTGTTTTACAGCCCCCTGCCCCGTCCCATATCTGTAAAGTCCAAGCTCGGGGTTCGGACGCAAGTTCGAGTCATCTCCGGCCCTGAGATCAAACTTTACAAAAAAACTCGGGTGAACCCACCGATATCGGTCATCAGGGGATACGCCCATCACTACTGGTCACAATTAGAAAGTAAATGGATCCGGCAATTAAATCCCTTACATCCTAATGGTGTAGATGACGTTCTCAGCTTCTCCCCTTTCCTATAGGGGGTTTGGTGGAATTCGTTCTCTGCACTCTTTATAACATAAAACAGTTTTCTCTGATCTCAATGTGTCTTATTTGTTTCTTATTTCCCCATAATACACCGGTCACAAGATCGCTGATCTGCACTTTACTCTCCGATGGTGAAGATCCTCTAGACATCCGGACAGTCAGGAACATTGGATCCCATCTGTGTCTCCCCACTATTCTAACAATGGACGCTCTCTCCGCGATCATTTCCTCCTCTATACGGTTATTACGGGGAATGACGCTGTGATGACTTCTCTTCTGGGAGAGACACAGATCACAGGTGACTAATATTGCAGTGTGAATAGAAACTTATATTTCCGGTATTTTTCTGACCTTACATTGTGGGTTATGAGGTGTTTGGGGCTTGTTTTTTGTTCCGCCCTTTTCCCTTTGTTTTTATCTTTCCAGTTGGTAATTGGGATTCTAATATAAGCCCATATATCCCGGGAAGTGTCAGGTGCTGGGATCTCATTATATTATTAATAACAATTTCATTCCCGATTATTCCCGTCATTTATTGCTCGTTACATTCTCTCTATATAATAACAGATTCCTCTTTGTTACACGTCCTAATACTGATCATTTATATCTCTATATTGTAGAGGAAACATTTCTAGGAGTGTATACACTTCACCACAAACACTTCCCATAGATTTTATTATCATCACTGTTATTAAGCTGCTTTTCTCTTTATATCTTTACCATATCACTGTTTATTCTCTTTTCTTACCCGTTGCACAGTTGCACTCTCACTGGTCACTTGGTGGGGTCACATTTGGCTCTTTTCACCTGCATTGTTTTGTTTCCGGACCCCCCTCACTATCACTTCATCTGACTGATCGCTACCAGATGGCTCTATGCAGCATTATCCATCTTGGTCTAACCAACAGGTTTTCATCCTGAACCTCCTGCTTCACTGGGGAAGATGTGACCGGGGAACAGCCCCAATTCCTTTAGGAACACCCCCACTTTACCCCAGAGTTACCCCCCTTGCCTGGATTAGTGCAGGACCTTGGTGTGTTGGAAACACTTATCCGTACCCTCTGAGGAAGCTGACGTGGCGAAACACCAGTAAGAGGGAACAGTGGTGACTCTGCCATCTTTCTCTGTACACTCCCGGCATGTCATCTGTAGGATCTGTAATCTCCATCTCTTGTTAGGATGGTTCCTCCTTTACACTATATGGGCTGTGCTGTATTCCTGGGATATCCCATATAGCACTGGCTGCACTTTATATCTCCTATTTGTATTCCAGGGATGTAATGCGCTGTTAGCTCTTTATTTTCTTACTATTTATACCCTTTGCTCTGTGTCCTCTCATTATATAAGCTATTCATCTATAAGTGCACAGGATCTATTCCCCTCATACACTGATATCCAGTGATAGATCTACAATCCGGTTACATATATCTATGTATGGATTTATCTTACACTCAATAAATACGGTGCACTTATCTCATCCCCACCTTGATAGTGACACTCTCTTAGGATACATGTTACTCTATGATGGCACTTTTGCACATAGCCACTAGATGGCGCTACATTTGACATTTGCCTGAATTTTTATATCTATACATGGTTTACACAAATTATATTTTCTTGTGGTAACTCTATACTATTTACCATTAGAAGCTGTGTATTTCTGTAATTATCTGTATGTATACATAGAATCATAGAATCATAGAATCGTAGAGTTGGAAGGGACCTCCTGGGCCATCTGGTCCAACCCCCTGCTCAAAGCAGGATTCGCTAAATCATCCCAGTCAGATGTCTGTCCAGCCTCTGTTTGAAGACTTCCATTGAAGGAGAACTCACCACTTCTCGTGGCAGCCTGATTGATTACCACTTCTGTCTCTGTAAAAACAATCCCCTTTAACTCCTTTCCGACATCAGGTGTAAATGTACTTCCTCCCTTTGATGTGGGCTCCGGCGGTGAGCCCACATCTTTTCTGGCACATGTCAGCTGTTTTGAACAGCTGCCATTTGCCCCTAACAGCCTCTGACAGCGGCATTTAATGCGCACTTCCAGCAAGCGCATCAAAAATCCTGCCCATCGGTGACCCCATCACATGATCATGGGTCACCGATGGGTTGGCATGATAACCAGAGATCTCCAGCAGACCTCTATGCTTGTCACTGCTGGAATGCTATGAGCGCCGCCCGCTAGACAAAACCACATGAACTAGGGATCGTCCTGCCGAACTCCCGCTCTCCTTTTAACATGGGCAAAACGCTACTCAGACAACACAGGGTGAGGGTAACACAGTGTGGGCAATGCTTTATTCTACCACAGAACAGGCAGATAACACATAGAACAGTCCCCGCACAGTACCCAAGATGGGGCACATTACAGAGTCTCACCCTCCACTGACCCGCTGGGATAATAGCTGCTGTGACTTCAGATCTTCCAGGGTCACTACCCAGCTGTGGCACACTCACAGAGAGGAGGTAGCGACAAACATAGGAAGATGTGTCAGCGCCGGGATTTTTTCTTATGGTCACCAACCTCGGGTAAAGCTCATTTAGAGCTTCTCTTACCTAGGATCCTAGGAGTGGAAGAATAAAGAGAGAGACACAGGTGGCTTGTCTTTCAAGTTAATCTCCTTTATTGGGAGGGTCAGGGTAGATCTTTTATAGTGAATCAGAAAGAGGAAATGAACAAATATGGATACTTCCGTAATGTTATGTAACAACTTCGAAATGGTGGATAGTTGGCAAAAACAATAGTTATATAACAGATATGACAAAATGATATATTATGTGTCTAATTGGGGATGACGGGAATATGGCACTTCCTTGATATCAATTTAACAATTCGTGGAACTACATCCGGGAATACTAATAGGCCAGAATACTTGGCCTTGACATTTTAGACATTATTCTGAGAAAAGAGAGAATTTTTGGAACTGACCACTTGGCAGAATCTCCTAACCACGTAGACAGATGATAACAATTAAAATTGTGTCATGAGTTGCAAGTTATTTTTCAGTTATTTTTCTGGACTTTAGAAACTAAGATTAACCATTTCTTTGACAACTCCCCTCTTTTTATCATTCTGTCTACCTACCTCTATCTACCCTTGCCTTTATCCGAGGCCTGCAAGATAACCCTACTTCACAAAATACACGGCTTGTCCTATGTATATCATGGGACACCAGTCCTGCTGTGTATCCATTCAGATTATACCTGGGAATCAGACCTCCTTTCCCTACTTCTCTTTCATTTATTGCCCTATCTCAGAGGAATACAGATTTTATTGAGGGGAGTTTATGTCTGTTTTGTGTGTAACGTGTTAATAAGATATATTATAACATATATTTTGATATATTAGTATGTATATATACATTTTTTATATCTTTATTCATTGGTAAGTGTTAATCATTTAATCATTTAAAGTCCATAATGCATGTAATCTTCATTGTTGTAGTTCTTTGTAGAGCCTTTGTCTTTGCTCAGACCAGCGGTTTTCCACAATGCAGACAATCAGCCAAGTCTACTGACGTTTGCTTGTTGCAGAATATACATTCACGCTGAACGGTGGTTATGAAGGTCGTCAGCACTTGGGTTTGCTTTATATCAGAGTCAGTATTGATTCTAGCTTTATGTTTACCTGGAAAATATTTACAATTAGAACCAAGAATTTCTTTATGAGTAAAACAAATAATCTTATCATCACTGCAATAACCAATATTACAAAGACTGCTTGAATTAGAAAATGAATTATTCCTGATATCCATCCCCTATCCCTTTAAACAAATTCAAAGGCTTTAACCATACGAGCCATTCAGGGAGGGGCAGGTCCTCCAGGGAATTAACCTTCCGTATTCCTTCCTTTATCAGCCTGGCTTGTTCTATGTCATGAGTGACCCTCATCAGTCCGGACGGATCTATATAGTGGCAGCAGGCGGGTCCCACCACCTGACAGAATCCCCCTTGAGATGCTGTGACATAGTCGAGCACCATAGAGTGTTGGTTGGTTATGACAATGAGCTGTCTCATATAAGCAGATCCTACATTGATGGCGTCAAATAAATACTCAGTCACATTATCAAAGATATCACCCAATTCTTCTATCATCTGAGCATTCCTTAGAGTTCCGAACATAACTCCCAAAGGACCAGTGAGAACCATCCCAGTCTTAAGATACCATGGAGTGTGCATTAAATGCTTGGGTGGCTGGGGAGAGGGTGCACTACGCTTTGCTATCATGTGACCAGGGACGTTTTTATAAGGGAAGTCATTCTCATTCCATACCCAGGTGGCCGGCTCTAACCTAGCCAGTGTACATGCACCTTCAGCTCCTTTAGGAATCCACCTATATGCATTACTCCCACATACTATGTTTATAAACTGAAATTTATTAAGAACAGCTATTGTCATTGAAACTAACCTGGTAGTGTCAGTGTAAAGACACCAAGAGTCATCTAAATCTGTAGTGACTGCCCTATAATATCGTAATGACTAGCATTCTGGGTCAGTATTTATACTTATAGACATCTCAGCAGCTCCATCTCCATATTGACCTTCTCTGGTTTCTTCATCTACGTAAACTGCCTCTCTCTCTCAATAGAGTTACAAAATATGGCATAGTTTTTACAGCAATTGGGGCATGTGAACAAATCCAGCAATTGGATAGATTTCTGACCTGGGCAATATAGCTATGGTACTGGATAAATTTATTAGCCCATCATTTTGACACATCACTATCCCATGCTCCATCCCTAAGGCTCGGGTGATTCCTTGGCACACTTGTGACGTAAAGTGACTACCTCGGTCACTTTCGATTAGCTCTGGTACTCCAAATCTGCAAACAACTTCTGACATTAGCTTTTTAACCACAGTACGTGCATTTGCATGAGCACAGGGCCATGACTCTGGCCAGTTGGAAAAAAGATCCACACATACCAGCACATATTCATAGTTGCCTTCCCTTGGAAGCTGAATGAAATCAATCTGCAGTCGCTGAAAAGGATACAATGGCCTCGGAGTGCACTTTAGTGGCACCTTTACTGTTTTTCCCACATTGTGGCATGCACAGATTACACATCCCTGTACGAATTTTGCAGCAGCATAATGGAACCCTGGTGCGACCCAACTTGCTTTTACCTGACTTACCATTCCATCCTTGGATTGATGGGTTAGTCCGTGGGAGAGGGAGCACACCATAGGGTACAATGCCCTGGGCAAACAATACCTATCATCCGCTCTCCACAATCCATCTTCTTCCTTCGCACCTGAGTGCCTTTGCCATTCTTCCTTTTCTGGTGCAGAGGCCTGTTCTTGCAGGTTCTGAAGTAATTGTAGATCCACCTCCCCCGACACCTGTACAGTGTATGTTCCTGCGGGAAGAGGGAACAAAGCAACAGCCTTGGCTGCAATATCAGCTCGGTTGTTGCCTTCGGCTTCCTTAGTGCGCTCTTTAGTGTGAGCTTGCACTTTCACTATAGCAACTTTCTTAGGCAGCTCCAATGCTCTGAGGAGCTGGGCCACCAATTCTGCATTTTTAATGGGCTTACCAGAGGAACCAACAAACTGTCTGCTCTTCCATATGGGACCATAATCATGGCATATGCCAAATGCATAGCGGCTATCTGTGAAAGTATTTTCTGTCAAATGTTCAGCGATTACACACACGTCAGCGAGTGCTTTCAATTCAGCTTCTCAAGTAGACATCCTAGAAGGCAAAGCTTTACTTTGTACCACCTTATATTGATCAACTATTGAATAAATAACCTGTATAAGGTACTTCATTTTGATAAACCTGTGACACATCTATATAAAACTCTTGATCTACATTAGGGATTGGTGTCTCTTGCACATTGGCAAGTAGCCATGTTAAAAATACAGTATACCCTTAGCATGTCCCCCCATTCATGACAGTGCAAATGGAATTGGAGGTCATAATTTGGGATTCCTAGAGCCGAGGCTGAGAGAATGGCTTCCTCCATGTCCTTGAACCCCTCTTTTGCTTCCGGGGTCAGTTGGCATGGCTTCTCTACAGTAGCTGATCAGCCCCAGGAATATACTCAGTGGCAGATGGAAGTGGGCTCCATTGCTTGGCTTATGGCTTTTTCTTCTGGTGTTATGTGTTTCAGCTGAAGTGAAATGCAATGACCTAAGAAAACAACTTTTTCCTTTGCTATTAGCAGTTACCTCTTTAGACCTTACATCCTTCATGGTACAAAAATATTAACAAGGAAGCCTTTTCCATTAAACACACAGTACCCGTTTGATCTCTCTGCTCAGGGGATATCGTCTAATACGCACCGGTACAGTTTCTGGCTTCAATCTAATGAATACTGGTACTATCCTAAAAAAAAAAACACCTGTCTTATCCTTTACCCATACCGCAGCTGGTATCTGCTCGAGCATATGCATTATTTCCTCACATTGGTCAGTTGCAGTTTTTCTCGCCATCTAGCTAAATTGGCAACATCCTTGTGAGAGGGTTGCTTCAGACAATGGGCCTGTAACAGTAATGCCTTTCTTCCAAACTTAATAAAAAAAAACTGCATTCATAGTACTCAGGATATCAGCACCTATCAAGATTATAGGACATTTATCTTTGACTAGTAATTATGCACACAAGTATGTAGTATGTGCTATTCACACATTCATAGGTTCTGTTTCATACAAGGGATGATCTATTCCACCTGCTCCTAATCCCTGTACCATTTCCCCTGTCATGAATTGTGGTAAACAAAAGATCCTGAGTTTGAATTGTTGTGGCATATCCTTTTACTTATATATTATAGTACGGCTCACCCCGTATCAATTAAATATTTCATTTGTTTCCCAGGAGGACATTTTAATTATGTCATAGTGATTGGACCATCCCGTGGGGGAACCATTATTTTTGTTTACACTTCTCTGGATTTGTTATCCCATCTTTTCTTTTCTTCTCTCTCTACTGTTACCCTGTGATGTATACCTATACCTGCCACCTGGACCACAGTTTTCACAGCATTCACTATTGCATTATTAAATGCATCCGGAGGTGTATTCACCATAACAGGAGTCGCCTTCTGCTGTTTCTTTACTTTCCAATTGTTAATCTGGTCCTCTATCCCCTTAACATGGGAAGGGATTGTATATACATTCTGGCCGTACTCTCATCACTTCTGTTCTCAGATCTTCCTTCAATCCTATCAGTAACATATTTTTACAAATCTGGCTTCTCTGGGGTTGTCTGCAAGTGTAATGTAAAATGTTTCCTCATTTCTCCCCTCTGTAGGAATTGCTTGGGGCTGTTCTTACCGGAGTGGAGAGACTGTGAACCCCTGTGGCAACCCAAGGGTAATAAGTATAGAGGAGAAGCATCATATACAAGTCAGCTAGTTTGCATCTGCGGAGACATGGGGATCAGTCCTCCCCCGTGTTTGGCACCTATGGGACCCCTGGCTGATGGTATATCACCAGGGTCTACCAGAGATGGGGCGTATAGAATTATACAGATGTTAAGGCTGCAGAAATCTCCTGTCAGCACATAACTTCGCTCTTTGGGCTGCTTAAGGGGGGGCCGGTCTCATCCCCTCCGCTACTACAGGGGCGCAGGGAGCTGCGGTAGCACAAACTGATCTTGTGAAGGGGGAGCAGCCTGTGTGTGGAGACGCTGCAGATTGCCTGACATACATTCTCTCTAACGTCATCACATTTAGTATTAACTTCATCATTCATCATAACTTCTTAGTAATAACGTCATCATTCTTAGTATTAAAACACAACATATCATTCAGAGGTTCTGATCCACGCTGCAACTTGCACACCATAATCACATTTTCCAATCCATACAGCATGCTCCTTACTTAAACACTCATCGTATCTCTCAGCATCCAAACATCCATTCCTTGGCACTTCTGCCTTTTCAAAAATTGTCAGCGGTATCGTTAACTGCTTCATAATCCTGCAGGTCCTTTATCTTATATCTCGGATCCGTAGTCTGTCCTGACCAGGTGTGCCCAGCACCATAACAGCTGTCAAGGGTAGCGACCCCTGTCTTCAGCCCTGTTATGTAATAGTGGGATCCCACTGGTCTACTACAATAGCCAGCAATCCCACTATCAAAGCAATAACCTGAACCGCAGCTCTCTGTTCTGTCCTGATGCTGATACATACTCTCCCAAACAATTAGATTACTGTCAACAACACAGCTCCAAACACAAGCGCTGTATACTCCTCATACAGCAGAATCAGAACCTGGATTCTCGCTAGACTCTGAGCATGCCAAATCTATTCCTGAGTCTGTTTTAGAGAAATCAAAATAATAATCATGTGAAACCATATCTTGCCACCTTGGCATGTACCATCTAGTCTCTAAGATGTATGACCAACTTTTTACATGACAAGAGAATACTCTATACAACTTATTTACTCTCTTGTACTGATGGGGAACAACTGGCGTCAAATGTATTCTTTCCAGAAACCAATCAGATCTTAATCTTCTCACACTTTACTATAGTAACCGAATGCAAACAATTTTCACATGACATGTAACACGTACACTTCACAGACTAGTATTCATCTCAAAGTGTCTCAAAGCCACCGGGCAATAACTGGCTCCTGCACTTCCAAATCTTCGCTATCTCACAATTGACCGGGATATCTCGAGGTACTCTAAAATGAATATTTATAGTCAATATATACACTCTCACAGGTCCAAGCCACGTTATGCCTGCCCACCAGCCAACTCCTCCAGTAATCTTTTCCTCAGACTTCCAATAACGTGGGGTTTTCAGATTCACACCAACCAATCAACCAATTCTTATCCTTTTACTACTTACCAACTGGATTCTGTCCCTTGTAGGACTGCAACTACTGGTAACATTTGAGTCACTAAGAGAGATTTCCCTACTCTCACTCAAAGGGGCGGAGGGAGCTGCGGACACAGACTGCGCTGTAAAGGAGGGGCTGCTGCTCGTCCCTGCGCTATTTGATTTCTCCCTCTCCTATTCTGGGCAAACTCCCTCTCGTCATCAGTATTAAAATATGGATCATGCTGCTCAGCTGTTCTCATCCATGCGGCCACTTGCTTCTCATAACCATGTTTCTTAATCCATTTATCATGTTCTCTGCTAAATCGCTTCCATCTAGAGTCCAATACACCTATCCAGCTTTTAAGCAATGCATATGACAAGAATATACTCTGCGCCTATACTGGTGGACTGAACACAGACCCTTTTCACACAGCATATGGTGCACACATGGTAAGCATCTGTCTGACACTTCAATCACATCCATACACGCAGTACTTCTGTACTCTCTCGCTCCCCGCATCTTATCAAAAATGCTCTAGTGCCAATGGACGAAAACATGAATCACATCTATTTGTAGAAACTCTTGCTTGGTCCACTATATCCTCTAATTAGCGTCCTATCTGAGTACTACAAACTCCTACCCGGGACCTTCCTGTAAATTTTTCCAAGTAGCAACTAACTGGAGAGTTTTATCTTACTTCTTTGAGTAAGAAAACTATTTTATACACTGAGCACACGTCCTTTAGTCTCCATACATCAACAGCGCAGCTTAGTGTCCCACAACACAGATATAGCAAATATCAGGACTGCATTCTGCATGCAACATACAACTCACACACAATTGTTCCCATAATCCAAACACACAATTTCAGCAGTCTTTTGGTCTATCCGGTCTTGCTTTGCAATAACAATTAAGCACACAAAATTAGGATGTTAGGATGGTTAGTATTTTTAGTCAGATAAACAAATACAAATATGCAACCACAAACAATACAAACTACATTAAAGCCAAGAAACAAAAGAAACAAAACAAACAAAAAAACTTAAAAAAAACTTAAAAATAAAATAAAAAAAATAAAAAAATAAAACAAACCTTAATTTTTGTTACCCGAGGGGATTCCCATTCAAAGATCCAGACAGACTGACCTACCTACCCTGTCTTAAGGAGACAAGAAAGGATGCGAGCCAAAATGGCTCACGTACCCGGGTCTCCTTTCTGTTCTCCCCCCGACAGAGCAAGGCAATCCTTTTCAGTCCAAATTGATAGATAAAGGGGAATTCAATCTCCCTGTGGGCCTCCAATTGTCAGCGCCGGGATTTTTTCTTATGGTCACCAACCTCGGGTAAAGCTCATTTAGAGCTTCTCTTACCTAGGATCCTAGAAGTGGAAGAATAAAGAGAGAGACACAGGTGGCTTGTCTTTCAAGTTAATCTCCTTTATTGGGAGGGTCAGGGTAGATCTTTTATAGTGAATCAGAAAGAGGAAATGAACAAATATGGATACTTCCATAATGTTGTGTAACAACTTCGAAATGGTGGATAGTTGGCAAAAACAATAGTTATATAACAGATATGACAAAATGATATATTATGTGTCTAATTGGGGATGACGGGAGTATGGCACTTCCTTGATATCAATTTAACAATTCGTGGAACTGCATCCGGTAATACTAATAGGCCAGAATACTTGGCCTTGACATTTTAGACATTATTCTGAGAAAAGAGAGAATTTTTGGAACTGACCACTTGGCAGAATCTCCTAACCACGTAGACAGATGATAACAATTAAAATTGTGTCATGAGTTGCAAGTTATTTTTCAGTTATTTTTCTGGACTTTAGAAACTAAGATTAACCATTTCTTTGACAATGACAGTCCATACAAGGCCAGTTGCTCCAAAGATCACAATCTGGCTTCTCCAAACGTATCCATGATTCAGTGATGGTCAGTGGAGCAGATCTGTATTCTTCCAACCGAGGCTGAAACCCCCTAGGTTGTTTTCTATAGAATGATAGATCTGTGTCCCTTGTGATGATGTTGTGGCTGCTGTCCTGTCTCTTGTCCTTTGGATGTATAGATGTCTTGGCAGAATCTCTCTGGCTGTTTCTCTCTCTCAGTCTCTTTATACCGAGGCATGTAACCCATTTTTACACCCAAGTACACTTAACTGTATTTCATTCAGTATTTACATAAAGGGTAAGAATGGAGATGAGATTATTATAGCATTACTTGATTATTTAAACTATTTGCATAGTTTTTCCCTCTCTGCTTTAGAAGTCAACAAACTGGCTCCATAACACAATGCATAATTAGCATATCAGCAATCAATCATCACTAGGGATCAAGGATAAGCGCACAATAAAAGTCAATATTACCGACTTACACCAACAAGTCTGTTTTCTTGACCCACTAGAAATCAACACTTAAATTTAAAGCCAACATACAGATAACATTCTATTATTCTTCATTTGCGAAAAAATAGCTGTCTGGTTATTTAAGATACAATGCTGTATGTCTTCACAATGCCAAAAGTAAAAAAAGAAATGTTTTTAAAAATATAAAAAACAATATAAAAGTTCAGATCACCCCCCTTTCGCTCCTTTTCAAAATAAAACAATAAAAAAATCAAACATACACATATTTGTTATAGCCGCGTTCAGAATCGCCCAATCTATCAATATAAAAAAAGAATTAACCAGATCGCTAAATGGCGTAACGAGAAAATGGTCAAAACACAAGAATCACTTTTTTTTGGTTGCTGCAACATTGCATTAAAATGCAATAAAGGATGACCAAAAGATCGTATCTGCACCAAAATGGTCTCCATTAACCCCTTCACCCCCAAGGGTGGTTTGCACGTTCATGACCGGGCTAATTTTTACAATTCTGACCACTGTACCTTTATGAGGTCATAACTCTGGAACACTTCCATGGATCCCGGTGATTCTGACAATGTTTTCTCGTGACATATTGTATTTCATGTTAGTGGTAAAATTTCATTCAAATAACTTGCGTTTATTTGTGAGAAAAACGGAAATTTGGCGAAAATTTTGAAAATTTCGCAATTTTCCAACTTTGAATTTTTATGCCCTTAAATCACAGAGATACGGCACACAAAAAACTTGATAACTAACATATCCCACATGTTTACTTTACATCAGCACAATTTTGGAACCAAAATTTTTTTTTGTTAGGAAGTTATAAGGGTTAAAAGTTGACCAGCGATTTCTCATTTTTACAACACCATTTTATTTTTACGGACCACATCACATTTGAAGCCACTTTGAGGGGTCTATATGATAGAAAATACCCAAAAGTGACACCATTCTAAAAACTGCACCCCTTAAGGTGCTCAAAACCACATTCAAGAAGTTTATTAACCCTTTAGGTGCGTCACAGGAATTTTTTTGAATATTTAAAAAAAAATGAACATCTAACTTTTTTTCATAAAAAAAATACTTCAGGTTCAATTTTTTTTATTTTACCAAGGGTAACAGGAGAAATTGAACTGCAAAAGTTATTGTGCAATTTGTCCTGAGTACGCAGATACCTGATATGTGGGGGAGAACGACTGTTTCGGCGCATGGCAGAGCTCAGAATGGAAGGAGCGCCGTTTGACTTTTTCAATGCAAAATTGGCTGGAATTCAGATTGGACACCATGTCACGTTTGGAGAGTCCCTGATGTACCTAAACAGTGGAAACCCCCTACAAGTGACCCCATTTTGGAAACTAGACCCCCCAAGGAACTTATCTAGATATGTGGTGAGAACGTTGAACCCACAAGGGCTTTACAGAAGTTTATAACGTACAGCGGTACAATTAAAAAATCATATTTTTTCAACAAAAATGATCTTTTCACCCCAATTTTTATTTTCCCAAGGGTAACAGGACCCTAAAAGTTATTGTGCAATTTGTCCTGAGTACGCTGATACCCCACATGTGGGGGTAAACCACTATTTGGGCGCATGGCAGAGCTCGGAAGGGAAGCAGCGCCATTTGACGTTTTTGGCTGGAATAGAGATCGGACACGATGTCGCGTTTGGAAAACCCCTGATGTACCAAAACAGTGGAAACCCCCCACAAATGACACCATTTTGGAAACCAGACCCCCTAAGGAACTTATCTAGATGTGTGGTGAGAACTTTGAACCCCCATGGGCTTCACAGAAGTTTATAACATAAAGCCATACAATTAAAAAATCATATTTTTGCCACAAAAATGATCTTTTCACCCTCAATTCTTATTTTTCCAAGGGTAACAGGACCCTAAAAGTTATTGTGCAATTTGTCCTGAGTACGCTGATACCCCATATGTGGGGGTAAACCACTATTTGGGCGCATGGCAGAGCTCGGAAGGGAAGCAGCGCCATTTGACGTTTTTGGCTGGAATTGAGATCGGACACCATGTCGCGTTTGGAAAACTCCTGATGTACCAAAACAGTGGAACCCCACCACAAATGACACCATTTTGGAAACTAGACCCCCTAAGGAACTTATCTAGATGTGTGGTGAGAACTTTGAACCCCCATGGGCTTCACAGAAGTTTATAACATAAAGCCATACAATTAAAAAATCATATTTTTTCCACAAAAATGATCTTTTCACCCTCAATTCTTATTTTTCCAAGGGTAACAGGACCCTAAACGTTATTGTGCAATTTGTCCTGAGTACGCTGATACCCCACATGTGGGGGTAAACCACTATTTGGGCGCATGGCAGAGCTCGGAAGGGAAGCAGCGCCATTTGACGTTTTTGGCTGGAATTGAGATCGGACACGATGTCGCGTTTGGAAAACCCCTGATGTACCAAAACAGTGGAAACCCCCCACAAATGACACCATTTTGGAAACTAGACCCCCTAAGGAACTTATCTAGATGTGTGGTGAGCACTTTGACCCCCCCAGTGCTTCACAGAAGTTTATAACACCCGGGCGTGAAAATAAAAAATTCGTATTTTTTCCACAAACATGATCTTTTAGTCACCATTTTTTATTTTCCCAAGGGTACCAGGAGAAATTGGACCCCAAAAGTTGTTGTCCAATTTGTCCTGAGTATGCTGATACCCCATATGTGGGAGAAAAGTACTGTATGGGCACACGTCGGGGCTCGGAAGGGAAGTAGTGACGTTTTGGAATGCAGACTTTGATGGAATGGTCTGCGGGTGTCATGTTGCCTTTGGAGAGCCCCTAATGTACCTAAACAGTGGAAACCCCCCACAAATGACACCATTTTGTATACTAGACCCCCCAAGGAACTTATCTAGATGTGTGGTGAGCACTTTGAACCCCCCAGTGCTTCACAGAAGTTTACAACGCCCGGGCGTGAAAATAAAAAATTCGTATTTTTTCCACAAACATGATCTTTTAGTCACCATTTTTTTTATTTGCCCAAGGGTACCAGGAGAAATTGGACCCCAAAATTTGTTGTCCAATTTGTCCTGAGTATGCTGATACCCCATATGTGGGAGAAAACTACTGTATGGGCACACATCGGGGCTCGGAAGGGAAGTAGTGACGTTTTGGAATGCAGACTTAGATGGAATGGTCTGCGGGTGTCATGTTGCCTTTGGAGAGCCCCTAATGTACCTAAACAGTGGAAACCCCCCACAAATGACCCCATTTTGAAAACTAGACCCACTAAGGAACGTATCTAGATGTGAGGTGAGCACTTTGAACCCCCAAGGGCTTCACAGAAGTTTATAATGCCAGGGCATGAAAATAAAAAAATTGTATTTTTTCCACAAACATGATCAATTAGTCCCCAATTTTTTTTTTTTCCCAAGGGTAACAGGAGAAATTGAACCCCAAAAGTTGTTGTCCAATTTGTCCTGAGTACGCTGACACCCCATATGTGGGATAAAACTACTATGTGGACACACGTCAGGGCTCGGAAGGGAAGTAGTGACGTTTTGGAATGCAGACTTTGATGGAATGGTCTGCGGGTGTCATGTTGCCTTTGGAGAGCCCCTAATGTACCTAAACAGTGGAAACCCCCACAAGTGACCCCATTTTGGAAACGAGACCCCCTAAGGGACTTATCTAGATGTGTGGTGAGCGCTTTGAACCCCCAAGGGCTTCACAGAAGTTTATAATGCCCGGGCATGAAAATAAAAAAATCGTATTTTTTCCAGAAACATGATCAATTAGTCCCCAATTTTTTCATTTTCCCAAGGGTAACAGGAGAAATTGGACCCCAAAAGTTGTTGTCCAATTTGTCCTGAGTACGCTGACACCCCATATGTGGGAGAAAACTACTGTATGGACACACGTCGGGGCTCGGAAGGGAAGCAGTGACGTTTTGGAATGCAGACTTTGATGGAATGGTCTGCGGGTGTCATGTGCGTTTGGAGAGCCCCTGATGTACCTAAACTATTGAAACTCCCCACAAGTGACCCCATTTTGGACACTAGACCCCCCACGGAACTTATCTAGATGTGTGGTGAGCACTTTGAACCCCCAAGTGCTTCACAGAAGTTTATAACACTCGGACGTGAAAATAAAAAAATCATTTTTTTCCACAAAAATGATATTTTTGCCCCCAATTTTTTATTTTCCTAAGGGTAACAGGAGAAATTGGACCCCAAAAATTGTTTTGCAATTTGTCCTGAGTAGGCTGATACCCTACATGTGGGGGTAAAACACTGTTTGGGCGCATGGCAGAGCTTGGAAGGGAAGGAGCACCATTTGACTTTTTCAACTCAGAATTGGCTGGAATTGAGATCAGACGCCATGTTGCATTTGGAGAGCCCCTGATGTGCCCAAACAGTGGAAACCCCCAATTATAACTCCAACCCTAACCCCAACATGCCCCTAACCCTAACCCTAGCCCTAACCCTAGCCCTAACCCTAACCCTAGCCCTAACCCTAACCCTACCCCAACACACCCCTAGCCCTAACCCTAGCCCTAACCCTAATGGAAAAATGGAAATAAATACATTTTTTTTATTTTATTATTTTTCCCTAACTAAGGGGGTGATAGCGGGGGGTTTGATTTACTATTTATGGCGGTTTTTATGTTTGGCGGCTGTCGCACGCTAAAAGACGCTTTTTATTGTAAAAATAGTTTTTGCATCACCACATATTGAGAGCTATAATTTTTCCGTATTTTGACCCACCGAGTCATGTGAGGTCTTATTTTTTGCGGGACGAGTTGACGTTTTTATTGGTACCATTTTCGGGCACGTGAAATTTTTTGATCGCTTTTTATTCCGATTTTTGGGACACAGAATGAACAAAAACCAGCGTTTCATGAATTTCTTTTGGGGGGGTGCGTTTACACCGTTCCGCGTGCGGTAAAATTGATAAAGCGGTTTTATTCTTCGGGTCAGTACGGTTACAGCGATACCTCATTTAGGTAGTTTTTTTATGTTTTTGTCGGTTTTATGCAATGAAAACTATTTTATATAAAAAATAATTATTTTTGCATCGCTTTAACTTTTTTATTTTTTCGCTGATGATGCTGTGTGGTGGCTCGTTTTTTGCGGGACAAGATGACGTTTTCAGCGGTACCATGGATATTTATATGCGTCTTTTTGATCGCGCGTTATTACACTTTTTGTTTGGCGGTATGAAAATAAATCATTATTTTTTGCTTCGTTTTTTATTTTTATTTTTTAAGGGGTTCGCTAAAGGGGTTAACTAATGGGACAGTTTTATAGGGCGGGTCGTTACGGACGCGGCGATACCTAATATGTGTACTTTTATTGTTTTTTTTTTATTATTTCCAAAAAATGGATTTATTGGGGGAATATTTTTTTTTTTTTTCTAATTTATTTGGCGATTTTTTTTTTAATTATTTTTACACTTTTTTTTATTTTTTTTTTTACTTTATTAAATAGTCCCAGGTGGGACATCACTGTCCTGTGACAGATCGCTGATCTGTCACATCACAGATCACTGTGACAGATCAGCGATCTGACACAGGCAGTGCAGAAGGCTTCCTCATGCCTGCGCTTTGCAGGCACTGAGGAAGCCAGCTTCCGCAGGCCCCCGAAGGCCCCCGTCGCCATCTTGGATTCGGGGGCCTGGAGGAAGGGAGTCCCCCGAAGCAGCGCTGCCGATGCTTCCCTTTAACCCCCAGTACACCGCGATCGTGTTTGATCGCTGTGTGCAAGGGGTTAACGTGTCGGGGGCGGTCCGTGACCGCCCGACACATTGTGCCGGGTGTCAGTTTTGATAATTAGCTGACACTTGGCCGCGATCAGCGGCGCTCACCACGTGCCCGGGTACCATGGACGGGATAGTACGTCGGATGGCAGAAAGGGGTTAATAACATCAGCTCGGTACACAAAAAAAAGCCTTCACCCAACCCGAGATCATGAAAAATGGAGACACAACGGGTATCGGAAAATGGTGCAATTCTTTTACACTTTACCTAATAAAGAGGAGTTATTTTTACTGATACAGCGGGTATGGAAAGTATTCAGACCCCTTTAAATTTTTCACTCTTTATTTCATTGCAACCGTTTGGTAAATTCAAATTCATACTATCTATTCTTGACACGGGACGGGCTTATAAACTTCCGAAGTATATAATTTGGTGTTTGGGATCTGCGAATATGTGGCTAGTTTTCTGTTTCAGATAACATGATACATGATTTTAGGTTTTTTTTTCTCATTTAGTCTCTCTTGAATATAGGTCAATATTAAATAGTCTCTTAATGAGTTGCCTTTGGTGAGGACGATGAAACCCCTAGAAATGAGAGTGAGTGTGTATATGTCACCTCACCCTATATACTGAGATGTGGGGTATATGTTTTTTCTATTAGTTACTTTCTGACTAACCTTCAGGGGGTGAATTATGGGTATAGTTTTACATTTGGAATTAATAAAGTTTAGTTTTATCCTTTTGTCAGCAAACATGTGGAATGACAAGAGATAACCCATTTAAGAAGATTCAATTTTGGTTAAAACTATTCCAACATTATAACATTATGAACATAAAAAAGGCTTCTCTCCTGTGTGGATTCTCTGGTGCTTAACACATTCTGATTTAGTGTTAAAACATTTCCCACATTCTGAACAGGAAAAAGGCTTCTCCCCTGTGTGAGTTCTTTGGTGGCTAACAAAACGTGATTTATGTGCAAAACATTTCCCACATTCTGAACATGAGAAAGGCTTCTCCCCTGTGTGAGTTCTCTTGTGGGTAAGAAAATGTGATTTCTGTCTAAAACATTTCCCACTGTCTACACATGAAAAAGGCTTCTCCCCTGTGTGGATTCTCTGGTGCTTAACAAAATCTGATTTAGTGTTAAAACATTTCCCACATTCTGAACAGGAAAAAGGCTTCTCCCCTGTGTGGATTCTCTGATGATTAACACAATCGGATTTAGTGCTAAAACATTTCCCACATTCTAAACAGGAAAAAGGCTTCTCCCCTGTGTGAGTTCTCTGGTGGATAACAAAATTTGATTTATGTTCAAAACATTTCCCACATTCTGAACAGGAAAAGGAAAAGGGCATCTCCCCTGTGTGAGTTCTCTGGTGGATAACAAAATGTATTTTCTGGTTAAAACATTTCCCACATTCTGAACAGGAAAAAGGCTTCTCCCCTGTGTGAGTTCTATGGTGAGTAACAAAATGTGATTTCTGTGCAAAATATTTCCCACATTCTGAACAGGAAAAAGGCTTCTCCCCTGTGTGAGTTCTCTGGTGGATAACAAAATGTGATTTCTGTGCAAAATATCTCCCACATTCTGAACAGGAAAAAGGCTTCTCCCCTGTGTGAATTCTCTGGTGAGTAACAAAATGTGATTTCCATGCAAAATATTTCCCACATTCTGAACATGAAAATGACTTCTTTGCTTTAGGAGCAGTTTGTTTTTTAATGCCTCTTTTGTGACTTTGATTTTCCTTGGTAGTCAGTAATGAATCAGAAGATGGGACCTGTTTCATAAGATCAGATGACAGATCTTTGCTGTGAATAGATGATATATCTGGAGAAACAGCAATCACTTCAGTTGTGTCTTGTAAGATCTCAAGATCATCAGATTTAAAAACTGAAGATGTCAGCTGTCCCTCTGATCTCCTGGTACAGTCATCTGCTAAGATAAAAAAACTTTTTTAAATAAAATATCCTTGAGTTTTATATTTTTGAACATTTCTACTTAGCTTGCCATTTTTATGGACAGTTTATGTAAAAATCTTTAATTATTTATCCAAGACAATGACAGTTCACAGTCTAATAGAAAACCTTGTTGGATGAGCCAGTAGTGTGCGGTGTTCAAGTGTTTGTTCATTCTGCCTCCCAAATATCAAATATAAAGAAACCAATCAATGTTATGTAGGCGAAAATAATACCAATTCTCATCTCACAAAAAAAATTCCCCACTCAGGTCCATCATCTGTCAATGGAAAAACAGAGGTTCCCACACTATTAGTGGCTCAAAGGCTGCTGAAAAGCAACAAGGTTTCCATAAACCAATCCAGCAAAATCCGCTCTCACTTCGGAGTCTTGCAGTGTGCGCAAACAACATTTAGGATCCCTGTATTTAGCAATATTATAGTGAGAAGAATCCACTTAATTTGCGGTGTCTCCTGGAGCACAATCTGGGCACTATGTGCTGGGTAATAAAATGGCAAATGTGTAATTTTCACTCTCCAACATCCACTGCGTGTTAATTCCCAGAAAGTGGCTGTGGAGTCAAAATATTCACTCCTCCTAAGGATTATAACCCTCAGTGAATTAATTTATAAAATGGAATCACTTTATGGGGATTTCTACTATTCTGGTTTTCTGTCATTTAGTTATATTATGGCTTCTGCATATGGTGTGTCCAATCTCATCTGGGATCTGTTCCTGCTGTCCAGCTGGAGTAATCTGCTCCCTACTTCAGCCAATTGGAAAGTACCACACCCTACTAAAGCGCAAGGCACATGGCCGGAATCTGCCAGATACAGCGCTGTTCTCCTCTGGTTCAGTCCTCTGTGCTCAGCTTGTGGCTTGTGTATTTGTTTCCTGCTGTGACCGTGGCCCGTTTACTGACTACTCTTGTGTCTACTGATTCTGTCCTTCTGGTTCTGACCCGGCTACCTGACTATTCTTCTCGCCATCTAACACCACAGAGTAGCAGGTAACACCATGGTCCAAGCCTAAAGGTCCCTGTGTAAGGTCAGATTCCATGTGAGGGTGTTATAGGGCGATGAGCAAGGCAATCCTTGGGAAAGCAAAGAAGATAGAGCCAAGCATGTTCATGGTGGACATCTTTTGAGCTGCCAGGTTACCATGAACAGTGCTCCCAATACATTGTGTCTGCAAACTATTCAGCTAGATCTGCATTCAAATAGCTAAATGGCGCTCCTTCCCTTCTGAACACTGCCAGATAGTAGTGTATGTAGGGTATAGTGCGAAGCTGGAAAACAATTTCTAAGATCCATTTGTTTTCTATTATCCTTTGTGAAGAATTCAAAACTTACCACCACATAAAGTGACACACGTCAGATATTAATAATGGGGCCTGATTAGGAACTACTGAAATGATCAAACTCCACAGTCTCCATCAGTAATAAATGAGTAACTAGTGGTGAAACCTCTCTGGGGTAATTAGAGTATGAAGCCACATAAACCATATGAAGCGCATTAATCCCTCTAATCTTCAATAAGGTCGCATCGCTATTATGACATGATCTATAGTGTTGGGGAATGGTTTTCACATCCCCAATATCGGACACTGTCTTGGCCGCGCCAATGTCCCGCACATGCTCGCGCACTCGAATCCTGAGTTCTCTCGTTGTCAGACCCACATATATTTTGGGACAAGGGCACGTGGCATAGTAAATCACGTTTGAAGTTCCACAGGAAATTCTCTGTCTAATCTGGAATTCCCTTGTCCCATCTGATGAGAAGAGAACTAGAGGGATGGATGCGCTTCATATGGGGATTAGGGGTGGTGACAACAAACATTTTTTATCACAGATGGAACTCAGGTGGTTCGTTCAACTGGACACCATGACCCCTAATGGACTCAATGAAGTTTTGAGCTTGGCCCCATTCCTATAGTCTTTGGGGATTTAACAATTATGCATCAATTGGTCCCGGATATTATTTTCTTTTTTGTTAATGGATTCCCAATGGGATGATTTGCATTATTCTCTTTATAGTATATTCCATATGGATATCTGGGTATATTTATAGGCATATAATATATAGGTAATGAGAATTCCTCCTGTCCTTTTTCCTCCACAGGTCTATATCACACTCCCTCCTTTTTTCTGGCAGTGTGTTGTTTTTATATTGTTTTTAATTTTTACTCTTTATTTTCACTAATCTTTTCTTGTATGTCAATAGTTTATAGTTAGTGACTTTGAGGACACCATATGTCTCCTTGGACCCTCACCCTGTACCATATCTATGTGAACCGCATCCAGCAGTCTCTACAGTTGTGGGAATCATGACCATATATTGTATTCTATGTATTTTATGTACTTAGTATGTGAGATTTTTTCACTGTTTATGTCATATACGATGTACATTTATATATATGTGATGACTTTTTTTACGGTCATGACCCGCTTAGGATTATTGTCTGCATGGACCTTAGGGTTCTTCCCATGTATGGGATATAATTATGAGCATATTATATCAAACATGTGAATCGGATCTAGTGGCCTTTATAGTTGTATGTGTCATGACCATATATTCGTTTTATGCATTTGATGTATTTAATATATGAGACTCTTTATCGCCTGGGCTATATGTGATGTATATCCATGTATGTATGTGATGATTCTTTTGTATGGCCATGACCCCTTTAAAAATCATTCATCTTCCCGGTATGGATTTTTGGGATTTCCATTTACCCTATATATGGGATACAATTATGGGCGGCTGTGCGCATCTCTCTGCGGTGGTAATTGTGCTGCTGACAGATGGGCGTCTTTATGTTGTACACGGGCGCCTTGGTCTTTTGACCGGTGTCCTGTGTTCAGCATGACGCCTGTTCTGTGCAGCGGTGCTTGCCGACCTCAGAGCGCATGCGCCGATGAGTCCGCGATGATTGGTTGATCGCGGTCACGTGACCGCGGTCACAGGGTATATGAAGGTCCTGTGGAGATATGGTTACTATCTCCTTGATAAAGCGGCCTTTCTGCGCCATGAAACGTGCGTCAGGGGTCACTGCCAGACGCTTCCCCTCTTCCTCCTGCATCCTCTGGTAAGATTTTGATCTGACATTTATTTCTGTCTTTCACTGGTGGTCGCCCTTGTTTATGTCCAGATTCATTGCACCCTAAGGACATTATATGTCTCTCCTCCTTACTTTTTGAGCTTTGCTCAGGGGATTTACTTGAAGTAATCTGGGCCATATGGCCATTGATTTTTGTAGGGCGGTATTATATTTTGGGCTTCCACTTGGGCATGATGTCTAAAATACATATATGAGGACATTATTTCATCTTGGATGGACGAGGGGATGGTCAGGTATGTGTTCATCTGCTTTATATTGGCACCTCATCATGATTTTGTGCACTTCTTTGTACGATATTTAATAAAAATTATTAATATTTTTGCAGTCGTCGTTTTGCTCCCTTTTTTCTCCGGTGTTTCCATGTTTATAGGAGCTGATGTGGCTTGTGCCTAGGGTGAACAAATTGTTTTGGTATCATCCATAGGCATTTTAGCATTTTATATGAGATTCTTGTTATTAATCCCAGGGGGTAGGTGGATCCTCCAGGTTGTAAGTTCTATAGAAAAGGGCTTTTAATGCCCAAAGTCATTTGAACAGTTTTGGGTGGAGGAGAATGTTGTGGTCTAGAGGCAAAATGGTGATCATGGTAATACAGCCGAACTACACCACCGATAAAGCAGCCACAGCCGGTGACTGAGAGGAATCTGTGACTTCTCTGCATTCAGTGGTTACTACTCACCTGGGTAGTCATATGTGGGAATCTCCTCTTTACACCGCTCATCATCTCTCACATATGTCTCTGTAGTATTAATATGGGTGAGATCTTCACCCTGAAACAAATATTGTAAAAGTCACAGACAGATGGAGAAGTCTCATCTATGATCAGCTCTAATCCTGCCATCTCCACCGTTCTCATTACGCAAGTATAAAACACATAATACTGGTGGATAAAACAAGACTGAGCACAAGACCTTCACAGCCGTCTACACTTCATAGGGGAGATCTCCTGACACCTTCTCTCCATCTACCTGATGATCCTGAGGAGCACTGGGATCTTCTTGGTTACAGTCCTGTGGAAGAAGAGGATGGGGACATCTCTCTGGTGTTGTCCTCTTACTGGATAGATCTGGAGGAAACACATACAGGGACTGAATTCATTCTCTACATACAGATAATTATAGGCCGTGTGTATTTAGTCCTGTCTATTACCTGGAGATGTGAGAGGCTGGGGAACCTCCATTATGACGTTCTTGTACAGATCTCTGTGTCCTTCTAAATACTCCCACTCCTCCATGGAGAAATAGACGGCGACATCCTGGCACCTTATAGGAACCTGACACATACAATGATACCGTCATCCCCCGATCCCTTCATAATGTTACTGTATAATGTCCCAGCATTCCCTGCAGTGTCACCTCTCCAGTCAGCAGCTCAGTCATCTTGTAGATGAGTTCTAGGATCTTCTGGTCATTGATGTCCTCATGGATCAGGGGGTGAGGTGGAGGCCCCGTGATTGGGCTCAGGGGTCTTCCCCATCCCTCAGACACAGGGTCCTGACAGCGATCACTAGAGGTCTTCTTCACCACTGTGTAATCCTGTTAATGGAGAGACACATTAATAAATCTCACTACAGACATTTCCAGAGTCCTCACCTCTCCAGTTCTGTCCATCTGTTATTCCCATAGATAAGAATGATGTAATGTGACGTCATCAGAATCTCTCACCTCTCCAGTGAGACGCAAGAGGATCTCTAGGGTGAGGTGTAACATCCTCTCCGTCATCTTGTCTCTGTCCATATCCATCCTTGATGGGTAAATCAGGAAAATTATCTTCTGTAGAAGATCTTCACTGAGAGGATCCGATATTTTAGAGACCTGAATGAGAAGAAGATGATCCGATGTAACATCATAAGAATCCTGTGTAATAATACAATTACTGGAGATAATAAGGGAAACATATGAGGAGATTTATTATCTTACAGGGTTTAGTTTTCTTCCCTGACATCTACTAATAAAACCTATATATTTAGGCCACAGACAACAAGCAGTTTCCTCCTCGGAGTCGGCAGCTGAACACGTTCCTCATAGACTCATCTTCCATAACGCTAATTCTCGTCTCATTACCGACACTGGAATCGGCATTAGCAATACTGCAAGAGATATTCATTACACGCGACATGAGAAATAACTCCTTCATGATGAGGACGACATCTTCATCTTCTACTGCGGCTCTAGAGACAGATTTGGCCAGAGTCGGTCACTGCCTCCATCCCCACCGGCCGTCTATATGAAGGTTTCCCGTCTTCCCCGCACTTGAATCTTCTATCACGTTAGATCTCAGCTCTGAGTCACACACAGAAGTTTGAGGCTTTTCTGGAAGAACAGGACAGGAGAGATCTGAGGCCGATGTCTCCATGTACAGGGTTTCCCCTCGGGATAAGAGGCTTTTCTATCCCTTTCCCCCAATTAGAGGGGACACCTGTGGATATCAGGGTCTTTACCGGCTGGGGGGATTTACTCAGTAACGTGGACGTTGGACAAACGTCACCATCAATTACCATCAGAGTGAAGGAACATCGCTCCTCTATTCAGCTCTATGGATCCAGGATGAAATCCACTGCGGCCCCTGCAAGAAAAGAGCGAAGTCTGGTGAGACCCCCGAGGCCGGAGATTTCTACAGCTGCTCTGTGCGCACAGGACCTGTGATGAGGTCACATGAGGGGAGGAGTCAGAGGTCACATGATCAGGGGCCTAAAGGCCCCGTCTCACTAAGCGATCTCGGTAGCGAGATCGCTGCTGAGTCACAACTTTTGTGACGTAACAGCGATCTCACCAGCGAGATCGCTGTGTGTGACAGTGATCAGCGAGCGGCCCCCCTGCCGGTATCGCTGATCGCTGGAAGAAACCTCTGGACATTTCTTTGGTCGCTGGTCTCCCGCTGGCCAGCACGCATCGCTGTGTGTGAAAGGCGGGAGACCAGCGACCAGGTACAAAAAATAATACAAAAAATAAAAAATATTGTTATTCTCACCTTCCACCTTCCACACACGGCTTGGCTCCGCTCCGCACACCTCGTACACACGCGGCACCGCTCCGTACACCTCGTACACACACGGCTCCACTCCGTACACCTCGTACACACGCGGCTCCGCTCCGTACACCTTGTACACACACAGCTCCGCTCCGTACACCTCGTACACATGCGTCTCCGCTCCGTACACCTTGTACACACACGGCTCTGCTCCGTACACCTCGTACACACACGGCTCTGCTACATCCACCCTGTAAACCCCTCCTGACCCCACACATAAACTTCCCCTCATCCAGCACCATGACAACCAGCACAGCAGAGTCCTGCACACACTTAAGGCCCCCGTCACATTAAGCGATATCAAGGTGTCAGGATCGCTAGTAAGTCGCTATGTGATCGCTGGCCATCCCTGTAAAAAATAGAATCAAAATAAAAAATATTGTTATTCTCACCTTCCGATGTCCTGTTCTGCCATCCTGCCTCTCTCCACGCTCGGGTCCCAGTGATCCTTTGCACGAATGACCGCGAGACTTTGTTATCCCTCGAGACCGTGACATCTCGCGGTCATTCTCGCAAAGGATCACTGGGACCGGAGCGTGGAGAGAGGCAGGATGGCAGAACAGGACATCGGAAGGTGAGAATAACAATATTTTTTATTTTGATTCTATTTTTTACAGGGATGGCCAGCGATCACATAGCGACTTACTAGCGATCCTGACACCTTGATATCGGTGTCGGGATCGCTGGTAAGTCGCTTAGTGTGACGGGGCCTTAAGTGTGTGCAGGACTCTGCTGTGCTGGTTGTCATGGTGCTGGATGAGGGGAAGTTTATGTGTGGGGTCAGGAGGGGTTTACAGGGTGGATGTAGCAGAGCCATGTGTGTACGAGGTGTACGGAGCGGAGACGCATGTGTACGAGGTGTACGGAGCGGAGCTGTGTGTGTACAAGGTGTACGGAGCGGAGCCGTGTGTGTACGAGGTGTACGGAGCGGTGCCGCGTGTGTACGAGGTGTGCGGAGCGGAGCCAAGCCGTGTGTGTACGAGGTGTACTGAGCGGAGCCAAGCCGTGTGTGTACGAGGTGTACTGAGCGGAGCCCTGTGTGTGTACGAGGTGTACTGAGCGGAGCCCTGTGTGTGTACGAGGTGTACTGAGCGGAGCCCTGTGTGTGTACGAGGTGTACTGAGCGGAGCCCTGTGTGTGTACGAGGTGTACTGAGCGGAGCCCTGTGTGTGTACGAGGTGTACTGAGCGGAGCCCTGTGTGTGTACGAGGTGTACTGAGCGGAGCCCTGTGTGTGTACGAGGTGTACTGAGCGGAGCCGTGTGTGTACGAGGTGTACTGAGCGGAGCCGTGTGTGTACGAGGTGTACTGAGCGGAGCCGTGTGTGTACGAGGTGTACGGAGCGGAGCCGTGTGTGTACGAGGTGTACGGAGCGGAGCTGTGTGTGTGTACGAGGTGTACTGAGCGGAGCCCTGTGTGTGTACGAGGTGTACTGAGCGGAGCCGTGTGTGTACGAGGTGTACTGAGCGGAGCCGTGTGTGTACGAGGTGTACTGAGCGGAGCCGTGTGTGTACGAGGTGTACGGAGCGGAGCCGTGTGTGTACGAGGTGTACGGAGCGGAGCCGTGTGTGTACGAGGTGTACGGAGCGGAGCCGCGTGTGTACGAGGTGTACGGAGCGGAGCCGTGTGTGTACGAGGTGTACGGAGCGGAGCCGTGTGCGTACGAGGTGTACGGAGCGGAGTCCTGTGTGTGTACGAGGTGTACTGAGCGGAGCCCTGTGTGTGTACGAGGTGTACTGAGCGGAGCCCTGTGTGTGTACGAGGTGTACTGAGCGGAGCCGTGTGTGTACGAGGTGTACTGAGCGGAGCCGTGTGTGTACGAGGTGTACTGAGCGGAGCCGTGTGTGTACGAGGTGTACGGAGCGGAGCCGTGTGTGTACGAGGTGTACGGAGCGGAGCCGTGTGTGTACGAGGTGTACGGAGCGGAGCCGCGTGTGTACGAGGTGTACGGAGCGGAGCCGTGTGTGTACGAGGTGTACGGAGCGGAGCCGTGTGCGTACGAGGTGTACGGAGCGGAGTCGCGTGCGTACGAGGTGTACGGAGCGGAGCCGTGTGTGTATGAGGTGTACAGAGCGAAGCCGTGTTTGTGTGGACCCCTCTGTGTACTCTGTATACCCCAGCTTCGGTCGCAGACCCCACAGTGTATGCTGTATACACCCGTATACTCCCAGCTTCAGTCGCAGACCCTTCAGTGTGCCCTGTATACACCCATATACCCCCATGTTCGGGCACAGACCCCTGTGTATGCTGTTTACACTCATATACCCCCAGCTTTGGTCGCAGACGCCTATTTGTACACTGTATACACCTATATTCCCCCAGCTTCGGTCGCAGACCCCTCAGTGTGCTCTTTATACACCCGTATACCCCCAGCTTCGGTCACAGACCCCTCTGTGTGTGCTGTAAACACCCATATACCCCCAGCTTCGGTCGCAGACCCCTCTGTGTACGCTATGTACACCCGTATACCCCCAGCTTCGGTCACAGACCCCTGTGTTCACTGTATACACCTGTTTATCCCCAGCTTCAGTCGCAGACCCCTGTGTATACTGTATTCACCTGTATACCCCCAGCTTCAGTCACAGTCCCCGCGTCTCTCACACTGTATACATCAGTATACCCCCAGCTTCAGTCTCAGAACCCTGTGTGTATGCTGTATACACCGTGTACTCCCAGATTCGGTCACAGCCCCCTGTGTTCACTGTATACACCCGTATATCCCCAGTTTTGGTCGCAGACCCCTGTGTACGCTGCATACACCCATATACCCCCAGGTTCGGTCACAGACCCCTGTGTACGCTGTATACACCTGTATACCCCCAGCTTTGGTCACAGACCCCCCTGCATACGCTGTATACACCCGTATACCCCCAGCTTTAGCCATAGACCCTGTGTACGCTGTATACACCCGTATACCCACAGTTTTGGCCATAGACCCCTCTGTGTATGCTGTATACACCCGTATATCCCCAGCTTCGGTAACAGACCCCTGTGTACACTGTATACACCCGTATACCCCCAGCTTTGGTCGCTGACCCCTGTGTGCTGTATACACCCGTATACCCTCAACTTCGGTCACGGACCCCTCTGTGTATGCTGTATACACCCGTATACCCCCAGCTTCGGTCACAGACCCCTCTGTGTATGCTGTATACACCCGTATAACCCCAGCTTCGGTCACAGACCCCGCGTCTCTCACACTGTAGAACTGACGCCGGACACACACGGTAAAACTGCGGTCGTCGGTCTCTCATCTCTCGCACTTATACTGATTACATAAGATGGAGTCAGACGAACCCTCCTACAAAACGTGAGAACAAAGTCATTACTACAGGACTGTGTGAGAAAGGGATTTATTCTACAAGAAACGATGGGGCCACAAATGAGAATAACATAATGTCGTTCATCTTCTCTTTCTCCACAGATATTGACAGTGAGGGCGACTTCCACTTTGCCGTAATGTGGATTTAGTGGCCATACATAAGTAGTTTACTAGCTTCTGAAAGCTTTCTGGAAGCCGGGAAGGCCTGGTTCCCAGTAAAAGGGTAGAAGGTTCCAGATCAACCGGTCCACCATACATCTGTGCTATCAGACGCTTCACCTTCTCCCAAAGCCCAGAAACCACCATACAAGACCACCAAATATGTCTCATGTCACCAGATATTCCACAGCCCCTAAAACAGTCTCCCGAGATTTTAGGAAAAATGCTGTGAATTTTTTCCAGTACATAATAGACTATGTGCAATAGTTTTAAGGAGGTCTCAACAAGGGAAGTCTGGTGACTACCTTCTGATAGGGTGTCATAGCTACGATACCATTCATCAATTGACTGTTTAAACCCCAAATCCTCCTCCTACTGTAACATACTGTATACTTCAATTTTTTTATCATTTTGTGGAGAATTTCTAGCATAGTAGATCAATGAGATCGTTCCCCTGCCCAAAGGGTCATTTAGACATTTATTTTCAAAACTGGTTGCCCTGAGAGTAGTACCGCTCGGGAGGATCTGCTTTGCAAAGTGGAAGATCTGGTTCAGTCGCATTACCTCCCTAACTGGAGGATCAAATTTTTGAACAAATTCCTGTCTGTCAAGTAAGATATTAAATGGGGAACACAAATGTTTAAGTATATGAATACCTTTCAGCTTCCACCAAAAAAAAATTTGTGGCTCAAGGCCTGGCGGGAACATGGGGTTTTGTAATATAGCTGTCAGGGGAGAAGGGCTTGATTGTAAGTTATATCTAAACCGGACTTTACTCCAAAGAAGCAACAAGTGGACTGTAAAAGGAGCCACATTCATTAACCCCCGTGGAAGTCGGTCTGTGGTCCACATTAGGCCTGATAAAGAGAATGGTTTGGAGAGAAATGATTCCAGAATAACCCATCTCAGACTATTGGGATATGAACACGCACTTATTAATGGAGCAATCTGTGCCGACTTGTAATAAAGTGTAAAATTAGGGAGGGATAAACCCCCTTCTTTTCTGTGTCGGAACATAAGTTTTTGCACAATTCTGGGTTGTTTTCCTAGCCAAAGAAACTTAGACATCATAGAGTGTAAATGAGTGAACGTTCTGGCTGGTACCATAATTGGGAGGGACCTAAATAGATATAAGAAGCGAGGCAGTGACACCATTTTTAATGCATGTGTTCTGCCGAGCCAGGATAACTTTGAGGAAGCCCATCTATCCAGGTCCCTCTGGAAGTTTCGGATCAGTGGAGTGTAATTCCACCTAAGCTGAGTTGACCTGTTTGCTGTTAAGTTGATACCCAGATATGTTAGATATTGTTCTTTGTGTATAAACCCAAGATGGGACACTATATTAGTTTGCTCTGTCTTAGGAAAATTTACAAATAATGCTTTGTATTTATTAATGTTAATCTTCAACCCTGAGATCTTCTCAAATTTGTGAAGGAGGGAAAACAAGTGAGGGCGTGTAGTGTGGGGACTTATTAATGTTAGCAGGAGATCATCCGCAAAGAGGCTGACTTTATATTGGTCTCCCATATTCTCAGGGCCCAGGATATTCTGATCTCTCCTTATTGCTTCCACAATGGGTTCCATTACAAGTGCAAAAAGAGCCAGAGACAGAGGACAGCCCTGCCTGGTACCCTCTGAATATTAATTGGAGGGGGATGTGGTGACGGGAGTTTTACATAAGCGATAGGGCTATCATATAACAATTGGAGGCACTTTATAAGTTTAGGGGAGAATCCGACTTCCGATAGAACCATAAAAGGATATGTCCAGGACACCGAATCGAAAGCCCTCTCATGGGGGGCGTGGCCTGCATGCAGACCAGAGAGGCCACATAACTCACAGGCTCCTGCTTCTCTGGACTTAAACCGGATAATAACAGCACTCTATATTACCTCTCCTCCTCCCTGTGCACAGTAATGGCTCCTGGAAGGTCCTGGGCACATGATTACCGGAGGGAGAGCGCAGAAATCCTGTTCCCCCGCGGAAGCTCCCGGACTTCTTCCCCCGAGGACAAACTGCACATGCTGCAGGTAAAATGGCGGCGGCTTCCCCCTCAGCTTCCTCCCGCTCATCAGTTGGCTCTGGGGGGAGGGGGACATTTGAGACTCACATCAACCTGTCTCCTATTACTTAAGGAGGCATGAGAGACTTTCTGGCCTCCATTCGTGCTTCCCTAAAGGAAGACAAGCAGTCCATGCTGCAGGAGATTAGAGGGGAAGTCTCGTCCCTGGGGGAGAGAACTGCTCATGTCGAGAGCAAGATGGCTGAATATGCCAAGACTATAAATGCCCTAGTGGATGAGAACAAAGCTTTGAGAGAGGATATGACTGTGGTCCAGGATAAGATGTATGATCTAGAAGATAGATTACGGAGGAATAATGTGCGTGTCAGGGGCATACAGGGCGACATTCCAGATAAGGAGCTGGCTGACTTTTTGCTTAAATTCATGCAAACTGTACTCCCAACCTTGCTCCCCAGGGATTTCCTGATTGACAGGATAGACTCCCCAAACCCCGGCATGTGGACCCAGCCTTGCCGAGAGACACTTTGGCGCGTGTCCACTTCTATACTACCAAAGACGCCTTCATGCAGGGGATGAGGAAACCCCCTGAGCTCCCTGCTGAATACCAAGGCTTACAGGTGTTCCCAGATTTATTAGCGTCCACGCTGCCAAGGAGGCGAGAATTCGCTCATGTTTGTAAAGCACTACGTGATGTTCATATCCGATACAAATGGGGATTCAATCCTGTCACGCTGATAATATCTTATGAAGGTCGTGGTGTGGTCTGCCAATCTCCCAAACAGGCTGAGAACAAGCTAACCGATTGGAAGATTTCCTTTGCTCCCCGCCAGAACCCGATGGGAAAGAAAATTGTTCAGGACTGGATTCAAACTTGAAGAGGAGGATGAGATGCTGTCCGGATGCAGGACTCTGCTGTGAGGGTGCTACGGATTTTGTCACCGTTTTTTTCTTTTTGCTCCAGCACCTCGTCCAAGATAACTCCCGGTTATTTTCCATCTTTTTGAGAGTGAGCCTTGGAACTGCCCTGAGCTGGCATTTACCTGCGGTCTAGGACTGACCACTCAGGCATTTCACTGCCTGACTAGCCTGGCCTTTGGCCTAGTGGCTGCATGACTTTGTGTTTAGAATTTTTTTTACTTTTCTCTGTGTTTTGTTTCCCTTGTCTCCTGTTTTTTAGGTACACCTCCGAGATGGGTCTTTTTAATGTGGTTACTGTGGTTCTCTATGTTGCCAACACACGAGCCCAGATGCAGGTGATATGGGTTCATGAAGATGTATGTGTGATAGCAAGTTTTTTTATGTAGAATTATGAGTGTTACCATTATGTTTTTAAGTGTTAGGGGGTTGAACTCCCCCAATAAGAGGTACATCCTATGGAAAGAGGTGAAAAAATCAGGTGCGGAGATTATCTGCCTGCAGGAGACGCATCTGATAGAAGCTGATAATTTTAGGCTGCGTCACCCACAATTCTCTAATATTTACTTAGCTAATAATAACACTAAAAAGGCTGGGGTGTGCATCATCTTTAAAAATACATTAGCCATCAAATGTATTCGGAAGGAAGCGGATCCTGTGGGCAGATTTCTGTCCCTCATATGCACATTGAATGGCGAGTTGCACACAATCACAGTCATCTACGCCCCAAATCATTCGCAACAGACATTTATCCGCAAAGTACTACATAGATTGGGTGGTCTGGCGCAGGGTGAAAAGATATACTGTGGAGACTTTAATCTTCCCATGGACAGGGATCTAGACTGCTCACGAGGTGGCATTCGGCCTAGGGGGGCATTGAAAGGCATAGCCAAAGAATATCATCTACACGATTTCTGGAGGTACTCCCACGCAAGTGAAAAAGATTATACCTTTTATTCCTTCCGACACCGTACATATACTAGGATAGACCATATTCTGGTGGATACTTCGGTTCTTCCTAGATGCATCTCCTCCAGCATAGGATTAATTACCTGGTCTGACCATGCTCCCATTGTGTTACAGTTAGCATTAAAACATCATGCGAACCCTGCTTTTTGGTGGCGTCTGAACCCGTCTCTTTTACTAAATGAGAAGGTGACGTGTGGTATCTCTACTGAGTTGACTCACTACTTCCATATTAACGATAATGGGGAAGTTTCAGATGAAACGCTATGGGCTGCGCATAAAGTAGTTATACGGGGATATCTCATACAACAAGCCTCCATACTGAAGCGTAATAGAGGGATAGGGGATGACCTCTTAGCTAGACTTGACCAGTTGTAATCACTGAATAAAACCTCACCCTCGCAGGCGGTGTCGGATGAGATATATGGGGTTGGCTTTCAATTGCGGGAGGTTTTGCTTTCTGCCTATGCCCGTAATTTACATAAGCTTAAAACTCACTTTTACGCCACTGGAGACAGAACGGGAGCAATACTGGCACGTAGGGTACGTAAGCGAGAGGCTAAATCCAGAAAAGATGGTTTACAAGATCAGAATGGGTGTCTGGTTAGGAATCCGATTGACATCACGGAGACATTTGTAAAGTACTACTCCCATTTATATAACTTACATTCTGACCCGCAGACCCGTCAACCCACTCAGGTAGCAATCGATTCATATCTGCAATCAGTTAATTTACCACGTGTATCCCAAGAACAATTATTATTGTTAAACACCCCATTTACAGAAGAGGAGATCAAAAAAACTATTAAAAGCAGGAAGCTACACACTGCGCCTGGTCCGGATGGACTATCAAATGAACATTATCGCACTTTTCAGGAACTTCTGGCCCCATATCTATTGAGGATGTTTTCATGTTGGTGGGATTCAGGCAAAGTTGCTGCCCCTAATTTGGAAGCTACTATTACCACTCTCCCTAAGCCAGGTAAGACCCCTGATAGTCCTGGGAATTTTAGACCCATTGCTTTATTGAATTATGATTTAAAGATATATACCAAATTGCTAGCCTCCCGCCTTCATTTGATAATCCCCTCTCTTGTCTCTCCTGACCAGGTCGGTTTTGTGGCTGGCCGGGAAACCAAGGATGGTACCCACCGAATTTGAATCTCATTTGGGTGGCGGAACTGTTGGGCCTTCCCAGTGCATTCCTGCCCTTGGACGCTGAGAAGGCCTTTTCTCTAGGAGCCAAGTCATATGTGATGCCCCTATCACCGACTCTATTGTCTCTGCGCTGACTGTAGGACTTGTAGCTGTTTGAAATTTAATAAAAATTCATTGGTTATAAAGAAGCTGTCCGGTTGAGTTATGAAACGAGCCATGTCCTCATGATTCTCCCCTTCTGAATTCAGATCTGACAATGACAATTTTACTTGTCCCTTGTTTTTTCCTTTTACCGCTACATGTTATTGATACATAATAGTTTCAGTACTCGGAAACATTACTTTTGCAAATATAAAAATGCATAATATTTTGTTAGGCCAATTGTCTGATACTTAGGCTACTTTCACACTTGCTTTTTTTTTTGCAGCGCGTTTTTCCCGCAAAAAAACGCATTGAAAAAACGCATACAAACGCATACAAATGCTGCATTTTTTTCAAGCATTTTTATGAGCATGCATGAAAAAAACGCAGCGCTTTTATGCGTTTGTATGCGTTTTTAGTGCGTTTTTACCGCATTTGCGTTTTTTTCCAACATTAGGTGGCCCCTCACACTAACCCAAACCATGACTTTACTAACCCTAACCCTGACCCTAACTCTGACCCTAACCCTTAACCAAACCATACCCTGATCCTAACCCTAACCCTGACCATAACCCTAACCCTGACCCTAACCCTAACCCTGACCCTAACCCTTAACCAAACCATACCCTGACCCTAACCCTAACTCTGACCCTAACCCTGACCCTAACCCTTAACCAAACCATACTAACCCTAACCCTTAACCAAACCCTAGTAACCCAAACCCTAACCCTAAACCCTAGCTAACCCTAACCCTAACCCTAAACCCCCTTAACTAACCCTAACTCTAACCCAAACCCCTAAATTCCATTGTCCAACTAATGGTTAAAAAAAAAACGCATGCGCAAAAAAGCATACATAAGCATGCCAATGCGCGCATATGCGCACCCATAGACTTATAATGGGTATCTTGCTGTAAAAAAACACATTGCGCGCGCATGCGGTTTTTTTTTGAGGCAAGTCGGACGCCCAAAAAATGCAACAGGATGCATTTTGTGCGCCCGAGCGCATACCGCAAAAAAAACGCATGCGCGGAAAAATGCATACAAACGCATGTGTATGCGCACATAAGCGCATCCCATGCAAAATATAGGGAAAAAAAGCATGCGTTTTTTAGCGCTAAAATCCAGTGCGAAAAAACGCAAGTGTGAAACCAGCCTTAGAGGAAGCTTAGCAGCAATTCCAATATCTAAGACATATCTAAACACTATTACGGATTACACACAGTCACAGAAATTGCATTATGAACTGTGGCCCTCATTCAGTGACAGCTCTTTTTCTTGTCTCTTGTACTCCTGCACCGGGTCATCTCTTACAATGGTCCAACGTTATCTACAAGCATTGATGGATTCCATTGTCCTTGATCTCTTTTTTTCCATAGGTGCAATATCTTGGTGAAATCTCTCACCGTGCTCATCGCTCACGACTTCACAGTTTGGTTGAAACATGTCTTGATGCGAATGTAAGAAATGAATCTTTAAGGACATGTACAGCCAAGATCCTGACACAGTGCGGAAAATAAGTATTTGATACGCTGCCATTTTGCAAGTTTTCCCTCCTACAAAGAATGGAGAAGTCTGTAATATTTATCACAGGTACACTTCAACGGTGACAGAAAATCTAAAAATAAAAAAAACAGAAAATCACATTGTATGATTTTAAAATAATGAAATTGCATTTTATTGCATGAAATAAGTATATGATCACCGACCAACCACCAAGAATTCAGACTCTCTCAGACCTGTTAGTTTTTCTTTAAAAAGCCCTTCTACTCTGCTCTCACCTGTATTAATTGCAACCAGTTTGAACTTGTTATCTGTATAAAAGACACCTTTCCAGATAATCAGTCACACGCCAACCTCTCCACCATGGCCAAGACCAAAGAGCTGTCTAAGGACACAAGGGACAAATTGCAGACCTGCACAAGGCTGGGGTGGGCTGCAGCACAATAGGCAAGCAGCTTGGTGAAAAGGCAACAATTGTTGACAAAATTATTAGAAAATGGAAGAAAAACAAGTTGACTGTCAGTCTTCTTCGGTCTGGGGCTACATGCAAGATCTCGTCTCGTGGAGTAAGGAAGATTCTGAGAAAGGTCAGAAAGCCCAGAACTACATGGTAAGACTGGGTCAATGACCTGAAGAGAGCTGGGATCACAGGACCGGGCCTGCTCAGGGAGTGTGCACAGCTAATCAGCTACCTAGTGTTCACTGGTGGATACAGACTGACCTGCAGGTAGCCGCCAGGTACCACTCCTGGGCAGAACCCAATATTGCAGCTGCAGAGGTTCGCTGACACTGAATAAGGATACGTCTCTGTTCAGACTAGTAAGTTCTGGTACCTCTACAGAATGGTTACTGACACTGATTAGGGCAAGGTTAAGACACTCTGGTCGATGATACTGGAACAGGGTTTGGCCGAACACAGACCAGATGACAATGTTCAGGCACTGGCCACTCATGGACAAGCTTCAAGCACTGGCCGCTCCGGGAATGAGATTCAGGCTATGGCCTTTCTGGATCCAGGGGACTACGGATACAGGACTTGCCACACCGGAATGAGTTTCAGACACTGGCTGCTCTGGGACCAGGGGATGATGGATTCAGGACTGGCCACACTGGGGCAAGGAATACAGGTTTAGGACACTAGCCAAACCAGGACCAGGGGACCTCATAACTCACTAGTAGTACACCTTACTGACTAATGATTCTACACGTTGCATGGCGAATCCCTAAGGGAGAGGGAGTCTTTTATATAGGATGACTCCCAGCAATTAGCTGGAAGCCATCTTCCAGGTGTAGTAATTATACTAAATATCTCTGAGCAACAAGCTAAGAGTATTTAGTATATACTTGCTCTGCCCCTTTAAGAATGGGGGAGTGCGTGCATGTGTGTACTAGGTGCACTGCTGGGAGCTGCGGCGCTCACACAGCCAGGAAGCAGGAGAACGCTGGGGATTGTGCCGAGGGTCTGAGGCAGTGAGTAAGCTGGCATCCCACCATGCAGGGGTGCCAGTAATAGAGCTACAAGCACACTATGCCATCATGGATTAAAATCTTTCCGGGCACGCAAGGTCCTGCTACTCACACCAGCATATGTCAAGGCCCATTAGAAGTTTGCCAATAGCCATCTGGATGATCCGGGGGAGGCAAGGGAGAGTGTCATTTGGTCAGATAAGACCAAAATAGAACTTTTTGCTACCATCACCACCCGCCATGTTTGGAGGAAGAAGGATGAGTGCAAATCCAAGAACACCGTCCCAACCATGAAGCACGGTGGGGGAAAACATCATACTTTAGGGGTGTCTTTCTGCAAAACAGACAAGATGACTTCACCGTATTTAAGGGAGGATGGATGGGTCAAGGATCGCGAGATTTTAGCCAAACACCTCCTTCCCTCAGTTGGAACATAGAAAATGGGTCGTGGCTGGGACTTCCAGCATGGCAATCACCCAAAACACACAAGAGGAACTAAGGAGCATTTCAAGGTCCTGGAGTGGCCTAGCCAGTCGCTAATCCTGAACCCAATAGAAAATTTTTGGAGGGAGCTTAAAATCAATGTTGCCCAGCGACAGCCCTGAAACCTGAAGGATTAGGAGAAGATCTGTATGGAATTATGGGCCAAAATCCCTGCTGCAGTGTGTGCAAACTTGGTCAAGAACTACAGGAAACGTCTGACCTCTGTAATTACAAACAAAGGTTTCTGTACCAAATATTAAAACAGTTATCCACTACCCTAATTTGTTTAATTTTGTATTCATTAACCTTACTATTATGTGCCAGTAATGCCTCCATACTCTTATTATAGTAATATATACCTTTATAAGGCAGATAGCATCACTTGGTGTCTGCCAGATGCAGCTCTGATGTTTATCAATCACTTCTTGTCCCCCGGCGTACTGCGCTCTAATACTACAAGCTCCGCTATGCGTTGCAGTGGCCTGTGAGCCAGCACTTAGCACGCCTTCTCCATTTTCCTCACAAACTCCTCCCTGCCTGCTCACCATCACTATAAATATACACACACACTGTATATATGTATACATAGACATATGCACACACATTTCCTATTCTTTGGCATGTTTGTCACACATGTATCAGATCACCAAACAAATGTAAATATTAGCCAAAGATAACACAAAATGCAGTTTTTTAATGAAGATCTTTATTATATGGGGAAAAAGAAATCCAAACCTCCAGGGCCCTGTGTGAAAAAGTGATTGTCCCTAAATCTTATAACTGGTTGGGCCACTCTTAGCAGCAACAACTGCAATCAAGCGCTTGCAATAACTGGCAGTGAGTTTCTGGAGGAATTTTGGCCACTCATCTTAGTAGAATTTCTGAGCATGGACCGCCTTTTTAAGACACAACAGCATCTCAATTGCATAGCTCCCTGCATGACATCCTGGAGAATGGGGGTCTGGCAAGCTGCTTACTAGGGTATCTGTCTCCTGGTATTTCCAGGAGTCCTTGTGTGGAGTAGATTGTGTACAAAAGAATGAGCTTTGAGGCTTAAAAGATGATGATGATAATTATGTCCCCTCACCATATAACCATAAATAATATAGATTATCAGTCTGAGCTATTTATTCTCCGGTTCTGTTTAATTATATACCTCCATGTCATATTCATCTTTTTCTTCATTATTCTTTTCATAAACAACATTAATTAATAAACCTATAATGGATGCTGGACAGGATGCAGCATGAGGCGTGCCGTCTATATAAATAGTTGGAAAGAAGGTACGGCTCTTTGGGTTGGTCATCTGACAGTCAGAACAGGTCTCACGATATTCTGCATTCTGCGTTTGACAGCTGGCACACGTCCAGTCATCGGGAATGTATATAGAAGTATAAATGAATGTAATGCAGATATTGCAACTGACATCTTCCTGTGTAAATATTTGTTTTGCATAAAATTCAGCAATCTTGTTATATTCCTCTCCTCATGCCCTTTTTTCCTAACTTCCTCTGCCATCTTATAAAATGCTTCTGGGTCCTGTAACACCTCATAATACCTGAGGCTGGGACGCTGCTCTCCACTCAGTAACACATTCTTCTATCCCTTCTTATCTAATGCTCCTCCCCTCGTGATCGGAGGGTTTCTTAATGTACATTTTCTTCCTCACTCCACTATGGGTCATATCTGTCTTATAGATATCGACTGACTGCTCCCACCCATTCTATCATCTGAATTCTGAGTATATCTGAAAAACATTTGTATGTGTGCGTCTTGAAACAAATTCTCACGGGGTTATGAACAGTTGGATATGTGACTGTAAAAGCTGTATGTACTCCTTATGTCCGAGTAAAGGGGTCTTCAGTGAACATAGTGATGTCTAGCTATCTTGAACACAGTAATATAGGGAATTAACCCACAACTAACACCAGAGTATTTCACAAATCTCGTGTATCCAGAAACTGCGTAGTCTAAAAATACCTGATAAATTGTTAAAATTTCTGTTTCCTCAAAACTTTTGCTTTAAAACATTTCAAAGAAAACCATCTCATAGAGAAATGTAGTGACATTAGTAAAACAATAACTTAAAAGTAACAATAGACCTCGAATCTCACAGAGATATCTGTACAAATCAAAGCAATTACCATTCAAGTAATTCTCTTTCTACCTGAACAAATTCTAACAACTATCCTTATAATTATAGTATGCAGAACAAAACTAGTTTATCCAATTCTCTAATTTCACAACATATACATATACATAGAATGCATTCAAAAAATTTTAACCACATGCTAGTACGCCTCCTGCCGGCAAATCATACACACTACAAAAGACAAAAGATAATGAATAGAGTTGAGCGACTTTTGTTTTTTTAGGGTCGCGTTTCGTTTCGTGAAACCCGACTTTTCCAAAAGTCGGGTCGAGCAAGATCGTCCGATTATAGGGAAAAGTCGGGGTCGTCCCGAAACACGAAACCCAATGTAAGTCAATGGGGAATAAAAGTCGGCAGTGAGAGGAGGACAGGAAACACACCTACAGTGCCCATTTGAATGCCAAAAGCATCAATTCTTCTTACTTAAGCTTGTCAACCTTAATTAACTTCATAATACAAGTTACGCACTGAAAAATGGGCGTTATTTGGCTAAAGTTGTGGGGGGGAGGGCTGGCTCCAGGTTTTCATGTGCCCTGGGCAAAAGAGCGCCCCTTTAACACATACCACAACTCATCATGCTCCGATACGGCAGAGAAATAGCGGTATAGTACAATGAAAAATACTTCACTTTTTACATCTCGTGACAAGGCCCATCTATTTCTCCATACAGAATCATTGGTCCCATATAATGTTTGAAACAGTATATGATGAGCTCCACATAATGCTACAGTATATGTTGGTCCCCATGGATGAAGCTCCACTGTCTTATGGGCCCAAATAATGCTCCAAACATAATGGGCCCCATTTCTAATGCTCTAGTGTATAATGGGCCCTGTAAATGCTGCTCCAGTGTCTGATGTCCACCTTTGGAATGTTCCAGTGTATAGTGGGCCCCATCTATCATTCTCCAGAGTATAGTGCTCCCCAAAAATTGCTGTCCCAACATTGAAAACAATGAAATAAGTCTCCTCGCTAGGGAATCCCTGTACTAGTCTGGACTCCTCGTCGTTCCCATCTTCCATCTCACTGCACAGTATTTCAACCTTGCAAGTGCTGTGATCCTGAGCAAGCAGGGGGGGCCCACTTGTTGGCGACGGCACTGGCACAGGGCCCCTGATAGTACGGTGGTGTGTCTGATGGCGGGTGGGCCGAACCTGCACTTTCATCTGCAGCTTCCTCTTTGTCACCGTGTAAGATGGAACTGTATATGGGAAGGGTAACCTGAGTTTCATCAGGGTCAGATTCAGGCCGTGTAGCATGCGAGGGGAATGTAGTGGTCTGGGTCAATGTACCAGCAGATTCATCGAGCAGTGGCTGGGCATCAGTGCACTTGTGTCGCCCCCAGGAGTACGGTCACCACAGTGGCATTACCTTCCTCCTAGAGAGTGTGATGTCATGCTTGGGAGCAACGAAGGATCTCTCTAGCAGGTTAACTGATTGGGCGGCGTTATTCCCATGAGTCATGACCCTCCAAACAGCGTTCATGAAGGCAAAGTGTTTGTTTTACGTGGGCAGTATGGTTGCAAAGCTGAACCTTAAAGGAATGTCCAGAAGGGCACCACCAGGAGTGGAGCCTACGGTTTAATTCGACTCCACCTGGGAAACCTCAACCATGCAAGCTACAGAACAGATGCACACATTGCAAGCTTAATTCCGTTAACGAACGAGACTCCGTCATGCCCCGCGGTCCGAGTCTGGCTTACTAGAGGGACACGTGAGGCTCTGGCACATGAGATTGGCCAATAACTGGTGTGTCATGCCCTTACATGTCCGTGGCTGCATGTGCGCTACACTGAAAAGGCCAGCGTTTGTCGCTTACAGGTGCAGATAACCCGCTGAACAACGTTAGTGATGGGGATCTGTGATTACAATTATTACCCGCGAACGATGATTTCCCAGTAAGTGCAGGTCAACCGCAGTTCCGGAATTAGGCCTAACCGTCATTCCTGAAAAAATGAAAAACTTACGTGTGCAAACCACAGGTGCTGTAGCTTGCTTAACAGCTCGCCAGCCGTTCTCACGCCCAGTATGGATTACACGTGATTGCACAAAGGTTAGAAAGGGTACCGTATCCCCGGATAACATGTATGGATAGCATAGTGTACACATTCAAAATATATGTCTATACATCAGGAGGCAGGCTCAGACGGTGTCAGGCCCAGTATGGATTTGACGGCCCAGACTACACAGCGGAGGAGCAGGGAGAGGTAAAGATTGCAAATGTTGGGGCCCTGCCCAAGCAAGGGGGGCCCACTCGTGGGCGTCGGTATTGGCACTGGGCCCCTCATAGTACGGCGGTGTGTCTGACGGCGGGTGTGCACCACCACCGTCAGAGACACTTGATTGCACTATGAGGGACCCTGTGTCAGTGCCCGCGCCCAAGAGTCGGCCTACCCACCTGTCCAGGGCAATGGCACTCGCACGGTGTCGTGCGCTAGGTGGTGACCCCGGCCATGGGGGGGAGGCAGCACAGTTAGGGAGTTTTAGAAAGTGGCATATGTTGATGTTGGACATTCAGCTGATGCAAAAGGTGAAATAGGTCAAGTCCCAGGAAGAGGTGGACCAAAGCAAGCCATTTTTCTGTCACCCTATGTGTCATCAGGGGAAGGTGGGACAAAATCCTTGGAAACCCATGCGTGGTTCATTTTAATGAAGGTTAGATCATCCACATTTTGGGTTGACAGACGGGTCCTTTTTTCTGTCAGGACTGATCCAGCTGCACTGAAGACTCTTTCCGATAGCACACTTGCAGCTGGGCAAGCGAGCTCCTGTAAGGCATATTGTGCCAATTCAGGCCAGGTGTCCAGTTTAGCGGCCCAATAGTCAAAGGGGAATCACCTGTGTGGGAGAACATCGATATGGGAGGAAAAGTAGTTTGTAACCATAGTTGACAACTGCTGTCTCCTGTCACTTTCCATCGATGCAATATTACCAGTTGTGTGAGCGGTACTTGAAAAATCAGTCCACAACATTGTCATGAAACCCCTGTCTCCAATGCCACTTCTGCTGTGTGCACCACGAACACCTCTGCCAAGCTGACCCCGGCCCGTACGGCTCGTGTGAGAACCATCACCGCTGCTGTGTGCTGGGAATGCCTCAAGCAACCGATTTACCAGAGTTGCTTGTTTATTAGCCAATATTAGGTCAAGGTTCTCCTGTGGCATGATGTTTTGTAATTTGCCTTTATAGCGTGGATCCAGGATGCTGGCCAACCAGTAGTCGTCATCGTTCATCATTTTGGCAATGCGGGGGTCCCTTTTTAGGATCTGCAAGGCATAATCTGACATGTGGGCCAATATTCCCGGTGTCAATGATGCACTGCGAGTGCTGGTTGGAGGAGCACTTTCTGGCAAATCCACATCCCTCCAGTCACGCACAAACCCTGTACCAGACCTTGCCACGCCAACATTTTCACTTGCCCCACGAGATGCATCCTCCTCCCCTAAGTAATCATCCCCATCATCCTCCTCCTCCTCCTCTTCTTCCTCCACCTCGTCCAGGAGAGGTCCCTGAGCAGACAATGGCTGAATGTCATCAAGGATTCCCTCCTCCTCTTCCTCCTCATCAACATTGGCTGCAGAAGCCTGCTCCTTAAGGTGCGTCAAAGTTTGCAAGTGGGAGGCTCATGCTTAGGATTGCGTCGTCTGCACTTACCAGCCGTGTGCATTCCTCAAAACACTGAAGGACTTTACAGAGGTCTTTCAGCTTCGACCACTGCACACCGGTCAACTCCATGTCTGCTCTCAAAGTGCCTGGCCGTGTATCCTCCCACAAATGCATTATGGCCTGCCTCTGCTCGCACAGCCGCTCCACCATGTGCAGGGTGGAGTTCCACCTTGTTGCAATGTCGATAATGAGGCGGTGGTTGGGAAGGTGGAGCAATCGCTGCAGCTTCTGCATACGAACGGAGTGTACAGGCGACCGGCGGATGTGCGCGCACAGTCTTCGCACCTTCTGGAGCAGGGCTGTTAACTCCGGATAATTTTTGAGGAAGCACTGCACCACCAGGTTCAAGGTGTGAGCCAAGCAAGGTATGTGTCTGAGTTTTGAAAGGGCTATGGCTGCCACAAAATTATGGCCGTTATCACTAACTACCTTGCCTGCCTCAAGATGTACACTGCCCAGCCATGACTCAGTTTGTCGCTGAAAGTACTCGGCCAGCACCTCGGCGGTGTGTCTGTCGCCCAAACACATCATCTGCAACACAGCCTGCTGACACTTTCCACTAGCTGCTCGATAGGGGGACACCTCGTGTGCAACAGTGGCAGCTGCAGATGGAGTGCTCGTACGACTGCGCTCTGTGGACGAGCTTTCGCTTCTGGTGGAGGAGGAGGGTCGAACGCCTACAGCCAACTGTTTACTATACCGTGGGCTAGGCAGCACTGTCCCACCACCGCTGTCCCCTGTGGACCCTGCATCCACCACATTAACCCAGTGCACAGTGATGGACACGTAACGGCCCTGGCCATGGCGACTGGACCATGCATCAGTTGTGAGGTGCACCTTTCCGCTCACTGACTGCTTGAGTGCATGGACAATGCGGTCTTTCACATGATGGTGGAGGGCTGGGATGGCTTTGCGAGAGAAGAAGTGGTGACTGGGTAGGTCATAGCGTGGTACTGCATAGGCCATGAGTTCGCGGAAAGCTGCGCTTTCCACCAACCGAAAGGGCATCATCTCAAACGAGATTAGTTTGGCAATGTGGGCGCTCAAACCCAGTGTACGCGGATAAGAGACTGAGTACTTTCTTGACCTACTCATAGTGTCTGGGAGGGTGAGCTGTACTTGAGAGCTGCATATGGGGGAAGTAGCGGTGGACAGGGCGGACTGAGAGAGGGTTGATGATGGTGATGGAGTTGGTGTTCTTTCTGATGGCCTAGAATCAGTCTTTCGTTGATATAACAGTGGGATTCCCTGACTGCTGTGGCCTTGCAACGACACCTCAACATTTGCTGCTGTGCTAACCGGTGGGCTTACAGTGGGGGAAACAATGTAGCATTGCTGACTACCTTCGTTGTGATCAGTTGCACATGTGGCACTTGAGGTTTGGTGTTGTGTCCACGCTTGCAAGTGCATGCTGGTTAAATGTCTAAGCATGCAACTGGTATTCAAATTTTTCAGATTTTTCCCTCGGCTAAAGGTCTTTGCGCACTTCTTACAGATAACCTTGGCCTGATCATGAGGATTTTGTTCAAAAAAGTGCCACACTGCACTCTTCCTACTTTGGCAGACATTTTGCGGCCTAGCACGCTGTGATCTTTTGACCCTCTGGACAAGCTGTCCAGCAACTCTTTTGATTTTTGGAACCTGTCTTTGGAGTTCTCCGGGCCTGCCGGATAACAGCTGTTGCGATGTCGATGTCTGCTGTGGATGCTCCTCATCTGAGCTATTGGAAGCAGCACCCTCTTCCCCCAATGGATGCCAATCTGGGTCAACAACTGGGTCATCCATCACCTCCTCTTCAATGTCATGTGCACCTTCCTCTGTGTCACCATGTATGGTGGTATAGTGTGCGGGAAGGGGCACCTGAGTCTCATCAGGGTCAGAATCTGGCTCTGTACACTGCGAGGACAATGTAGTACTCTGAGTGAATGTACCAGCAGAATCATCCATCAGCGGCTGTGCATCAGTGCACTCCATGTCAGATTCATCTTGGCCTGGGTAATTCACCATTTCACTTGATAATCCAGGCATGGTATGTGAAAACAGCTCCATGGAGTAATCAGTAGTATGGCCTGCGTCATCCTTCAATCTTGGTTGGGGTGAAGGACACAAGGAAAGGTGTGGTTCATGAACATGAGCCTCCAATGACGACTCAGTGCTTTTACTTTTTACAACTGAAGAAGAGGAGGCGATAGAGCTGGAGGCTGAGTCAGCAATGTAAGACAAAACTTTTTCCTGATGCTCTGGCTTTAAAAGCGGTTTACAAAACACAACAGCAATGGTATAGTATTGCATCCTGTATGTCATAAATTGACACACAGGTGCAACAGAGACCGGACCATCAAGGATCAATCGCTAAAAAGTTTACAATGTGAGAAATGTGGAAAACCACAAAGAAAATGCGACTATAGATCCATAGTATTAAAGTATTAAACATCTTTATTAGACAAAGGACAAAGGAGGACAACTGGAGGACATATGCAAGTAGCAACCAAAGTGCAAATAGCGCAAAGTGCAAATCAAGCAGTCTAGCCCCAGTCAAACCCAGTTCCAGAATAAACCATTACTTATATTCATAATTTATAGAAGATAAGGAGGTAAATAGAGCGCCTAAAAGGACCTATCAATGAGAGGTAAGAGAGGCTGTTCATAAGGAAACACAGGGAAAATTCCCAACACTGTCAGGCATACATATAGCCAACCCTGAAAGGGTTACTTCACAGCGTAATATTACCTCACTAATTCAGGATGACCGGGCGGACTGCTCGACTCCCCGACGCGCGTTTCGGAGCTCTAGGGCTCCTTCCTCAGGGGGCATGAGTAAGACAAGCATGGTGCACACTTTTATGCGTGCTCACCGGAAGTGCCACGGACACGCCGCCCGCAGCTCCACTGCAGAAGCGCCTCCCACCACTGACGCGGCCGGAAACACGCGGGCCCACGTGATCCGATGCCCGACACTGGCTGGGCACGTCATACAGAGGAGCTGCGGGCGCGCATGCGCGGCACTTGTAACCCCGGCGGACATATTACATTAGGGCAAAAGACCCAAATGGAACAACTACAAACAAACAACATCACAAAATAAATTAAAAAGGGAAGGGAATAGGGGAAAAGAAAAGGGTAACATTGGATCTTCATTTTAAACGGATGATCTTCCTAATATTCCTATAATGGAAGAAAGAAAGAAAAAAGAGGAAAAGGGGGAAAGGAAAAAGAAGGAAAGAAGAGGAAAGAAGGGGAAAGGGGGGGGGAAAGAAGGAGGAAGTGGGAGGAGTGAAAAGAAAAGGAAAAAGAAAAGAAAATGGAAGGGAAGGAAAGGGGACCAAGGGTAAAAGAAGGGGGGGGGAGGGGGAACAAAAAAAAGGAAAAAAGAAAAAAAGAGAAAAACCCCAATAGAACATGACAATAGAGTCCATGGTGCTACATATATAGCCAACATATAACCCATGTATAATATAATACTTGATCAGAATTGCCATTTTATTAAGCATTTATACTATCATTGTGAGGATATAAACTGGCAACAATATACTTTTACAATCTCGTTGAATACATATGTAGCCCTTATAAAAGTATACACTGGCCACAATGTGATAATAGATAAAACCCTATGGAATCAATATAGATATATGATACCACAAAGAATTAAATCACTCAGTAGATGCAATATACTCCACACATATATATATAGGCAAATCATGCCAAAGGGGGGGAGGGAAGAGAAAGAACAAGGGGGGGGGAAGGGGGGGGAAGGGGAAAGGGGAAGCAGAAAAAAAAAAACCCCAAAAAAAACAGACTACATATAAAAAAAGGCCATATCATTGACAGTCCATGCGGAGTCTTCAAAGAAGAGAGCCAGCGAACACATCATCCGTCTCCCGGGCGTCTGCGGCCCACAATTCGTGTCCAAAATGGATAAAATCAGAACTCTTCTCAAGGTTCTTCCGTGAGTGCCATAGGATGCCTTCTTTATAATCAGGAGCAATAGATTTATGTCCCAAAACGACCCCGTACACCCGACCCTAGTAGTAAACTTAAAAGAAAACAAAATTAAAACCAATGCATAAAAACTACCGCATCATGGTATACCAAAGCACAGTCCCAAAACACGAGACTGAAATCATAAGAATGGAACATAAGACAGACTTTCATTTAATCCATTGGGATGTACCGTATTTAGCGTCCAAATCCAACGCGTTTCTTTTTGAGCTAGGCGTTGGGAAATTCTGCCACCCCGAATCCCCATATCTATCATGTCAATGCCCTTGAATTTAAGGCCACTGCTGTCGCAATTATGGTGCAGCTTGAAGTGTCTCGGCAGAGTCTTCAGCAACTGCACCTCCTCTTCATTGGCTGCGGCCTGTATGCCCAGCACATGCTCCCTGATCCTAACCTTTAATTGTCTGGTCGTAAGACCTACATAGATCAGGGAGCATGGGCATGTGGCATAATATATCACATTACGGGATAGGCAATTGATATTTTTCTCAATCTTTAATTGTTTCTGCCCTGTAGAATCCGTAAATTTGTTATCACTGATCATATTCACACACGCCACACAATGACCACAGGCCGCACTACCACCCTTCTTGCTACGAGTGAAATTATCCAAAAAGGTCTTAGGTGGATCTCCAACGTAATGACTACATACAAGATGGTCTCGTAGATTCCTCGCTCTCCTGAAAGTAATTTGTGGTTTATCTGGGATGATCCTTGCTAGAATGGGGTCAGTCTGCAGGATATTCCAAGATTTCTTCAAGATCTCGCGTACCTGATCAGACCGGGCATTAAAGGTCGTAATAAATCTCGCTACCTCTGGTTTCCTAACCACATCGTCAATTTTGTACAGAAGAGTGTCTCTATTACTATGTTTGGCCCGTAAATAGGCCCTCTTAATTGACCTATTACTGTATCCCCTTTCAGCAAAACGACCCCTCAGATCCTTTGCTTGAACCTCAAACTCCTCTTCTGTTGAGCATAGGCGTCTGAGGCGTAAAAACTGGCCTATCGGTACAGAACGTACCATGTGGGTGGGGTGTGAAGAGGATGCATGTAGGACCATGTTTGTGGCAGTAGGCTTTCTGTAAATAGTGGTCTGTATGATCCCTTCAGGGCCCCTCCTCAGTAATACATCCAAAAATTCTGCCCTACCTTGATCGTACGAGGCCGTAAGATGAATGTTGAGGTCATTCCCATTTAGTTCTCGAATGAACTTTTCTAATGACCCTGTGTCCCCCTGCCAGATCAATAAAATGTCATCTATGTAGCGCGTCCAAAGGGGGACGTGTTCCATAGATGACAAATGATCTGACATCAGGAGGTCTCTCTCCCACAGCCCCAGGAACAAATTAGCGTACGAAGGCGCGAAGGCCGCCCCCATCGCTGTCCCTTGGAGCTGCAGGAAGAAAGACCCCCTGAACGTAAAGAAATTATGCGTGAGGGCAAATTCTAAAATTTCCAAGACAAAAGTCCTGAAACATAAAGAAAAATTGGATGTGGAGAGAAAGAAGTCAACTGCACGTAGTCCGTCACTATGGCGGATATTCGTGTATAACGACTCAACGTCCATAGTGACCAGAAATGTATCAGCCTCCAAGGTAAGACCATCCATTTTCCGTAGCAGTTGATTTGTGTCTCTGAGGTGAGATGGTAAATCCTCCACAAGTGGTTGGAGAAGAGAATCCAACCACTGATTGATACACTCCAAGTAGCCCCCCCCGCCCAGAAACTATGGGTCTGCCCGGGGGACACTGTATGTTTTTGTGAATCTTGGGGAGGAGATAAAACGTTGGTATCATAGGTTCAACTACTATTAGTGCTGTGAAGAGTTCCCCCGAGATAATATCGGCATCCCTAGCTCTTGTAAGGATCCCCTTCAGCTGTGCACAGTAGGCGGACAAGGGGTTGAAAGTCAGTCTCTTATAGCAAGTGGTGTTAGAGAGCTGACGCATGGCTTCCCTTTCATACATTGGTCTGGGCCATAGCACGATGTTTCCCCCCTAAAAGCGGTTTGCCAACTCCTAGAAAACTAAGCCTTCGAAGCCTTATGGAGCCAGACGATGACGCAGGCTCAACACCTCCTGCATTCGGTCCTATTTTGCTCTTGCCACTACCATCAGATCCACCACCAACACCATCATTACCAGCTGGAAACCCCCGCCTTCCTCATTTTTGGTAAAAATGTAGACAAAATCCAACAAACTATATAGTAATGTAAAACAAGGTACAAGCTGTCTATAGGACAGGGGAGATTTTGAATTTCTTCTCACACTAGTGGACACTGGACACTTTTGGATTGTGTGAGGCCCAATGAATATCTGAGTGCTATGTGACAGACTCGATGGCACTGCTGTGACCAAAGTGACTAGAGGATAAGTGAGATTTTGAATTTCTTCTCACACTAGTGGACACTGGACACTTTTGGATTGTGTGAGGCCCAATGAATATCTGAGCGCTATGTGACAGGCTCGATGGCACTGCTGTGACCAAAGTGACTAGAGGATAAGTGAGATTTTGAATTTCTTCTCACACTAGTGGACACTGGACACTTTTGGATTGTGTGAGGCCCAATGAATATCTGAGCGCTATGTGACAGGCTCGATGGCACGGCTGTGAGCAAAGTGACTAGAGGATAAGTGAGATTTTGAATTTCTTCTCACACTAGTGGACACTGGACACTTTTGGATTGTGTGAGGCCCAATGAATATCTGAGCGCTATGTGACAGGCTCGATGGCACAGCTGTGACCAAAGTGACTAGAGGATAAGTGAGATTTTGAATTTCAGCAGACACTTGTGGACACTGGACACTTTTGGATTGTGTGAGGCCCAATGAATATCTGAGCGCCATGTGACAGGCTCGATGGCACTGCTGTGACCAAAGTGACTAGAGGATAAGTGAGATTTTGAATTTCTTCTCACACTAGTGGACACTGGACACTTTTGGATTGTGTGAGGCCCAATGAATATCTGAGCGCTATGTGACAGGCTCGATGGCACAGCTGTGACCAAAGTGACTAGAGAATAAGTGAGATTTTGAATTTCTTCTCACACTAGTGGACACTGGACACTTTTGGATTGTGTGAGGCCCAATGAATATCTGAGCGCTATGTGACAGGCTCGATGGCACAGCTGTGACCAAAGTGACTAGAGGATAAGTGAGATTTTGAATTTCAGCAGACACTTGTGGACACTGGACACTTTTGGATTGTGTGAGGCCCAATGAATATCTGAGCGCTATGTGACAGGCTCGATGGCACTGCTGTGACCAAAGTGACTAGAGGATAAGTGAGATTTTGAATTTCTTCTCACACTAGTGGACACTGGACACTTTTGGATTGTGTGAGGCCCAATGAATATCTGAGCGCTATGTGACCGGCTCGATGGCACTGCTGTGAGCAAAGTGACTAGAGGATAAGTGAGATTTTGAATTTCTTCTCACACTAGTGGACACTGGACACTTTTGGATTGTGTGAGGCCCAATGAATATCTGAGCGCTATGTGACAGGCTCGATGGCACAGCTGTGACCAAAGTGACTAGAGGATAAGGGAGATTTTGAATTTCTGCAGACACTTGTGGACACTGGACACTTTTGGATTGTGTGAGGCCCACTGATATCTGAGCGCTATGTCACAGGCTCGATGGCACAGCTGTGACAAAAGTGACTAGAGGATAAGGGAGATTGGATTGCTTTTAAAAAAGCAGTTTGCAGAGCAGTGGGTAAACAGCAATGCCAGCCTGTCAGGAAGCCTTAAAAGGCAGCCCAACAACCAACACCACTGATACACCACAATATAGCCTCCCCTTGCACTGCACACACAGTGACTGGTGTGTTGTGCAGGCCAAATCGCTAGCAGCAGAAGCAGTTTTTTTGTCTTCTTCCCTGCCTAACGCTCTCCCTACAGAATCAGCAGCAACCTCTCCCTATACTGAGATCGGCAGAAGTAAGATGGCGGTCGGCGTGCACGCCCTTTTATGCCCCCTGTGACGCCCACCAAAGCAAGCCAATCACTTGCATGCCCTTCTGAAAGATGGTGGTGACCCGTGCCTATGTCATCACGTTGCCCACAGTGTCCGTGGATCCTGATTGGCTGAAAAAGAGCGCAAAACAAACTTTTGAAACGCGACTTTGGCGCGTAAGTCGCCGACCTCGTGGCCGACCTCATCCTAGGGATGATTATTAGAGTTGAGGAAACGGGTCGAAAAATTTCAAAAGTCGCCGACTTTTGGCAAAGTCGGGTTTCATGAAACGAAACCCGACTTTGCCAAAAGTCGGCGACTTTTGAAATTTTTCGACCCGTTTCGCTCAACTCTAATAATGAATTTAAAACTGGCACTGACATCAAATCACTGTCACATCAACACGGTAATTGTAATTAGTATAATTACCCTTCCACCCGTATATGCTGCAGCTAAAACACCATCACCTTAGCCAGGTGATGTCCGGTGGGAACCCCGCAAGAAGTCACCAACCACTTAGAGGTTGGAAACTCACTCAGAGTAATCAAGCCCCTACTCCCACTTGCCCACTGGGAGAGACACAGTTCAGACTTCTGCGATCATCGGTCAAGCCGAGAGCAGGACCGGAACCAGAGTGACAGTGAATTTGCTCAGTACGTCTCCCTATCTACTCGTATATTTTTTCCTTTTCAGGCTGGCTGAGGTAACAATCATGTATGCAAACAACCAAATCAGCAAAGCAGAGAGGCAAGGCAGATAAGGCAGACAATTAAGGAAATCGTGACCAGGGTGGGTTTTTGGTGCTAGGTCTTGTAGTAAGGAGATGGACTCTGTCTGAGCTTCTGTCAGAGTGTTAGCACAGAGGAGGAGGTAGATTTGCGTGGGCGTGGTGCCCCACAAACGGCACATGTGTCCCTCCAATCTGGGTTCTGATTTTGTCAGACTGCACATGTCCACCCCTCTGGAGAATACGGAGGTAGTTTGTGCGGTGCAGGTGCTATTATGAATAGCAATACAATAATCAATGTATTCCTTATCCCTTTCACTGTTCTTTTGTTACCAAGGCAACTAGGGCTGGGCTTTTTGTCACTTTAGGTGTAGCAAATAGTGGTAATCACCTCTAGATAGGTGGTTGATATTTCAGCAGAGGGGGGAAAATAGTAATCACCTCTTTCCTTAAAAATATATATATCCCGTGTCATTCACGTCACCGGGCCCAGTTTATACCGTGGGCGTATGGCCGGACGTGAGCACCTATATGTGTATATATATAAATATAACTTCTTCGACCGACTAAGGTCAGTACCAGGGTGATAACCCAGTGTGAACACCCCCTTTGTACTCTGCTCTGTTTTGTTTCTAGTAGCCCTAGTGCAGTATGAAATAGTTTTTAACAGATACTAGACAGATTCTAGATACACCCTCCGAATTGGTTAGACCGGACAATACACACAGACAATTAAGGAATTATATACCTGACCGGGTCCGTAGGCTCAGGACTTTCAAACGTGGTCAGTTAAGGGTTCAGAGAAGACAGCCAGCTATCTCCTCCCAGCCGGACGTGAATACAGAGGGGTAGGTAAGATGATATATTTTCTCACCTGGTCTCGAGCTGCAGCCTCGTCCTGCTGGAAAGACGTCTGTCCTGGGGGAGATTTTGTTGCGGCTGTGATCGTCTGGTATCGTCCTGAGCCCCACTGTTTGAGCGCCAACTGTTGATTTCTATGGATTCTGCCGCACTAGGGTGTGGCCCGTCTTAATTGTCTGTGGCCGAATTGGATCTCTGGCAGAGATTATACGTGCACGGAGAAAAGAATACACAAGACAAGGTGTATCATGTCAATATGATTCTTCTCTGTCTTTAATCCAAGGTGTACAGTTTTTATAACAGAAATCGCGCTGTCTCATTGTGTTACATCATGGGTGCATTTCCAAATTACTGTTTACCCCAAATAGTAAATTAGTATTGCTCTCGTGGGATCTCATATGTTCCCATATCGCTACATAGTCATTATGTACATAATTATCGTCTTCTAGCCCGATCCACCCTAGTCCACCCAGTATTACATGAAGCCTAGGTGGGTTATACAATACAGAAACAATTCTCAGAAAATCGGAAGTATCTTAAAGTTACATGAGCCCAATATTCAGCAAAGCGTCTATATAGTGGTGCAGTTTTGATTCTTGTATATATTCATATGCCATATATTTTCCCCTTAACAGTGTGGGTTGAGGTGGGCCCGCAGAGTGAAGTCAAAATGGCCAACAAGTGCTAAGCATCTTTGGAAACTCCTTCAAGACAGGTGGAAGACAATTTCCAAGGAGTAACTGGAACCATCAGTGTGCTAAGCATTTCATAAAATTAAAAGATGTCAAATTTCTATATCCGAGAAGTAATGCAAATAAAGAAAACTGTTTGAATGCGGTATTTTTTTTTGGGGTCAACCTACCTTCGCAATGTCCAGCTGGAGATGAGAAATTGAAGCTCTTGAAAGTATGGAAATGTTCTGCTGGTTGGGGATGCGCCACTTTTTTGACAGCTGACAAGGAATTTGTTAAATCTGTCCCGAACCGAACGCCATCGTTGTTTTACATCACTGTCTACAAAAGAAAGACAACAACATTTTTACCACCTTTTTTGCTTTATTAACACGTGATAACAAAAATAATCCTGAAAAAGTTAGTTACCAATTTGTGACTGTGTGGCTTTTGGAAAGCAGTGCCAGTCAGGGTACAGATCACTCAAAATTTTGCTCCAGCAACGATCCCTGTTGCCACGGTCTTTGTGCAGCCTGTCTGCTGGGTCCCAAAGGGCTGGGAAATCACGCACCTACACACAAATAGAAAATGGAATTAGGAACTATATCAGTTACACTAATAAAAATCTAAAAAACAAACATTTACATATAAGCCCTACCCATGGCCTAACCATAATCACATGCCTAACCCAAAGTCAACCTAATCCCCAGACATAATTATCTTTGTAACATAATGTGTTAAAATCATGTAATTTTTTAGTTACAAGTGTAGAATTCTGTTATATTTGTTTTTAATAGCCAAAGTAAAATGTGTAACAACTAATTTAGGTAGTGAGCACTGATATTGTATAGCTACAAAAACTAGCCATACGTTAGCGGCTTCATATTTTTAGAATGTGAGTGAGGGGATAATACTCATTGCCTTTTCATAGGCTATTAATATCAGCCCGCAGTTGTCTGCGTTTCCTTTCTGAGTGCAAACTTGTATGTAGATGCAACGTCCCCCCTATATTTTGGTGCCAGAAAGGCAAAGCAGACAACTATGGGATGGTAAATGGAGGCTGGGTTGGGGTTCATAAACATGGCCTGTTTCGAGGCTCTGATTGGCCACAGTTGTATGCATTTCTTTTCTGGCTGTAAAATTCATGGGAGGCCTAAAAAACTAATGACGTGGGGTCCCCCTATATTTTCGGCTCAGAAAGGCAAAGCAGACAGCTGTGGCCTAGGCCCCATCACACTAAGCGACTTACCAGCGATCCCGACACCGATATCAAGGTGTCAGGATAACTAGTAAGTCGCTATGTGATCGCTGGTGAGCTGTCACACAGGCAGCTTCACCAGCGATCAGCACAGCGATGCCGAGCGTACGGCATCGCTGGCCACCCGTTAAAAATTGAATTAAAATAAAAAATATTGTTATTCTCACCTTCCGATGTCCCGCGCAGTCTTCCGGCCTCTCTTGACGCTCCGGTCCCAGTGATCCTTTGCGAGAATGACCGCGAGAATGTCACGGTCTCGCGGCAGCGACGTCTCGCGGTCATTCGTGCAAAGGATCACTGGGACCGGAGCGTGGAGAGAGGCCGGAAGACTGCGCGGGACGTCGGAAGGTGAGAATAACAATATTTTTTCGGGTTTTTTTTTTTTAAACCTGATCGCTGGTCTCCCGCCTGTCACACACAGCGATGCGTGCTGGCCAGCGGGAGACCAGCGACCAAAGAAATGTCCAGAGGTTTCTTGCAGCGATCAGCGATACCAGCAGGGGGGCCGCTCGCTGATCGCTGTCACACACAGCGATCTCGCTGGTGAGATCGCTGTTACGTCACAAAAGTTGTGACTCTGCAGCGATCTCGCTACCGAGATCACTTAGTGTGACGGGGCCTTAATATCTCAAGCCAGGGAACAGGGTATTTGTGAGTAGCTTATCTTGCTATTTAAAAAAATAACCAAAAACGAAACTAAATACATGCTGTTCCCACTATTTTTTTGGGCCACAAAGCCTATGCAGACAGCTGCAGGCTGATTACCAGGTGGTACATATATGGCCGCAGATGTCTGCGCAGCCATTCAGGCTTTAAAAAAAAGGGTGACCCCCCCAAAAAAAAAATAACGTCGGGGTCCCCCTTATTTTAGGGCCAGAAAGACTAAGCAGACAACTGCAAACTGATATTTCCAACCTGGGAAGGGGTTAATATCCATGTCCCCTTTCCCAGTCTATGAAGATCAGCCCACAGCTGTCTGCGTTGCCTTTCTGGCTCTAAAAAAAAGGGGGACCCCCCCAAAAAAATGACGTTGGGGTCCCCCATATTTTAGGGCCAGAAAGACTAAGCAGACAACTGCAAACTGATATTTCCAACCTGGGAAGAGGTTAATATCCATGTCCCCTTTCCCAGGCTATGAAGATCAGCCCACAGCTGTCTGCGTTGCCTTTCTGGCTCTAAAAAAAAGGGGGACCCCCCCAAAAAAATGACGTGGGGGTCACCCATATTTTAGAGCCAGAAAGGCTACGCAGACAGGTGCGGGCTGATATTCATAGCCGAAGAAGGGGTCATGGATATTGCCCCCCCTGGCTACAAATATCAGGTCGCAGCGGCCCCAGAAATGGCGCATCAATAAGATGCACCAATTCTGGCACTTAGCCCCTCTCTTCCCACTCCCGCACTGCGTCGGCGGGATGTGGGGTAATAAAGGGGTTAATGTCACCTTTGATCGGTGACATTAAGCCCGGTTAATAATGGAGAGGCGTCAATTAGACGCCGATCCATTATTAATCCAATTATAAAGAATAGAAAAAAAACACACAGACACATTAATATTAATTTTGAATCAAATAAAAACCACTGTTTTTGACAAAATTTTATTGCACGCTCATTCCATTTGCGATGCCATCGATCACCTAGAGAAAGATAAAATAACAAACCAATTCTATACCTACCGTTCCATCGCAGTCCATTTAAACGAGTGTCCCACGTCGATCAATCATGGAGAACAGTCACATCAGCAGATGTGATCATTCTCCATGTCACCAGAAACACACTGACAGGAGCTCTGCTCCTGCAGTGTGTAACTGCGCATGTGCCTACAGTTTACCAGAGTTCAGTGACTCCGGTAACCTCATTTACGGCACTGCTGCGTGGGAAAGGTCACACGCAGCAGAAGAGCCGTAAAGCGAGGTCCCGGAGCGGCCAAACAATGGGAAACTCGCCCGAACGGCGGTGTATCGCCAGAAAACTTCCGAGATCGCCATGGGACCTTTGTTTTTTGTTTATTTTCGGCGGACATCATTTTTTGTTGGGGAAAGGATTTTTTTTTTACTTTATTCAACAACGAGGGGAGCGAGGGCTTCTGGGAACAAGATGGCCGGGCCTGGATGGTGAGTATATAGTATATGTTTTGTGTTGTATGTCATGTCTGTTACATGTATGTTGTATGTAATGTCTGTTACATGTATGTTATGTGTTTTGTTACGTGTTTAGCACTGTACAATTGTGCTCGGTGGCCGCAGGGCCTACTCTCCCATCACATGGCCGGATGGGAGTCGCAGGCCCATGTTGCGATTGAGCACAATTGTCGCACTACCATCGCATGGAGACGCACACAGACAGACACATACATATATACATACATACAAACATACATACATACCAAGTCTATCAAACGCCCCACGTCCATCTCCATGCGACGGTAGCTGTCCATCTTACCAGAAATCTTGTCACTGCACACTATACTCCGCCCACACACTACACTTCCTCCCGCCTTGACATCATTTCCCCCCATTCTGCTGCGTTTTTTTACACCCAAGCCGCACGAAAAACCGCAGATCTTTTTAGATCTGCGGTTTTTATGCGGATTTTACAAAGTCCATGAAGTCCTATGGGTGCGGAACCGCGGCAGAAACGCAGAAAGAATTGACATGCTGCGGAAAATAAACCGCAGCTTTTCCGCGCGTTTTTTTCCGCAGCATGTGCACAGCGGTTTTTAATTCTCATAGAAAACAATTGTACTGTATACCGCAGCAGAAACTGCAGCGATTCCGCAGGACAAAAACCGCTGCGGAACCGCAGCAGAATCCGCAGCGTGTGCACACAGCCTCAAGATGATTTTCATCATGCGGTAATTATTTAGTTTCAAATGCAGCGTAATACAATAAATAAGAGGGGTGGTATTGTGTTTAACCCTTTTCTGACATCAGACGTACTATTCCGTCCATGTGCCCTGGGCCAATTTGACCATTGACGGAATAGTATCGGCGATCGGCCGCGCACACGGGTGGTGTGTGGCCGATCGCGGCCAGGTGCCACCTGATTCTCACAGCTGACACCCAGCACTAAGTGCCAGGAGCAGTCACAGACCGCTCCCGGCATTTTAACCCCCAAAATACTGCAATCGAACACGATCACAGCATTCCAGGAGCAGGCAGAGGGCTGACAGTCACTCTGCCTTTGGATCGGAGACCCCACAACGTGATGCGAGGTCGCGATCACTGCCATGGTAACCTGATGTTGCCATGAACAGAGCTAAGAAACTTCCTGGTCATGCGCAGTGCAAGTCAGGCAGTCTCTCAGTGTCAGGGCACTGAGTGCAGCGCTGACAGCTTCTATAGCAGGGGTGGGGAACCTCAGGCCCCAGGGCCATTTACGGCCCTCGATGACCTTTTATCAGGCCCCCGAGCAGATTCTCAGGGACTGCATTCTTGGGCAGGGAGCTGTATTTTGATTGCCACAAGCTCATTAATTTCTTCTTGCTCTGTTAGCACACACACGCAGTGTTCACTACTGAACATTGAAGGGCATGCAATGAAAGATTAAGTCATGAAACCAGTGCCAGAGTCAGGATGTACTTTGTGGGCGGAGCTTGTACGGCCCCCGAAGGATGGTATAAATAGCCAAATGGCCCTTGGAAGAAAGAAGATTCCCACCCCTGTTCTATAGCATGGGGATGCTGCTTCATCTGCCTGCCATAGAAGCGATCAGTCTGCAAAAAATGACTGTCCCATAGTGGGACAAAGTGTAAAAGATAGAATGAAATAAAAAAAAATGTAACTAATTGTAAAAATATAAAAAAATCATAATACAAAAGTCAATATTTATTCTAACATTAAATAAATATTTGAATTTAAAAAAATGTAAACAGTAAAAGTACACATATTTGGTATTGCCACGTCTATAACAACCTAACCTATAAAACTGTTCCACTAGGTAACCCCTTTAGTGAACACCATAAAAACAAAGGCAAAAAACAACGCTTTGTCATCATACCGCCAAACAAAAAGTGGAAAAACACGTGATCAATGAATAAACATGGTACCGCTGAAAACATCATCTTCTCCCGCAAAAAAAAGCCCCCATACAGTGTCATTAGCAGAAAAATAAAAAAGTTATAGCTCTCAGAAAAAAGCGATGAAAAAATAATTATTTTTTATATAAAATAGTTTTTATTGCATAAACATGAAAAATGATATAAATGAGGTATTGCTGTAATCGTACTGACCCGAAGAATAAAACTGCTTTATCAATTTTACCACACCTGGAACGGTATAAACGCCCCCCCCAAAAAAGAAATTCATGAATTGATGGTTTTTGTTCATTCTGCATCCAAAAATCAGAATAAAAAGTGATCAAAAAATGTCAAAAAATTATAGCTCTCAAAATGTGGTGATGCAAAAACTATTTTTACAATGAAAAGCATCTTTTAGTGTGTGACAGCTGCCAAACGTAAAAACCCGCTATAACACCTCATTCACGTGTCCTGATATTTCTGGTACTGGTACTGTGGCGGCGATTGGCACAAGCAGGGGAGAATGATGAGAGTCGTGTTCAGCACCTGGCACTGGGGAACAGCGCTTACTGTAACGCTTCTTCCCCGGTGCCAATGCGTGTCACATGAATGACATCCATGTGTTTTATGTGTGCCCGTATGCTGGCTGTTTTGTGGCCCACGCTGACATTCAAAATCGACGTCAGCGTGTTTTGCTCATGGACACACGGTCCGTGGAAACACACTGACATGTGCACAGACCCATTCACTTGAATAGGCAAATAGCACTCCGTTCCTCCCGAGTCTCTCCGCATGGCTGCCCAATGGTATAAAATTCTGTGACACACCTATGATGTCTATATGATCACTGCAAACCCTAGATGAATTCATTGAGAGGTGTAATTCATAAAATGGAGTCACTTATAGGGGGTTCTGCTGTTCTGGCACCTCATGGGCTCTCCCAGTGTGTCATGGCACCTGCAAACCATAATAGTAAAGTCTAGCGCTTCTGAGCTCTGCCATGCACCTAAACAGTGGTTTACCCCCACATATGGGGTATCAGCATACTCAGGACAATTTGCATAATAACTTTTGGGGTCCAATTTCTTCTGTTACCCTTGAGAAAATAAAAAATTGGCTTAGAAAATATCATTTTTGTGGAAAAAAATATTTTTTACTTTTATGGCTCTACATTATAAACTTCTGTGAAGCATTTGAGGTTCAAAGTGCTCACCACACATCTAGATAAGTTCCCTGGGGGGGTCTAGTTTCCAAAATGGGGTCACTTGTGGGGGGTTTCAACTGTTTAGGCACATCAGGGGCTCTCCAAACGCGACATGACACGGGCAGACCATTCCATCAAAGTCTGCATTCTTAAACATCACTACTTCCCTTCCGAGCCCCAATGTGCACCCATACAGTAGTTTTCTGCCACATATGGTGCATCAGTGTACTCAGGACAAATTGGACAACAACTTTTGGGGTCCAATTTCTACTGTTGCCCTTGGGAAAATAAAATATTGGGGACTAAAAATGTTTTTAGAAAAAATTATTTTTATATTTTCACGCCCAGACGCTATAAACTTTAGTGAAACACCTGGGCGTTCAAAGTTCATATCACACATTTAGATAAGTTCCTTGGGGGGTGTATTTTCCAAAAAGGGGTCACTTGTGGGGGTTTCCACTGTTTAGGCACATCAGGGGCTATCCAAATGCAACATGGCGTCCAATCTCAATTCCAGCCAATTTTGTGTTGAAAAAGTCAAACGGCGCTCCTTCCCTTCCGAGCTCTACCATGCGCCCAAACAGTGGTTTACCCCCACATATCAGGTATCAGTGTACTCAGGACAAATTGCACAATAACTTTTGCAGTCCAAATTTTCCTGTTACCCTTGGGAAAAAAACATAATTGGATCTGAAGTAATGTTTTTATGAATAAAAGTTAAATGTTCATTTTTTTTTTAAAACATTCCAAAAATTCCTGTGAAGCACCAGAAGGGTTAATAAACTTCTGACATGTGGTTTTGAGCACCTTGAGGGGTGCAGTTTTCAAAATGGTATCACTTTTGGGTATTTTCTATCATATAGACCCCTCAAAGTGACTTCAAATGTGATGTGGTCCCTAAAAAAAAATGGTGTTGTAGAAATGAGAAATCGCTGGTCAACTTCTAACCCTTATAACTTCCTAAACCTTATGGTTCCAAAATTGTGTTGATGTAAAGTAGACATGTGGGAAATGTTATTAAGTCTTTTGTGTGACATATCTGTGTGATTAAAGGGCATGAAAATTCAAAATTGGAAAATTGCTAAATTTTCCACCAAATTTCCATTTTTTTCACAAATAAATGCAAGTCATGTCAAAGAAATGTTACCACTAACATGAAGTAAAATATGTCATGAGAAAACAATGTCAGATTCACCGGGATCCATGGAAGCGTTCCAGAGTTATTATCTCATAATGGGACAGTGGTCAGAATTGTAAAAATTGGCCCGGGCATTAACGTGCAAACCACCCTTGGGGGTAAAGGGGTTAACGGCTAACTTAAAATATGGTAACACATTGCAAGCTTTCCAGACTACTCAGGTCTCTTCAGGCATAGAATAATACAAAATCTGAAGAATCACATAGCACAGACATAATGCAATAGGTAAGACAAATGACGTGAAGTAGAACTATCATTATGGGAGAGGGATAAAAGTGGTGGCCACAAATATTGGAACAGTTCATAGATTAGGAGTGTGAAAGTTTTATTGTCCCCTGATAGGGGTCTGGTTCTGTGTTGTGATGCCCCACAAGGTCTGAGGAGAAAATTCCTTGATATAAAGACATGATTCCATGCGACACATTCATTTCTGTATTGAGAGTGTCAAAGGCTGTCATGAGTTTATACTTCCAGATCCTTCTGTTTCTCTGAGATTTGAAGTTACCTTTTTAATACAAGTAATTTCATGTCCATGGTGCTGTGATCAGGGCTGCAAAAATGTTTTGCCACAGGTAGATCTATTCTTTTTTCTCTTATTGTGTAGTTGTGAGAATTCATCCTTGTTCTAAGTTTTTGCCCTGTCTCTCCCACATACAGACCCCAGTTGGTACAAATAATTAAGTGCACCACACTTTCATACCTTACACCATTCTTAATTATTTGTGGAGCTAAAACATTTGACATTTGCCTGCATTTTTATATCTACACATGGTTTACACAAATTATATTTTCTTGTCTTAACTCTATACTATTTACCATTAGAAGCTGTGTATTTTTGTAATTATCTGTATGTATACATGATTGATTACCACTTCTGTCTCTGTAAAAACAATCCCTTTTAATCCCTTTCCGACATTTGGCATAAATGTATTCCAATGTCGGACTCCCTTCCTTTGAAGTGGGCTCCGTCACTGAGCCCACATCTTTTCCGGCACATGTCAGCTGTCAACTACTCCACCTGTGGCATGCACACAGAGATGGGGTAACAACAAGTGTAGGAAGATGACAGTCCATTGAGTCCATACAAGGTGCAAGGCCACTTGATCCGAGAATCACAACCTGGCTTCCCCAAACGTATCCATGGTTCAGCGATGGTCAATGGAGCAGATCTGTTTTCTTCCAACCAAGGCTGAAAACCCCTAGGTTGTTTCCTATAGAATGATAGATCCGTGACCTTCGTGATGGAGCCATGATGTAAATGGCTGCCGTCCTGTCTCTGGTCCTTTTGGGATGTATGGATGTCTTGGCAGAATCTCTCTGGCTGTTTCTCTCTCTGTCTCTTTATACAGAGGCCTGTAACCTATTTGTACACTTAATAAGTGTCCCTCATTCAGTATTTACATAAAGGGTAAGAATGGAGATGAGAACAAGTAGCATTAAATGATTATTTAAACTATTTGCATCATTTTTCCCTCTCTGCTTTAGAAGTCAACAAACTGGCTCCATAACACAATGCATAATTAGCATATCAGCAAACATCACCAGTGATCAAGGATAAGCGCACAATAAAAGTCAATATCACCGGGTTACACAAACAAAAGTCTGTTTTCTTGACCAACTAGAAATCAACACTTAAATTTAAAGCCAACATACAGATAACATTCTATTATTCTTCGTTTGCTAAAAAATAGTCGTCTGGTTAATTAAGGAACAATGCTCTATATCTTCACAATGCCAAAAGTAAAAAAAAAAAATTGTTTTTAAAAATATTAAAAAAGTAAAAAAAAATATAAAAGTTCAAATTCCCCCTTTTGCCCCATTTAAAATAAAACAATAAAAAAATACATATTTGGTATTGCTGCATTCAAAATCACCCGATCTATCAAAATAAAAAAAGAATTAACCCGATCACTAAACGGCATAATGAGAAAAAACGTAAAAAAATGCCAGAATTAAGTTTTTTTGGTTCCCACACCATTGCATTAAAATACAATAACAGGCGATCAGAAGATCATATCTGCACCAAAATTGTATCATTAAAAACGTCAGCTCGGCCCACAAAATATAAGCCTTCACCCAACCCAAGATCATGAAAAATGAAGATGTGACGGGTATCGGAATATGGAGCAATTCTTTCATACTTTACCTAATAAAGAGTTATTTTTACTGATAAATGTTTGTTTTGGGTCGTTTATTTTCTGTTGGTATTTGGTTTATCCTATAAAACTCCCATATAATATTCTCACCTTGAATTTATCCTATAAAACTCCCATATAATATTCTCACCTTGAATTTATCCTATAAAACTCCCATATAATATTCTCACCTTGAATTTATCCTATAAAACTCCCATATAATATTCTCACCTTGAATTTATCCTATAAAACTCCCATATAATATTCCATCTTGAACGCACGCCGCGTGCATCATGTTTTTGTACAATTTGTGAATAATATATATAGGTTCTCCTCGTCTGAGTTATTTTTCATTGTCAACAAAATACGATTTTCCTGTAATTCATTTCTCACACTCTAGGTATAATAATGACTTTTCCCTGTGTTGGATTTTTGATGTTTAAAAAGGTTGTCGGTATCTGCTTTCTTGGGTCTCTTGAGGTTGCTACATGATGTGAGCCCTGTGCCCAATCAGCACTGACGTCACTGTCCCCACCTTCGGACAAATCAAGCATCATGAGGCCGTCAGAGAGCAGCTGCAGCCCTGGCTTCCTGTTCATGTTCAATATGTCCAAAGGAAGGAGCAGTGAAGCTGATGCTGATTGGGCGCAGGGCTCGTGTGATGTGAGAACCTCACATAAGCCTCGGGACAGTGAGTCTCAACACCACTGAAGTGGAGCCGGCACGCCAGCGGAGTATGAGTGTTTTTATTTTAATGAGGCCAAACATAAGGAATGAGTTCACGGAGAAAAAAAATATATATACCGTGTTTTTTGGACTATAAGACGCACCTAGGTTTAGAGGAAATTAGGAAAAAAAAATTGAAGCAAAAAATGTGGTTAATTCTGTACTTAATATCCCTTATCCTGGTATATATGGTCCCCTCATCCCTATTCTGATACACATGGCCCCCTCATCCCTACCCTGGTATACATAGATCCCTCATCCCTATCCTAGTATGCATGGCCCCATCCTTATCCTAGTATGCAGGGTCCCATCCTACTGTGGCATGATTGGCCCCATCCTACTCATGGTATGCAGTGCCCCATCTCATCGTAGTATGCATGGCCCCATCCTTATCCTAGTATGCAGGGTCCCATCCTATTGTGGCATGATTGGCCCCATCCCGCTCCTGGTATGCAGTGCCCCATCTCATCGTAGTATGCATGGCCCCCATCCTTATCCTGGTATGCAGGTCCCCATCTCTTCCTAGTATGCAGGGCACCATCACTATTCGGGTATGACTGGCCCCCCATTCCAGTCCTGGTATGCATAGCCCAATCCTTATAATTGGCCCCCATCCTGGTATCCATGGCCCCATCACAAAACATTTTAAAAAAAGCATTACACTTACCTACCCGGCGCTCCCTTGCTGAATCCTGCTCTGATACCAGCAACTGGTTCATGCTTGTAAGCAGCACATGGCAGGGACATAATGCGTTGCTCACAAGCAGAGCACAGCTGCCGGAGTACTCGCCGTTAAAACTATTTCAACATTATGAACATAAAAAAGTCTTCTCCCCTATGTGACGTCTCTGATGTTTATTAACAGTTGATTTCCAAGTAAAATATTTCCCACATTAAGAAAATGAAAAAGGCTTCTCCTCTGTGTGACTGCTCTGATGTCTAACAAGATTCCCTTTCCGGTTAAAATATTTCCCACAATCTGAACAGGAAAAAGGCTTCTCCCCTGTGTGAGTTCTATGGTGAGTAACCAAATCTGATTTCTGGTTAAAACATTTCCCACATTCTGAACAGGAAAAAGGCTTCTCTCCTGTGTGAGTTCTTTGGTGTATATCAAGATTCCCTTTCTGGTTAAAACATTTCCCACATTCTGAACATGAAAAAGGCTTCTCTCCTGTGTGAGTTCTTTGGTGTTCATTAAGGTTCCCTTTCTGGTTAAAACATTTCCCACATTTTGAACAGGAAAAAGGCTTCTCCCCTGTGTGACTGCTCTGATGGCGATCAAGATGCCATTTTTGGTTAAAACATTTCCCACATTCTGAACAGGAAAATGGCTTCTCCCCCGTGTGAGTTCTCTGGTGACTAACAAGATGCCATTTCTGGTTAAAACATTTCCCACATTCTGAACAGGAAAAAGGCTTCTCTCCTGTGTGAGTTCTTTGGTGTTCATTAAGATTCCTTTTCTGGTTAAAACATTTCCCACATTCTGAACAGGAAAATGGCTTCTCCCCCGTGTGAGTTCTCTGGTGACTAACAAGATGCCATTTCTGGTTAAAACATTTCCCACATTCTGAACAGGAAAAAGCCTTCTCTCCTGTGTGAGTTCTATGGTGAATAAGAAAAAGTGATTTTTTGTGAAAACATTTCCCACATTCTGAACATGAAAAAGGCTTCTCTCCTGTGTGCGTTCTATGGTGTGTAACAAAATCTGATTTATGTGTAAAACATTTCCCACATTCTGAACAGGAAAAAGGCTTCTCCCCTGTGTGAGCTCTCTGGTGTCTATCAAGAACCGATTTCTGATTAAAACATTTCCCACATTCTGAACAGGAAAAAGGCTTCTCCCCTGTGTGAGTTCTATGGTGAGCAACAAGCAGTGATTTACGTGCAAAACATTTCCCACATTCTGAACATGAAAAAAGCTTCTTTGCTAAAGGAGCAGTTTGTTTTGTAATGCCTCTTTTGTGACTTTGATTTTTCTTAGTAGTCAGTAATGAATCAGAAGATGGGACCTGTTTCATAGGATCAGATGACAGATCTTTGCTGTGAATGGATGATACTATATCTGGAGTAACAGCAATCACTTCAGTTGTATCTTGTAGGATCTCAAGATCATCAGATTTAAAACTTGAAGATGTCAGCTGTCCCTCTGATCTCCTGGTACAGTCATCTGCTAAAATAAAATAAAATAAAACAATTATTTTTAATAAAATATCCTTGAGTTTTATATTTTTGAACATTTCTACTTAAACTGTCCATAAAAATGGCAAGCTATGTAAAAACTTTAATTATTTACCAAGACAATGACAGTTCACAGTCTAATAGAAAACCTTGTTGGATGAACCAGTAGTGTGCGGTGTTCAACTGTTTGGTTTCTTTTTATTCAATATTTGGGAGGCAGAATGAACAATCAATGTTATGTGGGAGAAAATAATACCAATTCTCATCTCACAAAAACAAGTCCCCACTCAGGTCCATCATCTGTCATTGGAAAGACAGAGGTTCCCACACTATTAGTGGATCAAAGGTTGTTGAAAAGCAACAGGGTTTCTATAAACCAATCCAGCAAAATCCGCTCTCACTTCGGAGTCTTGCAGTGTGCGCAAACAACATTTAGGATCCCTGTATTTAGCAATATTATAGTGAGAAGAATCCACTTAATTTTTGGTGTGTGTCTCCTGGAGCACAATCTGGGCACTATGTGCTGGGTAAGAGAATGGCAAATGTGTAATTTTCACTCTCCAACATCCACTGCGTGTTAATTTCCGGGAAGTTGCTGTGGAGTCAAAATATTCACTCCTCCTACACACGTGGTTAAAATTGTTGGTACCCCTCGTTTGATGACAGAAAAACCCACAATGGTCACAGAAATAACTTGAATCTGACAAAAGTAATAATAAATAAAAAATCTATGAAAATGAGCAAATGAAAGTCAGACATTGCTTTTCAACCATGCTTCCACAGAATGAAAAAAAAAATAAAACTCATGAAATAGGCCTGGACAGAATTGATTGTACCCTTAACTTAACCGCTTCATGACCACCAACGTTAGATAAACATCGGCGCTAGCAGGACTTTGTGCAGCGCGGACGTTTGTCTACGGTCGGCGGTTTTGTGCTCATCGGGACCCCACGTACCTTATAACTAGGGGATTTCACCGCACAACGCTTCCTGTGATCCATGACCTCATCGAGACCTGATTTGTTCAGGTCCTTATGACGTCAGCATCACACCAGCCAATGAGTCAAATCACTAGGAAAGTTTGCTGCAGCAATCAACTTTCCCGGGCGATCTGCCCCATAAAAACGCTGTTTCTCCTCAGATCTCCTGTCAGTGAGAGATTAGAGGAGAAACAGTGTTACAATTGCTGCTGCCAACAGCTGTGTCAGTCAGCGATTGTGCTATAAAGTAACAATACAGATAAGGCAGGTTAGGGTTAGTGCTATAGTTAGGGTTAGTGTTGGGACTAAAGCTAGGGTTTCATCTAAAGTTAGGGTTAGGCTAAAGAATTAGGCTTTACTCAAATGCTTCCCCAATTATTTGGTCACGTCGTAGTTTTCAATTTTCGGTAAAAAAATAAAAATGAATAAAATGGCCCGTCAGTATTATAGTACAGAGGAGGCTTATACACTTTTATGTTCTGACAGTGAAGAAAGTGCAGTGTCAGATGGCGATGTGGATATCGAGGGCTTTAGTAGCAGCGACAGTGATAGCTCAGAAATGAGCAGTGATTCTGGTCCATCCTCACACACAAGGACCAGTACAACAAGAAGGACAAATAGCGCTTCTGGAGAAATGTCTCCAACTCAGGGAACAATGCCCAGTACTAGCGCTGTCCCTAGTGCTCGTGAATTGGCGCACACCAATGTCCAAGGGGCTTTGCCTCTTGATGTAGCATTTCCCAGATGGGAGGCTTCGGATTCGGCTACTCCATTCATCCCTAATTTTAATGCCATTCCTGGTATAAATGTGGAGGTGGAAAATTTTGGACCAATTATTTTTTTAAATTTGTTTCTGACAGATAGCTTGCTAGAGCATATTGTCCTACAAATTTATATGTGTCCCAATTCATCAGCCAGAATCCACGATCCTATTATGCTAGGTCAAATTTATGGACACCAACTAATGTCCTAGAAATGAAAAAATTTTTAGGACTTACATTCATTATGAGGCTTGTTAAAAAAACGAGCATTCGGTCCTATTGGTCCAACCGCCCTGTTCAAGCCACCCCTATGTTTCCTGCCGTTCTTCCTAGGACCCATTATGAAATGCTCATGAGATTTTGGCATTTTAATGACAATAGTCAATGCCTGCCCAGAGATGTCCCAGAACATGACAGACTATTCAAAATCAGACCCATCATCGAAGACTTGACAGAAAAGTTCTTAAAGCTCTACACCCCAACAGAAAACATTTCCATTGATGAGTCACTTGTAAAATTCAAAGGAAGACTGCACCTCAAGCAATTTATTCCTTCTAAGAGGGCAAGGTTCGGAATAAAGCTCTATAAAATGTGCGAGAGTTCAATCGGATACACATCAGCTTTTCACATTTATGAGGGGAAAGACAGCGAACTAAACCCACCAGGATGCCCTACTTATCTGGGGACATCTGGAAAAATGGTTTGGGAGCTGATAACTCAATTTTTACAAAAAGGCTACAATCTGTATGTTGACAACTACTACACCAGCATACCTCTATTTAAAAGTCTGGTTGAACATAACATAGGGGCTTGTGGGACCATTCGCAAAAACCTTCAGGAGTTTCCACAATCATTGGTCAGCAAAAAGTTCTGAAAGGGGCAGTCAGGGGCTTTACACAATGGAGAGCTGCTTGTCCTTAAGTATAAGGATAAAGATATTTTTATCCTGAGCTCGATCCACACAGATGCCACAAGGGCCACTGCAGACCAACAGGGATCCACTACTCCAAAACCTTTGTCTGCCATTGACTACAACAAATATATGGGTTGTGGACCTTGCAGATCAGGTTCTACAGCCATACCAGGTATCATGAAAATCATATATCTGGTATAAAAAGTTAGTCATGTATTTGTTTCAGGTGGCCACATATAATTCTTTTGTGTTATACAAAAAAGCCGGAAATGCAGATACTTTCCTTGATTATCAGGAAAAGGTCACTGAAAATCTTGTTTTTGAAAATTTTGTCCCCGCCAATCCTTTAGAATGTGAAGATGTCAGAAGACTCACTGAGCGACATTTTATTGCACTCATCCCAGTAACTGAAACAAGAAAGAACCCCAGAGAAGATGTCGTGTATGTTCCTAGAGAGGAATGAGGCATGATACCCGCTATTATTACCCACAATGCCCATCACTGCCAGCCTTATGCCTCCATGACGGCTTTACAATCTTCCACACAGAACCACGTTTTTGAACTGTTTTGACATTCAAGCATTTGGTTTATTTAGTGACAGACACATTTGAGTGGAGCTGACTTAACAATTTCCGGGGGTAGGTGGGGGGAGGTCTCCAGAGACACAAGCTGGGCACAATATATTGGGCACTACAATGACATTTTGGCAATTTTTGCTCTGAAACTTCTACGAGTTTCTGGAAATCATCCATGTCGTGAAAATGGTCACTATATCCATAGATGAATTCCCAGAGGGGTGTCATTTCCAAAATGGGGTCACTTCAGGGGGGAATTCATCTATGGATATAGTGACCCTTTACCTATCTACCTATTTTCCAATGTAAAATCTGGGGTTAAAACAACATTTTAGTGGTAAAAAAGTAATTATTTCTTCTTCACTGCCTAATGGTATAATTTTCTATGGAACAGCTGTGGTGTCAGTATGCTCACTGCACCACGAGAAGAATTCATTCAGGGAAGTATTTGGTAAAATGCAGTCACTTTTAGGGCTTATGCTGTTCTGGCACCTCAGGGGCTCTGACAATGTGACATGTCACCCACAAACAATTCCAGCAAAATCTGCTCTCCAATATGGCGCTCCTTCCCTTCCAAGCTCTGCCATGCGCCCAAGCAGTGGTTTACCCCCACATATGGGGTATCGGCGTGCTCAGGAGAAATTGCACAACAAACTGTATGGAGCAATTTCTCCTGTTACCCTTATGAAAATGCAAAATATGGAGCCAAAAAGATTTGTGAAAAATCTTCTTTTTTTTTTTTTTATTTGCATGGCGCCATGTTATAAACGTCTGTGAAGCACCTGTGGGTTCAAGGTGCTCAATACACAACTGGATAAGTTCCCTAAGGGGTCTAGTTTAAAAAATGGGGTCCCTTTTTGGGAGTTTCCACTGTTTAGGCACATCAGGGGCTCTCCAAACGCGACATGGCAACCGCTAATTATTCCAGCATATTTTACATTCAAAAAGTGAAATGGCGCTCCTTCCCTTCCGAGCCCTGCCGTGCACCCAAGCAGTAGATTTCCCCCACATATGGGGTATCGACATGCTCAGGAGAAATTGTAAAACAAAATGTATCGTCCATTTTCTCCTGTTACCCTTGTGAAAGTAAAAAATAATTAGGTCTAAATGAAAATTTTTGTGAAAGAAAAGTAAATGTATATTTTTTCCTTCAACATTCCATTCATTCCTGTGAAGCACCTGAAGGGTTAATAAACTTCTTGAATGTGGTTTTGAGCCCCTTGAGGGGTGCACTCTTTAGAATGGTGTCCCTTTTGGGCATTTTCTGTCATATTGACCCCCAAACTCACTTCAAATGTGAGGTGGTCCCTAAAAAAATGGTTTTGTAAATTTTATTGTAAAAATCAGAAATTGCTGGTCAACTTTTAACCCTTATAACTTCCTAACAAAAAAAAATTCATATAGTTGATATAGAGGCTACTGCGCAGGCGCCGCCATCGCCGGTGACATTTTGCTGGATGTAATTTTTTTCTAAGCCTCACAATAGCCACAATATTATAGGCATTATCAACAATAATATCAATGCTATTATATGCATTATGTAATAATGGGGGCAGGTCAGTGAGGGGTCAGCGACCTGTCATAAGCCAATACAGAGGAATATGTAATCAGAGCACCACATAAAGCCCCGCCCACAGCCCCGCCCCAGAGCACGAGAATATCATTAACTGAAAACTACAAATACAGATTACACAACAGTAAACCAGAGTTGCCCTCATTTATGGTGGATCATTGGAGCTACTATGGATCCTGAGCAGAAGATTAGAGAAAATAATATCGCTCCCCATTTCAGGAGAGATTGTGCAGTAATCTGAATTCCTTAGGATCAAAAACAATGTAATTGGTTGTAAGTTCTATAGAAAAGGGCTTTCACTGCCCAAAGTCATTTGAACAGTTTTGGGTGGAGGAGAATGTTGTGGTCTAGAGGCAAAATGGTGATCATGGTAATACGGCCGGACTACACCACCGATAAAGCAGCCACAGCCGGTGACTGAGAGGAATCTGTGACTTCTCTGCATTCAGTGGTCACTACTCACCTGGGTAGTCATATGTGGGAATCTCCTCTTTACACCACTCATCACCCCTCACATATGTCTCTGTAGTATTAATATGGGTCAGATCTTCACCCTGAAACAAATATTGTAAAAGTCACCGACAGATGGAGAAGTCCCATCTATGATCAGCTCTAATCCTGCCATCTCCACCGTTCTCATTACACAAGTATAAAACATATAATACTGGTGGATAAAACAAGACTGAGCACAAGACCTTCACAGCCGTCTACACATCATAGAGGAGATCTCCTGACACCTTCTCTCCATCTACCTGATGATCCTGAGGAGCACTGGGATCTTCTTGGTTACAGTCCTGTGGAAGAAGAGGACGGGGACATCTCTCTGGTGTTGTCCTCTTACTGGAAAGATCTGGAGGAAACACATACAGGGACTGAATTCATTCTCTACATACAGATAATTATAGGCCGTGTGTATTTAGTCCTGTCTATTACCTGGAGATGTGAGGGGCTGGGGAACCTCCATTATGACGTTCTTGTACAGATCTCTGTGTCCTTCTAAATACTCCCACTCCTCCATGGAGAAATAGACAACGACATCCTGACACCTTATAGGAACCTGACACATACAATGATACCGTCATCCCCCCGATCCCTTCATAGTGTTACTGTATAATGTCCCAGCATTCCCAGCAGTGTCACCTCTCCAGTCAGCAGCTCAATCATCTTGTAGATGAGTTCTAGGATCTTCTGGTCATTGATGTCCTCATGGATCAGGGGGTGAGGTGCAGGCCCCGTGATTGGGCTCAGGGGTTGTCCCCATCCCTCAGACACAGGGTCCTGACAGCGATCACTAGAGGTCTTCTTCACCACTGTGTAATCCTGGTAATGGAGAGACACATTAATAAATCTCACTACAGACATTTCCGGAGTCCTCACCTCTCCAGTTCTGTCCATCTGTTATTCCCATAGATAAGAATGATGTAATGTGACGTCATCAGAATCTCTCACCTCTCCAGTGAGATGGAAGAGGATCTCTAGGGTGAGGTGTAACATCCTCTCCGCCATCTTGTCTCTGTCCATATCCATCCTTGATGGGTAAATCAGGAAAATTCTCTTCTGTAGAAGATCTTCACTGAGAGGATCCGATATTGTAGAGACCTGAATGAGAAGAAGATGATCCGATGTAACATCATAAGAATCCTGTGTAATAATACAATTACTGGAGATAATAAGGGAAACATATGAGGAGATTTATTATCTTACAGGGTTTAGTTTTCTCCCCTGACATCTACTAATAAAACCTATATATTTAGGCCACAGACAACAAGCAGTTTCCTCCTTGGAGTCGGCAGCTGAACACGTTCCTCATAGACTCATCTTCCATAACGCTAATTCTCGTCTCATTACCGACACTGGAATCGGCATTAGCAATACTGCAGGAGATATTCATTACACGCGACATGAGAAATAACTCCTTCATGATGAGGACGACATCTTCATCTTCTACTGCGGCTCTAGAGACAGATTTGGCCAGAGTCGGTCACTGCCTCCATCCCCACCGGCCGTCTATATGAAGGTTTCCCGTCTTCCCCGCACTGGAATCTTCTATCACGTTAGATCTCAGCTCTGAGTCACACACAGAAGTTTGAGGCTTTTAGAAAAGATTTTTAGTTTCCACAAACACAACGGACAGAAATGATCTGATCCCAAAGTCTCCATGTACAGTGATTTATGGGGTTTATTTCTGGCCTTAGTCTTTCCTATATTACAAGAAAAACTCCAGAAAAAGCCGATATTAACACCTTTCCTACATTAGACGTACTATTCCGTCCATGTGACCTGAGACCTAAGTCCCAAGGACGGGATAGTACGTCTAGCGCGATCACCTGCGCTCACGGGGGGAATGCAGCTGATCGTGGCCGGGTGTCAGCTGATTATCACAGCTGACACCCAACACTATGTGTCAGGGGCGGTCACGAACCGCCCCGACACGTTAACTCCTGGCACACTGCGATCAAACACGATCGCAGTGTATCGGGGGTTTAGGGAAGCATCGGCAAGGAGGAGGCTCCCTCCGTGCTTCCCTGAGACCCCCACAGCAGCGCGATGTGCATCACTGCTGCGGGGGCCTCCTTCCCTGCAGGTCCCCGAATCCAAAATGGCGGCGGGGACCTTCGGGGGCCTGCAGGGAGGCGGCTTCCTCATGCCTGCAAAGCGCCAGCATGAGGAAGAGTGCAGCACTGCCTGTGACAGATCGCTGATCTCTCACAACGATCTGTGATGTGACAGATCAGCGATCTGTCACATGACATTTATGTCCCCCCGGGACAATGTAATAAAGTTAAAAAAAAAAAAGTTTAAAAATAATTTATAAAAAAATCACTAAATAAATAAAAAAAAAATATATATATATATTCCCTAATAAATTCATTTTTTGAAAAAAATAAAATAAATAAAAGTACACATATTTGGTATCTCTGCATCCGTAACGACCCGCCCTATAAAACTGTCCCACTAATTAACCCCTTTGTTGAACCTCTTAAAAAATAAAAATAAAAAACGAAGCAAAAAATAATGCTTTATCATCATACCGCCGAACAAAAAGTGCAATAACGCGCGATCAAAAAGACGGATATAAATAACCATGGTACCGCTGAAAACGACATCTTGTCCCGCAAAAAACGAGCCGCCATACAGCATCATCCGCAAAAAAATAAAAAAGTTATAGCTCACAGAATAATTATTTTTTATATAAAATTGTTTTCAGTGCATAAAAGCGCCAAAACATAAAAAAAGAGATAAATGAGGTATCGCTGTAACAGTACTGACCCGAAGAATAAAGCCGCTTTATCAATTTTACCGCACGCGGAACGGTGCAAACGCACCCCCCAAAAGAAATTCATGAAACGCTGGTTTTTGTTCATTCTGTGTCCCAAAAATCGGAATAAACAGCGATAAAAAAAAGTCACGTGCCCGAAAATGGTACCAATAAAAACGTCAACTCATCCCGCAAAACATAAGACCTCACATGACTCAGTGGGTCAAAATATGGAAAAATTATAGCTCTCAATATGTGGTGATGCATAAACTATTTTTAGAATAAAAAGCGTCTTTTAGTGTGCGACAGCTGCCAAACATAAAAACCGCCATAAATAGTAAATCAAACCCCCTGTTATCACCCCCTTAGTTAGGGAAAAATAATAAAATTAAAAAAAAAATGCCATTTTCCCATTAGGGCTAGGGTTAGGGCTAGGGTTAGGGGTGTGTTGGGGTTAGGGTTGGAGTTAGAATTGGGGGTTTCCACTGTTTTGGCACATTAGGGGCTCTCCAAATGCAACATGGCGTCCGATCTCAATTCCAGCCAAAAAGGTCAAATGGCGCTGCTTCCCTTCTGAGCTCTGCCATGCGCCCAAACAGGGGTTTACCCCCACATATGGGGTATCAGCGTACTCAAACAAATTGCACAATAACTTTTAGGGTCCTGTTGCTCTTGAGAAAATAATAATTGGGGGTAAAAAGATCATTTTTGTGGAAAAAATATGATTTTTTAATTGTACAGCTGTACTTTAGAAACTTCTGTGAAGCCCTTGGGGGGTTCAAAGTGCTCACCACATATCTAGATACGCTTCTTGGCGGGTATAGTTTCCAAAATGGGGTCACTTGTAGGGGGTTTCCACTGTTTAGGCACATCAGGGGCTCTCCAAACGTGACATGGCATCCGATCTGAATTCCAGCCAATTTTGCATTGAAAAAGTCAAACGGCGCTCCTTCCCTTCTGAGTTCTGCCATGCGCCGAAACAGTGGTCCCCCCCACATATCAGGTATCAGCGTACTCAGGACAAATTGCACAATAACTTTTGCAGTCCAATTTCTCCTGTTACCCTTGGTAAAATAAAAAAAATGGACCTGAAGCAATTTTTTTGTAAAAAAAAGTTAAATGTTCTTTTTTTTTTTTTTAAATATTCAATAAATTCCTGTGAAGCACCTGAAGGGTTAATAAACTTCTTGAATGTGGTTTTGAGCACCTTGAGGGGTGCAGTTTTTAGAATGGTGTCACTTTTGGGTATTTTCTATTATATAGACCCCTCAAAGTGGCTTCAAATGTGATGTGGGCCGTAAAAATAAAATGGTGTTGTAAAAATGAGAAATTGCTGGTCAACTTCTAACTCTTATAACTTCCTAACTAAAAAAAATGTTGATTCCCAAATTGTGCTGATGTAAAGTAAACATGTGGGAAATGTTATTTATCAAGTTTTTTGTGTGCCGTATCTCTGTGATTTAAGGGCATAAAAAATTCAAAGTTAGAAAATTGCTAAATTTTCACAATTTTCGCCAAATTTCCATTTTTTTCACAAATAAACGCAATTTATATGAATGAAATTTTACCACTATCATGAAGTACAATATGTCACGAGAAAACAATGTCAGAATCACCGGGATCCATGGAAGCGTTTCAGAGTTATAACCTCATAAAGGGACAGTGGTCAGAATTGTAAAAATTGGTCCGGGCAGTAACGTGCAAACCACCCTTGGGGGTTAAGGGGTTAAAATGTTTCTAAAGAAAAATTGGCTCCAACAATTCTTGTAAGAAGAAAAAGATAAGCAAAAAGCAGAAGACACATGTGCACACACTGCGGATTGGTCTGCGGATTCTTATCTGCGGTTTTACCTGCGGTTTTGCCACCTGGACAATGGAATAGGTGGCAAACCGCAGCAGAGTCCGCAGAAACCATTGACATGTCAATTCTTTCTGCGGATTCAAAACCGCAGCTTTTCCGCAGTTAAAAATCTGTAGCATCTGCACAGCAGATTGTAAATCCCATAGGATAACATGCTACTGTCCACTGTCTGCAGAACTGCTGCAGATCCGCAGCGGCCAAAACCGCAGCAAAAACCGCAGCAAAAACCGCAGCGTGTGCACATAGCCTGAGGCTTCAACAAAAACACGGACAGTTTAACCACTTGCTGCTGTGAAAAGCAAACATGGCATCTAAGAAGGTGTGACAGAGTTTGGCTGAATGCCCCCCGCCTCCAAGTACTCGATAGTATGGGGCGGCCTAGTTACTCCGATACTTACATGCCTAATAATGGGGTCTGGGCTGCAATGTATGAAGGTCTATTAGGCTGGGCCAGAGGCAGCGTCCAATAAGTTACCTTATAACGCCCCCATACACATTAGGCTAAAGTTCCATGAAAGCACTGACTTCGGGGGGTTTGGCCGACCATATAATGTATTTGGGGCCTCCCGACAGATGATGTCAGGGCAGAGAAGGATCCGGCATCCTGAATTTCAGAGGATAATCCGTTTGTTCTTCCTGTAGATAATCCTCCTCTAGAGGAGTCTGGAGGCGACTCTCTCATACAGACCACAGGAAAGCTGGAATATTTGTGTGTATGGGGGAGTCGGGAGAGATCGCCGTCTGCCAAATGAGCGTTCAGCCAACTCTGATCTCATGTGTATGGGGCCGTTAGTATTACACTGACAGGCAGTGATGATACACGGCACTACAGTAGTACAGGGCATCACCGGAGCCATCAGAGGCTTGTATGTTGTGTGATCGCACTGATCAGAGGGGTTTAAAAAAGGTTTAAAGTGGAAAAATATCACAGTTTCAGTAACAAGAAATATCCGTCACTATATGGAAAGCAGAGTCCCTGCACAATGTTAGTTACATCACGTCCATAACTACTTTATTATACTCTATTATCCTGTACACAGTGGAGTAGATAGAAATCACAGATCCCACAGCAATAGCTGGAATTGGACCCTCCAACGCAAAGAAAAAAAAAATCTATCTCTCTATATACACTGTTCAAAAAAATAAAGGGAACACTTAAACAACAGAATATAACTCCAAGTAAATCAAACTTCTGTGAAATCAAACTATCCACTTAGGAAGCAACACTGATTGACAATCAATTTCACATGCTGTTGTGCAAATGGAATAGACAACAGATGGAAATTATTGGCAATTATCAAGACACCCTCAATAAAGGAGTGGTTCTGCAGGTGGGGACCACAGACCACATCTCAGCACCAAAGCTTTCTGGCTGATGTTTTGGTCACTTTTGAATGTTGGTTGTGCTTTCATACTCGTAGTAACATGAGACGGACTCTACAACACACACAAGTGGCTGAGGTAGTGCAGCTCATCCAGGATGGCACATCAATGCGAGCTGTGGCAAGACGGTTTGCTGTGTCTGTCAGCGTAGTGTCCAGAGGCTGGAGGTGCTACCAGGAGACAGGTCAGTACACCAGGAGATGTGGAGGGGGCCGTATGAAGGCATCAACCCAGCAGCAGGACCGCTACCTCCACCTTTATGCAAGGAGGAACAGGAGGAGCACTGCCAGAGACCTGCAAAATAACCTCCAGCAGGCCACAAATGTGCATGTGTCTGCACAAACGGTTAGAAACTGACTCCATGAGGATGGTCTGAGGGCCCGACGTCCACAGATGGGGGTTGTGCTCACAGCCCAACACCGTACAGGACGCTTGGCATTTACCACAGCACACCAGGATTGGCAAATTCACCACTGGCGCCCTGTGCTCTTCACAGATGAAAGCAGGTTCACACTGAGCACATGTGACAGACGTGACAGAGTCTGGAGACGCCGTGGAGAGCGATCTGCTGCCTGCAACATCCTTCAGCATGACCGGTTTGGCAGTGGTCAGTAATGGTGCGGGGTGGCATTTCTTTGGAGGCCGCACGATGTTGGGCTGTGAGCACAACCCCCATGGAGACACAATTGTGCCTTTACCTGGAGATAAATTCCCAGTGGGGGGCAATTTCCAAAATGCAATAACTTAAGTGGGGAATTCAGCTCTTTTCACACTTAAGGGATCTGTATATGGAGTCTACAAACTACAGTGGGGAAATAAGGATTTGTTACGCTGCCAATTTTGGGGCTAAAGTCACATTTTTGTGAGGAAAAAAGTAAAATTGTCATTTTTTCCTTCCACATTGCTGAAATTCCTGTCACACTGTCCGAATTCAGATATTGTCCTGTCAGAAAGGAGAATACAGGGAGCGAAAGGGTTAATAGGACTCACAGGAGGAACCAGCCCAGAAAGCTGAAGATCCAGGAGTGTCCGCCACATATATGACTGCTCTGTGCACAGGACCTGTGATGAGGTCACAGGAGGGGAGGAGTCAGGGGTCACATGATCAGGGGCCTCAGTGTGTGCAGGACTCAGTGTGCTGGAGGGCTCCCGATAATCAGCTGCGTGTGTCGCGCTGTGTGATAGTCACAGCACCTGCATGGAGGGCGACACATGCAGCTGATTATCGGGAGCGCTCCAGGGATCCGGGGTCCCGATGCAGCTATTCGGTAAGCGATATTAGCCAATAACAACTTCTCCGACGATATTCGCTCATCTCTAGTAATAAAAGCTCAAAGAAATTCACCAAACTCTTCATTAAGTTTAATAGCGAGACCCTATTAAATATTGAGCACCAGCGGGATGAAGCATTGACAGCGCAATGTAAAAGTGTGGGCGCCCCTGGTCAAAATGACTGTTATTGTGAGCAGTAGTAAGATGAAGATGAAATGATCTCTAAAAGGCCGAACCTCTAAGCTGTATAATGAGGCTGAACCTCTACAGCTGTATAATGAGGCCCAGGCTTTATAGTGAAGGGACAGGAGTGAGGGCCTGTTCCCAGGAGCTACAGTCTGAGGAAAGGGCTAAAAAGCCTTCACTAGACCCCTGTACAGCTGTATAATGAGGCCCAGGCTTTATAGTGAAGGGACAGGAGTGAGGGCCTGTGCCCAGGAGCTACAGTCTGAGGAAAGGGCTAAAAAGCCTTCACTAGACCCCTGTACAGCTGTATAATGAGGCCCAGGCTTTATAGTGAAGGGACAGGAGTGAGGGCCTGTTCCCAGGAGCTACAGACTGAGGAAAGGGCTAAAAAGCCTTCACTAGACCCCTGTACAGCTGTATAATGAGGCCCAGGCTTTATAGTGAAGGGACAGGAGTTAGGGCCTGTTCCCAGGAGCTACAGTCTGAGGAAAGGGCTAAAAAGCCTTCACTAGACCCCTGTACAGCTGTATAATGAGGCCCAGGCTTTATAGTGAAGGGACAGGAGTGAGGGCCTGTGCCCAGGAGCTACAGTCTGAGGAAAGGGCTAAAAAGCCTTCACTAGACCCCTGTACAGCTGTATAATGAGGCCCAGGCTTTATAGTGAAGAGACAGGAGTGAGGGCCTGTGCCCAGGAGCTACAGTCTGAGGAAAGGGCTAAAAAGCCTTCACTAGACCCCTGTACAGCTGTATAATGAGGCCCAGGCTTTATAGTGAAGGGACAGGAGTGAGGGCCTGTTCCCAGAAGCTACAGTCTGAGAAAAGGGCTAAAAAGCCTTCACTAGACCCCTGTACAGCTGTATAATGAGGCCCAGGCTTTATAGTGAAGGGACAGGAGTGAGGGCCTGTTCCCAGGAGCTACAGTCTGAGGAAAGGGCTAAAAAGCCTTCACTAGACCCCTGTACAGCTGTATAATGAGGCCCAGGCTTTATAGTGAAGGGACAGGAGTGAGGGCCTGTGCCCAGGAGCTACAGTCTGAGGAAAGGGCTAAAAAGCCTTCACTAGACCCCTGTACAGCTGTATAATGAGGCCCAGGCTTTATAGTGAGGGGACAGGAGTGAGGGCCTGTTCCCAGGAGCTACAGTCAGAGGAAAGGGCTAAAAAGCCTTCACTAGACCCCTGTACAGCTGTATAATGAGGCCCAGGCTTTATAGTGAAGGGACAGGAGTGAGGGACTGTTCCCAGGAGCTACAGTCAGAGGAAAGGGCTAAAAAGCCTTCACTAGACCCCTGTACAGCTGTATAATGAGGCCCAGGCTTTATAGTGAAGGGACAGGAGTGAGGGCCTGTGCCCAGGAGCTACAGTCTGAGGAAAGGGCTAAAAAGCCTTCACTAGACCCCTGTACAGCTGTATAATGAGGCCCAGGCTTTATAGTGAAGGGACAGGAGTGAGGGCCTGTGCCCAGGAGCTACAGTCTGAGGAAAGGGCTAAAAAGCCTTCACTAGACCCCTGTACAGCTGTATAATGAGGCCCAGGCTTTATAGTGAAGGGACAGGAGGGAGAAAAGTGGGGAAAGGAGCCAGAAGAGCCGGACTGCCATCACTAACCTGCAGAGCCGCACTCCACATATATGGCTGCTCTGTGCACAGGACCTGTGATGAGGTCACAGGAGGGGATGAGTCAGGGGTCACATGATCTCCGGAGTGAAGACGCTCCATGGAGGCTTCTCCTCAGTCAGTGACATTCCCGCCATTATTCGCCCCTCACTACTGGCACAATTACCCCGCTCCGCGTTTTCTACACAGTGTTATGTGTGGAATGTAACGTGTGATTTCTCTGGAGGGAAATAGACCCCACACAGGAGGGAATTATCACCAGTTACCGGCCGTCTACTATATGGCGGCATATGATTGTGCTATCGACTCCACACCAGGAGATAAAATGCCCAAATCTCGGTTATTTCCCCCCTTCCAGAGTCCGGCTGAGGTCGGGGTCACACTTGGGAGAATCTCGCCCGAGTCTCGCACCTCAGTGCCCTTGTGGTTTAGCCTCTGTAGGGGAAGCGACACCGGCTGTCAGGGACAGGGGGCCCCAACATAAATCCAATATTCATTGTAAGAAAACCCAACCTGATGCCGCCATTCGGGGTAACCAATGCTCCGGCAGTCTGTGACAATGTCAGTAATTATATTTTTCTCACTGATTGGTAGATTTGTGGTCATTTTCCTGGATGATATAGTGAGTTACTCCCGTCCTCTGGAGGAGCATGCTGAGCATGTCAGACAGGGTCTCCAGGTTCTGCGTGACTATTTATTTGGTAACCTGGAGAAATGACAATTTGTGGTCCAGCAGGTCCAGTTCTCAGGACATTTGGCTTCTGCATTGGGGTCTCAGATGGACCCCGTTACGGTCCCAGCAGTCCCTTCATTGGTTTTATCCAAGTTACCTTTTTATTTATATAGCGCCAACATATTCCGCAGCACTTTACTGGTTGCACACATTATCATCGCTGTCCCCCCTATCAGTATGTCTTTGGAATGAAAAACGCCAACAAAGCACAAAATGTCAAAGTTCATGAGAAAGTCCGTCACACACAGATAAATTATAGATCATGAGAAAACAGAACACACTTACATACAATAATTATATTATAAAGTGCCTATGAATGAAGTGAGGTCACCTAAAAGAATGAATACAAATATACTGTATCTTTCTGACTATAAGCCGCACCGGGCCATAAGACGCACCCCAAATATTCAGGAGGAAAATAGGGTAAAAGTTAATGTGTCAAATGGGGGTCTGTCCCACAGTCTGAATTCAGTAAACCCGGGGGGATCGGCAGCGCTGGTGGAGCCGGGTCACAGGAGGTGTTCGGGGATCCGGCAATGATCTGACTTACCCCAGGCTGGTGCAGCAGGAGCCTCTGTAACATCTGTAATCTCACTGAGGCCATTTGGAGTAAGGGGGTTTAGTTTATAAATCCAGAAGATTTCTTCCCGATGTAGTTGTCCAATGCGATTCTGATCCTGTGGGGGAATCTCCTCTGTGGGGAATATTCTCAGTTGTGTGGAATCTTTCTTGTGTTTGATGGTGCAGTGACGTGAAAGCCCATGTTGGAGAAAACCCTATGGAGTATTGGAGCGGTGTGAGTTCAGCCTTTTGTGGAGGGGTCGGGTCGTCCTTCCCACATATAATTTCTGGTATGAGCATATAATCACGTATGTGACATAACTGGTGGAACATGACATGGGAGTTTTGGTCGGGAAAATTTCACCAGTAGAAATAAGGGTGAATTCAGAGAGACCATGGCAGATCGAGTGAGAACAGAGGCAAGTTTTCAGATTGCATGTAATGATTTTATTCGGTAGACAGGCGATTTTTAGCAAATCTTCCTTCTTCTCTTTTATGTTTCTTGGTGCTAGGACATTTTTCAATTACGGAAGTCTTCGAAATGTCAAAAAGGGATTGCTGGGTAATGTTTTTCCCATTCCAGCTGTCTGACATGCTCATGATGCTCCTGCAGAGGACATGAGTAACTCAATATATCATCCAGGTAAACTACCGCAAATCTACCCATCAGTGAGAAAAAAAATGAAATTTTCAAAGACTGCCGGAGCATTGTTTAATCTGAATGGCATCACCAAATTTTCAGTATGCCCCTCCGGTGTATTGAATGCGGCCTTCCATTCATCACCATTGTGTATACGTATAAGAGTAATCATAAGGAATTGAAAGAATTGTCACCCAGATCCTTTTTGCAATTTTATTCCATGGTGAAACGTGACATCAAACCATATTAGAGTGCGGCGTGCAGGTAGCAGGGAGCTATACAGAGGAGAGAGCCTGATGGACTACTGCCGTTTCGCACTTGCTTTGCGCTTCTACCGGTCCATGCTTGTCAGTGGGTTACACCACTTCCTTAAAACAAGGGTTAGGAAATGGTTAACTGAGAAGTGCAAAACATTTACAGTGAGTACAGTGAAATGATTAATATAAAAAATTAAAAGAAATATAACATAGATCATAGCCACACAGACATATTCAATGTATCACTGAGGCCAAGGGGAACTTGTGCATCGCAATCCACAATCCATGCTGCTTCTCTTGTTAGTAGTAATCTGTTCTGGTCACCGCCTTGTACAGGATAATCAGCGGGCTCAATTCCTGCAGATCTCAGCACATCGGGGTCTGCATTATGGACCTCTCTTATATCATTAATGTCACAGATCCTTCTCCTGTGTAACTGAATGGAAATGTTCTCTGGGCCTGATGTGCCGCGGTCTAATAGTCGGGGCAATATAATAATCGTCCTGGGCAGTATATGACATAAAGCACTTGCTCTGTGCGGCCCGTGATTAGTTTCTCTACCGTCATCGCCCCGATCCTCAGATTTCTCCTGTAAGATGGAGATGACAGAAGGAGCAATCCCCACAATGGAAATGGCCTCTTGGACGTCTTCCATGTAACCAGGTGACTTTATTGTTCTTCTCCTGGAATCTTTCCTGTAGCGATAAGTCATCTAAGTCACCGCTTCTTCTAGAAGCAATCGAGGGTTGTTCTTTGCTGCTACGGCTAAATCTTTATCTCCTCACAAATGCCAATTCCTGTTTATCGCTGATTTTATTACATCCATATTGGGATTAGGTGTAAAAGTAACAATAAACCTTTTATTATCTCGTCCTTTTTCTGCTCTTCCTCCTGGATCTTGTAACTAGACCCACATGGGTTCCTCCATCGCTCTAGCACAGTGTAATAATGTTGGCGGATAACCTCTGTGTAATAAGTCGTCTGTCAGATCATTCGCTTGTTGTAGGAAACCTTCTTCTTTACTATTCATTGTTCTCAGCCTCAGATACCGGCTGTATGGTCGGCCTTGATATAGAAGAGTTAATGGTTTGCCTTTATATCCCTTTAAATGCCTTTAAGACTTCAATTGCCTTTTGCCTATTATTGCTAGAATTATTCTTATGTAGGCTATTCGCCTCTGTTTTCAAGGAAACTATACTTGTTATCATATTTGTTCTCAATAGTCAGTAACAACATGTTCTGGGTACGTTGTAAACATGGTATAACCCTGAAGGTGATGGTGGGGGCTACATGAGCTCCATAGAATTACATATTGTTGTAAATGGTATAAAAGATTGCCTTGTATTTCATTATGTCAGATAAAGTGATTTGACCACGGCTCGTGTGTGTTGAGTATCTTTGTCTCCAAGCGCTTGTGAACAGAAGGGCGAAAACCTCCTAATCCGGACTCACTGGTGATCTGGCATACCTGACGCTTGGTCATAACAAAAAACAGCTACAACAGTTTTCACACCCAACGGGGACCGTGGAAACCAGCCTATTCGGAATCCGTATGTGGGAGCTTCCTGGGAGGTTGAATATGCAGAATCCAGGCTGCAGCAGGTGAGAACATTTATTCTTACATTGATTCTGTGTCTGCAACCTCTCTAGGGATCTCTACATATCTCTGGGTAAGACTGTATGACACGGTTCAAAAGAACCCACATCACCAGTGAGCAGGGAGTATGTCTGTATGAGAGTTGAGTAATAAGATAATAATTGTCATCTGTATTATCTGTCAATCTGCTCTGGCAATATCCTAATATACTAACTGGTTGTGTACTGGTGTACTGTGTAGAAGCCTGGGATAGAATTTGTGCAGCGACTATTTTGGATTTTCAGTAAATCATATGAGGCTGTATTTTATATAGGACTGTGTTTTTTGGTTGTTCTGATTTTCATTGATTCTTGTTGTTTAAGTTGGCTTTGGTGTTCTCAGAGTTTCAGTGGACACTGCTGTGGGTTAAGGTGTCAAATCCAAAGCGCAAGATAGGCAGGCTGTGTGAATCCTTGTATATATGTCTATAAGAACCTCCGAATGAGATGAGTAATTGAGATAAGGGATTTTTTGTTATCTTCTCTTTGTAAAATCAAATGACCACTGAAAAGTGAAAGAGGAGAAAAAAAATCAATCCCTGAATGAGCACGCATGAATGAATTTGATGAATTTACACCATTCTGTGAAGACTGCACAGGAGTTCTAGGGGTACTTTACAGATATTTCAATCTACATCTGAGATTGAATGAATTGAGTAATGATATAGCTCGTGTTATATGTGGTATGACATTGGAAAGTTTTCTGGAATCATTTGGCCAGAAAAGGGCAAGGCGTGGATACTCACATTATACAGTTATCTGCTCTTACTGTACAGTGAAATCCCGTGATGAAGGACACTACATTCTGATGGGAGGGGGAATGATGCCGCTGCGCAGTTTCTCTTCTCCCCTCGCTCCTCTCGTCTTATCTCTGCTGAGTGTCTAATAGGAGGGGGCACGGAGCCGCGTTCAAGATTCTCTGTAGTTCTGAAATGCTCGCTGCTAGATTTGTGCATTTTAAAGCAACAGTACTTAATTGAAGTGGAATGAAATTTTGTAAGTTGAAGTTGAAAGTAAAATATGTGCCTAACTTAGAAGGAAATTGTAAGTGATTGTTTGGTCATTAATGTGTTTGAACCTGCTTATAGTTGTTTGATTAATTTGTATGGCATGTTGTGGATCAACAAAGGAGGTAGCCGACTGTATGGCTGATAAAGTAGGTTAGAGGCCTATCACACCTGGGCCTTCTTACTTTAGTCAGCGGGTTTTTTGTTGTGGATGAGAGGCGAGGGCAAGGAGCCTTCTGGATATACCTTGGCAGGCTCACTCTGACTTGCTATGTGTGGGCTGTAAGACAGAGGTCCAGACACACAGAAGAGCATTTCAGAAGAAAGATGAGCTGTCTAAGTTGAAGCAGCCTTCCCACAATCCATGGAGCTGGGCTGGAAGAAAAAAGGCCTATTCCTATCTAGCCAGCTGATCTAACGGGTGAGAGGCAGAGAGCCTTCTCGTTACATCCTGTAGGACTAACGGGTGAGAGGCAAGGAGCCTTCCCGCTACACCTTGGCAGGCTCTCTCTGATTTGCTAAGTGTGGCCTGTAAGACAAAGTCAGGCACACTGAGAGGGCATTTCAGAAGTAAGGTGAGCTGTCGGCAGAGAAAGGTTGAAGCCATGGGCAACCTTTTTCTGCGTACAGTCAGTGCCCCCAATGGGATCTGGGACAGCTATGCAAATTGAAAAAGACAGAGAAGAAAGGAAGCAGTAAAACAAGTGGGACCAATATTGAAAAGGGCAAAAATACCAGAGTGTGAATGTTTGGATGTACAAAAAGGCACAGACAAGGTAAGAAAATAGCAAGTGAATAAATGATGCTTGAGAATGTGCAGCAGTATAGAAGGTGTATTATGAATGTTTTGATTGACAAAATTTAACCAGAGACCCAGACAAAACAGATGGACTTGTAAACACTGTGATCAGACTCAGACAAACCCAGACTGAATAGCTACTTGTGTGACCTGTGCTACTGACCTAAGCGAGTTGCGCTAAATCCTGTCCAGACTAGTGTGAATGGTGGGTAGTGGGGACATTGACCTTTGAGGAGTGAGCTGACTGTAGACATCAGACGACCAACCACATCAGGACCTAGAAGGGCGACTAGAATAAGAAAGATTCAAGTGTATTATCCCTGGAGCCCCTCTGACCAGTTGGCTATGCTAAAGCAGTTACCTGACCCTGAAAGCCAACCATTCCCATTTTACAGACACATAAAGGAAATACAGAAGACATATAAGTGTACCTGGGCAGACCTAGAGAGGTTGGTGAGTTTAAAGGCAGGTGACGCACTAGGACATATAATTAATGCACACACAGATGTGGCAAAGAATCAGGCTTGGGGCATGGATGATAAATCTGCACGGTCTGGGGAGACGTACTGTGAGTCACTAAAACAATGGGCTACAGTAGAACAATCAGAGCAGTCTGTACTCCTGACTAACGTGACACAGCAAAGAGGAGAGAGTGTAGAGATGCACTTTGGACGGTTACAGCTGAAATGGGCAGACATGGGTACATTTGCATAAACCCACTTGATGTTAGAATACTGGTGAATGTGTGGCGCCCCTGAGGCTTAAGTCGCCACAGAGGTACTGCACCTCCACCTGAGGTGTGGTGCCCCACCATCTAGGTAAGGTGGAGGCTCCTAACCACGCTCCAACACCTGCATCCCACACAACACAGTAGTTCAGCAAAGCCACATTGCGGCTCCCTGCTTGGAGTGTAGCAGAGCACCTTTGGTGTCTCCCTGCTTGGAACAGTAAACGTGCTGGGAGGCGGGTGGAGTTTAGAATACATAAATAGCGGGAAGGTTTAGGATTAGAGGAGTTGGGCTAGAGTGAGAGCCAGAGATGGATGTATGAAGGAAGTGCTGCAGCAGGTCACAGTGACCTGGGCCTGCTGGCACGGGAAAGAGAGAAAGAAGGAGAGAGACATAGACTGACATCCTAACCTTACATAAGAAGGGAAGAACAGTACGGAACATAAGGAGAATAAGAGGACGGTGGGAACCGGGTTAGAGGAGAACCCCTTCCAGTCCTAAGCGCAAGGCCGGGGCCCGGACCCGAGGTTGTTCGGATACTGATGATCCTGCAACAGACACCGGAGGAATAGGAAGCTGTAAATGCTATATTCACATACCAGACTTGGGGGCACAACAGCAACTTGGATAGTGAGCCGGGGCTCAGGAGTAAGGAGTCGCCGAAACAGGCTACAGATGTCTGCCATACAAGTAGAGTTCATAGGAACATCTGTCAGGAGGAACTCCAGTGTTACTCAGTACTGGGAGTACTTCACTCAAAGGCGCTATAAGAGGAGATGTTCAGAAAGGTACATGATGGCGGAGTGTTGGAAGGGAGCATTCCATCTTGCCTGGAGGTTGACTGAGTCCCTGGCCCGGAGGACACGGCACGGAGGCAGGCACCTGTGTGAACTGCAGACTGTGAGTAAAGCCTTGGAACTACATGACCCGGTGTCCTCCACTTATTCCCGCACCAACACACTCTGCACTGCTACATATGGGTACCAGCTTCTACACTGCCTGTGCCTCTTCTCCATTACCAAATCTACACTGCCCTGGGACTACAGCTCCACCTGTGGGGAGTTCCACCATCTTGGCTGCACCACACCACCAGTCCCAGAGGATCTGCATGCAGCGTCGGCCTAACATCTTCATTGCCGCACACCACAGGTGGCGTCACGAACTATTCTATTCTATTATCCATTCATTCCCCTTTTTGCCATGGAGCCCCAGGGCCACGGACCGGGTCACAGTTTCCGTGACAACTCCCATTGAGATCAACGGACCCAGTACCGAGTACCCCACAGCCCTGGCCACCGAGGGCGCTCCATTTTGGCGTCATGAACAGGATGACGGGACCCAATGCCATCGGGTTCTGTGTGCCTAAGATTTGTTGGACTTTAAACTTTTGAGAATGTGCCGAAGACCCATTTTAATAGACTGTACAATGAATGCCAAAAATGGCCGCCAGCATGATGAAGAAGGGCGTGATAAGATGGGTGGTCCCAAGAAAAGACCGCGAACTGTCCTGGGCCTCCCCTGCCTTAATTTCTATGCAACTGCAACATGGCATACCCCCCGAGGGGTACGGATACTGGCCTGGTATGGAGGAGTTGGAAGAAGATGCCGCCCCCAGAAGGAGGAGCGAAAGCCGGCGGCGGGAAAGGAGCCGAGACCGGAAGAAGAACGCCAGAACGCCATGATGGAAGAAGAGAAGGGGTCGGAAGAACGCGAAGGGGGGCAACCTACCCCCAGGCTGCCCCTGCGGAGCATACGGCCGCTACGGCGCCATGTGCGGCTCCCGCCACCACCTCCCGGCCGATACTGCCTTTGGATGCGGCCCACGAGAAGGAGGTATATGAGGGCCCTGGAGCAGAATGGAGGACCGGGCCCATATTCCCGTCTAGACCTGGCGCGGCTGCGCGGGTCTCCCCCAATTGTCTTGGAGGACACCAACTCTGCCCCCGCCCCCATCCAACTGTGGCCTTCCTCAGCAACAACCCCGGGAGTTGCGGCCGCCATCGTTCATTACCATGTACCCGTACTGGATCCAGAGTCATCTCCGGGAGTGGTACCGGCGAGCCGGAATGGCCCAATTACACCCTGTCTGTAACCCCAGGCTGCGGCACTGCCAACTGAGGTCCCGATGGACACCGCAGAGTCTGATTCTGAGTCATCAGTGGCCACGCCGACTGGATCACCCACAGCAGCAGAAGTACCCTTGGCAGTAGCGGACCAGCTGTCCCCGCAGGCGGTTGATCTCTCTATGGCCCTGTCCTTTACCCCAACAAGCCCCTACCTTACCCTTTGGGAAGCGGAGTACCTATGATTGGTAGACCAAGACCGCCAGAAACAAGATGAAGAAACCCAGAGCATCTCCTCTGGAAGCCGTCCCCAGCAACCAGTTTCCAGAACCCCAGGAGGGGACAACTAGTTAAGATACTTTCTTAAGTTCAACTATCGTTACCCAGGAGGGTATTTGCACAGTTGTGCCTTTTTCCAGTTTTTTCTGTTTTTGATATCATGTTCTAGTTTTGTTCTTCCAGTGTTGCCCAGTTTGTTGGCAGCTTCCATATTGAACTGTGGAGATCATGAACCCTGAATGGTCCAGAACTGTTTTGTATATAGTTTGCACCTCTTTAGGTGCTCTCTCTTGGTTTTACATAGGACACTCTTCTTGAAAGAAGACCTACCTCGTTATAGGGACATTTCCAGACATGTTGGCCGGACCAGTGTCTATTCTCGCACTTATTGATAATGTTCAGTTTTTTGCTAGAAAGTATTAGCATATAATGAAAATCTTAATGACAGATTTTATAGGAGTATAATGAGAAAAAGACATAGTGAATGTTTTATAGAATTTTGAATAAAGATGTTGAGGATGTGAATGCAGAATTGGAATTACAGGTGACGAACCAGGTATCCACGGTTGTCATCTTAAGTCTAGAAGAGACAGTAGAAAGTAGAAAATGTGAAAGGTAACAGAAAAGAGATGTGTTGCTAGAAAATGTGAATTAATGCTGAGTTTGCTACTACAGCACTTTAAATTAGGTAGCATAATTTAAAATTTAGATAGTTAACTTGTTTGTAACGTTCAAGAAACTGTGCCTCCTATATTAGGAAGTTTAGTATAAGTCATGTTTACATAGCAATATAAAAATTTTGTATGTTCCCGTATTGTTTATCTCTGTTTGACTTGCAGCCCGCGGACGTGCTGTGTTTAATGGGGGGGTATGTGGCGCCCCTGAGGCTTCAGTCGCCACAGAGGTACTGCACCTCCACCTGTGGTGTGGTGCCCCACCATCCAGGTAAGGTGGAGGCTCCTAACCACGCTCCAACACCTGCATCCCACACAACACAGTAGTTCAGCAAAGCCACATTGTGGCTCCCTGCTTGGAGTGTAGCAGAGCACCTTTGGTGTCTCCCTGCTTGGAACAGTAAACGTGCTGGGAGGCGGGTGGAGTTTAGAATACATAAATAGCGGGAAGGTTTAGGATTAGAGGAGTTGGGCTAGAGTGAGAGCCAGAGATGGATGTATGAAGGAAGTGCTGCAGCAGGTCACAGTGACCTGGGCCTGCTGGCACGGGAAAGAGAGAAAGGAGAGAGACATAGACTGACATCCTAACCTTACATAAGAAGGGAAGAACAGTACGGAACGTAAGGAGAATAATAGGACGGTGGGAACCGGGTTAGAGGAGAACCCCTTCCAGTCCTAAGCGCAAGGCCGGGGCCCGGTCCCCAAGGTTGTTCGGATACTGATGATCCTGCAACAGACACCGGAGGAATAGGAAGCTGTAAATGCTATATTCGCACACCAGACTTGGGGGCACAACAGCAACTTGGATAGTGAGCCGGGACTCAGGAGTAAGGAGTCCCCGAAGCAGGCCACAGCTGTCTGCCTTACAAGTAGAGTTCATAGGAACATCTGTCAGGAGGAACTCCAGTGTAACTCAGTACTGAGAGTACTTCACTCAAAGGCGCTATAAGAGAAGTTCAGAAAGGTACATGTTGGCGGGGTGTTTTGGAAGGGAGAATTCCATCTTGCCTGGAGGTTGACTGAGTCCCTGGCCCGGAGGACACGGCACGGAGGCAGGCACCTGTGTGAACTGCAGACTGTGAGTAAAGCCTTGGAACTACATGACCCGGTGTCCTCCACTTATTCCCGCACCAACACACTCCGCACTGCTACATCTGAGTACCAGTTTCTACACTGCCTGCGCCTCTTCTCCATTACCACATCTACACTGCCCTGGGACTACAGCTCCACCTGTGGGGAGCTCCACCATCTTGGCTGCACCACACCACCAGTCCCAGAGGATCTGCATGCAGCGTCGGCCTAACATCTTCATTGCCGAACACCACAGGTGGCATCACAAACTATTCTATTCTATTATCCATTCAATCCCCTTTTTGCCATGGAGCACCAGGGCCACGGACCGGGTCACAGCTTCCGTGACAACTCCCATTGAGATCAACGGATCCAGTACCGAGTACCCCACAGCCCTGGCCACCGAGGGCGCTCCAAATGCATTCATTGACGGCATGAACAAAGACTTACAAGACGCAGTACAGACAGCCAGACCTGAATGGAGATATGTAGATCCGAAAGACCTCCTTAAGGTAGCTAAAGAAGTTGAGCAAACAAGGACGGTAAGACAACCTGTCATGTATGCTGGAGCACAAGGAAAACAGTGGAGACGTAATAGGGGACCAAGGGACCTAGAAACAGTGAAGTGCTGGAATTGTGGTACTTACAAAACTTATTGTTAGTGACAATACCCCTATGAATTTGCTGTCATGATTAAATTGGGGGAAAAAAAAAAGGAACCAATCCTCCTTGTTAAAGCAATACCCCTTGAGCCTAGCCAAATCAATGGCCCCGAGCAGAGATATTAGAGAGTTTGTTAAGGCAGGGCGGTTCTAGTGCAAAGATCTTCCCCCTGCAACACCCCTTTGTATCCCATTAGGGAAAAAGGACTCAAGGGTTTGCTGACACTTACAGAAAGGTTCATGACTTAAGGGCTATTAATGATGTTACAGAGAGTGTGACCTCAATCGTCCCTGATCCACACACACAATACTGTCACAGATCCCAGCAACGTCAAAATGTTTCGCAGTCATTGATTTAGCGGGTGCATTTTTCTCTGTACCCCTGCACCCTGACTGTCAGTATCTTTTCCTTTACTCATAAAGGTAAACAATATTGTTGGACAGTTCTCCCACAAAGGGGGAAAGAAAACCCCTGTCATCTATTCAGCAGCGATGGCAGGTATCCTTGAGTAGTGGTAATCACCTCATCCGCTGATTGTACTATTACAGTACGTGGATGACCTTTTGCTGTTCTGCCTGGACCAGAGGTCCTGCAGGGAAGCCACAGTCTCCTTGCTATGTTTTTTTAAGCAGAAAAGGGTTGCAAGGTCTCACGTGACAAATTACAGTATTACAAACAAAAGGTGACATTTTTGGGACATTGAATTGCCGAAGGTACCAGACACCTGACTGAAGACAGGAAACAGGCAATTCAAAATCTCCCTCTACCCAGGTCACATCAGCATCTACGCACTTTCCTAGGCTTAGTGACCTACAGTAGGCCTTGAATAAGGCCTGCTTCACAAATGTTGCAACCACTTTATGACTGTTTGTCATCAGACCCCTATGATCTCATTCCTTTGACAATTTATTTCCCACATGACATCCATTCCATACTCGTACAAGTTCAACCAAGACATCTGTCTATGACCAGACAGCTCCGACTTGAGTGTGCTCTACAAATTCCTGATTATGTCTCCCTCAAGAGATGTAATGTTCTGAATGCAGCCACCCTCCTGCCTGTGGATTCAGAAAAGTGGGAATTGGTGACCGTATTAGCAAGTGAGGAAGAATACTTTGACATGACTCATGAACATGACTGCATAGAACTGTTCCTAATGCAGATTTTGAGTTTTTTTTTGTAGATGGCTCCAGATACCACCAGGATGGATATGCAGTAGTATCCTCACATGAGGTAATCCGAGCTGAACCACTCCCTCCTCAAATGTCAGCACAGGAGGCAGAGTTGAAGGCACTCACTGAGGCGTGTAGAGCTGGTGCAGGTAAAGTCGCTAATATTTACACAGATTCGAATTATGCATGGGGAATAGCCCATGATTATGGCCCTATATGGAGAAGCAGAGCATTCCTTACATCAGCCGGTAAGCCCATTAAAAAGGCAGAGCTGGTGAAACAATTAATGGAGGCATTGATGTTACCAGTCCAGGTTGGCATTGTCAAGGTAAAAGCACACACAAAAGGTGACTCCGTGGAGGTAGAGGGCAACAGAAGGGCGGACGAGGCTGCTAAAGTAGCAGCAAGGCGGCCTAGAGAGAGCAGTGGACGGTGGCGGGGAGTCAGCGTATTCCAGCCACACTGAGCCTAGATGTCCTGAAATCTCTCCAGCAACAGGCTGCCCAAACAGAGAAGGTACACCGGGGGAGACTGGGAGCTGAGCTGAACTCAAACGGAGTATGGGAGAATAAGGATAAGTTGTGCCTACCAAAGTCCCTGTTCCCGATTATGGCGCAAGCAACACATGGCCCCACTCACGCCTCAAAAAGTCACATGTGTGCCATGGTAGATGCCTTCTGGATCGCTCCTGGTTTCAGTTACGCAGCCGCAAAACTTGTACATTCATGCCTCATCTGTGCACAGCACAACCCAGGTAAAACAGTAAAAGTCCCTAAGAAAGCGACAACTTGGCCTCTCTACCAGTTTCAGAGACTGCAGATTGACTACAGCTACCAAGGTAGGAGTGTATGCAAATGTCCTAGTATGTGTAGATCTCTTCTCTGGCTGGCCGGAAGCCCATCCGGTAAAATGTGAAAATGCTAAAACGACTGCAGATAAACTGATGAAAGAACTGATCTGCAGGTATGGTGTCCCAGAATCCATAGAAAGCAATAGGGGTACACACTTCACGGGAGAAATAATGAGGGAAGTCATGCAGGCCCTGGGTGTACAGCAAGCATTTCATACACCATATAGGCCACAAAGTAGTGGGAAAGTGGAAAGATTAAGCGGGACCCTTAAACTGAAAAGTCAAAAGGCCATGGCAGACACAGGAAAGAGCTGGGTAGAGTGCTTGCCTCTTGCACTCTTTCCAGTCAGACACACTCCAAATAGAAAGACAGGCTTGTCTCCTTTTGAAGTCCTGTTTGGTAGTGCACCAAAGACTGGTCTGTACTTCCCACAGGTGCTACAAATGCAACACGGTTCTATGACAGCCTACGTCCAGGCCTTGCGGGAAAGTCTTAATGTGGTGCATAAACATGTGTTCTCATCCATTCCAGATCCTAATGCCAGTGCAGATGTGCATCAGTTGAATCCAGGTGATTGGGTGGTTATACGCAGACACTTGAAAAGGAGCCTGGACCCATGATTTGACGGCCCCTTCCAAGTCCAGCTTACCACATCCATCTCAGTAAAACTTGAGGGAAAGCCCACCTGGATCCACGCCAGTCACTGCAAGAAGGTCCTGTCAACAGCAGAATGACTGTTCTCCTCATCACCTTGCTGGCAGTGACAGGGTTACTGCACTCTACAGAGACACAGGACAAACTCTTAAATGCTGATTGGGACAACAAACTTATTCGGCATCATGCTCTTCTTATAAAGGACATGGAAGGACAGAAACCGAAGGACTGTTGGGTCTGTACACACAGCCCAGTATCTGCGAGGACCATGCTGTACTTATCCTTACCTCTGGAGCCATGGGAGGTATTAACCCCACACTGCTTACACAATGAGACTTGGACTCAATCTAGGTTTTGGGGAAAAGATGTGCCCCGTGATATATCTGCCTCATTGGCTATAACTGGATGGGTCTCTAATCCCTGGTTTCAGTTTAATGTAACGCGGCCTAAAGGTACAAATGTGGCGGGAATATGACTCAGATGTCGGAGATATGGTCGCCAGGAGGAGGACTGAAATCCCTCACTCAGACCCTATTCCCAATGATGGACTGTGGTTCAGTCTTCAACACACTGGAGCAAACACCTGTGGTGAGGACAATAATTGCTTCCGCATATACACTCGCGATCAAACACAGGTTAATGATACGGTGTACCAGGATGGTATTGAAGGCTGTAAAGCATCTGCCGGTAAAATTATAAGGAAAGAAAGGGGTAAATGTATATCTGATATGAGTGGAAAACAGATGAATAATACTTGGTGCGCCCATAAGCCTATGTCAGGACTTTTGAGTTTATACCAATGTATACAGACCCCTGGTCACGTTTGTGTTCTCCCTGAAGGAGTATTCTTGGTTTGCGGACATTGTGCCTACAGGTGGGTAAGCCCAGACATAAGGGGGGTTTGCACTCTTGCCAAACTAATACCAGCCACTTTCATAGTTCCTCATAGTAAAATAGACACAGCAGCAGTTCCAATTCACACTTTGTATAGAAGGGCTGCAGACAATAAGCCCCGGCCAAATGGTAGGCCGCATCTAGTAGAAATGGGGAAATAAATAAAATATTCAGTAGTATGCTAATATACCCCTTCATAACCCAAATGTGGGACAAATTAGTGGAAGCTACCGACTATCTGGACGATCAGATATTCCAGATTCTTGAAGTTCTTAATGAGACTAATACAATACAGAGACAATTAATCGTAGTTACTAACCAGCATACTATAGTACTAGATTACCTGACTGCAAAAGAAGGAGGAATGTGTCAGATAATTGGTCCCACCTATTGTAATTATATCGACCCTGCTGGCAATCTCACGATCAGGGCCAGTATAGACAAAATAGGTGAACTCAGAGACCAATGGTTAAAACAACACAGTGCAAAAAGAGACTCCTGGTGGGGTAACACATTCTCTTTTCTAAATCCAGCAAATTGGTTTAATTGCCTTGCAGGAAGGATTTTTGGCATTGTACAGACTTGTATGCAAATTTTGTTGTTTTGCTTATTGGTTTATGTAGCCGTAAAAGCGCTAATATATGTATTACTTAAGCTACTGAATAATGTATGCATAAAAAAGAATCTAAGGCTGAACCTTCTGTAGTGTATCATAGACCCCAGGTAGCCATTGCTGATGGGGAAAGTGAGTGTCCACACTGAGGGTGGATGGGCGAAGCAGGTAGGAAGCCCCCGTATGGGTACTAGACCCATGAGACAGTAGCTCCTTTGTGGACATCAGTTGACCCTGTGGCAAAGGTTATACCATTTACAAAAGGGGGAAATTGATATGGAAGGTTTGCCTTCATATCCCTTTAATTGCCTTTAATTCTTGATTTGCCTTTCATTTATTCTTATGACTCTGCAGTTTGCCAGTCTCCTCTTCAAGGGAAAAATGCTTCTTATCATATATGTTCTCAATAGTCAACCATAATGTGTTCTGGGTACATTGTAAACATGGTATGACACTGAGGTGATGGTGGGGGCCACATGAGCCCCATAGAATTACATATTGTTGTAAATGGTATAAAAGATTGCCTTGTATTTCATTACGTCAGATAAAGTGATTTGACCACGGCTCGTGTGTGTGCAGTCTCTTTTTTTCTCCAAGCGCTTGTAAATTAAGGGCGTAAAACTCCTAATCTGGCCTCACTGGTGATTTGGCAGATCTGACTTTGGTCAGGACAAAAACAGCTACGACACTACTCAGACAACACACATTGAGGGTAAAACAGTGTGGCAATGCTTTATTGAACCACAAAACAGGCAGATAACACATAGAACATTCCCAGCACAGTACCCAACAGAGTGCACATTACAGAGTCTCACCCTTCCGCTGATTCGCTCCCAGGGTCGCTACCCCACCTGTGGTTCGCACAGAGAGGAGGTAAGGACAAGCGAAGGAAGATGACAATCCATTCAGTCCATACAAGGTAAAATGCCAGTTGATCTGAGGATCACAACCTGGCATCTCCATACATATCCATGGTTCAGCGATGGTCAATGGAGCAGATCTGTATTCTTCCAACCGTGGCTGAAAACCCCTAGGTTGTTTCCTGTAGAATGATAGATCCGTGTCCCTCGAGATGTAAAAACTATACGAAGTATATAGTTTGAAGCCTGGGATCTGCCTATATGTGGCTAGTTTTCTGTTTCGGATAACATGATACATGATTTTAATTTTTTTTTCGTCTAGTCTTGCTTGAATATAGGTCAATATTAAATAAAGTCTCCTGATGAGTCGCCTTTGGTGAGGACGATGAAACCCGTAGAAATGAGAGGCTTGGAGAATGTGGTTCAACTCCCACCAAGGACAACATCTGCAAGGAGTTTGTATGTTCTCCTCGTATTTGCGTGGGTTTCCTCACACATTCCAAAGACATACTGATAGGTAATTTACATTGTGAGCCCCATTGGGGACAGCGATGATAATGTGTGCAAACTGTAAAGGGCTGCGGAATATGTCAGCGCTATATAAAAATAAAGATTATTATTATTAGAAAGATTCCATTTCTGGTCAAAATATTTCCCACATTCTGAACAGGAAAAAGGCTTCTCCCCTGTGTGAGTTCTATGGTGCTTAACCAAATATGATTTCAGTGTAAAACATTTCCCACATTCTGAACAGGAAAAAGGCTTCTCCCCTGTGTGAGTTCTATGGTGATTAACCAAATCTGATTTCTGGTTAAAACATTTCCCACATTCTGAACATGAAAAAGGCTTCTCCCCTGTGTGAATTTTTAGATGTATATTAAGATTACATTTTTTTATAAAACATTTCCCACATTCTGAACAGGAAAAAGGCTTCTCCCCTGTGTGAGTTCTATGGTGATTAACGAAATGTGATTTCTGGTTAAAACATTTCCCACATTCTGAACAGGAAAAAGGCTTCTCTCCTGTGTGAGTTCTTTGGTGTGCAAGAAAACGTGATTTCCATATAAAACATTTTCCACATTCTGAACATGAAAATGACTTCTTTGCTTTAGGAGAAGTTTGTTTTTTATTGCCTCTTTTGTGACTTTCATTTTCCTTAGTAGTCAGTAATGAATCAGAAGATGGGACCTGTTTCATAGGACCAGATGACAGATCTTTGCTGTGAATGGATGATGGTGTATCTGGAGTAATGGCATTCACTTCAGTTGTATCTTGTAGGATCTCAAGATCTTCTGATTTCAAAATTGAAGATGTCAGCTGTCCCTCTGATCTCCTGGTACAGTCATCTGCTAAGATAAAAAAATATTTTTTAATAAAATATAATTGAGTTTTAAATTTTTGAACATTTCTACTTAAACTGTCCATAAAAATGGCAAGCTATGTAAAAAACTTTATTTACCAAGACAATGACAGTTCACAGTCTAATAGAAAACCTTGTTGGATGAGCCAGTAGTGTGCGGTGTTCAACACTTTGTTCATTCTGCCTCCCAAATATCAAATAAAAAGAAACCAATCAGTGTTATGTAGGTGAAAATATTACCAATTCTCATCTCACAAAAAAACAAGTCCCCACTCAGGGCCATCATCTGTCAATGGAAAAACAGAGGTTCCCACACTATTAGTGGCTCAAAGGCTGCTGAAAAGCAGCAGAGTTTCTATAAACCAATCCAGCAAAATCCGCTCTCACTTCGGAGTCTTGCAGTGTGCACAAACAACATTTAGGATCCCTGTATTTAGCAATATTATAGTGAGAAGAATCCACTTAATTTGCGGTGTCTCCTGGAGCACAATCTGGGCACTATGTGCTGGGTAATAAAATGGCAAATGTGTAATTTTCACTCTCCAACATCCACTGCGTGTTAATTTCCGGAAAGTGGCTGTGGAGTCAAAATATTCACTCATCCTACACACGTGGTCAAAGTTGTCGATACCCCTCGTTTAATCACAGAAAAACCCACAATGGTCACAGAAATAACTTGAATCTGACAAAAGTAATAATAAATAAAAAATCTATGAAAATGAGCAAATGAAAGTCAGACATTGCTTTTCAGCCATGCTTCCTCAGAATTTAAAAAAAAATAAAACTCATGAAATAGGCCTGGACAGAAATGATGGTTCCCTTAACTAACATATTTTGCTCCACAACCTTTTGAGGCAATCACTGCAATCAAACGATTTCTGTAACTGTCAAGGAGACTTCTGCACCTCCCGACAGGTATTTTGGCCACTCCTCAAGAGCAAACTGCTCCAGGTGTCTCGTGTGTGAAGGTTGCCTTTTCCAGACGGCATGTTTCAGGTCTTTCCAAAGATGCTCATTAGGATTTAGGTCAGAGCTCATAGAAGGCCACTTCAGAATAGTCCAATGTTTTCCTCTTAGCCATTCTTGCCTGTTTTTAGCTGTGTATTTGGGTCATTATCCTGTTGCAAGACCCATGACCTGCGACTGAGACCATGCTTTCTGACACTGGGCAGCACATTTCTCTCTAGAATCCCTTCATAGTCTTGAGATTTCATTGTACCCTGCACAGATTCTAGACACCCTGTGCCATACGCAGCATGGAAGCATGGTTGAAAAGCAATGTCTGACTTTCATTTGTTCATTTTCATAGATTTTTTATTTATTATTACTTTTTTCAGATTAAAGTTATTTCCGTGACCATTGTGGGTTTTTCTGTCATTAAACGAGGGGTACCAACAATTTTGACCACATGTGTATAGATTATAACCCTCAGTGAATTAATTAATAACATGGAATCACTTTATGGGGATTTCGACTATTCTGGTTTTCAGTCATTTAGTTATATTAGGGCTTCTGCCTATGGTGTGTCCAATCTCATCTGGGATGTGTTCCTGCTGTCCAGCTGGAGTAATCTGCTCCCTACTTCAGCCAATTGGTAAGTACCACACCCTACTAAAGCACAAAGCACATGGCCGGAATCTGCCAGAGACAGCGCTGTTCTCCTCTGGTTCAGTCCTCTGTGCTCAGCTTGCGGCTTGTGTATTTGTTTCCTGCTGTGACTGTGGCCCGTTTACTGACTACTCTTGTGTCTTCTGATTCTGTATTCTGTCCTTCTGGTTCTGACCCAGCTACCTGACTATTCTTCTTGCCATCTAACACAACAGAATAGCAGGTAACACCATGGTCCAAGCCTAGGGGTCCCAGTGTAAGTCCAGATCCATGTAAGGGTGTTATAGGGCGATGAGCAAGGCAATCCTTGGGATATATAAAGCAGAGAAGATAGAGCCAAGCATGTTCATGGTGGACATCTTTTGAGCTGCCAGGTGACCACGAACAGTGCTCCCAATACATTGTGTCTGCAAACTATTCCAGCTAGATCTGCATTCAAATAGCTAAATGGCGCTCCTTCCCTTCTGAACACTGCCATGTGCCCAGACAGTAGTGTACAACCGTATATAGGGTATAGTGAGAAGTTGAAAAATCAGAGTATTTTGGACACTTCTGTAATCAAACACTGTGACTATAGACAATAACATCTACTGAAATGATCAAACTCCACAGTCTCCATCAGTAATAAATGAGCAGCTAGTGGTGAAACCTTTCTGGGGTAATTAGAGTATGGGGCTCGGTGACGTCACAATCTATACTATCGGAAGTTCCAATATTTTCTGTCAGATGAGTTTCAAGAAGAAATATTACACATTTATAGAGAACTGTGTATAATAGTGCAGAGCTGAGATGTCTTAAAGGGAACCTGTCAGCAGGATTGTGCTCAGTAACCTACAGACACTGTCAGGTCAGCGCCGTTATACTGATTACAGTGATACCTGGTGATGAAATCCGTCTTGTGGTTGTTGTTTAATGTGTATTTGTAGTTTTCAGTAAATGATATTCTCGTGCTCTGGGGCGGGGCTGTGGGCGGGGCTGTGGGCGGGGCTTTATGTGGTGCACTGATTACATATTCATCTGTATTGGCTTATGACAGGTCGCTGATCCCTCACTGACCTGCCCCCATTGTTACATAATGCATATAATAGTGTTGATATTATTGTTGATAATGCCTATAATATTGTGGCTATTGTGATGCTTAGAAAAAAATTACATCCAGCCAAATGTCACCGGTGATGGCGGCGCCTGCACAGTAGCCTCTATAAGTAAGAGATAGAGGCTAGACTTCCGGTTCCGGCGCCACCATGTACGGACGTGGGTGAAGGAGCTCCCGCCGACTGCCGTCAAAAATCTGTTATTGCACAGAGCCCTGAACTAAAACTGACACTGGGAGTGCAGCGGTGTCATCTGAGAGCGGCCATGACATGGACCGATTTATTACCCTCATTTCTGTCTATCGGCCTAGCCGATCGCTGCGCTCTGCAAACGACTTTCGACTAACCTCTGCACTAATCCGTACCTCCCACTCCCGACTCCAAGACTTCTCCCGTGCTGCTCCTATCTTCTTGAATGCTCTACCCCAAGAAATTAGGACTAACCACAATTTGCATAGTTTTAGGCGCTCCCTCAAAGCACATTTGTTCAGAGCGGCCTATCACATTCACTAATCACAGTCATTCTATGTGTAAGTGTGCGTGTGTATCCCATTCACTATCTCCATCCATCCCTCACTCCCTCAGGATGGCTGGACCATCACTGTAAATACACCAGTGTGAATACACACCTGTACTCTGTACGTCTCCCACCTCATTGTAGATTGTAAGCTCTCACGAGCAGGGGCGGATTATTTTGTCTTATTTTGCTTAAATTATTGTATTGTTAACGTTGTTACTTATGACTTGTGTTTTGAAACTGTTAAACTGTAAAGCGCTGCGGAATATGTCGGCGCTATATAAATAAAGATTATTATTATTATTATTACCAGAGGCGCGGGGAGAGAGAGGGAGGAGGAGGAGGAGGAGAGCGGAGGCAGCCTGCAAGGTGTAGGTACAATAATGGCGCCGGAGACACAAGCGGGACAGGATAGTCAGACAGACCAGGGGATGAGAGGAACAGGGCAGGAGAAGGGGAAGAAGGCCCCTGGGACAGAAGAGGAACACAGCCAGCAAAGGGGAGCAGATTTAGGAGGCTTGGTGGAAAACCAGCTCCATACACAGGGACAAATGAATTTCAAGCTGTTAGCAAAAGAAATGGCTGTGTACCTGACTGAAGATTTCAAGCAGGCTGTAGCTGACATGATACAAGTCACCACCAAAGAGCTGCAGTGCAAAATGACTCATCAGGAAGGGCAGCTACAGGAGGAGAGCACAGGATCTCAGAGGCTGAGGACAGGCACAGGTTAATGATTTAAAGAGACAGTCCTCTTAGGGTACCGTTACACCTAGCAATGCACCAGCGATCCCGACCAGCGATATGACGCGGTCAGGATCGCTGGTGCATCGCTAGGTGGTCGCTAGTGAGCTGCCACTCAGGCAGATCTCACCAGCGACATCGCAGGGGACGGGGGTCGCTACTTACCTGTCAGACGAGGCGATCCTGCATCCTCCCACCCGGCTCCACGCGCTGCTCATCGTCACAGCAGGAAGCGCCGCAGGAAGTGACCGACGAGGAATGGTCCAGGGGCTTCTCGCGCGATCAGCGATAACCAGAGGGGGAGCCGGTCGGAGGTAAGTATCACATGCAGCGATATCGCTAGCAATATCGCTGCAACGTCACAAAATCGGTGACTTTACAGCGATATTGCTAGCGATATCGCAGTGTGTAACGGGGGCTTTATACTATGGATAAACTGGACGATTTGGAGAATAGGTCCCGCAGAAATAATTTGAAGCTGATAGGTCTCCCAGAGTCAATAAAAGCACAACAATTAAATGATATATTTGAGATAGAACTGTCAAAGGAGTTGGGTCTGGCATACAAGCGCAGAGTCGAACGTGCCCATAGAATCGGCCCCCCTAGAGCCTGATAAAAGCAGGAGTGGACGAAATAACAGGGAAACACTAAGACCGCGTCAATCTGTGGCAAAATATCTGAATTTTAAAGATAAAGAAGAAATACTGAGAGCCTATAAGGGGAGGCGACGATCACTGATAATACAGGGACACAAAGCCCTTCTGTTTGGAAATTTTTCGGTTGAAGTGACACGAAGAAGGAGAGCTTTCAGTGAAGTATGTACTACACTGTTCAGACGCAATGTAAGATTCCAACTGAATTACCCAGCAACTTTGAGGTTCAGAACAAGAGAGGGTACGATGAAGTCGTTCATAGATCTTAAAGAGGCCATGGAATGTATAAACCAACAAATGCCCTCATCCGGCCACCAATCACCAGCAAACGCCAGCCCCCCCCGAGAGAGGCAGCGGAAAGGAACATAGAAGAGGAGAGAGGGACGACTCAACCCCACACCTACAGACTAAGATCGGAGGTGCATACAGAGGGGGACAATGAAAGAGTCTCAATGGCAAAAGAACAGAGACCCCCCAGTGACAAGGTCGACCAAGAAAAGCCAAATAAGACAAGACGCAAAATGAAGCGAGGACGTAAAAACCGAGATAAAGTACATCTTGTGATTGGTAAGGACGTCCAGTTAATGTTAAAGCCATACAAGATGCACTTGAGAGATGGTGATGAAGACTAAGTGTGATAAATAATGAGCTTAGTAAGGACTGTTTGTTATCTCCAACTCTCTGAGAAAAAGTAGCTGAAAACCGACAAAAGACTGCATCTAAAATGCGCACGAAGACGCAACAATCACCAATATGTTCATTAGCCGGTTTGTGAAGGGACGCTTTCTTTCACCTACAGATCTCATAATCTACCCCCCCCCCCCCCCCCCCGTGGAATCCCTTTTTCTTGTTTTTTTTCTGTTCTGTCTTCCTCCCCCCACCTTTTTTTTTCTCCTCCCCCCCTTTTAGGCTATGCAGATACAGCTGAGACAAAAGAAAGACCCAGGATGCGTATTTCATCAATCTAGGATATGGAGTGCACCAGCGGCTGTCGAGCTTTGTGTTCTCTTGTTCCAAGGGACTAAGGTACTGAGATGTCTCCACAGGAGAGAACTTTATGCCGACTCTTGACAATCCCGGCTGGTGGCGACCAGTATATTAGGAAGATGGACAAGGACAACACTAGTTGTATTGCTTTGTTCTGAGTTGAGAACTTTCTAAGGGTGAAATTGCCCCATATTTGTTAAAAGTATACTGTTGGGGCTCTCTTGGGGGGGAACAAACTTCATGCTTCTTTGGCTTCATAGATGGGGCGATGAAAGGGGCTTTTTTGGTACTGTTGGGGGGAGAAGTTCAGGAATTTTAGAACTGTTGTAAGTATACAGAAGTTTGGGGGATGTTTAGGGTCTAAAGGCTGGAAGTTTGATGTTTACAAGAGGTTTAGGGCTCAGGGTCTAACTACATATAAAATCAACGGTTAAGGTGAGATGTTTGAAATACGGCGCACGGAGGATAGTTCGGTCTGGAAAGTGGTGGAAAAAAAGAGAAGTCAAAGACGTGGTTTCTACAGGGGGAGGGAGGACTGGGGAATGGGGAAAACGGGGGGGGGGATTTCCGTGATTCTACTTGTTATAAACTTATGAGATTACTACTGGCTAAAAAGTTACTTAATGACATAAAGTACCCGATTAAGGTGCAGTTGAATTTCACCTATACCCGCAGAAGGAAATATCTTATACTAAAAAATGGTTAGGTTAATAACTTGGAATGTAAAGGGATTACGTTCACCAAACAAAAGGCTGATGGTACTCCATCATTTGAAACGACTAAGGGTAGATGTAGCCTTGCTTCAAGAGACGCATCTAGCCAAGGGAGATATTTTTAGGATGAAGAAACTATGGGTGGGAGAAGTTTATGGCTCTAGTGCGTCAGACAGGAAAGCAGGGGTCCTAATACTCATACATAAAGCGTTGGCACATAAAGTGACATCTGTAGAGACAGACCAAGAGGGAAGGATAATACATTTGAAATTACAAATACATAACGACATTGTTAGTTTATATAACATATACGCCCCAAACACAAACCAAAAGATATTCTTTACATCTTTACAGAACACAATACTTACGGATAAGAATGATAACATAATTATAAGGGGAGATTATAACGAGGTACTTAGAGAGGACGAGGATAGAAAAGGGAGGTTAGCGGGATTAAACCTGGGTCAGGAGAAAGGGCACACGGGGAGAAAAGGGTACTTAGAAGACATGATAATGAATTGGCAGCTAAAGGATGCGTGGAGATCAACGCACCCTATGGACCGGGAATTTACACATTACTCTCATGCGCATAAGACATGGTCGAGGTTAGACATGTTTATTCTTTCAGACAAGCTTTTGCTTAAAATGCTGGCTGTCAATATTGAAGACATGGTGATCTCGGATCATAGTCCTGTAACTCTGGACCTGGCTGATATACACCAGAAAGGGACAGACTACATATGGCGTTTTCCGGGAACCATGACGAAAGATTATGATTTTGTTAAACGGATGGGAGAATGGTGGACAGAATTTACATCCCATAATGAAGAACACAAATCCAACCCTAGACTTTATTGGGAAACAGCGAAGGCGGCATTAAGGGGAAACATCATAGCCCACACACAAAGATTAAAGAAGCAATTAAAAGACCAATTTTTAAGGGCAATTAACGAAGTCAGGACAACATATACAAAGTATAAAAACTCCCTATTGGATGAGGATAAAAACAATTGGATGAGAGCTAAAAAAGATTTTGAGGAATGGGCAGAAAAAAGGGAACAAATACATAGGAGCTACTTAGACATAGAATTAAATAGGTATGGCGACAAAGCAGGGAAAGTAATGGCCAATTTAGCCAAGGGAAGGTATGCTCCTACATCTATAATGGCAATTAGGAATAAGGAAGGACAACGACTGACGGACCCTATAGATATAAATAGGGAGTTAGGGAAATTCTACGCTGACCTATACAGAGAGGAAGGACGACAAGACGCAACAGGGGATGACGCATGGCTTGACAAAATTAATATCCTGAAACTTACGGATGAGGAGTTACAGGACTTAAATGGTTATATCACAGAGGAAGAAATAAGTATGGCAATAAAGGGGTTGGGGTCCAATAAAGCTCCTGGACCCGATGGGTTTAATGGATCTTTCTATAAATCATTAAATGGACAAATAACTCCCATACTTAAAGATCTATTTAACAGTATTCTGCAAGGGGAAGCCCTGTCAGAAATTATGAATACGGCTTACATAAAACTCCTCCCGAAGGAAGGGAAAGATCTAGAAGATCCCTCGGGATATAGGCCAATATCATTAATAAACCAAGATGTCAATCTCCTTTCAAAAATAATGGCCGATAGACTGGCTAGAATACTACCTAGGTTAATCTCGAATCATCAAACAGGCTTTGTAAAGGGAAGGTCAGCCGTTACTAATATTAGGAAAGCTATGCTGCTACTAGTCGTGACTAGAAATAAACACCTGGAACGGGGGGAAGATCCAGCCATGGTCACACTAGTCGCAGAAAAAGCGTGTGACGTGAGGTGGCCGTGGCTGGGTCAAGTATTAGACAGAATACATTTGGTGGGCCCATTTAGGGATTTTGTGACAGCTCTATATCATAACCCAAGAGCAAGGATATATACGCCCGGATTTTTGTCAGAAACCTTCAAGCTGAAAAAAGGAACGAGGCAGGGGTGCCCTCTGTCTCCTCTACTGTTTAACCTGGCAATAGAACCCCTGTCAAGATATCTAAATGATCATGATATATACAGGGGAGTGGCGGTGGAGGGACAGATGGCTAAATCTGCATTATTTGCGGATGACATAATTGTATTTATGAGAAATCCAGAAGAAGATCTCCCTAGATTACTATCAGAGATTGAAAAATTTGGAGAATTTTCGGGCTTTCGGTTAAATAAGAGTAAATGCGAGATTTTGTTTATGAGAAATGGTGAGAAACGAAGCCAGGAAAATAATATAGTGGGTATCCCGAAAGCGACAACATCTATAAAATACTTGGGAATAAATTTGGGGACATGCCCGAAACAGATATATGATCTAAACTATAAACCAATTACTGACAAAATAGAAAAAGAATTGGAAAGATGGGGGAGCTTACCCCTCTCACTATTAGGAAGATGCCATCTAATCAAAATGACAAGTTTTGCAAGACTTTTGTACCCATTGCAGACTGTTCCAATGCTGATCAGACACGTGGATGTTCTAAGACTGAATAAGGCCTTTTCTAGGTTCATATGGAGAGGGAGAAGGGCAAGACTTGCTTTGAGAGTTCTAATGCGCTCAAAAGAGGGAGGGGGGTAGGATTTCCAAACATTAGAGGCTACAATCTCTCATGCTTAATGAGAAATGTAATTGATTAGATTAAAAAGACGGGGCGTTATACTGATTATGCGCTAGAATCGGAATTTTGTGGTCCATGGGACCTGACGGCATTGCTTCACACACCATTGTCACCTATTCCTCCAGATATTATGCACTCGGTAATCTGTAAGGACACCATTGCCACATGGAAGGCAGTACGGAAAAAACGGAAAATGTCATGGAGGGTATCAAAACATCTTAATTCTTGGGCGTTCCCAGCTTTTAAATTGGGTAGAGAAAATAAACTATATTCGGAATGGATCCAATAAGGTATACAGACGTTAGATGACTTAATACATGTTCAGGGATGTCATTGGTTGACGGGACCAGAGGTGATAGACAAATATAAAATGCCACGTTTCCATCTGATGCTCTATAGTCAATTAAAGCATTATGTATTAGATAATTTGCAGGATGTGAGGAAGGAAATCGACTCCGAGGTATGGGGTGACATGGTTACCAGGGACATTGGGGAAGTATCGATCTCCTCAATATATGGGGAACTGAGGGACACGCTACGCCCATCGGGAACAGACAGAGTTTTTCACAAATGGGAAAAACATATACAAGATGGAGAACTCAATCATAAAATACTACAAGGTTGGGAACTGGTAAGGAAACATATTATCAATGAGCAGTGGAGGGACAGCCAGTTTAGGATAATGCACAAAACGATATGCGGATTTAATATACAGCCTACTCCACAAAAACCTGATAGACAAACGAGTTGTCCTAAATGTAACACTCCTAAAACAGACATGGAACATGGAATATGGTCGTGCCCTAAAACACAAGAACTCTGGGTCAAGATCCAAGACATGTATTTACAGATATGTGGGATTCGGGTGGATATCGATCCAATGAGCTGGTTGTTTCACTAAACGATAGGCAAAACAAGTGGTGGAAAACTGCTTATACTCTGACTCTGGTAACAAAGCGTCTAATTTTACAACATTGGCTTGCCAAAACGCTTCCAGGGGTAAAAGACGTAAAGGCAGGGCTGCTTTCTGTCTTGTATTTGGAAGAAAAAGAGGCAGAAAGACAGAAAGATAAAATTACAGAAAAGTTTTTCAGAAAATGGAAAATGTTCATGGAATCGATGTTGTCTACTGGAGAAATACAGGGGATAACGGTGTCTTTCATTAACTCAGATTGGTATCTATTAGAAGACTTGCACTCTCTTTCAAACCACATATCCAAACCCTCGCCTCCTCCCGCCGCCTCAAACTCAAAAATATTTCCCGGATCCGCTCATTCCTCAACCACGAAACCACAAAAACACTAGTGCATGCTCTTATCATCTCCCGCCTCGACTACTGCAACCTCCTACTCTCTGGCCTCCCCTCTAGCACTCTGGCTCCACTCCAGTCCATCCTGCACTCTGCTGCCCGACTAATCCACCTGTCTCCCCGCTATTCCCCAGCCTCCCCCCTATGCCAGGCCCTTCACTGGCTTCCTATTGCCCAGAGGCTCCAATTCAAAACCCTGACCATGACATACAAAGCCATCCACAACCTGTCTCCTCCATACATCTGTGACATGATCTCTAGGTACCTAACCGCACGCAACCTTCGATCATCTCAAGATCTCCTTCTCTACTCCCCCCTTATCTCCTCTTCCCACAACCGCATACAAGACTTCTCCCGTGCTTCCCCCATACTCTGGAACTCTCTGCCGCAACACATCAGACTCTCACCATCAACGGAAACCTTCAAGAAGAACCTGAAGACCTACCTGTTCCAACAAGCCTACAGCCTGCAATGATCCTCGGTCTACTGAACCACTGCACGACCTGCTCTACCCTCTCCTACTGTATCCTCATCCATCCCTGTAGACTGTGAGCCCTCGCGGGCAGGGTCCCCTCTCCTTATGTACTTGTGTGTCAATGTCTTACACATGTTTACTATACTTGTCTATATTTCCCCTTTTCCACATGTAAAGCGCCATGGAATAAATGCTCGTAGCTATTGCACTGTATACAATGGTCTTTATGTTGTATTCTATATAAATTCAATAAAAAAGAAGTTTTTTTTAAAAAAAAAGAGATAGAGGCTACTGCGCAGGCGCCGCTGGTGTCATTTTGCTGGATGTAATTTTTTTTCTAAGCCTCACAATAGCCACAATATTATAGGCATTATCACCAATAATATCAATGCTATTATATGCATTATGTAATAATGGGGGCAGGTCAGTGAGGGATCAGCGACCTTTCATAAGCCAATACAGAGGAATATGTAATCAGTGTACCACATAAAGCCACGCCCACAGCCCCGCCCACAGCCCCACCCCAGAGCATGAGAATCTCATGTCAGCACATTCTAAGTACCCTGTCATTTGGCTTTATAGTTACAGATCTGGGCAGGTAACGGTCAGCGTCTCTTAATCCCAGGGGGTAGGTGAATCCTCCAGGTTGTAAGTTCTATAGAAAAGGGCTTTCAATGCCCAAAGTTACTTGAACAGTTTTGGGTGGAGGAGAATGTTGTGGTCGGGAGACAAAATGGTGATCATGGTAATACGGCCGGACTACACCACCGATAAAGCAGCCACAGCCGGTGACTGAGAGGAATCTGTGACTTCTCTGCATTCAGTGGTCACTACTCACCTGGGTAGTCATATGTGGGAATCTCCTCTTTACACCACTCATCACCCCTCACATATGTCTCTGTAGTATTAATATGGGTCAGATCTTCTCCCTGAAACAAATATTGTAAAAGTCACAGACAGATGGAGAAGTCCCCTCTATGATCAGCTCTAATCCTGCCATCTCCACCGTTCTCATTACACAAGTATAAAACATATAATACTGGTGGATAAAACAAGACTGAGCACAAGACCTTCACAGCCATCTACACATCATAGGGGAGATCTCCTGACACCTTCTCTCCTCCTACCTGATGATCCTGAGGAGCACTGGGATCTTCTTGGTTACAGTCCTGTGGAAGAAGAGGACGGGGACATCTCTCTGGTGTTGTCCTCTTACTGGATAGATCTGGAGGAAACACATACAGGGACTGAATTCATTCTCTACATACAGATAATTATAGGCCGTGTGTATTTAGTCCTGTCTATTACCTGGAGATGTGAGGGGCTGGGGAACCTCCATTATGACGTTCTTGTACAGATCTCTGTGTCCTTCTAAATACTCCCACTCCTCCATGGAGAAATAGACAGCGATACCCTGACACCTTATAGGAACCTGACACATACAATGATACCGTCATCCCCCCGATCCCTTCATAGTGTTACTGTATAATGTCCCAGCATTCTCAGCAGTGTCACCTCTCCAGCCAGCAGCTCAATCATCTTGTAGATGAGTTCTAGGATCTTCTGGTCATTGATGTCCTTATGTGTCAGGGGGTGAGGTGGAGGCCCCGTGATTGGGCTCAGGGGTCTTCCCCATCCCTCAGACACAGGGTCCTTACAGCGATCACTAGAGGTCTTCTTCACCACTGTGTAATCCTGGTTATGGAGAGACACATTAATAAATCTCACTACAGACATTCCCAGAGTCCTCACCTCTCCAGTTCTGTCCATCTGTTCTTCCCATAGATAAGAATGATGTAATGTGACGTCATCAGAATCTCTCACCTCTCCAGTGAGACGGAAGAGGATCTCTAGGGTGAGGTGTAACATCCTCTCCGCCATCTTGTCTCTGTCCATATCCATCCTTGATGGGTAAATCAGGAAAATTCTCTTTTGTAGAAGATCTTCACTGAGAGGATCCGATATTGTAGAGACCTGAATGAGAAGAAGATGATCCGATGTAACATCATAAGAATCCTGTGTAATAATACAATTACTGGAGATAATAAGGGAAACATATGAGGAGATTTATTATCTTACAGGGTTTAGTTTTCTTCCCTGACATCTACTAATAAAACCTATATATTTAGGCCACAGACAACAAGCAGTTTCCTCCTCGGAGTCGGCAGCTGAACACGTTCCTCATAGACTCATCTTCCATAACGCTAATTCTTGTCTCATTACCGACACTGGAATCGGCATTAGCAATACTGCAGGAGATATTCATTACACGCGACATGAGAAATAACTCCTTCATGATGAGGACGACATCTCCATCTTCTACTACGGCTCTAGAGACAGATTTGGCCAGAGTCGGTCACTGCCTCCATCCCCACCGGCCGTCTATATGAAGGTTTCCCGTCTTCCCCGCACTGGAATCTTCTCTCCCGTTAGATCTCAGCTCTGAGTCACACACAGAAGTTTGAGGCTTTTCTGGAAGAACAGGACAGGAGAGATCTGAGGCCGATGTCTCCATGTACAGGGTTTCCCCTCGGGATAAGAGGCTTTTCTATCCCTTTCCCCCAATTAGAGGAGACACCTGTGGATATCGGGGTCTTTACCGGCTGCAGTCCTGGGGGGATTTACTCGGTAACGTGGACGTTGGACAAACGTCACCATCAATTCCCATCAGAGTGAAGGAACATCGCTCCTCTATTCAGCTCTATGGATCCAGGATGAAATCCACTGCGGCCCCTGCAAGAAAAGAGCGAAGTCTGGTGAGACCCCCGAGGCCGGAGATTTCTACAGCTGCTCTGTGCACACAGGACCTGTGATGAGGTCACAGGAGGGGCGGAGTCAGGGGTCACATGATCAGGGGCCTCAGTGTGTGCAGGACTCTGCTGTGCTGGTTGTCATGGTGCTGGATGAGGAGAAGTTTATGTGTGGGGTCAGGAGGGGTTTACAGGGTGGATGTAGCAGAACTGTGTGTGTACGAGGTGTACGGAGCAGAGCCGTGTGTGTACGAGGTGTACGGAGCGGAGCCGTGTGTGTACGAGGTGTATGGAGCGGAGCCGTGTGTGTACGGAGCGGAGCCCTGTGTGTACAAGGTGTACGGAGCGGAGCCCTGTGTGTACGAGGTGTACGGAGCGGAGCCGTGTGTGTACGAGGTGTACGGAGCGGAGCCGTGTGTGTACAAGGTGTACGGAGCGGAGCCGTGTGTGTACGAGGTGTACAGAGCGGAGCCGTGTGTGTACGAGGTGTACGGAGCGGAGCCGTGTGTGTACGAGGTGTACGGAGCGGAGCCGTGTGTGTACGAGGTGTACGGAGCGGAGCCCTGTGTGTACAAGGTGTACGGAGCGGAGCCGTGTGTGTACGAGGTGTACAGAGCGGAGCCGTGTGTGTACGAGGTGTACGGAGCGGAGCCGTGTGTGTACGAGGTGTACGGAGCGGAGCCGCACGTGTACGAGGTGTACGGAGCGGAGCCGCGCGTGTACGAGGTGTACGGAGCGGAACCGCGCGTGTACGAGGTGTACGGAGCGGAGCCGCGCGTGTACGAGGTGTACGGAGAGGAGCCGCGCGTGTACGAGGTGTACGGAGAGGAGCCGCGCGTGTACGAGGTGTACGGAGAGGAGCCGCGCGTGTACGAGGTGTACAGAGCGTAGCCGCATGTGTACGAGGTGTACGGAGCGGAGCCGTGTGTGTGTACGAGGTGTACGTAGCGGAGCCGCGCGTGTACGAGGTGTACGGAGCGGAACCGCACGTGTACGAGGTGTACGGAGCGGAACCGCACGTGTACGAGGTGTACGGAGCGGAGCCGCGCGTGTACGAGGTGTACGGAGAGGAGCCGCGCGTGTACGAGGTGTACGGAGAGGAGCCGCGCGTGTACGAGGTGTACGGAGAGGAGCCGCGCGTGTACGAGGTGTACGGAGAGGAGCCGCGCGTGTACGAGGTGTACGGAGAGGAGCCGCATGTGTACGAGGTGTACGGAGCGGAGCCGTGTGTGTGTACGAGGTGTACGTAGCGGAGCCGCGCGTGTACGAGGTGTACGGAGCGGAACCGCACGTGTACGAGGTGTACGGAGCGGAGCCGCGCGTGTACGAGGTGTACGGAGAGGAGCCGCGCGTGTACGAGGTGTACGGAGAGGAGCCGCGCGTCTACGAGGTGTACGGAGAGGAGCCGCGCGTCTACGAGGTGTACGGAGAGGAGCCGCGCGTCTACGAGGTGTACGGAGAGGAGCCGCGCGTCTACGAGGTGTACGGAGAGGAGCCGCGCGTCTACGAGGTGTACGGAGAGGAGCCGCGCGTCTACGAGGTGTACGGAGAGGAGCCGCGCGTCTACGAGGTGTACGGAGAGGAGCCGCGCGTGCACGAGGTGTACGGAGAGGAGCCGCGCGTGTACGAGGTGTACAGAGAGGAGCCGTGTGTGTACGAGGTGTACGGAGCGGAGCCGTGTGTGTACGAGGTGTACGGAGTGGAGCCGTGTGTGTACGAGGTGTATGGAGAGGAGCCGTGTGTACGAGGTGTACAGAGCGGAGCCGTGTGTGTACGATGTGTACGGAGCGGAGCCGTGTGTGTACGAGGTGTACGGAGCGGAGCCGTGTGTGTACGAGGTGTACGGAGAGGAGCCGTGTGTGTACGAGGTGTTAGGAGCGGAGCTGTGTGTACAAGGTGTTAGGAGCGGAGCTGTGTGTACAAGGTGTTAGGAGCGGAGCTGTGTGTACGAGGTGTACGGAGCAGAGCCGTGTGTGTACGATGTGCACGGAGCGGAGCCCTGTGTGTACGAGGTGTACGGAGCGGAGCTGTGTGTGTACGAGGTGAACGGAGCGGAGCTGTGTGTGTACGAGGTGTAAGGAGTGGACCCGTGTGTGTACGAGGTGTACGGAGCGGAGCCGTGTGTGTACGAGGTGTATGGAGAGGAGCCGTGTGTACGAGGTGTACAGAGCGGAGCCGTGTGTGTACGATGTGTACGGAGCGGAGCCGTGTGTGTACGAGGTGTACGGAGCGGAGCCGTGTGTGTACGAGGTGTACGGAGAGGAGCCGTGTGTGTACGAGGTGTACGGAGCGGAGAAGTGTGTGTACGAGGTGTTAGGAGCGGAGCTGTGTGTACAAGGTGTTAGGAGCGGAGCTGTGTGTACGAGGTGTACGGAGCGGAGCCGTGTGTGTACGATGTGCACGGAGCGGAGCCCTGTGTGTACGAGGTGTACGGAGCGGAGCTGTGTGTGTACGAGGTGAACGGAGCGGAGCTGTGTGTGTACGAGGTGTAAGGAGCGGACCCGTGTGTGTACGATGTGTACGGAGCGGAGCTGTGTGTGTACGAGGTGTACGGAGCGGAGCTGTGTGAGTACGAGGTGTAAGGAGCGGAGCCGTGTGTGTACGATGTGTACGGAACGGAGCCCTGTGTGTACGAGGTGTACGGAGCGGAGCCGTGTGTGTACGAGGTGTACAGAGCGGAGAAGTGTGTGTACAAGGTGTACGGAGCGGAGCCCTGTGTGTACGAGGTGTACGGAGCGGAGAAGTGTGTGTACAAGGTGTACGGAGCGGAGCCCTGTGTGAACAAGGTGTACGGAGCGGAGCCCTGTGTGTACGAGGTGTATGGAGCGGAGCCGTGTGTACGAGGTGTACGGAGTGGAGCCGTGTGTGTATGAGGCGTACGGAGCGGAGCCACGTGTGTACGAGATGTACGGAGCAGAGCCGTGTGTGTACGGAGCGGAGCCCTGTGTGTACGAGGTGTACGGAGCGGAGCCGTGTATGTACGAGGTGTATGGAGCGGAGCCGTGTGTGTAATAGGTGTACGGAGCGGAGCTGTGTGTACGAGGTGTACGGAGGTGAGCCGTGTGTGTACGAGGTGTGCGGAACGGAGCCGTGTGTGTACGAGGTGTGCGGAGCGGAGCCACATGTGTACGAGGTGTACAGAGCAGAGCCGTGTGTACGAGGTGTACGGAGTGGAGCCGTGTGTGTATGAGGTGTACGAAGCTGAGCCGCGTGTGTACGAGGTGTACGGAGCAGAGCCGTGTGTGTACGGAGCGGAGCCCTGTGTGTACGAGGTGTACGGAGCGGAGCAGTGTATGTACGAGGTGTATGGAGCGGAGCCGTGTGTGTAATAGGTGTACGGAGCGGAGTCCTGTGTGTACGAGGTGTGCGGAGCGGAGCCACGTGTGTACGAGGTGTATGGAGCGGAGCAGTGTGTGTACGAGGTGTACGGAGCAGAGCCACGTGTGTACGAGGTGTACGGAGTGGAGCCGTGTGTGTACGAGGTGTGCGGAGCAGAGCCATGTGTGTACGAGGTGTACGGAGCAAAGCCGCCTTTGTGCGGACCCTTCTGTGTACTTTGTATACCCCAGCTTCAGTCACAGACACCACTGCATAATCTGTATACACCCGTATACCCCCAGCTTCGGTCGCAGACCCCTGTGTACACTGTATACACCCGTATACCCCCAGCTTCAGTTGCAGACCTCTGTGTACACTGCATACACCCGTATTCCCCCAGCTTCAGTCGCAGACCCCTGTGTATACTGTATACACCCGTATACCCCCAGCTTCGGTCACAGAACCCGCATCTCTCACACTGTAGAACTGATGTCAGACACCAGGGGCGTATCCAGGGGGGGCAGCTGGGGCATTTGCCCAGAGTGCAGCCGACAGGGAGCACCATCGGGCTGCCTGATGCGGTGGTCCAAAGAGGAGACTCCCCGCTGGCAGCATTCTGCCGCCCCCACACTCAGATTCTCCAGTTCTCTGAGCTGGCTGTCAAACTTGCAGCTGGCGCAGAGAAAGTGCTGCACGTCTGTGTACTAGTACATACACTGTCTGACTCACTTGGAGAGGTGTAAGCGCCGCTACGCCGCCACTGCCAGCGGCGCCTCACCGCCACCGGCACTTCCGCATGCGCCAGCAGCATGATCAGGTCACATGATCACGCTGCTGACATCACATGCCAGCTCTACAGAGGCGAAGACTCGGGCAGTGAGGCAGCGTTGCGGTTGGTGCGGTAAGTGCTTCAGACGGGTAATGGAGCTGAAGACACCACCGACTGTGCAAGGGAAGATTGCGGGATGGCTGCAGAGTCCCATGGAATGGATAGGGAGGGAGCAGGGGGAGTAAATTTACTGAGGACAGTGTATGAGGACTCGGCGCAAGGCCAGGATGCAGACATATTCATGTGGTGTGGTGGAGAAAGATGAGGAACATATGGGAGGAGGAGAGGGAAACCTGAGGACATTATGGGGGTTAATGTGGGGTTGGGGGGTTAATGAGGGGGGAAGGGGTTTAATGAGTGGGGGGTTAATTTGGGGAAGGGGGTTAATGAATTGGGATGGGAGGTAATGTGTGGGGGGGTTAATGTGGGGATGGGGGTTAATGAGTGGGGATGGGGGTTAATGTGTGGGGGGGTTAATGTGTGGGGGGTTAATGAGTTGGAATGCGAGTTAATGTGTGGGGGGTTAATGAGTGGGGATCGGGGTTAATGTGTGGGGGGGTTAATGAGTGGGGATGGGGGTTAATGTGTGGGGGGTTAATGAGTGGGGATGGTGGTTAATGTGTGGGGAGTTAATGAGTGGGGATGGGGGTTAATGTGTGGGGGTTAATGAGTGGGGATGGGGGTTAATGTGTGGGGGGTTAATGAGTGGGGATGGGGGTTAATGTGTGGGGGGTTAATGAGTGGGGATGGGGGTGAATGTGTGGGGGTTAATGAGTGGGGATGGGGTGAATGTGTGGGGGGTTAATGAGTGGGGATGGGGGTTAATGTGTGGGGGGATTTGGAGTGGGGGTACATAATGTGTTGGGGGATTTGGGAGTAGGGACGGGGGTTATTTAATGTGTGGGGGGATTTGGAGTGGGGATGGGGGGTTATTTAATGTGTGTGGGGATTTGGAGTGGGGATGGGGGGTTATTTAATGCGTGGGGGGATTTGGAGTGGGGATGGGAGGTTATTTAATGTGGGGGGGATTTCGAGTGGGGATGGGGGTTATTTAATGTGTGTGAGGGATTTGGAGTGGGGATGGGGCATTTAATGTGGGTGGGGGGATTTGGAGTCAGGATGGGGGGTACTTAATGTGTGTGGGGAATTGGGGATGGGGGATTTAATATGAGTGGGGAGATTTGAGGACACAAAATGAAGAGTATGTATGAGGAAACAGTATGGGGGATGGGTGCAGACAGTATGGGGAGCAAACGGGTTAATGTATGTGGACACAGTATGGGGAGTGAGGGTGATGGGATGTGTGCAGACAGTATGGGGAGTCAGGGGTATGTGTGAGCAAACAGTATAGAGAGTGAGGGGGTAAATATATGAGGAGACAGTATTGTGAACAGAGGGATGATAGAGGAGACAGTATGAGGAGGGAGGGGAATAGTGTGAGGCGACAGTATATTGCAGATATTTGTATTTAGGAGCTTTATAATGACACTTCTATCTTTAAGGGCGTCATGTGGAGATTTGCTGCAGAAGACCGGAGAAGATGGAAGTCTGCAGAGATGAGATGTGGATGAGAAAACTCATCATGGGGTCTGGACAAGATGAAGAAAAGGAGAACGACTCCAGAGACGACATCATCTATAAGGTACCTTGAGGTAAATGTTATTTGTGATACTGACTTATTCTCATGTTTTTATTTGTTAGTAACATTAAAGGGGTTGTCCAGGTTTGTGCTGAGTCTGCAGACATTCTATGTGACTGCAGACGTCTGAATTCTCACAGTGCTCACTGCACGCTGTCAGGATTCTCTCGTGCCGGTAATTTACATACATACGGTCACATGCTGACTAGACGTGTGTGGCCTCACTCAATGAAAATGAACGGAGTGAGGCCGGGCATGTCTAGTAGGAATGTGGCCAGAAGTATATAAATCACATACTTGTGCTGACATGACTGTACATCGGCAAGTGAGAATCCTAAAAGTGTGCAGTGCATTCGTTGTGAGAATTCAGAAGCTGCAATGTCAGGATTCAGCTCTGCAGGTTCCCGTGTCATCACACGGACACTTCACTCACATGCGACTCTCATACTTATGGTCCTGTGACAACGAGCTTCTCTTCCTGCTTCTCTCAGATTCTCACTGAACATTGAGGGCATTAGGGAGAGCAGCTCGTGGGTACATGGCTAAGTGTGCAAGTCGCATGTGTGTGTGTGGGGGGGGCGAACCAAATTCTTGCGCCGGGTGCCAGAAAGCCTAGATACGCCTCTGTCGGACACACACGGTAAAACTGCGGTCGTCGGTCTCTCATCTCTCGCACTTATACTAATATTGCTGTAAAAGAGAAATAGCACAATAGTGCATTATCCGGAGTGCAGATAACAATCGCAAGTGATACACTCACCAAATGGAGATTTGTAACCGGCAATGGAGGATTCGCTGCTGCAGAACCACAGATCCACGAGGGACCAACATAGAAGATTCAGGACAGGAAAAATGTGGTCAGTCAATCCGCGCTGCGAATCACGAAAAACTCAGATTATTAATACAGTGGACTTTATTCTACGCGTTTCAGAGTCTCACAGAACTCATTCCTCAGTGATTCACAGCGTGGATTGACTGACCACATTTCTCCTATCCTGCACTTATACTGATAACATAAGATGGAGTCAGACGAACCCTCCTACAAAACGTGAGAACAAAGTCATTACTACAGGACTGTGTGAGAAAGGGATTTATTCTACAGGAAACGCTGGGGCCACAAATGAGAGACTCCGGGCCCCGTGGCTGGATACTCCGGGCCCCCAGCGTGTTAGGACCAGACGGGGTCTTTGTCCCTGGAGCTTCTCTACTCGGGGTAATGAGACTCTGATCTTGGTCATCCGTATGGATAATGGAAATGGAATTACAAAGCTTCTCATAGACTTTCCATGTTACACACGGACGGCACATGTACAACACACGGACGGCACATGTACAGCACACGGACGGCACATGTACAGCACACGGATGGCACATGTACAGCACACGGACGGCACATGTACAGCACACGGACGGCACATGTACAGCACACGGACGGCACATGTACAGCACACGGACGGCACATGTGCAGCACACGGACGGCACATGTGCAGCACACGGACGGCACATGTACTGCACACGGATGGCTCATGTACAGCACACGGACGGCACATGTACAGCACACGGACGGCACATGTACAGCACACGGACGGCACATGTACAGCACACGGACGGCACATGTACAGCACACGGACGGCACATCTGCAGCACACGGACGGCACATCTGCAGCACACGGACGGCACATGTACAGCACACGGACGGCACATGTACAGCACACGGACGGCACATGTACAGCACACGGATGGCACATGTATAGCACACGGACGGCACATGTACAGCACACAGACGGAACAAGTACAGCACACAGATGGCACATGTACAGCACACGGACGGCACATGTACAGCACACGGACGGCACATGTACAGCACACGGACGGCACATGTACAGCACATGGATAGCACATGTACAGCACATGGATAGCACATGTACAGCACACAGGCGGTACATGTACAGCACACAGACGGCACATGTACAGCACACGGACGGCACATGTACAGCACACGGACGGCACATGTACAGCACACGGACGGCACATGTACAGCACACGGACGGCACATGTACAGCACACGGACGGCACATGTACAGCACACAGACGGAACAAGTACAGCACACAGATGGCACATGTACAGCACACGGATGGCACATGTATAGCACACGGACGGCTCATGTACAGCACACGGATGGCACATGTACAGCACACAGACAGCTCATGTACGGCACACAGATGGCACAGGTACAGCACAGGTACAGCACACAGACGGCACATGTACAGCACACGGACGGCACATGTACAGCACATGGATGGCTCATGTACAGCACACGGACAGCACATGGACGGCACATGTACAGCACACGGACGGCTCATGTACAGCACACGGACGGCACATGTACAGCACACAGACTGCACATATACAGCACACGGACGGCTCATGTACAGCACACGGACGGCACATGTACAGCACACGGACTGCACATGTACAGCACACGGACGGCACATGTACAGCACACGGACGGCACATGTACAGCACACGGACGGCACATGTACAGCACACGGACAGCACATTTACAGCACACGGACGGCACATGTACAGCACACGGACGGCACACAGACGGCACACGGACGGCACACGGACGGCACACGGACGGCACACGGACGGCACACGGACGGCACATGTACAGCACATGGATAGCACATGTACAGCACACAGGCGGTACATGTACAGCACACAGACGGCACATGTACAGCACACGGACGGCACATGTACAGCACACGGACGGCACATGTACAGCACACGGATGGCACATGTACAGCACACAGACAGCTCATGTACGGCACACAGATGGCACAGGTACAGCACAGGTACAGCACACAGACGGCACATGTACAGCACACGGACGGCACATGTACAGCACATGGACAGCACATGGACGGCACATGTACAGCACACGGACGGCTCATGTACAGCACACGGACGGCACATGTACAGCACACAGACTGCACATATACAGCACACGGACGGCTCATGTACAGCACACGGACGGCACATGTACAGCACACGGACTGCACATGTACAGCACACGGACGGCACATGTACAGCACACGGACGGCACATGTACAGCACACGGACGGCACATGTACAGCACACGGACGGCACATGTACAGCACACGGACGGCACATGTACAGCACACGGACGGCACATGTACAGCACACGGACGGCACATGTACAGCACACGGACGGCACATGTACAGCAGACAGACAGCTCATGTACGGCATACAGATGGCACAGGTACAGCACAGGTACAGCACACAGACGGCACATGTACAGCACACGGATGGCTCATGTACAGCACACGGACAGCACATGTACAGCACAAAGACGGCACATGTACAGCACACGGACGGCACATGTACAGCACACGGACGGCACATGTACAGCACACAGACTGCACATGTACAGCACACGGACGGCACATGTACAGCACACGGACGGCACATGTACAGCACACGGACGGCACACAGACGGCACACGGACGGCACACGGACGGCACACGGACGGCACACGTACAGCACACGGACGGCACATGTACAGCACATGGATAGCACATGTACAGCACATGGATAGCACATGTACAGCACACAGGCGGTACATGTACAGCACACGGACGGCACATGTACAGCACACGGACGGCACATGTACAGCACACGGACGGCACATGTACAGCACACGGACGGCACATGTACAGCACACGGACGGCACATGTACAGCACACAGACGGCACATGTACAGCACACAGATGGCACATGTACAGCACACAGATGGCACATGTATAGCACACGGACGGCTCATGTACAGCACACGGATGGCACATGTACAGCACACAGACAGCTCATGTACGGCACACAGATGGCACAGGTACAGCACAGGTACAGCACACAGACGGCACATGTACAGCACACGGACGGCACATGTACAGCACATGGATGGCTCATGTACAGCACACGGACAGCACATGGACGGCACATGTACAGCACACGGACGGCTCATGTACAGCACACGGACGGCACATGTACAGCACACAGACTGCACATATACAGCACACGGACGGCTCATGTACAGCACACGGACGGCACATGTACAGCACACGGACTGCACATGTACAGCACACGGACGGCACATGTACAGCACACGGACGGCACATGTACAGCACACGGACAGCACATTTACAGCACACGGACGGCACATGTACAGCACACGGACGGCACATGTACAGCACACAGACGGCTCATGTACAGCACACGGATGGCACATGTACAGCACACAGACAGCTCATGTACGGCACACAGATGGCACAGGTACAGCACAGGTACAGCACACAGACGGCACATGTACAGCACATGGACGGCACATGTACAGCACATGGATGGCTCATGTACAGCACACGGACAGCACATGGACGGCACATGTACAGCACACGGACGGCTCATGTACAGCACACGGACGGCACATGCGCAGCACACGGACTGCACATGTACAGCACACGGACGGCACATGTACAGCACACGGACGGCACATGTACAGCACACGGACGGCACATGTACAGCACACGGACGGCATATGTACAGCACACGGACGGCACATGTACAGCAGACAGACAGCTCATGTACGGCATACAGATGGCACAGGTACAGCACAGGTACAGCACACAGACGGCACATGTACAGCACACGGATGGCTCATGTACAGCACACGGACAGCACATGTACAGCACAAAGACGGCACATGTACAGCACACGGACGGCACATGTACAGCACACGGACGGCACATGTACAGCACACGGACGGCTCATGTATAGCACACGGACGGCACATGAACAGCACACGGACGGCTCATGTACAGCACACAGACGGCACACGGACGGCACATGTACAGCACACGGACGGCACATGTATAGCACACGGACGGCACATGTACAGCACACGGACGGCACATGTACAGCACACGGACGGCTCATGTACAGCACACGGATGGCACATGTACAGCCCACAGACAGCTCATGTACGGCACACAGATGGCACAGGTACAGCACACAGACGGCACATGGACAGCACATGGACGGCACATGTACAGCACATGGACGGCACATGTACAACACGCGGACAGCACATGTACAGCACATGGACGGCACATGTACAACACGCGGACAGCACATATACAGCACTTGGACGGCACATGTACAACACGCGGACAGCACATGTACAGCACACAGACGGCACTTGTATGGCAGACAGATGGCACAAGGACAGCACATGTACAATACACGGACAGCACATCTACAGCACACGGACAGCACATGTACAGCACACGGACTGCACATGTACAGCACACGGACGGCATGTTTATACGGACCCATAGACTTGTCTTGGTCCTTTGTCATCTGTGATGCTGGGAAAACACGGACATGAGAGCAGCACCGTAGGTCAAATAGGGGACACGTGGCATCTGTGAAAAACATGACAGGTCGTGTGAAGGGGCCGTACAGTCACATAATAGAAAACATTAGCAGAATTGCCGTCTTTTTCTACATCCTACCTCACAAACAGCAGAATAAAAAGAGATTAAAGTCCTATATGTCCCCCAAACTACTCTGCTAAATCCCCTCTGGCTCCGTGGCCGATGGTTCGGGGGCCCTGATGGTTTTTATTCATTTTGCAGCTATAATATAAGGTGAAGCCACAAGACCCCTGCAGCCCAGTGCTAAGACTGATGGAGACCCCTGGAGCCACAAGACCCCTGCAGCCCAGCGCTGAGACTGACGGAGAACCCCAAAGCCACAAGACCACTGCAGCCCAGTGCTAAAACTGACAGAGATCCCCGGTGCCACAAGACCACTGCAGCCCAGTGCTGAGACTTATGAAGATCCCTGGTGCCACAAGACCCCTGCAGCCCAGTGCTAAGACTGATGGAGACCCCCGGAGCCACAAGACCACTGCAGCCCAGTGCTAAGACTGACGGAGACCCCTGCAGCCACAAGACCCCTGCAGCCCAGTGCTAAGACTGACGGAGACCCCCAAAGCCACAAGACCCCAGCAGCCTAGTGCTGAGACTGGCAGAGACCCCCGGAGCCACAAGACCTCTGCAGCCCAGTGCTAAGACTGACAGAGACCCCTGGAGCCACAAGACCCCTGCAGCCCAGTGCTGAGACTGGCAGAGACCCCTCGAGCATCGGTGCTGGAGCCACGGGGAATTTATCAGTTCATGCTAATTATTTTTACATTCTCAGAAATCCCCTGTAGTGTCTGTTCACACCCACCATTGTTGCTGTGGATTTATTTACAGTGTTGGCAGGAAATATTCTGAAAGACAACAGCAACAGATTTATAAAAAAAAGTGTCTTCTGGCTGATGTCCGTGTCTGCCAGGTGTCCATGTCTGCCTGGTGACCGTGTGTGGCCGGTGTCCATGTCTGGCTGCTGTCCCTGTCTGTCTGCTGTCTGTGCCTGGCCAGTGTCTGTGTCTGGCCGGTGTCCATGTCTGGCCGGTGTCCGTGTCTGGCCGGTGTCCGTGTCTGGCCGGTGTCCGTGTCTGGCTGCTGTCCGTGTCTGGCTGCTGTCCGTGTCTGGCCGGCGTCTGTGTCTGACCGGTGTCCTTGTCTGCCCGGTGTCCATGTCTGCTTGGTGTCCGTGTCTGGCCTGTGTCCATGCCTGGCTGGTGTCCATGTCTGGCCGGTGTCCATGTCTGCCTGGTGACCGTGTGTGGCCGGTGTCCGTGTCTGGCTGCTGTCCCTGTCTGTCTGCTGTCTGTGCCTGGCCAGTGTCTGTGTCTGGCCGGTGTCTGTGTCTGGCCGGTGTCTGTGTCTGGCCGGTGTCCGTGTCTGGCCGGTGTCCTTGTCTGCCCGGTGTCCATGTCTGCTTGGTGTCCATGTCTGCTTGGTGTCCTTGTCTGCCCAGTGTCCATGCCTGGTTGGTGTCCCTGTCTGGCCGGTGTCCGTGTCTGGCCGGTGTCCGTGTCTGGCTGCTGCACCTGTCTGGCCAGTGTCCATGTCTGTCTGCTGTCTGTGCTTGGCCGGTGTCTGTGTCTGTTCGGTGTCCGTGTCTGGCTGCTGTCCGTGTCTGGCCGGAATCCGTGTCTGCCCGGCGTCCGTGTCTGCCCGGCGTCCATGTCTGCCCGGCGTCCATGTCTGCCCGGCGTCCGTGTCTGGCTGCTGCACTGGGACAGTGTGAATAGTATAGTAGACGGCACTATTCCACACAATAGGATATTAAGCCCTGTTCACACTGCGCTTCTGCAGTGCGTCCGGGGGCTCTGCCTGAATCCCCCTAAAATAGGAATCACATAAATCCCCGTTGGGGCCACAGACGGCACTGACACCAGCAGAGGTCAGAGGAATTTGTTTTTTTTCTGAAATTGACTGATTTATTCCCTTAGGCCGGTGCACACGATCAGGAATTGGCAGCGCTTTGTACGCAGCACACGTCCGCTGCCGGCTACTGAACGCAGGTGACTCCACATGTGATCACTGAACCGTGTGGATTCACCGCGTCCAATACATTGTAGGGTGAGATCTATCGCGTCTCCGCAAATAAACAGACATGTTGTGATCTGGAAAGACGCGCCGCATGTCCGTCTCTAAAGATAGGGAATGTAGATTGTGAGCCTCATTGGGGACAATGCCACTAATGTCTGTAAAGTGCTGTGGAATTAATAGAGCTATATAAATGAGTAAATATAAATATATAAACTGCGGGGGTTCTGTCCTTTCACAAAATGTCGGCAGAGCCCCCGCAGCACCGTACACCCACAGCGGCGCGCCACACATTCAAATGACCCCTCATCCCAGCCTGCGGCCGGCAGCAATGCTCCCCTCTTGGCTCCTCCAGCAGTGTCCCTGGGTGTTATAATAATTGTAATAAAGTTCTTTTTTTTATGTGCATGTATATATATATATAATTTGCCTATTGCAGGAGCCTCTGCGGTTTCCAAACACTTTGCTAATGTGCATAAAGGAGATTTAAAAAGCTTTTCCTTTAGGGGAATAGAGGTGGTTACAAAACCACGTAGGGGTGGTGAGTATAAAAGTAAAATCCTCTCTAGAGAAAGTAGGTGGATCTTTTTATTAGAGACTAGAGTTCCTGACGGATTGAACAGTAGAATGGATCTCATTACACAATATTAAGTAAGAAAATAAGAGTAGAATTTTTTTTTTTTTTTTTTTTATAGAGTGCATATATTAGTTTTCAAAAGATTATATCTCTATCTTATACCTACTCCAATATATTATTCCTTTTGAGAGTTATATTTGTGATTGTCTCTGATATTTAGATCGCGCCTACTACTTGATGTATTTTTTCATATATGTTTATAAAATAATTTTTTTTTTTTTTTTTGTGGCAGTTATTCCACATCACTGTTGATTTATTACCAAATGTTTATATCATTGGTCTATGTATAAAACATGTTCAATATATGTATTTTTCTAGCAATATTTTTGAACTGAGTTTCAACCATCTACTCAGGTGTTTTTAATTGGTTTGTTTCACTGCTTTTAATTAAGGGTCATTTGAATATGTTCCACAAAGGAGGATATATTGTCAGTGTTGGAGCTCAGTTCAAATAGGACCGTGAAGAAGGCACATAGTGCTGAAACATGTAGTCCCTTGCTGGAATGTTACCAATTGTTTGGAGTTCCTCATATATTTTTTACATGAATTAATGGATAAATAAAGAAGAAGATTTTATAATTCTGGTGAACTTTCATCTTTTTGCTGGATCCCAATTCTCTTATATTTATATATATATATACACACTCACTGGCCACTTTATTAGGTACACCTGTCCAACTGTGTGTTAAGACTTAATTTCTAATCAGCCAATCACATGGCGGCAACTCAGTGCATTTAGGCATGTAGACATGGTCAAGACAATCTCCTGCAGTTCAAACCGAGCATCAGTATGGGGAAGAAAGGTGATGAGTGCCTTTGAACGTGGCAAGATTGTTGGTGCCAGAAGGGCTGGTCTGAGAATTTCAGAAACTGCTGATCTACTGGGATTTTCACGCACAACCATCTCTAGGGTTTACAGAGAATGGTCCGAAAAAGAAAAAAAATCCAGTGAGCGGCAGTTCTGTGGCCGGAAATGCCATGTTGATGCCAGAGGTCAGAGGAGAATGGGCAGACTGGTTCGAGCTGATAGAAAGGCAACAGTGACTCAAATTGCCACCCGTTACAACCAAGGTAGGCAGAAGAGCATCTCTGAACGCACAGTGCGTCGAACTTTGAGGCAGATGGGCTACAGCAGCAGAAGACCACACCGGGTACCACTCCTCTCAGCTAAGAACAGGAAACTGAGGCTACAATTTGCACAAGCTCATCGAAATTGGACAGTAGAAGATTGGAAAAACGTTGCCTGGTCTGATGAGTCTCGATTTCTGCTGCGACATTCGGATGGTAGGGTCAGAATTTGGCGTAAACAACATGAAAGCATGGATCCATCCTGCCTTGTATCAACGGTTCAGGCTGGTGGTGGTGGTGTCATGGTGTGGGGAATTTTTTCTTGGCACTCTTTGGGCCCCTTGGTACCAATTGAGCATCGTTGCAACGCCACAGCCTACCTGAGTATTGTTGCTGACCATGTCCATCCCTTTATGACCACAATGTACCCAACATCTGATGGCTACTTTCAGCAGGATAATGCGCCATGTCATAAAGCTCGAATCATCTCAGATTGGTTTCTTGAACATGACAATGAGTTCACTGTACTCAAATGGCCTCCTCAGTCACCAGATCTCAATCCAATAGAGCATCTTTGGGATGTGGTGGAACGGGAGATTCGCATCAGGGATGTGCAGCCGACAAATCTGCGCCAACTGTGTGATGCCATCATGTCAATATGGTCCAAAATCTCTGAGGAATGCTTCCAGCACCTTGTTGAATCTCTGCCACGAAGAATTGAGGCAGTTCTGAAGGCAAAAGGGGGTCCAACCCGTTACTAGCATGGTGTACCTAATAAAGTGGCCAGTGAGTGTATATATATATATATATATATATATATACGTATGTGTGTATGAGTATGTGTATATATATATATATAATATACACATGATTGCATTCTTATGCTTCGACTGAAACTCTTTTCAGCTGGTGTAATGAGAAGACATGGGTGTAATGCTTAGTTTGCTATCCTTGTCTTGCATGCAAATAAAATGTCATACTTCTCTGGTAACATAGATAAGGATTGCTAACAGCTAAGCATATTTCAATGTATGTACTATTTTGCAAACGTAGTATTTTGAACGCCCTCCTCTTTTCTTATTTAAACTCTTTGAATATGTATAGAGTCAGACAGACTGCTCACATATGGTGTGCCTGTCATTCTGCCTCCATGCCGGCATGATCAATAAAGAAACATCTTACTTATTCAGGTCTGGAAGATTTCTAATTGGAAGACTAAAACTCCACTGACATTACTGAGATCTCACTGTAAAGACCTTATTTTGCGGCCTCCAGTCATTCAGCAGAGTATGGGGGTCCGGCACTGTGGGGGCTCTTGTTATCACTGCCTCGCTTACAGATGGGGGCGCCCTCCCTACTGGCTGTGTTACAAGGTGAGCTGGACAGGATATAATCAGCCCTTTTATCAATCCCACATCTGCAGGTCATGTGGACCACAACGATTCTGGGTATGTGATCAATTCTTCCTCTAATTCTAGGAAAGGATCAGCATTTCTCACTCGTTCCCCTGCCTCGCTGCAGGTGGACACTGGGTTTAGAAATGGTGTTCCACTTTAGAACTTGTGAACATGCCTGCAGTCTGGTATTGTAAAATAAGCCATCACCCAAATCCTCCCATTGTTACTTTCCTTACACTCTTTAACAAAATCACAAAGGAATTTCCATGATCTACTTTACATCTGGAGAGGGAAACATGTGGCACAGAACCTCTAAAAAGCAAAAAACAACAATTTAATTAGTTCTGCCAGTTTAAAACTGATGACACATTTCCCTTCATGATCCCAGTATAGAGTGTCCAAGAACAATCTAGAGCATGGAAATTCTCATATTTTACATCAGGACCCCTAAATACCTGTAGTACATGGTGCAGTGTAGTTCTTCAGGTGTGTGAAAATCTACATTTGTATACCTTTATCTATTGCTTCCTTGATAAAGGATGGTCCTGCAGTTACTAGATCTAGACTGTAAAAGTATCTAGATTCCCCATACCCCTGGATCACCATTGTCTCAGCCATGGATTTCACCTATAGTCCGGCAGCAGTAGGAATTATTCCCAGGCTCAGGGCTTGCATCATATCCCTCCCACACAGTTGATATTATAATTTGTATAATTGCATTTTTACCTGTGCCGAGGGCCCGGTGTCTCCACAGGCGTAGACAATGGTTCTCTGTGGCCCTTACCACTTGCTCCTTTTACCACTATGCAGGCAGCAGACAGTCCAATAGTCGGTATCTCTTCTGGATGTACTAAGGTTCTAGTGCTGCTGCTGAATCAACAAGAAAAGTGACCTCATGGCTTACCACAAGGACGGTTACTTCTGGAAATACAGTGTTTTATAAATGTATTTCTACTTTAGCCAAATTAAATTTTTCCTCTCATTACCCCTTTCTTGTACCAAATTTTCACATTTTATCAAAGTAAGTTTTATCATCAAATACAACCCATCTGGTCAGGGGACACCCTCAGCTCTTCTAGTGGTCCCTTCTTATCTTAAAACCACAAACAACCACATTCCAAAACATTTCTCATGCTCACAGCTTATCTCCCCACCTCAGGACTGTGTGCTCTGGGTGGTGCCTTCTCCTAGTTTTTCAAGATTAAAAAGACAATGTCAGGGATCTACAATGTTTACTCTCTATTTGTTATAATATATAAGAGTTAGGCCTATAAGTTACCAATAAGGACACATTGCACATCTGATCTGAAGACTGTTCTCTCTGGGTACCCGATGAGAAAGGACCATATCCAGTTTCATTCCATGGATACCCTCTTGGTACAATCTTAATAACTTTCCAGCCATCACATGAAATGGTCAATAACATTACTGCCTTACAATGAGGACAAGACCTTAAAATATATATATCTGTATCTATGGGATAAAGTCCCATAATGATGTTACATAAAATTCTTAAACACAAAAAGACAAACAAGATGAGGACTATACACAATATAAACCCTGGAGCACAATGGATTTCTACCCACTTATAAGAAGTCTGACAAATATCAGTGAAATTCATATGTCAACAAGAAGATAATAAACCAATAGCAACAATTCAATTACTGCTACTAATATCCAGGATCTAAATAATCCTCACTGATTACACCATGTCCTAGATATTTACCAGCTTGTATCGCTATATCCTGCCACCTCCACCCAATGAAGGCCTGTAAGGGGCGAGTGTCACAACACAGTGTAATAATAACAAAGTTCCCCAAAGACTATGGTCACTGATATCACAAAGATACATATACTCACAAGGACTTCTGACTAGTGTAACAGTACAAACACACAACGATCTTCACAGTTAGGGACTGGACATACACACATACGCAGAGACATATAAGACAAGAGAGTAAAGTTCCCTCGTACTCCTACACCTGAAGTGCTGAGATAAAGTCCAATGACACCGCCTCTTTATAAACAGAGACGTTCCCGTTCTTAATATCAGGTATTCAGAGCACCACCGGCGCGGACTCTCCTCAGTGAAACGAGGAGGTTCAGTCACTCTGTGCTATTAAAAGAAAAACATATAACAAAACTACATAGAATATTCTCTATGGGAATCAGGTGGCATGTATCTAGGTGATTTATACCACTATAATAAACTATGATTTGTCTCCAGTCCACAGGTGAATGTCAACCACGCCTACTGGACTCCCTTATACACCCAGGATTTTATATTCCAATCCTTATACATTCACTCAAGAGATCACTCAAGGAGTCTCATGTGTAACATAAAACATATAGTTATGGCGTTTTCGTTCTATGTAGTTTTAAAAGACAGACAAAACAGCACACTTACCAGAAAACAACATTCAAACAATACCGGCAAAATTTTATACTGGGTTCTATTTTAATGAAACATACTGATCATTGTAGACAATACGCTACTTCCTGATCAAAAAAGTGTGATAGAAATACTCATTAAAAATTCCAATCTTTATTCCAACATATACATATAAAATAAAGTGCCTCATACCATAGAAAGATCAAAATTTAGCGTATACACAAGTTTCAGGGACATAAAAGGAGTCATATATACCCAAATGCATATAATAGTGCAAAAAATATTTACTATAATATCTACAAACATATAAGACCAAAATGTCTCTAAGATCTCACATTATTAAAAGTATATTATTTAATTTGTTATACAAAGTTAAATTGCCTCTTACAGCTTATTTCTCCATAGCAAATATTTATTTTATCTTTGTAATAACCACATGGCTTAATAAATTACAATTCACATAATATTTTAGATTAGCACTGTAGTAGTCACATATAACATAATGAGAACCGTATCCACTAAATATTTTGCACATCAAAGGCGTATAGTAAATGCTCCTATTAATAACAAAATTCTTTATGACGTGCTTCTTCCTATTATGTATATTTAGCCATATGGTCTACTTTAAAGTTACCAGCTCAATCTTTTCATGGCCAAGCTTGAAAGCGACTTTCTGTCCTCATGCCCCATCAGGCCCCTGGCCTACTACCACTTCATTGATGATATTTTAATCATCTGGACGGAGTCTGAGCAACAGCTAAAGACGTTCCACGAACAGTTTAATCAATTTCATCCCACCATCAATTTAACATTCAACTACTCCAGCACTGAGATTAACTTTTTGGACACCATCATTAAGCTAAAAAACAATGAAATAGAGACATCCCTGTATCAGAAGCCAATCGACCGTCCAACATACCTGAAATGGGACAGTTTCCATCCAAAACACATAAAGAACTCTATCTATAGCCAAGCCATCAGATACAATCGTATATGTTCCAACCCCATGGATAGAGACAAACACCTTGGTCGCCTCAAAAAGTCCTTTTTGAGTCAGGGCTACCATCCAAGAACAATTCAAAACCAGATTACAAGAGCCACCAGAATGTCAAGGAATCACCTGCTACATTACAAAGCTGAAGAAGAGAATAACCGGGAGCCTCTAGTGGTCACCTACAACCCAAATCTGGAAGTGCTAAGGGGAGCGGCACGGAAATTACAGCCTTTACTGCAAAAAGATGCCCGATTACAATCCATGTTTCCAGACCCCCCACTGCTGTGTTTTAGGCAGCCCCCAAATGTAAGAAGCATCATTGTCAGAAGCTCCCTGTCCTCTCCATCAGCTGCAGGAACCTTTCCTTGAAACCAGAAAAAAATGTAAAACCTGTCCATTTATAATGACCACGGACAAGATAAAGATCCCCAACTCACATCAGGACTACAAGATCCCAGGTACTCTCAGCTGCATCACATCTAATGGGGTGTACTTAATTATCTGTACTAAATGTCCAACTGGGAGTCTGTATGTGGGGGAGAACGGGCAAAAGCTTAGAACAAGGATGAATGCTCATCATCACACAATAAGAGAAAAAAGAAGGGATCTACCTGTGGCAAAACATTTTTGTATGATGGACCACAACACCACGGATATGAAATTACTGGTATTGAAAGGTAACTTCACATCTCAGAGAGAGAGAAGAGTCTGTGAGTATAAATTTATGACGACCTTTGACACTCTCAGTGCTGGAATGAAAGTGTCGCATGGATTTATGTCTTTTTACATCAATTAAGGAATTTGCTTCCAAGACCTTGTAGGGGCATCACAACACATTAGGAGACCCCAATCAGAGGACTGTAAAACTCCTTATCTATGTACTGGTCCAATATTTATGTTTCTCCCTCTCCCATATTGATAGTTCTGCTTCACGTCACTTGTCTCATCTATTGCATTTTTTCTGTGTTGTATTGTGCATAAATATGTGACTCTTCAGATTTTGTATTAGTCTAGCCTGATAAAGAGACCTGAGTAGTCTAGGAAGCTTGCAATGTGTTACCATCTTTTCAGTTAGCCATTAAAAGGTATCAACCACTGAGGACTCTCAATTCTGAATATTTTTCAGCTCAATATAGACATAGTATAGCACACTCAAAGCCACACTATTAAATGAGTGTGTATCCTGCATTGAAAACACAGGAATCTCATTAAGGCAGTTCCCAATGCTGCCATGTGCCTTGCATAGTGCAAAGTCTCATTATAGACCTAAGCATATAAGGCGGCTGCAAGTGCTGCCATTGTATTACACAGAAAGCTATACTTATGAAGGCTAACAATCAGATATGCGAATAACGCTATAGATGTCTCATAAATACATATTACCTGTTCCCAGCTCTTGTTACATAAATGCCAAGTGGCCCGCTAAAAGATCCTAAACCCCGACGCGCGTTTCGCTGTCAATGCTTCCTCAAGACGGAGGACTTACTTAAGGAGTTCCAGACTCCCCCGTGCATGGGTTACAGTACTCACCGGTGAGGGAAAGGTGTTGGATTTCCTGGCCAACACACCAAATGTCAGTGGAGTTTCAGTCTTCCAATTAGAAATCGTCCAGACCTGAATAAGTAAGATCCTTTATTTGGTCATGCTAGCATGGAGAGAGAATGACAGCCACACCAGATGTGAGCAGTCCTTTGTCTGCCTCAATACATATTCTTAGAGTTTAAATAATAAAAGAGGAGGGCGTTGAAACATACTTCGTTTGCAAAAATAGTACATACAATATACTTAGCTGTTAGCAATCCTTAATAATAATAATACATTTTATTTCTATAGCGCCGACATATTCCGCAGCACATTACATTTCAGAGGGGATTTGTACAGCCAATAGACATTACAGCATAACAATAATCACATACAGTAGATTATAACAAATACCAAGAGGAATGAGGGCCCTGCTCGCAATCTTAGTCTATGAGGAAAGAGGGAGACACGAAAGGTGGGTGGTAACAGTTGCCCTGATTGTATGGACCAGCCATAATGTTAAGTGTGTAACAGTACAGACACAGAGGGCTAATGGATGCATAAAGCATGTGGGAACATGATGCGAGGAACCTGGTTATGGCAAAACTTTTGGCTGTGCCACCCAGGGATAGATTAGGTTAATGTGTTGAGGCGATAAGTCAGTCTGAATATATGCGTTTTCAGGGCACGCTTAAAATTGTGGAGATAAGATATCCTTATCTACGTTACCAGAGAAGTAAAGGTATGACTTTTTATTTTTGTACGTTAGATAAGGATAGCAAACTAAGCATTACACCCATGTATTACATCAGCAGAAAAGAGTTTCAGTCTAAGCATAATAATGGCATATATGCAATCATGTGTATATATATATATATATATACTCACACACATACACGTATGGATATATATGTCTATATACACGCACATAAAAGAAAGAACTTTATTACAATTATTATAACAATCACACACCCCCTGCACCCTCTTGCTCCCCTCTATCACACACCCCTGCACCCTCTCGCTCCCCTCTATCACACACACACCCTGCACCCTCCTGCTCCCCTCTATCACACACCCCCTGCACCCTCTTGCTCCCCTCTATCACACACCCCCTGCACCCTCTTGCTCTCCTCTATCATACACCCCCTGACCCTCTTGCTCCCCTCTATCACACACACTCTGCACCCTCTTGCTCCCCTCTATCACACACCCCCTGCACCCTCTTGCTCTCCTCTATCACACACCCCCTGCACCCTCTTGCTCCCCACTATCACACACCCCCTGCACCCTCTTGCTCCCCTCTATCACACACCCCCTGCACCCTCTTGCTCCCCTCTATCACACACCCCGTGCACCCTCTTGCTCCCCTCTATCACACACCCTGTGCACCCTCTTGCTCCCCTCTATCACACACCCCCTGCACCCTCTTGCTCCCCTCTATCACACTCCCCGTGCACCCTCTTGCTCCCCTCTATCACACACCCTGCACCCTCTTGCTCCCCTCTATCACACACACCCTGCACCCTTTTGCTCCCCTCTATCACACACTCCCTGCACCCTCCTGCTCCCCTCTATCACACACCCCCTGCACCCTCTCGCTCCCCTCTATCACACACCCTCCTGCTCCCCTCTATCACACACCCCCTGCACCCTCTCGCTCCCCTCTATCACACCCCCTGCGCCCTCTCGCTCCCCTCTATCACACACCCCCTGCACCCTCTTGCTCCCCTCTATCACACACCCCCTGCACCCTCTCGCTCCCCTCTATCACACACCCCCTGCGCCCTCTCGCTCCCCTCTATCACACACCCCCTGCGCCCTCTCGCTCCCCTCTATCACACACCCCCTGCGCCCTCTCGCTCCCCTCTATCACACACACCCTGCACCCTCTCGCTCCCCTCTATCACACACCCCCTGCACCCTCTTGCTCCCCTCTATCACACACCCCCTGCTCCCTTCTATCACACACCCCCTGTCCTCCCCATGTTCCCTGTTCCCGCCATTACCTCTCACAAGTTTCCCATCTCCTTCAGCTTCCAGCCTGCAAATGCTGTGGCTCCTCCCCCTTGAGTCACATGATTGTGATGTCATTGCAGGTCCTGTACCATTCCTCCACTGTGGAGAGCGCGCAGCAGAGTAGCAGAGCAGTCAGCTCGGCACAACACACCAAGAAGCCCGGAGGAGGGAGCGGCCGATACCCCGCAGAGGACAGAAGGGAGACGGTGTGTGGAGGGGGGAGGAAGAGTGTGGGGGGAGCAGAGGCTGGGCATGGGGAGGAGCAGAGGCTGAGCATGGGGGGGAGGAGCAGAGGCTGCGCGTGGGGGGGAGGAGCAGAGGCTGGGCGTGGGGGGGAGCAGAGGCTGGGCGTGGGGGGGGAGCAGAGGCTGGGCGTGGGGGGAGCAGAGGTTGGGCATGGGGGGAGCAGAGGTTGGGCGTGGGGGGAGCAGAGGCTGGGCATGTGGGGGGAGCAGAGGCTGGGCGTGGGGGGAGGAGCAGAGGCTGGGCGTGGGGGGAGGAGCAGAGGCTGGGCGTGGGGGGAGGAGCAGAGGCTGGGCGTGGGGGGGAGCAGAGGTTGGGCATGGGGGGAGCAGAGGTTGGGCATGGGGGGAGCAGAGGCTGGGCATGGGGGGGAGCAGAGGTTGGGCATGGGGGGAGCAGAGGTTGGGCGTGGGGGGAGCAGAGGCTGGGCATGTGGGGGGAGCAGAGGCTGGGCGTGGGGGGGAGCAGAGGCTGAGAATGGGGGGTCAGAGGGTGAGCATGAGGGAGCAGAGCCAGAGCTGGCGTGTGGTGGACGGGAGCAGAGCCGGAGCTGGAGTGTGGTGGACGGGAGCGGAGTCGGCGTGTGGTGGATGGGTGTAGGGGCCGAGCTGGTGTGTGGTGGACGGGAGCAGAGCCGAGCTGGTGTGTGGTGGACGGGGGCAGAGCCGGAGCCGGCGTGTGGTGGATGGGAGCAGAGCCGGAGCTGGCGTGTGGTGGACGGGAGCAGAGCCGGAGCTGGCGTGTGGTGGACGGGAGCAGAGCCGGAGCTGGCATGTGGTGGACGGGAGCAGAGCCGGAGCTGGAGTGTGGTGGATGGGAGCAGAGCCAGAGTTGGAGTGTGGTGGATGGGAGCAGAGCCAGAGCCGGCGTGTGGTGGATGGGAGCAGAGCCGGAGCTGGTGTGTGGTGGACGGGAGCGGAGCCGGAGCTGGTGTGTGGTGGACGGGAGATAAAACATACCCTTTAGTAAACATACCCTTTAGGGCGGCACGGTGGCTCAGTGGTGGCGCTGCAGCCTTGCAGTCTGGGGTCCTGGGTTCAAATCCCACTAAGGACAACATCTGCAAGGAGTTTGTATGTTCTCCCCGTGTCTGTGTGGGTTTTCTCCGGGTACTCCGGTTTCCTCCCACATTCTAAAGACATACTAATAGGGAATTTAGATTGTGAGCCCCATCGGGGACAGTGATGATGATGTGGGCAAACTGTAAAGCGCTGCGGATTATGTTAGCGCTATATAAAAATAAAGATTATTATTATTATACATATAAACAATGTATCGGTGAAGTCACAAATAGAGGGGCGTGAGGAGGAATGATTCCCACTTGCAATGGCTGAACTGCAATCAGCAAGTCCCAGAATCTCTCGTGGATCTGGGAGAATCCCACAGAACCCTGCAAACAACGACTGACAGATTCTGGCTGCATATAACAGTAATGACTGGAATCTGGATGAGATTAGTAGAGTTACACTTACCACCCGGAATATGCCAGAGCAATAAGTGAGAAAAAGCACAAGCTCAGCAATTCATGAAGCAGGTGCGGGAGGAAAAGTAGATCCTGGGTCCAGGATGATCCATGCAGGACAAGGGGAAGAAAATGCCCTACAAGACCCTAAAGGGCGAACCATAGTCTATCCCCAAGACTCCACCCTGACAGTCCACAGCTCCCCCTGTGCTAAACAAGCCCTGCACTCCCCCATGGAAGAGCCCAATGTGTTTCTTCCAAGCTGAGTCATCAGGGGACTTATCCTTGTGATAGGAGGTGAGGTGCCATAGTGCTGAGCTAGAGAGGAATGGATCCCTTGCACTCCCTGTCTAAAGTTGTGAGGAACGGGAGGGGACAAAAAGGGTTAACTTTAAATAGATGATGAATTACCACTGCACATTAGGAATTCCCACAGGTGTTAACATTGAACATACCCCATATGGTGTGCATGCCATTATGTCTCCAATCAATAGAGCGTCCTACAGACACGTGTTACCCAGAGAAAGGGGGAGTATGAAAAAACATACCATGGTACTTCTGGTGGATGGAACGCACGCCAGTGTGCCATAAAGGCGCATGAGCCGCAAGAAAAAAATCCGACACCCAAATGAAGGCGGGCTACTAATTGTGTCCAATGAGGCCGAGGTGTGCGCTCCACAACCTAGTGTTTCCAGCAAGTGTAACGCACGCCAATGCCACATCCGGCAAGTGGAACGCATGCCATCGCCAAATCTGGCAAGTGGAATGCACGCCAATGCCACATCCTGCAAGCGGAACGCACGCCAACACCACATCCTAGAAGCGGAACGCACGCCAACGCCACATCCTGCAAGAGGAACGCACGCCACATCCTGTCAGCGGAACACACGCAAACGCCACATCCGGCAAGTGGAACGCACGCCAATGCCACATCCGGCAAGTGGAACGCATGCCATCGCCACATCCGGCAAGTGGAATGCACGCCAATGCCACATCCTGCAAGCGGAACGCACGCCAACACCACATCCTAGAAGCGGAATGCACGCCAACGCCACATCCTGCAAGCGGAACGCACGCCACATCCTGTCAGCGGAACACACGCAAACGCCACATCCGGCAAGTGGAACGCACGCCAATGCCACATCCGGCAAGTGGAACGCATGCCAACGCCACATCCTGCAAGTGGAACGCATGCCAACGCCACATCTGGCAAGTGGAACGCATGCCAACACCACATCCTGCAAGCGGAATGCACGCCAACGCCACATCCGGCAAGTGGAACGCACGCCAATGCCACATCCGGCAAATGGAACGCACGCCAACGCCACATCCGGCTTTGATGGCACCTTCCCTTTAAACTGCCAGGGTTTTTATTGCAGCCACTCCTGTGCTGTCCCTGTGGTGTACATCTATGTTATGGGGCCCAAAAGAGTTCATTTGTAAAAAAAATGTTTCACTTGTTGAAACATAATAAAATGTGTCTTCTGCTTTTTGCATATTTTTTTCTTCTTACAAGAATTGTTGGAGCCAGTTTTCTTCAGAAACATTTTAATATCGGCTTTTTCTGATGTTTCTCTTGTAATATAGGAAAGCCTAAGGCCAGAAATAAACCCCATAAATCACTGTACATGGAGACTTTGGGGTCAGATCATTTCTGTCCGTTGTGTTTGTGGAAACAAAAAATCTTTTCTAAAAGCCTCAAACTTCTGTGTGTGAATCAGAGCTGAGATCTAACGTAGATGGGGAGAGGGTTAAATTAACCCTTCACGGTTGATCCAGTGATTTCCAAATTAATCCACATGGCGTTCCTAGCAACTGGGAATGACCACACGTAGACGGGGGGTCTCTGTACGGGAGGATCAAGACAGATCACTAGTCCCCTTTATTTTAGTCACTTCTTTTATAATATTTTGCTTAATTATGCAAAGTTCTCAACTACCAAAAGCATCATGGTAATGCTTCACTTTATAAGCCAATAATATTGCAAGAAAACCGGAAACTACATATATGTCCGTCATAGAAAGGCGTATAATGGCATATTCTTCAGAGTATTACACCCCAGGGTCCCTTATCTTGTACCTGATGAGGAACAGTTTGGTTTCATAACAGCCTGAACTTTTCATCCCAATTACAAAAAAATTATCTTAAAGCAACAAAAATGGAGAAACGAAACCTTCAGAAAATGGAGAAAATAAAACTTCAGCTCTGATTTTAGTTTTAACCCTTCACAACGTGATAGAAGATTACAGTGCGGGGAAGACGGGAAACATTCATATAGACGGCTGGTGGGGATGGAGGCAGTGACCGACTCTGGCCAAATCTGTCTCTAGAGCCGTAGTAGAAGATGAGGATGTCGTCCTCATCATGAAGGAGTTATTTCTCATGTCACATGTAATGAATATCTCCTGCAGTATGGCTAATGCCGATTCCAGTGTCGGTAATGAGACGAGAATTAGCGTTATGGAAGATGAGTCTATGAGGAACATGTTCAGCTGCCGACTCCGAGGAGGAAACGGCTTGTTGTCTGTGGCCTAAATATATAGGTTTTATTAGTAGATGTCAGGGAAGAAAATTAAACACTGTAAAATAATCTCATATGTTTCCCTTATTATCTCCAGTAATTGTATTATTACACAGGATTCTTATGATTTTACATCGGTTCTTCTTTTCATTCAGGTCTTTATAATATCGGATCCTCTCAGTGAAGATCTTCTACAAAAGAGAATTTTCCTGTTTTACCCATCAAGGATGGATATGGACAAAGACAAGATGGCGGAGAGGATGTTACACCTCACCCTAGAGATCCTCTTCCGTCTCACTGGAGAGGTGAGAGATTCTGATGACGTCACATTACATCATTCTTATCTATGGGAATAACAGATGGACAGAACTGGAGAGGTGAGGACTTTGGAAATGTCTGTAGTGAGATTTATTAATGTGTCTCCATAACCAGGATTACACAGTGGTGAGAAAGACCTCTAGTGATCGCTGTCAGGACCCTGTGCCTGAGGGATGGGGAGGACTCCTGAGCCCAATCACGGGACCTCCACCTCACCCCCTGATCCATGAGGACATCAATGATCAGAAGATCCTAGAAATCATCTACAAGATGATTGAGCTGCTGACTGGAGAGGTGACACTGCTGGGAATGCTGGGACATTATACAGTAACACTATGAAGGGATCGGGGGATGACGGTATCATTGTATGTGTCAGGTTCCTATAAGGTGTCAGGATGTCGCTGTCTATTTCTCCATGGAGGAGTGGGAGTATTTAGAAGGACACAGAGATCTGTACAAGAACATCATAATGGAGGTTCCCCAGTCTCTCACATCTCCAGGTAATAGACAGGACTAAATACACACGGCCTATAATTATCTGTGTGTAAAGTATGAATTCAGTCCCTGTATGTGTTTCCTCCAGATCTATCCAGTAAGAGGACAACACCAGAGAGATGTCCCCGTCCTCTTCTTCCACAGGACTGTAACCAAGAAGATCCTAATGCTCCTCAGGATCATCAGGTAGATGGAGAGAAGGTGTCAGGAGATCTCCCCTATGATGTGTAGATGGCTGTGAAGGTCTTGTGCTCAGTCTTGTTTTATCCACCAGTATTATATGTCTTATACTTGTGTGATGAGAACGGTGGAGATGGCAGGATTAGAGCTGATCATAGATGGGACTTCTCCATCTGTCTGTGACTTTTACAATATTTGTTTCAGGGTGAAGATCTGACCCATATTAATACTACAGAGACATATGTGAGGGGTGATGAGTGGTGTAAAGAGGAGATTCCCACATATGACTACCCAGGTGAGTAGTAACCACTGAATGCAGAGAAGTCACAGATTCCTCTCAGTCACCGGCTATGGCTGCTTTATCGGTGGTGTAGTCCGGCCGTATTACCATGATCACAATTTTGCCTCTAGACCACAACATTCTCCTCCACCCAAAGCTGTTCAAATTTGTTTGGGCATTGAAAGCCCTTTTCTATAGAACTTATAACCTGGAGGATCCACCTACCCCCAGGTATTAGTGTGAGGGTGATCCCTTAAAGCGAGATCTATATGATTGCTTGTACCTGACCCAATATAGGCCGAGTGTCACACCGAACACAGAGTTAGATGTCTACTTCTTTCTTAGCAAAGGCTTTTACACAACTGAAGTTTATTCTCAAGACAAAGAGACAGGAAACGGGTGTCACACAATCTTCTGAGTAGCCAGTGTCAGTCTATGATAGGTCCATTTCAACTTCACTTCCATATATGACCCAGCATAATAGGATTGTGAATTCTGGCTGATGAATTGGGACATATATAAATTTGTAGGATAATATGCTCTAGCAAGCTATCTGTCATAAACAAATGAAAAAAAAATTAGTCCAAATTTTTCCACCTCCACATTTACACTTGGAATGAAATTAAAATTAGGGATGAATGGAGTAGCCGAATCCGAAGCCTCCCATCTGGGAAATGCTTCATCAAGAGGCAAAGCCCCTTGGACATTGGTATGCGCCAATTCACGAGCACTAGGGACAGCGCTAGTACTGGGCATTGTTCCCTGAGTTGGAGACATTTCTCCAGAAGCACTATTTGTCTTTCTTGTTGTACTGGTCCTTGTGTCTGAGAATGGACCAGAATCACTGCTCATTTCTAAGCTATCACTGTCGCTGCTACTAAAGCCCTCGAAATCCACATCGCCATCTGACACTGCACTTTCTTCAATGTCAGAACATAAAAGTGCATAAACCTCCTCTGCACTATAATACTGATGGGCCATTTTATTAGTTTTGATTTTTTTTTTTCCGGAAAAAGAAAACTCTGACATGACTGATGTGACGTGACCCAATTATTGGGGAGACAATTGAGAAAAGCCTAATTCTTTGGCCTAATCCTAACTTTAGCCTAACAGTAACTCTAACTTTAGCCACAACATTAACCATAACTATAGCATTAACTCTATCCTGCCTTATCTGTTTTTCTATTGACAAATGATGGACCTGATTGGGGACTTGTTTTTGTGAGATGAGAATTGGTATTATTTTTGCCTACATAACATTGATTGGTTTCTTTTTATTCGATATTTGGGAGGCAGAATGAACCAACAGTTGAACACCACACACTACTGGTTCATCCAACAAGGTTTTCTATTAGACTGTGAACTGTCATTGTCTTGGTAAATAATTAAAGTTTTTTACATAAACTGTCCATAAAAATGGCAAGCTAAGTAGAAATATTCAAAAATATAAAACTCAAGGATATTTTATTAAAAAAAAATTGTTTATCTTGGCAGATGACTGTACCAGGAGATCAGAGGGACAGCTGACATCTTCAATTTTTAAATCTGATGATCTTGAGATCCTACAAGATACAACTGAAGTGAATGCCATTACTCCAGATATACCATCATCCATTCACAGCAAAGATCTGTCATCTGATCCTATGAAACAGGTCCCATCTCCTGATTCATTACCGACTACTAAGGAAAATCAAAGTCACAAAAGAGGCATTAAAAAACACACTGCTCCTAAAGCAAAGAAGTCATTTTCATGTTCAGAATGTGGGAAATATTTTAACAAGAAATCTCATTTTGTTACACACCAGAGAACTCACACAGGGGAGAAGCTTTTTTCATGTTCTGAATGTGGGAAATGTTTTAACTGGAAATCACAATTGGTTAATCACCATAGAACTCACACAGGGGAGAAGCCTTTTTCATGTTCAGAATGTGGGAAATGTTTTAACTGGAAATCACAATTGGTTAATCACCATAGTACTCACACGGGGGAGAAGCCTTTTTCTTGTTCAGAATGTGGGAAATATTTTAACCGGAAAGAACATCTTATTAGTCACCAAAGAACCCACACAGGAGAGAAGCCTTTTTCATGTTCAGAATGTGGGAAATGTTTTAACCAGAAAGCGATTCTTGTTACACATCACAGAATTCACACAGCAGAGAAGCCATATTCATGTTCAGAATGTGGGAAATGTTTTAACAGGAAATTTCATTTTGTTACACACCAGAGAACGCACACAGGGGAGAAGCCTTTTTCATGTTCTGAATGTGGAAAATGTTTTAACTGGAAATCACAATTGGTTAATCACCATAGAACTCACACAGGGGAGAAGCCTTTTTCCTGTTCAGAATGTGGGAAATGTTTTAACCAGAAAGGAAGTCTTAATGAACACTATAGAACTCACACAGGGAAGAAACCTTTTTCCTGCTCAGAAAGTGGGAAATATTTTAACAGGAAAGCACTTCTTGATCGCCATCAGAGCAGTCACACAGAGGAGAAGCCTTTTTCATTTTCTTAATGTGGGAAATATTTTACTTGAAAATCAACTGTTAAATAACATCAGAGACGTCACATAGGGGAGAAGCCTTTTTTATGTTCATAGTATTGGAATAGTTTTAACCAAAACTGAATCTCCTTACATGGGTTGTCTCTTGTCACTCCTCATGTTTGCTGACAAAAGGATAAAACTAAACTTTATTAATTCCAAATGTAAAACTATACCCATAATTTACCCCCTGAGGCTATGTGTACACGTGTGGAATTGCGGGAATTCCGGAATTCCATTCCGCGGGATATATGCGAGAAAATTCCCACCTATTTCCCGCTTAAAAACTAGTGATTTGCAAGTGTAATTAGTTTTCCAAATGCTAGCGTTTTCCAAGCGATCTGTAAGGCCTCTTTCACACTTCAGTTTTTTGCATCAGTTCAAATCCGCCAAAAAGTCATACAAGCGGATCCGTTGTTAACTGATGTGAACGGATGGCACAGGATCCGTTTTGAGACGGATCCTGAAAATGAGGAAATTTAAAGGAAACGCTGGCCGGGAGCGAGAGAGAGATATTTTTTTTTTCATCCAGCACCCAGAAAGAATTTCGGGTTAAATGAGTGTCTGGAGGATCCGCCATAGAAAAAAACGTTACAAGGTCCGTTTTGAAACCTTTGAGGATGGTGACGGACAGCAACTTTTGGCGGATCCTCAAAAAAACGGATGCAACGGACAGCAATCCGTCACAATCCGCCATTAATGCAAGTCAATGGGGAAAAAAACGGATCCTCAAAAAAAAATTGAGGATCCGTTTTTTTAAAAACCTGGCGGATTGTGACTGATTGTAAAAAACGGAAGTGTGAAAGAGGCCTAACTAATCTCCAAGCAGTGAGGGAAAAACTATGCAAATAGTTTAAATAATCAAGTAATGCTATTTGATTTCATCTTCATTCTTACCCTTTAAGCAAATACTGAATGTGGGACACTTGTTAAGTCTAAAAATAGGTTACATACCTGTATATAAAGAGTAAAGACACAGAGGGAAAAAGCCAGAGAGATTCTGCCAAGACATCCATACATCCCAAAAGGACCAGAGACAGGACGGCAGCCATTTACATCATGGCTTCATTGCGAGGGACACGGATCTATGATTCTATATAGGAAACAACCTAGGGGTTTTCAGCCTCAGTTGGAAGAATACAGATCTGCTCCATTGACCATTGCTGAACTATGGATACGTTTCCTGACAGGTTATGATCCTCAGATCAACTAGCCTTGTTCCTTGTATGGATTCAATGGACTGCCATCTTCCTGCACTTGTTGTCACTTCCTCTCTGTGTGCGTGCCACAGGTGGAGTAACCGACCCTGGAATATGAAGCCAGGTTGTGATCTTCGGATCAACTGGCCGTGTATGGACTGTCATCTTCCTACGCTTGTTGTTACCTCCTCTCTTTGTGCGTGCCACAGGTGAGGTAGCGACCCTGGAAGTTATGTAGTCACAGCTGCTCTTATCCCAGTGGGTCAGTGGAGGGTGAGACTCGGTAATGTGCCCCATCTTGGGTATTTTCCTGGGACTGTTCTATGTGTTATCTGCCTGTTTTGTGGTACAATAAAGCATTGCCACACTGTTTTACCCTCACCCTGTGCTGTATGAGTAGCGTTTTGCCCACTAAAAAAGGAGAGCAGGAGTTTGGCAGGGGAAGAGTCCTGAGGAGATCATTTGCATATTCCCAGTGCCTTCTGGAATAAGTGAAGAGTCTCCGCGAGCTCAACGATCACTGGATTTTGGCCGTTGCAGCTGAAAAGAGGAAATCGGAAAACCAGGGGAAGAGTCTTGAGGAGATCATTTGCATATTCCCAGTGCCTTCTGGAATAAGTGAAGAGTCTCCGCGAGCTCAACGATCACTGGATTTTGGCCGTTGCAGCTGAAAAGAGGAAATCGGTAAACCGCGCGCCTATCAGCACGTGAATTTTGGCTCATTTTTCATCGATTCGAAATTTCTTTAACAATAATATGGAAGAGGCCAGGAGCCATTTGGTGAGCTGCATTTCTTGCTACATGTTCACAGACTTAACAGTGGAAAAGCCAAACTTCACCTGCCACAAATGCAAGCTTGTGTCCCTGTTGGAGGAAAAGTTGCAAAATCTCGAAGAGAGGTTAGCTACATTGAAGATCATTAAGGAAGGTGAAGAGTTCTTAGACAGAGCAGAATTATGTCTTCATGTTACAGAAAGAGAAGAAATTTGAAGTGCACCTGAAGAAACAGAGGAATGGAAACGTGACCCAGAGAAGCAGGAGGATTGGGAGGCAGTCAGCACCCATACTGCTCAGGAACCAGTACCAGGCTCTCACGCAGGAAAACGATGAAGAAATACATCAGGATAAGACTTTGCCAACAAACAGCAACCTTGTACGCCTTCAGAGTCCTCCTGGATGGAGAAAGAAAAATGTTGTGAAGAAGAAACGGAGAGTGGTGGTCATGGGGGATTCCCTGTTGAGAGGAACAGAGGCCGCTATCTGCAGACCGGATATAACTTCAAGAGAAATGTGCTGTCTTCCAGGTGCAAAAATTAAAGATGTGTCTGACAGGATATCAGGACTCTTCAGACCTACAGATGACTACCCATTCCTGCTACTACATGTGGGGACAAATGACACCGCAAGAAACGACCTGGAAACCATCTGCAGAGACTTTGAAGACTTAGGCAAGAAAGTGAAAGAACTGGGAGCGCAGGTGGTCTTCTCTTCCATCCTCCCAGTGGATGGCCATGGAACAAGGAGGTGGAATAAGATTCTGCAGGTGAACAACTGGCTACGTCGATGGTGCCGTCAGCAACGATTTGGATTTCTGGATCACGGAGTGAATTATCTGTACGATGGACTACTTGCCTGAGATGGGGTGTGAAGAAAAAATATCTCTTTCTTACTTTTTTCTTTAGTAAGAGCACAGTGAGGATAGAATGGAAAACAATATTAAATTGTGTGGATAAAGCAAATCTTGTTTACTGTTCATTCAAAAAAAGATTACAAAAATGAAGAAAAGTAAGTTCACAGCACACAGAATATAAATATTAGATTAAAAGAAGAGAAAAAACAAGCATTCATTGGTTCTTACATGTGGTCTTGAGGCATGTGGTATGTGTTGGAGATTCTCAAGGTATGAGAAATCTCCCTGTAAACGACTTAGGTCGGCTTTTATACTATTTTGACCCATAGACTTGCATTAGTGTCTATTTTTCCTGTCTCATAACCACATCTGGTGATCTGCCGCTATGTTCATAGCTTCTACCATGTTAGAACAACAGTAGTAACTTATAGAATATGTATATTAGTTTTTATGCATTACCTTTGAAAAACTTAAGCCTATGGCCTTTGACCTTTGGAACCATTTACAACCTCCAAATAGCCACATATTGACAGTTCTGACAAATGCCCTATAGTTCTGACAGAGAACAGATGTATCAGCCAAAGTACTCAGAATAGCTCAGTCACCCACTAACCAGAGTCTCTGCTTCCCTGCATATGTTAAGCAATCTATATTATTTTTTATTATAGAAATACTGATATTTTAGAGTCCCCCTGATTATGATTTGAGAAATATCATAATCCTAAACTTATTCTCTCACCATTCGTATCACATTCATTCTTTATTCTGAAAACCTTGTATCAACATCTGCTTTGAATGTCATCTGAATTCTCAAACCTATTGTAAAAATTACGTCAGAGAGTTATATTTTTTCCGTTTTAACATCTCTCTTAAAATATCCTCTTCCTTTTTCATTTCTATCTTTATATTTTTATAAATTCTCTTAATTTTACACATAATAACTATTTGATATATTATACACAGCAAAACTATAATAAACCCAGCAAAGAGCAAACAGATGAACGGCATACTAGGGCACACAAATCACCACATTACCAGACGGAGCTCTTTATCTGAAGTATTGCGGTATATGATTCAGTCAAAAAACGGAGGTGCTTGCATGAAAAAACATGAATATTTCAATGTGAAGCGAAAAAAGAAGAAATATGCAGTACTCACCGATGTAGCTGAAAAACTGTGCGTCTTTATTTCACATATTTTCCATCAAATGTGTGGACATGCAGGACGTGGAGGAATGCTAGGGGAGGGAGGTGCCGGACATCGGCCGTTTCGCGATTACTCTCTTCTATGGGTCCAGGCGAGGGGATTAGCTAAAGGTCATTCCCTTTATAGGATCACAGACCTTACTAATTAACATACATAGCAAGTTGTGAAACTAACATTTACAAAAAAATATATAGTTATACAATATACAGAGTGCAAGATACTAGTAAGGAATAAATCTTTCCATATCGATTTACAAGATAATCTATATTTTTACAATATCATAGGAAGATAATCTAAATAACTTTACATACAATTTTTTATATAACATTTTTTTATAGAAATACTGATAGACCGATCCGGTCATTTAGTCCCAAAGGACCTTGTGCGTTCGCTTTCAGGATCCATTTTGCTTCTTGTTGCAGTAAAGCTTTGTCATGGTTGCCTCCTTGAGGTGGAAAATTGACCTTTTCAATCCCTGCAAAACTCAAAATTTCTGGGTTGGCTTTCTGCACATCTTGAATATGCTTAATTAGTCGCAGTGAGCCCTTTCCTGATGTAATAGATCTATAGTGTTCACCAAAACGTATCGTAAGTGGTCTTATAGTTTTTCCAATATAAAAATAACCACATGGACAAAAAATAACATAAACCACGAATTTAGTTTGACAAGAAATGTAGTTTTGTACCTTATGTTCCATAGAGCCGAAATGTATAGAATTCCCTGTCAGATGAGGATGACAGTATTTGCAGTGACCACATTTATAATTTCCTTTTATTGATAAATCTCGTAGCCAATTTTTTTGAGGGGGACGAAGTCTATGATGTACTAATAAATCCCCTATATTATGTGCCCTCTTATATGCAAATTGAGGAACTAATTTACCATCTGTGTGTAAGGTTTTTTCTGTGTCAATGAGATGCCAGTGTTTTCTCACTGCTGCATGTATTGCTCTATCTATTGCACTATGTTTGAAACAAAAATTAAATTTTTTTGTAGGTTTGACTACACTATTTAATTTTTTAGTCCTTTCCTCTAATAAATCCATCTGAGAAAATTTTTTTACCCTTTCATATGCTTCATTTAATAAAGTCATAGGATATCCCCTTTGCAAAAAACGTTGTTTCAGCTCAGAAATTTGTTCATTAAAAATGGTTTCATCATTATTCAGTTTTCTTACTCTAGAGGCTGAGTTCACACGTGGTGTTTTTTTCGCGTTTCCGCTGCGGTTTTAACTGCGCAATTTTGCTGCGAAAACGCGAAAAATAAGCATCCCATGCATTCCTATGGGATTCCGCAATGCTGTGCTAATGCTGCTGTTTTTATCGCGGCGGAATCGCTTTGCGGTAAAAAACGCAGCATGCTCATTAATTTGCGGAATCGCGGCGAACCCGCACCCATAGGAATGTATTGTTCCGCTTACTTCCCGCATGTGGCTGTGCACACCATGCGGAAAGTAAGCAGAATTGCGGATGGTACCCACGGTCCGGAGGAGAGGAGACTGTCCTCCGGGCTTTGGGTACCATATCCCTGTAAAAAATAGAATTTTAAAATAAAAAATATTGTTATTCTTACCTTCCAGCGTCCCGCGCAGCCTTCCCGCCTCTCTCCACGCTTCCGTTCCCAGTAATCCTTTGCGAAAATGCCCGCGATGGCGTCCGTTCTCGCGAGTCTCGCAGTCATTCGCGCGACGTCATCGCGAATAACCGCGATCCCGTGAGAACGGACGTCATCGCGGGCATTTTCGCAAAGGATTACTTTGAACGCCTGCGCGGGACGTCGGAAGGTAAGAATAACACCATTTTTTATTTTTTTTACATTCTATCTTTTACTACTGATGCCACATAGGCAACCTCAGTAGTAAAAAGTTGGTCACACTCGTCAAACACTATGTTTGACGAGTGTGACCAACCTGTCAATCAGTTCTCCAAGCGATGCTACAGATTGCTTGGAAAACGCTAGCATTTTGCAAGCTAAATACGCTTGCAAAATGCTAGTTTTTCCGCGGGAAAATCGTGGGAATTTAAAATGCGATTTTCCCGCGGAATGGAATTCCGGAACTCTCGCGGGAATTTCCGCGAGAGTTCCGGTACGTGTGAACTTAGCCTTAGCATTTGCCTATATGGAAGTCTCTTTTTAGTGTGTAATGGGTGAGCTCTCTTATAATGTAAGTAATTATTTGTTGCTGTTTCTTTTCTAAACACTTCTGTTTTTAAAGAACCATTTTTTATTTTAAATTTGACATCAATAAAATCTATTGTGTTTCCCCCAAATGAAAATGTGAAGCGCATGTTGTCACTGTTCACATTGTTCAGGTATTTTACAAAATCTGCGAATTCTTCCTGAGAACCCCACCAGATAATAAAAATATCATCCACAAAGCGAAAATATGCTTGTAAATGTCTTAAGTGTGGATTTAGGGCTGTTTTTATATAAAACTCTTCAAATCGTGCTAGAAATAAATTTGCATAAACACAAGAGACTGGCGTGCCCATTGCTTTGCCCACCCTTTGTATGACACAAGAGACTGGCGTGCCCATTGCTGTGCCCACCCTTTGTATGACACAAGAGACTGGAGTGCCCATTGCTGTGCCCACCCTTTGTATGACACAAGAGACTGGCGTGCCCATTGCTGTGCCCACCCTTTGTATGACACAAGAGACTGGAGTGCCCATTGCTGTGCCCACCCTTTGTATGACACAAGAGACTGGCGTGCCCATTGCTGTGCCCACCTTTTGTATATACCACTTATCCAGAAATTTGAAGGCATTATGTGTCAAAACATAATCAAGTGACTCGATAATAAAGGAAATAAAATCCTGTGATTTGTTTGTGTAAAATCTCCTTTATTGCTGCTATGCCTTTATCATGGGGGATGCGGGTATATAGACTCTCAACATCAATAGATGCAAAGGAGAAATGTGGTTGCCAATGGAAATCTTTCAATTTTTTCAATAAATCTCCTGAATCTTTTACAAAAGATGGCACAGCTTTTAGTAAAGGTTTTAGTAGCCAGTCCAAGTATTGTGAAAGTGGTTCAGTCAAAGAGTTTTCCCTGAAATTATAGGGCGACCCGGAGGCTCTTTTAAAGACTTGTGCACTTTTGGCACACTATACCAATAGGGAATTTCTGGGTATTCTGGAAAGAGTTTTTCTGCTCTCTTTTTTGATAATATCCCCAATTGAACATACTTTCTTAAAAGAGATCTTAATTTGTCCTTATATTTATGCAAAGGGTTGTCATTTAGCATACAGTAGGTATTACTATCATTCAAGTGATTTAGGGCATCTTGTATATAGTATGTCTTATCCAAAAGAACCAAATTTCCTCCTTTATCAGATCTCCTGAACACAGTATCACTCCATCCCTTCATTTCTTGCAAAGCTTTCATCTCAGATGCTCTCAAATTTTTTTCTGACATGGGATAGAGTAAAGCTTCTACATCCTTGATGACCATATCATGGAAAAGATCGATACTGTTCCCAGGAGATATAGGAGGCATGAAATTTGATTTTATTCCTCCTTTAAAAGGTATTGGTATTTCTTCATTGGAATTAACTGATTCCAGGGAGAAATCCGGTTCAGTTATACTCATTAACATTTCAACATCACTTAAGAATTGTCTGGGACAGATATCTGAATTTAGCATAAAGCCTAAAGGACCAATAGTTGGAGGTTTCTCACCTTCATGTATAGGAACAGAAACTGCAGCTGAAACACTGGAAAAAATTTTTTTAAGATGTAGCTTTCTTATACTTTTAAACAATTCAATCCTAAAATCGACATAATCAAATTTTTCTGGAATACAAAAATTTAAGCCTTTAGATAGAACTTCAGTATGTTCACTGGATAATTGGCGCTTTGAAAGGTTTATTATACGTAGATTGTCCTTGGAGGTGTTATTTCCTCCATGATACTTGCTTGCGTTTCTTTCCTTGATTTTGTAATTTTCCGGCCTCGTCTTGTTTTTTTCCTAAAGGGGGCGTATTATTAGAGGTAGAAGGAAAAGTAAGCATGCTTGAGTCCTCTCGATCGTCTGCAACACTTGAGTCCGAATCCGTGGTCCATCCTTCATAGTTATTTTTATGAGCCATGTTGTATCTCCGCTTTTTAGAAAAAGAGGAACGATTTTTATTCCAGGAAAAAATCATGTTATTTTCGTAGTCATTTTTATCTCTCAAAAACTTTTCTTTTTTCTTCTTCTTAATATCGATTTGTTGTAATACGAGTTTTTTATCCAATTTTTTGTAAAAATTTGTATTTTGGTTTTCTGTGTAGCGTGACTTTATTTCTGATTTCGCTTTCTCCAACTGTTCAGTCAGATGATCATACTCCTGCTCATTTTTCTCTGCTACCAATTGTAATAAATTGAGAGAACATTGGTGAAGGAGATCAGTCCATTTCTTTTGGAAAATAGGATCATCTTGAAATTGTGAAATTTCCTTGAAGATACGTAAACCTCTCGGGACTCTCTTGCATTCAGTGTATGATTTCAATGATTTTACAGTCCAGAATGATCGGATTTCTCTCTCAGCTAATGATTGTATTTTAAATTCAAGTGATCTTGTGCTGATAATATGCAGCTCTTCCTTACGATTGCATCCTCTCGTCCTGCTAAAAGTCCCTGTTCAACCGCATTCATATCAGAAAGCTCCATATTTACGTCTGTGTCCATAGTATAGATAAAAAGTGAGTGAAATAAACCCTGTGCTCAGTTCAATTACACAAGTTGAATGATCCCAGCAAAGAGCAAACAGATGAACGGCGTACTAGGGCACACATCACCACATTACCAGACGGAGCTCTTTATCTGAAGTATTGCGGCATATGATTCAGTCAAAAAATGGAGGTGCTTGTATGAAAAAACATGAATATTTCAATGTGAAGCAAAAAAAGAAATATGCAGCACTCACCAATGTAGCTGAGTTTTGCAGGGATTGAAAAGGTCAATTTTCCACCTCAAGGAGGTAACCATGACAAAGCTTTATTGCAACAAGAAGCAAAATGGATCCTGAAAGCGAATGCACAAGGTCCTTTGGGACTAAATGACCGGATCGATCTATCAGTATTTTTATAAAAAATGTTATATAAAAAATTGTATGTAAAGTTATTTAGATTATCTTCCTATGATATTGTAAAAATATAGATTATCTTGTAAATCGATATGGAAAGATTTATTCCTTACTAGTATCTTGCACTCTGTATATTGTATAACTATATTTTTTTTGTAAATGTTTGTTTCACAACTTGTTATGTATGTTAATTAGTAAGGTCTGTGATCCTATAAAGGGAATCACCTTTAGCTAATCCCCTCACCTGGACCCGTAGAAGCGAGTAATCGTGAAACGGCCGTTGTCCGGCACCTCCCTCCCCTAGCATTCCTCCACGTCCTGCATGTCCACACATTTGATGGAAATTATGTGAAATAAAGACGCACAGTTTTTCAGCTACATCGGTGAGTGCTGCATATTTCTTCTTTTTTTGCTTCACATTGAAATATTCATGTTTTTTCATGCAAGCACCTCCATTTTTTGACTGAATCATATGCCGCAATACTTCAGATAAATAGCTCCGTCTGGTAATGTGGTGATTTGTGTGCCCTAGTATGCCGTTCATCTGTTTGCTCTTTGCTGGGATCAGACTACAGGGGAATGCAGATGCCCTGTCCAGAGTTCACTGTATGTCATGTGTCCACCCCTTAGGGTTGAACATAGGAGGGAGGTACTGTATGTGGTACAGTAAAGGGTGTTTTACTGGATGGAAGATACATTTCTCCCAGCAGGTTAATGTTTGGCTGGGTTTTTCCCTAAAGGCAGGACCTGCGATGATGTCATGGTCACGTGATCATCAGCCCATGTGATGTTTACCTCACTTGTAGGAGGGGTTATGGGCTATGTAATGGAGGTTGATGTTTGGCACATGGTGAGTGTGTGTCTGGAAGTTACAGGACCTTGGCTGGACTTAGCCTGGACACGTACACAGGATCCCCGTGCTGCAGGACTATAGCAGCAAGACTCTCAACAACCATGGGAATGGCACCTGGCAGATGCCGCGGACCTGTCAGCCGCTTAGTTAAGCCCGTCTCGTGCAAGTGGTGAGTATGGGACCAGTGGTTCTCCAAGCTGGAGTATATTTCTGTTTTTCCTTACTTTCTGTTAATCTGCTGTTTACAACGTGACATTAAACCACTGAAATTGGACTTTAAGCCTGTGTGTTGCCTCGTTACTGCAGCCCTGCCATTACCTACCAGAGTGAATCCCTACACCTCCTTAAAACTATTGCACAGAGTCTATTTGGTGGTCTTGTACAATGGTTTCTGGGTTTTGGGATAAGGTGAAGCGTCTGATAGCACAGATGTATGGTGGACCGGTTGTTCTGGAACCTTCTACCCTTTTACTGGGAACCAGGCCTTCCCGGCTTCCAAAAAGCTTTCAGAAGCTAGTAAACTACTTATGTATGGCCACTAAAATCCACATTGCGGCAAAGTGGAAGTCGCCCTCACTGTCAATACAGTTGTGGCCAAAAGTATTGACACCTCTGCAATTCTGTCAGATAATACTCAGTTTCTTCCTGATAATGATTGCAAACACAAATTCTTTGGTGTTATTATCTTCATTTAATTTGTCTTAAATGAAAAAACACAAAAAGAATTGTCCTAAAGCCAAATTGGATATAATTCCACACCAAACATAAAAAAGAAGGTGGACAAAAGTATTGGCACTGTTCGAAAAATCAAGTGATGCTTCTCTAATTTGTGTGATTAACAGCACCTGTAACTTACCTGTGGCACCTAACAGGTGTTGGCAATAACTAAATCACACTTGCAGCCTGTTGACATGGGTTAAAGTTGACTCAACCTCTGTCCTGTGTCCTTGTGTGTACCACATTGAGCATGGAGAAAAGAAAGAAGACCAAAGAACTGTCTGAGGACTTGAGAAACCAAATTGTGAGGAAGCATGAGCAATCTCAAGGCTACAAGTCCATCTCCAAAGACCTGAATGTTCCTGTGTCTACCGTGTGCAGTGTCATCAAGAAGTTTAAAGCCCATGGCACTGTGGCTAACCTCCCTAGATGTGGATGGAAAAGAAAAATTGACAAGAGATTTCAACGCAAGATTGTACAGATGTTGGATAACTCGACTAACATCCAAACAAGTTCAAGCTGCCCTGCAGTCCGAGGGTACAACAGTGTCAACCCGTACTATCTGTCGGCATCTGAATGAAAAGGGACAGTAAGGTAGGAGACCCAGGAAGACCCCACTTCTTACCCCGAGACATAAAAAAGCCAGGCTGGAGTTTGCCAAAACTTGCCTGAAAAAGCCTAAAACGTTTTGGAAGAATGTTCTCTGGTCAGATGAGACAAAAGTAGAGCTTTTTGGGCAAAGGCATCAACATAGTGTTTACAGGAGAAAAAAAGAGGCATTCAAAGAAAAGAACACGGTCCCTACAGTCAAACATGGCGGAGGTTCCCTGATGTTTTGGGGTTGCTTTGCTGCCTCTGGCACTGGAATGCTTGACCATGTGCATGGCATTATGAAGACTACCAACAAATTTTGCAGCATAATGTAGGGCCCAGTGTGAGAAAGCTGGGTCTCCCTCAGAGGTCATGGGTCTTCCAGCAGGACAATGACCCAAAACACACTTCAAAAAGCACTAGAAAATGGTTTGAGAGAAAGCACTGTAGACTTCTAAGATGGCCAGCAATGAGTCCAGACCTGAATCCCATAGAACACCTGTGGAGAGATCTAAAAATGGCAGTTTGGAGAAGGCACCCTTCAAATATCAGGGACCTGGAGCAGTTTGCCAAAGAAGAATGGTCTAAAATTCCAGCAGAGCATTGTAAGAAACTCATTGATGGTTACCGGAAGCGGTTGGTCGCAGTTATTTTGGCTAAAGGTTGTGCAACCAAGTATTAGGCTGAGGGTACCAATACTTTTGTCTGGCCCATTTTTGGAGTTTTGTGTGAAATGATCAATGTTTTGATTTTTGCTTCATTCTCTTTTGTGTTTTTTTCATTTAAGACAAATTAAATGAAGATAATAATACCAAAGAATTTGTGTTTGCAATCATTTTCAGGAAGAAGCTGAGTATTATCTGACAGAATTGCAGGGGTGTCAATACTTTTGGCCACAACTGTATCTATGAACGACATTATGTTATTCTCATTTGTGGCCCCAGCGTTTCTTATAGAATAAATGCCTTTCTCAGACAGTCCTGTAGTAATTACTTTGTTCTCACGGTTTGTAGGAGGGTTCGTTATCAGTATAAGTGCGAGAGATGAGAGACCGACGACTGCAGTTTTACCCTGTGTGTCCGGCGTCAGTTTTACAGTGTGAGAGATGCGGGGTCTGTGACCGAAGCTGGGGGTATATGGGTGTATACAGCATACACAGAGGGGTCTGTGACCGAAGCTGGGGGTATACGGGTGTATACAGCATACATAGGGGTCTGTGACCGAAGCTGGGGGTATACGGGTGTATACAGCATACATAGGGGTCTGTGACCAAAGCTGGGGGTATACGGGTGTATACAGCATACACTGAGGGGTCTATGACCGAAGCTGGGGGTATACGAGGGTATACAGAGTAACAGGGGTCTGTGACCAAAGCTGGGGGAATACAGGTGTATACAGCGTACACTGAGGGGTCTGTGACTGAAGCTGGGGGTATACGGGTGTATACAGCGTACACAAGGGTCTGTGACTGAAGATGGGGGTGTACAGAGTACACAGAGGGGTCCACACAAACGCGGTTTTGCTCAGTACACCTCGTACACACGGCTCCGCTCCGTACACCTCATACACACGGCTCCGCTCCGTACACCTCGTACACGCACGGCTCCGCTCCGTACACCTCGTACACACGCAGCTCCGCTCCATACACCTCGTACACGCGCGGCTCCGCTCCGTACACCTCGTACACGCGCGGCTCCGCTCCGTACACCTCGTACACACAGGGCTCCGCTCCGTACACCTCGTACACGCGCGGCTCCGCTCCGTACACCTCGTACATGCGCAACTCCGCTCCGTACACCTCGTACACGCGCGGCTCCGCTTCGTACACACAGGGCTCCGCTCCGTACACCTCGTACACACGCGGCTCCGCTCCGTACACCTCATACACACACGGCTCCGCTCCGTACACCTCGTACACACAACGGCTCCGCTCCGTACACCTCGTACACATAGGGCTCCGCTCCGTACACCTCATACACACACAGCTCCGCTCCGTACACCTTGTACACACGCGGCTCCGCTCCGTACACCTCATACACACACGGCTCTGCTCCGTACACCTCGTACACACACGCGGCTCCGTACACCTCGTACACATACGGCTCCGCTCCGTACACCTCGTACACACACGGCTCCGCTCCGTACACCTCATACACACGCGGCTCCGCTCCGTACACCTCATACACACACGGCTCCGCTCCGTACACCTCGTACACACACGGCTCCGCTCCGTACACCTCGTACACACACGGCTCCGCTCCGTACACCTCGTACACACACGTGGCTCCACTCCGTACACACATGGCTCTGCTCCGTACACCTCGTACACACGCGGCTCCGCTCCGTACACCTCGTACACACGCGGCTCCGCTCCGTACACCTCGTACACACACGGCTCCGCTCCGTACACCTCATACACACACGGCTCCGCTCCGTACACCTCGTACACACACGGCTCCGCTCCGTACACCTCGTACACACACGGCTCCGCTCCGTACACCTCGTACACACACGGCTCTGCTACATCCACCCTGTAAACCCCTCCTGACCCCACAAATAAACTTCCCCTCATCCAGCACCATGACAACCAGCACAGCAGAGTCCTGCACACACTGAGGCCCCTGATCATGTGACCCCTGACTCCTCCCCTCCTGTGACCTCATCACAGGTCCTGTGCGCACAGAGCAGCTGTAGAAATCTCCGGCCTCGGGGGTCTCACCAGACTTCGCTCTTTTCTTGCAGGGGCCGCAGTGGATTTCATCCTGGATCCATAGAGCTGAATAGAGGAGCGATGTTCCTTCACTCTGATGGGAATTGATGGTGACGTTTGTCCAACGTCCACGTTACCGAGTAAATCCCCCCAGGACTGCAGCCGGTAAAGACCCCGATATCCACAGGTGTCCCCTCTAATTGGGGGAAAGGGATAGAAAAGCCTCTTATCCCGAGGGGAAACCCTGCACATGGAGACATCGGCCTCAGATCTCTCCTGTCCTGTTCTTCCAGAAAAGCCTCAAACTTCTGTGTGTGACTCAGAGCTGAGATCTAACGGGAGAGAAGATTCCAGTGCGGGGAAGACGGGAAACCTTCATATAGACGGCCGGTGGGGATGGAGGCAGTGACCGACTCTGGTCACATCTGTCTCTAGAGCCGTAGTAGAAGATGAAGATGTCGTCCTCATCATGAAGGAGTTATTTCTCATGTCGCGTGTAATGAATATCTCCTGCAGTATTGCTAATGCCGATTCCAGTGTCGGTAATGAGACGAGAATTAGCGTTATGGAAGATGAGTCTATGAGGAACGTGTTCAGCTGCCGACTCCGAGGAGGAAACTGCTTGTTGTCTGTGGCCTAAATATATAGGTTTTATTAGTAGATGTCGGGGAAGAAAACTAAACCCTGTAAGATAATAAATCTCCTCATATGTTTCCCTTATTATCTCCAGTAATTGTATTATTACACAGGATTCTTATGATGTTACATCGGATCATCTTCTTCTCATTCAGGTCTCTACAATATCGGATCCTCTCAGTGAAGATCTTCTACAGAAGAAAATTTTCCTGATTTACCCATCAAGGATGGATATGGACAGAGACAAGATGGCGGAGAGGATGTTACACCTCACCCTAGAGATCCTCTTCCGTCTCACTGGAGAGGTGAGAGATTCTGATGACGTCACATTACATCATTCTTATCTATGGGAATAACAGATGGACAGAACTGGAGAGGTGAGGACTCTGGGAATGTCTGTAGTGAGATTTATTAATGTGTCTCTCCATAACCAGGATTACACAGTGGTGAAGAAGACCTCTAGTGATCGCTGTAAGGACCCTGTGTCTGAGGGATGGGGAAGACCCCTGAGCCCAATCACGGGGCCTCCACCTCACCCCCTGACACATAAGGACATCAATGACCAGAAGATCCTAGAACTCATCTACAAGATGATTGAGCTGCTGGCTGGAGAGGTGACACTGCTGAGAATGCTGGGACATTATACAGTAACACTATGAAGGGATCGGGGGGATGACGGTATCATTGTATGTGTCAGGTTCCTATAAGGTGTCAGGATGTCGCTGTCTATTTCTCCATGGAGGAGTGGGAGTATTTAGAAGGACACAGAGATCTGTACAAGAACGTCATAATGGAGGTTCCCCGGCCCCTCACATCACCAGGTAATAGACAGGACTAAATACACACGGCCTATAATTATCTGTATGTAGAGAATGAATTCAGTCCCTGTATGTGTTTCCTCCAGATCTATCCAGTAAGAGGACAACACCAGAGAGATGTCCCCGTCCTCTTCTTCCACAGGACTGTAACCAAGAAGATCCCAGTGCTCCTCAGGATCATCAGGTAGATGGAGAGAAGGTGTCAGGAGATCTTCCCTATGATGTGTAGACGGCTGTGAAGGTCTTGTGCTCAGTCTTGTTTTATCCACCAGTATTATATGTTTTATACTTGTGTAATTAGAACGGTGGAGATGGCAGGATTAGAGCTGATCATAGATGGGACTTCTCCATCTGTCGGTGACTTTTACAATATTTGTTTCAGGGTGAAGATCTGACCCATATTAATACTACAGAGACATATGTGAGGGGTGATGAGTGGTGTAAAGAGGAGATTCCCACATATGACTACCCAGGTGAGTAGGGACCACTGAATGCAGAGAAGTCACAGATTCCTCTCAGTCACCGGCTGTGGCTGCTTTATCGGTGGTGTAGTCCGGCCATATTACCATGATCACCATTTTGCCTCTAGACCACAACATTCTCCTCCACCCAAAACTGTTCAAATGACTTTGGGCATTGAAAGCCCTTTTCTATAGAACTTACAACCAATTACATTGTTTTCGATCCTAAGGAATTCAGATTACTGCACAATCTCTCCTGAAATGGGGAGCAATATTATTTTCTCTAATCTTCTGGTCAGGATCCATAGTAGCTCCAATGGTCCACCATAAATGAGGGCAACTCTGGTTTACTGTTGTGTAATCTGTATTTGTAGTTTTCAGTTAATGAGATTCTCGTGCTCTGGGGCGGGGCTGTGGGCGGGGCTTTATGTGGTGCTCTGATTACATATTCATCTGTATTGGCTTATGACAGGTCGCTGACCCCTCACTGACCTGCCCCCATTATTACATAATGCATATAATAGCATTGATATTATTGGTGATAATGCCTATAATATTGTGGCTATTGTGAGGCTTAGAAAGAAATTACATCCAGCACAATGTCACCGGCGATGGCGGCGCCTGCGCAGTAGCCTCTATATCAACTATATCAAATTTTTTTTGTTAGGAAGTTATAAGGGTTAAAAGTTAAACAGCGATTTCTCATTTTTACAACAAAATTTACAAAACCATTTTTTTAGGGACCACCTCACATTTGAAATGAGTTTGGGGGGTCAATATGACAGAAAATACCCAAAAGTGACACCATTCTAAAGAGTGCACCCCTCAAGGGGCTCAAAACCACATTCAAGAAGTTTATTAACCCTTCAGGTGCTTCACTGGAATGAATGAAATGTGGAAGGAAAAAATAAACATTTACTTTAATTTTCTTTCACAAAAATTTTCCTTTAGACCTATTTTTTTTTCACTTTCGCCAGGGTAACAGGAGAAAATGGACTATACGTTTTGTTGTGCAATTTCTCCTGAGCATGCCGATACCCCATATGTTGGGGAAATCTACTGTTTGGGCGCACGGCAGGGCTCGGAAGGGAAGGAGCGCCATTTGACTTTTTGAATGTAAAATATGCTGGAATAATTAGCGGTTGCCATGTCGTGTTTGTCGAGACCCTGATGTGCCTAAACAGTGGAAACCACCAACAAGTGACACCATTTTAGAAACTAGACCCCTTAGGGAACTTATCCAGATGTGTATTGAGCACCTTGAACCCACAGGTGCTTCACAGAAGTTTATAACATGGCGCCATGCAAATAAAAAAAAAATACGATTTTTCACAAATCTTTTTAGCTCCATATTTTGCATTTTCATAAGGGTAACGGGAGAAATTGCTCCATACAATTTGTTGTGCAATTTCTCCTGAGCTCGCCGATACCCCACATGTGGGAGAATACCACTGTTTCGGCGCATGGCATGGCTTGGAAGGGAAGGAGCGCCATATTGGAGAGCAGATTTTGCTGGAAGTGTTTGTGGGTGACATGTCACATTGTCAGAGCCCCTGAGGTGCCAGAACAGCATAAGCCCCAAAAGTGACTGCATTTTACCAAATACTTCCCTGAATGAGTTCTTCTAGTGGTGCAGTGAGCATACTGACACCACTGCTGTTCCATAGAAAATTATACCATTGGGCAGTGAAGAAAAAATAATTACTGTATTTTTTGGACTATAAGACGCACCCCAAATTTTCAAAAGGAAAATAGGGGAGAAAAATGTGCAAAATGGGGGTCCATCTTACATCCGAATTCAGCTTACCGGGGGGGTGGAATCAGCACAGGTGCAAGAGTGGTCACAGACGTTGTTCGATGGTCCAGGCTGGTGCGGTGGCCTCCGGAAGCTCCCATTCCAGGCTGGTGTGGCAGCGGTGCTCTGTGCTTGGGTGGAAGTGCTCTGCGTTGGGTCGGCAGCGCTCCACCTGTGGCGGCGGCAGCGCTCTGTGCTGGGGCAGCGGCACTCTGTGCTGCGTGGGGGGCTTTGCCGCCATTTTGTCAAAGCCTTAAGCCCCTGCAGCTCCATTGCTGTGATGCGATGGCCTCCGGGAGAATGGCAGGTGGGGGCGGCACATGCTCAGATTTAGATCTCGGCAACGAGATCTCGGGGCGAGATCTGAATCTGAGCATGCGCCGTTCACAGCGGCCATTTTTCTGGAGACCACCGCATCGTAACAATGAAACTGCAGGGGTCTCTGGACTTTGACAAAATTCCAGTGGAGCCCTCCACGCAGCACAGAGCGCCGCCGCAACAGCATTTGTAAGTAAATTCCTACTATAAGACGCATCCCCATTTCCCCACTAAATTTTTTGGCAAAAAGTGCGACTTATAGTCTGAAAAATATGGTACATTTTTATCACTAAAATGTTGTTTTAACCCCAGATATTACATTGGAAATTAGGTAGATAGGTAAATGGTCACTACACCCAGAGATGAATTCACAGAGGGGGGGTCATTTCTAATTCCCAGAGGGGTGTCATTTCTAAAATGGGGTCACTTCAGGGGGGATTCTGCTGTTGTGGCACTTTGGAGAGCCGCTAAGTGCTAGAACAACAGAATCCCCCTGAAGTGACCCCATTTTGGAAATGACAACCCTCTGGGAATTCATCTATGAATATAGTGACCATTTTCTCTACATGGATGATTTCCAGAAACTCGTAGTGGAAGTTTTAGAGCAAAAATTGCAAAAATGTCATTGTAGTGCCCAATATATTGTGCCCAGCTTGTGTCTCTGGAGACCTCCCCCACCTACCCCCGGAAATTGTTACGTCAGCTCTACTCAAATGTGTCTGTCACTAAATAAACCAAATGCTTGAATGTCAAAACAGTTCAAAAACGTGGTTCTGTGTGGAAGATTGTAAAGCCGTCATGGAGGCATAAGGCTGGCAGTGATGGGCATTGTGGGTAATAATAGCGGGGATCATGCCTCATTCCTCTCTAGGAACATACACGACATCTTCTCTGGGGGTTCTTTCTTGTTTCAGTTACTGGGATGAGTGCAATAAAATGTCGCTCAGTGAGTCTTCTGACATCTTCAGATTCTAAAGGATTGGTGGGGACAAAATTATCAAAAACAAGATTTTCAGTGACCTTTTCCTGATAATCAAGGAAAGTATCTGCATTTCCGGCTTTTTTGTATAACACAAAAGAATTCTATGTGGCCACCTGAAACAAATACATGACTAACTCTTTGTACCAGATATATGATTTTCTTGATACCTGGTATGGCTGTAGAACCTGATCTGCAAGGTCCACACCCCATATATTTGTTGTAGTCAATGACAGACACAGGTTTTGGAGTAGTGGATCCCTGTTGGTCTGCAGTGGCCCTTGTGGCATCTGTGTGGATCGAGCTCAGGATAAAAATATCTTTATCCTTAAGGCCCCGTCTCACTAAGCAATCTTGGTAGCGAGATCGCTGCTGAGTCACAACTTTAGTGACGTAACAGCGATCTCACCAGCGAGATTGCTGTGTGTGACAGCGATCAGCGAGCGGCCCCCCTGCCGGTATCGCTGATCGCTGCAAGAAATCTCTGGACATTTCTTTTGTCGCTGGTCTCCCGCTGGCCAGCACGCATCGCTGTGTGTGACAGGCGGGAGACCAGCGATCAGGAGTAAAAAAATAATAAAAAAAATAAAAAATAGAGTTATTCTCACCTTCCGATGTCCCGTTCAGCCATCCTGCCTCTCTCCACGCTCCGGTCCCAGTGATCCTTTGCATGAATGACCGCGAGACTTTGTTATCCCTCGAGACCGTGACATCTCGCGGTCATTCGTGCAAAGGATCACTGGGACCGGAGCGTGAAGAGAGGCAGGATGGCTGAACGGGACGTCGGAAGGTGAGAATAACTATATTTTTTATTTTGATTCTATTTTCTACAGCGATAGCCAGCGATGCCGGGCGATCACATAGCGACTTACTAGCGATCCTGACACCTTCATATCGGTGTCGGGATCGCTGGTGAGTCGCTTAGTGTGACGGGGCCTTTATACTTAAGGGCAAGCAGCTCTCCATTGTGTAAAGCCCCTGACTGCCACTTTCAGAACTTTTTGCTGACCAATGATTGTGGAAACACCTGACGGTTTTTGCGAATAGTCCCACAAGCCCCTATTTTATGTTCAACCAGACTTTTAAATAGAGGTATGCTGGTGTAGTAGTTGTCAAGTTACAGATTGTAGCCTTTTTGTAAAAATGGAGTTATCAGCTCCCAAACGATTTTTCCCTATGTCCCCAGATAAGTAGGGCATCCTGGTGGGTTTAGTTTGCTGTCTTTCCCCTCATAAATGCGAAAAGCTGATGTGGATCCGGTTGAACTCTCGCACATTTTATAGAGCTTTATTCCAAAAATTGCCCTCTTAGAAGGAATAAATTGCTTGAGGTGCAGTCTTCCTTTTCCTTTTCTGTGATGATGGGTCTGATTTTGAATAGTCTGTCATGTTTTGGGGCATTTCTGGGCAGGCATTGACTATTGTCGTTAAAATGACAAAATCTCATGAGCATTTCATAACAGGTCCTACGAAGAACAGCAGAAAACATAGGGGTGGCTTGAACAGGGCGGTTGGACCAATATGACAGAATGGTTATTTTTTTAAACAAGTTCCATATTGAATGTAAGTCCTAAAAATGCTTTCCTTTCTAGGACATTAGTTGGTGTCCATAAATTTGACCTAGCACAATAGGATCGTGGATTCTGGCTGATGAATTGGGACACATATAAATTTGTAGGACAATATGCTCTAGCAAGTTATCTGTCATAAACAAATTAAAAAAATAATCGTTCCAAAATTTTCCACCTCCACATTTATACCAGGAATGGCATTAAAATTAGGGATGAATGGAGTAGCCGAATCCGAAGCCTCCCATCTGGGAAATGCTACATCAAGAGGCAAAGCCCCTTGGACATTGGTGTGCGCCAATTCACGAGCACTAGGGACAGCGCTAGTACTGGGCATTGTTCCCTGAGTTGGAGACATTTCTCCAGAAGCGCTATTTGTCCTTCTTGTTGTACTGGTCCTTGTGTGAGGATGGACCAGAATCACTGCTCATTTCTGAGCTATCACTGTCGCTGCTACTAAAGCCCTTGAAATCCACATCACCATCTGACACTGCACTTTTTTTGCTGTCAGAACATAAAAGTGCATAAGCCTCCTCTGCACTATAATACTGACGGGCCATTTTATTCGTTTATAGTTTTTTTTTTCCGGAAATAGAAAACTCTCACGTAACATGACTGACGTGACCAAATTATTGGGGAGACAATTGAGAAAAGCCTAATTCTTTAGCCTACCCCTAACTGTAGAATAAACCCTAACTTTTGCCTAACAGTAACCCTAACTTTTGCCTAACAGTAACCCTAACTTTTGCCTAACAGTAACCCTAACTTTTGCCTAACAGTAACCCAACTTTTGCCTAACAGTAACCCAACTTTTGCCTAACAGTAACCCTAACTTTTGCCTAACAGTAACCCTAACTTTTGCCTAACAGTAACCCTAACTTTTGCCTAACAGTAACCCTAACTTTTGCCTAACAGTAACCCTAACTTTTGCCTAACAGTAACCCAACTTTTGCCAAACAGTAACCTTAACTTTCGCCTGACAGGAACCCTTTAGCCCCCGTCTCACATAGCGAGATCGATTTTGTGACGCATCAGCGATCTCGCCTGCGTTCTCGCTACTTGTGACACATAGTGGCGATTGGGCCCCTGCTGCGGTGTTGCTGATCATGCTCGAATGTCCTGGGCCATTTTTTGATCGCTGGTGTCCCGCTGGCCAGCATGCATCGCTGTGTTTGACAGGGACAATGAGGAATGACCTCAGTACTACAGGTCTGAGAGACTGGGTCCCAACGACTGTCGTATCATTCTATATCGCTGCTGCATCGCTGTGAGATCTGACTTTGACATCTCACCAGCGACCATGTAGCGATGCACCAGCGATCCCTATTAGGTCATATCATTGTCGGGATCGCTGGTGCATCGCCAAGAGTGACAGTACTCTTACTTTAGCCCCAACACTAACCCTAACTATAGCATTAACTCTAACCTGCCTTGACTAAGGGTGCTGAGACTCTAGAAATGCGTTGAGAATGCAAGCATCTGTATTTTCTATGCAGGCATTTTAACTTCCTCTTTGTAACGTCTGATGTGAATAAAGAAATCTGTTTTCACAACATCGTGGAGCTGGAGAACTTCTTCCAATTATTTTTGCCTATGTAACATTGATTGGTTTCTTTATATTTGATATTTGGGAGGCAGAATGAACCAACAGTTGAACACCACACACTACTGGTTCATCCAACAAGGTTTTCTATTAGACTGTGAACTGTCATTGTCTTGGTAAATAATTAAAGTTTTTTACATAGCTTGCCATTTTTATGGACAGTTTAAGTAGAAATGTTCAAAAATATAAAACTCAAGGATATTTTATTAAAAAAATTGTTTTTTATCCTAGAAGATGACTGTACCAAGCGATCAGAGGGACAGCTGACATCTTCAATTTTTAAATCTAATGATCTTGAGATCCTACAAGATACAACTGAAGTGAATGCTATTACTCCAGATATATCATCACCTATTCACAGTAAAGATCTGTCATCTGATCCTATGAAACAGGTCACATCTTCTGATTCTTTACCGATTACTAAGGAAATTCAAAGTCACAAAAGAGACATTAAAAAACAAACTGCTCCTAAAGCAAAGAAGCCATTTTCATGTTCAGAATGTGGGAAATGTTTTAACAAGAAATCACAATTGGTTAATCACCATAGATCTCACACAGGGGAGAAGCCTTTTTCCTGTTCAGAATGTGGGAAATGTTTTAGCCGGAAAGAGCATCTTATTAATCACCAGAGAACTCACACAGGGGAGAAGCCGTTTTCCTGTTCAGAATGTGGGAAATGTTTTAAACAGAAAGAGCATCTTATTAATCACCAGAGAACTCACACAGGGGAGAAGCTTTTTTCATGTTCAGAATGTGGGAAATGTTTTACTCAGAAACCAAATCTCATTACACATCAAAGAATTCACACAGCAGAGAAGCCATATTCATGTTCAGAATGTGAGAAATATTTTAAATGGAAAGTAAGTCTTGATAGCCATCAAAGAACCCACACAGGGGAGAAGCCTTTTTCCTGTTCAGAATGTGGGAAATGTTTTAAATGGAAAATATATCTTGATCGCCATCAGAGAACTCACACAGGGGAGAAGCCTTTTTCCTGTTCAGAATGTGGGAAATGTTTTAGCCGGAAAGAGCATCTTATTAATCACCAGAGAACTCACACAGGGGAGAAACCTTTTTCCTGTTCAGAATGTAGGAAATGTTTTAACCAGAAAGAGCATCTTATTAATCACCAGAGAACTCACACAGGAGAGAAGCTTTTTTCATGTTCAGAATGTGGGAAATGTTTTACTCAGAAACCAAATCTTGTTACACATCAGAGAATTCACACAGCAGAGAAGCCATATTCATGTTCAGAATGTGGGAAATATTTTAAATGGAAAGTAAGTCTTGAAAGCCATCAGAGAACTCACACAGGGGAGAAGCCTTTTTCCTGTTCAGAATGTGGGAAATGTTTTACTCATAATTCAAATCTTGTTAGACATCAGAGAATTCACACAGCAGAGAAGCCATATTCATGTTCAGAATGTGGGAAATGTTTTAAATGGAAAGTAAGTCTTGATCGCCATCAGAGAACTCACACAGGGGAGAAGCCTTTTTCATTTTCTTAATGTGGGAAATGTTTTACTTGGAAATCAACTGTTAATAAACATCAGAGATGTCACATAGGGGAGAAGCCTTTTTTATGTTCAGAATGTTGGAAACGTTTTAACCAAAATTAGATCTTCTTAAAGGGGTTGTCTCTTGTCATTCCTCATGTTTGCTGACAAAAGGATAAAACTAAACTTTATTAACTCAAAATGTAAAACTATACCCATAAATTTACCCCCTGAAGGTTAGTCAGAAGATGACTAATAGAAAAAAACATGTACCCCACGTTTCAGTAGATAGGGTGATAGGGTATACACACTCACTCTCCAAGCCTCTCATTTCTGTGAGTTTTGTCATCCTCACCAAAGGCGACTCATCAGCAGACTACATTTAATATTGACCTATATTCAAGCCAGACTAGATGGAAAAAAAACTAAAATCATGTATCATGTTATCCGAAACAGTCAGAAAACTAGCCCCATATTGGCAGATCCCAGACCTCAAACTATATACTGTGTAAGTTTATAAGCCCCTCCAGTGTCAGGAATAGATAGTATGTGAAAATACAGTATAATTCTTGTGATTTTCTCCTATAGGGACTGCCCTAGTTTGGTAATGTAACTGCTGTTAATTAGTAGTGCAGACAAATTGTCCTAGACTAAACTCATTATGTACCACTCAGGGAGAACTTACCTGCTCCAAAGATCATTAGCAGCTTCTAACTAATGGCCATGCTGCGGTCTGTCAGGGAATGAGTGCAATATCGTTATAAAGACTAGGGATATGTGCAGTCATAATGTCTGGGAGATCTGTGCCATTATTTAGTATGAATATGGAAATTATCTCTGAAAGGTAAGTGCTCCCTGAGCGGTATATACGGTATTATCACATACTATCTATTCCTGACACTGGAGGGGCTTATAAACTTACACAGTATATAGTTTGAGGTCTGGGATCTGCCAATATCTGGCTAGTTTTCTGACTGTTTCGGATAACATGATACATGATTTTAGGGTTTTCTTCATCTAGTCCCGCTTGAATATAGTTCAATATTAAATAATCTCCTGATGAATGAATGATGAATCCAATGAATATTCATTTCTCTTAAGTAGCAGCACATGTGACTGCCGGCAGCAGCAGGATGTCGGTGGCTGATACTGCACTCTACTGAAGAGCAATGAATACTCACCGTGATCTTTGAGGAACAGTCCTGGCGAGTACTCTGGCAAATATAATATTTTTTTTGTTTTCTGATGGGGCCATGCATACCAGGATGGGGGTGGGGGCAATAGGGATGGGGCCATACATAACAGGATCGGGATGGGGGCCAATCGTACCAGAATAGAGATGGGGCCCTGCGTACCAGGGTGAAATGGAGGCCCTGCATACTAGTATAGGGATGAAGGCGATCATTCCTGTCAGGATAGGGATGAGGGATCCATGCATACCAGGATAGGGGATGAGGGATCCATGCATACCAGGATAGGGATGAGGGATCCATGCATACCAGGGTAGGGGATGAGGGATCCATGCATACCAGGATAGGGGATGAGGGATCCATGCATACCAGGATAGGGATGAGGGATCCATGCATACCAGGATAGGGGATGAGGGATCCATGCATACCAGGATAGGGATGAGGGATCCATGCATACCAGGGTAGGGGATGAGGGATCCATGCATACCAGGATAGGGGATGAGGGATCCATGCATACCAGGATAGGGATGAGGGATCCATGTATACCAGGGTAGGGATGAAGGGGCCATGTGTATCAGGATAGGGATGAGGGGGCCATATATACCAGGATAGGGGATATTAAGTACAGAATTGACCACATTTTTTACTTCAATTTTTTTCCTAATTTCCTCCTCTAAACCTAGGTGTGTGTTTATAGTCCAAAAAATACGGTATATATCTTAAATAATAGAGTGACACACTGGCGCTAGTCCACTTGGCCCAGAAGAAAAAATTGGGCGTTCCCAGATGCTGCTGGTGATTGACAGGTTCTGTGCTAATACCTGCTAAAAAGAGACAAGCTTAAAATAGTAATTACACCGTGCTATACTGGGAAAGACAAGGGTTAACATTAGACTACTCACTTGATAATGTATAGAAAAAACAAGATGTCCTGGAGGCTGGTTGCCTGGTCTTGGAAATATGGATAGCTGGCACAAAAAGTGAGATGAATAAATGAATGAATAAATAAATAAAGCCTATTTTTTTTTTTTGGTTTTGTTTTAGAAAATAAGCTACTTACTTGTTAGTGTATAGAAAAAACGCAATGCCCTTAAGGCTGATCGCTTTGTCTTGAAAATGTAAGTAGCTGCCAATAAAGTGAATGAATAAATAAAGAAGTGGAGTACGCTTATCTTACAAAAAAGGGGGGGCAAACCCTTAAGGGTTAAAAGAGATTCTGCTAGACTTACTTATTAATGAATCCGACCATAGTGCATCCAACCTTGGAACTGTTACTGGGATATTGGCTGGCACATGTCCCCTAATCCTGGTTTAAATATATTTACTAATAAAAAAAAAAGATTTGAATATCAGAAAAAAAGCCAAAAGGTACCAAGGAATAATGATAGATGGTTGGGGTGGAGGCTGAGGCTAACCTTGCCGAATGCTTGTGGCTGAATATCCTTAGATAAATCAAGAGCACCTGGTACTAGACTGTTCTATGCAGAGGCAGACCTGTGACATGGGTGAGGGTTAGAGGAGGCTTGTGCTGGCTGGTATAGTGCAGGGAGGGGTGGCACTTGGAAGCTGGTGGTCGGTGGTGCAGTCAAGCGTGCTAGATGGGGTGGGTGATGACCGCTGCTGCGGGGCAGTGAAGCAGTGCGGATCGCCGCTACCTTGCGTGCTCCGGCCGTGAGCGACGCTGAGGAGGTCGGCGTGTGGTGGGGGCAGGGTGTAGCGTGACGTCACACTGGGAAAGGACGGTGGCTGGCTAATGGCACAAAACCAACGCGTTTCGAGAGAACGTCTCTCTTCATCAGGGTTGTGCCTGCCATTGCATAGAGCGTCCTTATAACGTATCCTGAAGCCCTGCAGAGTAATCACCTGACCCACAGCTGCCTGATAAGAAAGCCTCATTAGGAGGAGAGATTGTGGATTCAGTGAGAATCAGAAAGGGAGGAGGGGAGGACGGCAGTGTCTGCATCTAACCCTAAAACAAGTAGAGGTTGCATGAGACTGAATCCAAATGGATGGACATCGAGAATATGTGTATATAAAAGGGAATGAATGATGAGATTAAGAAAGACATAAATAAAATATGCATGTGGTGTAACCTTTATTTATTAACATAATTAAAATAGATTAAAAAATGAGAATGCAAATATATATAAAAAATATATATATCAAGAATAATACTAAAAATAGGAAAAAATATAAAAATTAAAATAAAAAGTATGTGCATATTTCAAAAAGCCCCATTTTATCGGGCCCTGTTTTTCATTTATGGGCTGATCAAAAGGTCCGACATTCATATGAAATCATGTCCATACTTCTGATGTAGCTTCACTTTTAAGCCCTTTTGTTTGGGGCTTAGAACTTGTACCACAAAGTGAGGAAAAAACTAGAACGCATAGAGCTCAATTTCGTGATTCAAACCTGCTGGGGCTAGAGTGTCCAGGGTAAAAATCCATCTGGATTCCACTCTGGACATTGCTTTGAGATAGTCGCCCCGTCTATGATTTGGCTTAACTAATTGTATGCCCATATAGGAGACACCTCTGCGTGATCGATTGTGCATGTCTGCAAAGTGGCGGCACAATGGATGTCCCTTATATCCCTTTCTAATGTTGTTAAGGTGCTCCTTGATCCTTACTTGCAGAGGTCTCTTAGTTCTGCCTACATACAATATGGAATCCAGATGGATTTTTACCCTGGACACTCTAGCCCCAGCAGGTTTGAATCACGAAATTGATTGTGTTATGGAGCCAGTTTGTTGACTGCTAAAGCAAAAAAGGAAAAACTATACAAATAGTTTAAATCAGGGGTCTCAAACATGCGGCCCGCGGTGCACCACATGCCTCACTCCCGAGGCAAGGGGAAGGCATGCATTCAGGAGCGGCGATGGCATTGGCTGTTCTGTGTGCACACACTGCACAGGACCTGTGATGAGGTCACAGGAGGGGGAGGAGTTAGGGATCACATGATCAGGGGCCTCAGTGTGTGCAGGATGGACACTGCTGTCTGTGTGGTGGTTGTCATGGTGCTGGATGAAGGTAAGTTTATGCGTGGGTTCAGGAGGAGTTTACAGGATGGATGGAGCAGAGCTGTGTGTGATTGAGGTGTACGGAGCGGAGCCCTGTGTGTACGAGGTCTATGGAGCGGAGCCGTGTGTGTACGAGGTGTACGGAGCGGAGCCGTGTGTGTACGAGGTGTACGGAGCGGAGCCGTGTGTGTACGAGGTGTACGGAGCGGAGCCGTGTGTGTACGAGGTGTACGGAGCAGAGTCGTGTGTGTACGAGGTGTACGGAGCGGAGCCGTGTGTGTACGAGGTGTACGGAGCGGAGCCGTGTGTGTACGAGGTGTACGGAGCGGAGCCGTGTGTGTACGACGTGTAAGGAGCGGGGCCGTGTGTGTACGAGGTGTACGGAGTGGAGCCGTGTGTGTACGAGGTGTACGGAGCGGAGCGGTGTGTGTACGAGGTGTACGGAGCGGAGCCGCGTGTGTACGAGGTGTACGGAGCGGAGCCCTGTGTGTACGAGGTGTACGGAGCGGAGCCGTGTGTGTACGAGGTGTACGGAGCGGAGCGGTGTGTGTACGAGGTGTACGGAGCGGAGCCGTGTGTGTACGAGGTGTACGGAGCGGAGCCACGTGTGTACGAGGTGTACGGAGCGGAGCCGTGTGTGTACGACGTGTAAGGAGCGGGGCCGTGTGTGTACGAGGTGTACGGAGTGGAGCCGTGTGTGTACGAGGTGTACGGAGCGGAGCCGTGTGTGTACGAGGTGTACGGAGCGGAGCCGCGTGTGTACGAGGTGTACGGAGCGGAGCCGCGTGTGTACGAGGTGTACGGAGCGGAGCCGTGTGTGCACGATGTGTATGGAGCGGAGTCGTGTGTGTACGAGGTGTACGGAGCAGAGCCGTGGATGTATGAGGTGTACAGAGCGGAGCCGCGTGTGTACGAGGTGTACGGAGCGGAGCCCTGTGTGTACGAGGAGTACGGAGCGGAGCCGTGTGTGTACGAGGTGTACGGAGCGGAGCCGCTTGTGTACGAGGTGTACGGAGCGGAGCCGTGTGTGTACGAGGTGTACGGAGCGGAGCCCTGTGTGTACGAGGTGTATGGAGCGGAACCCTGTGTGTATGAGGTGTACGAGGTGTACGGAGCGGAGCCGTGTGTGTACAAGGTGTACGGAGCGGAGCCCTGTGTGTACAAGGTGTACGGAGCGGAGCTGTGCGTGTACAGGGTGTATTAAGTTTGAAAGGAATGAGGCCCCCCAGCTCAAATTTTTTTTATGTGCGGCCCATTTACTCTGCCGAGTTTGAGATCCCTGGTTTAAATAATCAAGTAATGCTATAATAATCTCATCTCCATTCTTACCCTTCATGTAAATACTGAATGAGGGACACTTGTTAAGTCTAAAAATAGGTTACATGCCTCTGTATAAAGAGACTGAGAGAAAGAAATAGAGAGATTCTGCCAAGAAATCCATGCATCTCAAAAGGACAAGAGACAGGACAGCAGCCATTTTACATCATGACTCCATTATGAGAAACACGGATCGATTATTCTATAGGAAATAACCTAGGGGTTTTCAGCCTCGGTTGGAAGAATACAGATCTGCTCCATTGACCATCGCTGAACCATGGATACGTTTGGAGAAACCAGGTTGTGATCCTCAGATCAATTGGCCTTCTACCTTGTATGGACTGTCATCTCCCTACGCTTGTCGTTACCTCCTCTCTGTGTGCGTGCCACAGCTGGGTAGTGACCCTGGAAGATCTGAAGTCACAGCTGCTATTATCCCAGCAGATCAGCGAAAGGGTGAGAGTCTGTAATGTGCCCCATCTTGGGTCCTGTGCTGGGACTGTTCTATGTGTTATCTGCCTGTTCTGTGGTACAATAAAGCATTGCCCACACTGTGTTACCCTCACCCTGTGTTGTCTGAGTAGCGTTTTGCCCATGTTAAAAGGGGAGCAAGGTTCGGTGGGATGATCCCTGGTCCATGTGGTTTTGTCTAGCGGGCGGCGCTCATAGCATTCCGGCAGTGAGAAGCATAGAGGTCTGCTGGAGACCTCTGGTTATCATGCCAACCCATCGGTGACCCATGATCATGTGACGGGGTCACCGATGGGCGGGATTTCCGGCACGCTTGCTGGAAGTGCGTATTGAATGCCGCTGTCAGAGGCTGTTCGGGGCAAATGGCAGATGTTCAAAACAGCTGACATGTGCCGGAAAAGATGTGAGCTCACCGCCGGAGCCCACATCAAAGGGAGGAAGTACATTTACACCCGAGGTCAGAAAGGGTTAAAGGGGATAATTTTTACAGAGACAGAAGTGGTAATTAATCATGTATACATACAAATAATTACAGAAATACACAGCTCCTAATGGTAAATAGTATAGAGTTACCACAAGAAAATATAATTTGTGTAAACCATGTGTAGATATAAAAATTCAGGCAAATGTCAAATGTTGTAGCGCCATCTAGTGGCCATGTGCAAAAGTGCCATCATAGAGTAACGTATCCTAAGAGAGCGTCACTATCAAGGTGGAGATGAGATAAGTGCACCGTATTTATTGAGTGTAAGATAAATCCATACATAGATATATGTAACCGGATTGTAGATCTATCCCTGGATATCAGTGTATAAGGGGAATAGATCCTGTGCACTTATAGATGAATAGCTTATATAATGAGAGGACACAGAGCAAAGGGTATAAATAGTGAGAGAATAAAGAGCTGACAGCGCATTACATCCCTGGGATACAGAGAGGAGATATAAAGTGCAGCCAGTGCTATATGGGATATCCCGGGAATACAGCACAGCCCATATAGTGTAAAGGAGGAACCATCCTAACAAGAGATGGAGATTACAGATCCTACAGACGACATGCCGGGAGTGTACAGAGAAAGATGGCAGAGTCACCACTATTCCCTCTTACTGGCGTTTCGCCCCGTCAGCTTCCTCAGAGGGTACGGATAAGTGTTTCCAACACACCAAGGTCCTGCACTAATCCAGGCAAGGGGAGTAACTCTGGGGTAAAGTGGGGGTGTTCCTAAAGGAATTGGGGCTGTTCCCCGGTCACATCTTCCCCAGTGAAGCAGGAGGTTCAGGATGAAAACCTGTTGGTAAGACCAAGATGAATAATGCTGCATAGAGCCATCTGGTAGCGACCAATCAGGTAAAGTGATAGTGAGGGGGGTCCGGAAACAAAACAATGCAGGTGAAAAGAGCCAAATGTGACCCCACCAAGTGACCAGTGAGAGTGCAACTGTGCAACGGGTAAGAAAAGAGAATAAACAGTGATATGGTAAAGATATAAAGAGAAAAGCAGCTTAATAACAGTGATGATAATAAAATCTATGGGAAGTGTTTGTGGTGAAGTGTATACACTCCTAGAAATGTTTCCTCTATAATATAGAGATATAAATGATCAGTATTAGGACGTGTAACAAAGAGGAATCTGTTATTATATAGAGAGAATGTAATGAGCAATAAATGACGGGAATAACCGGGAATGAAATTGTTATTAGTAATATAATGAGATCCCAGCACCTGACACTTCCCGGGATATATGGGCTTATATTAGAATCCCAATTACCAACCGGAAAGATAACAACAAAGGGAAAAGGGCGGAACAAAAAACAAGCCCCAAACACCTCATAACCCACAATGTAAGGGCAGAAAAATACCGGAAATATAAGTTTCTATTCACACTGCAATATTAGTCACATGTGATCTGTGTCTCTCCCAGAAGAGAAGTCATCACAGCGTCATTCCCCGTAATAACCGTATAGAGGAGGAAATGATCGCGGAGAGAGCGTCCATTGTTAGAATAGTGGGGAGACACAGATGGGGTCCAATGCTCCTGACTGTCCGGATGTCTAGAGGATCATCACCATCGGAGAGTAAAGTGCAGATCGGCGATCTTGTGACCGTTGTATTATGGGGAGATAAGAAACAAATAAGACACATTGAGATCAGAGAAAACTGTTCTATGTAATAAAGAGTGTAGAGAACGAATTCCACCAAACCCCCTATAGGAAAGGGGAGAAGCTGAGAACTTCATCTACACCATTGGGATGTCAGGGATTTAATTGCCGGATCCATTTAGTCTCTAATTGTGACCAGATCTTTTCCAGTCGCCCCCTATTGGTAACCAGGACCCTATCGGTGCCAGAGACACGGAGGAAGCTGGAATCACAGGTATGTGTTTTATAGTCAACTCCTCTAAATCAGAAGCCATGAACATAACGCTGACCTGACACAACTAATTTCTAACTTTCCCTGTAAGTGGCAGAAAGACGCAATTAACCCCTTCATGCTGCGGCCCATTTTCGTTTTTTTGTTTCTATTTTTCCCTTCCCTTCTTCCCAGAGCCATAACTCTTTATCTCTCTGGCCACATAGACATATGAGGCTTGATGTTTGCGGGGCGAGTTGTACTTTTCAATGACTCCCTTAATTTTACCACATAGTGTACTCAAAAACGAGGAAAAAATTCCAAGTGCAGTGAAATTGTGAAAAAACAATTCTAACATTGTTTATTGTGAATTGTTTTTGTACATTTTGTGGTATAATTGACCATGTAATATGATTCTCCTCATCACTATGATTACGGTAACACCAAACATGTCCAGTTTTTATTATTCTTTTAGTGGAGAAAAAAAATCTGAGGTTTGGAAAGAAACATTTTTGGAGCAGTTTCTCCATTTCCCGAGACCCGTAACATTGTTATTTTCCTCCGGTGGAGCTGTATGATGGATTATTTTCTGCAGGACGAGATAACGTCTTTATTAGTACAATTGTGATCGCTCGTTACAGCATTTTTTGTGGAATTGTGCCATCCATAAATACGTAATTTTGTCATTCTCACATTTTTCTATTTCCGGTGTTTACTGATCGGGTTAATTGTTTTTATGTTTTTTACAGAGGGGTAAAAGACACACAGGCAGTGCTGTACAAAAACAACAGATAATGTAACAGAAAAGAACAGCGAGCACTGAAGGAGATAAAAACTGCCAAGATCCTGTTATTAGAGAAGCCGATAAAGGCAATAATGTAGTGTTAGTAGCAATGGACAATATAGTAAGGAGCAGAAAGACAGCGATCAGAGAGCAGCACAGAGAAAAACAAGCGCTGATCCCACAAATAACGAGAAGGAACAACTAAGATCTTCTCTGAGATTTCACATAGAGAAGGGACGATTGTCTAAGAAATACCAGAGAAACTCTTCCCTGAATTTCCACACAAGCCGCATTGGTGTTATATTCCTAAAGTCCACAAAGACGCAGCGCCCCCACCAGGCCGCCCGATAGTGTGCGGGGTCGGATCAGTAACAGAATCTTTATCTACATTTATAGACCGGTGTCTGACACCATTACTGAGAATAGCACCTGCTCACATCAAGGACACCGGAGATTTATAGAGAATTGTGTCCGGTATAGATTGGCAGGAGGGTTATAAATTGGCTTTGATCGACGTCAGGAGCTTGTACGCACAAATTCCACAAATCACAGGACTGGAAGCAATAAAAAATCTATGGAAAAAACTGCTGAAACAGATGACTATATTGGATTCATCCTGGAAAGCCTGAATGTTATATTGTCCCATAAGGCCTTCTCTTTTGGGGGCAGCTGGTCCACCCAGATGACGGGGACAGCGATGGGGGCGCCAGATGCTGCAGATTCGCTAATTTGTTCCTCCCAGACTGTGAAAATAAATATATTTATGGTGTAAACCCACCTGACACCTCCGTGCGGACCACCGGTACGTGGATGATGTGTTTCTGGTGTGGGCTGGTACAGAAAGGGGTTAATGATTTCATTACATATATGAATGAGGAGAATAAGGTTAATATGAGATTTATTCACAATTTGGACAGAATAACTTAGATTTCTCAGATGTGAATAATAAAATAGTGGATGGTAGAATAATAACCAGCACCTATAAAAACCTACAGCCACCAATATGTCCCTCCATTCTAATAATGCGCACCTGGAACATACTAACAGAGGCCGACCATACAGCCGGTATCTGAGGCTGAGAACAATGAATAGTAGAGAAGAAGGTTTCCTACAACAAGCGAATGACCTGACAGACGACTTATTACACAGAGGTTATCCGCCAACATTATTACACTGTGCTAGAGCGATGGAGGAACCCATGTGGGTCTAGTTACAAGATCCAGGAGGAAGAGCAGAAAGAAGGACGAGATAATAAAAGGTTTATTGTTACTTTTACACCTAATCCCAATATGGATGTAATAAAATCAGCGATAAACAGGAATTGGCATTTGTGAGGAGATAAAGATTTATCCGTAGCAGCAAAGAACAACCCTCGATTGCTTCTAGAAGAAGCGGTGACTTAGATGACTTATCGCTACAGGAAAGATTCCAGGAGAAGAACAATAAAGTCACCTGGTTACATGGAAGACGTCCAAGAGGCCATTTCCATTGTGGGGATTGCTCCTTCTGTCATCTCCATCTTACAGGAGAAATCTGAGGATCGGGGCGATGACGGTAGATAAACTAATCACAGGCCGCACAGAGCAAGTGCTTTATGTCATATACTGCCCAGGACAATTATTATATTGCCCCGACTATTAGACCGCGGCACATCAGGCTCAGAGAACATTTCCATTCAGTCACACAGGAAAAGGATCTGTGACATTAATGATATAAGAGAGGTCCATAATGCGGACCCCAATGTGCTGAGATCTGCAGGAACTGAGCCCGGTGATTATCCCGTACAAGGCGGTGACCAGAATAGATTACTACTAACAAGAGAAGCAGCATGGATGGTGGATTGCGATGCACAAGTTCCCCTTGGCCTCAATGATACATTGAATATGTCTGTGTGGCTATGATCTATGTAATATTTCTTTTAATTTTTTATATTAATTGTTTCACTGTACTCACTGTAAATGTTTTACACTTCTCAGTTAACCATTCCCTAACCCTTGTTATAAGGAAGTGGTGTAACCCCCTGACAAGCATGGACCGGTAGAAGCGCTAAGTGCAAAACGGCCGTAGTCGTCAGGCTCTCTCATCTGTATAGCTCCCTGCTACCTGCACGCCGCACTCTAATATGGTTTGATGTCACGTTTCACCATGGAATAAAATTGTAAGAAGGATCTGGGTGACAATTCTTTCAATTACTTATGATTACTCTTATACGTATACACAATGGTGATGAATGGAAGGCTGCATTCAATACACCGGAGGGGCATACTGAAAATTTGGTGATGCCAGATTAAACAATGCTCCGGCAGTCTTTGAAAATGTCATTTTTTTTCTCACCGATGGGTAGATTTGCGGTAGTTTACCTGGATGATATATTGAGTTACTCACGTCCTCTGCAGGAGCATCATGAGCATGTCAGACAGCTGGAGTGGGAAAAACATTACCCAGCAATCCGTTTTTGATATTTTGAAGACCTCCATCATTGAAAAATGTCCTAGCACCAAGAAAAATAAAAGAGAAGAAGGAAGATTTGCTAAAAATCGCCTGTCTCCCGAATAAAATCATTACATGCAATCTGAAAACTTGCCTCTGTTGTGACTCGATCTGCCATGGTCTCTCTGAATTCACCCTTATTTCTACTGGTGAAACTTTCCCAATCTAAAGTCCCATGTCATGTTCCACCAGTTATGTTACACACGTGATTATATGCTCATACCAGAAATTATATGTGGGAAGGACGACCCGACCCCTCCACAAAAGGCTGAACTCACACCGTTCCAATACTCCATAGGGTTTTCTCCAACATGGGCTTTCACGTCACTGCACCATCAAACACAAGAAAGATTCCACACAACTGAGAATATTCCCCACAGAGGAGATTCCCCCACAGGGTCAGAATCGCATTGGACAACTACATCGGGAAGAAATCTTCTGGATTTATAAACTAAACCCCCTTACTCCAAATGGCCTCAGTGAGATTACAGATGTTACAGAGCCTCCTGCTGCACCAGCCTGGGATAAGTGAGATCATCACCGGATCCCCGAACACCTCCTGTGACCCGGCTCCACCAGCGCTGCCGATCCCCCCCGGGTTTACTGAATTCGGACTCTGGGACTGACCCCCATTTGGCATATTAACTTTTGCCCTATTTTCCTTCTGAGAATTTGGGGTGCGTCTTATGGTCTGGTGCGGCTTATACTCTGAAAGATACAGTATATCTTTATTCATTCTTTTAGGTGACCGCACTTCATTCATAGGCACTTTATAATATAATTATTGTATGTAAGTGTGTTCTGTTTTCTCATGATCTATAATTTATCTTTGTGTGATGGACTTTCTCATGAACTTTGACATTTTGTGCTTTCTTGGCTTTTTTTCATTCTAAAGACATACTGATAGGGAATTTAGATTGTGAGCCCCATCGGGGACAGTGATGATAATGTGTGCAAACTGTAAAGCGCTGCGGAGTATGTTGGCGCTATATAAATATAAAGATTATTATTAATAATGTTATAAAGACTGCATATAAAATGTTCCAGGGTTGACATGTTTATCCGCTGTCAGGTTTCGTCCTGAGGAAGACGTCCTGCGTGACTGTGAAACGCTTGACTTTGAAAACCTATTTGAATAAACGTTCTTAAGGAAAATCTCCATCTCCGATCGTCTCCATCAGCAGCGCAGGTACAGACACATTATACCCGGATCAGCTCTTCTGCTCGGTCTTTGGCCCCGGGTCCTGCAGCAGCTGATTTATGCATTGAGCATGGTGTAAAGGCGCCACTCCATCAGGTGAGTGTAATACTCCCCTACTCTCATTACATCTGGTTATCAGGTAAGACCCTATTTTTCGCTTGTTTGTTCCTCAGTATCTCGACTACAAGAAATCTCTGTAACGCTTTCAGGTCACTTGGAAAAAACCAATGAAGGGACTGCTGGGACCGTAACGGGGTCCATCTGAGACCCCAATGCAGAAGCCACATGTCCTGAGAACTGGACCTGCTGGACCACAAATTGTCATTTCTCCAGGTTACCAAATAAATAGTTGTCACGTAGAACCTGGAGACCCTGTCTGACATGCTCAGCATGCTCCTCCAGAGGACGCAAGTAACTCACTATATCATCCAGGAAAATTACCACAAATCTACCAATCAGTGAGAAAAATATAATTACTGACATTGTCACAGACTGCCGGAGCATTGGTGACCCCGAATGGCGGCATCAGGTTGGGTTTTCTTACAGCGAATATTGGATTTATGTTGGGGTCCCCTGTCCCTGACAGCCGGTGTCGTTTCCCCTACATAGGCTAATCCACAAGGGCACTGAGGTGCGAGACTCGGGCGAGTTTCTCCCAAGTGTGACCCCGGCCTCAGCCGGACTCTGGAAGGGGGGAAATAACCGAGATTTGAGCATTTTAGCTCCTGGTGTGGAGTCGATAGCACAATCATGCTGCCATATAGTAGACGGCCGGTGACTGGTGATAATTCCCTCATGTGTGGGGTCTATTTCCCTCCAGAGAAATCACACGTTACATTCCACACATAACACTGAGTAGAGAAGGCGGCGCGGGGTAATTGTGCCAGTAGTGAGGGGCGAATAATGGCGGGAATGTCAATGACTGAGGAGAAGGCTCCATGGAGGTCTGCACTCCGGAGATCATGTGACCCCTGACTCCTCCCCTCCTGTGACCTCATCACAGGTCCTGTGCACAGAGCAGCCATATATGTGGAGTGCGGCTCTGCAGGTTAGTGATGGGCAGTCTGGCTCTTCTGGCTCCTTTCCCCACTTTTCTCCCTCCTGTCCCTTCACTATAAAGCCTGGGTCTCATTATACAGCTGTACAGGGGTCTAGTGAAGGCTTTTTAGCCCTTTCCTCAGACTGTAGCTCCTGGGAACAGGCCCTCACTCCTGTCCCTTCACTATAAAGCCTGGGCCTCATTATACAGCTGTACAGGGGTCTAGTGAAGGCTTATTAGCCTTTTCCTCAGACTGTAGCTCCTGGGAACAGGCTCTCACTCCTGTCCCTTCACTGTAAAGCCTGGGCCTCATTATACAGCTGTACAGGGGTCTAGTGAAGGCTTTTTAGCCCTTTTCTCAGACTGTAGCTTCTGGGAGCAGGCCCTCACTCCTGTCCCTTCACTATAAAGCCTGGGCCTCATTATACAGCTGTACAGGGGTCTAGTGAAGGCTTTTTAGCCCTTTCCTCAGACTGCAGCTCCTGGGCACAGGCCCTCACTCCTGTCCCTTCACTATAAAGCCTGGGCCTCATTATACAGCTGTACAGGGGTCTAGTGAAGGCTTTTTAGCCCTTTTCTCAGACTGTAGCTTCTGGGAGCAGGCCCTCACTCCTGTCCCTTCACTATAAAGCCTGGGCCTCATTATACAGCTGTACAGGGGTCTAGTGAAGGCTTTTTAGCCCTTTCCTCAGACTGTAGCTCCTGGGCACAGGCCCTCACTCCTGTCCCTTCACTATAAAGCCTGGGCCTCATTATACAGCTGTACAGGGGTCTAGTGAAGGCTTTTTAGCCCTTTTCTCAGACTGTAGCTCCTGGGATCAGGTCCTCACTCCTGTCTCTTCACTATAAAACCTGGGCCTCATTATATAGCTGTATAGGGGACTAGTGAAGGTTTTTTAGCCCTTTCCTCAGACTGTAGCTCCTGGGAACAGGCCCTCACTCCTGTCCCTTCACTATAAAGCCTGGGCCTCATTATACAGCTGTACAGGGGTCTAGTGAAGGCTTTTTAGCCCTTTTCTCAGACTGTAGCTCCTGGGATCAGGTCCTCACTCCTGTCTCTTCACTATAAAACCTGGGCCTCATTATATAGCTGTATAGGGGACTAGTGAAGGTTTTTTAGCCCTTTCCTCAGACTGTAGCTCCTGGGAACAGGCCCTCACTCCTGTCCCTTCACTATAAAGCCTGGGCATCATTATACAGCTGTACATGGGTCTAGTGAAGGCTTTTTAGCCCTTTTCTCAGACTAGCTCCTGGGAACAGGCCCTCACTCCTGTCCCTTCACTATAAAGCCTGGGCCTCATTATACAGCTGTACAGGGGTCTAGTGAAGGTTTTTTAGCCCTTTCCTCAGACTGTAGCTCCTGGGAACAGGCCTTCACTCCTGTCCCTTCACTATAAAGCCTGGACCTCATTATACAGCTGTATAGGGGACTAGTGAAGGTTTTTTAGCCCTTTCCTCAGACTGTAGCTCCTGGGAACAGGCCCTCACTCCTGTCCCTTCACTATAAAGCCTGGGCCTCATTATACAGCTGTATAGGGGACTAGTGAAGGTTTTTTAGCCCTTTCCTCAGACTGTAGCTCCTGGGAACAGGCCCTCACTCCTGTCCCTTCACTATAAAGCCTGGGTCTCATTATACAGCTGTACAGGGGTCTAGTGAAGGCTTTTTAGCCCTTTTCTCAGACTGTAGCTCCTGGGCACAGGCCCTCACTCCTGTCCCTTCACTATAAAGCCTGGGCCTCATTATACAGCTGTACGGGGGTCTAGTGAAGGCTTTTTAGCCCTTTCCTCAGACTGTAGCTCCTGGGAACAGGCCCTCACTCCTGTCCCTTCACTATAAAGCCTGGGCCTCATTATACAGCTGTACAGGGGTCTAGTGAAGGTTTTTAGCCCTTTCCTCAGACTGTAGCTCCTGGGAACAGGCCCTCAATCCTGTCCCTTCAATATAAAGCCTGGGCCTCATTATACAGCTGTACAGGGGTCTAGTGAAGGCTTTTTAGCTCTTTCCTCAGACTATAGCACCTGGGTACAGGCCATCACTCCTGTCCCTTCACTATAAAGCCTGGGCCTCATTATACAGCTGTACAGGGGTCTAGTGACAGCGTTTTAACCCTTTCCTCAGACTGTAGCTTCTGGGATGAGGCCCTCACTCCTGTCCCTTCACTATAAAGCCTGGGCCATATTATACAGCTGTACAGGGGTCTAGTGAAGGCTTTTTAGCCCTTTCCTCAGACTGTAGCTCCTGGGCACAGGCCCTCACTCCTGTCCCTTCACTATAAAGCCTGGGCCTCATTATACAGCTGTACAGGGGTCAAGTGAAGGCTTTTTAGCCCTTTCCTCAGTCTGTAATTCCTGGGAACAGGCCCTCACTCCTGTCCCTTCACTATAAAGCCTGAGCCTCATTATACAGCTGTACAGGGGTCTAGTGAAGGCTTTTTAGCCCTTTCCTCAGTCTGTAGCTCCTGGGAACAGGCCCTCACTCCTGTCCCTTCACTATAAAGCCTGGGCCTCATTATACAGCTGTACAGGGGTCTACTGAATGCTATTTAGTCCTTTCCTCAGTCTGTAGCTCCTGGGAACAGGCCCTCACTCCTGACCATTCACTAGAAAGCCTGAGCCTCATTATACAGCTGTACAGGGGTCTAGTGAAGGCTTTTTAGCCATTTCCTCAGACTGTAGCTCCTGGGCACAGGCCCTCACTCCTGTCCCTTCACTATAAAGCCTGGGCCTCATTATACAGCTGTACAGGGGTCTAGTGAAGGCTTTTTAGCCCTTTCCTCAGTCTCTAGCTCCTGGGCACAGGCCCTCACTCCTGTCCCTTCACTATAAAGCCTGGGCCTCATTATACAGCTGTACAGGGGTCTAGTGAAGGCTTTTTAGAAATTTCCTCAGACTGTAGCTCCTGGGCACAGGCTCTCACTCGTGTCCCTTCACTATGAAGCCTGGGCCTCATTATACAGCTGTGCTGTACAGGGGTCTAGTGAAGGCTTTTTAGCCCTTTCCTCAGACTGTAGCTCCTGGGCACAGGCCCTCACTCCTGTCCCCTCACTATAAAGCCTGGGCCTCATTATACAGCTGTGCAGGTGTCTAGTGAAGGCTTTTTAGCTCTTTCCTCAGACTGTAGCTCCTGGGAACAGGCCCTCACTCCTGTCCCTTCACTATAAAGCCTGGGCCTCATTATACAGCTGTACAGGGGTCTAGTGAATGCTTTTTAGTCCTTTCCTCAGTCTGTAGCTCCTGGGAACAGGCCCTCACTCCTGACCATTCACTAGAAAGCCTGGGCCTCATTATACAGCTGTACAGGGGTCTAGTGAAGGCTTTTTAGCCCTTTCCTCAGACTGTAGCTCCTGGGCACAGGCCCTCACTCCTGTCCCTTCACTATAAAGCCTGGACCTCATTATACAGCTGCACAGGGGTCTAGTGAAGGCTTTTTAGCCCTTTCCTCAGTCTCTAGCTCCTGGGCACAGGCCCTCACTCCTGTCCCTTCACTATAAAGCCTGGGCCTCATTATACAGCTGTACAGGGGTCTAGTGAAAGCTTTTTAGCCCTTTCCTCAGACTGTAGCTCCTGGGAACAGGCCCTCACTACTGTCCCTTCACTATAAAGCCTGGGCCTCATTAGAGAGCTGTACAGGGGTCTAGTGAAGTCTTTTTCGCCCTTTCCTCAGACTGTAGCTCCTGGGCACAGGCACTCACTCCTGTCCCTTCACTGTAAAGCCTGGGCCTCATTATACAGCTGTACAGGGGTCTAGTGAAGGCTTTTTAGCCCTTTCCTCAGACTGTAGCTCCTGGGAACAGGATCTCACTCCTGTCCCTTCACTATAAAGCCTGGGCCTCATTATACAGCTGTACAGGGGTCTAGTGAAGGCTTTTTAGCCATTTCCTCAGACTGTAGCTCCTGGGAACAGGCCCTCACTCCTGTCCCTTCACTGTAAAGCCTGGGCCTCATTATACAGCTGTACAGGGGTCTAGTGAAGGCTTTTTAGCCCTTTCCTCAGACTGTAGCTCCTGGGAACAGGCCCTCACTCCTGTCCCTTCACTGTAAAGCCTGGGCCTCATTATACAGCTGTACAGGGGTCTAGTGAAGGCTTTTTAGCCCTTTCCTCAGACTGTAGCTCCTGGGAACAGGCCCTCACTCCTGTCCCTTCACTGTAAAGCCTGGGCCTCATTATACAGCTGTACAGGGGTCTAGTGAAGGCTTTTTATCCCTTTACTCAGTCTGTAATTCCTGGGAACAGGCCCTCACTCCTGTCCCTTCACTATAAAGCCTGAGCCTCATTATACAGCTGTACAGGGGTCTAGTGAAGGCTTTTTAGCCCTTTCCTCAGTCTGTAGCTCCTGGGAACAGGCCCTCACTCCTGACCATTCACTATAAAGCCTGGGCCTCATTATACAGCTGTACAGGGGTCTAGTGAAGACTTTTTAGCCCTTTCCTCAGACTGTAGCTCCTGGGCACAGGCCCTCACTCCTGTCCCTTCACTATAAAGCCTGGGCCTCATTATACAGCTGTACAGGGGTCTAGTGAAGGCTTTTTAGCCCTTTCCTCAGACTGTAGCTCCTGGGCACAGGCCCTCACTCCTGTCCCTTCACTATAAAGCCTGGGCCTCATTATACAGCTGTACAGGGGTCTAGTGAAGGCTTTTTAGAAATTTCCTCAGACTGTAGCTCCTGGGCACAGGCCCTCACTCGTGTCCCTTCACTATGAAGCCTGGGCCTCATTATACAGCTGTGCTGTACAGGGGTCTAGTGAAGGCTTTTTAGCCCTTTCCTCAGACTGTAGCTCCTGGGCACAGGCCCTCACTCCTGTCCCCTCACTATAAAGCCTGGGCCTCATTATACAGCTGTGCAGGTGTCTAGTGAAGGCTTTTTAGCTCTTTACTCAGACTGTAGCTCCTGGGAACAGGCCCTCACTCCTGTCCCTTCACTATAAAGCCTGGGCCTCATTATACAGCTGTACAGGGGTCTAGTGAATGCTTTTTAGTCCTTTCCTCAGTCTGTAGCTCCTGGGAATAGGCCCTCACTCCTGACCATTCACTAGAAAGCCTGGGCCTCATTATACAGCTGTATAGGGGACTAGTGAAGGTTTTTTAGCCCTTTCCTCAGACTATAGCTCCTGGGAACAGGCCCTCACTCCTGTCCCTTCACTATAAAGCCTGGGTCTCATTATACAGCTGTACAGGGGTCTAGTGAAGGCTTTTTAGCCCTTTTCTCAGACTGTAGCTCCTGGGCACAGGCCCTCACTCCTGTCCCTTCACTATAAAGCCTGGGCCTCATTATACAGCTGTACGGGGGTCTAGTGAAGGCTTTTTAGCCCTTTCCTCAGACTGTAGCTCCTGGGAACAGGCCCTCACTCCTGTCCCTTCACTATAAAGCCTGGGCCTCATTATACAGCTGTACAGGGGTCTAGTGAAGGTTTTTAGCCCTTTCCTCAGACTGTAGCTCCTGGGAACAGGCCCTCATTCCTGTCCCTTCAATATAAAGCCTGGGCCTCATTATACAGCTGTACAGGGGTCTAGTGAAGGCTTTTTAGCTCTTTCCTCAGACTATAGCACCTGGGTACAGGCCATCACTCCTGTCCCTTCACTATAAAGCCTGGGCCTCATTATACAGCTGTACAGGGGTCTAGTGACAGCGTTTTAACCCTTTCCTCAGACTGTAGCTTCTGGGATGAGGCCCTCACTCCTGTCCCTTCACTATAAAGCCTGGGCCTCATTATACAGCTGTACAGGGGTCTAGTGAAGGCTTTTTAGCCCTTTCCTCAGACTGTAGCTCCTGGGCACAGGCCCTCACTCCTGTCCCTTCACTATAAAGCCTGGGCCTCATTATACAGCTGTACAGGGGTCTAGTGAAGGCTTTTTAGCCCTTTCCTCAGTCTGTAATTCCTGGGAACAGGCCCTCACTCCTGTCCCTTCACTATAAAGCCTGAGCCTCATTATTCAGCTGTACAGGGGTCTAGTGAAGGCTTTTTAGCCCTTTCCTCAGTCTGTAGCTCCTGGGAACAGGCCCTCACTCCTGTCCCTTCACTATAAAGCCTGGGCCTCATTATACAGCTGTACAGGGGTCTAGTGAAGGCTTTTTAGCCCTTTCCTCAGACTGTAGCTCCTGGGCACAGGCCCTCACTCCTGTCCCTTCACTATAAAGCCTGGGCCTCATTATACAGCTGTACAGGGGTCTAGTGAAGGCTTTTTAGCCCTTTCCTCAGACTGTAGCTCCTGGGCACAGGCTCTCACTCGTGTCCCTTCACTATGAAGCCTGGGCCTCATTATACAGCTGTGCTGTACAGGGGTCTAGTGAAGGCTTTTTAGCCCTTTCCTCAGACTGTAGCTCCTGGGCACAGGCCCTCACTCCTGTCCCCTCACTATAAAGCCTGGGCCTCATTATACAGCTGTGCAGGTGTCTAGTGAAGGCTTTTTAGCTCTTTCCTCAGACTGTAGCTCCTGGGAACAGGCCCTCACTCCTGTCCCTTCACTATAAAGCCTGGGCCTCATTATACAGCTGTACAGGGGTCTACTGAATGCTTTTTAGTCCTTTCCTCAGTCTGTAGCTCCTGGGAACAGGCCCTCACTCCTGACCATTCACTAGAAAGCCTGGGCCTCATTATACAGCTGTACAGGGGTCTAGTGAAGGCTTTTTAGCCCTTTCCTCAGACTGTAGCTCCTGGGCACAGGCCCTCACTCCTGTCCCTTCACTATAAAGCCTGGGCCTCATTATACAGCTGTACAGGGGTCTAGTGAAGGCTTTTTAGCCCTTTCCTCAGTCTCTAGCTCCTGGGCACAGGCCCCCACTCCTGTCCCTTCACTATAAAGCCTGGGCCTCATTATACAGCTGTACAGGGGTCTAGTGAAGGCTTTTTAGAAATTTCCTCAGACTGTAGCTCCTGGGCACAGGCTCTCACTCGTGTCCCTTCACTATGAAGCCTGGGCCTCATTATACAGCTGTGCTGTACAGGGGTCTAGTGAAGGCTTTTTAGCCCTTTCCTCAGACTGTAGCTCCTGGGCACAGGCCCTCACTCCTGTCCCCTCACTATAAAGCCTGGGCCTCATTATACAGCTGTGCAGGTGTCTAGTGAAGGCTTTTTAGCTCTTTCCTCAGACTGTAGCTCCTGGGAACAGGCCCTCACTCCTGTCCCTTCACTATAAAGCCTGGGCCTCATTATACAGCTGTACAGGGGTCTAGTGAATGCTTTTTAGTCCTTTCCTCAGTCTGTAGCTCCTGGGAACAGGCCCTCACTCCTGACCATTCACTAGAAAGCCTGGGCCTCATTATACAGCTGTACAGGGGTCTAGTGAAGGCTTTTTAGCCCTTTCCTCAGACTGTAGCTCCTGGGCACAGGCCCTCACTCCTGTCCCTTCACTATAAAGCCTGGGCCTCATTATACAGCTGCACAGGGGTCTAGTGAAGGCTTTTTAGCCCTTTCCTCAGTCTCTAGCTCCTGGGCACAGGCCCTCACTCCTGTCCGTTCACTATAAAGCCTGGGCCTCATTATACAGCTGTACAGGGGTCTAGTGAAGGCTTTTTAGCCCTTTCCTCAGACTGTAGCTCCTGGGAACAGGCCCTCACTACTGTCCCTTCACTATAAAGCCTGGGCCTCATTATAGAGCTGTACAGGGGTCTAGTGAAGTCTTTTTCGCCCTTTCCTCAGACTGTAGCTCCTGGGCACAGGCACTCACTCCTGTCCCTTCACTGTAAAGCCTGGGCCTCATTATACAGCTGTACAGGGGTCTAGTGAAGGCTTTTTAGCCCTTTCCTCAGACTGTAGCTCCTGGGAACAGGCCCTCACTCCTGTCCCTTCACTGTAAAGCCTGGGCCTCATTATACAGCTGTACAGGGGTCTAGTGAAGGCTTTTTAGCCCTTTCCTCAGACTGTAGCTCCTGGGAACAGGATCTCACACCTGTCCCTTCACTATAAAGCCTGGGCCTCATTATACAGCTGTACAGGGGTCTAGTGAAGGCTTTTTAGCCATTTCCTCAGACTGTAGCTCCTGGGAACAGGCCCTCACTCCTGTCCCTTCACTGTAAAGCCTGGGCCTCATTATACAGCTGTACAGGGGTCTAGTGAAGGCTTTTTAGCCCTTTACTCAGACTGTAGCTCCTGGGAACAGGCACTCACTCCTGTCCCTTCACTGTAAAGCCTGGGCCTCATTATACAGCTGTACAGGGGTCTAGTGAAGGCTTTTTAGCCCTTTCCTCAGACTGTAGCTCCTGGGAACAGGCCCTCACTCCTGTCCCTTCACTGTAAAGCCTGGGCCTCATTATACAGCTGTACAGGGGTCTAGTGAAGGCTTTTTATCCCTTTACTCAGTCTGTAATTCCTGGGAACAGGCCCTCACTCCTGTCCCTTCACTATAAAGCCTGAGCCTCATTATACAGCTGTACAGGGGTCTAGTGAAGGCTTTTTATCCCTTTCCTCAGTCTGTAGCTCCTGGGAACAGGCCCTCACTCCTGACCATTCACTATAAAGCCTGGGCCTCATTATACAGCTGTACAGGGGTCTAGTGAAGACTTTTTAGCCCTTTACTCAGACTGTAGCTCCTGGGCACAGGCCCTCACTCCTGTCCCTTCACTATAAAGCCTGGGCCTCATTATACAGCTGTACAGGGGTCTAGTGAAGACTTTTTAGCCCTTTACTCAGACTGTAGCTCCTGGGCACAGGCCCTCACTCCTGTCCCTTCACTATAAAGCCTGGGCCTCATTATACAGCTGTACAGGGGTCTAGTGAAGGCTTTTTAGAAATTTCCTCAGACTGTAGCTCCTGGGCACAGGCCCTCACTCGTGTCCCTTCACTATGAAGCCTGGGCCTCATTATACAGCTGTGCTGTACAGGGGTCTAGTGAAGGCTTTTTAGCCCTTTCCTCAGACTGTAGCTCCTGGGCACAGGCCCTCACTCCTGTCCCCTCACTATAAAGCCTGGGCCTCATTATACAGCTGTGCAGGTGTCTAGTGAAGGCTTTTTAGCTCTTTCCTCAGACTGTAGCTCCTGGGAACAGGCCCTCACTCCTGTCCCTTCACTATAAAGCCTGGGCCTCATTATACAGCTGTACAGGGGTCTAGTGAATGCTTTTTAGTCCTTTCCTCAGTCTGTAGCTCCTGGGAACAGGCCCTCACTCCTGACCATTCACTAGAAAGCCTGGTCCTCATTATACAGCTGTACAGGGGTCTAGTGAAGGCTTTTTAGCCCTTTCCTCAGACTGTAGCTCCTGGGAACAGGCCCTCACTCCTGTCCCTTCACTATAAAGTCTGGGCCTCATTATACAGCTGTACAGGGGTCTAGTGAAGGCTTTTTAGCCCTTTCCTCAGTCTGTAGCTCCTGGGCACAGGCCCTCACTCCTGTCCCTTCACTATAAAGCCTGGGCCTCATTATACAGCTGTACAGGGGTCTAGTGAAGGCTTTTTAGCCCTTTCCTCAGACTGTAGCTCCTGGGAACAGGCCCTCACTACTGTCCCTTCACTATAAAGCCTGGGCCTCATTATAGAGCTGTACAGGGGTCTAGTGAAGTCTTTTTCGCCCTTTCCTCAGACTGTAGCTCCTGGGCACAGGCACTCACTCCTGTCCCTTCACTGTAAAGCCTGGGCCTCATTATACAGCTGTACAGGGGTCTAGTGAAGGCTTTTTAGCCCTTTCCTCAGACTGTAGCTCCTGGGAACAGGCCCTCACTCCTGTCCCTTCACTGTAAAGCCTGGGCCTCATTATACAGCTGTACAGGGGTCTAGTGAAGGCTTTTTAGCCCTTTCCTCAGACTGTAGCTCCTGGGAACAGGCTCTCACTCCTGTCCCTTCACTATAAAGCCTGGGCCTCATTATACAGCTGTACAGGGGTCTAGTGAAGGCTTTTTAGCCATTTCCTCAGACTGTAGCTCCTGGGAACAGGCCCTCACTCCTGTCCCTTCACTGTAAAGCCTGGGCCTCATTATACAGCTGTACAGGGGTCTAGTGAAGGCTTTTTAGCCCTTTCCTCAGACTGTAGCTCCTGGGAACAGGCCCTCACTCCTGTCCCTTCACTGTAAAGCCTGGGCCTCATTATACAGCTGTACAGGGGTCTAGTGAAGGCTTTTTAGCCCTTTCCTCAGACTGTAGCTCCTGGGAACAGGCCCTCACTCCTGTCCCTTCACTATAAAGCCTGGGCCTCATTATACAGCTGTACAGGGGTCTAGTGAAGGCTTTTTAGCCCTTTCCTCAGACTGTAGCTCCTGGGAACAGGCCCTCACTCCTGTCCATTCACTATAAAGCCTGGGCCTCATTATACAGCTGTACAGAGGTCTAGTGAAGGCTTTTTAGCCCTTTTTAGCCCTAATGGTTGAGGAGGTAAAAGTGGCTGGGACCCTAGGAGGTAGCGACCATGCTATTTTAGAATTTTGGATAACTAGAGGCGGAAGACCTGTGAAGACTCAGACGTCAAGGTTAGATTTCAGAAAGGCAGATTTTAAGGGATTCAGAAAGAGAATTGGAGGGATCCAATGGCTGGATATCCTTAAAGACAAAAATGTCCAGGAAGGATGGGAAATCTTGAAAAATGAAATTCTCAAAGCACAGTTGTTAACAATTCCGAAAAGAGGGAAGAATAGGAAGCATTTAAGGAAACCAGGATGGATGAACACAGAACTTAAGCACATGCTAAAAAGGAAGCAAAAAATGTTTATAAAATGGAAAGAAGGAGGCATATCTAAAGAAGAATATAATGCTGTCTGCAGAACCTGCAAGGCACAAATCAGATTAACTAAAGCTGAAAATGAATTGAGGCTTGCAAGAGATGTCAAAAGCAATAATAAAGGATTTTGGGGATATGTCAAAAGTAAAAGAAAAGTCAAAGATGCTATAGGATTTTTACAGGATGAAAATGATGAAATGGTAAGACAGGATGTTGAGAAGGCTGAACTTTTAAATTCCTATTTTGCATCTGTTTTCTCTCAGAAAGGAAATGTAACATCAACTGTTATTCACTGTCCTATTAAGGGAATAGAAGAATCCAGGATATCTATAAACAGAAAGATAGTGAGGAAACACTTAGCTAACCTAAATGTCTTCAAGTCTCCAGGTCCAGATGAATTACACCCCAGAGTACTGAAGGAGATAGCAGAAGAAATTTTTGAACCCCTCTCCATAATCTTTGAAAATTCTTGGAGAACAGGAGAAGTGCCAGAAGACTGGAGAAGAGCAAATGTTGTTCCTATCTTCAAAAAGGGGAAGAAGGTGGACCCAGGCAACTATAGGCTGGTGAGTCTGACTTCTATACCAGGAAAGATCTTTGAACAAATTATTAAACAACATGTATGTCAATACCTGGATAAGAATGAAGTGATTAAACAGAGTCAGCATGGGTTTGTAACTAATAAGTCATGTCAGACTAATTTAATTTCCTTCTATGATGGTATCACTGATTGGGTGGATCGAGGAAATGCTGTAGCTATAGTATATCTTGACTTAAGCAAAGCATTTGACAAAGTCTCTCATACAATCCTTATTGAAAAAATGACTAAGTATGGAATGGACAAGGCAACTGTTAGGTGGATTCATAACTGGCTTAGTGATCGGACCCAAAGAGTGGTCGTAAATGGCTGCACATCCAGTTGGAAGAATGTCTCAAGTGGGGTACCACAGGGCTCTGTCCTGGGCCCTGTATTGTTCAACATCTTTATCAACGATTTAGATGAAGGAATTGAGGGTAAACTGATTAAATTTGCTGATGACACAAAGCTAGGAGGGATAGCTAATACTAGAGAAGAGAGAGAGAGGATTCAAAAAGATTTAAATAAACTGGAGAAGTGGGCAGCAACTAACAGAATGGTTTTTAACAGGGAGAAATGCAAAGTACTACATCTGGGCAATAAAAATGAAAAAAGCATATATAGAATGGGAGGAATAGAGCTAAGTGACAGCACATGTGAAAAAGACTTGGGTATACTAATAGATCACAGACTGAATATGAGTCAACAGTGTGATGCAGCAGCAAAAAAGGCAAATGCAATTCTAGGATGTATTAACAGAAGCATACAGTCTAGATCACGTGAAGTAATTATTGCCCTCTACTCCTCTTTGGTCAGACCTCATCTGGAATATTGTGTCCAATTTTGGGCACCACATTTTAAAAAAGACATCAACAAACTGGAGCAAGTTCAGAAAAGAGCGACCAGAATGGTGACCGGTCTGCAAACCCTGTCTTATGAGGAAAGGTTGCAGGATTTGGGAATGTTTAGTTTGCAAAAGAGAAGACTGAGAGGAGACTTATTAGCTGTCTACAAATATCTAAAGGGCTGTCACATTGTAGAAGGATCAACTTTATTTTCATTTGCACAAGGAAAGACTAGAAGCAATGGGATGAAGCTGAATGGGAGGAGACACAGATTAGATATTAGAAAAAACTTTTTGACAGTTAGAGTGATCAATGAGTGGAACAGGCTGCCACGAGAAGTGGTGAGTTCTCCTTCAATGGAAGTCTTCAAACAGAGGCTGGACAGACATCTAACTGGGATGATTTAGCGAATCCTGCTTTGAGCAGGGGGTTGGACCAGATGGCCCAGGAGGTCCCTTCCAACTCTACGATTCTATGATTCTATGATTCTATGATTCTGGGCTTAACAGGAACTGTACCTGTGTTCTTCCATTTCCTTACTATGTTCCTCACAGTGGAAACTGACTGGTTAAATCTCTGATACAACTTTTTGTATCCTTCCCCTGAAAAGCTATGTTGAATAATCTTTGTTTTCAGATCATTTGAGAGTTGTTTTGAGGAGCCCATGATGCCACTCTTCATAGGAGAATCAAATAGGAGAACTTTCCTCAGACTGTAGCTCCTGGGAACAGGCCCTCACTCCTGTCCCTTCACTGTAAAGCCTGGGCCTCATTATACAGCTGTACAGGGGTCTAGTGAAGGCTTTTTAGCCCTTTCCTCAGTCTGTAGCTCCTGGGAACAGTCCCTCACTCCTGTCCCTTCACTATAATGCCTGGGCCTCATTATACAGCTGTACAGGGGTCTAGTGAAGGCTTTTTAGCCCTTTCCTCAGACTGTAGCTCCTGGGAACAGGCCCTCACTCCTGTCCCTTCACTATAAAGCCTGGGCCTCATTATACAGCTGTACAGGGGTCTAGTGAAGGCTTTTTAGCCCTTTCCTCTGACTGTAGCTCCTGGGAACAGGCCCGCACTCCCAGGGCCGCCATCAGGGCATGACAGGCCTTACATGTGTATGGGGCCCGGTGATTAGGGGGGCCCGACCATGCTGGCAGCCCGATCCACGCTTGGGCCCCCCTACATTTTATACAGGCTTCTGCAGCTATATTTTAAATTCAGACTCAGCGCCTGCCGGGCCCCCGGGCCCCCGGGCCCCTCGGGCAGGCCCCCCCCCCCCGCACCATGGTCCAGCCAGCGCCGAAATCCCCCCCTGCACAATGGTCCAGCCACAGCTCTGCCCTCACCTGACGTCACACACTGCTCTGATCCTCCACTTCCTCATTCAGTCAGTGTGCCACGTGGGACTGGGAGAGGGAGGGAGCCTCGCCGCTGGAGCACAGCCAGATAACAAGGTAAGAAGAATTTTTTTTTTTTTTTTTTTTGAGAGCGGCTATCCAGGGGGCCTGGGGCAGAATGCTGGACACTGGGGCAGAATGCTGGACGCTGGGGGCAGAATGCTGGACGCTGGGGGCAGAATGCTGGAGGCAGAATGCTGGACGCTGGGGGCAGAATGCTGGAGGCAGAATGCTGGACGCTGGGGGCAGAATGCTGGGGGCAGAATGCTGGACGCTGGGGGCAGAATGCTGGAGGCAGAATGTTGGACGCTGGGGGCAGAATGCTGGGGGCAGAATGCTGGACGCTGGGGGCAGAATGCTGGACGCTGGGGGCAGAATGCTGGGGGCAGAATGCTGGATGCTGGGGGCAGAATGCTGGACGCTGGAGGCAGAATGCTGGGGGCAGAATGCTGGACGCTGGGGGCAGAATGCTGGGGGCAGAATGCTGGACGCTGGGGGCAGAATGCTGGGGGCAGAATGCTGGACGCTGGGGGCAGAATGCTGGACGCTGGGGGCAGAATGCTGGGGGCAGAATGCTGGACGCTGGGGGCAGAATGCTGGGGGCAGAATGCTGGACGCTGGGGGCAGAATGTTGGACACTAGGGGCAGAATGCTGGGGGCAGAATGCTGGACGCTGGGGGCAGAATGCTGGGAGCAGAATGCTGGACGCTGGGGGCAGAATGCTGGACATGGGGCAGAATGCTGGACATGGGGCAGAATGCTGGGGGCAGAATGGACATGGGGCAGAATGCTGGACGCTGGGGCAGAATGCTGGACATGGGGCAGAATGCTGGACGCTGGGGGCAGAATGCTGGACATGGGGCATAATGCTGGACACTGGGGGCAGAATGGACATGGGGCAGAATGCTGGACGCTGGGGACAGAATGCTGGACGCTGGTGGCAGAATGCTGGATATGAGGGCAGACTGTGAGACGGGGCAGAATGCTGGACATGGGGCAGAAGAATGCTGGACGCTGGGGCAGAATTCTGGACATGGGGCAGAATGCTCGAAGCTGGGGCAGAATGCTGGAGACTGAGGCAGAATGCTGGACGCTGGGGGGCAGAATGCTGGAAATGGGGGCAGGCTGTGAGCTGGGGCAGAATGTTGGATGCTGCAGGCAGAATGGTGGACGCTGGGGGTAGAATGCAAGACACTGGGGCAGAATGCTGGACATGGGGGCAGAATGTGACAGTGAGACACAGGAGGGGGCAGAATGTGACAGTGAGACACAGAAGGGGGCAGAATGTGACAGTGAGACACAGGAGGGGGCAGAATGTGACAGTGAGACACAGGAGGGAGCAGAATGTGACAGTGAGACACAGGAGGGGGCAGAATGTGACAGTGAGACACAGGAGGGGGCAGAATGTGACAGTGAGACACAGGAGGGGGCAGAATGTGAGACACCGGGCATGATTGGAGATAGATGGAGCAGGGTCATGGGGCAGGATGGATACGATTTAGACAGATTGGTCAGGAGGGGAGATCATATGGGGCAGAATGGATACTGATGAGGGTGGGATGGGAGAACATATGGCTGAAGCCAAAAATGAGACACACGGGAGTCAGGATGGGGGATATTATTACCATAGGGGCTAATTAAGGGATATTATTACTGCAGTGATCGATTTTATTTTCTTGAGGATACTGTTGTAAATGGGGGGGCGGTCCTGTTACTGTGTAGAGTGATACTATGTCGCCTTTTTTTCTTCATGTGGTGTAATGTAGAAGTTAGGAAAAAATAAGTAATGTGTTCTGCAAGCGGAGCTCTAGATAACTGTGTTATTTCCTGCAGAGACAAGTCCTGGCTGGAAGACGTGATGGCGATCTGTGCTGGATGAAAGATGAAAAACAAAGATGAAGGACTTCACCTAGAGACATCACTGGTGAGTTAGTGTGTTACCTGTACACTGACACTATGTACAGAGGTCCTGTGTATAATGTCACCGGTGATCACTGTGTTACCTGTACATTATATACAGAGCTCCTGTGTATAATGTCATTGATCACTATATTACCTGTACACAGACACTGCATACTAAGTACAGATCTTGTGTGTATAATGTCTCTTATGGTCATAGTATTATGTTTTTTTAATTAATGTCAGTATTGTAGTATTCAGTCTCCATGTGGTGGTAATATGTGGTCTGGGCGTGGTGCAGTGGTATTTGTCCCTTGTATATTCTATTATTTGGTCACTTTGTGGTGGTAATTTGCGGTCTGTTCATGGTGCGGTGGTATTTGTTCATTGTATGTGATATTATTCGGTCACTATGGTAGTAATATGTGGTCTGGTCATGGTATGGCGGTATTTGTTCCTTGTATGTCTTATTATAGGTCACTATGTGGTGGTAGTATGTGGTCTGGACATGGTGTAGCGGTATGTGTTCCTTGTATGTGGTGGTAAGTTGTGGTCTGGACATGGTGCGGTGGTATTTGTTCCTTGTATGTGATATTATTGGTCATTTTAAAAAATTGAAAAATAAATAAAAATATACCTAAATTGTATTGCATATTTTAACAAATATTTAATAGGTTACAGTAGAGTAGGGCCTGGCCAAAAGTGTCTACCCTGTTATGGTGGCGACTTAAAACAATCTTTTGGCCAAAGCAAAAGCTGCTGGCTATATGTGTGACCTGGTGATGGGAACTGTTAATGTGTGATAGGTGAGAAGTGGAGTTTATCCAAGAGAGAGCGGTGGGACTGTGGACAGTTCGAGTGGTGGAGGCGGGGCTGGATGGAGCCTGGGCGGAGTCTAAAGGGGGCCCCGAAAATTTTGCCAGTATGGGGCCCCGAAATTCCTAGTGGCAGCCCTGCGCACTCCTGTCCCTTCACTATAAAGCCTGGGCCTCATTATACAGCTGTACAGGGGTCTAGTGAAGGCTTTTTAGCCCTTTCCTCAGACTGTAGCTCCTGGGCACAGGCCCTCACTCCTGTCCCTTCACTATAAAGCCTGGACCTCATTATACAGCTGTACAGGGGTCAAGTGAAGGCATTTTAGCCCTTTCCTCAGACTGTAGCTCCTGGGAACAGGCCCTCACTCCTGTCCCTTCACTATAAAGCCTGGGCCTCATTATACAGCTGTACAGGGGTCTAGTGAAGGCTTTTTAGCCCTTTCCTCAAACTGTAGCTCCTGGGCACAGGCCCTCACTCCTGTCCCTTCACTATAAAGCCTGGGCCTCATTATACAGCTGTACAGGGGTCTAGTGAAGGCTTTTTAGCCCTTTCCTCAGACTGTAGCTCCTGGGAACAGGTCCTCACTCCTGTCCCTTCACTATAAAGCCTGGGCCTCATTATACAGCTGTACAGGGGTCTAGTGAAGGCTTTTTAGCCCTTTCCTCAGTCTGTAGCTCCCGGGAACAGGCCCTCACTCCTGTCCCTTCACTATAAAGCCTGGGCCTCATTATACAGCTGAACAGGGGTCTAGTGAAGGCTTTTTAGCCCTTTCCTCAGACTGTAGCTCCTGGGAACAGGCCCTCACTGCTGTCCCTTCACTATAAAGCCTGGGCCTCATTATACAGCTGTACAGGGGTCTAGTGAAGGCTTTTAGCTCTTTCCTCAGACTGTAGCTCCTGAGCACAGGCCCTCACTCCTGTCCCTTCACTATAAAGCCTGGTCCTCATTATACAGCTGTACAGGGGTCTAGTGAAGGCTTTTTAGCCCTTTCCTCAGACTGTAGCTCCTGGGAACAGGCCCTCATTCCTGTCCCTTCACTATAAAGCCTGGGCCTCATTATACAGATGTACAGGGGTCTAGTGAAGGCTTTTTAGCACTTTTCTCAGACTGTAGCTTCTGGGAGCAGGCCCTCACTCCTGTCCCTTCACTATAAAGCCTGGGCCTCATTATACAGCTGTACAGGGGTCTAGTGAAGGCTTTTTATCCCTTTCCTCAGACTGTAGCTCCTGGGCACAGGCCCTCACTCCTGTCCCTTCACTATAAAGCCTGGACCTCATTATACAGCTGTACAGGGGTCTAGTGAAGGCTTTTTAGGCGTTTCCTCAGACTGTAGCTCCTGGGAACAAGCCCTTACTCCTGTCCCTTCACTATAAAGCCTGGTTCTCATTATACAGCTGTACAGGGGTCTAGTGAAGGCTTTTTAGCCCTTTTCTCAGACTGTAGCTCCTGGGCACAGGCCCTCACTCCTGTCCCTTCACTATAAAGCCTGGGCCTCATTATACAGCTGTACGGGGGTCTAGTGAAGGCTTTTTAGCCCTTTCCTCAGACTGTAGCTCCTGGGAACAGGCCCTCACTCCTGTCCCTTCACTATAAAGCCTGGGCCTCATTATACAGCTGTACAGGGGTCTAGTGAAGGTTTTTAGCCCTTTCCTCAGACTGTAGCTCCTGGGAACAGGCCCTCATTCCTGTCCCTTCAATATAAAGCCTGGGCCTCATTATACAGCTGTACAGGGGTCTAGTGAAGGCTTTTTAGCTCTTTCCTCAGACTATAGCTCCTGGGTACAGGCCCTCACTCCTGTCCCTTCACTATAAAGCCTGGGCCTCATTATACAGCTGTACAGGGGTCTAGTGACGGCTTTTTAACCCTTTCCTCAGACTGTAGCTTCTGGGATGAGGCCCTCACTCCTGTCCCTTCACTATAAAGCCTGGGCCTCATTATACAGCTGTACAGGGGTCTAGTGAAGGCTTTTTAGCCGTTTCCTCAGACTGTAGCTCCTGGGCACAGGCCCTCACTCCTGTCCCTTCACTATAAAGCCTGGGCCTCATTATACAGCTGTACAGGGGTCTAGTGAAGGCTTTTTAGCCCTTTCCTCAGTCTGTAATTCCTGGGAACAGGCCCTCACTCCTGTCCCTTCACTATAAAGCCTGAGCCTCATTATACAGCTGTACAGGGGTCTAGTGAAGGCTTTTTAGCCCTTTCCTCAGTCTGTAGCTCCTGGGAACAGGCCCTCACTCCTGACCATTCACTATAAAGCCTGGGCCTCATTATACAGCTGTACAGGGGTCTAGTGAAGACTTTTTAGCCCTTTACTCAGACTGTAGCTCCTGGGCACAGGCCCTCACTCCTGTCCCTTCACTATAAAGCCTGGGCCTCATTATACAGCTGTACAGGGGTCTAGTGAAGGCTTTTTAGAAATTTCCTCAGACTGTAGCTCCTGGGCACAGGCCCTCACTCCTGTCCCTTCACTATAAAGCCTGGGCCTCATTATACAGCTGTGCTGTACAGGGGTCTAGTGAAGGCTTTTTAGCCCTTTCCTCAGACTGTAGCTCCTGGGAACAGGCCCTCACTCCTGTCCCCTCACTATAAAGCCTGGGCCTCATTATACAGCTGTGCAGGTGTCTATTGAAGGCTTTTTAGCTCTTTCCTCAGACTGTAGCTCCTGGGAACAGGCCCTCACTCCTGTCCCTTCACTATAAAGCCTGGGCCTCGTTATACAGCTGTACAGGGGTCTAGTGAAGGCTTTTTAGTCTTTTCCTCAGTCTGTAGCTCCTGGGAACAGGCCCTCACTCCTGACCATTCACTAGAAAGCCTGGGCCTCATTATACAGCTGTACAGGGGTCTAGTGAAGGCTTTTTAGCCCTTTCCTCAGACTGTAGCTCCTGGGAACAGGCCCTCACTCCTGTCCCTTCACTATAAAGCCTAGGCCTCATTATACAGCTGTACAGGGGTCTAGTGAAGGCTTTTTAGCCCTTTCCTCAGTCTGTAGCTCCTGGGCACAGGCCCTCACTCCTGTCCCTTCACTATAAAGCCTGGGCCTCATTATACAGCTGTACAGGGGTCTAGTGAAGGCTTTTAGCCCTTTCCTCAGACTGTAGCTCCTGGGCACAGGCCCTCACTCCTGTCCCTTCACTATAAAGCCTAGGCCTCATTATACAGCTGTACAGGGGTCTAGTGAAGGCTTTTTAGCCCTTTCCTCAGTCTGTAGCTCCTGGGCACAGGCCCTCACTCCAGTCCCTTCACTATAAAGCCTGGGCCTCATTGTACAGCTGTACAGGGGTCTAGTGAAGGCTTTTTAGCCCTTTCCTCAGACTGTAGCTCCTGGGAACAGACCCTCACTCCTGACCCTTCACTATAAAGCCTGGGCCTCATTATACAGCTGTACAGGGGTCTAGTGAAGTCTTTTTCGCCCTTTCCTCAGACTGTAGCTCCTGGGATCAGGCCCTCACTCCGGTCTGTATTGTGACTTGTCTTTTCCTCTAATATCTGACATTTGTCCATGTGGTTTGTACATTAGTCAGTGCGGTGACATCGGCCAGCGCTGTAGAAGATTCTTATCAGTAAATCCTTGGAGACGTGTTCTCGGCTCTTACATAGTAACTCTGATCTCTGCACCGCACACATGCAGAATACAGGATGGAACAAAGCAGATGAAATAGAAAAATTAGTTTTTTTCAACTTGACACAAAGATGTCTAGATGCTCCCTACGTTTCCTGCTGTTTGTGCACAGCACTACAATTCCCAGCAAGTCACACAAAATCTGGCTGCATCACTGGTTACATACTATAGTGACAGTGTCGTTATAGTAATGATCATTGACAGTCTTCAGCCCCCGTTACTCATAGCGATATCGCTGTAAAGTCACCGATTTTGTGACGTAGCAGCGATATTGCCAGCGATATCGCTGCATGTGATTCTTACCTCTGACCGGCTCCCCCGCTGCTCATCGCTGGTCGCGCGAGAAGGTCCTGGACCATTTCTCGTCGTGCGCTTCCTGTGGCGCCGACGAGCAACGCGTGGACGCGGGCGGGAGGACGTCAGGATCTCCACGTCTGACAGGTAAGTAGCGACCCCCGACCCCTGCGATGTCGCTGGTGAGATCTGCCTGTGTGGCAGCTCACTAGCGACCACTTAGCGATGCACCAGCGATCCATATCGTTGTCGGGATCGCTGGTGCATCGCTAAGTGTAACGGTACCCTTAGGGCTTATACACATATGCGAGAAATACAGACGAGTGCAATCCGATAAAACAGAGGATTGCACTCAGGCCAATGTTATTCAATAGATGACATGTCATATGGGAGTTTTTTCTCAGCTGAAGTCGAACTGAGAAAAAAATCGCAGCATGCTGCGTATCTCGGACAAGACTCGCCAATACAAGTCAATGGGTGCAAGAAAAAAATCGAACAGCACTCGTACCATGCGTATGCCGTCCGATTATTACGCACCGGTTGTTAGGGATGCGGATCACACTAAATGTAAAATATAATAAAATGCGATTGCAACCCGTGCAGAGATGGTAAATTGCTGCTCGGTAATGGCGGACACCCGGTGTGCGCAGGAGCGAACTCTGTTACAGCACAGAGCCACAGAAAGAGATGCCAATGCCTGTTACCTCACAGACTACAGCTTAGAGAACTGCTACTGTGGCGCCAGGGATTAACCCTAGAGAAACGCTGTGCCCTGTTAGCAGTCACAGGGTGCAGCCGACAGTTGTGGTACTGCACTGCGCGCGTACAGTGCCGCCCTGGCGGATGCCACTAGCCAGCCTAAGTTTAGCGCTGGCAAGCGCAGTAACAGCGCACGACACCGCTGAGATGGACACTGCGGAGTATGCGGTACAGAGGTGTCTTGTGCAGATGACACTCTCTGGCATAACGTGTGAGAGGAGCTGGAAGCACTGCGGCGCTATGCAGTGCCACCGCTTGGCGCTGACTCCACCAACTACCTACCCTAAGCCTGGGTGCTGGACAGGCTAGGCTACACAACACATGCGTACCAAGGGTAGGGGTTTCATAATAAGTCATTCACTAGTCTCATGCATCCATCATCACACATCATACCACAACTTAATACTATAAGAGTCTATACTAGCGCATGGCCATGAGGCCATGTGACTCTTTTATAGCAGCGTCCTTCCGGGACCTTCCTAGTGGTCCAATGGGATCAGCAATATGACCTGCGCATGTGACCTCAGACCTCCAATGAGAGGACTTCTCACGGGCATGCTCAGTGGGCCGAAAGAAGGACTTGGTCCCAAGAGCTGCTCGCTGATGGCTATTGCAGGTTACCATAGCTGAACCCTGATTGGCAGCAGTAACCAAGCCAACAGTAGTAGACTGAGAAAGATGCTGGGAATGATGTCTTTGCTCCTCTGCGGCCGGAGATGAATGGAAGACCGCAGAAGGCAAGTGTCATGATCTCAGTGCGTGTTTGACTCGCACACGTGGGGTTAATGTCTGGAACCAGTGCTGATGACTGGCATTTCTGGGGTTAAAGGTTGTGATCCCAGTGCAGGCTTGCCTGCACACCTGGGGCTTATGATTGTGGCCTCTCCCAGGTTCTGGGAAAGCTTCTTATAGCCTCAGGACGCTCCCATCCCCGTCAGTTATACTTTCGCCCTTGGCATAGTGTGGTGACCCCTGAGTGTGTTTGTGCTGTGTTCTTGTTTATCTGATACTCTGTGTATGACTCAGTCTGTTCTCTGGATACTGCTTGTTGGATTCTGCTTGGTACCTTCTATGTCTGTTTGGTTTTGATCTCTGCTTGGCCCCGACTCTCCGTTCTGTCTCATCCCTGGTACTTTACTGTTATCTCTGTGTATGACCCGGTTTGTCTGACTTTGAGAATTCCTGTATTAGTGTTCTGCTTATCTCTGATAGCAGGACGCTAAGCCCCGCCCCCTTGTGGTCACATGCCCGTAGGTCCTTCACTGCTCACTGACTTTAGCTTCTCCAGGTCCTGTTTGCTTGAACTATCCGGCCGTGTCTGACCCCGGGCCCCTCTGCAGTGTGGGTGAGTCCTTGCTCAGCAGTGGCTGCACGCCGACCTTAACAGGACCGTGACAGCAAGGCTTCGAGATTCCTTCTGTGCAGAGGCAGTAACCTGACGACTAACATTGCCTCCCCTCCTAGGTCCCCCTCCCCCCTGTGCCTCGCTCTGCTCAAAGGCCGCAATGAGCAAGGGAGCACAAATATTCTCCACAGGTTCCCAGGTCCTATCCTCTGGGCCATGACCCTTCCAGTCCACTAGATTAATATTTTTTTCCCTGTACCACCTTACACCCCACGATGGCATTCACCTCGTCCGAGGACAAGCTTGATGTCCCGGTAGGTGACTCCGAAAACCGGGACATGTGAACGAGCTTAAGGAGGGACACGTGGAAGGTGTCAGTGATACCCAGGTGTGGAGGAAGGGCCCGACGGTAGACCACAGGGTTAAGTTGCTCAAGGATCTTGAAGGGACCTATAAAGCGAAGCGCTAACTTAGTGGACTCAACCCGCTGCCGGATGTTACGAGCGGAGAGCCGGGAACAAAGGTGGTAGCGGGGCGTCGGTGTGCTTCAGCGGAAGACCTCATTCTCTCCTTGGAGGCCCATATCGCATCCTGAGTGCGGTCCCAAATGTCACGTGCCTCCACCGCCCAGTCTGCCACCCTAGAGTCGGTGGGCGACACAGGCATGGGCACAGGAACGCGCGGATGCTGGCCGTAATTAAGGTGGAATGGTGTTATGATTTGGTCACCGAGGAGGAAGGAGGAAAGCAAGCCCAAGCTAAGCCACAGAAAACCATAGAGGTTGGAAACTAAGCGGAATGATTATTCACTGCTCTCCACACCCATGTATACGGTATATTTCAGTGAGCGAGTGAGTACATGGTGGCCATAATACTGCAGGACTGCATTATATTCTAAGGGGGACTGCATTATATTCTATGGGGGTTTTTGTTATACTATATAAGGTCATAATTGTATTCTATATAGGGACTGCAGGACTGCATTATACTCTATGGGGAGTGTTATGATTGGGTCACCGAGGAGGAGAGCAAGCCCAAGCTAAGCTACAGAAAACCAAAGACTTTGGAAACTAAGCAGATTGCAGACCCCTGATCCTATCCATACAACTAGCAGTAGCCGTGGAGCGTGCTTACGATGATCCTAGACGCCTTGGCACAGCCGGAGAGCTAACTAAGCCTAAAGCAAGAAAGGGGAAATCTAAACTGCCCCAGAGCAGACCCCAAAGGAATAGATAGCCCCCAAACATATATTGTCAGTGAGACAAGATGAAAACACAAACGCAGGTAGGAAAATAGATTGAGGGCCCACACTGACTAGACAGGACAGGAAAGGAAAGAAACTGTCTGCAATCACGCAAAAAACCCTGCAAAAAAAACCAACACGTCTGATGCAAAAAATACTGACGTTGCACGACTTCGCCCACTATATCAGCACTCTGGTATATTCTGAAAGCAGAGCAAAAAGAGGCCAATCTAATAAGGGACAAAAACCAACTGGCACAAGCAGTAACATATGGATGGTGATCCAGCACAGCCCCAGCCGGAGCCGGCTGACCCACACAAAACTGAAATAGACAAAACCGGATCAAATGTGAACAGAATAGCAAAAGAACACTTAGCTGAGCATGCAGGGACTGAGCTGGAAACTAAGACCTCAGGAGGCAGGAAAAAATCACCAGCAGGGATAGAGGGAGTCGGCTGTCTTAAATCCAGTCTGAAACTCCAGATCTCCAATCGTCATCCTCATTATCAGGTGGCAAGCCTCTGTCAATCAGATCAGCTCCTTTACTTCCAGTAACCACCAGAGGGAGCCCAGAAAGAGAACTCGCAACCCCTCTGTCAATTTGACCAGCTCCACTACCTTCATTAGTAACCAGAGGTAGGCCAGAAAGCGAATTCAGAACAGAATGGGGTCTGACCAGTGGAATCGGCCAGAGCGTAGTTCAAAGCATACTCCGCCCATGGCATCAAGGAAGTCCAGTCATCCTGCCTGGCTGAGACAAAATGTTGTAGATATGTGACCAGGGTCTGTTTGGCTCTCTCCACCAACTCATTTGTTTTATGTTTATAAAATGGAAAGAGGGAGGCATATCTAAAGAAGAATATAATGCTGTCTGCAGAACCTGCAGGGCATAAATCAGATTACTAAAGCTGACAATGAATTGAGGCTTGCAAGATATGTCAAAAGCAATAATAAAGGATTTTGGGGATATGTCAAAAGTAAAAGAAAAGTCAAAGATGCTATAAGATTTTTACAGGATGAAAATGATGAAATGGTAAGACAGGAAGTTGAGAAGGCCGAACTTTTAAATTCCTATTTTGCGTCTGTTTTCTCTCAAAGGAAATGTAACATCAACTGTTCTTCACTGTCCTATTAAGGGAATAGAAGAATCCAGGATATCTATAAACAGAAAGATAGTGAGGAAACACTTAGCTAACCTAAATGAATTCAAGTCTCCAGGTCCAGATGAATTACACCCCAAAGTACTGAAAGAGATAGCAGAAGAAATTTTTGAACCCCTCTCCATAATCTTTGAAAATTCTTGGAGAACAGGAGAAGTCCCAGAAGACTTGAGAAGAGCAAATGTTGTTCCTATCTTCAAAAAGGGGAAGAAGGTGGACCCAGGCAACTATAGGCCAGTGAGTCTGACTTCTATACCAGGAAAGATCTTTGAGCAAATTATTAAACAACATGTATGTCAGTACCTGGATAAGAATGAAGTGATTAAACATAGTCAGCATGGGTTTGTAACTAATAAGTCATGTCAGACTAATTTAATTTCCTTCTATGACGGAATCACTGATTGGGTGGATCAAGGAAATGCTGTAGATATAGTATATCTTGACTTCAGCAAAGCATTTGACAAAGTATCTCATACAATCCTTATTGAAAAAAATGACTAAGTATGGAATGGACAAGGCAACTGTTAGGTGGATTCATAATTGGCTTAGTGATCGGACCCAAAGAGTGGTCGTAAATGGCTGCACATCCAGTAGGAAGAATGTCTCAAGTGGGGTACCACAGGGCTCTGTCCTGGGCCCTGTATTGTTCAACATCTTTATCAACGATTTAGATGAAGGAATTGAGGGTAATCTGATTAAATTTGCTGATGACACAAAGCTAGGAGGGATAGCTAATACTAGAGAAGAGAGAGAGAGGATTCAAAAAGATATAAATAAACTGGAGAAGTGGGCAGCAAATAACAAAATGGTTTTTAACAGGGAAAAATGGAAAGTACCACATCTGGGCAATAAAAATGAAAAAAGCATATACAGAATGGGAGGAATAGGGCTAAGCAACAGCACATGTGAAAAAGACTTGGGTATACTAATAGATCACAGACTGAATATGAGTCAACAGTGTGATGCAGCAGCAAAAAAGGCAAATGCAATTCTAGGATGTATTAACAGAAGCATACAGTCTAGATCACGTGAAGTCATCATATCGCTCTACTCCTCTTTGGTCAGACCTCATCTGGAATATTGTGTCCAGTTTTGGGCACCACATTTTAAAAAAGACATCAACAAACTCGACCAAGTTCAGAAAAGAGCGACCAGAATGGCGACCGGTCTGCAAACCCTGTCTTATGAGGAAAGGTTGCAGGATTTGGGAATGTTTAGTTTGCAAAAGAGAAGACTGAGAGGAGACTTAATAGCTGTCTACAAATATCTCAAGGGCTGTCACATTGTAGAAGGATCAACTTTATTCTCATTTGCACAAGGAAAGACTAGAAGCAATGGGATGAAACTGAATGGGAGGAGACACAGATTAGATATTAGAAAAAACTTTTTGACAGTTAGAGTGATCAATGAGTGGAACAAGCTGCCACGAGAAGTGGTGAGTTCTCCTTCAATGGAAGTCTGGATAGACATCTGACTGGGATGATTTAGCGAATCCTGCTTTGAGCAGGGGGTTGGACCAGATGGCCCAGGAGGTCCCTTCCAACTCTACGATTCTATGATTCTATGTCACAGGATGATAGACCGAGGAGAGATTTAGCTCAATGCTGAGCAGGCTACAGAGCTCTCTCCAGAACCGAGATGCAAACTGGGGACCCTGGTCACTGACAATCTTGTCCGGCATACTGTGCAGGAGGAAAACGTGCTTAATGAACAATGCTGCCAGGCCCCATGCAGAAGGTAACTGGGAGAGTAGTACCAGGTACACCATCTTAGAGAAATGGTCGGTGACAACCCCAATGACCGTGCTGCCACTGGACTTGGGCAGTCCCACCATGAAGACCATACCAACCATCTCCCAGGGCCTCTCCACTACCGGCAGGGGGTAAAGTAGGCCAGCAGGCCGCTGCCGAGGAGACTTATTCTGGGTGCAAAAGACGCATGCCTGAATATAGTCCCTGACATCACAGGCCATATGCGACCACCTGTACGTCCTCACCAGAAGCTGTGGGCACCACATTTTAAAAAAGACATCAACAAACTGGAGCAAGTTCAGAAAAGAGCGACCAGAATGGTGACCGGTCTGCAAACCCTGTCTTATGAGGAAAGGTTGCAGGATTTGGGAATGTTTAGTTTGCAAAAGAGAAGACTGAGAGGAGACTTAATAGCTGTCTACAAATATCTCAAGGGCTGTCACATTGTAGAAGGATCAACTTTATTCTCATTTGCACAAGGAAAGACTAGAAGCAATGGGATGAAACTGAAAGGGAGGAGACACAGATTAGATATTAGAAAAAACTTTTTGACAGAGTGATCAATGAGTGGAACAGGCTGCCACGAGAAATGGAGAGTTCTCCTTCAATGGAAGTCTTCAAACAGAGGCTGGACAGACATCTGACTGGGATGATTTAGCGAATCCTGCTTTGAGCAGGGGGTTGGACCAGATGGCCCAGGAGGTCTCTTCCAACTCTACGATTCTATGATTCTATGATTCAGAGGTCCTTTTTGTCCCAAAATGTCCACCCACCCTGGATGACCCAAGAGATGACCTCCGGTCGCAGACGGGCAGGGACAAATGTTTTGCCCGGAGGGACTGACAAAATGGCGACCGGAGCCACGGTCCTCAGGGTCTCGGATGGGACAATCAGCCAAGGCTCCTCCTCCGATGACACCACTGAGCGAGAAAGAGCATCGGCGCGGACATTCTTCTCCCTGGAGAGAAAATGTAGGGTAAAATGGAACCGGGAGAAGAACAGGGACCATCTGGCCTGGCGAGAGTTGAGCGGCTGGGCCATTTGCAAATGCACCAAGTTCTTGTGGTCGTCGAACACCTGGAAAGGGTGGCGAGCCCCCTCCAGGAGGTGTCTCCACTCCGAAAAGGCAAACTTCAACGCTAGAAACTCCCTGTCCCTGATGAAATCATTCCTTTCCGCCGGTGTGAAGGTCTTGGAGAAAAAGAAGCATAGCGGCTTCCGACCTTGCGTGTCCTGGAAAAAGACCGCTCCAGCACCGACGGAAGAAGCTTCTACCTCCAGTATGAAGGGCTTATCTACATTGGGGTGATGTAGAATGGAAGCGCTAGCGAAATGGGACTTAATGGCGAAGAAGGCCTTGGAGACAGATACCGACCACAACTTGGGGTTTGCGCCCTTCTTGGTGTGGGCCACCAAGGGGACTACCAGAGTCGAGAAGTGGGGGATGAATTGGCGATAGTAGTTTATGAACCCCATAAAGCTCTGCACCGCTTTGAGAGAATGGGGCTCCTGCCAATCCATCACCGCCTGTAGCTTGGCAGGATCCATGGCCAATCCCTGGGCGGAGATGATATAGCCCAGGAAAGGCAAGGACTCCTGCTCAAACACACACTTCTCCAACTTGGCATAGAGGGATCTTGCCCGCAGGAGGTCGAAAACTTTGCGAACATCTCCGATGGGAGTCGATATCTGGAGAGTAGATGAGAATATCATCCAGATAGACTACTACCAAGGTGGTAAGGATATCCTGGAAGATATCGTTCACAAAGTCTTGGAAGACGGCCAGAGCACTACAGAGCCCAAAGGGCATCACCAGGTATTCATAGTGCCCCATCCCTGGTGTTAAATGCTGTCTTCCATTTGTCCCCCTCACGGATACGAATCAGGTTGTAAGCCCCCCGCAGATCGAGTTTGGTAAACACTCTTGCTCTCCGTAGCCTATCAAACAGCTCTGATATCAGGGGCACTTATTCTTAACGGTAATAGCGTTAAGACCCCTGTAATCGATTCAGGGACGCAGTTCTCCGTTCTTCTTCTGGATGAAGAAGAATCCCGCCCCTGCATGTGACACTGACTTCTTAATGAAACCCCTTGCCAGATTCTCCCTGATATATTGAGACATGGTCTCTCCGGGAGAGAAAGGGGATAGACTCAGCACCAGGGAAGAGCGGAAGAGTCTCCTCCGCCCTTTTGGAGAACACGTCTGCATACTGTTGATAGTGTTTGGGAAGAGAGGAAAGATCTACGGGGACTTCAGTGGAAGCAACCTGAATGAACTCCCTCTGACATCTACCCTCACATGCTTTACGCCAACTGAGAATCCACCCCGAGGATCACTCTATATGGGGAGAGTGGAACCGTAACCAGGGAACCCCTAAGAGGACCTGATCGATACCCTTGGGCATGACGATGAGGGATATCATCTCCTGATGAGACGGAGACAGCAAGAGTATTTAACGGGACGGTCTGGTGGGTAATTTGATAGGGTAGAGTCGCGTCATTCACCACCCTGACGGTGACTGTCTTGGCCATCATAACCAGGGGTATTGCGTGCTGTTGAGCGAAGGCTGAAGACATGAAATTGCCTTCCGCTCCAGAGTCCATACAAACATCCACCGCCAGAGTGGAAGAATCAGCCTCAAGCGTTCCTTTAAAGGTCAGCTTGGAGGAAAGGAAAACGCCGCTGATTCTAGTGAGCCCCCTCCTATAACCACTAGAGGCAAGCATTTTCCCAACCGTTGTGGGCACTGGTTGGCAAGGTGACCAGACTGCCGGAAAACAGGACAGACCACAGGTACTCGAGCGGACCGGGGCCTGGATCCCGAGCCAGAAGACCCCATGGCCCCCTGAGGCTCGGACCCCCGATCGGAAGATCCCAGAGGTTTAGCAAAACTAGGTGCCAACCTAAACCTTTGCCTACACTGGGACCGCCCCAACCTTTGCTCGGTAATGCGAAGGTCAATATGGGTGAAGACGGTGATGAGCTCCTCCAGTGTGGCGGGAACCTCCCTGGTGGCTAGGGCGTCCTTCACATGGTCAGCCAAACCTCTCCAGAATGCCGGTATGAGGACCTTATCTGGCCACTCTAACTCAGAGGCCAGTGTCCTAAACTGGATGCGAAGTGGCTGACCAAGGACGAGCCCTGTGATAATGCCAACAGCCGGAGTGCGGTGTCATGGGTGATTTGCGGTCCCAAGAAGACCTGCTTCAGAGTGGCCAAGAACTGAGTCTCACTCTGCACCACATGATCACCAAGCTCTCACAGTGGTGTGGCCCACTCCAAAGCCCTGCCCGACAAGAGGGAAATGATAAATCCCACCTTAGCCCGCTCAGAGGGGAATTGTGCAGCCAGCAACTCTAGCTGTATAGAGCACTGGCTCACGAAACCCCTACATGATGCACTATCGCCTGCGCCTCAGAACTTCTCGGGCAGCGGGAGGTGGGACAAAGTCGGGACAGGGATGGCAGTGGACACACGGGAGACAGCCTCAGTGGCTGCCTGGAGCGCAACCGTGGTAACATCCGCAGCTGAGGCTGGATGCTCAAGAGCCGCCAACCTGCCCTCCAGCTGCTGGATGCACGCATAAAGTCACTTCTCGTCCGCCATTAGAGCCAGATTCTGGCGCTAGTATACTGTTAGGGTTGTGGATCGCACTAAATATAAAATATAATAAAGTGCAATTGCAACCTGGAGTCCACCGTGCAGAGATGGTAAACTGCTGCTCGGTAACGGCGGACACTAACTGAACACCGGCGGGGTAACCGCCCTCCCGGTGTACGCAGGAGCGAACTCTGTTACAGCACAGAGCTGCAGAAAGAGACGCCGAAGCCTGTTACCTCACAGACTACAGCTTAGGGAACCGCTTGTGAGGCTGGGTGGACTCCAGGGGTGAACCCTCAGGACCGCGATGACGAACCTCCCTTGGGCGAGCTGGCTAGGTGTACCATACCCTATACAGGGAGCGTATGGGGCAGGCCCAGGGGAGACTATCGCCGCGGAAGCTGATACCTGGGGACTGCCGGAGAGGGACACAGACGGTTGGCGGACTGGAAGGTGGGAAGGAAAAGTCGGCGACCCCAGGAGAGACTGCTGCAGGTCAGGGAGGAGGTTGGCGACACGGGTGAAAGCAGACACGGATCGGGATGGACGGACACTGGAAAGATACTGGTGCAGGCAGGCACAGGCAGGGGAGTATGGACTCTGGAAAGGAATACAATAGGGTCACAAGGAGAGGTACGAGAGCGCGATCGGTACGGAACATAGCGCTGGGCAAGTGGATCGCAGGAGAGCATGGACCCGAAATCAGTCGTGAGACACAAATGATAATCAGGCACCGAGCAGGGGGCGAGGCTACCTGATATAGATCGCGCTGCAGGACTTCCGGATTAGGGTCCTCCAGGATCACGGAGACCAAGGGATAGGGCGGCTCAGTCTGGAGGAGGTGTGCCGCAGTCTATGGTACGAGGCGCGCATGCGCACCCGACGGGTGACAGAGGCCTGCCGCGGGACCGGAAGTGGATGAGCTGGGTAACGCGCGCCTACTGCGGGAGCGCGCTGGGAGAGGCGAGCATGCCAGGGAGCAGAGGACGGTGCAGGCACGACAGGGGAGGCAGAGGCAGCAGCGGCTACATTGGCACCGGCCGTGGAGAGGTTAGGCGTGACACCTCTACTGCGGCGCCAGGGATTAACCCTAGAGAATTGCTGTGCTGTTAGCAGTTACAAGGTGCAGCCAACAGTTGTGTTACCGCACTGCGTGCGTGCAGTGCCGCCCTGGCGGATCATAGAATCATAGAATCATAGAATCATAGAATCGTAGAGTTGGAAGGGACCTCCTGGGCCATCTGGTCCAACCCCCTGCTCAAAGCAGGATTCGCTAAATCATCCCAGTCAGATGTCTGTCCAGCCTCTGTTTGAAGACTTCCATTGAAGGAGAACTCACCACTTCTCGTGGCAGCCTGTTCCACTCATTGATCACTCTGTCAAAAAGTTTTTTCTAATATCTAATCTGTGTCTCTTCCCATTCAGTTTCATCCCATTGCTTCTAGTCTTTCCTTGTGCAAATGAGAATAAAGTTGATCCTTCTACAATGTGACAGCCCTTTAGATATTTGTAGACAGCTATTAAGTCTCCTCTCAGTCTTCTCTTTTGCAAACTAAACATTCCCAAATCCTGCAACCTTTCCTCATAAGACAGGGTTTGCAGACCGGTCACCATTCTGGTCGCTCTTTTCTGAACTTGCTCCAGTTTGTTGATGTCTTTTTTAAAATGTGGTGCCCAAAACTGGACACAATATTCCAGATGAGGTCTGACCAAAGAGGAGTAGAGGGAAATAATGACTTCACGTGATCTAGACTGTATGCTTCTGTTAATACATCCTAGAATTGCATTTGCCTTTTTTGCTGCTGCATCACACTGTTGACTCATATTCAGTCTGTGATCTATTAGTATACCCAAGTCTTTTTCACATGTGCTGTCACTTAGCCCTATTCCTCCCATTCTATATATGCTTTTTTCATTTTTATTGCCCAGATGTAGTACTTTGCATTTCTCCCTGTTAAAAACCATTCTGTTAGTTGCTGCCCACTTCTCCAGTTTATTTAAATCTTTTTGAATCCTCTCTCTCTCATCTCTAGTATTAGCTATCCCTCCTAGCTTTGTGTCATCAGCAAATTTAATCAGTTTACCCTCAATTCCTTCATCTAAATCGTTGATAAAGATGTTGAACAATACAGGGCCCAGGACAGAGCCCTGTGGTACCCCACTTGAGACATTCTTCCAACTGGATGTGCAGCCATTTACGACCACTCTTTGGGTCCGATCACTAAGCCAGTTATGAATCCACCTAACAGTTGCCTTGTCCATTCCATACTTAGTCATTTTTTCAATAAGGATTGTATGAGAGACTTTGTCAAATGCTTTGCTGAAGTCAAGATATACTATATCTACAGCATTTCCTTGATCCACCCAATCAGTGATACCGTCATAGAAGGAAATTAAGTTAGTCTGACATGACTTATTAGTTAGAAACCCATGCTGACTCTGTTTAATCACTTCATTCTTATCCAGGTATTGACATACATGTTGTTTAATAATTTGTTCAAAGATCTTTCCTGGTATAGAAGTCAGACTCACCGGCCTATAGTTGCCTGGGTCCACCTTCTTCCCTTTTTTGAAGATAGGAACAACATTTGCTCTTCTCCAGTCTTCTGGCACTTCTCCTGTTCTCCAAGAATTTTCAAAGATTATGGAGAGGGGTTCAAAAATTTCTTCTGCTATCTCCTTCAGTACTCTGGGGTGTAATTCATCTGGACCTGGAGACTTGAATTCATTTAGGCTAGCTAAGTGTTTCCTCACTATCTTTCTGTTTATAGATATCCTGGATTCTTCTATTCCCTTAATAGGACAGTGAATAACAGTTGATGTTGCATTTCCTTTCTGAGAGAAAACAGATGCAAAATAGGAATTTAAAAGTTCAGCCTTCTCAACATCCTGTCTTACCATTTCATCATTTTCATCCTGTAAAAATCCTATAGCATCTTTGACTTTTCTTTTACTTTTGACATATCCCCAAAATCCTTTATTATTGCTTTTGACATCTCTTGCAAGCCTCAGTTCATTTTCAGCTTTAGCTAATCTGATTTGTGCCCTGCAGGTTCTGCAGACAGCATTATATTCTTCTTTAGATATGCCTCCCTCTTTCCATTTTATAAACATTTTTTTCTTCCTTTTTATCATGTGCTTAAGTTCTGTGTTCATCCATCCTGGTTTCCTTAAATGCTTCCTATTCTTCCCTCTTTTCGGAATTATTAACAACTGTGCTTTGAGAATTTCATTTTTCAAGATTTCCCATCCTTCCTGGACATTTTTGTCTTTAAGGATATCCAGCCATTGGATCCCTCCAATTCTCTTTCTGAATCCCTTAAAATCTGCCTTTCTGAAATCTAACCTTGACGTCTGAGTCTTCACAGGTCTTCCACCTCTAGTTATCCAAAATTCTAAAATAGCATGGTCGCTACCTCCTAGGGTCCCAGCCACTTTTACCTCCTCAACCATTTCCTCCCTGTTTATAAGGATTAGATCCAAGGTAGCAGTTCCCCTTGTTTTCTCCCCTACCTTTTGGAAGATAAAGTTGTCAGCAAGAGAGGATAAGAATTTCCTTGACCTGTTAGTTTTGCCTGAGAGAGATTCCCAACAAATGTCTGGATAGTTGAAATCTCCCATGACAACTATGTCATATTTTTTGGAGAACTTGGCCATCTGATGCATAAAGAGTTCATCTATATCTTCGGCTTGCACAGGCGGCCTGTAGTAAATGCCTACAATGGTGTCCTTTCCATTGTTCTGTCCTTGTATTCTTACCCAAACAGTTTCCACAGAACTCCCAGTCTCTGAAGCTTCAATCTCTGTGCAGATATACGCGTTTCGAACATACAATGCGACACCCCCTCCTCGTTTATCAAGTCTGTTTCTTGCAAATAAGTTGTATCCTTCTAGTCTTGTATTCCAATCATGTGTATTGTCCCACCAAGTTTCAGTGATTCCAATTACATCATATTTCTTTTCCTGTGTTAGTAGTTCCAATTCTCCTTGTTTGTTGCCCATGCTTTGTGCATTAGTATAGAAACATTTTAGTTTGTGATTGGTTTCTCTTTCTCCAATATTTTTATTAATTAGATTCTTTCGTCTTTGTTCTTCCTTTCCACTTCTAATAGCAGAGTTCTCAATAGCATTTGTCAGGTGTATGGCTTTTTCTGGTCTTTTGCTTCCCTTCCCATGTTGTTCTAGTTTAAAGCTCTCCTTACAAGTGTAGCAAGGCGACTTCCAAATACATGCTTTCCAGTCTTCGTAAGGTGCACCCCATCTCTAGCAAGTAGTCCATCGTATAAGTAGTTCACTCCGTGATCCAGAAATCCAAATCGTTGCTGACGGCACCATCGACGTAGCCAGTTGTTCACCTGCAGAATCTTATTCCACCTCCTTGTTCCATGGCCATCCACTGGGAGGATGGAAGAGAAGACCACCTGCGCTCCCAGTTCTTTCACTTTCTTGCCTAAGTCTTCAAAGTCTCTGCAGATGGTTTCCAGGTCGTTTCTTGCGGTGTCATTTGTCCCCACATGTAGTAGCAGGAATGGGTAGTCATCTGTAGGTCTGAAGAGTCCTGATATCCTGTCAGACACATCTTTAATTTTTGCACCTGGAAGACAGCACATTTCTCTTGAAGTTATATCCGGTCTGCAGATAGCGGCCTCAGTTCCTCTCAGCAGGGAATCCCCCATGACCACCACTCTCCGTTTCTTCTTCACAACATTTTTCTTTCTCCATCCAGGAGGACTCTGAAGGCGTACAAGGTTGCTGTTTGTTGGCAAAGTCTTATCCTGATGTATTTCTTCATCGTTTTCCTGCGTGAGAGCCTGGTACTGGTTTCTGAGCAGTATGGGTGCTGACTGCCTCCTGATCCTCCTGCTTCTCTGGGTCACATGTCTCCATTCCTCTGTTTCTTCAGGTGCACTTCGAATTTCTTCTCTTTCTGTAACATGAAGAGATAATTCTGCTCTGTCCAAGAACTCTTCACCTTCCTTAATGATCTTCAACGTAGCTAACCTCTCTTCGAGATTTTGCAACTTTTCCTCCAACAGGGACACAAGCTTGCATTTGTGGCATGTGAAGTTTGGCTTTTCCACTGGTAAATCTGTGAACATGTAGCAAGAAATGCAGCTCACCAAATGGCTCCTGGCCTCTTCCATCTTGAGATTTCTTAAAAACGATGAAAGATGAGCCAAACTTCCGATTTTTCCGATTTCCTCTTTTCAGCTGCAACCGCCAAAACCCAGTGATCGTTGAGCTCGCGGAGACTCTTCACTTATCCCAGAAGGCACTGGGAATATGCAAATGATCTCCTCAAGACTCTTCCCCTGGTTTTCCGATTTCCTCTTTTCAGCTGCAACCGCCAAAACCCAGTGATCGTTGAGCTCGCGGAGACTCTTCACTTATCCCAGAAGGCACTGGGAATATGCAAATGATCTCCTCAAGACTCTTCCCCTGGTTTTTGCCACGAGACAGCCTAAGCTTAGCGCTGGAAAGCGCAGTAACTGCGCACGACACCGCTGAGATGGACACTGCGGCGTATGCAGTACAGAGGTGTCTTGTGCAGATGACACTCTCTGGCGTAATGTGTGAGAGGAGCTGGAAGCACTGCGGCACTATGCAGTGCCACCGCTCGGCGCTGACTCCACCAACTACCTACCCTAAGCCTGGGTGCTGGACAGGCTATGCTATACAACACATGCGTACCAAGGGTAGGGATTTCATAATAAAACATTCACCAGTTTCACGCATCCATCATCACACATACCACAACTTAATACTATAAGAGTCTATACTAACCGTGCGGCCATGCGACTCTTTAATAGCAGCGTCCTTCTGGGACCTTCCTAGTGGTCCAATGGAAGCAGCAATAGGACCTGAGCATGTGACCTCAGACCTCCAATGAGAGGACTTCCCACGGGCATGCTCAGTGGGCCGAAAGAAGGACTTAGTCCCAAGAGCTGCTCGCTGATGGCTATTGCTATTAGCTGAACCCTGATCAGCAGCAGTAACCAAGCCAACAGTAGTAGACTGAGCAAGATGCCAGGAATCGATGTCTTTGCTGAGCAGGCTCCTCTGTGGCCAGAGAGGAATGGGAGACCGCAGAAAGCAATGCTTGAGATTCCTCGTGGGCAGAGGCAGGAGCCTAACACTGGTGTCCTTTGAAAAGCTGGCATTTCATGTACAGAAACATCACACTGATGGGTTATAATAGAAAAGATGGAATAGATTTATACACATAGAATACATATATACATGTCAGTGACACATACATATGTATTTATCTTACATAGATAAAAAGGATAGCATCGATGGTTTACATACAGAATAGATAGATTTATAGATGTGTGTGATGTATAGTGTGTGTAAATGTCTTTAATAAAACGTTATTTTTGTGAAATAAATGGCGTGGGCTCCCGTGCAATTTTTCTAACCAGACAGGGAAAGTCAGTGACTGGGGGCCTATGTTTATAGATTGGGAAGGGGTTAATACCCATGTAGCTTCCTAGGCTATGAATATCAACCCGCAGCTGTATATTTAGCGTTTACTGGCTATTAAAATAGGGGGAAACCCCCCCAAAAAAAATAACGTGGGGGTCCCCCTATAATTAATAGCCAGAAAAGGCTATGCAGACAGCTGCGGGCTGATACTCTTAGCCTAGGAAGGGGCCATGGATATGGGCCCCTGCAGCTACAAGCACCAGCTCTCAGCCGTCCCAGAAATGGCGCATCTCCAAAAATGCGCCAATTTCGGCACTTAGCCTCTCTCTTCCCACTGCCCTGTAGTGGTGGCATATGGGGTAATAGTTTGGGGGTTGATGTCACCTTTGTATTATAAGGTGATATCAAGCCCAGCTTAGTAATGGAGAGGTGACAATAAGACACCTATCCATTACTAATCCTATACTTGTTAAGGAGTTAAATAAACACAGCCAGAATAAAGTCTTTTAATGAAACACAACACAGATTGCCATCTTTATTGTACAGCTAATCCATGCGACACCCTCGTTCTCCTGTAATTAAAAGCAAATTAACAAACCAACAATATACCATACCTGTCCACCATTGTGTCCCACACCGTAATCCATATCTGGGGAAAATACAGTTTGCAAACGGGACAGTGCTAAGATGGACCGTCCTGACTGTAAACCACTGCCGGGATGAATGTCTCAACCCAGGTGTCTATAAAGGTAGGTACACCTATACCCTAGGGTTAAGACATCATGGTCCGTGAGGGTCATGTGCCTTCTCGAGGTGCTGTTTGGTGAATACCACCACTCCGGTGACACCCGTTGCTGTCAGTAAGCCTGCGGATCCGTTTTCCGCTATTTTTGCGGATTTAGACTGACCTTAAAAACTGATGTGCGAAACAGGCCTTACCTCTAAACCACAACATTCTCCTCCACCCAAAACTGTTCAAATGACTTTGGGCATTGAAAGCCCTTTTCTATAGAACTTGCAACCTGGTAGATCCACCTACCCCCTGGGATTAGAAGACGCTGACCGTTACCTGCCCAGATCTGTAAACTATAAAGCCAAATGACAGCGTATGTAGAATGTGCTGACAAGATAGAAAATCACTTGTAGAAAAATATTATGCTGGCCTGTAAGAGAAAGCGGAGGGTAATGATGCTGTTGGCTTCCTACATCCCTGAGATCTTATCGGATGAATCTTCTCTCCCTTCTGTGCTGCTGAATGTCTCACGGTCCCTACAAGACCAGGTCCAGTCTTTCTGGCCAAACTTCCCTTTTATGATTGACAACAGTAAATGTACAGTGAGGCCGAGTGTGAATTTCTGTCCAATAACAGCAGAGTTTCCCGTTATCCTGACTTTTCAGTTTGTATTAAAACCAACTAACTTCAAACAGGATCGCGTTAAACTACATAAAAAATATTCCACCTGTGCCATGATATATCTCAAAGCTGTATGTGGTTGATGGCTGTATTCATTTATTCGTGCCTGCCGGAGATACTGTATTTTTCTGATTAAGGCCTCTTTCACACATCAGTTTTTTGCCTTCAGGCGCGATCCGGCTTTTTTTGGAAAAAACGGATCCGGCAAAATGCAATGCCGGATCCGGTTTTTCCCCATTGACTTGCATTAGCGCCGGATCGTGCCGGATGGCATTGCGTTTCATCCGTTTTTTGCCGGATCCGGCAACTTGTCTCATTCCGGCGTCTTGAAAAAACGTCTACTGTAACGTTTTTTGTCTCCGGCGAAAAAGCCGGAAGCGCCGGATCCGGCGCTTCCAGCTTTTTGCTACAATGAAAGTCTATGGGCGCCGGAATGCGCCGGATCCAGAAAAAGACGGATCCAGCAACTGGATCCGTTTTTTTTAAGTCATAGAATCATAGAATCATAGAATCATAGAATCGTAGAGTTGGAAGGGACCTTCTGGGCCATCTGGTCCAACCCCCTGCTCAAAGCAGGATTCGCTAAATCATCCCAGTCAGATGTCTGTCCAGCCTCTGTTTGAAGACTTCCATTGAAGGAGAACTCACCACTTCTCGTGGCAGCCTGTTCCACTCATTGATCACTCTAACTGTCAAAAAGTTTTTTCTAATATCTAATCTGTGTCTCTTCCCATTCAGTTTCATCCCATTGCTTCTAGTCTTTCCTTGTGCAAATGAGAATAAAGTTGATCCTTCTACAATGTGACAGCCCTTTAGATATTTGTAGACAGCTATTAAGTCTCCTCTCAGTCTTCTCTTTTGCAAACTAAACATTCCCAAATCCTGCAGCCTTTCCTCATAAGACAGGGTTTGCAGACCGGTCACCATTCTGGTCGCTCTTTTCTGAACTTGCTCCAGTTTGTTGATGTCTTTTTTAAAATGTGGTGCCCAAAACTGGACACAATATTCTAGATGAGGTCTGACCAAAGAGGAGTAGAGGGAAATAATGACTTCACGTGATCTAGACTGTATGCTTCTGTTAATACATCCTAGAATTGCATTTGCCTTTTTTGCTGCTGCATCACACTGTTGACTCATATTCAGTCTGTGATCTATTAGTATACCCAAGTCTTTTTCGCATGTGCTGTCACTTAGCCCTATTCCTCCCATTCTATATATGCTTTTTTCATTTTTATTGCCCAGATGTAGTACTTTGCATTTCTCCCTGTTAAAAACCATTCTGTTAGTTGCTGCCCACTTCTCCAGTTTATTTAAATCTTTTTGAATCCTCTCTCTCTCTTCTCTAGTATTAGCTATCCCTCCTAGCTTTGTGTCATCAGCAAATTTAATCAGTTTACCCTCAATTCCTTCATCTAAATCGTTGATAAAGATGTTGAACAATACAGGGCCCAGGACAGAGCCCTGTGGTACCCTACTTGAGACATTCTTCCAACTGGATGTGCAGCCATTTACGACCACTCTTTGGGTCCGATCACTAAGCCAGTTATGAATCCACCTAACAGTTGCCTTGTCCATTCCATACTTAGTCATTTTTTCAATAAGGATTGTATGAGAGACTTTGTCAAATGCTTTGCTGAAGTCAAGATATACTATATCTACAGCATTTCCTTGATCCACCCAATCAGTGATACCGTCATAGAAGGAAATTAAGTTAGTCTGACATGACTTATTAGTTAGAAACCCATGCTGACTCTGTTTAATCACTTCATTCTTATCCAGGTATTGACATACATGTTGTTTAATAATTTGTTCAAAGATCTTTCCTGGTATAGAAGTCAGACTCACCGGCCTATAGTTGCCTGGGTCCACCTTCTTCCCCTTTTTGAAGATAGGAACAACATTTGCTCTTCTCCAGTCTTCTGGCACTTCTCCTGTTCTCCAAGAATTTTCAAAGATTATGGAGAGGGGTTCAAAAATTCAAAAAGTCTGCGCATGCTCAGATCCAATTGGCCAGCCGCCAGGAACAGAGACGGATCCAGCCAAAAAACGGATCTGTTTCTACAGTTCTCCAAAATTTATGCCGGATCCGTTTTTTCTAAAAAAAGCCGGATCATGCCTGACGGCAAAAAACTGATGTGTGAAAGTAGCCTTAGAGACCCACTTTTTTCTCCCAAATTTGGGATGAAAATGGGGGTGTGTCTTATAATTCAATTTTATCTTACCGGCTGCGGTGGAGCAGGGTCACTGCTGAAGGCGGCAAGAGTGGCGTGTTGCTTCAAGCCGCAAGCTGGGATGAGGGGGTGCAACACTGCTGGTTTTCGGTGGTGCGGGGGCTCAGCCGACTTTGTGAAAGCCCGGGACCCCCTCACTTCTATGGTTTACATTGTGGTGGATTCCGGGAAAATGGCAGCCGGGGGCAGCACGGGCACAGATGGAGATTGTGATGAAGGAGCGGCCGCCATCTTAGATGTGGGGCCACATATCTGAGCTTGGCATCCATTTTGGTCTAAATTCAGAAATTACAGGCAGCTAAAGGCTTCTATACCCCCAGGCGCTGTGTACTTAGTGAATACAAGCAGGATTTAGTGTTCCAATGCTAAATAGCCAGGGCATTGGTGTGATAATGAGGATAGGCCCAAAACAGAGCTTCAAAGCCCAGGTATGGAGCCGTGCCAGCAGGGGGCCAGATAAAGCCTGAGGGCTTCAATTAGAATGTGCGTGCTAGCAGACACAGGAATATGCATCCTTTGTGTGTCCCAGACACTGTGGCTCCATCCTATGAACACAAATTATGAACTCATGAACTCATCTTTAGAGTTATGGACACATGAAAATATCCGAGTGACCCTGAGGGAATCGTGCATCTGGCAGTGTGACTCCCGAGTCGATGAGAGCACTGATTCCTGAGATATAGAGATTGGCCCTCTACAGTGACCCAATAGGGCCATGTTTGCACTTCACACGACCGGCAAAGCAAACCGCATTCACTGGTACCTCTCATGTTCTGATTCGATCATGCTGTAGAAAGTTATCCCCTTTCTTAGATATTGGAAATAAGTTCTGCAAAGAGCTAAAGGGTGGAGATTATTAGCCCACCCTCTGACACAGGGGGAGGAACCCAGCGTGTTTAAGGGCTGGCAGCCCCTGGCATTCAGTCTTTCACAAAGAAGATCCAGACGATGATGATCTAAGAAGGACCTGGGGACAGACCTGCCGAGGGGAGCAGCGGCCCATGCTTTGGGGGTCTGTCCAGCAACTAAGATTCTTGTACCTGTGGACTGCAGAGCTCCCCGGCAACCGCATGCACCCTACAATACAATCTGGTAAATTGACCTCCAGCTTAATATCTCTAAGCCTTGTACCCTATTGTTATATCTTTTCTCTGACTGCAAATTTACTGTATATTTCTGTAATTATCTAGTGCGCCCTAAAGGCAATTAAACTATAAACTTAATCTTGGGCTGATGCTTTTACTCTGATCCCGAATCTTAGAACCCCCAGCGGGTAACAGGACCTCCTCCCCGGCGACCATTTGCTCTAGGTGCAGTTCCCTTACTGACCTGAGAGACAAAGGGGGGCGCCGGAGAGCTGTGCCTGTGTAGTTACGTCACGGTGGTGACGTGGGAGGAACGGGTCCGTGTGTGTGTTCCTCCACAATTGGTGGCAGCGGTGGGATCAGAGTAATAGTGTGCGTTGGACCCCTACTCTCAGACACTAGAGACTACCAGCGGTAACTTTCACTGCTGGGGTCTTAAGGTCAGCCCAGCACTAGACGGTCAGAGTGCCAATATAATAAGTTGTGTGCGAGGCCAGGGTTGCAGCTGTGTCAGTAACCAGTGGTGCCCAAGATGGCATAAGGCACCAGGAGTAAGGCAAAGGGAGAGGCCAATGCTATGGTCTATGAGGAGGTGGTGTGGACAATACCAATGAAGGCGAGGGGGAGCTCAGCCAGGGCTCCCCAAGGAGCCAGACCCCCGTGCTCAGTCCCACAGTGGACTGCCCACCACCTGCCCGCCCCAGCCTGTCCAGATCAGAGGCCCTGTTCCAAGCGGCTATGGCACAGCTCGAGGCTGGTAACGCCGCCGCCCATGACAGACTCCTGGTGGCGGCGGAGAAAGCAGCAGAGCATGAGCATGCCGAACTTGTGCTGCAGGCGGCAGAACGCCGTGAAGCTGCGGAGCGCCGGCACCGACTGGAGATGGCTCAGCACGGGCTCCCGCTGGACGCACCAGCCCCACCGGGGACCAAGGCTTCCAAGGTCCGGGCGGAGGACTTCCCCCTGCTTGAAAAGGATGGAGACCTGGATTCCTTTCTGCTGGCCTTTGAGAGAACCTGCCTCCAACACCATCTGGCCCTGGATCAGTGGGCAAGGTACCTGACCCCCCGTTTGAGGGGTAAGTCCCTGGAAGTTTTGGGGGACTTACCTGCCGGGGAGGAGCAGGACTACAACAGCATCAAGCAGGCCCTGATCCAGCACTACAACCTCACCCCGGAGTCGTACCGCAGGAAGTTCCAGAGCCTGCAGCGGGGCTCCAAGGACACCTGGACCGACCACATGCGGGCCCTGCTGAGAGCTGCGGAGCACTGGACCTCGGGTCTAGAGCTCACCACCCGCCAGGAGGTCCAGGAACTGTTTGTCACGGAGCAGTTCTTGTGGAACTGCCCAGAGGACCTCCAGCAGTTCCTCCGTGACCGGAAACCAAAGGGGGCTTCTGCTACAGCTGCCCTGGCAGACGAGTATGCCAACAACAGGGCCCCTGAGCCGAAGAAGCCTGCCAGCAGCACCTGGAGAGGGGGTAAGCCCAGTCCTGCCCCTGTCCCCCCAGCCCCCAGAGTGCAAGGGATGTACCCCCCTGCTGCCCTCTCCAGGCCAGGAGCAGAACCCAGACGTTGTCATCATTGCAACCAGCCGGGACACTTTAAGGCTGCGTGTCCCCAGCGCCATAAGGCCCCATCCCTGTCTCAGAAACCGTCCACTGTTTTGTGTGTGGGAGGGGGTGGTGGGAGGTCCCTGGACAATTACCAACCCGTCACCATCGGCCGCTCAGCGGTCATGGGACTGCGGGACACAGGCGCTGAACGAACCCTGGTACGTCCTGAGGTGGTGTCCCCTCAAGACTTGGTGCCTGGGAAAACCCTTTCCATCTCCGGAATTGGAGGTGTTGAACCGGCGCTGCCCGTCGCCAAGGTGTTTTTGAACTGGGGCGCCGGGAGGGGAATGCGAGAGGTGGGAGTAACGCCAAATATTCCTGCCAATGTGTTGCTTGGGACCGATTTGGGGCGGCTAGTGTCTCAGTATGTGGCCACTGAACCCCCAAGTCCGGCTCCCCAAGAATGTCATGTCTCTACTGTGAATGCTAATGTTAATGTGTTGAATGTGCCTCCAACAGTGGAGGAGGGGGTGAAACCTGATGGTAAGCCATGCACTGACACTACACACACAGGGCTCACAGTGAGGACAGGTGAGAAGACTGCAGGGTGGAGCTCAGAGGTGGAGGGAGGGGCTGCTATGGGCAGTATAGGGCCCCTAAGTGAATCCAGCCTGCTGAGTCTAGGTCCTCTGCAGAAGGAGGAACAGGCCATGGGGGGAGGGGGCGTCCCGGGAGAGGAGCCACCAGGTAAGACCCCAGGGCAGGAGTTCCCCACATCCGGGATGTCAGGAGGCCAGGGAAGTCTGCCTGACCCGGCGACTTAGTCGGGGGTCGAGGGGAAGCAGGCGCTACCTGTGGTCTCAGCGGTCGTGGCCGCTGTTACCAGGAGTAGGAGCGCCGGAGCCCAAGGAGCCTCGAGGAGGTCCAATGGTTCCCCTCTCTCTGACCAAGTGGCTGCCGAGTCAGACAGCGGCCAGGAGACAGATCCCGGGGAGCTGACAGAGGAGGTGGCAGTTTCGTCAATTCTTGCCACATCGAGTCAGGGATTTCAGGCAGCGTTGGAAGCTGACGCTAGCCTGAAAGCTCTCAAGGAGCAGGCGGCACAGCCTCCCCTGGAGTCCGACCGCGAGCAAGTGGTCTGGGACCAGGGACGGCTGTACCGGGTAACGGTCCAGCAGGGTTCACCAGAGACGTGGCCCAGGGACCGACAGTTAGTGGTACCCTATCCGTTCAGGGCAGAATTGTTGCGGATCGCACACGAGATTCCCATGGCCGGACACCTAGGGATCGCTAAAACCAGGGCCAGGCTAGCTCAGCATTTCTACTGGCCAGGAATGAGGACCGAGGTGATTGCCTACTGCCGTTCGTGTGACACCTGTCAGAGGGTGGGGAAGGCGGAGCGGTGCCCCAAAGCCCCACTGGTAACTCTGCCCATCATCGAAGAGCCTTTCTCGAGGGTGGCTGTGGTAACTCTGCCCATCATTGAAGAGCCTTTCTCGAGGGTGGCTGTGGATCTCATTGGACCTCTGTCCACTCCCAGCCGCTCTGGGAAATGCTTCATACTAACGGTAGTGGACTATGCCACCCGGTACCCGGAGGCGGTAGCTTTGTCGTCCATTCGGGCCAACAAAGTGGCCACTGCCTTACTGGAGATTTTCTCCAGAGTGGGGTTTCCCCAGGAAATGCTCACCGACCGAGGGACCCAGTTCATGTCGCAGCTGATGGAATCTCTCTGTAAGCAGGTACAAGTGCAACATCTGGTAGCCAGCCCGTACCACCCACAGACCAATGGCCTGTGTGAGCGGTTCAATGGCACCTTAAAGCAGATGCTGAGGATGTTGGTCGACTCCCACGGGAGAGACTGGGAGCAGTATCTCCCACACCTGCTGTTTGCCTACCGAGAGGTCCCACAGGCCTCAACAGGGTTCTCCCCCTTTGAGCTCCTGTACGGGCGACGTGTACGGGGGCCCCTTGCTCTGGTGAAGGAAGCATGGGAAGGGGATTTGGCTACCCCTGGAGTGTCGGTCATTGAGTATGTCGTGCGCTTCCGGGACAGAATTATGGCCTTGACACGGCTGGTGAATGACAATATGGCCCAAGCCCAGGCTGACCAGAAGCGGTGGTATGACCAGAATGCTTGTGAGCGGACCTATGAGGTGGGTCAAAAGGTGTGGGTACTGGTCCCCGTACCCCAAAACAAGCTTCAGGCGGCCTGGGAGGGTCCATACCTCGTGCACCAGCGGCTCAACGCTGTCACCTATCTGGTCACCCTGGACCACGCCCGTGGAAGGAGGAAGGCCTTCCACATGAACATGATGAAGGACCATCATGAGCGGGAGGCTTGTGCCCACCCAGTGTGCAACCTTCCCGATGAAGGAGAGGTAGAAACCCTCCTGGATCTGCTCACCCAAGCCAAGGCGGGTGGATCCATCGAGGATGTGGGCGTTGGCCACCAGCTCTCGGAGGACCAACATTCCCAGCTGAGGGTCACCCTACACCCCTTTCGGGAGCTGTTCAGCAGCCTGCCCGGAAGGACTGAGACAGCCGTCCATGACGTGGACACCGGCAACCACCCCCCGATCCGGCGTTCAGCATATCGGGTCTCTCTTGAGGTGCAGCAGCACATGCGCCAAGAGATAGACGAGATGCTGAGGCTGGGGGTGATCCAAGTGTCCAACAGTGCGTGGGCTTCGCCTGTAGTCCTCGTCCCTAAAAAGGACCGAACTACGCGGTTCTGCGTGGACTACCGGGGGCTCAACACTGTGACGGTCACCGATGCGTACCCAATGCCACGTATCGATGACCTGCTCGATCGGCTGGCCGGGGCCAAGTACCTGACCATCATGGATCTGAGCAGGGAAAATTGGCAGATTCCCCTGACCCCGGGGGCACGGGAACACTCTGCCTTTATCACCCCATTCGGACTGTACGAGTCCACGGTGATGCCATTCGGCATGAATGCCCGCTGCCACTTTTCAGAGGATGGTCAACACACTGCTCAAGGGACTGGAAGGATATGCGACCGCGTACCTAGACGACATCGCTATCTTCAGTCACACCTGGGAAGATCACCTAGAGCACCTGGTGCAGGTGCTCGGGCGGATCCACCGAGCAGGCTTGACCGTTAAGCCCAAAAAGTGCCAGCTAGGTATGAGTGAGGTCCACTACCTGGGGCACCAGGTAGGTGGGGGAGCTCTGAAGCCAGAGCCCGGGAAGGTGGATGCCATCGCATACTGGCCCACCCCCAGGACCAAGAAGCAGGTGATGTCCTTCTTGAGGACTGCCGGGTACTATAGGAGGTTTGTTCCACACTATAGTGCCCTGGCCAAGCCCCTGACGGACCTCACAAAGAAGAGGCTGCCCATCGCAGTCGACTGGACAGTCGCCTGCGAGACAGCTTTCCAGGCGCTCAAGACCGCCCTTTCTAGTTCTCCTGTACTATAGGCAGCCGACTTCACGTGGCCGTTCGTAGTGCAGACCGACGCCAGTGACTTCGGCCTCGGTGCTGTGCTCAGCCAGGTCGACACTACGGGCCATGAACACCCCGTTCTGTACCTGAGCCGGAAGCTCCTGCCGAGGGAAGTGGCCTATTCCATGATGGAGAAGGAATGTCTGGCAATTGTGTGGGCCCTGCAGCGTCTGCAGCCATACTTGTACGGACGCCAATTCACCGTGGAAACAGACCACAACCCCCTCAGCTGGTTACACACGGTCTCTGGGATGAATGGGAGGTGTGATGAAGGAGCGGCCGCCATCTTAGATGTGGGGCCACATATCTGGGCTTGGCATCCATTTTGGTCTAAGTTCAGAAATTACAGGCAGCTAAAGGCTTCTATACCCCCAGGCGCTGTGTACTTAGTGAATACAAGCAGGATTTAGTGTTCCAATGCTAAATAGCCAGGGCATTGGTGTGATAATGAGGATAGGCCCAAAACAGAGCTTCAAAGCCCAGGTACGGAGCCGTGCCAGCAGGGGGCCAGATAAAGCCTGAGGGCTTCAATTAGAATGTGCGTGCTAGCAGACACAGGAATATGCATCCTTTGTGTGTCCCAGACACTGTGGCTCCATCCTATGAACACAAATTATGAACTCATCTTTCAAGTTATGGACACATGAAAATATCCGAGTGACCCTGAGGGAATCGTGCATCTGGCAGTGTGACTCCCGAGTCGATGAGAGCACTGATTCCTGAGATATAGAGATTGGCCCTCTACAGTGACCCAATAGGGCCATGTTTGCACTCCACACGACCGGCAAAGCAAACCGCATTCACTGGTACCTCTCATGTTCTGATTCGATCATGCTGTAGAAAGTTATCCCCTTTCTTAGATATTGGAAATAAGTTCTGCAAAGAGCTAAAGGGTGGAGATTATTAGCCCACCCTCTGACACAGGGGGAGGAACCCAGCGTGTTTAAGGGCTGGCAGCCCCTGGCATTCAGTCTTTCACAAAGAAGATCCAGACGATAATGATCTAAGAAGGACCTGGGGACAGACCTGCCGAGGGGAGCAGCGGCCCATGCTTTGGGGGTCTGTCCAGCAACTAAGATTCTTGTACCTGTGGACTGCAGAGCTCCCCGGCAACCGCATGCACCCTACAATACAATCTGGTAAATTGACCTCCAGCTTAATATCTCTAAGCCTTGTACCCTATTGTTATATCTTTTCTCTGACTGCAAATTTACTGTATATTTCTGTAATTATCTAGTGCGCCCTAAAGGCAATTAAACTATAAACTTAATCTTGTGCTGATGCTTTTACTCTGATCCCGAATCTTAGAACCCCAAGCGGGTACCAGGACCTCCTCCCCTGCGACCATTTGCTCAAGGTGCAGTTCCCTTACTGACCTGAGAGACAAAGGGGGGCGCCGGAGAGCTGTGCCTGTGTAGTTACGTCACGGTGGTGACGTGGGAGGAACGGGTCCGTGTGTGTGTTCCTCCACAGAGATCTTGGCACCAAGATCTCAGGAGATGAGATCTCAGCGTCAAGATGTCCATCTGCGCATGCGCTGCCCCCTGGCAGCCATTTTCCCAGAGTCTACAGCAAAACGCAAAATAAACCATGGAAGTGCGGGGGCTTCGGGCTTTCACAAAATATTGATGGAGCCCCCCGCACCACCAAACACCCGCAGCATCGCAAATCCGAACACCCCTTTCTCACAGTCTGTGATCTGCAGCATTGCCCCACTCCTGCCTCTGCCAGCAGCGACCCTGAGACCCCGTTTCACCGCAGCCACCACCCCCAGTAAGCAGTAAGACTCATGGCTTGTAAGAAGCACCACCATTTTATTACAAAAAGGGTTTTTTTTTCTTTTTTTTACTATTTTTCTCCTCAAAATTTGGGGTGCTTCTTATAATATGGTGCGTCTTATAAACCTCAAAATACGGTATGTTGGCTTTGCTCGAGCCCTGGCTTCATGAATCTCTCCACGTCATAAATGACATTGTTTTCAATTCTAAGTACTTTAGATTACTGCACAATCTCTCCTGCAATGGGGAACACTAATATTTTCTCTACTCTTCTGGTCAGGACTCATAGTAGCTCCAATGGTCCACTATAAATGTGTGGAAGTCCTTTTGAATTTTGAATTCTTCCTTCATACATACTTTGTTGTCAGGGATGTAACTTTTTTTTATTTTGTCTGAGGGGCAGTTCAGGGGCCCAGGTTCCTCATCTCCTGTTTTCCCATTGCTCTTGTGACATTATAGTCGTCCCAAAACTTTACCTTCCGTGGATCCCATTGTTTCCTTGACTAGACAGTTGGAGGCTCTGTCCATCCAGGTTACAGAGCTAAAAGGGGGCGGTTCAGCAACAGGCTTGTCAGCTTCTGCGGTGCAATCAGAGGCATCAAACAGGTCATCTGAACCAAAATTGGCCCTTCCAGAGCAGTTTGCAGGAGATCGCAGTAAGTTTGTTTCTTTCCGTGAATCATGCAAACTGTATTTCCGTCAGTATCCTCTCTCTTCAGGGGTGAGGCTCAGCGTGTGAGTATAGTGGTCTCATTTGCATGGGCTTTTTCTCTACCCTTCGATTCCCCTGATTTTGAATAGGTGGACTTTTTTTTTTTCTGCACTCGGCCTTATCTATGATGATCCAGATAAACTGGCTTTGGCCGAGTTCAAGATTCATTCTCTTGTTCAGGGGAATCCGCCGGCCGAAGATTACTGTGCTGAAATTCGCCGCTGGTCCATGGATACTCAGTGGAATGACCCTGCTCTTATGATTCAGTTTTTGCAGGGAGTGTCTGAGAGGATCAAGCTGGCTTTGGTGATGTATGAGACTCCCACCTCTCTGGAGGTAGCCATGGCACTTGTAGTCCGTATTGACCGCCATTTTCATCAAAGGTCTCAGGAGACAAAATCGGTATGGGAGGGGGTAGCAACATCAATAGCAACCCCGGAGACCTCTGTAGAACCAATGCAGATCGCTGGGGCGTCGCATGAGGATAAAACACCCTTTATCCCTAAAAAAGGAGGGGTCTGTTTTTTCTTCAGCAAAAAGGGACATTATATTATCGCTTATCCCATGGCACCGAAAAATGGTGCGCCGGTGGAAAAGTGGTAGGCTCAGGGGGTTTGGAGGATTCCAGACTGAGTCTCCCTGCAAGGGTAATAATCGGGGGTCAGGAGGTTTTTATTGAAGTTTTCTTGGATAGCGGTTCTGCGGCGAATATTATTGACTAATATTTTGCCCGCACATCCGGGTTAAGAGATAACAAGCTTTCTAGTCCTTTACAGATTGTTGCCATTGATGCGTCTCCACTCTCTCAAGGGGTTTTTAAGGAGTGTGTATTGGATTTGGAACTCCGCATCGGGGTCCCCCATTCGAAGCCTTTAACATGCCTTGTGCTAAAAAAACTACCTGCACAGGTAGTTTTGGTGTTTCCTTGGTTGTCGGTTCACAATCCAGTAATTGACTGGAAGACATAGGACATAGTCCAGTGGAGTGCATTCTGCAGAGAACTGTCTAGACACGTGTATTTCAGCTATGATTCCTAGTATCCCTGAACCTTTACTGGAGTATTCTGATGTGTTCTCTGAAAAGGGGTGTCAGGAGCTGCTGCCGCCGCATCGGTCCTATGACTGCACTACAAGGTTGAAACCAGTGGCTAAACTTCCTAAGTGCAGAATGTATAATCTGTCCGGTCCGGAGACACAAGCCATTAAGGAGTTTATTACTGAAAGTTTGATCAAGGGTCACATTAGGCCATCGTCGGCTTCAGCCGGTTTCTTCTTTGTCAAGAAGAAAGATGCTGGATTACATCCGTGTCTGGACTTTAGGGAGGTTAACCAGATCACGGTCCATAATCCGTATCCTATGCCGCTGATTCCGGATCTGTTTAATCAGGTGTCGGGTGCCTAATGGTTTACTAAACTTGACCTCGGGGTGGGGGTGCACAACCTCAAAAGAGTTTGTCAGGGGGATGAGTGGAAAACAGTTTTTAATACTCCTGAGGGTCACTTCGAAAATTTCATAATGCCTTTTGGTTTAACCAAAGCGCCGGCAGTTTACCAGCATTTTATAAATGATGTATTCGCTCACCTCTTAGGTAAATTTGTGATTATTTGTTTGGATGACATACTCGTTTATTTGCTTGACCGTGATTCACACATGGAGCAAGTTAAACAAGTGTTGCAGTTGCTCAGGAAGAACAAGCTATACGCCAAGCTTGAAAAGTGTGTTTTCACCGTACAAGAATTACCATTTCTAGGATACGTCATTTCCGCCTCAGGGTTTATGATGGATCTCTCTAAGTTGCAGGCTGTGTAAAATTGGGACCGTCCCGATAACTTCAAAGCATTACAGCAGTTTTGGGTTTTTCGAATTATTACAGGAAGTTTATCAAAAACTTTTCCGTGGTTGCTAAACCTTTAACCATCATGACTAAAAAGGTACAGACTTTTTATTAACTGGTATGAGAATGCTGTGCACGCTTTTGATTGTTGGAAAATAAGGTTCACTTCGGAGCCCATCCTTGTTCAGCTGGATGTGTCCCTTCCCTTTACTGTGGAAGTGGCCGGTAATTATTGGATTTCACGATTTATAAAAACATCATTAAAATCTAGGACCAATTCTAAAGTAAACTTTGTATCGTGGGACCTAAATCTGGTTCTGACAGCCATAACGGACGCTCCTTTTGAACCCATGGAATCGGCATCCATGAAGGTTCTTTTGCTTAAAACAGGTCTGCTGGTAGCATTAACATCAGCCAGAATTGTCAGTGATATTCAGGCTCTTTCTATAGCCCCACCATTCACCCAAATCCTAGATGATAGGGTTATCTTTAAGCCCGATCCAGCCTAAATTTACAAAGTAGTGTCGCGATTCCATGCTACAAGAAGTTGACCTCCCTTCTTTTATTCTAATCCAAAGAACTAGAAGGATAAAAAAATGCATACTTTGGATGATAGGAGATGTGTAACTGGATTCCTGTCCACTTTGAAACACTGGAGAAAGGATAGGTCTTGGTTCGTATCCCTCCAGAGTTTTAGGAAAGGGTGTAGAGCCTCAAAACCCACAATTGCTAGGTGGGTCACAGAGGCCATTTCTCTAGCCTACTTAGCAAGTGGCAAGATGGCCCCGTAACGTCTCAAGGATCATTCTGCTCGCATTCTACTCGAGCCGTGGCATCCTCCTGAGTAGAGTTGAGTGAAACGGGTCGGTCAAATTCATAAGTCACCGACTTTCGCTGAAGTCGAGTTTCATGAAACGAAACCCGACCATAGCGTGAGGTCGGCCACGAGGTCGGTGACCAAAGCGCCAAAGTCGCGTTTCAAAAGATGCTTCCAGCGCCCTTTTTCAGCCAATGATGGAGGACGCACACTGTGGGCAATGCGATGACATGGGCATCGGTCAGCCACCATCTTTGAGAAGGGCATGCAAGTGATTGGCTGGCTTTGTGTGGCATCACAGGGGCTATAAAAGGGCGTGAACGCCGACCGCCATCTTACTTATGCTGATCTTAGCATAGGGAGAGCTGCTGCTGATGATGATTCTGTAGGGAGAGCATTAGGCAGGGAAGAAGAACTAAAAAACTGCTTCTGCTGTTAGCGATTTCCACTTACAACACAACACTTTGTGTGCAGTGACAGGGGAGGCTCTATTTTTGTGCATCAGCTCTGTTGGTTATTAGGCTGCCTTATAAGGCTCCCTGATAGCTGCATTGCTGTTTGCACACTGCTGTGCAAACTGCTTTTTTAAAAGCAAAAATACTTTTCTTCCTCTTTTCTGCACAGTTACCAAGCGTTCATTTTTCCACCTTTTGTGTGTGCACTGTGCAGCAGTCCTGCTTATTAGGCTGCCTGCGTCCATGCTTGGACTGAGAGCATCATTGTCAGCGTCCTCAAATCTCTAGTGAGATCCAAAATCTCACTAATCCTATAGACACCCTCCACCTTGTCATACACCATCCAATTTCAGCCTGTTACATTGAGGTGTAATCTCTCCTGGGCCAGAGACAATAGTTCTGCGTCCTCAAATCTATAGTGAGATTCAAATTCTCACCAATCCTATAGACACCCTCCACCTTGTCATACACCATCCAATTTCAGCCTGTTACATTGAGGTGTAATCTCTACTGGGCCAGAGACAATAGTTCTGCGTCCTCAAATCTATAGTGAGATTCAAATTCTCACCAATCCTATAGACACCCTACACCTTGTCATACAGCATCCAATTTCAGTCTGTTACTTTGAGGTGTAATCAATCTCTCCTGGGCCAGAGACAATAGTTCTGCGTCCTCAAATCTATAGTGAGATACAAATTCTCACCAATCCTATAGACACCCTCCACCTTGTCATACACCATCCAATTTAAGCTTGTTATATTGAGGTGTAATCTCTACTGGGCCTGAGACAATAGTTCAGCGTCCTCAAATCTCTAGTGAGATTCAAAGTCTCACTAATAGTAGATACAACTTCTACCTTGTTTTACCGTACCATATAGCTGGTGGTATTTTGGGTACATTTTCACAAAAATGAGCAAGTATGGTGTAAGACGTCATGGAAGTGGGCGGGGGTTGCCAGCTGGTCCCGATGGTGGTGGTGGTGTTGCATCTGTTGGTAGTGGCAAAAGCACAATAGCACCTAAGGCAGGAGGTGTTGAGCCTGCATCATCATCTGGCTCCACAAGGCCTCGAAGGCTCTCTTTTCTGGGAGTAGGTAAACCACTTTTAAAGTCGGAGCTTCAGGAACAAGTTTTGGCTTACATTGCTGACACAGCCTCCAGCTCTCTCGCCTCCTCTTCTGAAGTTTCAAAAAATAAAAGCACTGAGTCGTCATTGGAGGCTCCTGGTCAGGAACAACACCTTTCCTTGTGTCCTTCACCCCTACCAAAAGTGAAGGATGCGGCAGGCCACACTACCGATTACTCCATGGAGATCTTTTCACATAGTACCATGCCTGTGGTAGCAAGTCAAATCGTGAATTCCCCAGTCCAAGATGAATCTGACATGGAGTGCACTGATGCACAGCCACTGCTAGATTTTTCTGCTGGTACATTCACTCAGAGCACTACATTGTCCTCGTAGTGTACTGAGGCAGAATCAGACCCTGATGAAACTCAGGTTCCCCTTCCCACATACTGTACCACCTTACACGGTGACACAGAGGAAGTTGCACATGAAATTGAAGAGGAGGTGATGGATGACCCAGTTGTTGACCCAGATTGGCATCCAATGGGGGAAGAGGGTGCCACTGCCAATAGCTCAGAAGAGGAGGAGGAGGATCCGCAGCAGGCAACGACATCGCAACAGCTGTTATCTGGCAGGACCGTAGCAGTCCAAAAATGTGTTACAAAAACCAAAAGAGTTGCAGGACAGCTTGGCCACACGGTCAAATTAGCACAGCGTGCAAGGTCTCAAAATGTCTTCCATAGTAGGAAGAGTGCAGTGTGGCACTTTTTTGAACAAAATCCTAATGATCAGGCAAAGGTTATCTGTAAGAAGTGCACAAAGACCTTTAGCCGAGGGAAAAATCTGAGAAATTTGAATACCAGTTGCATGCTTAGACACTTAACCACCATGCACTTGCAAGCGTGGACGGACTACCAAACCTCACATACCACATGTGCAACTACTCCGAATGAAGGTAGTCAGCAACGCTACATTGCTTCCCCCATTGTAAGCCCACCGGTTAGCACACCACCAGCAGCAAATGTCGAGGTGTCGTCTCAAGGGCAAAGCAGTCATGGAATCACAATGTTATTGCTACGAAAGACTGAATCTAGGCCATCAGCAACACCACCATCACCATCACCAACCCTCTCTGTCCGCCATGTCCACCTCTAGTTCCACCATATGCAGCTCTCAAGTCCAGCTCACCCTACCAGAGACTCTGAGTAGGACAAGAAAGTACTCATCCTCTCATCCGCGTACACTGGCTTTGAACGCCCACATTGCCAAACTAATCTCGTTAGGGATGATGCCCTACCGGTTGGTTGAGAGCAAAGCTTTCCGCGAGCTCATGGCCTATGCAGTACCACACTATGACCTACCCAGTCGGCACTTCTTTTCGCGAAAAGCCATCCCAGCCCTCCACGTGTATGTGAAAGACCGGATTGTCCATGCACTCAAGCAATCAGTGAGTGGAAAGGTGCACCTCACAACAGATACATGGTCCAGTAGGCATGGCCAGGGCCGTTACATATCCATCACTGCGCACTGGGTTAATGTGGTGGATGCAGGCTCCACAGGGGACAGCGGTGGTGGGACGGTGCTGCCTGGCCCACGGTATAGGAAACAGTTGGCTGTAGGCGTTCGATCCTCCTCCTCCTCCTCCAGAAGCGAAAGCTGGTCCACAGAGCACAGTCGCACGAGCACGCCATCCGCAGCTGCCAGTGTTGCACATGAGGTGGCCCACTATCGAACAGCTAGTGGTAAGCGTCAGCAGGCTGTGTTGAAGATGATGTGTTTGGGCGACAACAGACACACTGCAGAGGTACTGGCCGACTACTTGCAGCGACAAACTGAGTCATGGCTGGGCAGTCTACATCTTGAGGCAGGCAAGGTAGTTAGTGATAACGGCCGGAATGTTGTGGCAGCCATAGCCCCTTCAAAACTCAGACACATACCTTGCCTGGCTCACACCTTGAACCTGGTGGTGCAGTGCTTCCTCAATAATTATCCGGAGTTAACACCCCTGCTCCATAAGGTGCGAAGACTGTGCTCGCACATCCGCCGGTCACCCGTACACTCCAGTCGTATGCAGAAGCTGCAGCGATTGCTCCACCTTCCCAAGCACCGCCTAATTATCGATGTTGCAACAAGGTGGAACTCCACCCTGCACATGGTTCAGAGGCTGTGCGAACAGAGGCAGGCTGTAATTCATTTGTGGGAGCATACACGGGCAGGCAGTTTGCAGGCAGACATGGAGTTGTCTGGTGTGCAGTGGTCAAAGCTGAAAGACCTCTGTAAAGTCCTTCAGTGTTTTGAGGAATGCACACAGCTGGTAAGCGGAAACGACGCCATCATAAGCATGAGCATCCCACTTATGTGTCTGCTCATGCAAACTTTGACGCACATTAAGGTGCAGGCGTCTGCAGCCGAGGAGGAAGAGGAGGAGCGAAGCCTTGATGACAGTCAGACATTTTCTGGTCAGGGAAGTCTCGTGGACGAGGTGGAGGAAGAGGAGGATGATGGGGATGATTATTTTGGGGAGGATGCTTCTCAGGGGGCAAGAAAAACTGTTGGCGTGGCAAGGTCAGGTACAGGGTTTGTGCGTGACTGGAGGGATGTGGATTTGCCAGAAAGTGCTCCTCCACCCAGCACTCGCAGTGCATCATTGACACCTGGAACATTGGCCCACATGTCTGATTATGCCTTGCAGATCCTAAAAAGGGACCCCCGCATTGCCAAAATGATGAACGATGACGACTACTGATTGGCCAGCATCCTGGATCCACGCTATAAAGGCAAATTACAAAACATCATGCCACAGGAGAACCTAGAGCTAATATTGGCTAGCAAACAAGCAACTCTGGTAAACCGTTTGAGGCATTCCCAGCACACAGCGGCAGTGATGTTTTTCCAACAAGCCGTAGGGGGCAACATGGAAGAGGTGTTTGTGGTGCATACATCCGAAGTGGCATTGGACACAGGAGTTTCATGACTATGTTGTGGACTGATTTTTCAAGTACTGCTCACACGATTGGTAATACTGCATCGAGTGAAAGTGACAGGAGACAGCAGTTGTCATCTATGGTTACAAACTACTTCTCCTCCCATATCGATGTTCCCCCTCACCGGTCTTACCCCTTTGACTATTGGGCCAGTAAACTTGACACCTGTCCTGAATTGGCGCAATATGCCTTACAGGCGCTCGCTTGCCCTGCTGCTAGTGTGTTATCTGAATGAGTCTTCAGTGCTGCTGGATCAATCCTGACAGAAAAAAGGACCCATCTGTCAACCCAAAATGTTGATGATCTAACCTTCATTAAAATGAACCATGCATGGGTTTCAAAGGATTTTGTCCCACCCTCCCCTGCTGACACGTAGGTTGACAGAAAAATGGCTTGCTTTTGTCCTCCACTTCCGCAGACTTCTACAATTACTCCATTTGCAGCTGCTGAATGTCCAACATCAACATATGCCAATTTTTCCACCTCCTTAACTGGGCTGCCTCCCCCCACAGGGCCGGGGTCACCACCTGGCGCACGCACCCGTGCGAGTGCCATTGCCCTGGACAGGTGGGTGGGCACACTCTTTGGCACTAACACAAGGTCCCACATAGTAGAATCAAGTGTCTCTGACGGTGGGGGGATGTCATCGCCAATGAGTGGGCCCCCCCTACTTGCTCAGGATCACAGCACTTGCAAAGTTGAAATACCTCTCCCTGCTCCACCGCCGTGACGTCTTCCACGTTTCCTGACAGTGAAATTCTGGTCAGAGAGCGCGATGACATCACGTCTGTACGCCTTCTGCCTAAACATGAATTGTGGCATGTGTTAAGGGGGTTTCACACATAGCAAGATCGCTAGCGATATCGCTCGAGCGTCACCGATATTGTGACGCAACAGCGATATCGCTAGCGATCTCGTTAAGTGTGAAAGGTAGCGGCGACCGGACCCCCCGCTGCCTATCGCTGATCGAGCTAGAATGAGCAGGTCCATTTTTCCATCGTTGGCGTCCCGCTGGCCAGCACTCATCACTGTGTTTGAAGCTTAAAAACGACGAGCGACGTCGTTAGCGATGCAGAGCTCAGCGATACAGGTCTGAATCGGTTACAATTAAGTTGTGTGAAAGGTACTCAACGACCAACGTGGTCGTTATGCAGATCGCTGATCTGTCTTGCATCGTTGATGAGATTGGACTGTTTGAAAGCTATCTAGCGATCATGTAACGATGCACCAGCGATCTTTGCCAGGTCGGATCGCTATCGTTATCGCTGGTGCGTCGCTATGTGTGAATGGGCCTTTAAAGGAGCCCATTGACACTCTTTGGCCCTGGGCCCATGAAAATCTGGAGCCAGCACTACCCCCCACAACTTTAGCCAAATAACCCCCAGTTTTCAATGCCTAACTATTATTATAAAGTAAATTAAGGTTGACAAGCTTAAGGAATAAGAATTGATGTTTTTGGCATTAAAATGGGCACTGTAGGTGTGTTTCCTGTCCTCCACTCACTGCCGACTTTTCTTCCCCATTGACTTGCATTGGGTTTCGTGTTTCAGTCGGCCTTCGACTTTTCACGATAATCGGCCGATTTCGTTTGACCCGACTTTTGAGAAAGTCAGGTTTCATGAAACCCGACTCGACCCGATAAAAGGCAAAGTCGCTCATCTATACTCCTGAGCAGAGAGGTCATACGACTCGTTAGACGACATCTGTAGGGCAGCAACCTGGTCCTATCCTTCTACCTTCTATATGCACTTTAGATAGGATATGGGTGATTCCTCCAACCTCACCATTGGGCAGGGGTGCTCCAGGTGGCAGTCCCACCTTAGATTATTATATTTCTCTGTGAATCTTTCATTGTGCTGTCATGGGTGATTGATAAAGTCTTAGTTACTTACCAGTAACGTGATTTTTCGGAACCCATGAAAGCACCCTTATATTCCCTGCCATTACATGTGGGTGAGCACTGCTTTCGCTAGCGTTGTGTTTCCACACCTTTAGTTTATTAGTTGGTAACATAGTTATTAAGGTTGAAGGAATACTTTAAGTCCATCTAGTTCAACCCATATCGTAACCTAATATGCCCTAACATGTTGATCCAGAGGAAGGCAAAGAAAAACCCATGTGGCAAACAGTAAGCTTCATTTTGGGGAAGAAAATTCCTTTTCGACTCCACATATGGCAATCAGACTAGTTCCCTGGACCAGCGCAATATCAAGAAAACTAATGTATATAAACTGTAACATTATACTTTTCGAGAAAGGCATCCAGTCCCCTCTTAAATTTTAGTAGGGAATCACTCATTACAACACCATACGGCAGAGAGTTCCATAGTCTCACTCCTCTTACAGTAAAGAATCCGCGTCTGTGATTATGCTTAAACCTTCTTTCCCTCAGATGTAGAGGATGCCCCTTTCTCCCCGTCTCAGGTCTATGAGTAAAAAGGTCATTAGAAAGGTCTTTGTACTGCCCCCTCATATATTTATACATTGTAATAAGGTCACCCGTTAGCCTTCGTTTTTCCAAACTATATAACCCCAAGTGTAATAACCAGTCTTGGTTTTGTAGACCCCCCAGTGCTCTAATAACCTTGGACGCTCTTCTCTGCACCCGCTCCAGTTCAGCTATGTCTTTCTTATACACCGGAGACCAGAACTGTACACAGTATTCCAAGTGTGGCCGCACTAGCAACTTATATAGAGGTAAAATTATGTTCTCCTCATTAGCATCTATGCCTCTTTTACTTGATCCCATGGTGTTAGTTGTTTTATGATATTTTTAATAATAACCATTGGAGGTCTTCTCATGCTGTGTAATCCAACTTATGCGAGGGAGAGGTGCCACCTCTTTAGCCTGTAGGTTTCATATGCATGGTGGGCAGATCCCCTCTCTCATGGTGCTGTCATGGGTTTAGAAAAATCCTGTTACCCGTAAGTAACTAATTCTTTTGAGTCCCCACTCATGGAACAAGGACCTGAGTGGGGACTTATTTTTTTTTTGCGAGATGAGTACCAGATTTTATTGGTGTTATTTTCACCTACATAAGATTGTTTAGTGGCTGTTTATTCCAATATTTGGGAGGCAGAATGAGCAAACATTTGAACACCAGGCTCCACTGGTTCATCCTATGAGGTTTTCTATTAGACTGTGAACTGTCATTGTCCTGGTGAATAATTGAATCGTTTTACATAACTTGCCATTTTTACTGACAGTTTAAGTAGAAATGTTGGTAAAATGTGAAATTGAAGAATTTTTTATTCCTAAATAATTGGTTTTATTCTTGGCAGATGACTGTAACAGGAGATCAGAGGGACAGCTGACATCTTCAATTTTAAAATCAGACTATCTTGAGATCCCACAGGATACAATTGAAATTAATGCCATTACTCCAGATATATCATCATCTCTTCGCAGCAACGATCTGTCATCTGATCCTTTGAAACAGGTCCTGTCTTCTGCTTCATTACTGACTACTAAGGAACATCAATGTCACAAGCTTAGCATTAAAAAACTAATTGCTCCAAAAGCAAAGAAGCCATTTTCACGTTCAGAATATGGAAATAGTTTTCCCCTCAAAAAGTCTTCTCTTAAACATCAAAAAACTCACACAAAGGAGAATAGATTTTCTTGTTCCAAGTGTGGGAAATGTTTTAATCAGAAAGCGCATCTTGATAGCCACCAGAGAACTCATACAGGGGAGAAGCCTTTTTCATGTTTAGAATGTGGGAAATGTTTTTACCGGAAATCAGATTTGGTCAGGCACTGGGGAACTCACACAGGGGAGAAGCCTTTTTCATGTTCAGAATGTGGGAAATGTTTTAACCTGAAAACGCATCTTGATAGGCACCAGAGAATCCACACAGGGGAGAAGCCTTTTTCATGTTCAGAATGTGGAAAATGTTTTAATCAGAAAGCGCATCTTGATAGGCACCAGAGAACCCACACAGGGGAGAAGCCTTTTTCATGTTCAGAATGTGGAAAATGTTTTAATCAGAAAGAGCTTCTTGGTAGACACCAGAGAACTCACACACGGGAGAAGTCTTTTTCGTGTTCAGAATGTGGGAAATGTTTTAACCGGAAAATGCAACTTGTTAGCCACCAGAGAACCCACACAGGGGAGAAGCCTTTTTCATATTAAGAATGTGGGAAATGTTTTTATCAGAAAGCGCATCTTGATAACCACCAGAGTACTCATACAGGGGAGAAGCTTTATTCATGTTCAGAATGTGGGAAATGTTTTTATCAGAAAGCGCATCTTGATAACCACCAGAAAATTCACACGGGGGAAAAGCCATTTCCATGTTCAGAATGTGGGAAATGTTTTAACCAGAAAGCAGAACTTGTTGCACATGAGAGAATTCACACAGCAATGAAGCCATATTCATGTTCAGAATGTGGGAAACATTTTATCCAGAAATAAGTTGTTGTACACCAGAGAACTCACACAGGGGAGAAGTCTTTTTCCTGTTCAGAATATGGGAAATGTTTTACTCAGAATTCACATCTTGTTGCACATGAGAATTTACACAGCAATGAAGCCATATTCATGTTCAGAATGTGGGAAATGTTTTAGAGATAAATCATATTTTGTTACTTACCAGAGAATTCACACAGGGGAGAAGCCATATTCATGTTCAGAATGTGGGAAATGTTTTTATTAGAACGCGCATCTTGATAACCAACAGAAAATTCACACGGGGGGAGAAGCCATTTCCATGTTCAGAATGTGGGAAATGTTTTAACCAGAAAGCAGAACTTGTTAGGCACCAAAGAATCCACACGGGGAGAAGCCTTTTTCCTCTTCAGAATGTGGAAAATGCTTTTTGAAGAAATCCTTTCTTCTTAGTCACCAGAGCAGTCACACAGGGTAGCAGCCTTTTTTTATTGAATGGCTCATCTTCCCGCCCCAGAGCCATTACTGCCTCACCTCAACATAGAAAAAGAAGCAGTCTTATCCCTCATGACACCTGACAGCTCAAGCCTGTAAGTCCTGCACCATCTTCTCCTCTCTTACTGTCGGCCTTAAAAGAAAAAAGCTCAACTAATCTCCCTGTACTCTCACCGAAAACCACACACTGAGCAGTGCTTGCTTCACAGTGAAATGTACCGCCCCCCGCCCTAGCCACAGTAGATTCTGATATTGAGAAGGCCATAATTGACTTGCAACATCATATTGTGTATTTCCCTACTACTCAAGACATTGAACAATATATACAGAGGCTGGAGACCACATACAAAATGAAAATACGTTTCCTCACTTCTAGAATAGTCACAGCTTACTGACAAGATACAGAGATTACAGGATGATGTCATACAAGTTTTGAGCCATCAAAATGCTCATAAACAATCACTGGATCTTCACAAAATAAACAGTCTGTTTAATATGGTTGACTACCAAGAACCAGGGCTGTAGAGTCTGAGTCGGTGCTCATTTTGGTGGAGTCGGAGTAGGTATAGAATGGACCGACTCCGACTCCTAAAATATATAATAAATTGGGTACAGTAGTTCAATGCAGAATGTGCTGAATATTTTTTCATAGGAATTTGGAAAAGTTATGAAATGTCCTATAAATGGCTGTTCTATTCCTGATCTAAGGCTACATTCACACACAGCGTTTTGGCTGCGTTTTTTGAGGATTCATTTGTCAGCTGCAAAAGCAGATCAGCTTTTTAAAAAACTGCATCACCTGAAAGGTTTTTGAGCTCATAGATAATGTTTTCAATAGAGCAGATTTCTAATCTGCTTTTGCTATCTATCCATCCATTTATCCATATCTGTCTATCCATATCTCATCTGTACCAAAATGAATGAAGGCTGGGTAGCACACAGACTAACACTCCTTTTTTTAGCACTAGTCAGGTACACCTCATAGCTGCCCAAAAGGATGCCCAGGACAGGCATTGCTCGCTCGTCTTCAGTAACACATCAACATCAATTGATAGTTGGAATAAATAGACAGCATTCACCACATCTGCAAGCTTTATTTTCAAGTGTAGGGGTGTGCACTATGAGGTTCTGCAGCAGCTGAGGTGTGCAGTATGAGGTTCTGCGGAACAGTATGAGGTTCTGCCCCCCCTAGGTTTGATCCTGGCTACGCCCATGGTGTGAATGTAGCCTGAGGATCTAGCTTTGTCTTAGCTGAGATACGTCAGTGCTGCACTCCAGCACCAGTGAAGCTCCTCCTCTACAGACAAGGGTGCAAAGTAAACACTCAGAAAGAAGGAAGGCCTGCACTCATCTCAGAAGAATTGCTAGAGTACAGAGGATAACAAGATTAAGGTAATTACTTCTTAAAGCATATTTCACCCTAGCATGCGTATTGGGGGTGTGATAAAACACTCCGGGATCGCCTTTGCTGGGGTCAAAGGCCACGTGGGTTTAGCATGAAACTCAGGTGCACAGCCGGGATCCAGACATAACTGACACTGGGTCAGGTTTATTTAAGGTGAAAGCCAAAACATACAGGGAATAAAACATAAAACAAATCCTTGCATGTCCGGCACTAACTATACAGGGTCTGAAATAACTACCAACTGGAGGGCTTCTCCCGTCCAGCCCAACCACAGTTACCGTGAGCACTGCTTTCACTCACAAGTGTCTCTCACACAGACATGCTCTCTGTGTTCCCCAAGCTGAGCGACTAACACACCACCTGGCGTCCTTTTATATCCGCCTCCCATTACTCATTAGTCATTGGGTGAGATACTGACCACACTAGGCCACATAGGAAAGGTATCTGGGCGAGATATACCTGCCCTCATCCATGATTCCCCCATGATTCTCACATATCCCCCCTCTGCTCAGACCACTCCGGTCGAGCAATGACACCTGCCACACAGTGCACTCAGGAAAGGGCATCTGCATTCCCCATCTGTACCCCTGGGCGGTGCTCCACCGTAAAATTGTAGGCCTGCAGGGCAAGGAACCACCGGGTCACTCGGCTATTCCATTTCTTGTGCAAGTGCATCCACTTGAGAGGGGCATGGTCAGTGATCAGCCTGAGCTTTCTGCCCACCAGATAATATTTGAGGGACTCTATAGGCCACTTAATGGCTAGGCACTCTTTTTCCACTACCGCTTACTTTTGCTCATGTTTATTCAGCTTCCTGCTGAGATAGAGGACCGGTTGTTCCACTCCGTCCCTCCCTTGTGACAGTACGACCCGAATACCGGTCTCAGAGGCATCAGTTTGTACCACAAACTCGCTGCGGAAATCCGGAGTCACCAGTACGGGTTGAGAGCAGAGTGCCCGTTTTAGGCTATGGAAGGCTTCTTCAGCCGCTAATTTCCATTTAACCATGATGGAATCTTTCCCTTTCGTAAGATCCGTCAGGGTAGTAGCGATGGCTGCAAAATTGGGGATGAACCGGCGATAATAGCCGGCGATCCCCAGAAAGGCTTGCACCTGCTTTTTGTTAACTGGTTGCGGCCAATCCTGAACCGCTTCAATTTTATCGACCTGGGGTTTAACAATACCCCTACCAATTACGTAACCCAAATACCGGGCTTCTTCTAGCCTGATGTGACATTTCTTGGAGTTCGCGGTTAGACCTGCCTCCCACAGGTCCTCAATCACAGCTTGCACTTTCCGGAGGTAAGTCTCCCAGTCAAGCTGTAAATGACAATGTCATCCAAATAGGCAGAAGCGTACTGCCTATGTGGCCTCAGGACTCGATCCATCAGTCTCTGGAATGTTGCCGGCGCTCCGTGCAGTCCAAACGGCATATACACATACTGAAATAAACCTTCCGGTGTAGCAAATGCCGTCGTCTCTCTGGCAGCTTCCGCCAGAGGGATCTGCCAATATCCCTTTGTTAGATCTAGGGTCGTAATATACCGGGCTTTCCCTAACCGATCTATTAACTCGTCAACCCGGGGCATAGGGTAGGCATCAAATTTTGAGACCGCATTCAGTTTCCTGAAGTCATTGCAGAACCGGATGGTGCTGTCCGGTTTAGGAATTAACACAATCGGGCTGGACCAAGCACTGTGCGACTCCTCAATGACCCCTAACTCTAACATTACCTTGACTTCTCGGGAGACGGCTTCACGGCACGCTTCCAGGATTCTGTAGGGTTTCACATGGACGGTGACCCCAGGTTCCGTTATGCCCGGGTTTTTCAGAGAAAAACCTTTGGTTGTGAAGTAGAAACTGCCTGACCTCAGTCTTTTGCCACTCCAAGAGAGTCTCTGCAATCAGTACCTCCGGTACGGTATGCGAGCAGACGGGCCGTGCCAGATCCGTTGATAAGGCAGCCCGATCTTTCCAGGGTTTTATCAGATTCACATGATAGATCTGTTCAGGTTTCCTTTTACCTGCCTGATGCACTTTGTAGTTTACCTCACCAACTCTTTCCTTAATCTCAAAGGGGCCCTGCCACTTTGCCAGGAATTTACTGTCGGCCGTAGGGACCAGGATCAACACCCTATCTCCGGGTGCAAACGTACGGATCTTGGTGCCCCTATCATAGATTCTTTTCTGGGCTCCCTGAGCCTGCATCATGTGCTCTTTGACGATGGGCATAACAGCCGCAATACGGTCCTGCATTTGTGTTACATGATCTATCATTGTTTTAAATGGAGTGACCTGACCCTCCCAGGTTTCTTTTGCGACGTCTAACAGTTCACGGGGATGTCAGGCGTACAATAACTCGAAAGGTGAGAATCCGGTGGAAGACTGGGGCACTTCCCTGATGGCAAAAAGCAAATACAGAAGTACATAGTCCCAGTTTTTCCCATCTTTGTCTATCGCCTTTCTCAGCATCTGCTTCAGAGTTTTATTGAACCGTTCGACCAGCCCGTCTGTTTGAGGGTGATACACGGATGTGCGTAACGGTTCGATTTGTAGCAACATGCAGAGCTCCCTCATTACCCTTGACATAAAGGGAGTCCCCTGGTCGGTGAGTATCTGTTTTGGAATATCGACCCGACTAAACACATGCACCAGCTTCTTGGCAATCGTCTTGGTGGCCGTGTTATGCAAAGGGATGGCCTCTGGGTAACGAGAGGCATTATCCAAGATGACCAGGATATGTTGGTGTCCACGTGCAGACCGTGGAAGGGGCCCAACTAAATCCATCCCAATCCTCTCAAACAGGACTTCAATAATAGGTAGGGATACCAAAGGGCTACAGAACCGGGGTTTAGGCGCAGAGGCTTGGCAGTCAGGACAAGACTCACAATATACACGAACATCATGATGAATGCCTGGCCAAATAAAATAGTGTAATATCCTTTCGGTGGTTTTCTGGACTCCCAGGTGACCTCCCATCACATGTCCGTGGGCCAGGTCCAGCACTTTCCGCCGGTAGGGTTTTGGCACGACTAATCGTTGCACCGTGTCTTCCCCTTTTTTCTCTATCTGACATAATAAATCATTCTCCAGGACCATGTAAGGATATGCCAGCTTAGTGCCAGGTTCTACGGGTACCCCATTTATCACTTTTACATTTGTCCTAGCCTGAGAAAGGGTAGGATCCTTTATTTGCTCACTTTGGAAGTCATCTTTCTGGACTTCCACATCCGGCAAACGAGGAGGTGGATGGCTGCCTGCGCCCTCCTCTTCCCTGGTCTCTGTATCCCCCGCCATGACTGAAAACGGGAACTGAAGGTCATTTCCAGTAGACTTGTCACTAGAGTCTTCCTGGCGAACCTCCTCCAGGGGTTCAGGACCCACACGCGCCATGGGAGAGGAATCCCGTACACTGTTACCCTGGGGCATCAATTGATTGTCCCACAATTGCCAGAAGTGGGGGAAATCCTGGCCCAAGATAACATCATGCAACAATGTGGGGACTAGTCCCACTTTATGCTGCACAGACCCATAGGAAGTAGAAATGCATATGACAGCGGTGAGGTACGAACAGGTGTCTCCATGCACACACGTTACAGAAAATTTGTCTGATGGTCCAGTCGATGCTGACACCAGACTGGCCTTCACAAGGGTCACCACACTTCCCGAGTCTACCAATGCCACCACCCTTTTTCCATCCACCGTTACATCACACAGGTGTTTTTCCACCTTACTTTGACCGGCATTCACACTCACTATCCGGGCAACCATAGACAAGCATTTTTTAGAGTCTGTGACGTCGCACTGCATGGGTTCAGTAGTGACTGGACAGTTCGCAGCGATGTGGCCCATCTCTTGGCAGCGAAAACACCTAACGGGCCCCTTGCCTAGACCAAAGTTCGTTACTCTTGGCCTCACCGTGCGGGCAGTCCCATTTTCCTCCCCCACTGTCTTAGGGATTTTTCCTTCTCCCCTACTCCCGGGAACAGTCTTACTGGTTCCACGTGGAGATGATAAAGACTGAGGTGGGGTAGCGTCGTCTCGGAGTCCTTCCGCCACGGAGTAACGCTCAACCATATCCACCAGTTGATCTGCCGTCGTAGGATTTCCATGGCTTACCCACTTCCTCAGGGCTGGCGGTAGAGCTCTCAGGTACTTGTCCAGGACGACTCTGGATCATCTCTGGCGCCGTCAGCACCATGGGTTGTAGCCACTTCTTCGTCAGGTGGATCAGGTCGAACACCTGTGACCGCAGTGGTTTATCCGGCTGATAAGTTCATTGATGCACTCTTTGTGCACGGACAGCGGTAGTCACTCCCAGCCGGGCCAAGATCTCGGCTTTCAGTTTGTCAAAGTCCTGCGCGGCTTCAGGTTCTAAGTCATAATAAGCCTTTTGGGCCTCACCGTAAATAAACGGGGCAATCAGGTGGGCCTTCGGCCATTTTTCTCGCACCGCCGTCCGTTCAAACGTGGTCAGGTATGCCTCGACGTCATCTTCGGTCGTCATCTGCCAGTACCGACTCACGTGAATCACTCTCGAATCGGCGTCCGGGTTAACCTCAGGTAAGGTCGCCAGGCGCTGCGCCACCTGCTGGAGAAGCGAACGATCTGTAACTGCCATGTCCACCAACTCCTTCAGCTGGGCCATCATCACCCGATTAGCTTCTTGCTAGACGGCGGTGGACTGTACCAGCGCTTTCAGCACGTCCTCCATGTTCACGCTTTCAACGTGGTGCCCGCATTCTCCACTATACTGTGATAAAACACTCCGGGATCGCCTTTGCTGGGGTCAAAGGCCACGTGGGTTTAGCATGAAACTCAGGTGCACAGCTGGGATCCGGACATAACTGACACTGGGTCAGGTTTATTTAAGGTGAAAGCCAAAACATACAGGGAGTAAAACATAAAACAAATCCTTGCCTGTCCGGCACTAACTAAACAGGGTCCGAACTATCTACCAACTGGAGGGTTTCTCCCGTGCAGGCCAACCACAGTTACCATGAGCACTGCTTTCACTCACAAGTGTCTCTCACACAGACATGCTCACTGTGTTCCCCAAAACTGAGCGACTAACACCACCTGGCGTCCTTTTATATCCGCCTCCCATTACTCATTAGTCATCAGGTGAGATACAGACCAGACTAGCCCACATAGGAACGGTATCTGGGCGAGATATACCTGCCCTCATCCACGATTCCCCCATGATTCTCACAGGGGCCTTTTAGGTCCCCATGCTTACTTTTTTGCTATTATCTGCAAAATTACTTAAGTTAGAATTTTGAAACTCCAGGTTATCCTCAAGTATGTCATTGTTGGTAATATCCAGTTGTTCATATAATTTAATTCATAGGCATTTTGGTGTAACAATGCTTTTTTGATGAAAACCACATCTGTACGGATTGGGGGCCTTTTAGGCCCCCATGTATTTTGTTATCATGTTCTCAGTAGTGTTTGTGTCTCAAGTTACTTTATTTGTACTCAGTAATGCTGGTGGAGGGGCCAGGGTGTGGATAATGCCATATGAGGATGTCATGTGATTTTTGGAGGGAGAGATAAGGCCATGACATCATCTCAGGTCCTTCTGAACACAGTAATGAGCTGTGTAGAGAGTAATGAGGACAGTATACACTGTGAGCTAATTGTGAAGGACCTAAGATAAGATGTTGAGAGGAAGTCTGATTCAGTTTCAGTTTCTCTGATTCTAAGAAGCCTGCAAAGGGTAAAGCTATTGAGCTACAGACATCCAGAGAATTGTACAACACCTATAAGAAAGTATAAAAGGTAAGAGAGGGTGAGAGGAGGGAGGGGGCACTTAACACTTACAGTGTGTCACATACAAGCAAAGAGTGGACAACCCTGATTGTGTTCATTGTTTTTTCTTTTAGTTTGCTAACATCTAGTCAGCAATGGCACAGTCTTCCTCCAAGCATCTGAGTGACAAAGAGATTGAAGCAATTGTGTTTCAAAGTGAAGATGAAAGTGAACTATCTTTGTCTGATGACGAGTACCTGCCAGCAGAGAATCAAACATCCTCAAGTGATTCTTCTTCTGATGATGAAGTGAATACAGTGGATCCTCAAGAAGTGATGAATAGAACATCCAAAACGAATGTTTTTTGGGACAGTAATCCTACATTAGTCGGACGTACTGCAATCCATAATATTGTGAGACAGGTTCAAGGAGCTGTGGGAAGTCCCAGTTACTTTTCCCCTAAAGACGTATTCTGTACTTTTTTTCTGACAGTATTGCAGAAGAGGTCCTTCTATGTTCAAACCTAGAAGGAAGACATATCGCTTCTGCAAAAAATAAGTCCTGGAAAAATATCTCAAATGAGGAACTTTATGCATACATTGGACTTTTACTACTGTCAGGGAGTCAAAAATCGTATGTTCCAATACAAGAATTATTTCTGGACCCACTTTCAGATCCACACTATAAGGCGTCAATGTCAGTGGACAGATATGAGGAAATTAGAAGACACATTCGATTTGATGATAAGCGAACACATGCATTGAGGTTTGAAACAGACAAATTAGCCCCTATTAGTTATATCTGGAACACATTTATCAAAAATTGCACCAAACTTTACAATCCTAGTGCTAATGTTACAGTAGAGGAGCAACTTATACCGTTCAGAGGACGCTGCAAGTTCATACAATTCATGCCCAGCAAGCCAGCCAAATATGGAATCAAAATCTTCTGGATGTGTGATTCTGCAAATTATTATGGCATAGATGGTGTAATCTACTGTGGCAAAGAGGTTGGTGCACCAGTACAGAAGGATCTGGTGTCTGAAATTGTCAAAACTCTTGCTGTTCCAATATTCAATTCAGGTAGAAACATTACCATGGACAATTATTTCAACAATGTTGAAGTAGGCAATTTTCTGCTTCAAAAAGCAATTACACTTGTTGGTACTATCAAGCCAAACCGACGAGAAATTCCAGAAGCACTGAAACCCAATCGTCAGCGAGCACTTTATGAGAGTGTCTTTGGATTCAATAACAAAGCGACTTTGGTATCTTACAAAGCGAAGGAGAAATCAGTGATTTTACTCAGTACCATGCATCACAATTGCAGTATTGACAACAATGACAGAAAATTAAAACCAGAAATCATCCTGCATTACAATAAAACAAAAGGAGGTGTAGACAAAAAGGATGAGATGGTGGGAGAATATTCATGCAAGAGGCAAACAAAACGATGGCCTGTAGTACTTTTTTCAAATATGCTTGATGTAGCATCCCTAAATTCATTCATCTATACAGAAACTCATCCAGAATTCCATGCAGGGAGGAAGGACAGGAGACGCCTATTTTTGAAGGACCTTTGTCATGAACTTGTAATGCCTCACATGATACAGCGAAGCGACGTGAAAGGCTTGCTAAAGCAAACTAAAGAAGCAATGAAACAGTGCGGCGTACAGTTTCAGATGATTCCAGGGTCAGGAGAAAGAAAAAGAAAGCGCTGTTTCATGTGTCCAAGAAACTTAGAAAGGAAAACTGAGAAATTTTGTTCAATTTGTAAGGAAAATGTCTGCAAAGAACATTCTTCTGAAAAAATAACTTGTCAAAATAGTTTGGAAGACTAATATATTAGAAAAGAAACATAATAGAAATGTAGCTGCAGCTACCAGGACTGGCTGAATACAAACACTAAGGAAACCAGACAAAATCTCATGGAATAATAGCAGGGCAAAAACTTAGCTTTTAGTAGTCAGGAACTAAACTGGATGCAAGAGCTCAGAGCAGAAAGGATCACCAGCAGCCCTGCAGGGCGTCGGCTGCTTTATATCCACTCAGAAATTCCAGATGTCCAATCACACTCGCCTGTTCAGATGACAGGTTCTTCCAATCCCAATCAATTTCACTACCTCTCTTCACCAGCAGAGGGAGTTCATCAGACATCAAAGGTGAAGGGGAGAATGAACTCACAACAGTACCTCCCCCTTGAGGAGGGGTCACCGAACCCTCATCCACGCCACCAGGGCGATCAGGATGGGCCCGATGAAAAGCACGCACCAATCTTTCGGCATGAATATCGGAAGCAGGGACCCAAGAATTATCCTCCTGGCCATAACCCTTCCATTTAACCAAATACTGGAGTCTCTGTCTAGCCAGACGAGAATCCAGTGTCTTCTCAAGCTCATATTCCACATTACCTTCAACCAATACAGGGTCAGGTGGTGCCACCACAGGAACTACTGGCTCAACAAACCTCTTTAACAGAGACTTATGAAACACGTTATGGATCTTGAATGTAACAGGAAGAGCCAATCGAAAAGCGACCGGATTAAGAATCTCCAAAATCTTGTAAGGTCCAATAAATCTAGGTTTAAACTTTGGAGAAGCCACCTTCATAGAGATATTCTTTGATGATAACCAAACCATATCACCCACCTTAAACCGGGGACCAATTGTCCTATGCCGGTTGGAAAACCGCTGGGCCTTTTCCTGGGAGAGAGACAACTTATCCACCACTTGGTCCCAGATCTGGTGCATTCTCTCCATCACAGTGTCAACACCTGGGCAGGCAGAAGACTCCACCTGCCCTGAAGAGAATCGAGGATGAAACCCAAAGTTACAAAAAAAAGGTGACATCAAAGTGGCAGAACTAGCTCTATTATTTAAAGCAAATTCGGCCAAGGGCAAAAATGAAACCCAATCATCCTGATCAGCAGAAATAAAACATCTCAAATACGACTCCAAAGTCTGGTTTGTTCTCTCCGTCTGCCCATTGGTCTGAGGGTGAAACGCAGAGGAGAAGGACAACTGAATTCCCAGCTTGGAACAGAAAGTCCTCCAAAATCTAGAAACAAACTGAACTCCTCTGTCAGATACAATATTCTCAGGAATCCCGTGCAAGCGAACCACCTGTTGCAAAAACAAGGGCACCAACTCTGAGGAAGATGGCAACATAGGGAGTGGTACAAGATGGACCATCTTAGAGAATCTATCACAAATCACCCAAATAACAGTCATTCTCTGAGAGACAGGCATATCAGAGATAAAATCCATTGAAATATGGGTCCATGGCCTCCTGGGCACCGGCAAAGGCATCAACAACCCACTAGAGCGAGAACAAGGTTTAGAGCGGGAGCAAGACCCACAGGACTGCACAAAATTCCTGACATCACGAGACAAGGCGGGCCACCAAAAAGACCGACTCACCAAATCTCTAGTACCAAAAATACCTGGATGACCAGCCAATGCGGAGCAATGAACCTCAGACATCACTCTCTTCCTCCACTGGTCAGGAACATACAATTTTCCAATGGGACAACGCTCAGGTTTGTCCTCCTGAAACTCTTCCAGAATACGTCTCAAATCGGGCGAGATGGCAGAAAGAACTACCCCCTCACCTAAGATGGTAGCAGGCTTGGTCACAATAGGAGAATCAGCAAAGAAAATCCTAGAGAGGGCGTCTGCCTTGACATTCTTAGTGCCCAGAAGAAAAGAGACCACAAAATCAAAACGTGTGAAAAACAAGGCCCACCTAGCCTGTCTAGGATTCAAGCGTTTGGCCGACTCCAGGTAAATCAAATTCTTGTGGTCAGTAAGGACCACGTCTTGATGTTTAGCTCCCTCCAACCAATGTCTCCACTCCTCAAATGCCCATTTCATGGCTAACAGTTCCCGATTCCTCACATCATAGTTACGTTCGGATGTGGAGAACTTTCGGGAAAAGAAAGCACGGATTCAGTTTAGGTGTTACAGGATCTTTTTGGGACAAAACAGCTCCTGCACCAATCTCAGAAGCGTCCACCTCTACCTGAAACGGGAGTGAGACATCAGGTTGCCGCAAAACCGGAGCAGAAGTGAACCTTCGCTTCAGCTCCTGAATGGAAGAAACAGCCTCCGGAGACCAATTCAGCACATCAGCCCCCTTCTTAGTCAAATTAGTCAATGGCTTGGCAATACCAGGAAAGTTAGCTATAAATCTACGATAAAAATTAGCAAAACCCAAAAACTTCTGGAGGGTCTTCAAAGAAGTGGGCTGAACCCAATCATAAATGGCCTGTACCTTGGCCGGGTCCATTTCAATAGTTGACGGAGACAAAATAAATCCCAAAAATGAAATCCTCTGTACACCAAAAGGGCATTTCGATCCCTTGACATACAGGGAATTTTCACTCAAAATCCGGAACACAGTCCGAACATGTTCCACATGAGAGTCCCAATCCTTGGAAAAGATCAAAATATCATCCAGATAGATGATCAAAAATGTATCCACAAAGTCTCGGAAAATATCATTCATGAAGCACTGGAAGACAGAAGGGGCATTAGTGAGCCCAAAAGGCATCACCAGGTACTCAAAATGTCCCTCCGGAGTATTAAATGCCATCTTCCATTCATCCCCCTGCTTAATGCGAATAAGATTATACGCCCCCCTGAGGTCAAGCTTGGTAAACCAGCAAGCACCTTTAACTCTGGAGAATAGATCAGAAATCAGGGGTAACGGATACTGATATTTAACAGTAATTTTGTTGAGGGAACGATAGTCAATACAAGGCCTTAATGAACCATCTTTCTTGGCCACAAAAAAAACCCAGCACCTAAGGGTGAAGAGGATGGTCTAATACGACCCTTCTCCAACGACTCATTAATATAGGATCGCATAGCCTCGTGGTCAGGTACAGATAAATTGAAAAGTCGACCCTTGGGAAATTTACACCCAGGGCTCAGCTCAATTAAACAGTCATAACTCCTATGAGGAGGCAAAGACGCAGACTCATTCTCACTAAATACATCATAAAAATCATCCAAATAGTCAGGAACATCATGCGACTGGGGAGAGGTGGAGAAAATAGGAGCGTCACTAAGGGCACACTGACAACCCCAACTCACCACAGACACAGATTTCCAATCCAAAACTGGATTATGGATTTGCAACCAGGGAAACTCCAGAACGATGGTATCATGCAAATTATGCAACACCAAAAATCTGCAATTTTCTTGATGGTCTGGGGGCGACCCGCATTACCACCTGGGTCCAAAACTGAGGTTTATTCTTCGCCAAAGGAGTAGCATCAATACCCCTCAAAGGGATAGGCGTCCGCAGAGGTGTCATAGGAAACCCACAACGTTTAGCAAAATCCAAGTCCATCAGGTTCAGAGCTGCTCCCGAATCCACAAAAGCCTTAGCGGAAAATGTGGACAGGGAGCAGATCAGAGTAATTGCCAGAAGAAACTTAGGTTGAACACCACCCACAGCAAATGTGTGTGCAAAACGTTTCTCTCATTTAGGGCAGACAGAAATAATATGAGAGGCATCTCCACAGAAAAAACACAGCTTATTACGACTTCTGAACTCCTGACGTTGCGCCCTAGACGAAACTCTATCACATTGCATAGGTTCAGACATTTGTTCAACAGGTGGCATCACCTCTCATGCAGTTTTGCGTTCACGCAAACGCCGATCAATCTGAATGGCTAATGACATAGAATCGTCAAGACCAGAGGGAACAGGAAATCCCACCATAGTATCTTTTACGGTTTCTGACAAACCCTTCCGAAAGAGAGCTGCCAAGGCACCATCATTCCAGGTATTAAGGACCGCCCACTTTCGGAATTTTTGACAGTACAACTCTGCAGAATCCTGACTCTGGCTCAATGCCAACAGGGCCTTTTTAGCCTGATCAATAGCATTAGGTTCATCATACAACAACCCCAAGGCCTGAAAAAATGCGTTCACATCAGTCAGAGTAGGATCATCAGGTTTCAAAGAAAACGCCCAATCCTGGGGATCGCCGAGCAGCAAAGAGATGACAATTTTAACCTGCTGCGCGGAGCTCCCCGATAATTTACAATTATTCTTAAAATTCAGAAATTTAGACCGATCCCCAAAAAACACATCAGGAGTAGGGATCTTTGGTTCAGCAGCATGTGAATGAGCAAGATAGGCGGAAATTCCCTGCACTTCAGCAGTAAGCTGCTCCACACGATCAGACAATTGCTTAATCTCCATTGAGAAAAAAATCCCCCTACGACCTCAGAGAAAGAGGAAAAATATACACAAAAAAAAATTCTGACACTTATTTTCTTTGTTTTTTTTTTACAATTTTATCCTGCCATTGAGTACCCTAGAACCAGCGGTATGGCTGGTGATTCTGTTATCAATGAGTCACCGGAGGAGGAGAAAACAAAAATACAAGCTAAGTCCAGAAAACCAGAGAGGTTGGTAGCTATCGGTTTGCAGACCCCTGATCCTATACACCACAACTAACAGTAGCCGTGGGGGGTTCCTACGGTGCCCTAGACCCCTCGTCACAGCCAGAGAACTACATAAGCCTAAAGAAGGAAAGGGGAAATCTAAACTGCCCCAGAGCAGACCCCAATGCAATAGACAGCCCCCAACATGTATTGTCTGTGAAAAACAGATGAAAACACAAACACAGACAGAAAGACAGGCTGAGCAAACGATGGGGCCCAACTAACTAGATAGGACAGGACAGAAAAGATGCTGGCTGCAATCCGCAAAAAACCCTACCAAAAAAGGCCTATCCGTCTGATAGGGAAAAAGGCCCTGAAGTCGCTAGACTTCAAAATCACTATATCAGCACTCAGGTATAATCTGAAAACAGAACAAAGAGATCAACTGATCAGAGACAAAAATGGAATTCAGCCAGTCCCAACCAGGATTGGCTGAATACAAACACTAAGGGAACCAGACAAAATCTCATGGAATAATAGCAGGGCAAAAACTTAGCTTTTAGTAGACAGGAACTAAACTGGATGCAAGAGCTCAGAGCAGAAAGGATCACCAGCAGCCCTGCAGGGCGTCGGCTGCCTTATATCCACTCAGAAATTCCAGATGTCCAATCACACTCGCCTGTTCAGATGACAGGTTCTTCCAATCCCAATCAATTTCACTACCTCTCTTCACCAGCAGAGGGAGTTCATCAGACATCAAAGGTGAAGGGGAAAATGAACTCACAACAGAAAACTGTGTGAGTAACAAATCTACTCACCCAGGATCTGGTTTTCTGTTCAGGGTAGAGGCGGTCAATTGTTCAGCCTGAGATGGAAGTCTAAGTGGTATATTATAACCCGCTGAAGGCCTCCAAGTTGTCGGAGAAGGGATTTCTATGTCTCCTCAGGTATTTTCTATATTATGGGTACCCATGCAATCAAGCATAATCAGAGAGACAGACTGCTCGTTGTATTTCCAAATACCGAATATACTCGTGTATAAGCCGACCCCCCCTAATTTTGCCACAAAAAACTGGGAAAACTTATTGACTCATGTATAAGCCGAGGGTGATGCTGCACAAGGGTTAATGGTGGTCCAAAAAGATGCTCCATAGATAAATACCCCCCATAAAATGCTGCACAAGGGTTAATGGTGGTCCAAGAAGATGCTCCATAGATAAAAAAAAACATATATTGCTGCACAAGGGTTAATGGTGGCCCAAGAAGATGCTCCATAGAATAAAAAAAAAACATATATTGGTGCACAAGTGGCCCAACAAGATGCTCCATAGATAAAAAAAAAACATGCTACTACACAAGGGTTAATGCTGGCCCAAGAAGATGCTCCATAAATACCCCCCATATGCTGCTGCACAAGGATTAATGTTGGCTCAAGAAGATGCTCCATAAATACTCCCCATATGCTGCTGCACAAGGGTTGATGCTGGCCCAAGAAGATGCTCTTTAAATACCCCCATATGCTGCTGCACAAGGGTTAATGCTGGCCCAAGAAGATGCTCCATAAATACCCCCATATGCTGCTGTACAAGGGTTAATGCTGGCCCAAGAAGATGCTCCATAAATACCCCCATATGCTGCTGTACAAGGGTTAATGCTGGCCCAAGAAGATGCTCCATAAATACCCCCCCATATGCTGCTGCTGCCGCTGTTGCAATTAAAAAAAATGATAATGACATACTCATCTCTCGTTGCTGGGGGCCAGGTGCCAGTGTCGCCGCTGGCTTAGGCCCCCAGCACTGGCGATACTTACCAGTCCCCGTTCCGTCGCTGAGCTTGGCTGTCTCCCGGGTCTCTGCAGTGACGTTCAGCAGAGGGTGTGCAATGACGTCACAGCCAGAGGACCCGGAGACAGGTGAATATTGCTCTGCCCCCCTGTCATACTCACCCCCTCCTGGCGCACGGTCTTCTCTGCAGCCCCTGCTTCTCCCTCGATCGTCTTCTTTCTGCGTTCACTTCTGTCTCTGTAAAAACAATCCCCTTTAACCCCTTTCCGACATCAGGTGTAAATGTATGCTGATGTCGGACTCTCTCCCCTTTGATTTGGGCTCCGGTGCTGAGACATCTTTTCAGGCACGTCAGCTGTTTTGAACAGCTGACATGTGCCCCTAACAGCCTCTGACAGCGGCATTTATCTCACACTTCTGGACAGCACCAGAAATCCCACCCATCAGTGACCCTGTCACATGATCGCGGGTCATCGATGGGTAGGTATGACAACTAAAGGTCTCTAGCAGACCTCTATGGATGTCATTGCCAGCTTGCTATCAGCGCTGCGCGCTAACTGAAACCTTGTGACCCAAGGATCATCCTGCCGAACTCCCACTCGCCTTTTAACATGGGCAAAACACTACTCGGACAACACAGGGTGAGGGTAAAACAGTGGGGAAATGCTTTATTGAACCACAAAACAGGCAGGTAGCACATAAAACAGTCCCAGCAAAATACCCAAGATGGTGCACATTACAGTCTCACCCTTCCGCTGGCTCGCCGGGCTAATAGCAGCTGTGACTTCAGATCTTCCAGGGTCACTACCCCACCTGTGGCACACAGACAGAGAGGAGGTAACGACAAGCGTAGGAAGATGACAATCCATTGAGTCCATACATGGTACAAGGCCAGTTGATCCAAGGATCACAACCTGGCTTCATCTTCCAGGGTTGACTACATCACCTGTGACACGCACACAGAGAGGAGGTGATAGCAAATGTAGGAAGACTACTGTTCATTGAGCCCATATAAGGTACAAGGCCAGTTGATCTGAGGATTACAACCTGGCATCTCCAAATGTATCCATGGTTCAGCAATAGTCAATGGAACAGATCTGTATTTTTCCAACTGAGGCTGAAAACCTCAAGGTTGTTTCCTGTAGAATGATAGATCCGTGTCCCTCGTGATGGAGCCATGATGTAAAATGTCTGCTGTCCTGTCTCTGGTCCTTTTGGGACGTATGGATGAATCTCTCTGGCTGTTTCTCCCTCAGTCTCATTATAGAGGCAGTATTTCAGCTGATGTTATTTGTGGATTTTTCTTGGCATCCCAATTTTCCTGGCATTTGTTAAAAATCACAGGTGAGGATCCTACCTTTAGTAGCCATTCAAACCCAATTGTGTCAACTTCTGTGCATGTTATCAGGCCAAAATCACTAGGGTATGTAAACTTTTGCTCAGGGTCATTTGAAAGTTTTTGGTTGTCTTTATGATTTAAAAAGAGAAAACACAGTAGTTTGACAATAAATGGTGTCATCCAACCACTAAACATGAGTGGAGAAAAAGTTTTGGTGTTATCATTCATATTCTCTGAAAAAAAATAAGAAAGCAAAAATTCTGCCAGGGTATGTAAACTTTTGAGCTTAACTGTTTATTCAAGCGAGACTAGACAAAGAAAACCCTAAAATCATGTATCATGTTATCCGAAACAGTCAGAAAACTAGCCCCATATTGGCAGACCCCAGACCTCAGACTATATACTGTGTAAGTTTATAAGCCCCTCCAGTGTCAGGAATAGATAGTATGTGACAATCCCGTATATACCACTCAGGGAACACTTACCTCTCAGAGATAATTTCCATATTCATACTAAATAATGGCACAGATCTCCCAGACATTATGACTGCACATATCCCTAGTCTTTATACCGATATTGCACTCATTCCCTGACAGACCGCAGCATGGCCATTAGTTAGAAGCTGCTAATGATCTTTGGAGCAGGTGAGTTTTCCCTGAGTGGTACATATTGGGCCGTCTGAAGACTGAGTTTAGTCTAGGACAATTTGTCTGCACTACTAATTATCAGCAGTTACATTACCAAACTAAGGTAGTCCCTATAGGAGGAAAACACAAGAATTATACTGTATTATCACATACTATCAATTCCTGACACTGGAGGGGCTTATAAACTTACACAGTATATAGTCTGAGGTCTGGGATCTGCCAATATGTGGCTAGTTTTCTGACTGTTTCGGATAACATGATACAGGATTTTAGTTTTTTTGTCTAGTCTCACTTGAATATAGGTCAATATTAAATAAAGTCTCCTTATGAGTCGTCTTTGGAGAGGACGATGAAACGCATAGAAATGAGAGGCTTGGAGAGTGAGTGTGTATACGTCACCTCACCCTATATACTGAGATGTGGGATATATGTTTTTTCTATTAGTCGCCTATTGACTAACCTTCAGGGGGTGAATTATTGGTATAGTTTTACATTTGGAAGTAATAAAGTTTAATTTTATCTTTTTGTCAGCAAACAAGAGGAATGACAAGAGAAAACCCCTTTAAGATGATGTAATTTTGGTTAAAATGATTCCAACATTCTGAACAAAAAAAGGCTTCTCCCCTATGTGACGTCTCTGATGTTTATTAACAGTTGATTTCCGAGTAAAATATTTCCCACATTAAGAAAATGTAAAAGGTTTCTCCTCTGTGTGACTGCTCTGATGTCTTACAAAATGCTCTTTCCAGTTAAAATATTTCCCACATTCTGAACAGGAAAAAGGCTTCTCCCCTGTGTTTGCTCTCTGGTGACCATCAATATGCGTTTTCCAGATAAAACATTTCCCACATTCTAAACATGAAAAAGGCTTCTCCCCTGTGTGGGTTCTCTGGTGCTTAACTAAATCTGATTTCTGGATAAAACATTTCAAACATTCTGAACAGGAAAAAGGCTTCTCCCCTGTGTGGGTTCTCTGGTGCTTAACTAAATCTGATTTCTGGATAAAACATTTCAAACATTCTGAACAGGAAAAAGGCTTCTCCCCTGTGTGAGTCCTCTGGTGCCTAACCAATTTTGAGTTATGATTAAAACATTTCTCACATTCTGAACATGAAAAAGGCTTCTCCCCTGTGTGAATTCTCTGGTGAGCATCAAGGTCTGATTTCTGAATAAAATATTTCTCACATTCTGAACAGGAAAAAGGCTTCTCCCCTGTGTGAGTCCTCTGGTGCCTAACCAATTTTGAGTTAAGATTAAAACATTTCCCACATTCTGAACATGAAAAAGGCTTCTCTCCTGTGTGAGTTCTCTGGTGAACAACAAGGTCTGATTTCTGATTAAAACATTTCTCACATTCTGAACAGAAAAAAGGCTTCTCCCCTGTGTGAATTCTCTGGTGAGTAACAAGTTCTGATTTCTGTTTAAAACATTTCCTACATTCTGAACATGAAAAAGGCTTCTCTCCTGTGTGAATTCTCTGGTGAACAACAAAGTCTGATTTCTGATTAAAACATTTCTCACATTCTGAACAAGAAAAAGGCTTCTCCCCTGTGTGAGCTCTCTGGTGCCTAACCAATTTTGAGTTAAGATTAAAACACTTCCCACATTCTGAACATGAAAAAGGCTTCTCCCCTGTGTGAGTTATTTGGTGTCTAACAAGATTCCATTTCTGGTTAAAACATTTTCCACATTCTGAACAGGAAAAGGGCTTCTCCCCTGTGTGAGTTCTATGGTGAGTAACAAAACATGATTTCCGTGTAAAATATTTCCCACATTCTGAACATGAAAATGACTTCTTTACTTTAGAAGCAGTTTGTTTTTTAATGCCTCTTTTGTGACTTTGATTTTCCTTTATAATCGGTAATGAGTCAGAAGATGGGACCTGTTTCATAGAATCAAATGACAGATCTTTGCTGTGAATAGATGATGGTATATCTGGAGTAATAGCAATTACTTCAGTTGTATCTTGTAGGATCTCAAGATCATCTGATTTAAAAGTTGAAGATGTCAGCTGTCCCTCTGATCTCCTGGTACACTCATCTGCTAAGATAAAAAAAATATTACTTTTTAATAAAATATCCTTGAGTTTTATATTTTTGAACATTTCTGCTTAGCTTGCCATTTTTGTGGACAGTTTATGTAAAAAAACTTTAATTATTTACCAAGACAATGACAGTTCACAGTCTAATAGAAAACCTTGTTGGATGAACCAGTAGTGTGTGGTGTTCAACTGTTTGTTCATTCTGCCTCCCAAATATCAAATATAAAGAAACCAATCAATGTTATGTAGACGAAAATAATACCAATTCTCATCTCACAAAAAACAAGTCCCCACTCAGGTCCATCATCTGTCAATGGAAAAAGAGGTTCCCACACTATTAGTGGCTCAAAGGCTGTTGAAAAGCAACAAGGTTTCTATAAACCAATCCAGCAAAATCCGCTCTCACTTCGGAGTCTTGCAGTGTGCGCAAACAACATTTAGGATCCCTGTATTTAGCAATATTATAGTGAGAAGAACCCACTTAATTTGCGGTGTCTCCTGGAGCACAATCTGGGCACTATGTGCTGGGTAATAAAATGGCAAATGTGTAATTTTCACTCTCCAACATCCACTGCGTGTTAATTTCCAGAAAGTGGCTGTGGCGTCAAAATATTCACTCCTCCTAAGGATTATAACCCTCAGTGAATTAATTTATAAAATGGAATCACTTTATGGGGATTTCTACTATTCTGGTTTTCTGTCATTTAGTTATATTAGGGCTTCTGCATATGGTGTGTCCAATCTCATCTGGGATCTGTTCCTGCTGCCCAGCTGGAGTAATCTGCTCCCTACTTCAGCCAATTGGAAAGTACCACACCCTACTAAAGCGCAAAGCACATGGCCGGAATCTGCCAGATACAGCGCTGTTCTCCTCTGGTTCAGTCCTCTGTGCTCAGCTTGCGGCTTGTGCATTTGTTTCCTGCTGTGACCGTGGCCCGTTTACTGACTACTCTTGTGTCTTCTGATTCTGTATTCTGTCCTTCTGGTTCTGACCCAGCTACCTGACTATTCTTCTTGCCATCTAACACCACAGAATAGCAGGTAACACCATGGTCCAAGTCAAGGGGTCCCTGTGTAAGTCTAGATTCCATGTGAGGATGTTAAAGGGCGTTAAGCAAGGCAATCCTTGGGATATGGAAAGCAGAGAAGATAGAATCATAGAATCATAGAGTTGGAAGGGACCTCCTGGGCCATCTGGTCCAACCCCCTGCTCAAAGCAGGATTCGCTAAATCATCCCAGTCAGATGTCTGTCCAGCCTCTGTTTGAAGACTTCCATTGAAGGAGAACTCACCACTTCTCGTGGCAGCCTGTTCCACTCATTGATCACTCTAACTATCAAAAAGTTTTTTCTAATATCTAATCTGTGTCTCCTCCCATTCAGTTTCATCCCATTGCTTCTAGTCTTTCCTTGTGCAAATGAGAATAAAGTTGATCCTTCTACAATGTGACAGCCCTTTAGATATTTGTAGACAGCTATTAGAGCCAAGAATGTTCATGGTGGACATCTTTTGAGCTGCCAGGTGACCACGAACAGTGCTCCGAATACATTGTGTCTGCAAACTATTCCAGCTCGATCTGCATTCAAATAGCTAAATGGCGCTCCTTCCCTTCTGAACACTGCCATGTGCCCAGACAGTAGTGTACAAACGTATGTAGGGTATAGTGCGAAGCTGGAAAATAATTTTTAAGATCCATTTTTTTCCTATTTGGCTACCAGCCTCGCTAAAGCTGAAAACTGGGGGCTGGTATTCCCAGGCTAAAAATAGCAGCCTGCAGCTGCCCAGAAAAGACGCATCTATTAGATGCGCCAATTCTGGTGCTTTGCCCGGGTCTTCCCACTTGCCTTATAGTGATGGCAAGTGGGGTTCATATTTGTGGGGTTGATATCACCCTTGTATTGACAGGTGACATCAAGCCCACAGCTTAGTAATGAAGAGGTGTCTAGAAGACACCTCTCCATTACTAATCCTATAGTTATATGGTAAATAAAGACACAGTCAGAATAAAGTCTTTTATTAGAAATAAAACAAAACGCAGTTTTTGTTTTTTACTAAAAAATAACAAACAGAATTCTCACGGTGATCTGCTGTGAAGTGACTTAGCTTGAACTGTGGTGACCTCATCACTGGCTATTTCCCACAGTCCTGAGGTCACTGCAGTTCAGCCTGGCTGGAAACCTCGATGATGTCACTGCTGGTCAATGATGCTGCGCTTGCAGCAGCTCATTCACCAGTGGTTCTCTGCCTGCATGGTTGCATCTTGGCACCGTCCAGGTTGAAAACTAATTATCCCCCAGACATGGATTATGGCGTGGGATAGAGCGACAGACAGATATGGTATATTGTTGTATTTTATTTTTATTACAGGAGAGCGAGGTCTCCGGTGGAAATAGCCGTTAGGTGAGTATAACGGTGTTTGATATTTTTAAATAAAAAAGGAAAACTGTGTTTTGTTTTATTTCTAATAAAAGACTTTATTCTGGCTGTGTCTTTATTTTCCGTGTAACCAGGGCCGGACTGGGAGTGAAATTCAGCCCTGGCATTTGTAAGACCACAGGCCCACGTCTTGTACCCTCTGTAATCTTGCTCTCTAGATAGTCTAATACAGGTCCGCGGCCTACAATCACAACGTTTAGTGTTGTGATCTGCAGGGCTGACAGCCACTGAATTATGGCCACTTTAGATGGGCCAATAATCATGAAATGTGGGATTGTAAGAGCGCGGCTTCCTGATTATCGGCTCATTTCAATAGGTCAGTAATCACCTGATGGAAGGAAAAATGATTATTAGTCACGGCTTAAAAATCCAGGTTCTTGGTGGCACATTGCTCGGGGTAAACAGGACATGCGCTCCTGAGAACAGGACAGTCTACGTGCACAGAACAAATTACCAGTCGCTGTGTGCACAGAGAAGTGCGTCCTCCTGTGTGAACAGGCCGTAGAGGACAATGACTGACGTGTATATGGCTGGTCGGTGGTTGTGGACATGCTGGAGCACAGTAATGACCGGAAAGTCTCAGTCAGACGGCCGTTTCTCACGTCCATGTTCTGTCTGTGGTTTTCATTAGTTCTCTTCCATTATAGTCTATGGTGCTGCTCACAGGCTCATGTTCTTTGAGACTGTGTCTCCCCAAATAAAAATCAGAGACATTTTCATTTTTTATCGTTGTCACAGACACAATCCCCTCCACAAGTCTCTGAACCTGCGCCGATCACAGACCCCACATAGATCGCCCCAGTGCACACTCTGCGCGGATTAACACTGTGATGTACAGGAGAAGATTTTCATTCATTTAGTTTTTTCAAACGTGAAAATCACTAAAGTTCCCGTCTGGGGGCCGCACCCATCACCGGCCCATGTGTAGTGACTCATTAACCAGGTTATCGCTGCCTTGCCTTCCTTATAGAAGCAGCAGAGATTGGACAGATGGCTTTCATGCTGGGATGCCTGTATTTTGTGGCTGCAGAACCAAGGTAAGGGGATGTACACACATCTTTGTCAGGCGGATTGAAGAAGCGCCACAAACCTGCCGCTAAACATGAACTTAGTGCACGGCAATGGAAAACCACATTGCTGTACCCGCTCCGTCTGTTACGTCTTTTATCTGCTTCAGTGCTTGGAAACTGAGGCCATTAATACAAGTAGCACATTCTGTCACCTGCAACTATAATAGAAACTATCGAGAAAAGACGCCGGTGGCACAAAAGACATGGCGCCTTCAGGTAAAAGACTGGAGACACTTTCCTGAAGCAGCTCTGCCCCTGAAATAAAACTGTGTGCACATACCCTAGATACAAACACTAGGCTACAGCACCCTGCAAACGCTGAGTACAAGAATCATTCTAAGGCCGGGGTCACACTAGGGTGTGTGATGCGAGAAACAACACCCGGCACTGCAACCGGCACTTGGACCGGAGTGTGCGGCTACATGGATTTCTAAGGATTTATGAAAAATGTTGTCCCAAGCTTGCGACCTTTTATTTAATTCCAAAGGTGCATAAGGACCCCCTTAATCCACCTGGGAGGCCGATTATTGCAGCTAATGATGGCCTTTGTGAAATAGCGTGTGATATTGTGGATCACTTTTTGAAACCTCTTGTGACACAACTGCCCTCTTTTATTAAAGACACTAACGCAGCTTAGGGTCATTTGGAGAGCATTCAACTTACTGAGGAAACGGTACTTGTCACCGCAGATATGGAGGCATTATATTCTTCTATCGGTCATTCAGACGGATTGAAGGCAGTAGAGAAATATTTGAGTCATAGTAACTTGAATGGAGATATGTCCTCCTTTATCTTGAAACTGTTGAGGTTTATCCTTACTCATAATGCCTTCACTTTCGATGGGAAGATATTTTTGCAGCAAAGAGGAACAGCAATGGGGGCCTCGTGCGCCCCCTCTTATGCAAATTTGTTTATGGGGGCCTGGGAATGATCCATCTTCCAAGGTGAGGAGATCCCTAATGTTGATCGGGTCCACAACTGGATTCGTTATATCAATGATATTTTGTTCATCTGGGAGGGTCCAGTTGTGGACCTTGAGACATTTATGAATGCACTTAATGATAACGATCAAAATATCAGACTCTCTTATAAATTTGGACGAAAGATCGATTTCTTGGATTTATCCATTTCAGTGCTCCCTGATGGAAGTTTGTCTACCACGGTTTTTCGTAAACCAACATCAACTAATTCCTTACTGCATGCGTCCTCCGCTCATCCTAAATCAACAATTCAAGGCATACCAATTGGCTAGTTTCTGTGTATCAGGAGGATTTGTTCGGAAGATCCTCAGTTTGAGGAACAATCCAGTATTCTTAAAAAACGGTTCCAAGATCGAAGATATAATAGAGCCAAAAATACGCCAAGAGAATCACTTCTTCACAAAAATCAGCCCCTGGTGTCGTGTGATGAGGGGGGCAAGCAGGTAAGGTTTATTACCAATTATAACAATTATAACCAATTATAAGGTGGCCGGAATTGAGAGGGATTATTGACAAACACTGGAAAATCCTTCTCACTGATCCCATTCTTAAACAATGCTTGCCAGATGCACCATCTTTTGTGGCAAGAAGGGCCCCCAACCTGCGGGATATATTGGTCCACAGTGCATATGACCCCAAAAGAAAAGAAAAAAATAAGAAAAACTCAGAACGTAAGGTGTTTTTCCCTTGCGGGTTTTGCAAGGGTTGTGCTAATATGAAAAAGGGCTTTAGTTTCTCTAACTTTGACCAGTCTAGAAAATTTGACAGTATGGTCAATATCACCTGTTCATATAAGGGGGTTGTGTATTATGCAGAGTGTCCCTGTGGAAAAATTTGCATAGGTATGCAGTCATGAGCTCAAAGTTCGTGACCGTGAGCACTGTTTAGACATTCAGAAAGCTAAAACAGCCACTGTCATCAGCTCTCTAAAGACCCTTCCTAGGCATTTCAGGAAGTACCATCAATGTAATTCTAGACTGTTTAAGGTGAAGGGGATTGATATGGTGTTATGTGTTATGATGAGTCACCAAAGGAGGAAAAAACAAAATACTAGCTAAGTCCAGAAAAACCAGAGAGGTTGGCAGCTATCGGATTGCAGACCCCTGAACCTATCCACAACAACTAGCAGTAGCCGTGGGGGGTTCCTACGGTGCCCTAGACCCCTCGATCACAGCCGGAGAACTACATAGCCTAAAGACAGAAAGGGAAATCTAAACTGCCCCAGAGCAGACCCCAAAGCAATAGGCAGCCCCCAACATATAATGACGGTGAAGCAAGATGAAAACACTAACACAGATAGAAAGATAGGTTGAGCAAATGATGGGGCCCAAGCTAACTAAATAGGACAGGATAGGAAAGCCGCTGTCTGCCATCCGCAAAAACCCTATCCAAAATGTGCCAACCGACTGATAGGAAAACAGGCCCTGAAGTCGCTAGGCTTCAAAAGACTATATCAGCACTCAGGTATATTCTGAAGACAGAGCAAAAGATCAACAGATCAGAGACAAAAATGGAATTCAGCTCACCCCCGGCCGGGGATGGCAGAACTCCCAAAAAACAAGGCAAAACAAAAACAAAACTGAAGTGTACAAAGCAGAGCAGAAAAACTTAGCTTTGAGACGCAGGAATCAGACTGGTCTCCAAGAATCCAGCAGGATCACCAGCAAGGCAGAAGGGCGTCGGCTGCCTTATATCCAGTTGTCAATTCCAGCCATCCAGTCATCATCTAGCTGCCCAGGTGTTTGGTAATCAGTCTCACTACCTTCCTTCACCAGAGGAGGGAGTTCATCAGACCTCACCAGTGAAGGGAAAAATGAACTCACAACAGGTGACCCTTGGCCCTAGAGGGGGGGGATGTGTCTAAAATACTGGCCAAAAAAGAATGTCAATGGATTTATAGGCTGGGGACCCTCACACCCCAGGGTCTAGATGAAAGCTCTGGCTTTAGCGCTTATCTCTGATAACTTTAGGGGTGGTTACTTTGAGGGTAGGGGGTTTTAATGTGTCAATTAGTTTGTGTGTCTCTCTTTAATTTTATTTATTTTTATGTTTAGTACTCCTGCCTCCACTCCTGTTCATATCGCAGAATGATGTGCATCTTTCCTCAGATGGGATCATGAAGAGGATTTTTTACGATGGGGTTTCGTTGTCCTGCACTAATAGATGGATGGATGCCATTATGGATATGAGATGACCATGAGATCTTTTGTTATGCTGTTTTTGGTTGACACCGCAGCAGTGACGCCTTGTGTGACATTATCATCTCTTGTGCTTTGCACTTGAGTGGTGATGTTGCTGAGTGATACCGCTATGCGATATTAATAATACCATTCTAGTACGGCATTCAAATATTATGTATAGTTTTTGATATTGTCAGGTCAGTTAAATACTATAATCAAAAGTCTGATATTGCTGAGGAATATTATCATGTGATATTAATAACAAATGTATTGGTTAACCCTAGTACAGCGTATAAACGTTATATATACTTTTTTGATATTGACAGGGCATTGGAATATCATAATCAAGTTCATGTTTGCACTAGATATGAATATTTGGACATAGCTCTTTTATCGATTTACTGATTGATACTTTAATTGCACCGTCACTTTATTATAGCTATGTATTCACTAATATGATATGATGGAATTGTGGTCGTGTTATTTCATGCCCACCCATTTGTGGTAGCACGCGTGCGTGGTATACGGGGACGGTGGAAAATGCAAAGCGGTCTGTTCATGAATTAGGTGCGCACATCTCCACATAGGACCTGGCGATGCCTTATCATGTGACCGCAAAGTATTATTCCCATTGGACTCTATGTCCCACGTGATGCAGCGCATGCGTCATAAACACCTCAGTATTGGGATTTGAGCAGGACCTTTGGTGTTCATCGCACGCAGGCGCAGCTGATCATTTGGTATAGTGACTATAGACCTATGCTGCGCAGGCGCCACCACTGATCCCCCACAACGGTACAATTGTTTTCTGCGCAGGCGCCAGTAGAGATCTATTATGGTGGACATAGTGAACGCAGGTTTGCGCAACTTTTAATGATTATGCACACGTGGTACTGGTATATAAATCGGATCTCCCCCTGCCCTGACACGCCTCCCGAAGAAGCAGTGCGAAACGCGCGTTGGGGTCGAGGGACGTCCAGGCATCTCCACCCGCATTTACAGGTATAGAATTGTCTAGCCTTTATTATATTCACCGGCATTAATTTTACCTCAATTGAGGTTCATTTTTGGGATAATTGGATATAGCTGCTTTTATGCAGCAATGAAATGTCATAATACAAATGATGTGGCCAGCAAATGTTTTACCATTGCAAGGTGATGATCTGTAGGATATCAGGTGCATTGTTCTTTTACCCCCTTACTTTTTCTTTGGTGAATTTTGGTGTTTGGTGTTATGTTCCATCACTTTTCCTGTGTATATATTTTTGTGTCTTTTTGTGCAATAAAATATAAATTTTTAACAAGTATACACTATTGTGTGGGGTCAACATTTGTTGTTACCACAAAAGTAATAATATGATTCTGTGGTGTATTATTTATGCATGGATTCATGCTTTTTGCGCCAATTTTGTGATTGTATGGACTTCTAAGGGCCAATGCAGACGGCCATATATATTCCCTGATCTGAGAGAATCGGCCAATTCTACTGTACAGCTGACACTTGGATCAGGATCTGACCCGAGTGTCAGCACAGTGTGGTCCGATTGTCTAGGATGAGAAAATCAGAGAACACTGAGGAAAAGATGGAGAACAAACGCTTCTCCATTATGTCATCGGAGTGCAGTCCGGTGTTTTCCACGCACTCATTGTATTGCATTACTGAGCGTGATCGGAATATCATACGTTAACAATATATAACATATAACGTATGTTCCAACCCCATGGATAGAGACAAACACCTTGGTCGCCTCAGAAAGACCTTTTTGAGTCAGGGCTACCATCCAAGAACAATTGAAAACCAAATTACAAGAGCCACCAGAATATCAAGGAATCACCTGCCACATTACAAAGCTAAAGAAGAGAATAACCGGGAGCCTCTAGTGGTCACCTACAACCCAAATCTGGAGGAGCTAAGGGGAGCGGCACGGAAATTACAACCTTTACTACAAAAAGATGAACGATTACAATCCATGTTTCCAGACCCCCCACTACTGTGTTTTAGGCAGCCCCCTAATCTAAGAAGCGTCATTGTCAGAAGCTCCCTGTCCTCAACAGCTGCAGGAACCTTTCCTTGCAACCAGAAAAAATGTAAAGCCTGTCCATTTATAATAACCACGGGCAAGATAAAGATCCCCACCTCACATCAGGACTACAAGATCCCAGGTACTTTCACCTGCATCACATCTAATGGGGTGTACTTAATTATTTGTACTAAATGTCCAACTGGGGGTCTGTATGTGGGGGAGACCGGGCAAAAACTGAGAATAAGGATGAATTCTCATCGCCACACAATAAGAGAAAAAAGAAGGGATCTACCTGTGGCAAACATTTTTGTATCCCCGGTCATAGCATGATGGACATTAAATTACTTGTATTAAATGGTAACTTCAACTCTCAGAGAGACAGGAGGGTCTGGGAGTATAAATTTGTGACATCTTTTGACACACTCAGTGCAGGAATGAATGTGTCACATGGATTTATGTCTTTTTACATCAATTAAGGAATTTGCTCTTCAGACCTTCTGGGGTCATCACACAACACAGAACTAGACCCCAATCAGAGGGCAATAAAACTTTCACACTCCTTATCTATGAACTCTTCCAATATTTATGTTTATACCTCTCCCATAATGACAATTCTGCTAAATGTCACTTGTCTTATCTATTGCATTATTTCTGTTTTGTTTTGTGTATAAATATGTGATTTTTCAGATGTTGTATTAGTATATCCTGATGAGGAGACCTGAGGAGTCTCAAAAGCTTGCAATGTGTTTCCATCTTTTCAGTTAGCCATTAAAAGGTATCAACCACTGAGGACTCTCAATTCTAAATATTCTTCTATCTACTGGCTAACACGGTACAAAGATATATATCTTTCCTGTATCAAAGTCATTTGAACAGTTTTGGGTGGAGGAGAATGTTGTGGTCTAGAGGCAAAATGGTGATCATGGTAATACGGCCGGACTACACCACCGATAAAGCAGCCACAGCCGGTGACTGAGAGGAATCTGTGACTTCTCTGCATTCAGTGGTTACTACTCACCTGGGTAGTCATATGTGGGAATCTCCTCTTTACACCACTCATCACCCCTCACATATGTCTCTGTAGTATTAATATGGGTCAGATCTTCACCCTGAAACAAATATTGTAAAAGTCACCGACAGATGGAGAAGTCCCATCTATGATCAGCTCTAATCCTGCCATCTCCACCGTTCTCATTACACAAGTATAAAACATATAATACTGGTGGATAAAACAAGACTGAGCACAAGACCTTCACAGCCGTCTACACATCATAGGGGAGATCTCCTGACACCTTCTCTCCATCTACCTGATGATCCTGAGGAGCACTGGTATCTTCTTGTTTCCAGTCCTGTGGAAGAAGAGGACGGGGCCATCTCTCTGGTGTTGTCCTCTTACTGGATAGATCTGGAGGAAACACATACAGGGACTGAATTCATTCTCTACATACAGATAATTATAGGCCGTGTGTATTTAGTCCTATCTATTACCTGGTGATGTGAGGGGCTGGGGAACCTCCATGACATCCTTGTACAGATCTCTGTGTCCTTCTAAATACTCCCACTCCTCCATGGAGAAATAGACAGCGACATCCTGACACCTTATAGGAACCTGACACATACAATGATACCGTCATCCCCGATCCCTTCATAGTGTTACTGTATAATGTCCCAGCATTCCCAGCAGTGTCACCTCTCCAGTCAGCAGCTCAATCATCTTGTAGATGAGTTCTAGGATCTTCTGGTCATTGATGTCCTCATGGATCAGGGGGTGAGGTGGAGGCCCCGTGATTGGGCTCAGGGGTCTTCCCCATCCCTCAGACACAGGGTCCTGACAGCGATCACTAGAGGTCTTCTTCACCACTGTGTAATCCTGGTTATGGAGAGACACATTAATAAATCTCACTACAGACATTTCCAGAGTCCTCACCTCTCCAGTTCTGTCCATCTGTTATTCCCATAGATAAGAATGATGTAATGTGACGTCATCAGAATCTCTCACCTCTCCAGTGAGACGGAAGAGGATCTCTAGGGTGAGGTGTAACATCCTCTCCGCCATCTTGTCTCTGTCCATATCCATCCTTGATGGGTAAATCAGGAAAATTCTCTTCTGTAGAAGATCTTCACTGAGAGGATCCGATATTGTAGAGACCTGAATGAGAAGAAGATGAGCCGATGTAACATCATAAGAATCCTGTGTAATAATACAATTACTGGAGATAATAAGGGAAACATATGAGGAGATTTATTATCTTACAGGGTTTAGTTTTCTCCCCTGACATCTACTAATAAAACCTATATATTTAGGCCACAGACAACAAGCAGTTTCCTCCTCGGAGTCGGCAGCTGAACACGTTCCTCATAGACTCATCTTCCATAACGCTAATTCTCGTCTCATTACCGACACTGGAATCGGCATTAGCAATACTGCAGGAGATATTCATTACACGCGACATGAGAAATAACTCCTTCATGGTGAGGACGACATCTTCATCTTCTACTGCGGCTCTAGAGACAGATGTGGCCAGAGTCGGTCACTGCCTCCATCCCCACCGGCCGTCTATATGAAGGTTTCCCGTCTTCCCCGCACTGGAATCTTCTCTCACGTTAGATCTCAGCTCTGAGTCACACACAGAAGTTTGAGGCTTTTCTGGAAGAACAGGACAGGAGAGATCTGAGGCCGATGTCTCCATGTACAGGGTTTCCCCTCGGGATAAGAGGCTTTTCGATCCCTTTCCCCCAATTAGAGGGGACACCTGTGGATATCGGGGTCTTTACCGGCTGCAGTCCTGGGGGGATTTACTCGGTAACGTGGACGTTGGACAAACGTCACCATCAATTCCCATCAGAGTGAAGGAACATCGCTCCTCTATTCAGCTCTATGGATCCAGGATGAAATCCACTGCGGCCCCTGCAAGAAAAGAGCGAAGTCTGGTGAGACCCCCGAGGCCGGAGATTTCTACAGTTGCTCTGTGCGCACAGGACCTGTGATGAGGTCACAGGAGGGGAGGAGTCAGGGGTCACATGATCAGGGCCTCAGTGTGTGCAGGACTCTGCTGTGCTGGTTGCCATGGTGCTGGATGAGGGGAAGTTTCTGTGTGGGGTCAGGAGGGGTTTACAGGGTGGATGTAGCAGAGCCGTGTGTGTACGAGGTGTATGGAGCAGAGCCGTGTGTGTACAAGGTGTACGGAGCGGAGCCGCGTGTGTACGAGGTGTACGGAGTGGAGCCCTGTGTGTACGAGGTGTACGGAGCGGAGCCGTGTGTGTACGAGGTGTACGGAGCGGAGCCCTGTGTGTACGAGGTGTACGGAGCGGAGCCCTGTGTGTACGAGGTGTATGGAGCGGAGCCATGTGTGTACGAGGTGTACGGAGCGGAGCCGTGTGTGTATGAGGTGTACGGAGCGGAGCCGCGTGTGTACGAGGTGTACGGAGCGGAGCCCTGTGTGTACGAGGTGTACGGAGCGGAGCCGTGTGTGTACGAGGTGTACGGAGCGGAGCCCTGTGTGTACGAGGTGTACGGAGCGGAGCCCTGTGTGTACGAGGTGTATGGAGCGGAGCCATGTGTGTACGAGGTGTACGGAGCGGAGCCGTGTGTGTACGAGGTGTACGGAGCGGAGCCGCATGTGTACGAAGTGTACGGAGCGGAGCCGTGTGTGTACGAGGTGTACGGAGCGGAGCCGTGTGTGTATGAGGTGTACGGAGCGGAGCCGCGTGTGTACGAGGTGTACGGAGTGGAGCCCTGTGTGTACGAGGTGTACGGAGCGGAGCCGTGTGTGTACGAGGTGTACGGAGCGGAGCCCTGTGTGTACGAGGTGTACGGAGCGGAGCCCTGTGTGTACGAGGTGTATGGAGCGGAGCCATGTGTGTACGAGGTGTACGGAGCGGAGCCGTGTGTGTACGAGGTGTACGGAGCGGAGCCGCATGTGTACGAAGTGTACGGAGCGGAGCCGTGTGTGTACGAGGTGTTCGGAGCGGAGCCGTGTGTGTACGAGGTGTACGGAGCGGAGCCGTGTGTGTACGAGGTGTACGGAGCGGAGCCGCGTGTGTACGAGGTGTAAGGAGCGGAGCCGTGTGTGTACGATGTGTACGGAGCGGAGCCGCGTCTGTACGATGTGTACGGAGTGGAGCCGTGTGTGTATGAGGTGTACGGAGCGGAGCCGTGTGTGTATGAGGTGTACGGAGCGGAGCCGTGTGTGTACGAGGTGTACGGAGTGGAGCCGTGTGTGTACGAGGTGTACGGAGCGGAGCCGTGTGTGTACAAGGTGTATGGAGGGGAGCCGTGTGTGTACGAGGTGTACGGAGCGGAGCCATGTGTGTACGAGGTGTACGGAGCGGAACCGCGTGTATGCGAGGTGTACGGAGCGGAGATGTGTGTGTGCGAGGTGTATGGAGTGAAGCCGTGTGTGTACGAGGTGTACGGAGCGGAGCCATGTGTGTATGAGGTGTTCGGAGCGGAACCGCGTGTGTGCGAGGTGTACGGAGCGGAGATGTGTGTGTGCGAGGTTTACGGAGAGGAGCCGTGTGTGTACGAGGTGTACGGAGCGGAGCTGTGTGTACGAGGTGTACGTAGCAGAGCCGTGTGTGTACAAGGTGTATGGAGTGGAGCCGTGTGTGTACGAGGTGTAAGGAGCGGAGCTGTGTGTGTACTCTGTATACCACCATCTTCAGTCACACACCCCTGTGTACGCTGTATACACCCGTATACCCCCAGCTTCGGTCACAGACCCTGCATCTCTCACACTGTAGAACTGACGCCGGACACGCACGGTAAAACTGCGGTCGTCGGTCTCTCATCTCTCGCACTTATACTGATAACATAAGATGGAGTCAGACGAACCCTCCTACAAAACGTGAGAACAAAGTCATTACTACAGGACTGTGTGAGAAAGGGATTTATTCTACAAGAAACGCTGGGGCCACAAATGAGGGAATCCGGGCCCCGTGGCTGGATACTCCGGGCCCCCAGCGTGTTAGGACCAGGCGGGGTCTTTGGCCCTGGAGCTTCTCTACTCGGGATAATGAGACTCTGATCTTGGTCATCCGTGTGGATAATGGAATTACAAAGCTTGTCATAGACTTTCCATGTTAAGCACGGACGGCACATGTACAGCACACGGACGGCTCATGTACAGCACACGGACAGCACATGTACAGCACACGGACGGCACATGTACAGCACACGGACGGCACATGTACAGCACACGGACGGCTCATGTACAGCACACGGACGACACATGTACAGCACACGGACAGCACATGTACAGCACACGGACGGCACATGTACAGCACACGGACGGCTCATGTACAGCACACAGGCGGCACATGTACAGCACACGGACGGCACATGTACAGCACACGGACAGCACACGGACTGCACATCTACAGCACACGGACAGCACACGGACTGCACATCTACAGCACACGGACAGCACACGGACTGCACACGTACAGCACACAGACAGCACACGGACGGCACACGTACAGCACACGGACTGCACATCTACTGCACATGGACAGCACACGGACTGCACACGTACAGCACACGGACGGCACACGGATGGCACATGTACAGCACACGGACGGCACACGTACAGCACACGGACGGCACATGTACAGCACACGGACGGCACGTTTACATGGACCCATAGACTTGTATTGGCCCTTTGTCATCTGTGCTGCTGGGAAAACACGGACATGAGAGCAGCACCGTAGGTCAAATAGGGGACACGTGGCATCTGTGAAAAACATGACAGGTCGTGTGAAGGGGCCGTACAGTCACATAATAGAAAACATTAGCAGAATTGCCGTCTTTTTCTACATCCTACCTCACAAACAGCAGAATAAAAAGAGATTATTAACAAGTCCTACATGTCCCCCAACTACTCTGCTAAATCCCCTCTGGCTCCGTGGCCGATGGTTCGGGGGCCCTGATGGTTATTATTCACTTTGCAGCTATAATATAAGGTGAAGCCACAAGACCCCTGCAGACCAGTGCTGAGGCTGACGGAGACCCCCGGAGCCACAAGACCACTGCAGCCCAGTGCTGAGACTGACGGAGACCCCCAGACCTACAAGACCACTGCAGCCCAGCGCTGAGGCTGACGGAGAACCCCAGAGCCACAAGACCACTTCAGTACACTGCTGAGACTGGCAGAAACCCCCCAGAGCCACAAGACCACTGCAGCCCAGTGCTAAGACTGGTGGAGACCCCCAGAGCCACAAGACCACTGCAGCCCAGTGCTGAGACTGACGGAGACCCCCGAAGCCACAAGACCACTTCAGTACACTGCTGAGACTGGCAGAAACCCCCCAGAGTCACAAGACCACTGCAGCCCAGTGCTAAGACTGGTGGAGACCCCCGGAGCCACAAGACCACTGCAGCCCAGTGCTGAGACTGACGGAGACCCCCGAAGCCACAAGACCACTTCAGTACACTGCTGAGACTGGCAGAAACCCCCCAGAGCCACAAGACCACTGCAGCCCAGTGCTAAGACTGGTGGAGACCCCCGGAGCCACAAGAACACTGCAGCCCAGTGCTAAGACTGGCAGACACCCCCAGAGCCACAAGAACACTGCAGCCCAATGCTAAGACTGGCAGAGACCCCCGGAGCATTGGTGTTTGAGCCACGGGGGATTTATCATTTCATGCTAATTATTTTTACATTCTCAGAAATCCCCTGTAGTGTCTGTTCACATTCACCATTTTTGCTGTGGATTGATCTACAGTGTTGGCAGGAAATATTCTACTTTTTTGCAGCCTTTTCACTCACATTTTTTTGTCCCATTCATTTGAACAGGGAAAAAAACACTGCAGAATCTCTGAAAGATGACAGCAACAGATTTATAAAAAAAAAGTGTCTTCAGGCCGGTGTCCGTGTCTGGCCGGTGTCCGTGTCTGGTCAGTGTCCATGTCTGGCCGGTGTCCGTGTTTGGCTGCTGTCCGTGTCTGGCTGCTGTCCGTGTCTGGCCACTGTCCGTGTCTACCCGGTGTCCGTGTCTGGCCACTGTCCGTGTCTACCCGGTGTCCGTGTCTGCCCAGTGTCCATGCCTGCCCAGTGCCCGTGTCTGCCCAGTGTCCGTGTCTGCCCGGTGTCCGTGTCTGGCCGGTGTCCGTGTTTGACTGCTGTCTGTGTCTGGCCGCTGTCCGTGTCTGGCTGCTGTCCGTGTCTGGCCAATGTCCGTGTCTGCCCGGTGTCAGTGTCTGTCCGCTGTCCGTGTCTGGCCGCTGTCCGTGTCTACCTGGTGTCCGTGTCTGCCTGGTGTCCGTGTCTGGCCGCTGTCCGTGTCTGGCCGGTGTCCGTGTCTGCCCGGTGTTCATGTCTGCCCGGTGTTCGTGTCTGGCCGGCATTCATGTTTGCCCGGTGTCCGTGTCTGCCCAGTGTCCATGTCTGCCCAGTGTCCATGTCTGCCCGGTCTGTGTCTGGTTGGTGTCCGTGTCTGGATGTTGTCCATGTCTGGATGCTGTCCGTGTCTGGCCGGTGTCCGTGTCTGGCCGCTGCACTGGGACAGGCTGGAATAGTATAGTAGACGTCACTATTCCACACAATAGGATATTAAGCCATGTTCACACTGTGCTTCTGCAGTGCGTCCGGGGGCTCTGCCTGAATCCCTCTAAAATAGGAATCACATAAATCCCCGTTGGGGCCACAGACGGCACTGACACCAGCAGAGGACAAAGGAATTTGTTTTTTTTCTGAAATTGACTGATTTATGTCCTTAGGCCGGTGCACACAATCAGGAATTGGCAGCGCTTTGGACGCAGCACATGTCCGCTGCCAGCTACTGAACACAGGTGACTCCACATGTGATCACTGAACCGTACGGATTCACTGCGTACAATACATTGTACGGGTGAGATTTATCGCATCTCCACAAGATAAATAGACATGTGATCTGGAAAGACGAACCGCATGTCCGTCTCTAAGGATAGGGAATGTAGATTGTGAGCCTCATTGGGGACAATGCCACTAATGTCTGTAAAGTGCTGTGGAATTAATAGCGCTATATAAATGAGTAACTATAAATATATAAACTGCGGGGGTTCTGGCCTTTCACAAAATGTCAGCAGAGCCCCTGCAGCACCGTACACCCGCAGCGGCGCTCCACACATCTGAACGACCCCTCATCCCAGCCTGCAGCAACGCTCCACTCCTGCCTCCTCCAGCAGCGACCCTGGGACCTCGCATCACCGCAGTCACCAACCCCGGTAAGTAATTTATTAAAAAAAGTTATTTTCCTTTTCTTCTTCTCAAAATTTGGGGGCGTCTTATAATCCGGAGCATTTTATAACCTGTAAAATACGGTAAACTACTGATTCCTATTATGGCGACACTACAATTACAGGACTATATATGCAGCATATATACACAGATACACACTATACATGGACACACATCATATATACTTTATAAATATAGAAACATACACTATATGCTGTATATACAGTACACACATACTGTGTATATAAAGTATATACACACAGAAACATTCAGTTTATATACAGTATATACAGTATGCTCACATACACATACAGCTTATATATTTACACAATATAGTGCACACATGCAGTATACAAGTATAATATACATACACATACCATATACTGTATGTACATGTATATGTATATATACAGTGGGGCAAAAAAGTATTTAGTCAGTCAGCAATAGTGCAAGTTCCACCACTTAAAAAGATGAGAGGCATCTGTAATTTACATCATAGGTAGACCTCAACTATGGGAGACAAACTGAGAAAAAAAAATCCAGAAAATCACATTGTCTGTTTTTTTTTCCTTTTATTTGCATATTATGGTGGAAAATAAGTATTTGGTCAGAAACAAAATTTCATCTCAATACTTTGTGATATATCCTTTGTTGGCAATGACAGAGGTCAAACGTTTTCTGTAAGTCTTCACAAGGTTGCCACACACTGTTGTTGGTATGTTGGCCCATTCCTCCATGCAGATCTCCTCTAGAGCAGTGATGTTTTTGGCTTTTCGCTTGGCAACACGGACTTTCAACTCCCTCCAAAGGTTTTCTATAGGGTTGAGATCTGGAGACTGGCTAGGCCACTCCAGGACCTTGAAATGCTTCTTACGAAGCCACTCCTTCGTTGCCCTGGCGGTGTGATTTGGATCATTGTCATGTTGAAAGACCCAGCCACGTTTCATCATCAATGCCCTTGCTGATGGAAGGAGGTTTGCACTCAAAATCTCACGATACATGGCCCCATTCATTCTTTCATGTACCCGGATCAGTCGTCCTGGCCCCTTTGCAGAGAAACAGCCCCAAAGCATGATGTTTCCACTACCATGCTTTACAGTAGGTATGGTGTTTGATGGATGCAACTCAGTATTCTTTTTCCTCCAAACACGACAAGTTGTGTTTCTACCAAACAGTTCCAGTTTAGTTTCATCAGACCATAGCACATTCTCCCAAAACTCCTCTGGATCATCCAAATGCTCTCTAGCAAACTTCAGACGGGCCCGGACATGTACAGGCTTAAGCAGTGGGACACGTCTGGCACTGCAGGATCTGAGTCCATGGTGGCGTAGTGTGTTACTTATGGTAGGCCTTGTTACATTGGTCCCAGCTCTCTGCAGTTCATTCAATAGGTCCCCCCGTGTGGTTCTGGGATTTTTGCTCACCGTTCTTGTGATCATTCTGACCCCACGGGGTGGGATTTTGCGTGGAGCACCAGATCGAGGGAGATTATCAGTGGTCTTGTATGTCTTCCATTTTCTAATTATTGCTCCCACAGTTGATTTCTTCACTCCAAGCTGGTTGGCTATTACAGATTCAGTCTTCCCAGCCTGGTGCAGGGCTACAATTTTGTTTCTGGTGTCCTTTGACAGCTCTTTGGTCTTCACCATAGTGGAGTTTGGAATCAGACTGTTTGAGGGTGTGCACAGGTGTCTTTTTATACTGATAACAAGTTTAAACAGGTGCCATTACTACAGGTAATGAGTGGAGGAAAGAGGAGACTCTTAAAGAAGAAGTTACAGGTCTGTGAGAGCCAGAAATCTTGATTGCTTGTTTCTGACCAAATACTTATTTTACACCATAATATGCAAATAAAATGAAAAAAAACAGACAATGTGATTTTCTGGATTTTTTTTTCTCAGTTTGTCTCCCATAGTTGAGGTCTACCTATGATGTAAATTACAGACGCCTCTCATCTTTTTAAGTGGTGGAACTTGCACTATTGCTGACTGACTAAATACTTTTTTGCCCCACTGTATATATATATATATATACTAGCTGAAGAGCCCGGCGCTGCCCGGGCATAGTAACTAACTGTGGTTAGTTATAGCAAATTATAATTATCCTCCATCCCATAGGCCCGTGCCCATATACCCATCATACATATCCTCCATCACATAGTCGAGTGCTCATATACCCATCACACATCCTCCATCCCATAGTCCCATGCCCATATACCCATCATACATATCCTCCATCCCATAGTCCCATGCCCATATACCCATCATACATATCCTCCATCCCATAGTCCCATGCCTATATACCCATAATACATATTCGCCATTCCATAGTCGAGTGCCCATATACCCATCACACATCCTTCATCTCATAGCCCCATGCCCACATACCCATCATACACATACTCCATCCCATAGTCCCGTGCCCATATACCCCATATACCCATCATACATATCCACCATCTCATAGCCCCGTGCCCATATACCCGTCATACATATCCTCCATCCCATAGTCCAGTGCCCATATACCCATTGTGACATCGGCGGCTATGCCCGCCGATGCCCCTTCTAGAGCAGCGCGCACCGCAGCGTTTCCCTACCTGCGCGCTCCCGTCCGGCCTCGTGCCCGTCGTCCACGCTCCCTCACGGCGGCTCCTGGCTTCCGCTCTCTGTCACGCGCTCGCCCCCTCTCGTCCTCTCTCTCCAGCTGTGGGCGGCGCTGAGGGGCTGGCCTGGCGCACGCACTTCCGGGGGCTGGTATATTTCAGGCGTCCTCGCTGTTAGGAGGACGCCTGATGATTGTGTAGCAATCTGGCCCCTACAGTGCGTCTGTAGTTAGTCCTATCTCTGCCTATCCTTCCTGCCTTCCTCTGTGTCGTCCTCCCCGCTCTCCCCAGTCTGTCCACGCTCTCCTTTCTTCCATTCCATGTGCCGTTCCCTGTCTCCAGTTCGCCTTGATTCCTCCTCTTGCCTTTCCGTATTGAGTCCTTCCCTGAGCCACCTGTCCCTGCTAGTATTTCTGTCCGCTGCTTCCCCAGGCCTTTTGTTCGTGGAGCCGTCCCTCTTGGTTCCGGCTGTCGCGCCTCCGTCCTCTGAGGTCCTGCCCCAAACGGTCCCTGTATAGGGGCGGTCTTCACCTGGCGTGCTCGACCCGGGGGCTCCGGATCCGCGATCCAGAGGGTCCACTCTCTGACATAGTTTTCGTCAGCACTACACCCATCATACATATCCTCCATCCCATAGTCCAGTGCCCATATACCCATCATACATATCCTCCATCCCATAGTCCAGTGCCCATATACCCATCACACATCCTCCATCCCATAGTCCCGTGCCCATATACATATCCGCCATCCCATAGTCCCGTGCCCATATACCCGTCAAACATATCCTCCATCCCATAGTCCCATGCCCATATACCCATCATACATATTCGCCATCCCATAGTCCCGTGCCCATATACCCATCACAGATCCTTCATCTCATAGTCCCATGCCCATATACCCATCATACATATCCGCCATCTCATAGTCCCGTGCCCATATACCCATCATACATATCCTCCATCCCATAGTCCAGTGCCCATATATCCATCACACATCCTCCATCCCATAGTCCCATGCCCATATACCCATCATACATATTCGCCATCCCATAGTCCCGTGCCCATATACCCATCACAGATCCTTCATCTCATAGTCCCATGCCCATATACCCATCATACATATCCGCCATCTCATAGTCCCGTGCCCATATACCCATCATACATATCCTCCATCCCATAGTCCAGTGCCCATATATCCATCACACATCCTCCATCCCATAGTCCCGTGCCCATATACCCATCAAACATATCCTCCATCCCATAGTCCAGTGCCCATATACCCATCACACATCCTCCATCCCATAGTCCTGTGCCCATATACCTATCATACATATCCTCCATCCCATAGTCCAGTGCCCATATACCCATCACACATCCTCCATCCCATAGTCCCGTGCCCATATACATATCCGCCATCCCATAGTCCCGTGCCCATATACCCGTCAAACATATCCTCCATCCCATAGTCCCATGCCCATATACCCATCATACATATTCGCCATCCCATAGTCGAGTGCCCATATACCCATCACAGATCCTTCATCTCATAGTCCCATGCCCATATACCCATCATACATATCCGCCATCTCATAGTCCCGTGCCCATATACCCATCATACATATCTGCCATCCCATAGTCCAGTGCCCATATACCCATCACACATCCTCCATCTCATAGTCAACCATTATGACATCATAATGAGCGGCGGAAGGGCTTGCAACCTATGATGACATCATGATAAACCGGAGAGACTAGAGTCTAGGCTAGTTAACAAAAAATTATCAAATTTTTATTAATCATAAAAAGTGACATAAAATGTCAGTATATGCAAAAAGACACTGAACACAATACACGAGTGAGCAGACAGTATGAAAAGGGGTACTTATATAATTAAAAGTGACCTCAAAACCCTAGAACGTGGCATGAATTTCCTACGATCACGCTTAGTACATACGGGATAAAGCAGATATATATGTGCTGCCACTAGTCACAGCAGTCTTAGTGGACAAAATAGTCCCAAGTATAACAAGCATAATGCTAAACCCCAGGTACCGAGGTTCCCCCAATTATAATCAATGTCGTAAATAGACAAATCCAATAGCACTAAATAATATGGAGGGGTACCGGACACTGCGGCATGTGAAGAGACTAAAGATCCATAGTTAGTGAAAGGTGTATAAGGCAGAACAATTGAGATAAATGAATCAACCAAAATACATTGCCAATATGTAATTACCCGTCATGCTTCCAAGTGTGAAGGCAGGACGACAAACCCCGACGCACGTTTCGATGTGTAAATCTTCCTCAGGGGGCGTGGCTTTAATATGCCTAGGTTCCCATTTAAATACCCTACTTGTTTGCGAAGTTACCAATAGGAATGTAATGAAGCGAATGGGTGCAATGTATCCGCCCATGAACGTCACACTTAATCACAGTTCAATTGTTCCAGCCAGTCCCCAGAGGCGGAAAGGGCACCTCCACCAATGATATGCTCAGACATCAACGCTGACAAGCAGGAAGTGAGGGCGGTGACCCTCACTCCTGCCAGTTAAGTACACACACGTCACTTCCGCCCTCAGTACGGAGCGGTGAGTGGCAGTATGGGGGGCGGGTATTAACCCCGTGCCGCTGGTGAACCCGCACGTCACTACCACTCTGCTGCTGCGTCACGTGGGACGGCCGGCGCCTAGCCGTCACCAGGCGACGCAGTCATGCAGGAGATGGAAAGGACGCACTAAGAACATCCGGCAGTGAGATGGAAAGGACGCGTTAGGAGCATCAGGTAGTGAGGGAGACGTATAGGCATAGTAACCATGAACAGATTGCTTACAGGGAAAGTGATGATATAGGGGATATATCATGGAATTTGACCTATATCATCACTTTCCCTGTAACATTTTTGGAGCAGTTTCTCCATTTCCCGAGCCCCGTAACATTGTTATTTTCCTCCGGTGGAGCTGTATGATGGATTATTTTCTGCAGGACGAGATAACGTTTTTATTAGTACAATTGTGATCGCTCGTTACAGCATTTTTTGTGGAATTGTGCCAACCATAAATACGTAATTTTGGCAATTCTCACATTTTTCCTATTTCTGGTGTTTACTGATCGGGTTAATTGTTTTTATGTTTTTTACAGAGGGGTAAAAGACACACAGGCAGTGCTGTACAAAAACAACAGATAATGTAACAAAAAAGAACAGCGAGCACTGAAGGAGATAAAAACTGCCAAGATCCTGTTATTAGAGAAGCCGATAAAGGCAATAATGTAGTGTTAGTAGCAATGGACAATATAGTTAGGCTGAGTTCACACGTGGCGTTTTTTTCGCGTTTCCGCGGCGGTTTTAACCGCGCGATTTTGCCGCGAAAACGCGAAAAATAAGCATCCCATGCATTCCTATGGGATTCCGCAATGCTGTGCTAATGCTGCGGTTTTTACCGCGGCGGAATTGCTTCGCGGTAAAAACCGCAGCATGCTCATTAATTTGCGGAATCGCGGCGATCCCGCACCCATAGGAATGCATTGTTCCGCTTATTTCCCGCATGTGGCTGTGCACAACATGCGAAAAGTAAGCAGAACAATTGCGGATGGTACCCACGGTCCGGAGGAGAGGAGACTGTCCTCCGGGCTTTGGGTACCTTATCCCTGTAAAAAATAGAATTTAAAAATAAAAAATATTGTTATTCTCACCCTTCGACGTCCCGCGCAGCCTTCCCGCTTCTCTTCACGCTTTCGTTCCCAGTAATCCTTTGCGAAAATGCCCGCGATGGCGTCCGTTCTCACGGGATCGCGAAGTCTCGCGGTCATTCACGCGACGTCATCGCGAATTACCGCGAGACGTCGCGATCCCGCGAGAACGGACGTCATCGCGGGCATTTTCGCAAAGGATTACTGGGAACGGCTGCGCGGGATGTCGGAAGGTAAGAATAACACCGTTTTTTATTTTTTTTTACATACTATCTTTTACTACTGATGCTGCATAGGCGGCCTCAGTAGTAAAAAGTTGGTCACACTTGTCAAACACTGTGTTTGATGAGTGTGACCAACCTGTCAATCAGTTCTCCAAGCGATGCTATAGATCGCTTGGAAAACGCTAGCATTCTGCAAGCTAATTACGCTTGCAAAGTGCTAGTTTTTCCGCGGGAAAATCGTGGGAATTTAAAATGCGATTTTCCCGCGGACTGGAATTCCGGAATTCTCGCGGAAATTTCCGTGAGAATTCCGGTACGTGTGCACATAGCCTAAGGAGCAGAAAGACAGCGATCAGATAGCAGCACAGAGAAAAACAAGCGCTGATCCCACAAATAACGAGAAGGAACAACTAAGATCTTCTCTGAGATTTCACATAGAGAAGGGACGATTGTCTAAGAAATATCAGAGAAACTCTTCCCTGAATTTCCACACAAGCCGCATTGGTGTTATATTCCTAAAGTCCACAAAGACGCAGCGCCCCCACCAGGCCGCCCGATAGTGTGCGGGGTCGGATCAGTAACAGAATCTTTCTCTACATTTATAGACCGGTGTCTGAGACCATTACTGAGAATAGCACCTGCTCACATCAAGGACACCGGAGATTTATAGAGAATTGTGTCCGGTATAGATTGGCAGGAGGGTTATAAATTGGCTTTGATCGACGTCGGGAGCTTGTACGCACGAATTCCACAAATCACAGGACTGGAAGCAATAAAAAATCTATGGAAAAAACTGCTGAAACAGATGACTACAGTCATATGTTAAAGTTTGGGCACCCCTATTAATGTTAACCTTTTTTCTTTATAACAATTTTGTTTTTTGCAACAGCTATTTCAGTTTCATATATCTAATAACTGATGGCCTCAGTTATATTTCTGGATTCAAATGAGGTTTATTGTACCAACAGAAAATGTGCAATCTGCATTTTAACAAAATTTGACCGGTGCAAAAGTATGGGCACCTCAACATAAAAGTGACATTAATATTTCGTAGATCCTCCTTTTGCAAAAATAACAGCCTCTAGTCCCTTCCTGTAGCTATTAATGAGTTCCTGGATCCTGGATGAAGGTATTTGTGACCATTCCGGTTTACAAAACAATTCCAGTTCAGTTAAGTTTGATGGTCGCCGAGCATGGACAGCCCGCTTCAAATCATCCCACAGATGTTCAATGATATTCAGGTCTGGGGACTGGGATGGCCATTCCAGAACATTGTAATTGTTCCTCTGCATGAATGCCTGAGTAGATTTGGAGCGGTGTTTTGGATCATTATCTTGCTGAAATATCCATCCCCTGCGTAACTTCAACTTCGTCACTGATTCTTGCACATTATTGTCAAGAATCTGCTGATACTGAGTTGAATCCATGCGACCCTCAACTTTAACAAGATTCCCGGTGCCGGCATTGGCCACACAGCCCCATAGCATGATGGAACCTCCACCAAATTTTACTGTGGGTAGCAAGTGTTTTTCTTGGAATGCTGTGTTTTTTAGCCTCCATGCATAACGCCTTTTTGTATGACCAAACAACTCAATCTTTGTTTCATCAGTCCACAGGACCTTCTTCCAAAATGTAACTGGCTTGTCCAAATGTGCTTTTGCATACCTCAGGCGACTCTGTTTGTGGCGTGCTTGCAGAATCGACTTCTTTCGCATCACTCTCCCATACAGCTTCTCCTTGTGCAAAGTGCGCTGTATTGTTGACCGATGCACAGTGACACCATCTGCAGCAAGATGAGGCTGCCGGTCTTTGGAGGTGGTCTGTGGATTGTCCTTGACTGTTCTCACCATTCTTCTTCTCTGCCTTTCTGATATTTTTCTTGGCCTGCCACTTCTGGGCTTAACAAGAACTGTACCTGTGTTCTTCCATTTCCTTACTATGTTCCTCACAGTGAAAACTGACAGGTTAAATCTCTGAGACAACTTTTTGTATCCTTCCCCTGAAAAGCTATGTTGAATAATCTTTGTTTTCAGATCATTTGAGAGTTGTTTTGAGGAGCCCATGATGCCACTCTTCATAGGAGAATCAAATAGGAGAACTACTTGCAAGTGGCCACCTTAAATACCTTTTCTCATGATTTGATACACCTGGCTATGAAGTTCAAAGCTCAATGAGGTTACAAAACCAATTTAGTGCTTCAGGAAGTCAGTAAAAAGTAGTTAGGAGTGTTCAACTCAAGAAAATGATAAGGGTGCCCATACTTTTGCACTGGTCAAATTTTGTTTAAATGCAGATTGCACATTTTCTGTTAGTACAATAAACCTCATTTGAATCCAGAAATATAACTGAGTCCATCAGTTATTAGATATATGAAACTGAAATAGCTGATGCAAAAAACAAAATTGTTATAAAGAAAAAAGGTTAACATTAATAGGGGTGCCCAAACTTTAACATATGACTGTATATTGGATTCATCCTGGAAAGCCTGAATGTTATATTGTCCCATAAGGCCTTCTCTTTTGGGAGCAGCTGGTCCACCCAGATGACGGGGACAACGATGGGGGCGCCAGATGCTGCAGTTTCACTAATTTGTTCTTGCCAGACTTTGAAAATAAATATATTTATAGTGTAAAACCCACCTGACACCTCCGTGCGGACCACCGGTACGTGGATGATGTGTTTCTGGTGTGGGCTGGGACAGAAAGGGGTTCATGATTTTATTACATATATGATCGAGGAGAATAAGGTTAATATGAGATTTATTCACAATTTGGACAGAATAACTTAGATTTCTCAGATGTGAATAATAAAATAGTGGATGGTAGAATAATAACCAGCACCTATAAAAACCTGCAGCCATCAATATGTCCCTCCATTCTAATAATGCGCACCTGGAACATACTAACAGAGGCCGACCATACAGCCGGTATCTGAGGCTGAGAACAATGAATAGTAGAGAAGAAGGTTTCCTACAACAAGTGAATGACCTGACAGACGACTTATTACACAGAGGTTATCCGCCAACATTATTACACTGTGCTAGAGCGATGGAGGAACCCATGTGGGTCTAGTTACAAGATCCAGGAGGAAGAGCAGAAAAAAGGACGAGATAATAAAAGGTTTATTGTTACTTTTACACCTAATCCCAATATGAATGTAATAAAATCAGCGATAAACAGGAATTGGCATTTGTGAGGAGATAAAGATTTAGCCGTAGCAGCAAAGAACAACCCTCGATTGCTTCTAGAAGAAGCGGTGACTTAGATGACTTATCGCTACAGGAAAGATTCCAGGAGAAGAACAATAAAGTCACCTGGTTACATGGAAGACGCCCAAGAGGCCATTTCCATTGTGGGGATTGCTCCTTCTGTCATCTCCATCTTACAGGAGAAATCTGAGGATCGGGGCGATGACGGTAGATAAACTAATCACGGGCCGCACAGAGCAAGTGCTTTATGTCATATACTGCCCAGGACGATTATTATATTGCCCCGACTATTAGACCGCGGCACATCAGGCTCAGAGAACATTTCCATTCAGTCACACAGGGAAAGGATCTGTGACATTAATGATATAAGAGAGGTCCATAATGCGGACCCCAATGTGCTGAGATCTGCAGGAATTGAGCCCGCTGATTATCCTGTACAAGGCGGTGACCAGAATAGATTACTACTAACAAGAGAAGCAGCATGGATTGTGGATTGTGATGCACAAGTTCCCCTTGGCCTCAGTGATACATTGAATATGTCTGTGTGGCTGTGATCTATGTTATATTTCTTTTAATTTTTTGTATTAATCATCTCACTGTACTCACTGTAAATGTTTTGCCCTTCTCAGTTAACCATTTCCTAACCCTTGTTAAAAGGAAGTGGTGTAACCCCCTGACAAGCATGGACCTGTAGAAGTGCTAAGCAAGTGCGAAACGGCCGTAGTCCGTCAGGCTCTCTCATCTGTATAGCTCCCTGCTACCTGCACGCCGCACTCTAATATGGTTTGATGTCTCGTTTCACCATGGAATAAAATTGCAAGAAGGATCTGGGTGACAATTCTTTCAATTCCTTATGATTACTCTTATACGTATACACAATGGTGATGAATGGAAGGCCGCATTCGGACCGGAGGGTCATATTGAAAATTTGGTGATGCCATTCAGATTAAACAATGCTCCGGCAGTCTTTGAAAATGTCATTTTTTTTCTCACCGATGGGTAGATTTGCGGAAGTTTACCTGGATGATATATTGAGTTACTCACGTCCTCTGCAGGAGCATCATGAGCCTGTCAGACAGCTGGAGTGGGAAAATCATTACCCAGCAATCCCTTTTTGACATTTTGAAGACCTCCATCATTGAAAAATGTCCTAGCACCAAGAAACATAAAAGAGAAGATGGAAGATTTGCTAAAAATCGCCTGTCTCCCGAATAAACTCATTACATGCAATCTGAAAACTTGCCTCTGTTGTGACTCGATCTGCCATGGTCTCTCTGAATTCACCCTTATTTCTACTGGAGAAATTTTCCCGATCAAAGCCCCATGTCATGTTCCACCAGTTATGTTACACACGTGATTATATGCTCATACCAGAAATTATATGTGGGAAGGACGACCCAACCCCTCCACAAAAGGCTGAACTCACACCACTCCAATACTCCATAGGGTTTTCTCCAACATGGGCTTTCACGTCACTGCACCATCAAACACAAGAAAGATTCCACACAACTGAGAATATTCCCCACAGAGGAGATTCCCCCACAGGAAAAGAATCGCATTGGACAACTACATCGGGAAGAAATCTTCTGGATTTATAAACTAAACCCCCTTACTCCAAATGGCCTCAGTGAGATTACAGATGTTACAGAGGCTCCTGCTGCACCAGCCTGGGATAAGTCAGATCATCGCTGGATCCCCGAACACCTCCTGTGACCCGGCTCCACCAGCGCTGCCGACCCCCCCCGGGTTTACTGAATTCAGACTGTGGGACAGACCCCCATTTGACACATTAACTTTTTCCCTATTTTCCTTCTGAATATTTGGGGTGCGTCTTATGGTCCGTTGCGGCTTATAGTCCGAAGGATACAGTATATTTTTATTCATTCTTTTAGGTGACCTCACTTCATCCATAGGCACTTTATAATGTAATTATTGTATGTAAGTGTGTTCTGTTTTCTCATGAACTATAATTTATCTTTGTGTGACGGACTTTCTCATGAACTTTGACATTTTGTGCTTTGTTGGTGTTTTTTTTTTCATTCCAAAGACATACTGATAGGGAATTTAGATTGTGAGCCCCATCGGGGACAGCGATGATAATGTGTGCAAACTGTAAAGCGCTGCGGAATATGTTGGCGCTATATAAATAAAAAGATTATTATTATTATTATAAAGACTGCATATAAAACGTTCCAGGCTTGACATGTTTATCCGCTATCAGGCTTCGTCCTGAGGAAGACGTCCTGCGTGACTGTGAAACGCGTTGACTTTGAAAACTAATTTGAATAAACGTTCTTAGTGAAAATCTCCATCTCCGATCGTCTCCATCAGCAGCGCAGGTACAGACACATTATACCCGGATCAGCTCTTCTGCTCGGTCTTTGGCCCCGGGTCCTGCAGCAGCTGATTTATGCATTGAGCATGGTGTAAAGGCGCCACTCCATCAGGTGAGTGTAATACTCCCCTACTCTCATTACATCTGGTTATCAGGTAAGACCCTATTTTTTGCTTGTTTGTTCCTCAGTATCTCGACTACAAGAAATCTCTGTAACACTTTCAGGTCACTTGGTTGAAACCAATGAAGGGACTGCTGGGACCGTAACGGGGTCCATCTGAGACCCCAATGCAGAAGCCAAATGTCCTGAGAACTGGACCTGCTGGACCACAAATTGTCATTTCTCCAGGTTACCAAATAAATAGTTGTCACGTAGAACCCGGAGAACCTGTCTGACATGCTCAGCATGCTCCTCCAGAGGACGGGAGGAACTCACTATATCATCCAGGAAAATTACCACAAATCTACCAATCAGTGAGAAAAAATAATTACTGACATTGTCACAGACTGCCGGAGCATTGGTTACCCCGAATGGCGGCATCAGGTTGGGTTTTCTTACAGCGAATATTGGATTTATGTTGGGGCCCCCTGTCCCTGACAGCCGGTGTCGTTTCCCCTACAGAGGATAATCCACAAGGGCCCTGAGGTGCGAGACTCGGGCGAGTTTCTCCCAAGTGTGACCCCGACCTCAGCCGGACCCTGGAAGGGGGAAATAACCGAGATTTGGGCGTTTTAGCTCCTGGTGTGGAGTCGATAGCACAATCATATGCCGCCATATAGTAGACGGCCGGTAACTGGTGAGAATTCCCTCCTGTGTGGGGTCTATTTCCCTCCAGAGAAATCACACGTTACATTCCACACATAACACTGTGTAGAGAAGGCGGCGCGGGGTAATTGTGCCAGTAGTGAGGGGCGAATAATGGCGGGAATGTCACTGACTGAGGAGAAGGCTCCATGGAGCGTCTTCACTCCGGAGATCATGTGACCCCTGACTCCTCCCCTCCTGTGACCTCATCACAGGTCCTGTGCACAGAGCAGTCATATATGTGGAGTGCGGCTCTGCAGGTTAGTGATGGGCAGTCCGGCTCTTCTGGCTCCTTTCCCCACCTTTCTCCCTCCTGTCCCTTCACTATAAAGCCTGGGCCTCATTATACAGCTGTACAGGGGTCTAGTGAAGGCTTTTTAGCCTTTTCCTCAGTCTGTACCTCCTGGTCACAGACCCTCACTCCTGTCCTTTCACTATAAAGCCTGGGCCTCATTATACAGCTGTACAGGGGTCTAGTGAAGGCTTTTTAGCCCTTTCCTCAGTCTGTAGCTCCTGGTCACAGACCCTCACTCCTGTCCCTTCACTATAAAGCCTGGGCCTCATTATACAGCTGTACAGGGGTCTAGTGAACTCTTTTTAGTCCTTTCCTCAGACTGTAGCTCCTGGGAACAGGCCCTCACTCCTGTCCCTTCACTATAAAGCCTGGGCCTCATTATACAGCTGTACAGGGATCTAGTGAACTCTTTTTAGTCCTTTCCTCAGACTGTAGCTCCTGGTCACAGACCCTCACTCCTGTCCCTTCACTATAAAGCCTGGGCCTCATTATACAGCTGTACAGGGGTCTAGTGAAGGCTTTTTAGCCTTTTCCTCAGTCTGTAGCTCCTGGTCACAGACCCTCACTCCTGTCCTTTCACTATAAAGCCTGGGCCTCATTATACAGCTGTACAGGGGTCTAGTGAAGGCTTTTTAGCCTTTTCCTCAGTCTGTACCTCCTGGTCACAGACCCTCACTCCTGTCCTTTCACTATAAAGCCTGGGCCTCATTATACAGCTGTACAGGGGTCTAGTGAAGGCTTTTTAGCCTTTTCCTCAGTCTGTACCTCCTGGTCACAGACCCTCACTCCTGTCCCTTCACTATAAAGCCTGGGCCTCATTATACAGCTGTACAGGGGTCTAGTGAACTCTTTTTAGTCCTTTCCTCAGACTGTAGCTCCTGGGCACAGGCCCTCACTCCTGTCCCTTCTCTATAAAGCCTGGGCCTCATTATACAGCTGTACAGGGGTCTAGTGAACTCTTTTTAGTCCTTTCCTCAGACTGTAGCTCCTGGGAACAGGCCCTCACTCCTGTCCCTTCACTATAAAGCCTGGGCCTCATTATACAGCTGTACAGGGGTCTAGTGAACTCTTTTTAGTCCTTTCCTCAGACTGTAGCTCCTGGTCACAGACCCTCACTCCTGTCCCTTCACTATAAAGCCTGGGCCTCATTATACAGCTGTACAGGGGTCTAGTGAAGGCTTTTTAGCCTTTTCCTCAGTCTGTAACTCCTGGTCACAGACCCTCACTCCTGTCCTTTCACTATAAAGCCTGGGCCTCATTATACAGCTGTACAGGGGTCTAGTGAAGGCTTTTTAGCCTTTTCCTCAGTCTGTAGCTCCTGGTCACAGACCCTCACTCCTGTCCCTTCACTATAAAGCCTGGGCCTCATTATACAGCTGTACAGGGGTCTAGTGAACTCTTTTTAGTCCTTTCCTCAGACTGTAGCTCCTGGGCACAGGCCCTCACTCCTGTCCCTTCTCTATAAAGCCTGGGCCTCATTATACAGCTGTACAGGGGTCTAGTGAAGGCTTTTTAGCCCTTTCCTCAGACTGTAGCTCCTGGGAACAGGCCCTCACTCCTGACCCTTCACTATAAAGCCTGGGCCTCATTATACAGCTGTACAGGGGTCTAGTGAAGGCTTTTTAGCCCTTTCCTCAGACTGTAGCTCCTGGGCACAGGCCCTCACTCCTGTCCCTTCATTATAAAGCCTGGACCTCATTATACAGCTGTACAGGGGTCTAGTGAAGGCTTTTTAGCCCTTTCCTCAGACTGTAGCTCCTGGGCACAGGCCCTCACTCCTGTCCCTTCACTATAAAGCCTGGGCCTCATTATACAGCTGTACAGGGGTCTAGTGAAGGCTTTTTAGCTCTTTCCTCAGTCTGTAGCTCCTGGGAACAGGCCCTCACTCCTGTCCCTTCACTATAAAGCCTGGGCCTCATTATACAGCTGTACAGGGGTCTAGTGAAGGCTTTTTAGCTCTTTCCTCAGTCTGTAGCTCCTGGGCACAGGCCCTCACTCCTGTCCCTTCACTATAAAGCCTGGGCCTCATTATACAGCTGTACAGGGGTCTAGTGAAGGCTTTTTAGCCCTTTCCTCATAGCTCCTGGGATCAGGCCCTCACTCCTGTCCTTTCACTATAAAGCCTGGGCCTCATTATACAGCTGTACAGGGGTCTAGTGAAGGCTTTTTAGTCCTTTCCTCAGACTGTAGCTCCTGGGAACAGGCCCTCACTCCTGTCCCTTCATTATAAAGCCTGGACCTCATTATACAGCTGTACAGGGGTCTAGTGAAGGCTTTTTAGCCCTTTCCTCAGACTGTAGCTCCTGGGCACAGGCCCTCACTCCTGTCCCTTCACTATAAAGCCTGGGCCTCATTATACAGCTGTACAGGGGTCTAGTGAAGGCTTTTTAGCTCTTTCCTCAGTCTGTAGCTCCTGGGAACAGGCCCTCACTCCTGTCCCTTCACTATAAAGCCTGGGCCTCATTATACAACTGTACAGGGGTCTAGTGAAGGCTTTTTAGCCCTTTCCTCACACTCTAGCTCCTGGTCACCATGTGATCTCACCATAACCCTAACAAGCTAATTAAGGTGTGAAATCTTGGTCAAAATTATCTCAGTACACAAATATCCAAGGGTGCCCAAAGTTTTGCATCGCCTCTTTTTCCTTTTTGCAATTATGAAATTGTAAAAAATTCTATATACAGTGGGGCAAAAAAGTATTTAGTCAGTCAGCAATAGTGCAAGTTCCACCACTTAAAAAGATGAGAGGCGTCTGTAATTTACATCATAGGTAGACCTCAACTATGGGAGACAAACTGAGAAAAAAAAATCCAGAAAATCACATTGTCTGTTTTTTTTTCATTTTATTTGCATATTATGGTGGAAAATAAGTATTTGGTCAGAAACAAAATTTCATCTCAATACTTTGGATATATCCTTTATTGGCAATGACAGAGGTCAAACGTTTTCTGTAAGTCTTCACAAGGTTGCCACACACTGTTGTTGGTATGTTGGCCCATTCCTCCATGCAGATCTCCTCTAGAGCAGTGATGTTTTTGGCTTTTCGCTTGGCAACACGGACTTTCAACTCCCTCCAAAGGTTTTCTATAGGGTTGAGATCTGGAGACTGGCTAGGCCACTCCAGGACCTTGAAATGCTTCTTACGAAGCCACTCCTTCGTTGCCCTGGCGGTGTGCTTTGGATCATTGTCATGTTGAAAGACCCAGCCACGTTTCATCTTCAATGCCCTTGCTGATGGAAGGAGGTTTTCACTCAAAATCTCACGATACATGGCCCCATTCATTCTTTCATGTACCTGGATCAGTCGTCCTGGCCCCTTTGCAGAGAAACAGCCCCAAAGCATGATGTTTCCACCACCATGCTTTACAGTAGGTATGGTGTTTGATGGATGCAACTCAGTATTCTTTTTCCTCCAAACACGACAAGTTGTGTTTCTACCAAACAGTTCCAGTTTGGTTTCATCAGACCATAGGACATTCTCCCAAAACTCCTCTGGATCATCCAAATGCTCTCTAGCAAACTTCAGACGGGCCCGGACATGTACAGGCTTAAGCAGTGGGACACGTCTGGCACTGCAGGATCTGAGTCCATGGTGGCGTAGTGTGTTACTTATGGTAGGCCTTGTTACATTGGTCCCAGCTCTCTGCAGTTCATTCAATAGGTCCCCGCGCGTGGTTCTGGGATTTTTGCTCACCGTTCTTGTGATCATTCTGACCCCACGAGGTGGGATTTTGCGTGGAGCACCAGATCGAGGGAGATTATCAGTGGTCTTGTATGTCTTCCATTTTCTAATTATTGCTCCCACAGTTGATTTCTTCACTCCAAGCTGGTTGGCTATTGCAGATTCAGTCTTCCCAGCCTGGTGCAGGGCTACAATTTTGTTTCTGGTGTCCTTTGACAGGTCTTTGGTCTTCACCATAGTGGAGTTTGGAGTCAGACTGTTTGAGGGTGTGCACAGGTGTCTTTTTATACTGATAACAAGTTTAAACAGGTGCCATTACTACAGGTAATGAGTGGAGGAAAGAGGAGACTCTTAAAGAAGAAGTTACAGGTCTGTGAGAGCCAGAAATCTTGATTGCTTGTTTCTGACCAAATACTTATTTTCCACCATAATATGCAAATAAAATGAAAAAAAAACAGACAATGTGATTTTCTGGATTTTTTTTTCTCAGTTTGTCTCCCATAGTTGAGGTCTACCTATGATGTAAATTACAGACGCCTCTCATCTTTTTAAGTGGTGGAACTTGCACTATTGCTGACTGACTAAATACTTTTTTGCCCCACTGTATTTATTTTTTTATTATTATTTTTGCCTAAAATACAAAGGCCATGTGTCATCTTAGAGGTTCGGCCTTTTAGAGATCATTTCATCTTCATCTTACTACTGCTCACAATAACGGTCATTTTGACCAGGGGCGCCCACACTTTTACATGCCGCTGTCAATGCTTCATCCCGCTGGTGCTCAATATTTAATAGGGTCTTACTATTAAACTTAATGAAAAGTTCGGTGAATTTCTTTGAGCTGTTATTACTAGAGATGAGCGAATATCGTCGGAGAAGTTGTTATTGGCTAATATCGCTTACCGAATAGCTGCATTGGGACCCCAAATCCCTGGAGCGCTCCCGATAATCAGCTGCATGTGTCGCTCTCCATGCAGGTGCTGTGACTATCACACAGCGCGACACATGCAGCTGATTATCGGGAGCGCTTTTTTTATTTTCCCTACTGTAGTTTGTAGACTCCATATACAGATCCCTTAAGTGCGAAAAGAGCTGAATTCCCCACTTAAGTTATTGCATTTTGGAAATTGCCCCCACTGGGAATTTATCTACAGGTAAAGGCACAATTTTGTCTCCATGAGGGTTGTGCTCACAGCCCAACATCGTGTGGCCTCCAAAGAAATGCCACCCCCCACTATTACTGACCCACTGCCAAACCGGTCATGCTGAAGGATGTTGCAGGCAGCAGATCGCTCTCCACGGCATCTCCAGACTCTGTCACATGTGCTCAGTGTGAACCTCCTTTCATCTGTGAAGAGCACAGGGCACCAGTGGTGAATTTGCCAATCCTGGTGTTCTGTGGCAAATGCCAAGCGTCCTGTATGGTATTGGGCTGTGAGCACAACCCCTATCTGTGGATGTCAGGCCCTCAGACCATCCTAATGGAGTCAGTTTCTAACCGTTTGTGCAGACACATGAACATTTGTGGCCTGCTGAAGATCATTTTGCATGGCTGTGGCAGTGCTCTTCCGGTTCATCCTTGCATAAAGGTGGAGGTAGCGGTCCTGCTGCTGGGTTGTTGCCCTCCTACGGCCCCCTCCACATGTCCTGGTGTACTGGTTTGTCTCCTGGTAGCGCCTCCAGCCTCTGGACACTGCGCTGACAGACACAGCAAACCTTGCCACAGCTCGCATTGATGTGCCATCCTGGATGAGCTGCACTACCTGAGCCACTTTGAGTCCGTGTCATGCTACCACAAGTGTGAAATCACAACCAACATTCAAAAGTGACTAAAACATCAGCCAGAAGCATTGGTACTGAGATGTGGTCTGTGGTCCCCACGTGCAGAACCACTCCTTTATTGAGGGTGTCTTGATAATTGCCAATAATTTCCATCTGTTGTCTATTCCATTTGCACAACAGCATGTGAAATTGATTGTCAATCAGTGTTGCTGCCTAAGTGGACAGTTTGATTTCACAGAAGTTTGATTTACTTGGAGTTATATTCTGTTATTTAAGTGTTCCCTTTATTTTTTTGAACAGTGTATATAGATAGATAGATTTTTTTTTCTTTACGTTGGAGGGTCCAATTCCAGCTATTGCTGTGGGATCTGTGATTTCTATCTACTCCACTGTGTACAGGATAATAGAGTATAATAAAGTAGTTATGGACGTGACGTAACTAACATTGTGCAGTGACTCTGCTTTCCATATAGTGATGGATATTTCTTGTTGCTGAAACTGTGATATTTTTTTCACTTTAAACCTTTTTTAAACCCCTCTGATCAGTGAGATCACACAACATACAAGCCTCTGATGGCTCCGGTGATGCCCTGTACTACTGTAGTGCCGTATATCATCACTGCCTGTCAGTGTAATACTAACGGCCCCATACACATGAGATCAGAGTTGGCTGAACGGTCATTTGGCAGACGGCGATCTCTCCCGACTCCCCCATACACAGAAATATTCCAGCTTTCCTGTGGTCTGTATGAGAGAGTCGCCTCCAGACTCCTCTAGAGGAGGATTATCTACAGGAAGAACAAACAGATTATCCTCTGAAATTCAGGATGCCAGATCCTTCTCTGCCCTGACATCATCTGTCGGGAGGCCCCCAAATACATTATATGGTCGGCCAAACCCCCCGAAATCAGTGCTTTCATGGAACTTTAGCCTAATGTGTATGGGGCGTTATATGGTAACTTATTGGACGCTGCCTCTGGCCTGGGCTAATAGACCTTCATACATTGCAGCCCAGACCCCATTATTAGGCATGTAAGTATCAGAGTAACTAGGCCGCCCCATACTATCGAGTACTTGGAGGCGGGGGTCATTCAGCCAAACTCTGTCACACCTTCTTAGATGTCATATTTGCTTTTCAGGGCTTTTGTTGCAGCCTCATCTGTGCCGTCCCTGCGGTGTACATCTATGTTCTGGGGCACAAAAAGATTCATTTCTTTTTAATAAATGTTTAACATGTTAAAAATTATACAATGTGTCTTCTCCTTTTTGCATATTTTTTTCTTCTTGCAAGAACTGTTGGAGACAATTTTCTTTAGAAACATTTTAATATCGGCTTTTTCTGGAGTTTTTCTTGTAATATAGGAAAGTCTAAGGCCAGAAATAAACCCCATAAATCACTGTACATGGAGACTTTGGGATCAGATCATTTCTCTCCGTTGTGTTTGTGGAAACTAAAAATCTTTTCTAAAAGCCTCAAACTTCTGTGTGTGACTCAGAGCTGAGATCTAACGGGATAGAAGATTCCAGTGCGGGGAAGACGGGAAACCTTCATATAGACGGCCGGTGGGGATGGAGGCAGTGACCGACTCTGGCCACATCTGTCTCTAGAGCCGTAGTAGAAGATGAAGATGTCGTCCTCATCATGAAGGAGTTATTTCTCATGTCGCGTGTAATGAATATCTCTTGCAGTATTACTAATGCCGATTCCAGTGTCGGTAATGAGACGAGAATTAGCGTTATGGAAGATGAGTCTATGAGGAACGTGTTCAGCTGCCGACTCCGAGGAGGAAACTGCTTGTTGTCTGTGGCCTAAATATATAGGTTTTATTAGTAGATGTCAGGGAAGAAAACTAAACCCTGTAAGATAATAAATCTCCTCATATGTTTCCCTTATTATCTCCAGTAAGTGTATTATTACACAGGATTCTTATGATGTTACATCGGATCATCTTCTTCTCATTCAGGTCTCTACAATATCGGATCCTCTCAGTGAAGATCTTCTACAGAAGAGAATTTTCCTGATTTACCCATCAAGGATGGATATGGACAGAGACAAGATGGCGGAGAGGATGTTACACCTCACCCTAGAGATCCTCTTCTATCTCACTGGAGAGGTGAGAGATTCTGATGACGTCACATTACATCATTCTTATCTATGGGAATAACGGATGGACAGAACTGAAGAGGTGAGGACTCTGGAAATGTCTGTAGTGAGATTTATTACTGTGTCTCTCCATAACCAGGATTACACAGTGGTGAAGAAGACCTCTAGTGATCGCTGTCAGGACCCTGTGTCTGAGGGATGTGGAAGACCCCTGAGCCCAATCACGGGGCCTCCACCTCACCCCCTGATCCATGAGGACATCAATGACCAGAAGATCCTAGAACTCATCTACAAGATGATTGAGCTGCTGACTGGAGAGGTGACACTGCTGGGAATGCTGGGACATTATACAGTAACACTATGAAGGGATCGGGGGGATGACGGTATCATTGTATGTGTCAGGTTCCTATAAGGTGTCAGGATGTCGCTGTCTATTTCTCCATGGAGGAGTGGGAGTATTTAGAAGGACACAGAGATCTGTACAAGAACGTCATAATGGAGGTTCCCCAGCCCCTCACATCTCCAGGTAATAGACAGGACTAAATACACACGGCCTATAATTATCTGTATGTAGAGAATGAATTCAGTCCCTGTATGTGTTTCCTCCAGATCTGTCCAGTAAGAGGACAACACCAGAGAGATGTCCCCGTCCTCTTCTTCCACAGGACTATAACCGAGATCCCAACGTTCCTCAGGATCATCAGGTAGATGGAGAGAAGGTGTCAGGAGATCTCCCCTATGATGTGTAGACGGCTGTGAAGGTCTTGTGCTCAGTCTTGTTTTATCTCACTATCCTGGTAGCACTTCTCTGAACTTGCTCCCACTTTTCAATGTTTTTTTTTAAATGTGGTGCCCACATCTGGACACAGTGTTCCAGAAGAGATCTGACCAAGAAGGAGTAGAGGAGAATAATTATTTGACGTGATGTAGACTCTATGCTTCTCTTAATACATCACAAAACTTGTGTTGGCAGCGGATTACTCACGATTCTCTTCAAGCGTGTGACAACAGAATTTGTTTATTCAGGAACAATCAGCAATAGGGATGAGCGAGTATACTCGTTAGGATTCGGCACTCAGCGAGTAATGCGGTACTCGAATCCTGGCGAGTAAATTTCACTACTCGCCTCGCAATATTCGGCACAGCCTGCACAGTCCCTGCACAGCACAGTCCTGCACAGCCCAGCACAGTCCACACACAGTCCCGTACAGCCCAGCACAGTCCTCGCACAGCCCAGCACAGTCCACACACAGTCCCATACAGCCCAGCACAGTCCCCGCACAGCCCGGCACAGTCCCTGCACAGTCCCAGCCCATCACACACACACCGCCCATTACTCGCATTTCCCATAGACTTACATTTGACTCGCTACTCGTTGCAAGTACCCGAGTATTAGGAGGTACTCATAACGTGTACAGCGAGTCCGAGTATTTCACTACTCGCTCATCCCTAATCAGGAACAATATATGATAAGCTTAATAGATCAAGAATAAATCATTTGTGTGTCTCTATCTGTGCATCATCTACAGCAGGCTGCTTCTCTCATACTCAGACACAGCAGGAAAACAGGAAATACAGTCACATGCTCTCCCTGTGTGAGCCTCTGCAAGATTTCTTTTTAAACTTTATAAACAGCATACAAAGCTAGCAACTAAACACTCATAGACAGGAATGGAGTTGTTACACTAAACATATTCCAACAACTTGTGTAATGAGAACGGTGGAGATGGCAGAATTAGAGCTGATCATAGATGGGACTTCTCCATCTGTCGGTGACTTTTACAATATTTGTTTCAGGGTGAAGATCTGACCCATATTAATACTACAGAGACATATGTGAGGGGTGATGAGTGGTGTAAAGAGGAGATTCCCACATATGACTACCCAGGTGAGTAGTAACCACTGAATGCAGAGAAGTCACAGATTCTTCTTAGTCACCAGCTGTGGCTGCTTTATCGGTGGTGTAGTCCGGCCGTATTACTATGATCACCATTTTGCCTCTAGACCACAACATTCTCCTCCACCCAAAACTGTTCAAATGACTTTGGGCATTGAAAACCCTTTTCTATGGAACTTACAATGTGGAGGATCCACCTACCCCCTGGGATTAGGAGACGCTGACCGTTACCTGCCCAGATCTGTAAACTATAAAGCCAAATGACAGCGTATGTAGAATGTGTTGACAAGATAGAAAATCACTTGAAGAAAAATATTATGCTGGGCCTGTAAGAGAAAGCGGAGGGTAATGATGCTGTTGGCTTCCTAGAATCCTGAGATCTAATTTCAGAGCTGAAATCTCATCTCCCAATATCATGATACCGAGATCTCCATCTGCGCATGCGCCGCCCCCCGGCGGTGGCCATGTTCACGGAGTCCACCGCACAGGACATCCAGGGGGCTCTGGCCCCCCACAGTGGCAGACACCCCGGGCAGCAGCGCCAGGCACTCCAGCAGCACCAAACACTCGCAGCGGTGCACTGCACATTCGACACCCCCTCATCCCACCCTGCGGTCTGCAGCATCACCCCACTCCTGCCTCCTCCAGCAGCGACCATGGGACCCCGCTTCACCACAGCAATAAGATGCATGGATTTTAAGAAGCACCACCATGTTGTTAAAAAAAATTGTTCCTATTTTTCTCCTCAAAATTTGGGGTGCGTCTTATAGTCCAAAAAATACGGTAACATGTTTTTTTTCTAGTTCTTTTTGTACAGGTTCATTTTGTATGGCAGTTTGATGATGGTGGGATCAGCCTGCCTCACTTATGTGAGCCTGCAACTACCTGGTAGCCTTTAAAATAAGGTCTCCATTACCTCTGCCAGATGCCTGAGATCTAAATTTAAGACACCTCAGCTCTGCACTATTATAAAAAGTTCTCTATGAATGTCTAATATTTCTTCTTGAAACTCATCTGATGGAAAATATTGGCCCTTACGATAGTTTAGATTGCCAAGAGCCACCGAGCCCCATACTCTAATTACCCAGAGAGTTTTCACCAGGACAAAAGGAAACAAATGGACCTTACAAATTATTTCCCAATGTCTCTTGAATCCAACAATACCCTATATATGGTTGTACACTACTCTCTGGGCACATGGTAGGGTAAGAAAGGAAGGAGTGCCATTTAGCTATTCGTACACAGATCTTGATGGAATAGTTTGCAGACACAATGTATTGGGAGCACTGTTAGTGATCACCTGGCAGATGAAAAGATGGCCACCACGAGAAGGCTTGGCTCTATCTACTCTATTTTCCAGATCCCAGTGATTGCCTTGCTCATCATCCCTTAACCCCTCTTCATGGATCTGGACTTACAGAGACCCCTAGGCTTGGGCCATGGTGTTACCTGCTATTCTGTGAAGCGAGATGGCAAGAAGAATAGTCAGGTAGTTGGTCATAACCAGGAGGGCAGAGAAAGTACAAAATCAGAAGACACAAGTGTAGTCAGTAAGCGGGCTGGGATTACACCAGGAAACAAATACACCAGCTGAGCACAGAGGACTGAACCAGAGGAGAACAAGGCTGTATCTGGCAAATTCCGGGAATGTGCTTCAAGCTTTAGTAGGGTTTGGTGCTTTCTATTTGGCTTAAGCAGGTAGCAGATTGCTACCAGATTGCTGGACAGCACACAAACCCATACTGCCAGACTGGATGAAACTACTGGTCTCAGGCACCCTAATCTTAGTGGTTGGACAGAGCCAGCGCCCCCCCAGAGCTTCTGGTTTTGACGTCTCTTCTATTACCAGCAACGCCTGCACCATAAATAAGGCGCTGCTTGGTGATGGAACCAAACATCGCAGGAGCAGATTCCAGTGGAGAGGGGACACACCATCTGCTGATGCCCTAATATAACAAAATTACAGGAAACTAAAGCAGTAGAAATCCCCATAAAGTGACTCCATTATGGAAATTATAACCCTCAGTGAATTATTCTATGGGAGTAGTGACACTTTACGGAAATTAGCTCGCACTGGATGTTGCAACATGAAAATTGCACATTTGCCATTTTATTATCCAACACATAATGTCCAGATTGTGCTCCAGGAAACACACACCGTAAATTAAGTGGGTTCTTCTCACTATAGTAATGCCACATATATGGATGCTAAATATGGTTTGGGCGCACTACAAGGCTCAGAAGAGAGTGGATATTTGACTTTGGGAGAGCGGATATTGCTGGATTGGTTTATGGAAGCCATGTTGCTTTTCAAGAGCTTTTGAGCCACAAATATTGTGGAAACCTTTTGGTTTTCTTCTGACAGATGATGGACCTTAGTGGTGGCTTGAGTTTCTTTGAGATTAATAGAAGTTTTATTGGTATAATTTTCACCTATATAACATTGTTTGGTGGCTTTTTATTCCATGTTTGAAAGGCAGAATGAACAAACCATTGAACACCATGATGCACTGGTTCATGCTATGAGGCTTTCGAGATTAGACTGTGAACTGTCATTGTCTTGGTGAATAATTCAATATTTTTAAAAAGCTTGTATTTTTTATGGACAGCTTAAGTAGAAATGTTCAAAACTATAAAATTTGAGGATATTTTATTCAAAATTTTTAATTGGTTTTATTTTTAGCAGATGACTGCACCAGGAGATCAGCGGGAACGCTGACATCTTCAATTTTTAAATCTGATGATCTTGAGATCTCACAGGATCCAATTGAAGTTAATGCCATTACTCCAGATATACCATCATCCCTTCACAGCAAAGATCTGTCATCTGGTCCTATGAAACAGGTCCCATCTTTTGGTTCATTACCAACTACTAAGAAAAATCAAAGTCACGATATAAGCATTGAAAAATTAATTGATTCTAAAGGAAAGGAGCCATTTTCAGATTCAGAATATGGAAATAGTTTTCTTGAAAAGACTTTTCGTAAACATGAAAAAATTCACAAAACGGAGAATAGATTTTCCTGTTCAGAATGTGGGAAATGTTTTACTCAGAATTCATATCTTGTTACACATGAAAGAATTCACACAGGAATGAAGCCATATTCATGTTCAGAATGTGGGAAATGTTTTAGCCAGAAGTCACATTTGATTAAGCACCAAAGAACTCACACAGGGGAGAAGCCTTTTTGCTGTTCCGAATGTTGGAAATGTTTTATCCAGAAATCAGATTTGGTTAATCACCATAGAACTCACACAGGGGAGAAGCCTTTTTGCTGTTCAGAATGTGGGAAATGTTTTACAAAGAAATCAGATTTGGCTAAGCACCAGAGAACTCACAAAGGGGAGAAGCCTTTTTCCTGTTCAGATTGTGGGAAATGTTTTAACCAGAAATCAGATTTGGCTAAGCACCATAGAACTCACACAGGGGAGAAGCCTTTTTCATGTTCAGAATGTGGGAAATGTTTTAACTGTAAATCATATTTGTTTAAGCACCAAAGAACTCACACAGGGGAGAAGCCTTTTTCATGTTCAGAATGTGGGAAATGTTTTAACTGTAAATCATATTTGTTTAAGCACCAAAGAACTCACACAGGGGAGAAGCCTTTTTCATGTTCAGAATGTGGGAAATGTTTTAACCAGAAATCAGATTTGGTTACTCACCATAGAACTCACACGGGGGAGAAGCCTTTTTCATGTTCAGAATGTGGGAAATATTTTAACTGTAAATCATATTTATTTAAGCACCAAAGAACTCACACGGGGGAGAAGCCTTTTTCATGTTCAGAATGTGGGAAATGTTTTAACTGTAAATCAAATTTGTTTAAGCACCAAAGAACTCACACAGGGGAGAAGCCTTTTTCATGTTCAGAATGTGGGAAATGCTTTAACTGGAAATCAGATTTGGTTACTCACCATAGAACTCACACGGGGGAGAAGCCTTTTTCCTGTTCAGAATGTGGGAAATGTTTTGTGAAGAAATCATCTCTTCTTAGTCACCAAAAAACTCACACAGGTGAGAAACCTTTTTCATGTTCTTAATGTGGGAAATGTTTTCTACCGAAATCAACTTTTAATAAACATCAGTGAAGTCATACGGGGAGAAGCTTTTTTGATGTTCGAAATGTTTTAACTCAAAATTGTATGTTCTTAAAGGTGTTGACCACTACTAGGACAACCCCTTGTCATTCCTCATGTTTGGCCATGTTAAAATAAAAACACTCATTGTACGAGAATGATCAGTACTAAATATATTGAACAGCCATGTCGGACTGAGCTGCCATCTTAGAAAAACTTTCGCTAACTAACTTTGCAGCTAATGAGATGACCTTATGGGAGCTCTAGCCAGAATGGAGACATAGAATAACATCAGAGCCATTAGTAGGTATGGTTGGCATACACAAGGGTTAATAGGAGTAGCTGCAGGGCATTGTGAGAGTAAGTAAAGGTGTCATATGGTAGTAAGTAGTGTCTGTGATGAGGACAATACAGTAGTCAATATGTGAAGTTATGTGAGTAATGACATTAGATAAAAGGGACATGGGGATTTATGGATTGTAATGGAGTTTGGTGAAATACTCCTAAATATTGTCATTTTGTATTATCACTTTCTTTAGTATTCTAGAATACATGTCTTCCCTGCAGTATGAGGTTATCATGTATACACCTTTTGCTGCTATATGTAGCTCGTTTGTCTAACCATACAGTTGTGGCCAAAAGTATTGACACCTCTGCAATTCTGTCAGATAATACTCAGCTTCTTCCTGAAAATGATTGCAAACACAAATTCTTTGGTATTATTATCTTCATTTAATTTGTCTTAAATGAAAAAAACACAAAAGAGAATGAAGCAAAAAGCAAAACGTTGATCATTTCACACAAAACTCCAAAAATGGGCCAGACAAAAGTATTGGCACCCTCAGCCTAATACTTGGTTGCACAAGCTTTAGCCAAAATAACTGCGACCAACCGCTTCCGGTAACCATCAATGAGTTTCTTACAATGCTCTGCTGGAATTTTAGACCATTCTTCTTTGGCAAACTGCTCCAGGTCCCTGATATGTGAAGGGTGCCTTCTCCAAACTGTCATTTTTAGATCTCTCCACAGGTGTTCTATGGGATTCAGGTCTGGACTCATTGCTGGCCACCTTAGAAGTCTCCAGTGCTTTCTCTCAAACCATTTTCTAGTGCTTTTTGAAGTGTGTTTTGGGCCATTGTCCTGCTGGAAGACCCATGACATCTGAGGGAGACCCAGCTTTCTCACACTGGGCCCTACATTATGCTGCACAATTTGTTGGTAGTCTTCTGACTTCATAATGCCATGCACACGGTCAAGCAGTCCAGTGCCAGAGGCAGCAAAGCAACCCCAAAACATCAGGGAACCTCCGCCATGTTTGACTGTAGGGACCGTGTTCTTTTCTTTGAATGCCTCTTTTTTTCTCCTGTAAACTCTATGTTGATGCCTTTGCCCAAAAAGTTCTACTTTTGTCTCATCTGACCAGAGAACATTCTTCGAAAACGTTTTAGGCTTTTTCAGGTAAGTTTTGGCAAACCCCAGCCTGGCTTTTTTATGTCTCGGGGTAAGAAGTGGGGTCTTCCTGGGTCTCCTACCATATTGTCTCTTTTCATTCGGACGCCGACGGATAGTACGGGTTGGCACTGTTGTACCCTCGGACTGCAGGGCAGCTTAAACTTGTTTGGATATTAGTCGAGGTTCTTTATCCAACATCCGCACAATCTTGCATTGAAATCTCTTGTCAGTTTTTCTTTTCCGTCCACATCTAGGGAGGTTAGCCACAGTGCCATGGGCTTTACACTTCTTGATGACACTGCGCACGGTAGACACAGGAACATTCAGGTCTTTGGAGATGGACTTGTAGCCTTGAGATTGCTCATGCTTCCTCACAATTTGGTTTCTCAAGTCCTCAGACAGTTCTTTGGTCTTCTTTCTTTTCTCCATGCTCAATGTGGTACACACAAGGACACAGGACAGAGGTTGAGTCAACTTTAATCCATGTCAACTGGCTGCAAGTGTGATTTAGTTATTGCCAACACCTGTTAGGTGCCACAGGTAAGTTACAGGGGCTGTTTATTACACAAATTAGAGAAGCATCACATGATTTTTCGAACAGTGCCAATACTTTTGTCCACCCTCTTTTTTATGTTTGGTGTGGAATTATATCCAATTTGGCTTTAGGACAATTCTTTTTGTGTTTTTTCATTTAAGACAAATTAAATGAAGTTAATAATACCAAAGAATTTGTGTTTGCAATCATTTTCAGGAAGAAACTGAGTATTATCTGACAGAATTGCAGGGGTGTCAATACTTTTGGCCACAACTGTATATATATATATATATATATATATAAAGCCCAAATGAGGTCCTCCATATATTCAGAAGTAGAAATCAACAACATAGCCTACAAACGTTACTCCCATAAACAACATTTCAGTATGAAATATATCTGTATTTCAACAAAACACATAAAAAATGTAAAAAGAAGAGATTATGCAGAGAAAAATCATCAGGTATGTATATAAAACATATCTAATCTGTCCCAAAGTATAGTTTAGAAAAATCCTTTACATAAATCTCTATATATAAAAAAGTATGTGTGTGTCACCAACCAATCACAAAGCATATTTCCTTTCACCAGAGCTGTTTAAAAGAAGATGAGCTGTGATTGGTTGCTATGAGCAACAGTTTTCCCACTCCAGAAAACACCTCAGCAGACACTGACATGGTGAGAGAAATCTAGCATCCCTGGGAACATAAGCTCCAGCCATTGTCTGCTCCCCCAGAAAGGAGCAGAGAGCACATGTCAGAAATGAATCACCCCCTCCCTGCCATTATCCCCATCACATATCCTCCATCCTATAGGCACATCTTCCCTCTTAAAGGGATCATTGGTATGGAAGTCAGGGCAAATCCATCCAGTGCTTTGGTTCTAACCCCAGGCCTCTCTTAAAGGGATCCCGGTATGGAAGTCAGGGCGAATCCACTCAGCGTTCTGGTTCTGACACCAGGCTCTCTTAAAAGGATCCCCGGTATGGAAGTCAGGGCAATTGCCTCCCAATGCTCTGGTACTTACCCCAGGCTCTCCTAAAGGGATCTCCTATATGGAAGTTAGGGCAAATCCCTTAGCGTTCTGAATCTGACCCCAGTATTCTATTAAAAGGATCATTGGTATGGAAGTCAGAAAAAATCCACTCAGCACTCTGGTTCTGATCCCTGGCTTCTATTAAAGGGATCCCTGGTATGGACGTTAGGGCAATTCCCCTCAGCACTCTGGTTCTGACCCCAGACTGATGGGATGATGTGGGATATTAGGGGGAGTAGTCTGGTGGCTCTGGCTGACGGGATGATGTGGGATATTAGGTGTAGTAGTCCGGTGGCTCTGGCTGACGGGATGATGTGGGATATTAGGGGGAGTAGTCTGGTGGCTCTGGCTGACGGGATGATGTGGGATATTAGGGGTAGTAGTCCGGTGGCTCTGGCTGACGGGATGATGTGGGATATTAGGGGTAGTAGTCTGGTGGCTCTGGCTGATGGGATGATGTGGGATATTAGGGATAGTAGTCCGGTGGCTCTGACTGGATGATGTGGGATATTAGGGGTAGTAGTCCGGTGGCTCTGGCTGACGGGATGATGTGGGATATTAGGGGTAGTAGTCCGGTGGCTCTGGCTGATGGGATGATGTGGGATATTAGGGGTAGTAGTCCGGCGGCTGTGATGGGATGATGTGGGATATTAGTGGTAGTATTCCGGTGGCTATGACTGATGAGATGATGTGGGATATTAGAGGTAGTAGTCCGGCGGGTGTGACGGGATGATGTGAGATATTAGGGGAAGTAGTCCGGTGGCTATGGCTGACGGGATGATGTGGGATATTATAGTGAATGTGGCTAAGATAAACACTCAGCTTTATGTACAGTCATATGTTAAAGTTTGGGCACCCCTATTAATGTTAACCTTTTTTCTTTATAACAATTTTGGTTTTTGCAACAGCTATTTCAGTTTCATATATCGAATAACTGATGGACTCAGTAATATTTCTGGATTCAAATGAGGTTTATTGTACTAACAGAAAATGTGCAATCTGCATTTATACAAAATTTGACCGGTGCAAAAGTATTGGCACCCTTATCATTTTCTTGATTTGAACACTCCTACCTACTTTTTACTGACTTCCTGATGTACTAAATTGGTTTTGTAACCTCACTGAGCTTTGAACTTCATAGCCAGGTGTATCAAATCATGAGAAAAGGTATTTAAGGTGGCCACTTGCAAGTAGCTCTCCTATTTGATTCTCCTATGAGAGTGGCATCATGGGCTCCTCAAAACAACTCTCAAATGATCTGAAAACAAAGATTATTCAACATAGCTTTTCAGGGGAAGGATACAAAAAGTTGTCTCAGAGATTTAACCTGTCAGTTTCCACTGTGAGGAACATAGTAAGGAAATGGAAGAACACAGGTACAGTTCTGGTTAAGCCCAGAAGTGGCAGGCCAAAAATATCAGAAAGGCAGAGAAGAAGAATGGTGAGAACAGTCAAGGACAATCCACAGACCACCTCCAAAGACCTGCAGCCTCATCTTGCTGCAGATGGTGTCACTGTGCATCGGTCAACAATACAGCGCACTTTGCACAAGGAGAAGCTGTATGGGAGAGTGATGCGAAAGAAGCCGTTTCTGCAAGCACGCCACAAGCAGAGTCGCCTGAGGTATGCAAATGCACATTTGGACAAGCCAGTTACATTTTGGAAGAAGGTCCTGTGGACTGATGAAACAAAGATGGAGTTGTTTGGTCATACAAAAAGGCGTTATGCATGGAGGCTAAAAAACACAGCATTCCAAGAAAAACACTTGCTGCCCACAGTAAAATTTGGTGGAGGTTCCATCATGCTTTGGGGCTGTGTGGCCAATGCAGGCACCGGGAATCTTGTTAAAGTTGAGGGTCGCATGGATTCAACTCAGTATCAGCAGATTCTTGACAATAATGTGCAAGAATCAGTGACGAAGTTGAAGTTACGCAGGGGATGGATATTTCAGCAAGACAATGATCCAAAACACCGCTCCAAATCTACTCAGGCATTCATGCAGAGGAACAATTACAATGTTCTCGAATGGCCATCCCAGTCCCCAGACCTGAATATCATTGAACATCTGTGGGATGATTTGAAGCGGGCTGTCCATGCTCGGTGACCATCAAACTTAACTGAACTGGAATTGTTTTGCAAACAGGAATGGTCACAAATACCTTCATCCAGGATCCAGGAACTCATTAATAGCTACAGGAAGCGACTAGAGGCTGTTATTTTTGCAAAAGGAGGATCTACGAAATATTAATGTCACTTTTATGTTGAGGTGCCCATACTTTTGCACCGGTCAAATTTTGTTTAAATGCAGATTGCACATTTTCTGTTAGTACAATAAACCTCATTTGAATCCAGAAATATAACTGAGTCCATCAGTTATTAGATATACGAAACTGAAATAGCTGTTGCAAAAAACAAAATTGTTATAAAGAAAAAAGGTTAACATTAATAGGGGTGCCCAAACTTTAACATATGACTGTATATAGATATAGTCATTATAATTTGTTATAACTAACAGTAGTTAGTTACTATGCCCGGGCAGCGCCGGACTCTTCAGCTAGTATATAATTGTAAGTGGAAAGTCCATATGGAAGAAGTATAACAATTATATCGCTTATCATCCTATATCATTACATATCTCAGGTGTAAGGTCTCCGCCGAATGGCCAATAGCAATTCACAATAAACCCAGATACAAAGAATATATAGAACGGGTTTACAATCCACACAGGAATAAATATTACATTGTAGACTCATAAAGTGACAGTGCTCATGTAAACATTCAAAAAGTAGTACAGACAATGAATGTTATAAAGCCGATTCCATAGGGCATGTGTGGCATTATGGGCATGACACGGTCACGGCTTCACATAGAGTCTTCATTGCTGGTGCATAAATCCAGAAGCAGCAGAACGGGGCAAACTGCACATTACACGCGTTTCTCTTGTAGAAACGCGTTTCTGAGGAAGCATTACAAGCGAAACGTGCTGAAAAGAGCGCCTCTGGGTAATGTAATCCTCTCTATAGATCTGTCCTGTCTGTGTCTGCCTCTTTGGTATGTGGACATTGTGGGGTTCTCCACGTTCTCCTGCTTCTTGATTTGTGCACTAGCAATGAAGACTCTATGTGAAGCAGTGACCGAGTCACAATACTATTTTGTCCTCACACTCACTCACTGTGATTGTGTGGATGTGTCTGGCCTAAGAGAGACAATCAGCAAGTGGGTTATAAATTAGGTATAAATATAATATATATGACCAAATATATTGTAGTTCCCCTTCTTTCTCTCCCATAAGAAGATTCTTGCCGGTAGAATCAGCGCGGATGAGCTCCTACTGTGCTCTCTCCCTGGCCACAATTCCCCATCTTACTTCCATCCTCCCCCTTTCCCCCTAGTCATCTTTTCCCATCTAGATATATATCTACCATCCGACTATAGTGATAAACTCTCTGCAGATTAATGATATACTATATCGGTCTGTGTTCCTGGAGGATAGCTTCTGCTCCACTAGATACCATTGATAAGATACATGGTGCCTCACGTCCAGCATTTATGGTGAATAACATATATTATTATGGGCAGCTGTTCTTTCAGATCGGTAGATTTAACATATGTCAAACTAAAAAGCGGGTCTGTAATATCCCGAAATTTCAAAGGTTCTGGTTACAATCGATAACTTCCTTGTCAATTCCTGAACCTGGTGGGAAAATTATATTTCCACCTTATTAAAACCAAGCCAGGTATATATTGAGCCTAATATGAAAAACTTACCCATCAGCATTTTCTCTTTTCTTCTTTTTTCCATAAATTCCTTGATGTTCCTGATTTCTAGTTTTTTAACAGGATATCGGGGCCCATATGTCCTGGAACCCATGTTTCTCTCTGTGCCCTAGTACACTGTGCTTCTGGTCTCCGGCCCATACTGCTATTAGTGAGCAGAACGGATTCCCAAAATATTGGACTCCGTTCACCTCAATTTCTGAAGTGATGCAGCGTTCGGCTCATTCTGGTGATTTACTGCCCTCTGCGCCTGCTCCTCACGCTGTGAAGTTTGAGCTTATAATTATTTTCATTTAAACAATTAAAATAAAATCTACATAAAATTAACATGGTTAAAATATTTATACATTTAAATAGCCACAAAAATACTCATCAGTACATAAGAAATGATTCAGGCATTTATTCTGGACCTCATAACTTTTAGCCTGGTATCTTACCTATCTGGTTTCCTGTCCATGACCCTGGTATCTTACCTCTCTGGTTTCCTGTCCATGACCCTAGTATATTACCTCTCTGGTTTTCTGTTCATGACCCTGATATATTACGTTTCTAGGCTCCTGTCCATGACCCTGGTATCTTACCTCTCTGGTTTTCTGTCCATGACCCTGGTATATTACCTCTCTGGTTTTCTGTCCATGACCCTGGTATATTACCTCTCTGGTTTCCTGTCCATGACCCTAGTAAATTACCTCTCTGGTTTTCTGTCCATGACCCTGGTATATTACATTTCTGGTTTCCTGTCCATGACCCTGGTATATTACCTTTCTGGTTTTCTGTCCATGACCCTCGTATATTACCTCTCTGGTTTTCTGTCCATGACCCTGGTATATTACATTTCTGGTTTCCTGTCCATGACCCTGGTATATTACCTTTCTGGTTTTCTGTCCATGACCCTGGTATATTACCTCTCTGGTTTTCTGTCCATGACCCTGGTATATTACATTTCTGGTTTCCTGTCCATGACCCTGGTATATTACCTCTCTGTTTTTTTGTCCATGACCCTGGTATATTTCCTCTCTGGTTTCTTGTCCATGACCCTGGTATATTACGTTTCTGGTTTCCTGTCTATGACCCTGGTATATTACCTCTCTGGTTTCCTGTCTATGACCCTGGTATATTACCTCTCTGGTTTACTGTCCACGACCCTGGTATATTACCTCTGGTTTTCTGTCCATGAACCTGGTATCTTACCTCTCTGGTTTGCTGTCCATGACCCTGGTATCTTACCTCACTGGTTTCCTGTCCATGACCCTGGTATATTACCTTTCTTGTTTCCTGTCCATGATCCTGATATCCCACCTCTCTGGATTCCTGTCCATGACCCTGGTATATTACCTCTCTGGTTTGCTGTCCATGACCCTGGTATATTACCTCTGGTTTTCTGTCCATGATCCTGGTATCTTACCTCTCTGGTTTGCTGTCCATGACCCTGGTATCTTACCTCACTGGTTTCCTGTCCATGACCCTGGTATATTACCTTTCTTGTTTCCTGTCCATGATCCTGATATCCCACCTCTCTGGATTCCTGTCCATGACCCTGGTATATTACCTCTCTGGTTTCCTGTCCACGACCCTGGTATATTACCTCTCTGGTTTACTGTTCATGCTGTTGTGAGCAGAATGAATTCCCACATTATTGAATTGAGTTGATTTTACTCTTTGAGCTCGGCACTATGGGGAATTCCATCCCAGAGCTTCCATCTAATATGGCGATCGGCTCCTTCTTTTTCTCAGTTCTCGGTGCCTGCTCTGCAGGCAGTGAAGTAAGAGCTCACTATGCTTTTTATTCAAATAGGTATTTTTGCTGAATTTTATTAAATGTTAACTAAAATGAACATGGATATAAATATTTATAAATGCGCTAAAACACATATCAGGAACTTCTGGTGTGACAAGAGCTCCGTAAACCAGCTTCTCTCAGTGAGATTCCTGGGACCTATTCAACCTTGCGACTGGCTAATTGCCTGTCAGTGAGACTCTCCAGACATCTCCATCGGCGCATGGAGAGATTTATTAACAGAAGCGGTCCCGGAAAAGTTTAAATCCCCACACACCACTAGAAGCGTGCAACAAGATGGCGCCCGACACTCCAAAAGCAAAGAAATCTAGTAAGTCCTCGGGCACAGCACCGCATACGATACAGACGGGGGAGGAAGAGGGGGAACTACCAGCAGGACTTAATATACCATATAAAGCTCTGGCTGCAGAGGAGGCTAAAATATTGGCACCAGACATAAAAAAGACTTGAACAAACAGTTTCTGCATCATTGCAGCAGCCGCAGGCTTCCATCACCCAGCGGTCTGAAAGGCTTGATATAGCTGAGCACAGATTGAGTGCAGCAGAGGATGAACTTCAGAATATACAACTAAAGCTGAGAAAAGCCACAAAATTGAGCCTGCAATTGTCTGAAAAAGTAAATGATCTAGAAAACAGATCGAGGAGAAACAATCTAAGGATAATACGTCTCCCAGAATCTAGAAAACAGATCGAGGAGAAACAATCTAAGGATAATACGTCTCCCAGAATCTAGAAAACAGATCGAGGAGAAACAATCTAAGGATAATACGTCTCCCAGAATCTAGAAAACAGATCGAGGAGAAACAATCTAAGGATAATACGTCTCCCAGAATCTAGAAAACAGATCGAGGAGAAACAATCTAAGGATAATACGTCTCCCAGATTCTATCCCCTACACATTTAATGAAGATTTGTATGGAGGAACTTCCCAGATCGTTGGGGATAGAAAACAGTATGAAAGTAGAAAGAGCCCCCAGAGTGGGTCCACCTCTGCCCCAGCAGCACAATTCTCCCTCTCCTTCTAGTAGAGCAAGACCAATAATTGTGAAATATCTGGACTTTGTGGCTAAATCTGCCCTTCTACAACATTACAGAAAAAGTCGACTCAGATCACTATTAGACGCTACAAAGGTTTATTATTCAACGATTATTCAGTAGAAGTCACAAAGAAAAGGAGAGCATTTAGTGATCTGTGTACTGCAGTAGCGTAGCTACCGGGGGGGGGGCAGAGGGGGCGGTGGCCCCGGGCCCCGCGCTCTGATGGGGCCCACCCGAGCTATGCTATGTAACTATATCGGCGTGCAGATCGCGCCGATACAATTCCATGCTGCAGCAGGGAGTGAGTCATGTGACCGCTCTTCTGCAGAGGAGAGGGGGAGGGGAGGTCACTCACCCAATCCTGGCTGAGCGCGCTCTCCTTGAAAGCTCCCTGCTGCAGAGAAGTCATCAGCTCCAGCAGCAGCCTGGACGCAGGGGGCTCTGCCTCTGCCTGTGAGCTGAGTTCACTGTCTGCTCGGCACTTGATTGCTTCTGACTGAGAGGAGCCTGACAGCTGAGGAGCCGCTGCTCCAGGACCGGTGGACACTGCACACAGCATGGGGATTGATGAGTATCTATGTTAATCACTATTTGAAGTGTCTAATCTGTTGCTTTGGATATATACATACAACTTACTGCTATTGGGGTGTAATATTCATTACATGATGCTCTCCTTACGTGTTACATAGTTTTCAGGCACTTTGCAGCGGTCACTGATGCGCTATATGGCGATGCTTTGTCTTGGCCTGGGAATTTACTGCACTTTGGGACTGAGAGAAAACCAGGAAAAGTGCAAACTAGAGATCGCACTGCTGGCTGCAGGCATTGAGCTGTGCAGAGAGAGCGGCGCATCCTCCCTGGCAGGCAGAGGGAGGGTTAAACCAGTGTATCACATTATCTCGTTGTTTGGGCTGGCGTGTAATTATTAACCTACCCGTTACCAGGCTGACAGCGAGTCCTGGAGGATTAGGGGATGTGCACACGTTGTGGATTACTCTGCGGATTTTTACGCGCGGATTTGGCCAAATCCACAGGTAAATCCACAGGTTAAATGACCGGCGCTTTACCTGCGGATATAGTGCAGATTTTGTGCGGATTTCCCCTGCGTTTTTACACCTGCGGATTCCGCACAAAGAATTGACATGCTGCAGATTTAAATCTGCAGAAAATCCGCAGCGTGTGCACTGTGTTCTTCATTTCTCATAGACTGTACTGTACAACGCAGCAGGAACTGCTGCAGATCCACAGGACCAAATCCACCGCGGATCCGCAGCAGAATCCGCAACGTCTGCACACACCCTAACTAGTGTTTGCTGCTCCTACTGGAAAGTGAAGTCTGGCACTTGTAGTGCCACAGCAGCAGTTAGTGCTTGGTGACAAATAGCTGTGGAATAGTGTGTTTCTATGCAGCGATTGTTAGTGGCTTGGACATGTTACTAGTGTGATATATTAGTGTCAGTAATGCAGGTGACTTATCGTTAATCCTACAATGTGGGGAGCTACAGGGGGAGGGAGGTCACCCCGGGACCAGCGCTCTGAGGGGACCCACCCACAGCACGCCGATAGTGTTACATTCTGCGGCCGATCAGGCAGAATCAATCTCCCTGCTCTGCCACCCGGCCGCTATGGGGCCCCTGAGCAGGCGCTAGGGCCCTGCGCCAGCAGTGGGTCCCCACCTGTCATTGCAAAATCAACTGTGTTGGCTGGAGGCCATTTCAGCTGACTCCATTGATGAGAGAAGGAGCATTACGCTCCCTCTCCCATCATCCCCCTCTCATCAGCTTCTGATGTCACTAACGCCAACACTGACAGGGGGTCGCAATGACGTCACTACTCGGAGCCTACAGTCCGGAGATGTGCGGGAGCTCGCAGCAGTGAAGAAACCAGGAGGAAAGGTGAGTTTTGGATTTATTTTTTATGAGGCTGCCTATGGGGTGCATTATATAAAGGGCTGCATTATTCTATAGGGTCTGCCTATGGGGAGTGCATTATACTATACTGAGGACTATAGTGAGACTTGTCTGGCACATTATACTATATGGAGGCTATCTAGCGGGCCATCATACAGTGTGGAGATTACAGTGCTGGAGCTATCAAACAATTTGGGGAATACTAAGCGGTCAGTGTATATACAGTGAGGGGGGATTAGACTGTGTATAAGAGAGCATCATACTGTGTATAGGGGAGCATCATACTGTATATAGGGGAGCATCATACAGTGTATAGGGGAGCATCATACTGTATATAGGGGAGCATCATACTGTGTATAGGGGAGCATCATACAGTGTATAGGGGAGCATCATACAGTGTATAGGAGAACATCATACAGTGTATAGGGGAGCATCATACAGTGTATAGGGGAGCATCATACTGTATATAGGGGAGCATCATACTGTGTATAGGGGAGCATCATACTGTATATAGGGGAGCATCATACTGTGTATAGGGGAGCATCATACAGTGTATAGGGGAGCATCATACAGTGTATAGGAGAACATCATACAGTGTATAGGGGAGCATCATACAGTGTATAGGGGAGCATCATACTGTGTATAGGGGAGCATCATACTGTGTATAGGGGAGCATCATACAGTGTATAGGGGAGCATCATACAGTGTATAGGGGAGCATCATACAGTGTATAGGGGAGCATCATACTGTGTATAGGAGAGCATCATACAGTGTATAGGGGAGCATCATACTGTGTATAGGGGAGCATCATACAGTGTATAGGGGAGCATCATACTGTGTATAGGGGAGCATCATACAGTGTATAGGGGAGCATCATACTGTGTATAGGGGAGCATCATACAGTGTATAGGGGAGCATCATACAGTGTATAGGGGAGCATCATACTGTGTATAGGGGAGCATCATGCAGTGTATAGGGGAGCATCATGCAGTGTATAGGGGAGCATCATACAGTGTATAGGGGAGCATCATACTGTGTATAGGGGAGCATCATACTGTATATAGGGGAGCATCATACTGTGTATAGGGGAGCATCATACTGTATATAGGGGAGCATCATACTGTGTATAGGGGAGCATCATACAGTGTATAGGGGAGCATCATACAGTGTATAGGAGAACATCATACAGTGTATAGGGGAGCATCATACAGTGTATAGGGGAGTATCATACTGTGTATAGGGGAGCATCATACTGTGTATAGGGGAGCATCATACTGTGTATAGGGGAGCATCATACTGTGTATAGGGGAGCATCATACAGTGTATAGGGGAGCATCATACAGTGTATAGGGGAGCATCATACAGTGTATAGGGGAGCATCATACTGTGTATAGGGGAGCATCATACTGTGTATAGGGGAGCATCATGCAGTGTATAGGGGAGCATCATGCAGTGTATAGGGGAGCATCATACTGTGTATAGGGGAGCATCATACTGTGTATAGGGGAGCATCATACTGTGTATAGGGGAGCATCATACTGTGTATAGGGGAGCATCATACAGTGTATAGGGGAGCATCATACTGTGTATAGGGGAGCATCATACTGTGTATAGGGGAGCATCATGCAGTGTATAGGGGAGCATCATGCAGTGTATAGGGGAGCATCATACAGTGTATAGGGGAGCATCATACTGTGTATAGGGGAGCATCATACTGTATATAGGGGAGCATCATACTGTGTATAGGGGAGCATCATACTGTATATAGGGGAGCATCATACTGTGTATAGGGGAGCATCATACAGTGTATAGGGGAGCATCATACAGTGTATAGGAGAACATCATACAGTGTATAGGGGAGCATCATACAGTGTATAGGGGAGTATCATACTGTGTATAGGGGAGCATCATACTGTGTATAGGGGAGCATCATACTGTGTATAGGGGAGCATCATACTGTGTATAGGGGAGCATCATACAGTGTATAGGGGAGCATCATACAGTGTATAGGGGAGCATCATACAGTGTATAGGGGAGCATCATACAGTGTATAGGGGAGCATCATACAGTGTATAGGGGAGCATCATACTGTGTATAGGGGAGCATCATACTGTGTATAGGGGAGCATCATGCAGTGTATAGGGGAGCATCATGCAGTGTATAGGGGAGCATCATACAGTGTATAGGGGAGCATCATACTGTGTATAGGGGAGCATCATACAGTGTATAGGGGAGCATCATACAGTGTATAGGGGAGAATCATACAGTGCATAGGGGAGCATCATACAGTGTATAGGGGAGCATCATACAGTGTATAGGGGAGCATCATACTGTGTATAGGGGTGCATCATACAGTGTATAGGGGAGCATCATACAGTGTATAGGGGAGCATCATACAGTGTATAGGGGAGCATCATACAGTGCATAGGGGAGCATCATACTGTGTATAGGGGAGCATCATACAGTGTATAGGGGAGCATCATACAGTGTATAGGGGAGCATCATACTGTGTATAGGGGAGCATCATACAGTGTATAGGGGAGCATCATACAGTGTATAGGGGAGCATCATACAGTGTATAGGGGAGCATCATACTGTGTATAGGGGAGCATCATACAGTGTATAGGGGAGAATCATACTGTGTATAGGGGAGCATCATACAGTGTATAGGGGAGCATCATACAGTGTATAGGGGAGCATCATACAGTGTATAGGGGAGCATCATACTGTGTATAGGGGAGCATCATACTGTGTATAGGGGAGCATCATACAGTGTATAGGGGAGCATCATACAGTGTATAGGGGAGCATCATACTGTGTATAGGGGAGCATCATACAGTGTATAGGGGAGCATCATACAGTGTATAGGGGAGCATCATACTGTGTATAGGGGAGCATCATACTGTGTATAGGGGAGCATCATACAGTATAGGGGAGCATCATACAGTGTATAGGGAAGCATCATACTGTGTATAGGGGAGCATCATACTGTGTATAGGGGAGCTGTACAGCAGGAGACTCATGACATTATTAAATGTAAAGTGGGCACTTATTGTTATAGGGAACTCAGGTAACTGTGACTGTCAAAGGGGCACAAATGGCGCTATTACTTTCTAGGGGAGCATCATACAGTGTATAGGGGAGCATCATACAGTGTATAGGGGAGCATCATGCAGTGTATAGGGGAGCATCATGCAGTGTATAGGGGAGCATCATACAGTGTATAGGGGAGCATCATACAGTGTATAGGGGAGCATCATACAGTGTATAGGGGAGCATCATACAGTGTATAGGGGAGCATCATACTGTGTATAGGGGAGCATCATACTGTGTATAGGGGAGCATCATACAGTGTATAGGGGAGAATCATACTGTGTATAGGGGAGCATCATACAGTGTATAGGGGAGCATCATACAGTGTATAGGGGAGCATCATACTGTGTACAGGGGAGCATCATACTGTGTATAGGGGAGCATCATACAGTGTATAGGGGAGCATCATACAGTGTATAGGGGAGCATCATACAGTGCATAGGGGAGCATCATACTGTGTATAGGGGAGCATCATACAGTGTATAGGGGAGCATCATACAGTGTATAGGGGAGCATCATACTGTGTATAGGGGAGCATCATACAGTGTATAGGGGAGCATCATACAGTGTATAGGGGAGCATCATACAGTGTATAGGGGAGCATCATACTGTGTATAGGGGAGCATCATACAGTGTATAGGGGAGAATCATACTGTGTATAGGGGAGCATCATACAGTGTATAGGGGAGCATCATACAGTGTATAGGGGAGCATCATACAGTGTATAGGGGAGCATCATACTGTGTATAGGGGAGCATCATACTGTGTATAGGGGAGCATCATACAGTGTATAGGGGAGCATCATACAGTGTATAGGGGAGCATCATACTGTGTATAGGGGAGCATCATACAGTGTATAGGGGAGCATCATACAGTGTATAGGGGAGCATCATACTGTGTATAGGGGAGCATCATACTGTGTATAGGGGAGCATCATACAGTATAGGGGAGCATCATACAGTGTATAGGGAAGCATCATACTGTGTATAGGGGAGCATCATACTGTGTATAGGGGAGCTGTACAGCAGGAGACTCATGACATTATTAAATGTAAAGTGGGCACTTATTGTTATAGGGAACTCAGGTAACTGTGACTGTCAAAGGGGCACAAATGGCGCTATTACTTTCTAGGGGAGCATCATACAGTGTATAGGGGAGCATCATACAGTGTATAGGGGAGCATCATGCAGTGTATAGGGGAGCATCATGCAGTGTATAGGGGAGCATCATACAGTGTATAGGGGAGCATCATACAGTGTATAGGGGAGCATCATACAGTGTATAGGGGAGCATCATACAGTGTATAGGGGAGCATCATACTGTGTATAGGGGAGCATCATACTGTGTATAGGGGAGCATCATACAGTGTATAGGGGAGAATCATACTGTGTATAGGGGAGCATCATACAGTGTATAGGGGAGCATCATACAGTGTATAGGGGAGCATCATACTGTGTACAGGGGAGCATCATACTGTGTATAGGGGAGCATCATACAGTGTATAGGGGAGCATCATACAGTGTATAGGGGAGAATCATACTGTGTATAGGGGAGCATCATACTGTGTATAGGGGAGCATCATACAGTGTATAGGGGAGAATCATACTGTGTATAGGGGAGCATCATACAGTGTATAGGGGAGAATCATACTGTGTATAGGGGAGCATCATACAGTGTATAGGGGAGCATCATACAGTGTATAGGGGAGCATCATACTGTGTACAGGGGAGCATCATACTGTGTATAGGGGAGCATCATACTGTGTATAGGGGAGCATCATACTGTGTACAGGGGAGCATCATACAGTGTATAGGGGAGCATCATACTGTGTATAGGGGAGCATCATACTGTGTATAGGGGAGCATCATACAGTGTATAGGGGAGCATCATACAGTGTATAGGGGAGCATCATACAGTGTATAGGGGAGCATCATACAGTGTATAGGGGAGCATCATACAGTGTATAGGGGAGCATCATACTGTGTATAGGGGAGCATCATACTGTGTATAGGGGAGCATCATACTGTGTATAGGGGAGCATCATACTGTGTACAGGGGAGCATCATACAGTGTATAGGGGAGCATCATACTGTGTATAGGGGAGCATCATACTGTGTATAGGGGAGCATCATACAGTGTATAGGGGAGCATCATACAGTGTATAGGGGAGCATCATACAGTGTATAGGGGAGCATCATACTGTGTATAGGGGAGCATCATACAGTGTATAGGGGAGCATCATACTGTGTATAGGGGAGCATCATACTGTGTATAGGGGAGCATCATACAGTGTATAGGGGAGCATCATACAGTGTATAGGGGAGCATCATACTGTGTATAGGGGAGCATCATACAGTGTATAGGGGAGCATCATACAGTGCATAGGGGAGCATCATACTGTGTATAGGGGAGCATCATACAGTGTATAGGGGAGCATCATACAGTGTATAGGGGAGCATCATACTGTGTATAGGGGAGCATCATACTGTGTATAGGGGAGCATCATACAGTGTATAGGGGAGCATCATACAGTGTATAGGGGAGCATCATACTATGTATAGGGGAGCTGTACAGCAGGAGACTCATGACATTATTAAATGTAAAGTGGGCACTTATTGTTATAGGGAACTCAGGTAACTGTGACTGTCAAAGGGGCACAAATGGCGCTATTACTTTCTAGGGGACAAAATATGGGCACTGTTTTTGAGAGTTGCTTTAGAATTTAGAGGGCACAGAGAACCACACAGCAGGTCCAGTTAAAGGGACACATACAGCAGCAGCGGCTCAGCATTGGGGTATCAGCAGGGTAAGAAGTTTGTGCAGGTAGGGAGTAATCCCATTGGTGACAGTGCTGAAAATTTGAGACATGAAATGAATCTTTGTTGTAATCTCTGCAGACGAGTCCTTCCTGGAAGAAGTTGTCATGTTGGTCTGGGCCAGATGGAAAAGTGAACGATTCCATCAGAAAGAACGTCAGCTGTAAGTCACCATCTGTAACTGTGCTGTGATCTCTTATACAGTATGTTGTGTAGGACGGGTATCTACCACTCACTATATGGCGGTAATATCAATATTGGTCTTTATTTAGAAATTATATTCAGCAACAGCGCGGTCCTCTGCTGAGGTTCTCCTCCACTATTACTGGGCGTCACCGAGTTGTAATCAAGGTTACCTGGTTGGGAGCTCACTCAGAAGTTTCGCCCCCCCGAACCAAAACCCTAGCTACGCCTCTACTCATTGATCTACTATGCTATAAATTCTCCACAAAATGATAAAAAATTGAAGTATACAGTATGTTACAGTGGGAGGAGGATTTGGGGTTTGAACAGTCAATTATGACACCATTTCAAGAGGTAGTCACCAGACTTCCCTTGAGGAGACCTCCTTAAAACTATTGCACAGAGTCTATTATGTACCGGAAAAAATTCACAGCATTTTTCCTAAAATCTCGGGAGACTGTTTTAGGGGCTGTGGAATATCTGGTGACATGAGACATATTTGGTGGTCTTGTATGGTGGTTTCTGGGCTTTGGGAGAAGGTGAAGCGTCTGATAGCACAGATGTATGGTGGACCGGTTGATCTGGAACCTTCTACCCTTTTTCTGGGAACCAGGCCTTCCCAGCTTCCAAAAAGCTTTCAGAAGCTAGTAAACTACTTATGTATGACCACTAAAATCCACATTGCGGCAAAGTGGAAGTTGCCCTCACTGCCAAGATCTATGGTGAAAGAGAAGATGAACAACATTAGAATCATAGAATCGTAGAGTTGGAAGGGACCTCCTGGGCCATCTGGTCCAACCCCCTGCTCAAAGCAGGATTCGCTAAATCATCCCAGACAGATGTCTGTCCAGCCTCTGTTTGAAGACTTCCATTGAAGGAGAACTCACCACTTCTTGTGGCAGCCTGTTCCACTCATTGATCACTCTAACTGTCAAAAAGTTTTTTCTAATATCTAATCTGTGTCTCCTCCCATTCAGTTTCATCCCATTGCTTCTAGTCTTTCCTTGTGCAAATGAGAATAAAGTTGATCCTTCTACAATGTGACAGCCCTTTAGATATTTGTAGACAGCTATTAAGTCTCCTCTCAGTCTTGTCTTTTGCAAACTAAACATTCCCAAATCCTGCAACCTTTCCTCATAAGACAGGGTTTGCAGACCGATCACCATTCTGGTCGCTCTTTTCTGAACTTGCTCCAGATTGTTGATGTCTTTTTTAAAATGTGGTGCCCAAAACTGGACACAATATTCCAGATGAGGTCTGACCAAAGAGGAGTAGAGGGAAATAATGACTTCACGTGATCTAGACTGTATGCTTCTGTTAATACATCCTAGAATTGCATTTGCCTTTTTTGCTGCTGCATCACACTGTTTACTCATATTCAGTCTGTGATCTATTAGTATACCCAAGTCTTTTTCACATGTGCTCTTGCTTAGCCCTATTCCTCCCATTCTGTATATGCTTTTTTCATTTTTATTGCCCAGATGTAGCACTTTGCATTTTTCCCTGTTAAAAATGTTATTCTCATTTGTGGCCCCAGCGTTTCTTGTAGAATAAATCCCTTTCTCACACAGTCCTGTAGTAATGACTTTGTTCTCACGTTTTGTAGGAGGGTTCGTCTGACTCCATCTTATGTTATCAGTATAAGTGCGAGAGATGAGAGACCGATGACCACAGTTTTACCGTGTGTGTCCGGCGTCAGTTCTACAGTGTGAGAGATGCAGGGTCTGTGACCGAAGCTGGGGGTATACGGGTGTATACAGCATACACAGAGGGGTCTGTGACCGAAGCTGGGGGTGTACGGGTGTATACAGCATACACAGGGGTCTGCGACCAAAGCTGGGGGTATACGGGTGTATACAGAGTACACAGGGATCTGTGACCGAAGCTGGGGGTATACAGGTGTATACAGTGTACACAGGGGTCTGTTACCAAAGCTGGGGATATACGGGTGTATACAGCATACACAGGGGTCTGCGACCAAAGCTGGGGGTATACGGGTGTATACAGAGTACACAGGGATCTGTGACCGAAGCTGGGGGTATACAAGTGTATACAGTGTACACAGGGGTCTATTACCAAAGCTGGGGATATACGAGTGTGTACAGCATACACAGAGGGGTCTATGACTGAAGCTGGGGGTATACGGGTGTATACAGCGTACACAGGGGGGTCTGCGACCGAACCTGGGAGTATACGGGTGTATACAGCGCAAACAGGGGTCTGCGACCAAAACTGGGGATATACGGGTGCATACAGTGAACACGGGGCTGTGACCGAATCTGGGGGTATACGGTGTATGCAGCGTACACAGAGGGGTCTGCGACCGAAGCTGGGGGTATACGGGTGTAGACAGCATACACAAAAGGGTCCATGACTGAAGCTGGGGTATACGGGTGTATACAGCGTACACAGGGGGGTCTGTGACCAAAGCTGGGGGTATACAGGTGTATACAACGTACACAGGGGTGTTACCGAAGCTGGGGGTATACGGGTGTATACAGCATACACAGAAGAGTCTATGACTGAAGCTGGGGGTATACGGGTGTATACAGCATACACAGGGGGGTCTGTGACCAAAGCTGGGGGTATACAGGTGTATACAACGTACACAGGGGTCTGTTACCGAAGCTGGGGATATACAGGTGTATAACGCATACACAGAGGGGTCTATGACTGAAGCTGGGGGTATACGGGTGTATACAGTGTACACAGGGGTCTGTTACCAAAGCTGGGGGTATACAGGTGTATACAGTGTACACAGGGGGGTCCGTGACCAAAGCTGGGGTTATACGGGTGTATACAGCATACACAGAGGGGTCTGCGACTGAAGTTGGGGGTATACAGGTGTATATAGTGTGAGAGACGCGGGGTCTGTGACTGAAGCTTGGGGTAAACAGGTGTATACGGTATACACAGGGGTCTGCGACCAAAGCTGGGGGTATACGGGTGTATACAGAGTACACAGGGATCTGTGACCGAAGCTGGGGGTATACAAGTGTATACAGTGTACACAGGGGTCTATTACCAAAGCTGGGGATATACGAGTGTGTACAGCATACACAGAGGGGTCTATGACTGAAGCTGGGGGTATACGGGTGTATACAGCGTACACAGGGGGGTCTGCGACCGAACCTGGGAGTATACGGGTGTATACAGCGCAAACAGGGGTCTGCGACCAAAACTGGGGATATACGGGTGCATACAGTGAACACGGGGCTGTGACCGAATCTGGGGGTATACGGTGTATGCAGCGTACACAGAGGGGTCTGCGACCGAAGCTGGGGGTATACGGGTGTAGACAGCATACACAAAAGGGTCCATGACTGAAGCTGGGGTATACGGGTGTATACAGCGTACACAGGGGGGTCTGTGACCAAAGCTGGGGGTATACAGGTGTATACAACGTACACAGGGGTGTTACCGAAGCTGGGGGTATACGGGTGTATACAGCATACACAGAAGAGTCTATGACTGAAGCTGGGGGTATACGGGTGTATACAGCATACACAGGGGGGTCTGTGACCAAAGCTGGGGGTATACAGGTGTATACAACGTACACAGGGGTCTGTTACCGAAGCTGGGGATATACAGGTGTATAACGCATACACAGAGGGGTCTATGACTGAAGCTGGGGGTATACGGGTGTATACAGTGTACACAGGGGTCTGTTACCAAAGCTGGGGGTATACAGGTGTATACAGTGTACACAGGGGGGTCCGTGACCAAAGCTGGGGTTATACGGGTGTATACAGCATACACAGAGGGGTCTGCGACTGAAGTTGGGGGTATACAGGTGTATATAGTGTGAGAGACGCGGGGTCTGTGACTGAAGCTTGGGGTAAACAGGTGTATACGGTATACACAGGGATCTGCGACTGAAGCTGGGGGTATACGGGTGTATACAGCGTACACAGAGGTGTCTGCGACCGAACCTGGGGGTATATGGGTGTATACAGCAAACACAGAGGGGTCTACAACCGAACCTGGGGGTATACAGAGAACACAGAGGGGTCCACACAAACACGGCTTCGCTCCGTACACCTCGTACACACACAGCTCCGCTCCGTACACCTCGTACACATGCGGCTCCGCTCCGTACACCTCGTACACACACGGCTCCGCTCCATACACCTCGTACACACACGGCTCCGCTCCATACACCTCGTACACACACGGCTCCGCTCCGTACACCTCGTACACACACGGTTCCTCTCCGTACACCTCGTACACACGCGGCTCCGCTCCGTACACCTCGTACACACGCGGCTCCGCTCCGTACACCTCGTACACACGCGGTTCCGCTCTGTACACCTCGTACACACGCGGCTCCGCTCTGTACACCTCGTACACACGCGGCTCCGCTCCGTACACCTCGTACACACGCGGCTCCGCTCCGTACACCTCGTACACACGCGGCTCCGCTCCGTACACCTCGTACACACACGGCTCCGCTCCGTACACCTCGTACACATGCGGCTCCGCTCCGTGCACCTCGTACACACACAGCTCCGCTCCGTACACCTCGTACACATGCGGCTCCGCTCCGTGCACCTCGTACACACGCGGCTCCGCTCCGTACACCTCGTACACATGCGGCTCCGCTCCGTGCACCTCGTACACACGCGGCTCCGCTCCGTACACCTCGTACACACTCGGCTCCGCTCCGTACACCTCGTACACACGCGGCTCCGCTCCGTACACCTCGTACACACGCGGCTCCGCTCCGTACACCTCGTACACACGCGGCTCCGCTCCGTACACCTCGTACACACGCGGCTCCGCTCCGTACACCTCGTACACACGCGGCTCCGCTCCGTACACCTCGTACACACGCGGCTCCGCTCCGTACACCTCGTACACACGCGGCTCCGCTCCGTACACCTCGTACACACGCGGCTCCGCTCCGTACACCTCGTACACACGCGGCTCCGCTCCGTACACCTCGTACACACGCGGCTCCGCTCCGTACACCTCGTACACACGCGGCTCCGCTCCGTACACCTCGTACACACGCGGCTCCGCTCCGTACACCTCGTACACACGCGGCTCCGCTCCGTACACCTCGTACACACGCGGCTCCGCTCCGTACACCTCGTACACACGCGGCTCCGCTCCGTACACCTCGTACACACGCGGCTCCGCTCCGTGCACCTCGTACACACGCGGCTCCGCTCCGTACACCTCGTACACACAGGGCTCCGCTCCGTACACCTCGTACACACTCGGCTCCGCTCCGTACACCTCGTACACACTCGGCTCCGCTCCGTACACCTCGTACACACACGGCTCCGCTCCGTACACCTCGTACACACGCGGCTCCGCTCCGTACACCTCGTACACACTCGGCTCCGCTCCGTACACCTCGTACACACACGGCTCCGCTCCGTACACCTCGTACACACACGGCTCCGCTCCGTACACCTCGTACACACGCGGCTCCGCTCCGTACACCTCGTACACACACGGCTCCGCTCCGTACACCTCGTACACACACGGCTCCGCTCCGTACACCTCGTACACACGCGGCTCCGCTCCGTACACCTCGTACACACGCGGCTCCGCTCCGTACACCTCGTACACACGCGGCTCCGCTCCGTACACCTCGTACACACGCGGCTCCGCTCCGTACACCTCGTACACACACGGCTCCGCTCCGTACACCTCGTACACACGCGGCTCCGCTCCGTACACCTCGTACACACGCGGCTCCGCTCCGTACACCTCGTACACACGCGGCTCCGCTCCGTACACCTCGTACACACGCGGCTCCGCTCCGTACACCTCGTACACACGCGGCTCCGCTCCGTACACCTCGTACACACACGGCTCCGCTCCGTACACCTCGTACACACGCGGCTCCGCTCCGTACACCTCGTACACACACGGCTCCGCTCCGTACACCTCGTACACACACGGCTCCGCTCCGTACACCTCGTACACACGCGGCTCCGCTCCGTACACCTCGTACACACGCGGCTCCGCTCCGTACACCTCGTACACACACGGCTCCGCTCCGTACACCTCGTACACACACGGCTCCGCTCCGTACACCTCGTACACACACGGCTCTGCTACATCCACCCTGTAAACCCCTCCTGACCCCACACATAAACTTCCCCTCATCCAGCACCATGACAACCAGCACAGCAGAGTCCTGCACACACTGAGGCCCCTGATCATGTGACCCCTGACTCCTCCCCTCCTGTGACCTCATCACAGGTCCTGTGTGCACAGAGCAGCTGTAGAAATCTCCGGCCTCGGGGGTCTCACCAGACTTCGCTCTTTTCTTGCAGGGGCCGCAGTGGATTTCATCCTGGATCCATAGAGCTGAATAGAGGAGCGATGTTCCTTCACTCTGATGGGAATTGATGGTGACGTTTGTCCAACGTCCACGTTACTGAGTAAATCCCCCCAGGACTGCAGCCGGTAAAGACCCCGATATCCACAGGTGTCCCCTCTAATTGGGGGAAAGGGATAGAAAAGCCTCTTATCCCGAGGGGAAACCCTGTACATGGAGACATCGGCCTCAGATCTCTCCAGAAACCACTGGAGCCATAGGCGGAGGAGGACATGACTTGGGGATGGTTGGACCTTTACTCCTGCAGCTTTTTGGTCTAGTGGTGTAGATTTTAAGCTAGAGTGATGTTGCTTTCAGAGTAAGAAGCCCAGTATGTCTGTGCCTGGGGGTCACTGTGAGGAGGGGGAGGATTATATAGAGCAGGAAATCTGTGTCTCCCTCTTTCTTGCACAGGATGAACAGGAGGAAGCATGTCTGCAGTGTCAGGGAGGATAATACTGGGGTTATCACCTCACATTACAGCTGATAGGAGCACATTCCCCTCAGACATCATGTACCAGTGTAGTATCAGCTCCTACATTATGTATGGGACCAATATTACCTCAGCAATTCATGTAGCGGCCATGTCCCTCATGTGCACGCTGCATTTTCCTCACAGACTGTGAGCTTCCGTGTGACCTCCCTGCAGACATGTTTGATATACTACTCTGCATTCACCTCAGACATGGTGTAGTGTGTACAGTATCAGCTCCTACATCATATCTGGGATCAAGATTACCTCAGTAATTCATGTAGCTGCCATGTTCCCTCACTTATTGCAGAGGCAGCTTTTGTGTGACCTCCCTGCAGACATTTCTGATATCCCACATTACTGCTGTATTATACAGAGTCTTCATGAGTTCTGGGTTTATGTATGACAGGACAGAGCAGGGACGCAGTGTCTGCCATTACTATGGTGGAGCTGGGCAGTCCCATGTATTAGAGACACTGGTGAGAGGAGCAGTCGGGGGATGGTGTATGTGTGATGGTGAGAGGCTGCACTTCATGTCAGTGCACTGTATACTGACCCTGCTGTGTGCGGATTATCCCCCCATCCCAGTTATGGAGTCTGATGATCTGTATGAGACCTCATCTCTGTTACACACTGTGAGGCTGGGTGTGCAGATCCTGTGTAACCAGGTCACTCACTATATGTGGTATATGTGTAAAGGCTCTATCCCTGTGCTGTATACTTAACCTGTACCACAGGCCTGTATACATGATATCACTCCTCACTGTGCTGTATACGGATCATGCTGGGTACAGACATCCTGTGCCTCCAGGTCATTTTCCTGGCTGTACATATAATCTGGACATGACTTCCAGCTTAGTGCTTGATTTCTGTAGCGATTGCTGCCTTTAGTCCTCCCCCTCATATATTGCATGATCAGAGTGTACCCACCAAGAGCTTATTTTATATTACCTAAGATGGTGGATAGCACAGGCCTGAATGGTTTATGTTTTATCATGTGTAAAATAAATAATCGGTGAGTGACTCGGCACATTTGAGTGTGCACAAATAACTCAGCACATGGCAGGCAGTGAGTGTGCACAAATAACTCAGCACATGGCGGGGCAGTGAGTGGGCACAAATAACTCAGCACATGGCGGGGCAGTGAGTGGGCACTAATAACTCAGCACATGGCGGGGCAGTGAGTGGGCACTAATAACTCAGCACATGGCGGGCAGTGAGTGGGCACTAATAACTCAGCACATGGCGGGCAGTGAGTGGGCACTAATAACTCCGCACATGGCGGGCAGTGAGTGGGCACTCCTAGTGTGAGGCTGCACATTGCTCTGGAGGACACATCATGGGCCCAGTCTTCAGCCCTGTCTCTCGTCTATTGTAATTGTATGTAGTAGAATGACTGGGATACAGAACTTGCAGTTTTCTGCACACACACCTATGACTGCAGGCTGCTTATATTAGACCTACATGTTTCTTACCATTTATGCGCAGCTGGTGATTAGAGTCTGTAACTGCTGTAGAGGAGCAGGCGGCTTCTCATATAACACAGCATTGCCCATCTCTGTCTATTTCTGGACCTTACGATGGGATATTTTCCATTATTAACCTGTTGTATACCTTGGTTGTAAACCTGTGAATTTTTCACCCTCACTTATCCCACATTTTGTGCGGTTGGAGGGGTCCTTGAAGTTGGTTAAATATGGTCTGGGGGATCCATTGGGATATGGTTTCCTCCTTTTGGAATTCAATATGGTTCTGGATCTGGTGAAAGGTGGAGGGGAGTTTCGGCAAGGGTTTGTCGGATCCCCAGGAAATTCAAGTGAACATCGGAACCCTTGTGGTTATGGTGCTCCCAAGCTGGTGGGGTAATGGCTGGGAGTAATTGTTGGTACATTTTATGTTCACTTTATGTTTGGTAATCACTGGATTTTGGGAGCTTCAAGGACTCCTACCACCGTGTTAATATTATTTATGTTTTGATGTTTTATGGTATGTTTGTTTTAATAAAGGTGTGAATAATAACTTAAAAAAAAAGGGGACCAGTGTATACTCACCAAGTGCTTATTTTATATTACTTAAGATGGCAGATGGCACAGGCCTGAGTGGATTACCTGGAGCCTGGTGGTTAGGGGGGTCCTAGAAGTTGGTTAGAAATTGGTCTGGGGGATTCATTGGGATATGGATTCCTCTTTTTGGAAGTTAATATGGTTCTGGACCTGGTGAAAGGTGGAGGAAATTCAAGTGAACGTTGGAACCCTTGTGGCTATGTGCTCCCGATCTAGTGGGGGTAACAGCTGGGTGTAATTGTTGGTACATTTTATGTTTGGTAATCACCAGATTTGGGAGCTTCAAGGACTCCCCCCAGCGTATTAATGTGATTTATGCTGTAAAGTTTATTTTATGTTTATTTTAATAAGAACATGAATTTAAAAAAACAAAAAAAAAACAAAAACAAAAAAACAAACATTTGTTTTCCTTTTAGTGGGTCCTGGAAGCTATTTATAAATTGGTCAGTAGGGGTAACCATATTAAGTATGGACCTCTGGGTGGGGTTCTTGGAGTTGATGCTGAATCAGCAAAAAGGAATTGGAAGTTAAAATTCTGGATCTGGCTTTTGGTTACGGCTCTGGACGGGTAACTCTGGACGGGGTGTTACCCGGGAGCTTTCGGTGGTTGGACTTCCCGGAATGGGATGTTTGGTGCCCTCGAGCTGGTGGTTTACGGCTGTGGGTAACGTGGATTTTTTAAGTTCTTGTGTGTTTGCCAAAATATTTAGCCAGTATTTTTGGGGCTCCAAGAACCCTCCCCTCATGTCGTATATGATTGTGTATTTAATACTTATTGTAAATGTTTGTTATTTGTTAATAAACTGGCCGCGGACCCCCCCCCCCCTGGGTTTGGAAGGATAACCAATTCAGGTATGGCACCCTGGTTTTGAGGGGTAATCATCTCGTGTATGGCCCCCTGGTGTGGAGGGTAACCATCTCGTGTATGGCCCCCTGGTGTGGAGGGGGTAACCATCTCGGGTATGGCCCCCTGGTATGGAGGGGTGACCATCAAGGTATGGCCCCCTGGTCTCCAGAAGCATTTATATTTTATAGGACCCTGTTAGGGTAATGTCCCTGGGGTCAGGGCAATCATATTTTGCATGCCTACAGAAGAAATTGGCTCCTCTGTGCCAGGGACGGCGGCTGGAGGGGTGAAGAGAACAAGGTTGTCGTCTGGACAATGCAGTTATCTAGTGCACAAAACTGAAGAGCACTGCACCTAATCAGTGTGCCCTTGAGTCAGTGGGAGTGACTAAGGGTAAAGTAATCAAGTGCATTAACATGAAGGGCGATATGCCTATTCCCGATGCCCTTGAGCTGGTGTGAGCGGCTAAGGGTATCATCAAGTGCATTAACACAAAGGGCAGTATGCCTACTCCCGGTGCCCTTGAGCCAGTGGGAGCCGCTAAGGGTAAAGTAATCAAGTGCATTAACAAAAAGGGCAATATGCCTATTCCCAATGCCTTTGACCCAGTTGGAGAGGTCAACAGTAAATGTTATCAAGTGCATAAAAAACAACAATGGCGTGGCCGGGTTATTAATAATGCCTTTGTAGACTTTATTTCTGCTTTAGGTTTATTTAAATTGCTGCTTCCAGATATTCTGAATGTTATTTTATGGTCGGTTATAATGTTGATGTTATATTGTGTATAGTTTTAATTACTCCCTATTTATAATATCTTTCTATTGATATGTTCATCACTTTTCGGGTAGTGATAGTAAGTGGGTTTAAGACATTTTACTGCACAGCTACTGTAAATAATGGTGGTTTCTAGAACTAAAATCTGTGATTTGGTGAATTATTAGAGCTGGCTACAATACATGCGGTATAATAGTTTTTTGAGGCATGACAGATGTCATTATGCAGGTATTCAGATTGTGGCTATGACCTTAATTATGGCTTACTTTCCACATTCCCCATTATGGGATCCTCATTGCAGGATGTTTAACAACTGCTATTTTGCTGTAGTTACCGTATTATCGATTATAACTTGGTAGCATGGCATCGATAAAATTAATCTGTCGGAGCTCTGGAATTTTAATTTTATTACTTGTGTGCACAGACTTTCCATAGCATGTAGAAATGGTTGATGGCTTTATTAGGCATGGTTGGTGGGGGCGAGTCCATTTAAGGTGTCAAATGGCCTCTCTGGTGGCGGTTTAGGAGTCAGGTGGAAGTTGCAGGCAAGTTAAGGTGGACTCATTTTAACTAATAGAGGATGTAAAACCTCATGGTGGTGAACAGGCTCGGCTTTGGTGGCCAGCCTCAAGGACGTTGTAATGGTAACGTCAATCAGGGGCGGCCACAGTGGTTAAGCACAGGAGTGAGGATAATGGGGTCATTGGTGCCCTGAAAGTTTACTGGCTCTGCTTGAATGGCAAGCCAGTGTGTGCCGCCCCTTTATGGCTGTCTGGCCTGGTTCTGTATGTCAGACAGCTGGGATATCACAGTACTTGTCAATCCCAATGTACTAGCACTTCACCTGACTCCTACTGTGATTGTGTTAATCCTGTGATTTAAATAAAGCTGTGGCCATTTTGACAACCAAAAATAATGTGTTGTGTATTTATTCTAGTGCCTAGGTTTACTGTAGTTATGGTGGTTTTAACATGGAGTGGGGGTCCGTCCCATATCCATAAGTCAAGAAACCACTGGAGCCATAGGCGGAGGAGGACATGACTTGGGGATGGGTGGACCTTTACTCCTGCAGCTTTTTGGTATAGTGTAGATTTTTAAGCTAGAGTGATGTTGCTTTCAGAGTAAGAAGCACAGTATGTCTGTGCCTGGTGAGTTACTGTGAGGAGGGTGGGGCTTATATAGAGCAGGAAATCTGTGTCTCTTCCCTCTTTCTTGGACAGGATGAACAGGAGGAAGCATTTCCCGCCCACCCGCCCTGTTTACAATCATTGTCCTAAAACGTTTTGATTATTGCTTGTATGATGAATGCTTTATTGTATTTTTGAAATTACCATGTATATCTTGTTCCTGGCTCAATTTTATCATGGCTATAAAGAGTTAACAGCATTAACCTTCTAAGCCCAAGGGAAGGGCCATCCTTCAGCCATGGTTCCCTAGAGGTTTCCTCCACAGGGGGTTTTTCCTCTCCTGAGTGCTGTAGGATGACTCTTTGTGAGTCGGAGGTTTGCCAAGCTAGTCCCCTTAATGCTTTTGCAGGGACTTCTAGCTTATAAGTTTACTAAAGTGATTTATTAAAAAAAAAAAAAAAAAAAAAAAAAGGTGTCAAATGTGAATTTATAACCCGTCACAGCTTTGCGGTTTAGGAGTCAGGTGGAAGTTGCAGGCAAGTTAAGGTGGACTCATTTTAACTAATAGAGGATGTAAAACCTCATGGTGGTGAACAGGCTCGGCTTTGGTGGCCAGCCTCAAGGACGTTGTAATGGTAACGTCAATCAGGGGCGGCCACAGTGGTTAAGCACAGGAGTGAGGATAATAGGGTCATTGGTGCCCTGAAAGTTTACTGGCTCTGCTTGAATGGCAAGCCAGTGTGTGCCGCCCCTTTATGGCTGTCTGGCCTGGTTCTGTATGTCAGACAGCTGGGATATCACAGTACTTGTCAATCCCAATGTACTAGCACTTCACCTGACTCCTACTGTGATTGTGTTAATCCTGTGATTTAAATAAAGCTGTGGCCATTTTGACAACCAAAAATAATGTGTTGTGTATTTATTCTAGTGCCTAGGTTTACTGTAGTTATGGTGGTTTTAACATGGAGTGGGGGTCCGTCCCATATCCATAAGTCATGTCCTGTTCTTCCAGAAAAGCCTCAAACTTCTGTGTGTGACTCAGAGCTGAGATCTAACGTGATAGAAGATTCCAGTGCGGGGAAGACGGGAAACCTTCATATAGACGGCCGGTGGGGATGGAGGCAGTGACCGACTCCGGCCAAATCTGTCTCTAGAACCGCAGTAGAAGATGACGATGTCGTCCTCACCATGAAGGAGTTATTTCTCATGTCGCGTGTAATGAATATCTCCTGCAGTATTGCTAATGCCGATTCCAGTGTCGGTAATGAGACGAGAATTAGCGTTATGGAAGATGAGTCTATGAGGAACGTGTTCAGCTGCCGACTCTGAGGAGGAAACTGCTTGTTGTCTGTGGCCTAAATATATAGGTTTTATTAGTAGATGTCAGGGGAGAAAACTAAACCCTGTAAGATAATAAATCTCCTCATATGTTTCCCTTATTATCTCCAGTAATTGTATTATTACACAGGATTCTTATGATGTTACATCGGATCATCTTCTTCTCATTCAGGTCTCTACAATATCGGATCCTCTCAGTGAAGATCTTCTACAGAAGAGAATTTTCCTGATTTACCCATCAAGGATGGATATGGACAGAGACAAGATGGCGGAGAGGATGTTACACCTCACCCTAGAGATCCTCTTCCGTCTCACTGGAGAGGTGAGAGATTCTGATGACGTCACATTACATCATTCTTATCTATGGGAATAACAGATGGACAGAACTGGAGAGGTGAGGACTCTGGAAATGTCTGTTGTGAGATTTATTAATGTGTCTCTCCATAAGCAGGATTACACAGTGGTGAAGAAGACCTCTAGTGATCGCTGTCAGGACCCTGTGTCTGAGGGATGGGGAAGACCCCTGAGCCCAATCACAGGGCCTCCACCTCACCCCCTGATCCATGAGGACATCAATGACCAGAAGATCCTAGAACTCATCTACAAGATGATTGAGCTGCTGACTGGAGAGGTGACACTGCTGGGAATGCTGGGACATTATGCAGTAACACTATGAAGGGATCGGGGGATGATGGTATCATTGTATGTGTCAGGTTCCTATAAGGTGTCAGGATGTCGCTGTCTATTTCTCCATGGAGGAGTGGGAGTATTTAGAAGGACACAGAGATCTGTACAAGAACGTCATAATGGAGGTTCCCCAGCCCCTCACATCTCCAGGTAATAGACAGGACTAAATACACACGGCCTATAATTATCTGTATGTAGAGAATGAATTCAGTCCCTGTGTGTGTTTCCTCCAGATCTATCCAGTAAGAGGACAACACCAGAGAGATGTCCCCGTCCTCTTCTTCCACAGGACTGTAAACAAGAAGATCCCAGTGCTCCTCAGGATCATCAGGTAGATGGAGAGAAGGTGTCAGGAGATCTCCCCTATGATGTGTAGACGGCTGAGAAGGTCTTGTGCTCAGTCTTGTTTTATCCACCAGTATTATCTGTTTTATACTTGTGTAATGAGAACGGTGGAGATGGCAGGATTAGAGCTGATCATAGATGGGACTTCCCCATCTGTCAGTGACTTTTACAATATTTGTTTCAGGGTGAAGATCTGACCCATATTAACACTACAGAGACATATGTGAGAGATGATGAGTGGTGTAAAGAGGAGATTCCCACATATGACTACCCGGGTGAGTAGTAACCACTGAATGCAGAGAAGTCACAGATTCCTCTCAGTCACCGGCTGTGGCTGCTTTATCGGTGGTGTAGTCCGGCCGTATTACCATGATCACCATTTTGCCTCTAGACCGCAACATTCTCCTCCACCCAAAAGTGTTCAAATGACTTTGGGCATTGAAAGCTCTTTTCTATAGAACTTACAACCTGGAGGATCCACCTACCCCCTGGGATTAGAAAACACTGACCATTACCTGCCCAGATCTGTAACTATAAAGCCAAATGACAGCGTACATAGAATGTGCTGACAGGTTAGAAAATCACTTGAAGAAAAATCTTATGCTGGGCCTGTAAGAGAAAGCGGAGGGTAATGATGCTGTTGGCTTCCTAGATCCCTGAGATCTTATTGGATGAATCTTCTCTCCCTTCTGTGCTGCTGAATGTCTCATGGTCCCTACAAGACCAGGTCCAGTCTTTCTGACCAAACTTCCCTTTTATGAGCGACAACAGTAAATGTGCAGTGAGGCCGAGTGTGAATTTCTCTACAATAACAGCAGTTTCCCTTTATCCTGACTTTTCAATTTGTGTTAAAACTACCATATTTTTACTCTTCGCCACGACAGCACCCACTGGAGGTATCGGATCCGCCCATTTGGAACAGGAAACCCTACAGGAAAGATAAAAGGGGCGGTCCGCCTTTCCTCCTCAGTTTTTGGTTTCCTGTTCCAAATGGAGCAGGATCCTGCAGGATCTTACCTGGGCCATGCATCCGCCTGTGCGGTCTCTTCGGGATCGGCAGGGGCTGCGGTCCGGAAGCAGCGTCGGGGGAGACTCCGTTTGACGGCTCCCCCCTCGTCTGGTGGCATAGTGGTAATGGCCGGGTCCGGGGAGGGCCGCCCGGTCTTACCAGGGAGCGGGGCCGGTCTGGCATCCGGGAGATCCCCCCCATCCCCATCGGTGGGGGTATAACGTGGATGGTGAGGCCATGAGCGCGCGAGCCGCGCTGTCAATAGCGGTGGCGCGGGAGCAGGCCGGCGCCCGACGCTCCTATACCCCGGAAGTAATGGTTGAACTTCCGGGGTAAGATGGCGATGACGCGGCGCATGCGCCCTGTGACAGGGCGACTTCCGGGGGTACGATAAGTGTACAGATAAAACAGCGCTGCAACGTTGGAACATGTCGTCCCCCGCAGAGTCGCAGACCCCAGCAGGGGATTCAGCTGGGGGCAACTCCACCAGGGACCGCAGCGCCAGGACAGAGACTGCCCGCAGGAGCGAGGCAGCAGAAACCCGATCCAAACCGTCTCAGCCATCCGAACCGGTATTAAGCTTCACTGGGTGAGTGTGCAAAGCAGCTGCTCTACCTATTAAGCGAACCTCCTCTCCTCCCCCCCCCCCCCCCTCTCTTTACCTTTGACCTCCCACTTCAGTCAAAGAAAAAAGGAAAAACAAAACATAAAGAATGCGCATTATGTTCAGAGCCTGTCCCTGACTCCTACCCCAAAAAACTCTGCAAACAATGCATTAAAGAGACCAGGCAGGGGTCGACGATATCTTCTAAGGATATCCGAGCCATAATTAGGGAGGAAATACAAGCCATCAACCGCGCCAGCACTCCCGCAGAGTCTAGTCATAGAAAACAGGTCATTGTTAGTTCAGAGTCAGAGGAAGAACAGGAGTTAATCTCAGGCTCCGCATCCACGTCCTCATCATCATCCTCGGAGGTGGAAGGACGCGCATGTTTTCCACTGGACAGCGTAGATAACCTGGTAAAAGCGGTTAGAAATACTATGGGGTGTGAAGAGGAAAGGGGAGCCCAGACCGCGCAGGACATTATGTTTGCGGGATTGGCAGAGAAAAAGAGGAGATCATTTCCAGTGATACCGGCAATTAAAGATCTCATCAAAAGAGAGTGGGAAAAACACGACCAGAGGGGTTTTCTCCCATCCGCTTCAAAACGGAAGTATCCGTTCACTGATGAAGATCTATTAAAATGGACTAAAATACCAAAGGTGGACGCTGTCATATCCTCCACTTCCAAACAAACCTCGATCCCGGTCGAGGACGCAGGATTGTTAGCAGACCCATTGGACCGAAAGGCTGAATCTTCGCTCAAAAGGTCCTGGGAATCCACCACCGGGGTATTCAAACCCGCAATAGCCAGCACATGTACTGCTAGGTCAATGCTTTTATGGCTAGATCAATTAGACCAGCAGATTGAGCAAAGAGTGTCAAGGGAGAAACTGCGTGCAGCCATCCCGTTGATAAGAGGGGCAGCTGCCTTTATGGCAGACGCTTCAGCGGACACCCTAAGACTGGCAGCAAGGTCGGCAGCCCTGGTGAATAACGCCAGACGCGCGCTGTGGATAAAGAGCTGGAAAGGGGTGCACAGTCAAAATCCAAAATTAGTGCAACCCCATGCGAGGGTGAGTTCCTCTTCGGAAAAGCCTTAGACGAAATTCTCGCCAAGGCAAAAGAAAGGAAAAAGGCCTTCAGTGATTCTTCCATTCCATTTTATAGGAAAACCTTTAAAAGACGGCCATTCGGGAGAAGAAGGCAATCGGACAGAACGAACAGATGGGCCACGAAAGACGAAAAGCAGAAGGGTACCATCTTCAGAGGGCCAACATATAGGAGAGAAAAAAATTAAAAGTTTAGACCCACCAGTTGGGGGTAGATTAAAATTTTTTTTTACCAAGTGGGAACAGATTACGTTAAACCCATGGATTTTGAATATAATCAAGGAAGGAATAAAGATTGAATTCCTTCGGATCCCCTATGAGTTCTTTGTTATAACTCGCCTTAATTCCTCACTTCAGCAAAAGGCTCTCGAAGACGAGATTCGAGTCCTGCTAGCTAAAAAAGTTTTAGTTGACGTCCCTGAGGAACAACAGGGTAGAGGCTTTTACTCTCCCCTGTTTTTGGTGTCTAAACCAGACGGTACATTTAGAACCATTATTAATTTAAAGAAGCTAAATTCATTTATAAAAAAATTATAAGTTCAAAATGGAATCAATCAGATCCACTATAAAGCTTCTTTTCCCAAATTGCGTAATGGCAGGGATTGATTTAAAAGATGCTTATTATCATCTCCCTATACACAACAGATTCCAGAAATACCTAAGAGTCGCAGTGGAAGTCGAGGGAAGGATTCATCATTTCCAATACGCGGCCATGCCCTTCGGGCTTTCCACGGCACCAAGAATATTTACCAAGGTGATGGCAGAAGTGATGGCCTACCTTCGCCAAAAGGACACACTAATTGTGCCATATCTAGACGACTTCCTAGTAATTGGGAATTCAGTCAAACAATGTACTGAACGCGTGACTGACGCAATCTCCTCTTTTCAGAGCCTTGGCTGGATCATCAATATCCAAAAGTCCAGACTCGATCCGCAATCTCTCCAGACATTTCTAGGATTTCAACTAGATTCCTTGACCCAGAGATGTCTACTACCCCAGGTAAAAATCATCCTCACAAAACAAAAAATACAAGCAGCTATAGATAAACCACGTGTATCCTTAAGAGGAGCAATGTCACTATTAGGATCACTAAATTCTTGCACCCCGGCAGTCCGGTGGGCCCAGTACCATGTCCGTACGCTACAACACCAGATCCTCCAGGAGGATAAGCGACATAGTGGTCATTTACAGAGCAAAATAACCCTGTCACAAGAAGTCTTGACTTCCCTAGAGTGGTGGTTAGACGATGATCATTTATGTTCAGGAGTTCCATGGGTTATAGTTCCATCCTGTATCGTAACCACCGATGCCAGTCCCCAGGGCTGGGGAGCCCACATGGAGAATGGGTTTTATCAGGGAAGGTGGAGTAAAGAGGAATGTGATTACTCATCTAATTTAAAAGAACTGACTGCAGTGTTCTATGCTCTATACAACTTCCTTCCGCAGCTCCAACAGAAGCATGTAAGGATCCTGTCGGACAATACCACCACAGTGGCATATATAAACAGACAAGGAGGAACTCGATCAGAGACTCTGATGTCTTCAGCGGCAAGAATTTTAAACTTAGCAGAAAACTATTTTTTGTCCCTCTCGGCCCTTCATATAAGAGGCGAGAGCAATCAAAAGGCAGACTTCCTAAGCCGTCACACTCTACGACAAGGAGAGTGGTGCCTCAATCGGAAGGTCTTCAGGGACAAAGTAGCCGCATGGGGACAACCCGAGGTGGATCTTTTCGCCACAAGAGAGAACAGGCAGATAAAAACTTTTTTGCCTCCCTATCTCCGTCAGATCACCCAAACATACTGGACGCCTTTCTAGTTCCATGGAATTTCAACCTAGCGTATGCGTTCCCTCCATTGATCCTCCTACCTCAAGTAATTCGGAAGATCAGAGACGACAAAGCAAGAATAATCTTAATAGCACCGTTCTGGCCAAAAAGACCGTGGTTTTTCGTGGCTGCAGATTATGTCGATAACAGATCCTTGGGTCCTTCCGACTGCCAATCTACTCTCCCAAGGCCCCTTTTTCCACCCTCAAGTGCTCAGCTTGCACTTGACAGCGTGGAATTTGAGAGGCAGTTATTGAGGACAAGAGGATTCTCGGAGTCCTTAATTACTACACTACTACAAAGTAGAAAACAGTCCACAACCCAAATTTACACTAGAATATGGAAAAAATTTCTTCAATTCCATACAGTACCTCATACAACAGAAGTTCCGATAATCCCAATCTTGGAATTTCTGCAGAAGGGGAAAGACTTAGGCTTAGCAGTAAATACACTGAGAGTACAAATATCGGCATTAGGAGCACTATATGGCCATAATATAGCAGGCAACAAGTGGATAACTCGTTTTATTACAGCATGTGAACGAATAGCTCCAATCCACATACCCTCCGTCCCTACATGGGATCTAAATCTGGTCTTAGACGCCCTAACGGTAGACCCCTTTGAGCCGATCGACACAATACCCTTCAAATACTTAGCACTTAAAATGGCCCTCTTAGTATCACTGACCTCAGCTAGAAGAGTGGGTGATATTCAGGCCTTGTCAATAGATCCACCTTTTTTCCAAGAATACCAAGACAGATTAGTATTAAAACCAGACCCTGCCTACCTGCCAAAAGTGGCAACAAAATACCATAGATCTCAGGAGATACTCCTCCCAACCTTCTATAAAAATCCCTCTACTCCGGAAGAGCAGAAGTTCCATACTCTGGACGTCAAAAGAACTGTCCTAAAATGTATTGAGAGGTCCAACAGTTGGAGGCAGAGCAGGGCCCTATTTGTTTCATTTCAGGGCTGTAAGAAGGGGTATGGAGTCACGAAGAGCACCATTTCCCGGTGGATCAGAGAGGCCATTCGTTTAGCCTACTCCGCAAAAAACGAAGATCCTCCAGGGAACATCAGGGCGCATTCCACCAGGGCAATGGCAACCTCTTGGGCGGAAAAGGGAGATGTTCCGATTGAAACTATATGTAAGGCGGCAGTTTGGTCATCCCCTTCTACCTTCTATAAGCACTACAGACTTGATCTTTCATCCACCTCTGACTTAGGCTTTGGCAGGACTATCCTTGGCACGGTGGTCCCACCCAGGTGATGGTCTCTGGAATCTCTCCAGTGGGTGCTGTCGTGGCGAAGAGTAAAAAGCCGGATTACTTACCGGTAATGCTCTTTTAATGAGTCCACGACAGCACCCGCTCACTTCCCCCCCTAAAGATATCAATAGTTAAAGTATATTAACCAAATAATGGATAAGAAAGATGTTAAAATAAGAGAACATTGCCTAATCCTTGGCGGTCCTTCTGGTACTCTGAAACGTAAAACTGAGGAGGAAAGGCGGACCGCCCCTTTTATCTTTCCTGTAGGGTTTCCTGTTCCAAATGGGCGGATCCGATACCTCCAGTGGGTGCTGTCGTGGACTCATTAAAAGAGCATTACCGGTAAGTAATCCGGCTTTTTCGCACTATAAGACACACTGTTTTCCTTCAAAAATGTGGAGGAAAATGGAGGGTGCGTCTTATAGTCCGGATGTACCGGCTCTGGCTGTGGTGGGGAGGTGGGGGAACGGCATCGGCGGAGCAGCAGGTCACAGGAGGCTGGAGCCGGTGGCTGCGGCTAACTTCTGTTCCTGCTGCTAAAGAGAAATGAATATTCACTGCATTACACGCCCATGGGCTTGGAGGGCAATGAATATTCATTTCTCTTTAATAATAGTATCTTGATATGATTAGCCTCCAACCCCGGTCCTGCTATACATGGCCCCATCCATATAATTGGCCCACACCCCCATCCACATCCTGGTATGCATGGTCCCATCAGAAAACATTAAAAAAACAAACCATTACACTTACCTACCCCGCGCTCCCTCGCAGCATCCTGCTCCGGTGCCAGCAACTGCTATATGCTTGTAAGCAGCACATGGCAGGGACGTCACGCACTGCTCACAAGCAGAGCACAGCTGCCAGACTGTGCACGCAAAGGGCAGTGAGTATTCATTGCTCTTCAGTATTGTGCAGTGTCAGCCACCAGCTTCCTGCTGCTACCGGCGGTCACGTGTGCCGCTACTTAAGAGAAATAAATATTCATGAATACTCATTGTTCTCAGCGCTGCTTACAAGCATATAGCAGTTGCTGGCACCGGAGCAGGATGCTGCGAGGGAGCATCGGGTAGGTAAGTGTAATGGTTTGTTTTTTTAAATGGATGGGGTCCTGCATACCAGGATAAGGATGGGGACCCAGTATACCAGGACAGGGATGAGGTGGCATGCATGCCAGGATAGGGATGAGAGATCCATGCATACCAGGGTAGGGATGAGGGATCCATGCATACCAGGATAGGGATGAGGGATCTATGTATATCAAGATAGGGATGAGGGATCCATGTATACTTGGATAGGGATGAGGGATCCATGTATACCAGGATAGGGATGAGTGATCCATGCATACCAGCATAGGGATGAGGGATCCATGCATACCATAATAGGGATGAGGGATGCATGCATACCAGGGTAGGGATGAGGGATCCATGCATACCAGGGTAGGGATGAGGGATCCATGTATACCAGGATAGGGATGAGGGATCCATGCATACCAGGATAGGGATGAGGGATCTACGCATACCAGGTTAGGGATGAGGGATCCATGCATACCAGGGTTGGGATGAGGGATCTATGCATGCCAGGGTAGGGATGAGGGATCAATGTATACTAGGATAGGGATGAGGGATCCATTCATACCAGGGTAGGGATGAGGGATCCATGCATACCAGGGTAGGGATGAGGGATCCATGCATACCAGGAGGGATGAGGGATCCATGCATACCAGGGTAGGGATGAGGGATCCATGCATACCAGGGTAGGGATGAGGGATCCATGCATACCAGGGTAGGGATGAGGGATCCATGCATACCAGGGTAGGGATGAGGGATCCATGCATACCAGGGTAGGGATGAGGGATCCATGCATGCCAGGGTAGGGATGAAGGATCCATGCATACCAGGGTAGGGATGAGGGATCCATGCATACCAGGGTAGGGATGAGGGATCCATGCATACCAGGGTAGGGATGAGGGATCCATGCATACCAGGGTAGGGATGAGGGATCCATGCATACCAGGGTAGGGATGAGGGATCCATGCATACCAGGGTAGGGATGAGGGATCCATGCATACCAGGGTAGGGATGAGGGATCCATGCATACCAGGGTAGGGATGAGGGATCCATGCATACCAGGGTAGGGATGAGGGATCCATGCATACCAGGATAGGGATGAGGGATCCATGCATACCAGGATAGGGATGAGGGATCCATGCATACCAGGATAGGGATGAGGGATCCATGCATACCAGGGTATGGATGAGGGATCCATGCATACCAGGGTAGGGATGAGGGGGGCATATATACCAGGATAGGGATGAGGGGGCCATATATACCAGGATAGGGGATATTAAGTACAGAATTGACCACATTTTTTTGCTTCAATTTTTTTTCCTAATTTCTTCCTCTAAAACCTAGGTGCGTCTTATGGTCCAAAAAATACGGTAATTTCAAGGAGGATTGTGATAAACTACAGGAAAAACATAATGATAATATTAAAGTAATTGTTATTAAATTATAAAAACTGAATTAATATGCAGCTGAATCAAACTGGAGCACGTATGGAAAATATATGAAAAATGTATTACAGTAAATAAAGCCACAATATTCACAATAGAATAGAAAAATCCTAATACACACTGTCAGTATAAAAGCACATTATATCAACTGCCCCTATATATATAATCACAAAAACGGAAAGTGCTGCATTGTACAAGTGTAAAGAGTGTTATAACCAAAGTGCTCTAGTGCCAAAGGTGCTATACAGAAACCAGCGCCACAATCACTGTGTGATAAAGTGCTAATAGTGCAGACACATCATGGGGCATATAACTACAATGTGCCTGTAATAAGTATCCGGTGCAAAGTGCTGCAGCAAAAGTACCCGAGGATAAAGTGCATGTGCTTGTATCACCGAGATACACAGTGTGCTGCCAGGGTCCCATGGACCTGATCCTTATTACAGGCACATTGTAGTTATATGCCCCATGATGTGTCTGCACTATTAGCACTTTATCACACAGTGATTGTGGCACAGGTTTCTGTATAGCACCTTTGGCACTAGAGCACTTTGGTTATAACACTCTTCACATTTGCACAATGCAGCACTTTCCGTTTTTGTGATTTCATATATATTTTTGATATTTGATTCCCTCCATATTAACAATGATAGGGGCAGTTTATATAATGTGCTTTATACTGACAGTGTGTATTAGGATTTTTCTATTCTATTGTGAATATTGTGGCTTTATTTACTGTAATACATTTTTCATATATTTTCCAAACGTGCTCTAGTTTGATCCAGCTGCACATTAATTCAGATTCTATTTATTATTATTCAATAACAATTATTTTACTATTATTAGCATTGTTGCTCTGTCTTTTTAGCACTTTTTTTTAGGACTTCATTTCTGATTGTGCTGGACAATTTATTTTTATACAATTGATTTCACCTTTGCTAAAGTACAAACATTCCACCTGTGCCATGATATATCTCTAAGCTGTGCGTGGCTGAGGGCTGTAATATACATTTATTCCCGCCTGCAGGAGATGTGTTGGCTCCAGCCCTGGTGTCATGGATTCACTCCACGTCATACATTACATTGTTTTCAATCCTAAGGAATTCAGATTACTGCACAATCTCTCCTGTGGGCGGGGCTGTGGGTGGGGCTGTGGGCGGGGCTTTCTGTGGTGCTCCGATTACATATTCATCTGTATTGGCTTATGACAGGTCGCTGACCCCTCACTGACCTGACCCCATTATTACATAATGCATATAATAGCATTGATATTATTGGTGATAATGCCTATAATATTGTGGCTATTGTGAGGCTTAGAGATAAAAAATTTACAAATGACACTGGCAGCGCCTGTCCAGTAGCATCTATCTCTTACTTATAGATAGTACTATGCAGGCGCCGCCATCGCTGGTGACATTTTTCTGGATGTAATTTTTTTTTATGTAAAATAGGGGGCAGGTCACTGATGGATCAGTGTCATAAGCCAATACAGATATGTACGCAGAACACCACATAAGGCCCCGCCCACAGCACAACCCACAGCCCCGCCCCAGAGCACGAGAATCTCATTAACTGAAAACTGCAAATACAGATTAAACAATAACCAGCCCGCAGCTGCCCAGAAAACCCAGAAATTCTGACCCTTTGCCCGGCTCTTCACACTTGCCCTGTGTTTTGTTTCATTTCTAATAAAAGACTTTATTCTGGCTGTGTCTTTATTTACCATATAACTATAGGATTAGTAATGGATAGGGGTCTTATAGACACCTTTCCATTACTAATCCATGGGCTTGATGTCACCTGACAATACAAGGGTGACATCAACCCCACAAATATGAACCCCATTTGCCATCACTACAGGGCAAGTAGGAAGAACCGGGCAAAGCCCCCAGTTGTCAGCTTCAGCAAGGCTGGTTGTCAACAATGGGGGGGACCCCACATGGTTTTTTAAAATTATTTAAATAATTAAAAAAAAACAGTGTGAGGACCCCTCTATTCTTGATAACTAGCCTTGCTGAAGCTGACAGCTGAGGGTTACAGTCCCCAGTTGTGATCTGGACCCATGGAAGCGTGTTTAATGCGAAACGGCAGTAGTCCTGTTTCTTGCCTGCATGCCTGCACTTATCCTGCCCTCACAAACCTTGTCCATGTATGCTTTTCGGAAATAAAGGAGGTTTTTTATGATACGGTAAATGGAGTGTGCTGCTTTTTTCCTTATTTTTTTGGTTTATAGAAACCTTGTTGCTTTTCAGCAGCCTTTGAGCCACTAATAGTGTGGGAACCTCTGTTTTTCCATTGACAGATGATGGACCTGAGTGGGGACTTGTTTTTTCTGAGATGAGAATTGGTATTATTTTCGCCTACATAACATTGATTGGTTTTTTTTCTATTCGATATTTGGGAGGCAGAATGAACCAACAGTTGAACACCACACACTACTGGCTCATCCAACAAGGTTTTCTATTAGACTGTGAACTGTCATTGTCTTGGATAAATAATTAAAAGTTTTTTTACATAGCGTGCCATTTTTATGGACAGTTTGTAGAAAAATATATATATATATATCTTCTTGCACGGTTGAGAATCAAAAGTAAAGGCAATGTTGAATTGAGGATAAAATAAATCTTGTTTTTAATTGTTCATTTCAAAAAGTGATTACAAAAATGAAGAAAAGTAAGTTCATGACATGCAGTAATTATTTGAAGAGAAAACGAGCATTGTTCTTACATATAGTCTTGAGCAGCTGTCCGGGTGTTCGAGAGTCTCAAGGGATATGAGATCTCCTGAACAAGAGTTAGACCGGCTTTATATACTATTCTGACCTATAAACTATAACCACATATGGTGGCTTGCCACTATGTTCAGAAGTTCTTCCATATTAAGTGAACCGTAGTTATTTTAACAATATGTATACAGTTATTTATGCATTACCTTAGTCTGAGATATTTAAGCCTAAAGTCTGAGATCTTTAGAACCATTCATTATCTCTAAATAGTCACATTTTGACAGCTTTGACTATCTTGACCTATACATTTGACAAGAGAGACAGCTGTGTGAGCCAAGGAATCCAGAATAGCTCAGTCACACTCTAACCAGAGCCTCTGCTAGCTGGACTAGACTCTGTATGTGAGAATTAATCTATATGAGAGAATTAATCTATATTATAGAAATACTGATATTTTACAGTCCCCCCTGATTATGATTTGAGACATATCATAATCAATCCTAACTCATTCTCTCACCATTCGTATCACATTCATTCTTTATTCTGAAAACCTTGTATCACCATCTGCCCTGAATGTCATCTGAATTTTCAAACCTATTGTAAAAACAAAAATTAGATCAGAGAGTTATATTTTTTTTTTTTAACATCTCTCTTAAAATATCATCTTCCTTTTTCATTTCTATCTTTATATTCTTATAAATTCTCCTAATTTTACACATAATAATTATTTGATATATTATACACAGCAAAACTATGATAAATAGAATAACAATCGGATTAGACAATACATTCCCTGCTGCCATTTTCGCTGAAGACTGTGACCAACTAGTTACAGATTTTCCTAAATTTCTCCACCAAGATGAGCCTGACATACTCGTCCATTCATGGTCAATATCATTTAGATTACCTTGTTCATGTCTAAATACAATTTCAGCTTCTTTTAATTGTTTTGTCAGCAGATTTAATAAACCCTTGTCTTTCTTTATTTCATTTGTCCACAAATCCCAAGGGAATTTATTGACTTGTGACAAATTGAACTGGATCGGAAGGATTTTCAGACGTCTTGAGCCTATTGACGTAATATTAATACTTCCTTCCTTCTTTGTGAGAGTTTTAACATTTCCCTCAATACAATATAAACCCATTGTCAGATTTTCGACATGTACACAAGATGAGAAGAATGCAGAAACTGCTTCTTTTCCTGACATGACTTGGAAACAAGTTTTGTTAGCACTTACTGGTGTCACCAAGTCATGTATCGTGTGGACATTCTCAACTCTGGCATGACAAGAAGTATGATTATGGAAACATGAATGATAAATGACTTTATCCTGTCCAGGTAGACACATTACCTTGGAAACAAAATTTAAGCATGACGAAATGTCTAATTGTTCAGTGTTGATACCATCAAATGCAAAATCTGTGTACTGTAATTGATAATATAACAATTGTGTAGGGCTGACAGGAATTCCCAGAACACCTATAGGAACCAGGGTTTCTTCTCTTCCTGACACTGGAATCAGTGATGTTCCTACACAAATGTTCTGTTCACATCCTAACCACTTATTTACCCACAAATCTGTATGGTTTAACGCAAAGTTATATTCTATGGGCAAATTTCTTATTAGCCCTAAAGGGGTAATTCCACTTTGTAAGGCTTGTGCAATCATTTTCAGATTGGTGGAATATTCAATCTGAATTTCTAGACATGTTTTGGCCACTTGAGATTCCTGTTCACTTTCCATCAAAGCTAAAGTAGCATCCTGAAGATGTGATACAGAAGATCCCAATACAGTAGCAGTGTTCAAAACCATCTTTTCAAGGACTTGATTCAAGCTTTTCTGAATCTTTACCCCTTTTCCTCCAATATACCCAATATTTTCCAGATCTGATTTAAGTGTATGAATGTCCATAGTGTTAATTAAACTTCCTACTGTTCCTAATCCCCCCAAAATACCTTCAAACACTCCCCTCTTACTTCTAACCTGTGTTGAAGTTCTTTTCCCAAACCATTGTTCTATTCCCATCTCCATGTTAGTGAGATGTGGTTGACACTGGGGATATCTAGAAGAGATTTTCCAGTTAGACATGTTAAAGGTCCATACCATGGTCAGAAACACTCCATCTCGTAACAGAGGTTTAGTTTGGAACTGATTGATCTGAAAAGGAGTAGATGGTTGAAATCTTGTCTGTGTGCATACATTATCTACTGCTGACCATATATTTACCTTTACATCTCTACATTGTTTGTAGTTATATTTCGTTAAAATGCAACATTGGTAAAGTCCAGAATCCTTAGGAGATGGATTATCTACAGAAAAAATAAAATCCTTATTTAACCATCTCACGTTACCGGATTGACCTCTGTGTATAACATTTGTTGGACCATTTGAAAAACTTCCCAAAAATGATTTATCTTTGGTCCATATTAACAAAGATTCTGAAGGTAGCTCTAACCTCGTGCTGCATTTTAGTAATAAAGGAGACATATTTTCTTGACTATATACTGCTTGTGGTGTAACCCTTACTTCTGGAGCTATAGTATTTGAAACTGTAAAAACTACAGATACCTGTACTTGTACTGGTTCTCTGGTTATCTGAAAATTCCATGTTTTTACCCAATCCTCGTCTCCTTCTGTAATAGAAAGAAATGCAGGATCTAAAACTTTCCCAAATAGTTGTGTCCTTAACCAAGCATCTGTTTTGGATGTTTCAACTTTCCCTTTTGCGATCATATCATTTGTAATGTCGCCTGACCACACAGCTTTCTCTTCACCTCTTATCTCTATATTCCAGAATAACACATCTGTAGGACTACATTCCCATGTGCCTGTCTTATTATTGTGTATATAATCTCCTTGTAACTGTGTGAACTTCGTCTTAGGTCCTGTGGCTGCATGTAATATTATGTCAGTGTCATGTATGAAGTGTAGCTCAATACAGCATTTTGCACCAAAACCCATGCAAATGTTTCCAGTAATATCTACTGAATCGTCCGGTATGTCCTCATCTATTAAGCTTTGTAGATTCGTTCCTCTTGGTTTCCTTGGATGTAAAGTTACTTTGAAAAGTTCCTTCACTTCACTAGTATTTGTTCCATGGTGTGAAATATCTTCAGCGTAGATCACAGTTGAAACAGTACAAAACAGCAGAAATGTGATTCCCATCAGATAGTAGCTTTTCCTGGGAAATGTCTTTTTCTCCTGAAGGATTGGTGTTGAATCCCTTCCATCAAGGACGTGGAGTTTCGTATTCCAGTTCTTATTGGAATCCATTTCTTCCTAAAAGAAATGCAGTATCATTATTTTGCAATATACAGTTTGCATTGATCAACATGTACCCACAATTTTTGTTGTCTGCGGGTATTTTTAACCACCTTAGATGCTCGTTGCACAAGAATCATTACTTGTCCCATGGTTTCGATAATTTCAAAGGGACCTTCCCAATTACTTTCCCAAGGTCCATTCTTCCTGAAAGTTTTAATCATCACTAGAGCCCCTTTCTTGAATTTGGATACATATGGTGGCTCCATTCTCTGCATTCTTGATGCAGCATGTGGAAGAATCGTTTTCAAATTTTCCTGCAACAATTGCAACCATTTGGACCTTGCAACAGCATCTTTTTGTGGTGTAGACAAAAATGGTTCATGAGGAAAAATCAATGGCATTTTTCTTCCTGTCATCAGTTCAAAAGGAGTAAACTGAGTTGTGGCAGAGGTTGTTCCTCTTACACTCAACAGTACAAAAGGTACTGCATCAACCCAAGTATTGCCTTTGTCCAATAACATCTTGGCAATTCTGGATTTTATTGTTCTATTCATCCTTTCCACAATACCAGCAGACTGTGGATGGTAGGGTACATGAAACTGCTGTCGTACCCCTAGAATAGCACAAACGGCTTGCATGATTTTTCCTGTAAAGTGACTTCCTCGATCAGAGGTGATCATTCTTGGGATCCCCCAAGTACAAAAGACATGATTAACTAATGCTCTAGCTGTAGACAAAGCATCATCTTTTCTGACAGGTAAAATTTCAACCCACTTAGAAAAAACATCTACCACAACCAATGCATACCTGAGACCATTTTTACCTGATGGTAACGGTCCAATGTAGTCGATTTGTAACGTAGACCATGGACCATCTGCAGGTGCGATTCGGAGTAGTGGCGGTTTCTGTCCTTTTGGTCTTGGATTAATTTGGGCACAAATGAGACATGATTGAACAACACTTTGCACTGTCTCTTCCATCTTTTCCCAGTAAAATTTCTCTCTGAGAATGCCTAACAATTTTTGTTGGCCCAAATGACCCAAACTTTCATGATTGTATTTTGTGAACTCAACCTGTAGATGTCTTGGGACAACAGGACGCAACTCCCCGTTTAAGTCATGACACAAAACCCCGTTTTCACAAACAAAGGGAGGTTTTGGATCAACCCGGGAAGCAACAAGAGATGAGTCTTTTTCTTGTTCTTCCGCAAAAGAAGGGATATGCGTGTCTGTTCTTTGAACTGCTGAAACCTCGAGAGGTTCAGGTTCAAACACCTCTTCTCCTGTCAGGGCTGCCTCTTTGGCTAGCATATCTGCGGTTGCATTTCCAACAGATAATTCATCATCAGATTTTTTATGGGCCGGAACCTTGACAATAGCAAAACCATTAGGGTTTTTTGATGCTATCCTGAAAATTGTCTTCAGTGTGTCACTGTGAACAAGAGTCTTATTAGATGAATCTACATAGCCTCTTTTTTCCCAAACTGACAAGTAATCTGTCAGTGATCTTACAACATAAGAGCTATCACTGTAGATCACAATGGGACACTGATCATCTGCTTCATTCAGCTGTAGTACCATTTTTACTGCTTCTAGCTCTGCTCTTTGAGCTGAAAAATGACTCGGTAATTTGTGCTTCACAACCTGTCCTCTGTTGGGATAAAAAATGGCATATCCTGAATAATAGTGCCCATCTGAATAGAATCTGGAACCATCTACAAAAATTGGTTCGTCTGTTACCTCTGCTTTCCGTCTGAAAAGTGATGGACTTGGATCCTGAAAAGACTGTAAACAATCATGAGTTTGTCCTTCATATTGCATCAGCTGAGGAAGAACATATTTGGCCTTGTAATCTACCTCAATTTGTTTGGGAGACAATGACAATAACCAATGAGCAAATCTCTGATGTGACACACCTGGGATATTATTCTCAAAGAGAAGTTTTAGTGTAGAGTGAGGAGTTTGCAAAATGATTTTGTTGAACCCGACAATATGTTCGGTTGCTTTGACTGCAAAGTACACACCTACCAAGTGTCTTGCACAGGTCTCAAAACCTTTTTCAACAGGTGAGAGAAGTTTTGAAAAATAGCCCAAAATTCTCCACTCTTCTCCCTGTAATTGCAGCAATACAGCAGAAACAGATGTTCCTGATGTATGCACTTGCAAAGCAAATGGAGCCGAAGGATCTACTGTGGACAAAGCAGGTGCATTTTGTAAATTCATTTTCAATTGTTCAAATGAAGTTTGCTGTTCATCACCCCAAGGACCAAAGTAATCACTGTTTTCACCTTTCAAAAGATCATATAAAGATCTGGCCTTATCTGCAAAATTCTCAATGAAATCCCTTGAATAATTCATAAGACCTAAAAAATGTCTCAATGCCTTGTGTGATGTCGGAATTGGTAGGGAAGCAATTGCCTCAATTCTTTCCTGCAGTGGCTGCCTTTTTCCTGGACTCAACAGCACTCCTAAAAATCTGACCTCAGTCTGCATTAATTTGACCTTTTTGGTGTTCAATTTCAACCCTGCATCATGCAGCAACTCAAACAATTCTGTCAGAAGAGAAACATGTGTCTCTTTATCCTCTGTAGACAATAAAATATCATCCACATATTGCAGAATGCAATCAGGCCTCGAAAATCTGGATAATACCTTTGCCAATGCCTGATGAAAAACACTAGGTGACAAATGTGCTCCTTGAGGTAACCTGCAAAACAGATATTGCTCGTCCAAGAAAGTAAATGCAAACTTATACTGACAACTCTTTTCAAGAGGTATACTGAAAAAACCATTGCTAATGTCCAGTACAGAAAAGTATTTGGCCTTTGCATTTAACCTTGCCATCATGTCATGAGTATCTGCCACAATTGGTGCGACATTGGGTGTATGCTTATTGAACATCCGTAAATCCAATATCATTCGATAAGAACCATCAGATTTCAAAACACACCACAAAGGATTGTTACTTACAGAATTAGCCTTTCGGATAACACCTTGATCTAACAATTCCTGTATGATCTTTGACATAGAATCAATTGATTCTGGAGGCAATTTATACTGACGCTGTGGCGGGGGATCACGCCCCTCCACATTCACGATAACGTCTTTCATTGTTCCAACCTGATTCCTGAACTGAGCCCAAAGAGAAGGAAAAAGCTGTACAATTTCTGTCAATACCTCGTCATCATTAGTGTCAGGCCACAAATGGTCTGATGACACCACATCATTCAAGCAAATACTTCCAACATGGCTATAATCATTAGGATCAATGACTACCGGTTTACAACCATTGGAATCTTTCCAGATCACTTGATTTCCTAGGTCAACTACCCATCCGAATTTCTGCATAAAATCTGTGCCAAGTATATTTTCAGAATCACGACAATACCAGATGTCAATTTCTGTTTTGAAAGAACTAGGTATTTCCAAAATCACATTGGGAACTAAGGTTGCTTTAGTTCCACCTTTTCCACTGAAACCGACAATTGTACAAACTGGTGAATCTGGATTTAGCTTCAAATCAAGGTTTGTAACACTTAACTGAGCTCCTGTGTCAATAAGAAATACAACATTCTGTATTCCAGCTAAACTTACTTTGATAAATGGTCTTCCACAGTCATCCAATGTAAGTCGAGTCACAAATTCCAATGGATGTGGTTCAGGAATAGTCTGTGATTGTCAGAAAGATGAAGGAGATGGGAGAAGACCTGTGTCCTTTTTAAAAGACCTTGGAATTCTATCCCTTGACTCTGTTTCCTTCACTGTCATTTCTCTGATCTGTCTGATTAATGGTGCATATGGTGACTGTGTTTGTCTGTTGGCAGTATGAGCAGGTGCAGATGATTGTAATGCAGGTGCGGAAGGTGTGTTGTATGATTTTGGCATGAGTCCGTTTTCCCTTCCAAGCTTACCTGTTCCTTGTGTACCCATCTCTGATTCTGCTCTCAAAAATTTCCTGCACTGCCACTTCAAGTGTCCAGGTATACCACAAAAATAACAATGGATATTGTTCCTTTGTGTAGTATTTTTACCTCTATGCTCAATGTAATCCCTGCTCTTGGAGATTACTGTGACTCTAGGTTTCAGTTGACTGTCTTCCTTCTCATGAACTACCGCTATTTTAGACTTGACCTGATTTTGTTTCATGGATCTCCTTATTCTGTCAATAAAAACTGTTGCTTCTTGCAATGATGGCTGAGTGTTAGCCAATTGCACTGAGGCAGGATCTAAGTACTTGAACTTCTTTACAAAAAATTTGATCATGGATGCTGGCTCTTCGTGAGGCCTGAGATCCATTACCATCCTATAGGCCTGTTCAAACTTTACCAAAAAAGAGAATGGGTCTTCAGAAATATTTGTTTGTAAACTCCCTAAAATATCAACTGTAGGCATGTCTTCTCCAGTTGTAAACAATACTAATTGTCTAAGTCTGTCTTCTTTTGTACTATGTGCCATTTCATTCTCATCATTTAATCTGGGTGTGATCTGTAATCTTTTTCCCATATGTGAAGGTAACCAAACTTTGAATATTTTATTCTTTTGCTCATCATTCAGATTGTATTTGTCTGTGTTTGATTCAAAAGTGTCCGCATTATAAAAGGCATCCATCTTATCATTGTAATTTGGAATGTCTTTTACAATTTTCATTAGCTGATCGTGTATTTTCAGATTAATGCGTGCTGCTCTGTCATGTAATTTTTTCCGTTGTAATTCTACTGCCTCTAATTCCTCTACTGAAGCATCTGGATCTTGCATATTTGGTACAAATGAAGAGGCAACACCGTCCTCCTGTTTACCTGTTGATCTTGTGTTAGCAGAAACCCTTTTTATATCTTGTCGTAATTTAGACAATAACTCTGTCCTGGTATCTATTTGATCTTCCAATTGTTCTATATGTTCTGACAAAATCAAACAATTTGGACAATCAAAGTAATCCCCGTCAGACTCTTGTGTGTCACCTGGTGTGTCAGTGTGATTAATGTCTTGTGTGACAATGCATGTTTTATAGGTGTTAGGTTCAGTTTTCTCAAAGACTAGGCTATTATACACATGAACTAGCTGCATAACATTCTGAAGTTTCCTTTGTAATTTTCTAACTGAGAAAAACCTTTTGTCAATTTTAACATTTTCTGCCTCACATTGATTATACAAACTAGACCATAATTGGGCATCCGTATGATTATGAACAAACTTGAAATCTATGTTACTTTTCTTAGCATAATCATGTATAAAATCCATTATATTTTTTTCTCACCTATTGAGAGTCTTTCCCGTCAATGGATGGTCCTCTGTGTCCTTATGCAATCCTCAGATCTCCGTCTGGATGAGACGCATGCAGCTCTTTACGATCCTCACCCGTCGTCTTCAGGTTCAGTGTGATCTTTGTGCCGTGAAATAGTGGAATTCCTGAGGAAGCTTGTACAACAGGTGGTTTTTAGCAGAGTTCGTGCTCCCCCATTGTACAATCGAGGAAGGAATGCCAGCCAAAATTAGCACAAAAGATCAGTCTGGCTAAGGCTCGCCAAAATGTAGAAAAATATATATATATATATATCTTCTTGCACGGTTGAGAATCAAAAGTAAAGGCAATGTTGAATTGAGGATAAAATAAATCTTGTTTTTAATTATTCATTTCAAAAAGTGATTACAAAAATGAAGAAAAGTAAGTTCATGACATGCAGTAATTATTTGAAGAGAAAACGAGCATTGTTCTTACATATAGTCTTGAACAGCTGTCCGGGTGTTCGAGAGTCTCAAGGGATATGAGATCTCCTGAACAAGACTTTGACCGGCTTTATATACTATTCTGACCTATAAACTACAACCACATATGGTGGCTTGCCACTATGTTCAGAAGTTCTTCCATATTAAGTGAACCGTAGTTATTTTAACAATATGTATACAGTTATTTATGCATTACCTTAGTCTGAGATATTTAAGCCTAAAGTCTGAGATCTTTAGAACCATTCATTATCTCTAAATAGTCACATTTTGACAGCTTTGACTATCTTGACCTATACATTTGACAAGAGAGACAGCTGTGTGAGCCAAGGAATCCAGAATAGCTCAGTCACACTCTAACCAGAGCCTCTGCTAGCTGGACTAGACTCTGTATGTGAGAATTAATCTATATGAGAGAATTAATCTATATTATAGAAATACTGATATTTTACACAGTTTAAGTAGAAATGTTCAAAAATATAAAACTCAAGGATATTTTATTTAAAAGTAATAGTTTATTATCTTAGCAGATGACTGTACCAGGAGATCAGAGGGACAGCTGACATCTTCAATTTTTAAATCAGATGATCTTGAGATCCTACAAGATACAACTGAAGTGACTCCAGATATATCATCATCCATTCACAGCCAAGATCTGTCATCTGATCCTATGAAACACGTCCCATCTTCTGATTCATTACCGACTATAAAAGAAAATCAATGTTACAAAAGAGGCATTAAAAAACAATCTGCTTCTAAAGCAAAGAAGTCATTTTCATGTTCAGAATGTGGGAAATATTTTACACGGAAATCACATTTTGTTAACCACCAGAGAACTCACACAGGGGAGAAACCTTTTTCATGTTCGGAATGTGGGAAATATTTTGCACATAAATCAAATTTTGTTACCCACCAGAGAACTCACACAGGGGAGAAGCCATTTTTCTGTTCAGAATGTGGGAAATATTTTGCACAGAAATCAAATTTTGTTACCCACCAGAGAACTCACACAGGGAAGAAGCCTTTTCCATGTTCAGAATGTGAGAAATATTTTAGCAATAAATCAGATTGTGTTAGGCACCAGAGAACTCACACAGGGGAGAAGCCTTTTTCATGTTCAGAATGTGGGAAGTGTTTTGCACATAAATCAAAATTAGTTACCCACCAAAGAACTCACACAGGGGAGAAGCCTTTTTCCTGTTCAGAATGTGGGAAATCTTTTGCACAAAAATCACAATTGATTACCCACAAGAGAACTCACACAGGGGAGAAGCCTTTTTCATGTTCAGAATGTGGGAAATGTTTTAACAATGATTTACATTGTGTTAAGCACCAGAGAATCCACACAGGGGAGAATATTTTTTCATGTTCAGAATGTGGGAAATGTTTTGCACATAAATCACATTTTGTTATGCACCAAAGAACTCACACAGGGGAGAAGCCTTTTGCATGTTCAGAATGTGGGAAATGTTTTAACAATAAATCAAATTGTGTTCAGCACCAGAGAACTCACACAGGAGAGAAGCCTTTTTCATGTTCAGAATGTAGGAAATGTTTTAGCAAGAAATCAAATTGTGTTAAGCACCAGAGAACTCACACAGGGGAGAAGCCTTTTTCATGTTCAGAATGTGGGAAATATTTTAACCAGAAAGCGCTTCTTGATCGCCATCAGAGCAGTCACACAGAGGAGAAGCCATTTTCTTAATGTGGGAAATATATTTACTTGGAAATCAACTGTTAAAAAACATCAGAGACGTCACATAGGGGAGAAGCCTTTTTTATGTTCATAATGTTGGAATAGTTTTAACCAAAATTGAATCTTCTTAAATGGGTTGTCTCTTGTCATTCCTCATGTTTGCTGACAAAAGGATAAAACTAAACTTTATTAATTCCAAATGTAAAGCTATACCCATAATTCACCCCCTGAAGGTTAGTCAGTAGGTGACTAATAGAAAAAACATATACCACACATCTCAGTATATAGGGTGAGGTGAAGTTTACACACTCACTCTCATTTCTATGGGTTTCATCATTCTCACTAAAGACGACTCATCAAGAGAATATTTAATATTGACCTATATTCAAGAGAGACTAAACGAAAAAAAAAGCTAAAATCATGTATCATGTTATTCGAAACTGTCAGAAAACTAGCCCCATATTGACAGATCCCAGACCTCAAACTATATACTTCTGAAGTGTATAAGCCACTCCAGTGTCAGGAATAGATAGTATGAATTTGAATTTACCAAGTGGCTGCAATGAAACAAAGAGTGAAAAATTTAAAGGGGTCTGAATACTTTCCATACCCACTGTATCAGTAAAAATAATTCCTCTTTATTAGGTAAAGTATAAAAGAATTGCTCCATTTTCCGATACCCGTCGTGTCTCCATTTTTCATGATCTCGGGTTGGGTGAAGGCTTATTTTTTGTGTGCCGGAAAGTAATTCTGGCGTTTTGACATTTTTTCTCGTTACACCATTTAGCGATCGGGTTAATTCTTTTTTATATTTTTAGATCGGGCGATTCTGAACACAGCTATAACAAATGTGTATGTTTGATTTTTGTTATTGTTTTATTTTGAAAGGGGCGAAAGGGGGGTGACTTGAACTTTTATCTTTTTTTTATATTTTTAGAAACATTTTTTTTTTTTACTTTTGGCATTGTGAAGCCATACAGCATTGTATCTTAATTAACCAGATGACTATTTTTTAGCAAATGAAGAATAATAGAATGTTATCTGTATGTTGGCTTTAAATTTAAGTGTTGATTTCTAGTTGGTCAAAAAAAACAGACTTTTGTTTGTGTCAGCCGGTAATAGTGACTTTTATTGTGCGCTTATCCTTGCTCATGTAACTGGACACTTTGGGTGCACACCAAGTAAAGAAAGTGTGGACCCGTAGAAGCGCAAAATGGCCGTCGTCACTCGCATACTCCATCTCCCATACTCCCTGAGGACATGCTGTGAACTGCTTGATCAATAAAGAACAGACTTTTTACACTGGTGAGTGCCACCTCATCTTTTCTTCATGTTCTATGTGTTATCTGCCTGTTTTGTGGTACAATAAAGCATTGTCCACACTGTGTTACCCTCACCCTGTGCTGTCTGAGTATCGTTTTGCCCATGTTAATAGGAGAGCGGGAGTTCAGCGGGACGATCCCTGGTCCATGCAGTTTTGCCTAGCGGGCGGCGCTCACAGCATTACGGAAGTCAGAAGCATAGAGGTCTGCTGGAGACCTCTGGTTTTCATGCCAACCCATCGGTGACCCATGATCATGTGATGAGGTCATCGATGGGTGGGATTTCCGGCATGCTTGCTGGAAGTGAGCTTTAAATGCCGCTGTTAGGGGCAAATGGCAGCTGTTCAGTACAGCTGACATGTGCCGTAAAAGATGTAAGCTCACCGCCGGAGCCCACATCAAAGGGAGGAAGTACATTTACACCCAATGTCAGAAAGGGTTAAAGGGGATTGTTTTTACAGAGACAGAAGTAATCAATCATGTATACATACAGATAATTACAAAAATACACAGCTTCTAATGGTAAATAGTATAGAGTTACCACAAGAAAATATAATTTGTGTAAATCATGTGTAGATATAAAAATTCAGGCAAATGTCAAATGTTGTAGCGCCATCTCGTGGCTATGTGCAAAAGTGCCATCATAGAGTAACATGTATCCTAAGAGAGCGTCACTATCAAGGTGGGGATGAGATAAGTGCACCGTATTTATTGAGTGTAAGATAAATCCATACATAGATGTATTGGCAACAAAAATCTCTTGGACATAATGTGCCGTAATGGAGATGGGGAAGAGCAACCCAAACACCAGCGCCAATTGCACAAGCTCAAAATACACTGTGAAAACCAGGAGACAGAATAAGAGCATGCGATAAATGGCATATAAAAGAGTCACATTTTATTAGAATAAAGTACTACAGATAATACACATGTAACAATGTGCTAGTCAGACAAAATAGACGGTATCAACCCAGAATACCCTACTCCTCCTTCACCTCTGGATATTTAATCTTGGACTTACTGTTTGGGCGCTTCTATGATACTATTACTTGCAGGACATGGGCCCATATGGGGATGCAGCACACTGGGGCTACCTTTCCACCTTGGTGGAGGAGTAGGGTATTTTGGGTTGATACCGTCTATTCTGTCTGACTAGCACATTGTTACATATGTATTATCTGTAGTACTTTATTCTAATAAAATGTGACTATTTTATATGCCATTTATCGCATGCTCTTATTCTTTCTCCTGGTTTTCATACATACAGTGGGGCAAAAAAGTATTTAGTCAGTCAGCAATATTGCAAGTTCCACCACTTAAAAAGATGAGAGGCGTCTGTAATTTACATCATAGGTAGACCTCAACTATGGGAGACAAACTGAGAAAAAAAAATTCAGAAAATCACATTGTCTGTTTTTCTTTCATTTTATTTGCATATTATGGTGGAAAATAAGTATTTGGTCAGAAACAAGCAATCAAGATTTCTGGCTCTCACAGACCTGTAACTTCTTCTTTAAGAGTCTCCTCTTTCCTCCACTCATTACCTGTAGTAATGGCACCTGTTTAAACTTGTTATCAGTATAAAAAGACACCTGTGCACAACCTCAAACAGTCTGACTCCAAACTCCACTATGGGGAAGACCAAAGAGCTGTCAAAGGACACCAGAAACAAAATTGTAGCCCTGCACCAGGCTGGGAAGACTGAATCTGCAATAGCCAACCAGCTTGGAGTGAAGAAATCAACTGTGGGAGCAATAATTAGAAAATGGAAGACATACAAGACCACTGATAATCTCCCTCGATCTGGTGCTCCACGCAAAATCTCACCCCGTGGGGTCAGAATGATCACAAGAACGGTGAGCAAAAATCCCAGAACCACGCGGGGGGACCTAGTGAATGAACTGCAGAGAGCTGGGACCAATGTAACAAGGCCTACCATAAGTAACACACTACGCCACCATGGACTCAGATCCTGCAGTGCCAGACGTGTCCCACTGCTTAAGCCTGTACATGTCCGGGCCCATCTGAAGTTTGCTAGAGAGCATTTGGATGATCCAGAGGAGTTTTGGGAGAATGTCCTATGGTCTGATGAAACCAAACTGGAACTGTTTGGTAGAAACACAACTTGTCGTGTTTGGAGGAAAAAGAATAGTGAGTTGCATCCATCAAACACCATACCTACTGTAAAGCATGGTGGTGGAAACATCATGCTTTGGGGCTGTTTCTCTGCAAAGGGGCCAGGACGACTGATCCGGGTACATGAAAGAATGAATGGGGCCATGTATCGTGAGATTTTGAGTGCAAACCTCCTTCCATCAGCAAGGGCATTGAAGATGAAACGTGGCTGGGTCTTTCAACATGACAATGATCCAAAGCACACCACCAGGGCAACGAAGGAGTAGCTTCGTAAGAAGCATTTCAAGTCCTGGAGTGGCCTAGCCAGTCTCCAGATCTCAACCCTATAGAAAACCTTTGGAGGGAGTTGAAAGTCCGTGTTGCCAAGCGAAAAGCCAAAAACATCACTGCTCTAGAGGAGATCTGCATGGAGGAATGGGCCAACATACCAACAACAGTGTGTGGCAACCTTGTGAAGACTTACAGAAAACGTTTGACCTCTGTCATTGCCAACAAAGGATATATCACAAAGTATTGAGATGAAATTTTGTTTCTGACCAAATACTTATTTTCCACCATAATATGCAAATAAAATGAAAAAAAAACAGACAATGTGATTTTCTGGATTTTTTTTTCTCAGTTTGTCTCCCATAGTTGAGGTCTACCTATGATGTAAATTACAGACGCCTCTCATCTTTTTAAGTGGTGGAACTTGCACTATTGCTGACTGACTAAATACTTTTTTGCCCCACTGTAGATATATGTAAACGGATTGTAGATGTATCACTGGATATCAGTTTATAAGGGGAATAGATGCTGTGCACTTATAGATGAATAGCTTATATAATAAGGACACGGGGTCGTGTCTGGATGAGGAGCTGAGGGGGCACGGGGAACAAACCCGCAATTCCACTCACCACGACCTCAGACGGGGTCCGGGCACTGATGAAGCGGAGCGCCGGGCAGGATACCGTTCTTTGTGCCGGCGCCTGGGAAAATCCAAGATGGCCGCCGCAGCACTCACCATGCAGCCAGCGGCAATATGAAGAACTGTGGGGGGTCTGATCTCCTGACACCAGGTCAGACCTCACCGGATAGGAGCATGAGTGCAGCGGAGCAGGCACAGGAGAGATCAGGCAGCTCTTCACCCAGGAGCCCGGAGAAGCAAAGCAACAAAACGCAAGTATAAGTGTGGCGCCCCTGAGGGCTCAGTTGCCACAGAGGTACTGCACCTCCTACTGAGGTGTGGTACCCCACTATCCAGGTAAGTTGGAGGCTCCTGACCACACTCCAACACCTGCATCCCACACCAAAAAGTAGTGTAGCAAAGTCACATTGTGGCTCCCTGCTTGAAGTGTAGCAGAGCACCTTTGGTGGCTCCCTGCTTGGAACACGAAACGTGCTGGGAGGCGGGTGGAGTTAGAATACATAATATGTTAAGAATCTGGGTTCTATGCTGCCTATGCAGGAATCCAGGTTCTCACATTTGTCTCCAGAGGCTAAGTCCTTTTTTCCAACTTCTGAGCATGCCCACGGGACGAGCTCCCATTGGAGTTCAGGAGTCAGGTGCTCAGGTCCTGCTCCTGATTCCATTGGCTTAGCTCAGGGCTCTGGAGATTTCTAGCAGGTCCCGTACGCTATAAAAAGTGCGCATGGCCGCTATGCCATGCGCTAGTATTTTTATACTGCTGCTGTGTGTATGGTGACGGATGCTTGGACTGGTGACTGACTCATTATGAAACCCCTTCCCTCGGTTATTACGTCTGTGTGAGTGAGTGGTATTCTGTCAGCACCTGCGCCAACGCACACAAGCTCCATCTTCTAGCAGCTTAGCGTCCTGCATTGCGCTTGCGATATTTGCGGTTGCAGCCTTTCCAGGCGTGCGCAGTTGCGACGCCGAGCACATGTGTACACGGTAAGTCCGCTCGGTTGTAGTGACTGTATTTAACTACTCCGGTTTCCGGCTACCGCACGTGTGCTGCTGAGATCCTGTGCTGTTAACAGGCACAGCGACACTATTTTGTGTTATTTTTCCCTGCAGCTCTGTGTACTTTAACAGGGCTTGCCTTATTGCATCTGGGTCAGTTAGAACCCTGTGCATATTAGTGCTCTGTCTCTCCCAGCAGTGGCGAAGGTACTTTAATTATTTATTTTTTTAGTGCCTTCCGCCACTCCTAACATAATAATAGCACCAGGGTCTGGCTGGAGATGGCAGATCAGCAGCAACTGTTGCAGTGCGTGCGACAGCTCGAGACTCGCTTGGCCACCCTTGAGCGAGCTCTCGCAGCTTCGCAGGCCACAGAGACTGCTGTCCAAGCACTCACGGACGCGGTAGGGCGTATGTCCATGTCAGCCTTTACGCCGACAGTTACCCGCCTCCCGTTACCCGAAAAATATTCTGGGGATGGCGCCTCCTGTAGAGGTTTTATCAGCCAGTGCTCGATCCACCTGGAGCTGCTGGCTGCGCAATTCCCTACAGAGCGGGCCAAGGTGGCCTTTATTATATCCCTACTGTCGGGTAAGGCGCTGGAATGGGCTACGCCACTATGGGAGCGTGGTGACCCTGATATCCGGACCGCAGCTAATCTGCTAACTGCTATCAAGCAGGTGTTTCTTGGTCTGCGGGTTACACACGATACCTCTCTCCAACTGCTCTCCTTGTCTCAAGGATCACTCTCGGTCAGTCAATACGCCGTCCATTTTCGGACACTGGCGTCCGAGTTGGAGTGGTCCGACAAGGCTCTGATTCCTGTCTTCTGGAAGGGATTAGCAGAGCATGTAAAGGATGCTCTCTCCACGAGAGAAATTCCTACCAGTCTCGAGGAGTTAATATCAATCTCCTCGCGGATTGACCTCCAATTTTCGGAGCGTGGTTTGGAGCAAGTTCATTCCAAACAGAGAGGTACCCCGGCTCCAAAATTTTTTGAATCTCTGGATCCGTCTGAGCCAGAAGTTCCGCCACCCGAGCCCATGGAAGTGTCTCGCGCCATTTCTGAAACATGTCCGGCTCATGAGTCCATATGCGGTTGTTTTCATCCACCCGCTGCTTCTCCGGAAGACAGCGCCCCGCAGTGGTCTGACGATGAGTCGGTAGGTGAGGCTTTTGTCCCTCCTTGCCAGCGGTCTAAAGTCCTCGCGTGGGCACACGCGCCCGATGCGGACGGCCATCGTGGCTATATGCAGACCACGAAGTCTCTGGCCGGTTCGTATTGGTGGCCGCACAGGGCTCGGGATGTAAAAAAGTTTATTCGAGCATGCACCCTGTGTGCTCGGGATAGCCTTCCCAAGTGGAGTGTGGCTACGCCCGCCGTTACACGGCGGCCTCCTCCTAAAACTCCCACTCCTATTGTCTCCTGGTTGTCCCTCCTGAGGCCTTTCGATCTCGTCTCCCCTGATCGGAAGGTTCAGGGAGGAGGGGGCCCTAGGAGGGGGGTAATGTTAAGAATCTGGGTTCTATGCTGCCTATGTGGGAATCCAGGTTCTCACATTTGTCTCCAGAGGCTAAGTCCTTTTTTCCAACTTCTGAGCATACCCACGGGACGAGCTCCCATTGGAGTTCAGGAGTCAGGTGCTCAGGTCCTGCTCCTGATTCCATTGGCTTAGCTCAGGGCTCTGGAGATTTCTAGCAGGTCCCGTACGCTATAAAAAGTGCGCATGGCCGCTATGCCATGCGCTAGTATTTTTATACTGCTGCTGTGTGTATGGTGACGGATGCTTGGACTGGTCACTGACTCATTATGAAACCCTTCCCTCGGTTATTACGTCTGTGTGAGTGAGTGGTATTCTGTCAGCACCTGCGCCAACGCGCACAAGCTCCATCTTCCAGCAGCTTAGCGTCCTGCATCGCGCTTGCGATATTTGCGGTTGCAGCCTTTCCAGGCGTGCGCAGTTGCGACGCCGAGCACACGTGTACACGGTAAGTCCGCTCGGTTGTAGTGACTATCCTTAACTACTCCGGTTTCCGGCTACCGCACGTGTGCTGCTGAGATCCTGTGCTGTAAACAGGCTCAGTGACACTATTTTGTGTTATTTTTCCCTGCAGCTCTGTGTACTTTAACAGGGCTTGCCTTATTGCATCTGGGTGAGTTAGAACCCTGTGCATATTAGTGCTCTGTCTCTCCCAGCAGCGGTTTTGCCATCCACCGCACGGTGGACCCCGAGTGGCGAAGGCACTTTAATTATTTATTTTTTTTAGTGCCTTCCGCCACTCCTAACATAAAAAGAGCGGCAAGGTTTAGGATTTCGGGCAGTCAAGCAGTCAGTCGGTGAGTTAGAGAGAGAGTGAGTCAGGAGATCCCTGAGAGAGGGATGGAGGAAGGAAGTGCTGCAGCAGATGACAGTGATCTGGGTCTGCTGGCACGGGAAAGGAAAGAAAGATAGACAGACATTGAAGAGAAACCTGATCTTCTATAAGAAGGAAAGACTAGTACGGAACGTAGGAGTAAAAGGGAACAGAGGACGTGGGTTAGGAGAGAACGATGCCTAGAAGTTCTAAGCGCAAGGCCGAGGCCCGGTCCCTGAGGTTGTATGGATACTAAGGGTCCTACAGCAGACACCGGAGGAGTAGTGGGCTGTAAATGCACTACTCCCATCTAAGACTTGAGGGCACAACAGCAACTTGGATAGTGAGCCGGGACTTAGGAGTAAGGAGTCCCCGAAGCAGGCTACAGCTGTCTGCCATATAAGTATAGTTCTTGGGAACATCTGACAGGAGGAACTCCAGCGTAACTCAGTACTGGGAGTACTTCACTCAAAGGCGCTATAGAGGAGACGTTCAGAAAGGTACATGTTGGTGGAGTGTTGGAATGGAGCATTCCATCTTGCCTGTAGGTTGACTGAGCCCCTGACCTGGAGGACACAGCATGGAGGCAGGCACCTGTACGTACTACAGACTGTGAGTAAAGCTTTGGAACTACAAGCCCTTGTGTCCTCCACTCATTCCGGCGCCAACATCCTCAACACTGCTACATTTCTGCACCATCCACGTCTCCCTACTATTATCTCCTTTTTACAGTGCCCTGGGACTACAGCTCCACCTGTGGGGAGATTTAACATCTTTGCTGCACCACACCACCAATCCCAGAGGATCTGCATGCAGCATCGGCCTAACAACTCAGTTGCCGAACACCACAGGTGGCATCACGAACTATTTATCTAATCCACTGCATTTCCACAATTCAATCTCCCCTATTACTTGGGAGCCCAGGGCCACGGACCAGGTCACTGCTGCTGTGACACATCCTGCTGATACCGGCCCAGTACCGAGTACCCCACAGCCCTGGGAGGGCGACCCATATGCACCTGACCTGACACAGGGCACCTCTCCACCCCAACTCTATGATGTCTGGTGGGTTCTACATGCCTCCAAGCGGGATTACACCTTCTACTCACACTACCATAGAAGTTATTCCAGAACTGATCTAATGGTCACAGATAAATGGTTATTACTAGAGTTGAGCGAAACGGGTCGAAAAAATTCAAAAGTTGCCGACTTTTGGCAAAGTCGGGTTTCATGAAACGAAACCCGACCCTAGGATGAGGTCGGCCACGAGGTCGGCGACTTACGCGCCAAAGTCGCGTTTCAAAAGTTTGTTTTGCGTTCTTTTTCAGCCAATCAGGATCCACGGACACTGTGGGCAACGTGATGACATAGGCACGGGTCACCACCATCTTTCAGAAGGGCATGCAAGTGATTGGCTTGCTTTGGTGGGCGTCACAGGGTGTATAAAAGGGCGTGCACGCCGACCGCCATCTTACTTCTGCCGATCTTAGTATAGGGAGAGGTTGCTGCTGATTCTGTAGGGAGAGCGTTAGGCAGGGAAGAAGACAAAAAAACTGCTTCTGCTGCTAGCGATTTGGCCTGCACAACACACCAGTCACTGTGTGTGCAGTGCAAGGGGAGGCTATATAGTGGTGTATCAGTGGTGTTGGTTGTTGGGCTGCCTTTTAAGGCTTCCTGACAGGCTGGCATTGCTGTTTACCCACTGCTCCGCAAACTGCTTTTTTAAAAGCAATCCCAATTTTTTTTTTTTTTGTACTGCTGAGAAGAAAAAAAAACTGCTTCTGCTGCTAGCAATTTGGCCTGCACAACACACCAGTCACTGTGTGTGCAGTGCAAGGGGAGGCTATATAGTGGTGTATCAGTGGTGTTGGTTGTTGGGCTGCCTTCTAAGGCTTCCTGACAGGCTGGCATTGCTGTTTACCCACTGCTCCGTAAACTGCTTTTTTAAAAGCAATCCAATCTCCCTTATCCTCTAGTCACTTTTGTCACAGCTGTGCCATCGAGCCTGTCACATAGCGCTCAGATATTCATTGGGCCTCACACAATCCAAAAGTGTCCAGTGTCCAAATGTGTGTGCAGAGATTCAAAATCTCCCTTATCCTCTAGTCACTTTTGTCACAGCTGTGCCATCGAGCCTGTCACATAGCGCTCAGATATCAGTGGGCCTCACACAATCCAAAAGTGTCCACTGTCCACAAGTGTGTGCAGAAATTCAAAATCTCCCTTATCCTCTAGTCACTTTTGTCACAGCTGTGCCATCGAGCCTGTCACATAGCGCTCAGATATCAGTGGGCCTCACACAATCCAAAAGTGTCCAGTGTCCAAAAGTGTGTGCAGATATTCAAAATCTCCCTTATCCTCTAGTCACTTTTGTCACAGCAGTGCCATCGAGCCTGTCACATAGCGCTCAGATATCAGTGGGCCTCACACAATCCAAAAGTGTCCACTGTCCACAAGTGTGTGCAGAAATTCAAAATCTCACTTATCCTCTAGTCACTTTTGTCACAGCTGTGCCATCGAGCCTGTCACATAGCGCTCAGATATCAGTGGGCCTCACACAATCCAAAAGTGTCCACTGTCCACAAGTGTGTGCAGAAATTCAAAATCTCCCTTATCCTCTAGTCACTTTTGTCACAGCTGTGCCATCGAGCCTGTCACATAGCGCTCAGATATCAGTGGGCCTCACACAATCCAAAAGTGTCCACTGTCCACAAGTGTGTGCAGAAATTCAAAATCTCCCTTATCCTCTAGTCACTTTTGTCACAGCTGTGCCATCGAGCCTGTCACATAGCGCTCAGATACCAGTGGGCCTCACACAATCCAAAAGTGTCCACTGTCCACAAGTGTGTGCAGAAATTCAAAATCTCCCTTATCCTCTAGTCACTTTTGTCACAGCAGTGTCATCGAGCCTGTCACATAGCGCTCAGATATCAGTGGGCCTCACACAATCCAAAAGTGTCCACTGTCCACAAGTGTGTGCAGAAATTCAAAATCTCCCTTATCCTCTAGTCACTTTTGTCACAGCAGTGCCATCGAGCCTGTCACATAGCGCTCAGATATCAGTGGGCCTCACACAATCCAAAAGTGTCCAGTGTCCAAAAGTGTGTGCAGATATTCAAAATCTCCCTTATCCTCTAGTCACTTTTGTCACAGCAGTGCCATCGAGCCTGTCACATAGCGCTCAGATACCAGTGGGCCTCACACAATCCAAAAGTGTCCAGTGTCCAAAAGTGTGTGCAGATATTCAAAATCTCCCTTATCCTCTAGTCACTTTTGTCACAGCAGTGCCATCGAGCCTGTCACATAGCGCTCAGATATCAGTGGGCCTCACACAATCCAAAAGTGTCCACTGTCCACAAGTGTGTGCAGAAATTCAAAATCTCCCCTGTCCTATAGACACCTTGTACCTTGTTTTACATTACTATATAGTTTGTTGGATTTTGTCTACATTTCTACCAAAAATGAGGAAGGCTGGTGGAAGAGGCCGTGGAATTGGGCGGGGGTTGGCAGCTGGTAATGATGGTGTTGGTGGTGGATCTGATGGTAGTGGCAAGAGCAAAATAGGACCGAATGCAGGAGGTGCTGACCCTGCGTCATCGTCTGGCTACATAAGGCCTCGAACGCTTAGTTTTCTAGGAGTTGGCAAACCGCTTTTAAAGCCAGAGCATCAGGAAAAAGTTTTGTCTTACATTGCTGACTCAGCCTCCAGCTCTATCGCCTCCTCTTCTTCAGTTGTAAAAAGTAAAAGCACTGAGTCGTCATTGGAGGCTCATGTTCATGAACCACACCTTTCCTTGTGTCCTTCACCCCAACCAAGATTGAAGGATGACGCAGGCCATACTACTGATTACTCCATGGAGCTGTTTTCACATACCATGCCTGGATTATCAAGTGAAATGGTGAATTACCCAGGCCAAGATGAATCTGACATGGAGTGCACTGATGCACAGCCGCTGATGGATGATTCTGCTGGTACATTCACTCAGAGCACTACATTGTCCTCGCAGTGTACAGAGCCAGATTCTGACCCTGATGAGACTCAGGTGCCCCTTCCCGCACACTATACCACCATACACGGTGACACAGAGGAAGGTGCACATGACATAGAAGAGGAGGTGATGGATGACCCAGTTGTTGACCCAGATTGGCATCCATTGGGGGAAGAGGGTGCTGCTTCCAATAGCTCAGATGAGGAGCATCCACAGCAGACATCGACATCGCAACAGCTGTTATCTGGCAGGCCCGGAGCACTCCAAAGACAGGTTCCAAACATCAAAAGAGTTGCTGGACAGCTTGTCCAGAGGGTCAAAAGATCACAGCGTGCTAGGCCGCAAAATGTCTGCCAAAGTAGGAAGAGTGCAGTGTGGCACTTTTTTGAACAAAATCCTCATGATCAGGCCAAGGTTATCTGTAAGAAGTGCGCAAAGACCTTTAGCCGAGGGAAAAATCTGAAAAATTTGAATACCAGTTGCATGCTTAGACATTTAACCAGCATGCACTTGCAAGCGTGGACACAACACCAAACCTCAAGTACCACATGTGCAACTGATCACAACGAAGGTAGTCAGCAACGCTACATTGTTTCCCCCACTGTAAGCCCACCGGTTAGCACAGCAGCAAATGTTGAGGTGTCGTTGCAAGACCACAGCAGTCAGGGAATCCCACTGTTATATCAACGAAAGACTGATTCTAGGCCATCAGAAAGAACACCAACTCCATCACCATCATCAACCCTCTCTCAGTCCGCCCTGTCCACCGCTACTTCCACCATATGCAGCTCTCAAGTCCAGCTCACCCTCCCAGACACTATGAGTAGGTCAAGAAAGTACTCAGTCTCTCATCCGCGTACACTGGGTTTGAACGCCCACATTGCCAAACTAATCTCGTTTGAGATGATGCCCTTTCGGTTGGTGGAAAGCACAGCTTTCCGCGAACTCATGGCCTATGCAGTACCACGTTATGACCTACCCAGTCGCCACTTCTTCTCTAGCAAAGCCATCCCAGCCCTCCACCATCATGTGAAAGACCGCATTGTCCATGCACTCAAGCAGTCAGTGAGCGGAAAGGTGCACCTCACAACTGATGCATGGTCCAGTCGGCATGGCCAGGGCCGTTACGTGTCCATCACTGCGCACTGGGTTAATGTGGTGGATGCAGGGTCCACAGGGGACAGCGGTGGTGGGACAGTGCTGCCTAGCCCACGGTATAGGAAACAGTTGGCTGTAGGCGTTCGACCCTCCTCCTCCTCCTCCACCTCCTCCAGAAGCGAAAGCTCGTCCACAGAGCGCAGTCGTACGAGCACTCCATCTGCAGCTGCCACTGTTGCACACGATGTGTCCCCCTATCGAGCAGCTAGTGGAAAGCGTCAGCAGGCTGTGTTGCAGATGATGTGTTTGGGCGACAGACACACCGCCGAGGTGCTGGCCGAGTACTTGAAGCGACAAACTGAGTCATGGCTGGGCAGTGTACATCTTGAGGCAGGCAAGGTAGTTAGTGATAACGGCCGTAATTTTGTGGCAGCCATAGCCCTTTCAAAACTCAGCCACATACCTTGCTTGGCTCACACCTTGAACCTGGTGGTGCAGTGCTTCCTCAAAAATTATCCGGAGTTAACAGCCCTGCTCCAAAAGGTGCGAAGACTGTGCGCGCACATCCGCCGGTCGCCTGTACACTCCGTTCGTATGCAGAAGCTGCAGCGATTGCTCCACCTTCCCAACCACCGCCTCATTATCGACATTGCAACGAGGTGGAACTCCACCCTGCACATGGTGGAGCGGCTGTGCGAGCAGAGGCAGGCCATAATGCATTTGTGGGAGGATACACGGCCAGGCACTTTGAGAGCAGAAATGGAGTTGACAGGTGTGCAGTGGTCGAAGCTGAAAGACCTTTGTAAAGTCCTTCAGTGTTTTGAGGAATGCACACGGCTGGTAAGCGCAGACGACGCCATCCTAAGCATGAGCATCCCACTTATGCGTCTGCTCATGCAAACTTTGACGCACCTTAAGGAGCAGGCATCTGCAGCCAATGTTGATGAGGAGGAAGAGGAGGAGGGAATCCTTGATGACATTCAGCCATTGTCTGCTCAGGGACCTCTCCTGGACGAGGTGGAGGAAGAAGAGGAGGAGGAGGAGGATGATGGGGATGATTACTTAGGGGAGGAGGATGCATCTCATGGGGCAAGTGAAAATGTTGGCGTGGCAAGGTCTGGTACAGGGTTTGTGCGTGACTGGAGGGATGTGGATTTGAAAGAAAGTGCTCCTCCACCCAGCACTCGCAGTGCATCATTGACACCGGGAACATTGGCCCACATGTCAGATTATGCCTTGCAGATCCTAAAAAGGGACCCCCGCATTGCCAAAATGATGAACGATGACGACTACTGGTTGGCCAGCATCCTGGATCCACGCTATAAAGGCAAATTACAAAACATCATGCCACAGGAGAACCTTGACCTAATATTGGCTAATAAACAAGCAACTCTGGTAAATCGGTTGCTTGAGGCATTCCCAGCACACAGCAGCGGTGATGGTTCTCACACGAGCCGTACGGGCCGGGGGCAGCTTGGCAGAGGTGTTCGTGGTGCACACAGCAGAAGTGGCGTTGGAGACAGGGGTTTCATGACAATGTTGTGGACTGATTTTTCAAATACCGCTCACACAACTGGTAATACTGCATCGATGGAAAGTGACAGGAGACAGCAGTTGTCAACTATGGTAACAAACTACTTTTCCTCCCATATCGATGTTCTCCCACACAGGTCATTCCCCTTTGACTATTGGGCCGCTAAACTGGACACCTGGCCTGAATTGGCCCAATATGCCTTACAGGAGCTCGCTTGCTCAGCTGCAAGTGTGCTATCGGAAAGAGTCTTCAGTACAGCTGGATCAATCCTGACAGAAAAAAGGACCCGTCTGTCAACCCAAAATGTGGATGATCTAACCTTCATTAAAATGAACCACGCATGGGTTTCCAAGGATTTTGTCCCACCTTCCCCTGATGACACATAGGGTGACAGAAAAATGGCTTGCTTTGGTCCACCTCTTCCTGGTACTTCACCTATTTCGCCTTTTGCATCAGCTGAATGTCCAACATCAACATATGCCACTTTCTAAAACTCCCTAACTGTGCTGCCTCCCCCCCCCCATGGCCGGGGTCACCACCTACTGCATGACACCGTGCGAGTGCCATTGCCCTGGACAGGTGGGTAGGCCGACTCTTGGGCGCGGGCACTGGCACAGGGTCCCTCATACTGCAATCAAGTGTCTCTGACGGTGGTGACGGTGCACACCCGCCGTCAGACACACCGCTGTACTATGAGGGGCCCAGTGCCAGTACCGACGCCCACGAGTGGGCCCCCCTTGCTTGGGCAGGGCCCCAGCATTTGCAATCTTTACCTCTCCCTGCTCCTCCGCTGTGTAATCTGGGCTGTCAAATCCATACTGTGCCTGACACCGTCTGAGCCTGCCTCCTGAGACATATATTTTGAATGTGTACGCTATCCATACATGTTATCCAGGGATACGGTACCCTTTCTAACCTTTGTGCAATCACGTGCAATCCATACTGGGCCTAACACCGTCTGAGCCTGCCTCATGCTGTATAGACATATATTTTGAATGTGTACGCTATCCATACATGTTATCCAGGGATACGGTACCCTTTCTAACCTTTGTGCAATCACGTGCAATCCATACTGGGCCTAACACCATCTGAGCCTGCCTCCTGAGACATATATTTTGAATGTGTACGCTATCCATACATGTTATCCAGGGATACGGTACCCTTTCTAACCTTTGTGCAATCACGTGCAATCCATACTGGGCCTAACACCGTCTGAGCCTGCCTCATGCTGTATAGACATATATTTTGAATGTGTACGCTATCCATACATGTTATCCAGGGATACGGTACCCTTTCTAACCTTTGTGCAATCACGTGCAATCCATACTGGGCCTAACACCGTCTGTGCCTGCCTCCTGAGACATATATTTTGAATGTGTACGCTATCCATACATGTTATCCAGGGATACGGTACCCTTTCTAACCTTTGTGCAATCACGTGCAATCCATACTGGGCCTAACACCGTCTGAGCCTGCCACATGCTGTATAGACATATATTTTGAATGTGTACGCTATCCATACATGTTATCCGGGGATACGGTACCCTTTCTAACCTTTGTGCAATCACGTGCAATCCATACTGGGCCTAACACCGTCTGAGCCTGCCTCATGCTGTATAGACATATATTTTGAATGTGTACGCTATCCATACATGTTATCCAGGGATACGGTACCCTTTCTAACCTTTGTGCAATCACGTGCAATCCATACTGGGCCTAACACCGTCTGAGCCTGCCTCATGCTGTATAGACATATATTTTGAATGTGTACGCTATCCATACATGTTATCCGGGGATACGGTACCCTTTCTAACCTTTGTGCAATCACGTGCAATCCATACTGGGCCTAACACCGTCTGAGCCTGCCTCCTGAGACATATATTTTGAATGTGTACGCTATCCATACATGTTATCTGGGGATACGGTACCCTTTCTCACCTTTGTGCAATCACGTGTAATCCATACTGGGCGTGAGAACGGCTGGCGAGCTGTTAAGCAAGCTACAGCACCTGTCCAGACAAGTACAGGGATTCCCTAGCAAGGAGACTTATTTGATTGTTTTCAATGTTGGGACAGCAATTTTTGGGGAGCACTATACTCTGGAGAATGATAGATGGGGCCCACCATACACTGGAACATTCCAAACGTGGACATCAGACACTGGAGCAGCATTTACAGGGCCCATTATACACTAGAGCATTAGAAATGGGGCCCATTATGTTTGGAGCATTATTTGGGCCCATAAGACAGTGGAGCTTCATCCATAGGGACCAACATTTACTGTAGCATTATGTGGAGCTCATCATATACTGTTTCAAACATTATATGGGACCAATGATTCTGTATGGAGAAATAGATGGGCCTCGTCATGAGATGTAAAAAGTGAGGTATTTTTCATTGTACTATACCGCTATTTCTCTGCCGTATCGGAGCATGATGAGTTGTGGTATGTGTTAAAGGGGCGCTCTTTTGCCCAGGGCACATTAAAACCTGGAGCCAGCCCTCCCCCCCACAGTTTGTAGCCAAATAACCCCCATTTTTCAGTGCGTAACTTGTATTATGAAGTTAATTAAGGTTGACAAGCTTAAGAAAGAAGAATTGATGCTTTTGGCATTCAAATGGGCACTGTAGGTGTGTTTCCTGTCCTCCTCTCACTGCCGACTTTTATTACCCATTGACTTACATTGGGTTTCGTTTTTCGGGACGACCCCGACTTTTCCCTATAATCGGACGATCTTGCTTGACCCGACTTTTGGAAAAGTCGGGTTTCACGAAACGAAACGCGACCCTAAAAAAACAAAAGTCGCTCAACTCTAGTTATTACAGGACATCCAAAAGGCCATGATAGGGAACATAACCTGGTCGGACCATGTCTCCGGTCAAATTACAGAGGGACACAACTATCCGACATATTCCCCATGGAGAGTAAATAACTACCGAATCACATCCCATAAAATTAGGCCCCAATTGCAGGAAGCATTATCAGAATATTTCACAATTAATATCACACCTGATGTGTCCGTATCTACAGTATGGTGCGCCCACAAGGCCAACATCCAGGGTAAAATAGTGTCCCAGAATAAAAAACCAACACTACACCAAATAGAGGAAATTAATCAAAACAAAGCGCACTAGAAGAGGCACACAAACGTAGTCCCACAAACACAATCCTCCAAACATTACAGAAACTAAGGTATGAACTATACCAAGAGGAATTGGAAACATGTGACCCAGAGAAGCAGAGGATCGGGAGGCAGTCAGCACCCATACTGCTCAGGAACCAGTACCAGGCTCTTACGCAGGAGAATGATGAAGAAATACATCAGGATAAGACTCTGCCCACAAACAGCAACCTTGTACGCCTTCAGAATCCTCCTGGATGGAGAAAGAAAAATGTTGTGAAGAAAAAACGGAGAGTGGTGGTCATGGGGGATTCCCTGTTGAGAGTAAGAATACAAGGACTTACTTACTGTTTGGGTAAGAATACAAGGACAGAACAATGGAAAGGACACCATTGTAGGCATTTACTACAGGCCGCCTGTGCAAGCTGAAGATATGGATGAACTCTTTATGCATCAAATGGCCAAGTTCTCCAAAAAATATGACATAGTTGTCATGGGAGATTTCAACTATCCTGACATTTGTTGGGAATCTCTCTCAGGCAAAACTAACAGGTCAAGGAAATTCTTATCCTCTCTTGCTGACAACTTTATCTTCCAAAAGGTAGGGGAGAAAACAAGGGGATCTGCTACCTTGGATCTAATCCTTATAAACAGGGAGGAAATGGTTGAGGAGGTAAAAGTGGCTGGGACCCTAGGAGGTAGCGACCGTGCTATTTTAGAATTTTGGATAACTAGAGGAGTAAGACCTGTGAAGACTCAGATGTCAAGGTTAGATTTCAGAAAGGCAGATTTTAAGGGATTCAGAAAGAGAATTGGAGGGATCCAATGGCTGGATATCCTTAAGGACAAAACTGTCCAGGAAGGATGGGAAATCTTTAAAAATGAAATTCTCAAGCACAATTGTTAACAATTCCAAAAAGAGGGAAGAATAGGAAGCATTTAAGGAAACCAGGATGGATGAACACAGAACTTAAGCACATGCTAAAAAGGAGGAATGAAATGTTTATAAAATGGAAAGAGGGAGGCACAGCTAAAGAATAATATAATGCTGTTTGCAGAACTTGCAGGGCACAAATCAGATTAACTAAAGCTGACAATGAACTGAGGCTTGCAAGAGACGTCAAAAGCAATAATAAAGGATTTTGGGGATATGTCAAAAGTAAAAGAAAAGTCAAAGATGCTATAGGATTTTTACCGGATGAAAATGATGAAATGGTAAGAAAGGATGTTGAGAAGGCCAAACTTTTAAATTCCTATTTTGCATCTGTTTTCTCTCAGAAAGGGAATAGAGGAATCCAGGATATCTATAAACAGAAAGATAGTGAGGAAACACTTAGCTAACCTAAATGAATTCAAGTCTCCAGGTCTAGATGAACTATACCCCAGAGTACTGAAGGAGATAGCAGAAGAAATTTTTGAACTCCTCTCCATAATATTTGAAAATTCTTGGAGTACAGGAGAAGTCCCAGAAGACTGGAGAAGAGCAAATGTTCCAATCTTCAAAAAGGGGAAGAAGGTGGACCCAGGCAACTATAGGCTGGTGAGTCTGACTTCTATACCAGGAAAGATCTTTGAACAAATTATTAAACAACATGTATGTCAGTACCTGGATAAGAATGAAGTGATTAAACAGAGTCAGCATGGGTTTGTAACTAATAAATCATGCCAGACTAACTTAATTTCCGTCTATGACAGAATCACTGATTGGGTGGATCAGGGAAATGCTGTAGATATAGTATATCTTGACTTCAGCAAAGCATTTGACAAAGTATCTCACACAATCCTTATCGAACAAAAATGACTTGGTATGAAATGGACAAGGCAACTGTAAGGTGGATTTAAAACTGGCTTAGTGATTGGACCCAAAGAGTGGTCGTAAATGGCTGCACATCCAGTTGGAAGAATGTCTCAAGTGGGGTACCACAGGGCTCTGTCCTGGGCCCTGTATTGTTCAACATCTTTATCAATGATTTAGATGAAAGAATTGAGGGTAAACTGATTAAATTTGCTGATGACACAAAGCTAGGAGGGATAGCTAATACTAGAGAAGAGAGAGAAAGGATTCAAAATGATATAAATAAACTGGAGAAGTGGGCAGCAACTAACAGAATGGTTTTTAACAGGGAAAAATGCAAAGTACTACATCTGGGCAATAAAAATGAAAAAAGCATATACAGAATGGGATGAATAGGGCTAAGCAACAGCACATGTGAAAAAGACTTGGGTATACTAATAGATCACAGACTGAATATGAGTCAACAGTGTGATGCAGCAGCAAAAAAGGCAAACGCAATTCTAGGATGTATTAACAGAAGCATACAGTCTAGATCACGTAAAGTCATTATTGTCCTCTACTCCTCTTTGGTCAGACCTCATCTGGAATACTGTGTCCAGGTTTGGGCGCCACATTTTAAAAAAGGCATCAACAAACTGGAGCAAGTTCAGAAAAGAGCGACCAGAATGATGACCGGTCTGCAAAACCTGTCTTATGAGGAAAGGTTGCAGGATTTGGGAATGTTTAGCTTGCAAAAGAGAAGACTGAGAGGAGACTTAATAGCTGTCTACAAATATCTCAAGGGCTGTCACATTGTAGAAGGATCATCTTTATTCTCATTTGTACAAGGAAAGACTAGAAGCAATGGGATGAAACTGAATGGGAGGAGACACAGATTAGATATTAGAAAAAACTTTTTGACAGAGTGATCAATGAGTGGCACAAGCTCCCACGAGAGGTGGTGAGTTCTCTTTCAATAGAAGTCTTCAAACAGAGGCTGGACAGACATCTGTCTGGCATGATTTAGCGAATCCTGCTTTGAGCAGGGGGTTGGACCAGATGGCCCAGGAGGTCTCTTCCTACTCTACGATTCTATGATTTCTTCAAGATGGTGCACCTGGTGCCACTCTCGCGGCTACCTTCTGCACAAGGCCTGGCAGCATTGTTCATTAAACTTGTCTTTCGCTTGCATGGAATGCCAGACAAGATAGTCAGTGACTGGGGTCCCCAGTTTGCGTCTCGATTTTGGAGAGAGCTCTGTAGTCTGCTCAGCATTGAGCTAAATCTCTCCTCGGCCTGTCATCCCGAGATGAACGGGTTGGTAGAGAGAACCAACCAGACCATGGTCACATACCTACGAAATTTTGTCTCGGTCAGGCAAGATGACAGGGCATCCCTGCTACCATGGGCAGAGTTTGCTTTGAGCAATACTGTGGCCGATTCCACCGGCTAGACCCTATTCCTACTTAATTATGGACAGCTTCCGCGCATCCCTGCCCCTATGCCCATGTTGTCCACCAATTCCAGGGTGGCAGACTGGGTGGTGGAGGCTCGTGACATTTGGGATTGCACTCAGGATGCCATCCGGGCCTCCAAGGAGAGAATGAGGGTCTCCGCCGACATGCACCGGCGTCCTGCTCCGACCTTTGCTCCTGGCGACTTAGTATGCTGGTCAGCAGCGAGCTACTCCAGGGACTAAGTCCTCCTTTCGGTCCACTGAGCATGCCCGTTGGATGATCTCTCATTGGAGATAGGAGGTCACATGCTTAGGTCCAGCTCCTGCTCTGATTCGACCATCAGGAAGGTCCCGGAAGGTCGTGGCTATAAAAGCCTCGCATGGCTGCCCCGCTATGTGCTATGATAGAGATTAATTCTTATTGTTATAGTGGTGTGTGTGATGATGGCTGTATGAGACAGGTGAATGACTCATTATGACTCCCCTCCCTCGGTTGTGTATGAGTTAGGGTCACAGAGTTAGAGTCAGCACCTAGTACTGGTACTGCCTAGCGCCACAGTGCATTCAGTCTCTCATCTGTTAGCGCCAGTCAGCACAGGCATCACAGTACCGCATGTGTAGCAGCGTCCGTCCGTACGGCGCCGTGCATAGATAGTGTGCTTTCCAGCACCAAGCTCAGGCTGGTTAGTGGCGACTGTAAGTGCAGATGCAGTACATGCTCAGAGCGGCAGTCTAATGTGTGCTGCGCCCTGTGATGGTTAACAGGGCACAGCGTTCCAGGGGGAACCTTCCCTGGCTCCGCAGTAGCGGTTCCGGGCTAATGGGACTAGAGGGGCACGCTCCTCGTGTCTCGGAAGCAGTGTCCTTTGCCCTCACCCTAGCGCTCCTCTAGCCATAGTACACATAGTACTGACACTATTAGTCACTGACATCTATAAATCTAATGGTTCTGCAATGGTTTATTGTATGTGAACTATGTCTCCTCTCCTGTCGGGTTCTGTCATGATTTTACAGAATTATCGGCGATTCTGCCATCTATATCTGTATGAACTATAAAGACCTATAATATTTCAGGCCATGGATCCGTCAAATGTCCATTTTGCAGTAAAATCTCGCCACACGGACACTTTGATGTGAGGAGATCGCATCCTCGCTCTGCACACGGAGGACACACGGATCACTGATCAGGGAACATTTCTGTGATTCTCGGTCCTGAAACACCGACCGATTGTTGTATACATTATGTGTGACCCCGGCCTCAGCCGGACTCTGGAAGGGGGAAATAACCGAGATTTGGGCATTTTAGCTCCTGGTGTGGAGTCGATAGCACAATCATATGCCGCCATATAGTAGACGGCCGGTAACTGGTGAGAATCCCCTCATGTGTGGGGGGTCTATTTCCCTCCAGAGAAATCACACGTTACATTCCACACATAACACTGTGTAGAGAAGGCGGCGCGGGGTAATTGTGCCTGTAGTGAGGGGCGAATAATGGCGGGAATGTCACTGAGGAGAAGGCTCCATGGAGGTCTGCACTCCGGAGATCATGTGACCCCTGACTCCTCCCCTCCTGTGACCTCATCACAGGTCCTGTGCACAGAGCAGCCATATATGTGGAGTGCGGCTCTGCAGGTGGAGGTATGTGGAGATTCCCCATTACTGAGCGCGGGGGACATTAACCCCTTCTGCACTGAGACTCTTTATAAGAATCATCACATTTCTGTTTCCTGTAATAGATACATACGACCCCACTATGGAGGACAGGCAGTGAGGAGATGGAGTGTTCCCATAGTACAGGGCCCCTTTCTTGGCCCCACACAGTGTAATGCCGCCCCCATTATGCCCCTGTAAGCAGAGTTCTGCCCCACAACCAGCTGCCTCGGGCACTTTACCATGGCCGGTACCTCAGATTCCTCCCCGCACCCCTTTTCTTTGCTTGGCACCAAATCTGTGTCATGCTGCCGCCTCTCCCTGTAACACCTCTCTTTATAGTATAATACACTCCCCATAGGCAGAGTCTATAGTGTAATGCATCCCCATAGGCAGACTCTATAGTATAATGCATCCCCATAGGCAGCCTCTATAGTGTAATGCATCCCCATAGGCAGACTCTATAGTGTAATGCACCCCCATAGGCAGCCTCTATAATGTAATGCACTCCCCATAGGCAGACTCTATAGAGTAATGCATCCCCATAGGCAGCCTCTATAGTGTAATGCACCCCCATAGGCAGAGTCTATAGTGTAATGCACCCCCATAGGCAGCCTCTATAGTGTAATGCATCCCCATAGGCAGCCTCTATAGTGTAATGCACCCCCATAGGCAGCCTCTATAGTGTAATGCACCCCCATAGGCAGCCTCTATAATGTAATGCACTCCCCATAGGCAGCCTCTATAGTGTAATGCATCCCCATAGGCAGCCTCTATAATGTAATGCACCCCCATAGGCAGACTCTATAGAGTAATGCATCCCCATAGGCAGCCTCTATAGTGTAATGCATCCCCATAGGCAGCCTCTATAGTGTAATGCACCCCCATAGGCAGACTCTATAGAGTAATGCATCCCCATAGGCAGCCTCTATAGTATAATGCATCCCCATAGGCAGCCTCTATAGTGTAATGCACCCCCATAGGCAGACTCTATAGAGTAATGCATCCCCATAGGCAGCCTCTATAGTGTAATGCATCCCCATAGGCAGCCTCTATAGTGTAATGCTTCCCCATAGGCAGCCTCTATAATGTAATGCTTCCCCATAGGCAGCCTCTATAGTGTAATGCATCCCCATAGGCAGAGTCTATAGTGTAATACTTCCCATAGGCAGCCTGTATAGCGTAATGCATCCCCATAGGCAGCCTCTATAATTTAATGCATCCCCATAGGCAGCCTCTATAGCGTAATGCTTCCCCATACGCAGCCTCTATAGTGTAATGCATCCCCATAGGCAGCCTCTATAGTATAATGCATCCCCATAGGCAGCCTCTATAGCGTAATGCATCTCCATAGGCTGCCTCTATAGTGTAATGCTTCCCCATAGGCAGCCTCTATAGTGTAATGTATCCCCATAGGCAGAGTCTATAGTGTAATGCACTCCCCATAGGCAGCCTCTATAGTGTAATGCACCCTCATAGGCAGCCTCTATAGTGTAATGCACCCTCATAGGCAGCCTCTATATTGTAATGCATCCCCATAGGCAGCCTCTATAGTATAATGCATCCCCATAGGCAGCCTCTATAGTATAATGCACCCCCATAGGCAGCCTCTATAGTGTAATGCATCCCCATAGGCAGCCTCTATAATGTAGTGCATCCCCATAGGCAGCCTCTATAGTATAATGCATCCCCATAGGCAGCCTCTATAGTGTAATGCATCCCCATAGGCAGCCTCTATAGTGTAATGCACCCTCATAGGCAGCCTCTATAATGTAATGCATCCCCATAGGCAGACTCTATAGTGTAATGCATCCCCATAGGCAGCCTCTATAGTATAATGCACCCCCATAGGCAGACTCTATAGTGTAATGCTTCCCCATAGGCAGGCTCTATAGTATAATGCACCCCCATAGGCAGCCTCTATAGTATAATGCACCCCCATAGGCAGCCTCTATAGTATAATGCACCCCCATAGGCAGCCTCTATAGTGTAATGCACCCCCATAGGCAGAGTCTATATGGAAAGCTGTAAATCTGTCCCCAATTGCCTCTGCATGGCATAAAAATGACCTCTCATTATACTCACCAATGGCGCTCACCAAGGCATAGCTGGTCTTGACTTATGATCGCCATTCTCCATAACTGCATCATCTGGATGACACGTCCTTAGTCATCCACACAGTGTCACCCATTGTGCTCCTGTGCAGGCGCACTTTTCTCTGGGCTGCTGAAAGCAAAGCTAAGTACTGTAGTGCGTATGTGCTGGGAAAGGCTAAAGGGCGCTGATGACTTGGAAGTAAAGCCGGCGCATGCGCACTACAATACTGTGCTCTGACTTCAGTAGGGCAAAGATAAGTGCGCCTGCACAGGAGTGCGCTAGAGGACACTGAATGCATGATGTAGGACGCATCTTCCACACGAAGCGGGACAGCGATCACAAGAAGAGGGTAGGCACCGGATCAAGACTAGAGACGCCCAGACCGCGCCGTCTGTGAGTATAATGAAAGCTCTTTTTTGTGCCTTGCATAGAGGATTGGGGACGTATAGAGGGCATTCTAGAACACTGTATGTGAGGGCGATGCTGGTCGGACCTTATATGGGGACAGCATGCTGAAAGGCTCCCTTTAATCTGTAAGACCTGTAGCCACCGCCTTTTAGCCACATTTAAAAAGCCATCCTGCAAGATTCCAGCCGCTCACAAACTTAAGAAAATAATCATTCTCCTTCTCGTAAGCTAATCGGCAGCGTCCAGTCGGATGAGTGTCTATGGTCCCTGCTCAGCGCCTCCTCTGACCCCACAATTGCCATCCTCCTGCCTTTACTGACGTGGCTGACGCCTCCTATGTCATCCAGTCTGTTGCGCTGCGCAGCTCCTGTTCCCTCCTGTGCAGGTGCGAGAGCTGGACAGACAGTGGATGACACAGGAGACGTCAGCCATGTCAATCAAGGCAGGAGAGACGGTGAATCAGGCCCATAGTGAGCAACAAAAACCGCTGTGCACATGCTGCGGAAAATTCAGCGCGGAAGCACAGCGGTTTATTTTCCACAGCATGTCAATTCTTTGTGCGGATTCCACAGCGTTTTTACACCTATTCCATTATAGGAATCCGCAGTGTAAAACTCAGAGCAAATCCGCACTAAATCCGCAGGAAACCCACAGGTAAAACACAGGTCGCTTTACCTGCGGATTCTGCAGAGTCCGTGCAGAAAAATCCACAATGGAATAAGCAACGTGTGCACATACCCTTAGTCTCTGTCCAGCTTGCAGGATAAACAAGACATAAAAGTTTAAAGGGGTTGTCCACTACTTTAAATTAACCCCCAATGTATCCCCCCCGGGGCCCCTAATGAATTTTGTAAATACCTCATGTTGCCTATACTGCCTGTGTGCGGTGTTATCGCTGGCCGCTCACAGGCAGCACGTAACCCAGCGCTGATGTCACAAGTGAGGCGTGACTCAGCGCTGGGTCCCCGCAGTGGCTGCTGGGTTGTGGGTGGGGTTACCCCCGGGGTCACACCCAGCATCCACTGCGCGCTTTCTCAATGAATGGGCGCTTGGTAGATGCTGGGTGTGATGCGGGGGGATATCCCCGCCCACAGCCTGGCAGCCAGCGCGGAAGGAGGAAGATGGACCCCCGGCTGCTGCCAGCACTTGTCAGGACGTCAGCGGAAGCAAGAGCCGGCTGCAGCCAGGGGTCATGTGCTGCCTGTGAGCGGCCAGCGATAGCGACGCTCACAGACAGTATAGACAACATGAGGTATTTACAAAATTCATTAGGGGCGCCAGGGGGATACATTGGGGGGTTAATTTAAAGTAGTGGACAAACCCTTTAAGAACCTTCATTGCTTTATATATCTGTATGTATATATTCGACCAACAGATTAGACATATCAAATAGTAAATGACATGTGCCAAGATACTCATCAGTCCTCATGCTGTGTCCAGTGTGTCCCTGGTCCTCAGTGCTGCTCCTAGCCTCCTTGGCTGTCAGGCTCCTTCCAGACAGAAGCAGAAGAGTGCAGACAGTGAGCTCAGCTCACAGTCACAGGCAGAGCAAGCCCCGCTGCGTCCAGGCGTTTGGGGCTGATGACTTCTCTGCATCAGGGAGCTTTGAAGGAGAGCGCGCTCATCCTGGATTGGGTGAGTGACCTTCCTTCCCCCTCTCCTCCACAGACTGAAGAGCGGTCACATGACTCACTCCCTGCACTCTGATACATGTGCAGTACAAACGCCAGCCCTGACAGTAGCTCCAGGTGGGCCCGCTCTCAAGCACAGTGTTACATCGCATCATCTTCTTCTCATTCAGTTCTCTACAATATCGGATCCTCTCAGTGAAGATCTTCTACAAAAGAAAATATTCCTGATTTACCCATCAAGGATGGATATGGACAGAGACAAGATGGCGGAGAGGATGTTACACCTCACCCTAGAGATCCTCTTCCGGCTCACTGGAGAGGTGAGAGATTCTGATGACGTCACATTACATCATTCTTATCTATGGGAATAACAGATGGACAGAACTGGAGAGGTGAGGACTCTGGAAATGTCTGTAGTGAGATTTATTAATGTGTCTCTCCATAACCAGGATTACACAGTGGTGAAGAAGACCTCTAGTGATCGCTGTCAGGACCCTGTATCTGAGGGATGGGGAAGACCCCTGAGCGCAATCACAGGGCCTCCACCTCACCCCCTGATCCATGAGGACATCAATGACCAGAAGATCCTAGAACTCATCTACAAGATGATTGAGCTGCTGACTGGAGAGGTGACAATGCTGGGACATTATACAGTAACACTATGAAGGGATCGGGGGGATGACGGTATCATTGTATGTGTCAGGTTCCTATAAGGTGTCAGGATATCGCTGTTTATCTCTCCATGGAGCAGTGGGAGTATTTAGAAGCACACAAAGATCTGTACAAGAATGTCATAATGGAGGTTCCCGAGCCCCTCACATCACCAGGTAATAGACAGGAATAAATACACACGGCCTATAATTATCTGTATGTAGAGAATGAATTCAGTCCCTGTATGTGTTTCCTCCAGATCTATCCAGTAAGAGGACAACACCAGAGAGATGTCCCCATCCTCTTCTTCCACAGGACTGTAACCCAGAAGATCCCAGTGCTCCTCAGGATCATCAGGTAGATGGAGAGAAGGTGTCAGGAGATCTCCCCTATCATGTGTAGACGGCTGTGAAGGTCTTGTGCTCAGTCTTGTTTTATCCACCAGTATTATATGTTTTATACTTGTGTAATGAGAGCGGTGGAGATGGCAGGATTAGAGCTGATCATAGATGGGACTTCTCCATCTGTCGGTGACTTTTACAATATTTGTTTCAGGGTGAAGATCTGACCCATATTAATACTACAGAGACATATGTGAGAGATGATGAGTGGTGTAAAGAGGAGATTCCCACGTATGACTACCCAGGTGAGTAGTAACCACTGAATGCAGAGAAGTCACAGATTCCTCTCAGTCACCGGCTGTGGATGCTTTATCGGTGGTGTAGTCCGGCCGTATTACCATGATCACCATTTTGCCTCTAGACCACAACATTCTCCTACACCTAAAACTGTTCAAATGACTTTGGGCATTGAAAGCCCTTTTCTATAGACCTTATGACATGGAGGATCCACCTACCCCTCTGGGATTAGAAGACACTGACCGTTACCTGCCCAGATCTGTAACTATAAAGCCAAATGACAGCGTACGTAGAATGTGCTGAAAAGTTAGAAAATCACTTGAAGAAAAATATTATGCTGGGCCTGTAAGAGAAAGCGGAGGGTAATGATGCTGTTGGCTTCCTAGATCCCTGAGATCTTATCGGATAAATCTTCTCTCCCTTCTGTGCTGCTGAATGTCTCATGGTCCCTACAAGACCAGGTCCAGTCTTTCGGGCCAAACTTCCCTTTTATGAGCGACAACAGTAAATGTGCAGTGAGGCCAAGTGTGAATTTCTGTACAATAACAGCAGAGTTTCCCTTTTTCCTGACTTTTCAATTTGTGTTAAAACTACCATATTTTTCGGACTATAAGACACACTTTTTTCCTTCAAAAATGTGGAGGAAAATGGGGGGTGTCTTATAGTCCAGATGTACCGGCTCTGGCTGAGGTGGGGGAACGGCATCGGCGGAGCAGCGGGTCACAGGAGGCTGGAGCAGGTGGCTGCGGCTAACTCCTGTTCTTGCTGCTAAAGAGAAATGAATATTCACTGCATTCCACGCCAATGGGCTTGGAGGGCAATGAATATTCATTTCTCTTTAATAATAGTATCTTGATATGACTGGCCCCCAACCCCGGTCCTGGTATGCATGGCCCCATCCTTATAATTGGCCCACACCACCATCCCCATCCCTATCCTGGTATGCATGGCCCCTTCAGAAAACATTAAAAACAAACCATTACACTTACCTACCCCGCGCTCCCTCGCAGCGTCCTGCTCCGGTGCCAGCAACTGCTATATGCTTGTAAGCAGTGCATGGCAGGAACGTCATGTGCTGCTCCCAAGCAGAGCACAGCTGCCAGGACTGTGCACGCAAAGGGCAGTGAGTATTCTTTGCTCTTCAGTAGCGCGCAGTGTCAGCCACCGGCTTCCTGCTGCTACCTGCGGTCACGTGTGTCGCTACTTAAGAGAAATGAATATTTGTGAATACTCACTGTTATCAGTGCTGCTTACAAGCATAAAGCAGTTGCTGGCACCGGAGCAGGATGCTGCAAGGGAGCGTCGGGTAGGTAAGTGTAATGGTTTGGTTTTTCTTATGTTTTCTGTTGGGGCCATGCATACCAGGATAGGAATGTGGATGGGGGCCACTTATAAGGATGGGGCCCTGCATACCAGGATGAGATGGGGCCCTGCATACCAGGACGAGATGGGGCCATGCATACCAGGACGAGATGGGGCCCTGAATACCAGGATAGGGATGGGACCATGCATACCAGGATAGAGATGAGACCATCCATACTAGGATGAGATAGGGACCCTGCATACCAGGGTAGGGATGGGGCCATGCATACCAGGATAAGGATGAGGTGGCCATGCATACCAGGATAGGGATGAGGGGGGGGATGAGGCCACAATTTTAAGCGTGCCCTGAAAACGCAATTATTCAGACTGGCCTACCGCCTCAACAGATTAACCTAATCTATCCCTATGTGGCAAAGCCAAAAGTTTTTTACCATAACCAGGTTCCCCTCATCATGTTCCCACATGCTTTATGCATCCATTAGCCCTCTGTGTCTGTACTGTTACACACTTAACATTATGGCTGGTCCATACAATCAGGGCAATTGTTACCACCCACCTTTCGTGTCTCCCCTTTTTTTCCTCATAGATTGTAAGCTTGCGAGCAGGGCCCTCATTCCTCTTGGTATCTGTTATGATCTATGTGATTATTGTTATGCTGTAATGTCTATTGTCTGTACAAATCCCCTCTGAAATGTAAAGTGCTGTGGAATATGTCGGCGCTATAGAAATAAAATTTATCATTATTATTATTATTATTATTATTATGAGGGGGCCATGTGTATCAGAATGGGGAGGAGAGGGCCATGCATACCAGGGTAGGGATGAGGGGGCCATGTGTTTCAGAATGAGGATGAGGGGGCCATATATACCAGGATAGGGGATATTAAGTACAGAATTGACCACATTTTTTGGTTCAATTTTTTTTCCTTATTTCCTCTAAAACCTAGGTGCGTCTTATGGTCCAAAATATACAGTAATTTCAAGGAGGATTGTGATAATCTACAGGACAAACATTCCACCTGTGCCATGATAGATCTCTAAGCTGTGCGTGGCTGATGGCTGTAATATACAGTTATTCCCGCCTGCAGGAGATGTGTTGGCTCCAGCCCTGGTTTCATAGATTTACTAAACGTCATGAATTCCATTATGTTTTCCATCCTAAGGAATTCAGATTACTGCACAATCTCTCCTGAAATGGGGAGAACAAATACGTTCTCTGCTCTTCTGCTCAGGATCCATAGTGGCTCCAATGGTCCACCATAAATGAGGGCAACTCCAGTTTAGTGTTCTCCCCTCGTACATACGTTGTTGTTGGGGATGTAACATATTTTTTTATTCTGTCTTTTTTTAACCTGTTCATTCTGTATGATGGTTTGATTGTGGTGGGATCGGCCTTCCTGCCTAATGTGAGTCAGTAACTCCCTGATGATCTTCAAAAAATCTCTCCATTGCCTCTTCCAAATGCCTAAGAGCTAAATTTAAAGTGCCCCTGTCAGCAGGATTGTGCTCAGTAACCTACAGACACTGTCAGGTCAGCACCGTTATACTGATTACAATGATACCTGGTGATGAAATCCGTCTTGTGGTTGTTGTTTAATCTGTATTTGTAGTTTTCAGTTAATGAGATTCTCGTGCTCTGGGGCGGGGCTGTGGGCGGGGCTTTATGTGGTGCTCTGATTACATATTCCTCTGTATTGGCTTATGACAGGTCGCTGATCCCTCACTGACCTGCCCCCATTATTACATAATGCATATAATAGTGTTGGTATTATTGGTGATAATGCCTATAATATTGTGGCTATTGTGAGGCTTAGAAAAAAATTACATCCAGCAAAATGTCACCGGTGATGGCGACGCCTGCACAGTAGCATCTATAAGTAAGAGACAGAGGCTACTGTGCAGGCGCCGCTGGTGACATTTTACTGGATGTAATTTTTTTCTAAGCCTCACAATAGCCACAATATTATAGGCATTATCACCAATAATATCAATGCTATTATATGCATTATGTAATAATGGGGGGCAGGTCAGTGAGGGATCAGCGACCTGTCATAACCCAGTACAGATAAATATGTAATCAGACCACATAAAGCCCCGCCCACAGGCCACCACAGCCCGGCCCCAGAGCACGAGAGTCTCACTAACGGAAAGCTACAAATAAAGATTTCATCGCCAGGTATCAAAGTAAGACACCTATCCATAACTAATCCTATAATTATATGATAAATAAAGATGCAGCCAGAATAAAGTCTTTTATTAGAAATAAAACAAAACGCAGGGCAAGTGGGAAGAGCCGGGCAAAGCACCCGCATTGGCGCCTCTAATAGATGTGCCTTTTCTGGGCAGCTGCAGGCTGTTATTTTTATGCTGGGGGGTCAATATCCATGGCCCTTTACAAGCCTGAGAATACCAGCCCCCAACTGTCAGCTTTAGCAAGGCTGGTTGTCAAAAATGGGGGGACTCCATGCCATGTATTTAAATTATTTCTTTATATAATTAAAAAAACAGTGTGAGGACCCCTCTATTCTTGATAACCAGCCTTGCTGAAGCTGACAGATGAGGGTTGCAGCCCCCAGTTGTGAGTTTTGCCAGACTGGTTATAGAAAATACAGGGGAACCCACACCGTTTTTTTCATTCATTTATTTAGTTATAACGCAGGCAGTGGATGAGGAATACTCCAATCATCCGCTCCTGCTGTCACTATTCTTGGCAGCAGCAGGTGTAGGTTGATGGGAGTAATAGTCCCAAATGCCCGCACCTACTATCATCATTCTCACTTTAATATAACTCTCATCATTCTCCCTGCCGGCAGAGCAGAGGAGAATGATGAGAGCGTCTTCAGCACCCGCCACCGGGGAACAGCGATTAATGTAGCGCTTCTTCCCTGCCGGCTGTCCATGTGGTATGGATGCTGACATAGTTGTCACACGTGTGCCACGAGTATTACACACACGGACATCTCCGGTACCGGAAATATCAGGATGTGTGAAACCGGCCTTATACACAGTTCTCTTTAAATGACTAATATTTCTTCTTGAAACTCATCTGACAGAAAATATTGGACCTTACGATAGTATAGATTGTGAAGTCTCTGAGACCCATACGTTAATTACCCCAGAGAGGTTTCACCACTAGCTGCTCATTTATTACTGATGGAGACTGTGGAGTTTGGTCATTTCAGTAGTTCCTAATCAGGCCCCATTATTAATATCTGACGTGTGTCACTTTATGTGGTGGTAAGTTTGGAATTATTCACAAAGGATAATAGAAAACAAATGGATCTTACAAATTATTTTCCAGCTTCGCACTATACCCTACATACGGTTGTACACTACTGTCTGGGCACATGGCAGTGTTCAGAAGGGAAGGAGCGCCATTTAGCTATTTGAATGCAGATCTAGGTGGAATAGTTTGCAGACACAATGTATTGGGAGCACTGTTCATGGTCACTTGGCAGCTCAAATGAAGTCCACCATGAACATGCTTGGCTCTATCTTCTCTGCTTTCCATATCCCAAGGATTGCCTTGCTCATCGCCCTTTAACACCATTACATGGAATCTGGACTTACACAGGGACCCCTAGGCTTGGACCATGGTGTTACCTGCTATTCTGTGGTATTAGATGGCAAGAAGAATAGTCAGGTAGCTGGGTCAGAACCAGAAGGCCAGAATACAGAATCAGAAGACACAAGAGTAGTCAGTAAACTGGCCATGGTCACAACAGGACACAAATACACAAGCCGCAAGCTGAGCACAGAGGACTGAACCAGAGGAGAACAACGCTGTATCTGGCAGATTCTGGCCATGTGCTTTGAGCTTTAGTAGGGTGTGGTACTTTCCAATTTGCTGAAGTAGGGAGCAGATTACTCCAGCTGGACAGCAGGAACAGATCCCAGATGAGATTGGACACACCATATGCAGAAGCCCTAATATAACTAAATGACAGAAAACCAGAATAGTCGAAATCCCCATAAAGTGATTACATTTTATAAATTAATTCACTGAGGGTTATAATCCTTAGGAGGAGTGAATATTTTGACTCCACAGCCACTTTCCGGAAATTAACACACAGTGGATGTTGGAGAGTGAAAATTACACATTTGCCATTTTCTTACCCAGCACATAGTGCCCAGATTGTGCTCCAGGAGACACCGCAAATTACGTGGATTCTTCTCATTATAATATTGCTAAATACAGGGATCCTAAATGTTGTTTGCGCACACTGCAAGACTCCGAAGTGAGAGCGGATTTTGCTGGATTGGTTTATAGAAACCTTGTTGCTTTTCAACAGCCTTTGAGCCACTAATAGTGCGGGAACCTCTGTTTTTCCATTGACAGATGATGGACCTGAGTGGGGACTTGTTTTTTGTGAGATGAGAATTGGTATTATTTTCGCCTACATAACATTGATTGGTTTCTTTTTATTTGATATTTGGGAGGCAGAATGAACAAACAGTTGAACACCGCACACTACTGGTTCATCCAACAAGGTTTCTATTAGACTGTGAACTGTCATTGTCTTGGTAAATAATTTAAGCTTTTACATAGCTTGCCATTTTTATGGACAGTTTAAGTAGAAATGCTCAAAAATATAAAACTCAAGGATATTTTATTAAAAAATAATTGTTTTTATCTTAGCAGATGACTGTACCAGGAGATCAGAGGGGCAGCTGACATCTTCAATTTTTAAATCTGATGATCTTGAGATCCTACAAGATACAACTGAAGTGATTACCATTACTCCAGATATATCATCATCCATTCACAGCAAAGATCTGTCATCTGATCCTATGAAACAGGTCCCATCTTCTGATTCATTACTGACTACTAAGGAAAATCAAAGTCACAAAAGAGGCAATAAAAACCAAACTGCTCCTAAAGCAAAGAAGTCATTTTCATGTTCAGAATGTGGGAAATGTTTTACATGGAAATCACATTTTGTTACTCACCAGAGAATTCACACAGGAGCGAAACCTTTTTACTGTTCAGAATGTGGGAAAAATTTTGCACAGAAATCACATTTTGTTAGACACCAGAGAATTCACACAGGGGAGAAGCCTTTTTGCTGTTCAGAATGTGGGAAATATTTTGCACAGAAATCACATTTTGTTAGACACCAGAGAAATCACACGGGGGAAAAGCCTTTTTCCTGTTCAGAATGTGGGAAATGTTTTAACAATAAATCAGATTGTGTTAAGCACCAGAGAATCCACACAGGAGAGAAGCCTTTTTCATGTTCAGAATGTGGGAAATGTTTTGGACAGAAATCAAGTTTTCTTTCCCACAAGAGAACTCACACAGGGGAGAAGCCTTTTTCATGTTCAGAATGTGGGAAATGTTTTGGACAGAAATCAAGTTTTCTTTCCCACAAGAGAACTCACACAGGGGAGAAGCCTTTTTCATGTTCAGAATGTGGGAAATGTTTTGGACAGAAATCAAGTTTTCTTTCCCACAAGAGAACTCACACAGGGGAGAAGCCTTTTTCATGTTCAGAATGTGGGAAATGTTTTGGACAGAAATCAAGTTTTCTTTCCCACAAGAGAACTCACACAGGGGAGAAGCCTTTTTCATGTTCAGAATGTGGGAAATGTTTTGGACAGAAATCAAGTTTTCTTTCCCACAAGAGAACTCACACAGGGGAGAAGCCTTTTTCATGTTCAGAATGTGGGAAATGTTTTGGACAGAAATCAAGTTTTCTTTCCCACAAGAGAACTCACACAGGGGAGAAGCCTTTTTCATGTTCAGAATGTGGAAAATGTTTTAGCACTATATCAAATTGTGTTAAGCACCAGAGAACTCACACAGGAGAGAAGCCTTTTTCATGTTTAAAATGTGGGAAATATTTTGCACAGAAATCATGTTTTCTTACCCACCAGAGAACTCACACAAGGGAGAAGCCTTCTTCCAGTTCAGAATGTGGGAAATATTTTAACCAGAAAGCGCATCTTGAACGCCATCAGAGTAGTCACACAGAGGAGAAGCCATTTTCATTTTCTTAATGTGGGAAATATTTTACTTGGAAATCAACTCTTAATAAACATCAGAGATGTCACATAGGGGAGAAGCCTTTTTTATGTTCATAGTGTTGGAATAGTTTTAACGAAAATTGCACCTTCTTAAATGGGTTGTCTCTTGTCATTCCTCATGTTTGCTGACGAAAGGAAAAAACTAAACCTTATTAATTGCAAATGTAAAACTATACCCATAATTCGCCCCTGAAGGTTAGTTGGAAAGTGACTAATAGAAAAAACATGTACCCCACATCTCAGTATATAGGGTGAGGTAATGTTTACACACTCACTCTCCAAGCCTCTCATTTCTACGGGTTTCATCGTCCTCACCAAAGGCGACTCATCAGGAGACTATTTAACATTGACCTATATTCAAGCAAGACTAAACGAAAAAAGGAAAAAACTAAAATCATGTATCATGTTATTCGAAACAGTCAGAAAACTATCCACATATTGGCAGATCCCACACCTCAAACTATATACTTCTGAAGTTTATAAGCCACTCCAGTGTCAGGAATAGATGGTATGAATTTGAATTTACCAAATGGCTGCAATGAAACAAAGAGTGAAAAATTTAAAGGGGTCTGAATACTTTCCGTACCCACTGTATCAGTAAAAATAACTCCTCTTTATTAGGTTAAGTATAAAAGAATTGCACCATTTTCTGATACCCGTCACGTCTCCATTTTTTATGATCTCGGGTTGGGTGAAGACTTATTTTTTGTGTGCCGAGCTGATGATTTTAATGAATACCATTTTGGTGCAGATACGATCTTTTGGTCATCCTTTATTGCATTTCAATGCAATGTTGTGGTGACCAAAAAAAAGTAATTCTGGCGTTTTTACTTTTTTTCTCGTTACGCCATTTAGCGATCGGGTTAATTCTTTTTTATATTGATAGATCAGGCGATTATGAACGCCGCTATAACAAATATGTGTATGTTTGATTTTTTATTTTATTTTGAAAGGGGCGAAAGGGGGTAATTTGAACTTTTATTTTTTTTTATATTTTTAAAAACATTTCTTTTTTTACTTTTGGCATTGTAAAGACATACAGCATTGTATCTTAATTAACCAGATGACTATTTTTTAGCAAACGAAGAATAATAGAATGTTATCTGTATGTTGGCTTTAAATTTAAGTGTTGATTTCTGGTTGGTCAAGAAAATAGACTTTTGTTTGTGTAAGCCTGGAATATTGACTTTTATTGTGCGATTATCCTTGATCACTGGTGATGTTTGCTGATATTCTAATTATACATTGTGTTATGGAGCCAGTTTGTTTACTTCTAAAGCAGAGAGGGAAAAACTATGCAAATAGTTTAAATAATCAAGTAATGCTATAATAATCTCATCTCCATTCTTACCCTTTATATAAATACTGAATGAGGGACACTTGTTAAGTCTAAAAATAGGTTACATGCCTCTGTATAAAGAGACTGAGAGAGAGAAATAGCCAGAGAGATTCTGCCAAGACATCTATTCATCCTAAGGACAAGAGACAGGACAGCAGCCACAACATCATCACAAGGGACATGGATCTATCATTCTATAGGAAACAACCTAGGGGTTTTCAGCCTCGGTTGGAAGAATACAGATCTGCTCCATTGACTATCACTGAACCATGGATACGTTTGCAGATGCCAGATTGTGGTCTTTGGATCAACCGGCCTTGTACCTTGTATGGACTCAATGGACTGTCATCTTCCTACACTTGTTGTTACCTCCTCTCTGTGTGCATGCCACAGGTGGAGTATCCGACCCTGGAATATGAAGCCAAGTTATGATCCTCGGTTCAGCTGGCCTTGTATGGACTGTCATCTTCCTACGCTTGTCGTTACCTCCTCTCTGTGTGTGCGTGCCACAAATGGGGTAGTGACCCTGGAAGATCTGAAGTCACAGAAGCTATTTTCCTGGCGGGTCAATGGAAGGGTGAGACTCTGTAATGTGCCCCATCTTGGGTATTTTTCTGAAACTGTTCTATGTGTTATCTGCCTGTTTTGTGGTACAATAAAGCATTGCCACACTGTTTTACCCTCACCCTGTGTTGTCTGAGTAGCATTTTGCCCATGCTAATAGGAGAGCTGGAGTTCGGCAGGATGATCCCTAGTTCATGTGGTTTTGGCTAGCGGACGGTGCTCATAGCATTCCGGGAGTGACAAGCATAGAGGTCTGCTGGAAACCTCTGGTTGTCATGCCAACCCATCCGTGACCTATGATAATGTGACGGGGTCACCGATGGGCGGATTTCCGGCACGCTTGCTGGAAGTGCGCATTAAATGCTGCTGTCAGAGGCCGTTAGGGGCAAATGGCAACTGTTCAAGACAGCTGACGTACCGGAAAAGATGTAAGCTCACCGCCGGAGCCCACATCAAAGAGAGGAAGTACATTTACGCCTGATGTCGGAAAGGGGTTAAAGGGGATTGTTTTTACAGAGAAAGAAGTGGTAATCAATCATGTATACAACTTATAATGTTAAATAGTATAGAGGTAAGACAAGAAAATATAATTTGTGTAAACCATGTGTAGATATAAAAATTCAGCCAAATGTCAAATGTTGAAACACAACAAGAAAACACAAAAAGACAAATTTGCAAAAATACTCTGCAGTAAAAAATATGACAGTAATCAGCAAGTGCTGGATAACAAATACAGGGTATTCAGTCGATACATTTTTTGCAAAAAGTGTATAGCAAGCTGCTCCACCACGTCACGGTAACCCTTCATGGAGCAGTACCTATCTAATGTATTTAAAACCTGAACATGTTAACAGTGTCTAAATGAACAGGATACAGACAGGCACCCCCCCGGTATGGGCTCATGGTGCAAGGCAGCTCATTTATGTACATGTCACACAAGAGAGGGGTGGGGTCTCCCAAACCATGCTAAGCAAGGAGAAAACGGATTAAAAACATATGTGACATGCACAAGTGTGAACAAGTCGGTCAGACAGTGTTCACGCCACTCACTGGCTGAAACACAACAAGAAAATACAAAATGACAAATTTGCAAAAATACTCTGCAGTAAAAAATATGACAGTAATCAACAAGTGCTGGATAACAAATACAGGGTATTTAGTCGATACATTTATTGTAAAAAGTGTATAGCAAGCTGCTCCACCACGTCACGGTAACCCTTCATGGAGCAGTCCCTATCTAATGTATTTAAAACCTGAACATGTTAACAGTGTCTAAATGAACAGGATACAGACAGGCGCCCCCCAGTATGGGCTCATGGTGCAAGGCAGCTCATTTATGTGCATGTCACACAAGAGAGGGGTGGGGTCTCCCAAACCATGCTAAGCAAGGAAAAAACGGATAGAAAACATATGTGACATGCACAAGTGTGAACAAGTCGGTCAGACAGTGTTCACGCCACCCACTGGCTTAAACACAACAAGAAAACACAAAATGACAAATTTGCAAAAATACTCTGCAGTAAAAAATATGACAGTAATCAGCAAGTGCTGGATAACAAATACAGGGTATTTAGTCGATACATTTTTTGCAAAAAAATTTGTCATTTTGTGTTTTCTTGTTGTGTTTCAGCCAGTGGGTGGCGTGAACACTGTCTGACCGACTTGTTCACACTTGTGCATGTCACATATGTTTTTAATCCGATTTTTTCCTTGCTTAGCATGGTTTGGGAGACCCCACCCCTCTCTTGTGTAACATGCACATAAATGAGCTGCCTTGCACCATGAGCCCATACTGGGGGGCGCCTGTCTGTATCCTGTTCATTTAGACACTGTTAACATGTTCAGGTTTTAAATACATTAGATAGGGACTACTCCGTGAAGGGTTACCGTGACGTGGTGGAGCAGCTTGCTATACACTTTTTGCAAGACATGTATCGACTAAATACCCTGTATTTGTTATCCAGCACTTGCTGATTACTGTGATATTTTTTACTGCAGAGTATTTTTGCAAATTTGTCATTTTGTGTTTTCTTATGTTTCAGCCAGCGGGTGGCGTGAACACTGTCTGACCGACTTGTTCACACTTGTGCATGTCACATATGTTTTTAAATGTCAAATGTTGTAGCTCCATCTAGTGGCTATGTGCAAAAGTGCCACCATAGAGTCAAATGTATCCTAAGAGAGCATCACTATCAAAGTGGAAATGAGATTAAGTGCACCGTATTTATTGAGTATAAGATAAATCCATGCATAGATATATGTAAACGGATTGTAGATATATCACTTGGTATCAGTTTAAAAGGTGAATAGATACTGTGCACTTATAAATGAATAGCTTATATAATGAGGACACAGGGGGCGTGTCTGGATGAGGAGCTGAGCGGGTGCAGGCAACACTAGCTGCATGCCCCAGCAGCAACAAACGGTCAGGGAAACCCGCAATTCCACTCACCACGACCTCAGACGGGGTCCGGGCACTGATGGGGCATGCAATGAGGAGCAGGGGAGCAGTGCTGGTCAGGATACCGGTCTTTGTGCCAGCGCCCAAGAAAATCCAAGATGGCCACCGCAGCAGTCACCATGCGGCCAGCGGCTGTGTGGAGCACTCTGAGGGGTCTGATCTCCTGACACTGGGTCAGACCTCACCGGAGAGGGGTGTAATGTACTGTAAAGATGTTTCTAGAAACTTCTAGAAGTCTCCCCTTTTCTTATCAGGACATTGCAGCCTGCTGTGTAGCTGCAAACCCCCCTTCTCTTCCCCCCACACACACCAGTGTCTTCATGTGCACAGCTCTGTGAAACCTGAAACCGTCCATTTCCTGTGAGCTAAGAATGTTAATTAGCTAAGTGAAAAGATGGTCCTTTGTTTAAAACCAAAGGCTGGTTACACATATAGGAAATATTAAAAGAAGCCTAGCTCGTACTCCGCTCATGACAGAGATATAATAGTGATATTTCTGTTATCTGAGTGGACCCGGCTTCGCTACGGTGCCTCTGGTGAAGTTCTCGGACCTCCAGAAACCGAGATATGGATTGCTCCCAAATGGAATGTTGTAATTATTGCATGCTTGGAGTTGTTTCACTCTATTCGATGAGCTACAACCAATGATACCATATATGTGTTTGTGCAGGATCCCCTTGCTAAGATATGATCCTCATAAGTTTTGTAGCCAAATCATAACTTGAAGAGAGGGAGGTTGGTCCTCTCCAGACCGCCCCTTTCATGAGGTCACAAACCCTAGTCTATATGCATTCCCTACCATATCCCAGGCCAGTTGGAGCTGAGTTTTGATGCTGAACAGACCTAACCCCCATGTCTTGGGATGTTTGGTTGCCGCCCCTCCCCCAAGCCACATGGGATGCCTAAAGAGTCATAAGCAACCGTGAGTGTACTTTCTGTTTTCATCCATTTTTGTTTTATACTTGTATTGTACATATTTTATGTCTCAATTTTATAACAACTTTTATCTATATAATCACTGCCCTCATTTTGGGGAATAAATGATATAATTCAGTCTGTCTTCATGCTCTAAGAAACGATCTATACGCCTTGTTTAGATAATCGCTACTAATTCAAGGGGTTTGCCGCGGACCCTCTTAATGAACTCTTTGATTAAATAAACCGTGGATGGTGGCAGCATGGTGTGTGTGATTGATTAGGCTAGTTGGCAGGACAGAAGGGTCTTATATTGCTAAAGGGGGCCTGTGGCCACAGCATTGATAATTCCCTTACTGCGGTAGCCTAATTGCCCGTGCACAACAAGCAGCCCGTTCGGTGACTATCCTAGGTGCAGTTCCCTGACTGTCCTGAGGGTAAGGTGACGCCGGAGAGCTGCGAGTTCCAAAGTGGAACTGAGAAAGTGGGACATACATAAATCCCCGCAGTTCTTGGAAGGTTGTTAGCAGTGGTGGGGCACCCAAAATAAACCCCCTGCGGCAAATTGTTAGAGCAAGGTTAGCTTGCTGCATTTTTGTCACATGGTGCCAGTGGTGGGATAACTAAGATAAGCCCCCACTGTGCCTGTGATAGCTGTGTGCCGCGTCCCTCCGTCCACTGATACACCCGTGTCAGTGGTGAGATTGTGACATTGGTGACACAGGGTCCGCTGTCCGTCACGCTTTGGTGGCAGCGGGTCTCCCGTTCGTCACATATTGGTGGCAGCAGTGGGATTGTGACATATTGGTGAAACAGGGTCCGCTGTCCGTCACGCTTTGGTGGCAGCGGGTCTCCCGTTCGTCACAAGGGGCATGAGTGCAGTGGAGCAGACACAGGATAGATCGGGCAGCTCTTCATCCAGGAGCCTGGAGAAGCAGAGCAACAAATTGCAAGTATATGCACCTGACACGGCACCCCTCCACCCCATCACTGAGGCCACACTGAAGTCCCTGCTAGGAGATCTAAAGCAGGCTATACATAGTGACATTACCTCAGCCCTCACTGCACTACAGAAAGACATCGGGCACATAGGGGACAGAACAGCCCGTACTGAGGAGAAGCTGGAGGAATTCACCACAGCCCACAACGACTTAGTGGACTCTCATTATGAGGCAGATGAGCAGATCACCACCCTAAAACTAAAGCTGGCGGATTTGGAGGACCGCTCCAGGCGCAACAATCTGCGCTTTAGGGGATACCAGAAAGCGTTGCTGCGGGTGCGTTGTAGGAGTTCCTAACAGATTTCTTTACCGCACTAGTCCCTGAGGCGGAGCAGCGAGACCTCATAATAGAGCGCACAGGATCCCCAAACCCAAAAGTGCCCCGCCTCTGCGCCCAGGGATGTAATTGCCAGGCTTTATTTTTATCATTTTAAAGAAGCCATTAGCAAAGCTGCAGCGAGTGGACCGGAGCTCCCAGAGGTTCAAGAGCATCATGGTGTTCACCGACCTATCCGCCGTGACCCTGAACAGAAGGCGGGAGTTCTCCACAACCACCAAGATCCTACAGGACAACGGGATCACATACAAGTGGGGCTACCCGGTGATCGTCACCAAGAATGGAGCCACGCAGCTCCTGACTTCCCCCCGAGAGGCCATTCCTCTTCTGCAGAAATGGTCGCTGGCGTCAGTGGACGAGGATACCAGCTCCCCGCTGAAGAAGATGCCGCCCACCCTGATGAAGGTGTGGACATGAACAAGAGAAGAGAATACAAGACTACTTTTCACCATGGTCTGCGGAGGCACAAGAGGAGAGTTTTTTTCTTTCTCTTCACCCCCCACTATATACTGGATAGAGGAGCATATCAGCCCCCAATGCCCCCACTATATACTGGATAGAGGAGCATATCAGCCCCCAATACCCCCCACTATATACTGGATAGAGGAGTATATCAGCCCCCAATACCCCCCACTATATACTGGATAGCGGAGCATATCCAGGAGGTTCACTTAGAACCAAACTCTATTTTTGAAGCTGTTACAGTTTTTTCACAAAATTAAAGTTTGTTTTTTGTTATTCCCACATTTTTCCTAATTGTCTAGTGGTGACACATAGATTGTATCTGTAATCTGTACATGGTTCTTCACATTTCTAGCATTAATGTAAAGGGACTGAATAGTCAATTCAGAAGATCCCTTCTATGGAAAGAGGCCAAATCCCTAAAAGCAGATGTATTGTGCATTCAGGACACCCACCTATATAGCACTGACGCCCCCAGACTGCAGAATAGAAATTTCCCAAATGTCTTTCATTCCCATGCAATTGACAAAAAAAGAGGAGTAGTAATCGCGATAAAGAACACCGTCGCCTTCCAGCTAATCACCAGCGTAGTGGACGACGAGGGCAAATACGTCATCCTAGTCTGCACCATAAATAACAAGACCTACACAATTGTCTCTATTTATGCCCCTAACTCCAAGCAGATTTCATTTCTTAAAGGTACCCTGGCGGTAGTGGCAAAGGTTAAAAAAGGCGCCTTGTTAGTCTGTGGGGACTTTACCATCACCCCCTGTCCTAACATTGACAAATCGCTACCCCCTCAGAAGAAAGAAAACACCCAATCACTCTCTCAGACCTTCCTAGCGGAAGAACTCTACGATGTCTGGCGGGCACTACATGCCTACGAGCGGGATTACACCTTCTACTCACACTACCATAGAGGTGACTCCAGAACTGATCTAATGGTCACAGATAAATGGTTATTACAGGCCATGATAGGGAACATAACCTGGTCGGACCATGCCCCGGTCTCCAGTCAAATTACAGAGGGACACAACTATCCGACATATTCCCCATGGAGAGTAAATAACTATGTAATCACATCCCATAAAATTAGGCCCCAATTGCAGGAATCATTATCAGAATAGTTCACAATTAACAACAAACCCGATGTGTCCGTATCTACAGTATGGTGCGCCCACAAGGCCGACATCCAGGGTAAAATAGCGTCTCAGAATAAAAAACCAACACTACACCAAATAGAGGAAATTAATCAAAACATAGCCGCACTAGAAGAGGCACACAAACGTAGCCCCACAAACACAATCCTCCAAACATTACAGAAACTAAGGTATGAACTATACCAACTGCTCCAACACAAATACGAGCACAATCTACGGAAAAGTAATGCCAAATATTACTGTCAGGGAAGCAAAGCGGGCAAAATTTTAGCATAAGTGAAGAGTCTCCGCGAGCTCAACGATCACTGGATTTTGGCCGTTGCAGCTGAAAAGAGGAAATCGGTAAATTTTGGCTCATTTTTCATCGCTTTGAAATCTCTAAGAATAACAATATGGAAGAGGCCAGGAGCCATTTGGTGAGCTGCATTTCTTGCTACATGTTCACAGACTTACCAGTAGAAAACCCAAACTTCACATGCCACAAATGCAAGCTTGTGTCCCTGGCGGAGGAAAAGTTGCAAAATCTCGAGGAGAGGATAGCTACAATGAAGATCATTAAGGAAGGTGAAGAGTTCTTAGACAGAACAGAATTATCTCTTCATGTTACAGAAAGAGAAGTTAAAAGTGCACCTGAAGAAACAGAGGAATGGAGACATGTGACCCATAGAAGCAGGAGGATCGGGAGGCAGTCAGCGCCCATACTGCTCAGGAACCAGTACCAGGCTCTTACGCAGGAGAATGATGAAGAAATACATCAGGATAAGACTTTGCCCACAAACAGCAACCTTGTACGCCTTCAGAGTCCTCCTGGATGGAGAAAGAAAAATGTTGTGAAGAAGAAACGGAGAGTGGTGGTCATGGGGGATTCCCTGTTGAGAGTAAGAATACAAGGACTTACTTACTGTTTGGGTAAGAATACAAGGACAGAACAATGGAAAGGACACCATTGTAGGCATTTACTACAGGCCGCCTGTGCAAGCTGAAGATATGGATGACCTCTTTATGCATCAAATGGCCAAGTTCTCCAAAAATATGACATAGTTGTGATGGGAGATTTCAACTATCCAGACATTTGTTGGGAATCTCTCTCAGGCAAAACTAACAGGTCAAGGAAATTCTTATCCTCTCTTGCTGACAACTTTATCTTCCAAAAGGTAGGGGAGAAAACAAGGGGAACTGCTACCTTGGATCTAATCCTTATAAACAGGGAGGAAATGGTTGAGGAGGTAAAAGTGGCTGGGACCCTAGGAGGTAGCGACCATGCTATTTTAGAATTTTGGATAACTAGAGGAGGAAGACCTGTCAAGGTTAGATTTCAGAAAGGCAGATTTTAAAGGATTCAGAAAGAGAATTGGAGGGATCCATTGGCTGGATATCCTTAAGGACAAAACTGTCCAGGAAGGATTGGAAATCTTGAAAAATGAAATTCTCAAAGCACAATTGTTAACAATTCCAAAAAGAGGGAAGAATAGGAAGCATTTAAGGAAGCCAGGATGGATATACACAGAACTTAAGCACATGCTATAAAGGAAGAATGAAATGTTTATAAAATGGAAAGAGGGAGGCATATCTAAAGAAGAATATAATGCTGTCTGCAGAACTTGCAGGGCACAAATCAGATTAGCTAAAGCTGACAATGAATTGAGGCTTGCAAGAGATGTCAAAAGCAATAATAAAGGATTTTGGGGACATCTCAAAAGTAAAAGAAAAGTCAAAGATGCTATAGGATTTTTACCGGATGAAAATGATGAAATGGTAAGAAAGGATGTTGAGAAGGCCGAACTTTTAAATTCCTATTTTGCATTCGTTTTCTCTCAGAAAGGAAATGTAACATCAACTGTTTTTCACTGTCCTATTAAGGGAATAGAGGAATCCAGGATATCTATAAACAGGAAGATAGTGAGGAAACAGCTAACCTAAATGAATTCAAGTCTCCAGGTCAAGATGAACTACACCACAGAGTACTGAAGGAGATAGCAGAAGAAATATTTGAACCCCTCTCCATAATATTTGAAAATTCTTGGAGTAAAGGAGAAGTCCCAGAAGACTGGAGAAGAGCAAATGTTCCTATCTTCAAAAAGGGAAGAAGGTGGACCCAGGCAACTATAGGCCGGTGAGTCTGACTTCTATACCAGGAAAGATCTTTGAATAAATTATTAAACAACATGTATGTAAGTACCTGGATAAGAATGAAATGATTAAACAGAGTCAGCATGGGTTTGTAACTAATAAGTCATGTCAGACTAACTTAATTTCCTTCTATGACAGAATCACTGATTGGGTGGATCAGGGAAATGCTGTAGATATAGTATATCTTGACTTCAGCAAAGCATTTGACAAAGTATCTCATACAATCCTTATTGAAAAAAATGACTTGGTATGGAATGGACAAGGCAACTGTTAGGTGGATTCATAACTGGCTTAGTGATCGGACCCAAGAGTGGTCGTAAATGGCTGCACATCCAGTTGGAAGAATGTCTCAAGTGGGGTACCACAGGGCTCTGTCCTGGGCCCTGTGTTGTTCAACATCTTTATCAATGATTTAGATGAAGGAATTGAGGGTAAACTGATTAAATTTGCTGATGACACAAAGCTAGGAGGGATAGCTAATACTAGAGAAGAGAGAGAGAGGATTCAAAAAGATATAAATAAACTGGAGAAGTGGGCAGCAACTAACAGAATGGTTTTTATCAGGGAAAAATGCAAAGTGCTACATCCGGGCAATAAAAATGAAAAAAGCATATATAGAATGGGAGGAATAGGGCTAAGCAACAGCACATGTGAAAAAGACTTGGGTATACTAATAGATCACAGACTGAATATGAGTCAACAGTGTGATGCAGCAGCAAAAGAGGCAAATGTAATTCTAGGATGTATTAACAGAAGCATACAGTCTAGATCACGTGAAGTCATTATTTCCCTCTACTCCTCTTTGGTCAGACCTCATCTGGAATATTGTGTCCACTTTTGGGCACCACATTTTAAAAAAGACATCAACAAACTGGAGCAAGTTCAGAAAAGAGCGACGAGAATGGTGACCGGTCTGCAAACCCTGTCTTATGAGGAAAGGTTGCAGGATTTGGGAATGTTTAGTTTGCAAAAGAGAAGACTGAGAGGAGACTTAATAGCTGTCTACAAATATCTAAAGGGCTGTCACATTGTAGAAGGATCAACTTTATTCTCATTTGCACAAGGAAAGACTAGAAGCAATGGGATGAAACTGAATGGGAGGAGACACAGATTAGATATTAGAAAAAACTTTTTGACAGTTAGAGTGATCAATGAGTGGAACAAGCTGCCACGAGAAGTGGTGAGTTCTCCTTCAATGGAAGTCTTCAAACAGAGGCTGGACAGACATCTGACTGGGATGATTTAGTGAATCCTGCTTTGAGCAGGGGGTTGGACCAGATGGCCCAGGAGGTCCCTTCCAACTCTACGATTCTATGATTCTATGATTCTATGATTCATATTGCATGGTCAGTTTTACCACAAAATGTACACCGTAAAAACAATTCACAAAAAACAATGTCAGAATTGCTTTTTTCAGAATTTCACCACACTTGGAATTTTTTGCTTGTTTTTGAGTACACTATGTGGTAAAATTAAGGGAGTCATTGAAAAGTACAACTCGCCCCGCAAACATCAAGCCCTCATATGTCTATGTGGCCAGAGAGATAAAGAGTTATGGCTCTGGGAAGAAGGGAAGGAAAAATGGAAACAAAAAAACAAAAATGGGCCGCAGCATGAAGGGGTTAATTGCGTCTTTCTGCCACTTAAAGGGAAAGTTAGAAATTAGTTGTGTCAGGTCAGCGTTATGTTCATGGCTTCTGATTTAGAGGAGTTGACTATAAAGAAACATACTTGTGATTCCAGCTTACTCCGTTTCTCTGGCACCGATAGGCTCCTGGTTACCAATAGGGGGCGACTGGAAAAAGGTCTGGTCACTAGCGATGGGCAAACCTGAACTGTAAAGTTCCGACCCTGTACCAAACATATACTGCTCGGTCATAAGGTCCTGAACATGGATTTCCATGGGAAACCCGTGTTACAGTTCGGGTCCAGAGCCTGTAATAGCATAAAATTAATAATAAATATTATACTTACCTGTCCAGCGACGTGTCCTCCCATCCCGCTGACTCCCGGCCACATCTGCTTCCGGGGCCGCGCATTATCTTCCGGCGGTATTCACTGCTCTCGGCAGTCTTTGGCTTTTTCCTGCAGTGTTCGTGTGGTGATGTCAGGGTTCATCCCAGTTCATGGGTCGGGCCATGACCTGGGGTGAACCCTGATGTAACCGCATGAACACTGCCAACGCCGGCTGAAAATTGCTGAACAATGGAGTGAATAACCTGGAAGTTAATGAGCGGCCCCGGAAGTAGATGCGGCCGGGATACAGCGGGATGGGAGGACGCGTCACTGGACCAGTAACTATAATTATAATGTTGATTATTAATTTTATGCTTTGTGTTACAGCCCCCCCGCCCCATCCCATATCTGTAAAGTCCAAGCTCGGGGTTCGGATGCAAGTTCGCGTCATCTCCGGCCCCAAGCTCAAAGTTTACAAAAAAACTCGGGAGAACCCACCGATCCTGATCATCGGGGATACGCCCATCACTACTGGTCACAAATAGAAACTAAATGGATCCGGCGATTAAATCCCTGACATCCCAATGGTGTAGATGAAGTTCTCCGCTTCTCCCCTTTCCTATAGGGGGTTTGGTGGAATTCGTTCTCTACACTCTTTATTACATAGAACAGTTTTCTCTGATCTCAATGTGTCTTATTTGTTTCTTATTTCCCCATAATACAACGGTCACAAGATCGCCGATCTGCACTTTACTCTCCGATGGTGACGATCCTCTAGACATCCGGACAGTCAGGAGCATTGGACCCCATCTGTGTCTCCCCACTATTCTAACAATGGACGCTCTCTCCGCGATCATTTCCTCCTCTATACGGTTATTACGGGGAATGACGCTGTGATGACTTCTCTTCTGGGAGAGACACAGATCACATGTGACTAATATTGCAGTGTGAAGAGAAACTTATATTTCCGGTATTTTTCTGCCCTTACATTGTGGGTTATGAGGTGTTTGGGGCTTGTTTTTTGTTCCGCCCTTTTCCCTTTGTTTTTATCTTTCCAGTTGGTAATTGGGATTCTAATATAAGCCCATATATCCCGGGAAGTGTCAGGTGCTGGGATCTCATTATATTATTAATAACAATTTCATTCCCGATTATTCCCGTCATTTATTGCTCGTTACATTCTCTCTATAAAATAACAGATTCCTCTTTGTTACACGTCCTAATACTGATCATTTATATCTCTATATTGTAGAGGAAACATTTCTAGGAGTGTATACACTTCACCACAAACACTTCCCATAGATTTTATTATCATCACTGTTATTAAGCTGCTTTTCTCTTTATATCTTTACCATATCACTGTTTATTCTCTTTTCTTACCCGTTGCACAGTTGCACTCTCACTGGTCACTTGGTGGGGTCACATTTGGCTCTTTTCACCTGCATTGTTTTGTTTCCGGACCCCCCTCACTATCACTTTACCTGATTGATCGCTACCAGATGGCTCTATGCAGCATTATCCATCTTGGTCTTACCAACAGGTTTTCATCCTGAACCTCCTGCTTCACTGGGGAAGATGTGACTGGGGAACAGCCCCAATTCCTTTAGGAACACCCCCACTTTACCCCAGAGTTACCCCCCTTGCCTGGAATAGTGCAGGACCTTGGTGTGTTGGAAACACTTATCCGTACCCTCTGAGGAAGCTGACGGGGCGAAACGCCCGTAAGAGGGAATAGTGGTGAATCTGCCATCTTTCTCTGTACACTCCCGGCATGTCGTCTGTAGGATCTGTACTCTCCATCTCTTGTTAGGATGGTTCCTCCTTTACACTATATGGGCTGTGCTGTATTCCTGGGATATCCCATATAGCACTGGCTGCACTTTATATCTCCTCTCTGTATCCCAGGGATGTAATGCGCTGTCAGCTCTTTATTCTCTCACTATTTATACCCTTTGCTCTGTGTCCTCTCATTATATAAGCTATTCATCTATAAGTGCACAGGATCTATTCCCCTTATACACTGATATCCAGTGATAGATCTACAATCCGGTTCCATATATCTATGTATGGATTTATCTTACACTCAGTAAATACGGTGCACTTATCTCATCTCCACCTTGATAGTGACGCTCTCTTAGGATACATGTTACTCTATGATGGCACTTCTGCACATGGCCACTAGATGGAGCTACATTTGACATTTGCCTGAATTTTTATATCTACACCTGGTTTACACAAATTATATTTTCTTGTGGTAACTCTATACTATTTACCATTAGAAGCTGTGTATCTTTGTAATTATTTGTATGTATACATGATTGATTACTAGAGTTGAGCGACTTTTGGTTTTTTAGGGTCGCGTTTCGTTTCGTGAAACCCGACTTTTCCAAAAGTCGGGTCGAGCAAGATCATCCGATTATAGGGAAAAGTCGGGGTCGTCCCGAAACACGAAACCCAATGTAAGTCAATGGGGAATAAAAGTCGGCAGTGAGAGGAGGACAGGAAACACACCTACAGTGCCCATTTTAATGCCAAAAGCATCAATTCTTCTTTCTTAAGCTTGTCAACCTTAATTAACTTCATAATACAAGTTACGCACTGAAAAATGGGGGTTATTTGGCTAAAGTTGTGGGGGGGTAGGGCTGGCTCCAGGTTTTCATGTGCCCTGGGCGAAAGAGCGCCCCTTTAACACATACCACAACTCATCATGCTCCGATACGGCAGAGAAATAGCGGTATAGTACAATGAAAAATACCTCACTTTTTACATCTCATGACGAGGCCCATCTATTTCTCCATACAGAATCATTGGTCCCATATAATGTTTGAAACAGTATATGATGAGCTCCACATAATGCTACAGTATATGTTGGTCCCCATGGATGAAGCTCCACTGTCTTATGGGCCCAAATAATGCTCCAAACATAATGGGCCCCATTTCTAATGCTCTAGTGTATAATGGGCCCTGTAAATGCTGCTCCAGTGTCTGATGTCCACCTTTGGAATGTTCCAGTGTATAGTGGGCCCCATCTATCATTCTCCAGAGTATAGTGCTCCCCAAAAATTGCTGTCCCAACATTGAAAACAATCAAATAAGTCTCCTCGCTAGGGAATCCCTGTACTTGTCTGGACAGGTGCTGTAGCTTGCTTAACAGCTCGCCAGCCGTTCTCACGCCCAGTATGGATTGCACGTGATTGCACAAAGGTTAGAAAGGGTACCGTATCCCTGGATAACATGTATGGATAGCGTACACATTCAAAATATATGTCTCAGGAGGCAGGCTCAGACGGTATTAGGCCCAGTATGGATTGCACGTGATTGCACAAAGGTTAGAAAGGGTACCGTATCCCTGGATAACATGTATGGATAGCGTACACATTCAAAATATATGTCTCAGGAGGCAGGCTCAGACGGTGTTAGGCCCAGTATGGATTGCACGTGATTGCACAAAGGTTAGAAAGGGTACCGTATCCCTGGATAACATGTATGGATAGCGTACACATTCAAAATATATGTCTCAGGAGGCAGGCTCAGACGGTGTTAGGCCCAGTATGGATTGCACGTGATTGCACAAAGGTTAGAAAGGGTACCGTATCCCTGGATAACATGTATGGATAGCGTACACATTCAAAATATATGTCTCAGGAGGCAGGCTCAGACAGTGTTAGGCCCAGTATGGATTGCACGTGATTGCACAAAGGTTAGAAAGGGTACCGTATCCCTGGATAACATGTGTGGATAGCGTACACATTCAAAATATATGTCTATACAGCATGAGGCAGGCTCAGACGGTGTTAGGCCCAGTATGGATTGCACGTGATTGCACAAAGGTTAGAAAGGGTACCGTATCCCTGGATAACATGTATGGATAGCGTACACATTCAAAATATATGTCTATACAGCATGAGGCAGGCTCAGACGGTGTCAGGCCCAGTATGGATTGCACGTGATTGCACAAAGGTTAGAAAGGGTACTGTATCCCCGGATAACATGTATGGATAGCGTACACATTCAAAATATATGTCTATACAGCATGAGGCAGGCTCAGACGGTGTTAGGCCCAGTATGGATTGCACGTGATTGCACAAAGGTTAGAAAGGGTACCGTATCCCTGGATAACATGTATGGATAGCGTACACATTCAAAATATATGTCTCAGGAGGCAGGCTCAGACGGTGTTAGGCCCAGTATGGATTGCACGTGATTGCACAAAGGTTAGAAAGGGTACCGTATCCCTGGATAACATGTATGGATAGCGTACACATTCAAAATATATGTCTCAGGAGGCAGGCTCAGACGGTGTTAGGCCCAGTATGGATTGCACGTGATTGCACAAAGGTTAGAAAGGGTACCGTATCCCTGGATAACATGTGTGGATAGCGTACACATTCAAAATATATGTCTCAGGAGGCAGGCTCAGACGGTGTTAGGCCCAGTATGGATTGCACGTGATTGCACAAAGGTTAGAAAGGGTACCGTATCCCTGGATAACATGTGTGGATAGCGTACACATTCAAAATATATGTCTATACAGCATGAGGCAGGCTCAGACGGTGTTAGGCCCAGTATGGATTGCACGTGATTGCACAAAGGTTAGAAAGGGTACCGTATCCCTGGATAACATGTATGGATAGCGTACACATTCAAAATATATGTCTCAGGAGGCAGGCTCAGACGGTGTTAGGCCCAGTATGGATTGCACGTGATTGCACAAAGGTTAGAAAGGGTACCGTATCCCTGGATAACATGTATGGATAGCGTACACATTCAAAATATATGTCTATACAGCATGAGGCAGGCTCAGACGGTGTTAGGCCCAGTATGGATTGCACGTGATTGCACAAAGGTTAGAAAGGGTACCGTATCCCTGGATAACATGTATGGATAGCGTACACATTCAAAATATATGTCTATACAGCATGAGGCAGGCTCAGACGGTGTCAGGCCCAGTATGGATTGCACGTGATTGCACAAAGGTTAGAAAGGGTACTGTATCCCCGGATAACATGTATGGATAGCGTACACATTCAAAATATATGTCTATACAGCATGAGGCAGGCTCAGACGGTGTTAGGCCCAGTATGGATTGCACGTGATTGCACAAAGGTTAGAAAGGGTACCGTATCCCTGGATAACATGTATGGATAGCGTACACATTCAAAATACATGTCTATACAGCATGAGGCAGGCTCAGACGGTGTTAGGCCCAGTATGGATTGCACGTGATTGCACAAAGGTTAGAAAGGGTACCGTATCCCCGGATAACATGTATGGATAGCGTACACATTCAAAATATATGTCTATACAGCATGAGGCAGGCTCAGACGGTGTTAGGCCCAGTATGGATTGCACGTGATTGCACAAAGGTTAGAAAGGGTACCGTATCCCCGGATAACATGTATGGATAGCGTACACATTCAAAATATATGTCTATACAGCATGAGGCAGGCTCAGACGGTGTTAGGCCCAGTATGGATTGCACGTGATTGCACAAAGGTTAGAAAGGGTACCGTATCCCCGGATAACATGTATGGATAGCGTACACATTCAAAATATATGTCTATACAGCATGAGGCAGGCTCAGACAGTGTTAGGCCCAGTATGGATTGCACGTGATTGCACAAAGGTTAGAAAGGGTACCGTATCCCTGGATAACATGTATGGATAGCGTACACATTCAAAATATATGTCTCAGGAGGCAGGCTCAGACGGTGTTAGGCCCAGTATGGATTGCACGTGATTGCACAAAGGTTAGAAAGGGTACCGTATCCCTGGATAACATGTATGGATAGCGTACACATTCAAAATATATGTCTCAGGAGGCAGGCTCAGACGGTGTTAGGCCCAGTATGGATTGCACGTGATTGCACAAAGGTTAGAAAGGGTACCGTATCCCCGGATAACATGTATGGATAGCGTACACATTCAAAATATATCTCTATACAGCATGAAGCAGGCTCAGACGGTGTTAGGCCCAGTATGGATTGCACGTGATTGCACAAAGGTTAGAAAGGGTACCTTATCCCTGGATAACATGTATGGATAGCGTACACATTCAAAATATATGTCTATACAGCATGAGGTAGGCTCAGACGGTGTTAGGCCCAGTATGGATTGCACGTGATTGCACAAAGGTTAGAAAGGGTACCGTATCCCTGGATAACATGTATGGATAGCGTACACATTCAAAATATATGTCTATACAGCATGAGGCAGGCTCAGATGGTGTTAAGCCCAGTATGGATTGCACGTGATTGCACAAAGGTTAGAAAGGGTACCGTATCCCTGGATAACATGTATGGATAGCGTACACATTCAAAATATATGTCTATACAGCATGAGGCAGGCTCAGACGGTGTTAGGCCCAGTATGGATTGCACGTGATTGCACAAAGGTTAGAAAGGGTACCGTATCCCTGGATAACATGTATGGATAGCGTACACATTCAAAATATATGTCTATACAGCATGAGGCAGGCTCAGACGGTGTTAGGCCCAGTATGGATTGCAAGTGATTGCACAAAGGTTAGAAAGGGTACCGTATCCCTGGATAACATGTATGGATAGCGTACACATTCAAAATATATGTCTATACAGCATGAGACAGGCTCAGACGGTGTTAGGCCCAGTATGGATTGCACGTGATTGCACAAAGGTTAGAAAGGGTACCGTATCCCCGGATAACATGTATGGATAGAGTACACATTCAAAATATATGTCTATACAGCATGAGGCAGGCTCAGACGGTGTTAGGCCCAGTATGGATTGCACGTGATTGCACAAAGGTTAGAAAGGGTACCGTATCCCTGGATAACATGTATGGATAGCGTACACATTCAAAATATATGTCTCAGGAGGCAGGCTCAGACGGTGTTAGGCCCAGTATGGATTGCACGTGATTGCACAAAGGTTAGAAAGGGTACCGTATCCCTGGATAACATGTATGGATAGCGTACACATTCAAAATATATGTCTCAGGAGGCAGGCTCCGACAGTGTTAGGCCCAGTATGGATTGCACGTGATTGCACAAAGGTTAGAAAGGGTACCGTATCCCTGGATAACATGTATGGATAGCGTACACATTCAAAATATATGTCTATACAGCATGAGGCAGGCTCAGACGGTGTTAGGCCCAGTATGGATTGCACGTGATTGCACAAAGGTTAGAAAGGGTACCGTATCCCCAGATAACATGTATGGATAGCGTACACATTCAAAATATATGTCTATACAGCATGAGGCAGGCTCAGACGGTGTTAGGCCCAGTATGGATTGCACGTGATTGCACAAAGGTTAGAAAGGGTACCGTATCCCTGGATAACATGTATGGATAGCGTACACATTCAAAATATATGTCTATACAGCATGAGGCAGGCTCAGACGGTGTTAGGCCCAGTATGGATTGCACGTGATTGCACAAAGGTTAGAAAGGGTACCGTATCCCTGGATAACATGTATGGATAGCGTACACATTCAAAATATATGTCTATACAGCATGAGGCAGGCTCAGACCGTGTTAGGCCCAGTATGGATTGCACGTGATTGCACAAAGGTTAGAAAGGGTACCGTATCCCTGGATAACATGTATGGATAGCGTACACATTCAAAATATATGTCTATACAGCATGAGGCAGGCTCAGACGGTGTTAGGCCCAGTATGGATTGCACGTGATTGCACAAAGGTTAGAATGGGTACCATATCCCCAAATAACATGTATGGATAGCGTACACATTCAAAATATATGTCTATACAGCATGAGGCAGGCTCAGACGGTGTTAGGCCCAGTATGGATTGCACGTGATTGCACAAAGGTTAGAAAGGGTACCGTATCCCTGGATAACATGTATGGATAGCGTACACATTCAAAATATATGTCTATACAGCATGAGGCAGGCTCAGACGGTGTTAGGCCCAGTATGGATTGCACGTGATTGCACAAAGGTTAGAAAGGGTACCGTATCCCTGGATAACATGTATGGATAGCGTACACATTCAAAATATATGTCTATACAGCATAAGGCAGGCTCAGACGGTGTTAGGCCCAGTATGGATTGCACGTGATTGCACAAAGATTAGAAAGGGTACCGTATCCCCGGATAACATGTATGGATAGCGTACACATTCAAAATATATGTCTATACAGCATGAGGCAGGCTCAGACGGTGTTAGGCCCAGTATGGATTGCACGTGATTGCACAAAGGTTAGAAAGGGTACCGTATCCCTGGATAACATGATTGGATAGCGTACACATTCAAAATATATGTCTCAGGAGGCAGGCTCAGACGGTGTTAGGCCCAGTATGGATTGCAGGTGATTGCACAAAGGTTAGAAAGGGTACCGTATCCCCGGATAACATGTATGGATAGCGTACACATTCAAAATATATGTCTATACCGCATGAGGCAGGCTCAGACGGTGTTAGGCCCAGTATGGATTGCACGTGATTGCACAAAGGTTAGAAAGGGTACCGTATCCCTGGATAACATGTATGGATAGCGTACACATTCAAAATATATGTCTATACAGCATGAGGCAGGCTCAGACGGTGTTAGGCCCAGTATGGATTGCACGTGATTGCACAAAGGTTAGAAAGGGTACCGTATCCCTGGATAACATGTATGGATAGCGTACACATTCAAAATATATGTCTATACAGCGTGAGGCAGGCTCAGACGGTGTTAGGCCCAGTATGGATTGCACGTGATTGCACAAAGGTTAGAAAGGGTACCGTATCCCTGGATAACATGTATGGATAGCGTACACATTCAAATTATATGTCTATACAGCATGAGGCAGGCTCAGACGGTGTTAGGCCCAGTATGGATTGCACGTGATTGCACAAAGGTTAGAAAGGGTACCGTATCCCTGGATAACATGTATGGATAGCGTACACATTCAACATATATGTCTCAGGAGGCAGGCTAAGACGGTGTTAGGCCCAGTATGGATTGCACGTGATTGCACAAAGGTTAGAAAGGGTACCGTATCCCTGGATAACATGTATGGATAGCGTACACATTCAAAATATATGTCTCAGGAGGCAGGCTCAGACGGTGTTAGGCCCAGTATGGATTGCACGTGATTGCACAAAGGTTAGAAAGGGTACCGTATCCCTGGATAACATGTATGGATAGCGTACACATTCAAAATATATGTCTATACAGCATGAGACAGGCTCAGACGGTGTTAGGCCCAGTATGGATTGCACGTGATTGCACAAAGGTTAGAAAGGGTACCGTATCCCTGGATAACATGTATGGATAGCGTACACATTCAAAATATATGTCTATACAGCATGAGGCAGGCTCAGACGGTGTTAGGCCCAGTATGGATTGCACGTGATTGCACAAAGGTTAGAAAGGGTACCGTATCCCCGGATAACATGTATGGATAGCGTACACATTCAAAATATATGTCTCAGGGGGCAGGCTCAGACGGTGTCAGGCACAGTATGGATTTGACGGCCCAGATTACACAGCGGAGGAGCAGGGAGAGGTAAAGTTTGCAAATGCTGGGGCCCTGCCCAAGCAAGGGGGGCCCACTCGTGGGCGTTGGTACTGGCACTGGGCCCCTCATAGTACAGCGGTGTGTCTGACGGCAGGTGTGCACCACCACCGTCAGAGACACTTGATTGCACTATGAGGGACCCTGTGCCAGTGCCCGCGCCCAAGAGTCGGCCTACCCACCTGTCCAGGGCAACGGCACTCGCACGGTGTTGTGCGGTAGGTGGTGACCCCGGCCATGGGGGGGAGGCAGCACAGTTAGGGAGTTTTAGAAAGTGGCATATATTGATGTTGGACATTCAGCTGATGCAAAAGGCGAAATAGGTGAAGTACCAGGAAGAGGTGGACCAAAGCAAGCCATTTTTCTGTCACCCTATGTGTCATCAGGGGAAGGTGGGACAAAATCCTTGGAAACCCATGCGTGGTTCATTTTAATGAAGGTTAGATCATCCACATTTTGGGTTGACAGACGGGTCCTTTTTTCTGTCAGGATTGATCCAGCTGCACTGAAGACTCTTTCCGATAGCACACTTGCAGCTGGGCAAGCGAGCTCCTGTAAGGCATATTGGGCCAATTCAGGCCAGGTGTCCAGTTTAGCGGCCCAATAGTCAAAGGGGAATGACCTGTGTGGGAGAACATCGATATGGGAGGAAAAGTAGTTTGTAACCATAGTTGACAACTGATGTCTCCTGTCACTTTCCATCGATGCAGTATTACCAGTTGTGTGAGCGGTATTTGAAAAATCAGTCCACAACATTGTCATGAAACCCCTGTCTCCAATGCCACTTCTGCTGTGTGCACCACGAACACCTCTGCCAAGCTGCCCCCGGCCCGTACGGCTCGTGTGAGAACCATCACCGCTGCTGTGTGCTGGGAATGCCTCAAGCAACCGATTTACCAGAGTTGCTTGTTTATTAGCCAATATTAGGTCAAGGTTCTCCTGTGGCATGATGTTTTGTAATTTGCCTTTATAGCGTGGATCCAGTGTAGGGAAGGTGACCTGACGGACGGACGGACTAGTCAGAGTGAAGAAAGATAGGTTTGCACAGTGTAGGTAGGAGACAGTGATTACAGTGGGGAAACAACTAGAAAAGTGTAGTGGACGTGCAGTACCTTGGGATTAGATGGCAGGGTGGAGTGTGAGTAAAGGACTTTACAGCAGCTTAGGGCTTTAGAAACCGTTGGTCATGGGGGGCGTGGTGACAGTTAGTGACAGTTTCAAGGAACCGGGGAAGATATAAATTCTGAGGGAGGGTTCCAGAAGGTTCCAGTCCCCAGGGGGAGCCCAGGTGACAGGAGGACTTCGCCAGTCTGTGTGCCCTGAGGAGAATCCGACCAGGGGGACTGAGGAGAAGAAACGTCAGGGGGGTGGTCCTGACAGGGAAGGACCGCAGCAGAGACAAGGCTCTGGGTGGAAGACACCGTATGTGTTACGACGAAACTGATTAGTAAAGTGCTGTTGGTGTACGGGCCTAAGGCGGCCACAGTAACCGAGCTGTCAGGATTGTCACAGTGTGAGACGTGACGTGTAAGTACGTCCCTTGTGTAACATACGGTGTTGAAGCGGCCCTGAACACGGAGGGCAGAGAGAGATATCGCGGTGTACCGCGAGGACCGTCAGTCGGACGGTGAGCAATAAACTTGGACCTGTTGCACCCAGAATCTGCCTCATCGTGTCTCTGTATCATCTCTGCGCGGTAAGAAGTGGGACCACCCCCTATTACCCCCCCCCAGCTCGGCCCCCCACCACCGACCCTACATTTGGCGTAGTCGGCAGGATCGCCGCCGCTAATACGCTATCTTCTGCGGCAGGCCTGCAACTGAAGGACTGAGGAAAACTTAGTCTACTCAGTCTGGAATATAATTACCGGTGGATTACAATTTATTTACCAGTGGATTATAAATGAGGAGCGCAGTGACGAATCTGTGTGGCCAGTAGAGGATCCGGGGCGGTACCAGAGACAGTGCAGTATGGCAGCGCTCCTTCAACGCAGAGGCGAGGTCCGGGTGTTCGCAGTAGTTCCGAATGGATTGGGACCCCCTCCAACGTACCCCCGTGGACAGCAGTATGTGTCCGGAGGCCGACGTTTCCAAGCATTGGACCCTGACAGGTGGGTGGAGAGGCCTGCCAACGCTCCACCCCGCAGAGGGAGTGACACCGAAGAAAAGCCTGGGAGCGACTGTTTGGCGCCATTGGATTGCTGCCCACCGGACGGTATGAGACGCTGCGGAAGTCGGGGTATTGGCCGCCTAGAATGGCAGTGGCGGCAGGAGAACGAGCTGAGACAGAAGACGTCATCTTCGGGTCCATGGGCAAGAGGAGGAATCTGTGCGGAGCCCGTGCGGAACCAGAAGGAGCGGCCGCCATTGATACCGGCGGAGAGTCTCCCCGCGGAGCCCCTGAGCCTGGAAGCTGGGCCCGCTGTGCAACGAGTTGGAGAGCGGAGGCTGCGGGATGAGCCGTGCGGTGGTGTGACGGAGGCCGTGGCGCCGGGGAAGGTGAGAGTTCCCCCGGCCTTGCCGGCGGCTTCACAAACGGCCCCTATCATTTTGCCACAACACGCAGTCTCCAGTGTACCGGAAGGCCCGGCTGCGGAGGGCCCTATGCTATACGTAGAATTGAGCAAGGCCCTAGCTTCCGTTCCCGAATCTCCCCGCCCGGAGTCACCAGGGCGGAGCTTATTTACAGAAGGCGCGGTTGCGCTCCCTCGGCCGGTGTCAGCCTCCTCACCCGAACCGGCCGTTACTCCGGCTTTGCTGGGAGTTGTGGCTGCGGCCTACCGGGTGGCCGCGGTGAAGCCAGTATTGGAACCGGCTGGGGTCTGTTTATCGGGCCCTGTGGACCAGCCCTCCGGAGTCACGGCTGCTCCCATCCGCTACCTGGCCCCAGTGGCTGCTGGGCCACAGATACCATTGGCCGCCTCTACCCCACGCCCTTTCTCGGCAAGGTCCCACCCATCGGACTCTGGGACTGGTGCGGTACCCTCCGTTTGGGTTGCGGAGGTTATTAAGGGAAAGAAGACACGGGAGAAAGCGATTTGGAAACAGCTGCATGACAAGGGGGAGGCTGGCATGGCGGAAAAGAGATTGCAGGGGCGGCTGGTATACACCGACCTCGAGAAGGGGTACGGTTTCATCCGTGATAAGACTGGCCAGAAAGTGTATGTAAACGTGGCCTCTATACGGCATGGCCGGGCTCTGGAAGTAGGGGACTTGGTCTCTTATTATAAGGAATACTGCCCCCGCGGGTATTATGCGGTGGCAGTACTGGCGGAGCCTGAGCAAAGCGGACCCCCGTGAAAAAGGACTGTTATGGACACTCTCGGTTCCCCCAGGAGTTCCACGGCTGTGGAGCCCTCACCTCTGTCCATTGAGAGTGGTATAGACTGTCAGGAGTTCGATGCACCGTTGTGCAGATTATAAGGACAGTTGCATTTAGAAAAAAGTTTTGTTGTTGTTTAACTGATGCAACTATTTTCTCTCTCTCTCTCTTTCTTTCTTCTTTCTATGTTCTTTATATACGAAAATATGTTTACCTGACAGAACGGGGATATGGAAAGCGGAGGAGTGTCCAGGTCCAAGGAAGGGGGGAGGAGGAAAGAAGACATGCGATGTTTATTGTTAAACGTTGAGTTTTAAAGCAAAAGAAAAATGAAAAAAAAAAAAAATTATAAAAATGGGTACTTGTGCTATTATAGAGTTGTTTGATGTACAATATGCATAAGTAAAATGCAACAGGTCCGGGTAAGGGAAGGTCTGCGGGACCAAAGGAAAGTGTGAGATCCGGTAGGGATCAAGGAGTTGAGGAGGTCTGGGAGACCGGGACGCCGACCATGACATGTAATTGAAAGAAGGGAAAATGAGTTGGAAGACGTGAGAAAGACAGCCGTCCTAGGTCAGGTCCCCAACACCACGGACACCCCTGAAGGAGGAAGGCGGGCGCTGGTAATGATCTGGAAGGTAAGAGACCTCGATCATGGCGTACCGAATAGTGAAAGGTAACAGAAGGGGAGAGTAGGGGAAAGATACACGCCGTAGAGAGAATACGGGTGTACCTTGCCCAGTTTGAAAGACGTTGTCATGTGGCGTGCGCGCTGGTGAGTAGCAGTAGGCTGCTCAGAGCATAGTGCTCCCAGTATGGTTCGGCCCCCGCAGATAGTGGGTTTGGCTCAACAGCTGGTCCGACAACAGAATGTAGGTGTAGATTCAGAACGACGAAGGCAGGGATGACGATTGTCGAGGACGACAATGGACAAAGGAAGGGGGAGTGTAGGGAAGGTGACCTGACGGACGGACGGACTAGTCAGAGTGAAGAAAGATAGGTTTGCACAGTGTAGGTAGGAGACAGTGATTACAGTGGGGAAACAACTAGAAAAGTGTAGTGGACGTGCAGTACCTTGGGATGACCATTAGATGGCAGGGTGGAGTGTGAGTAAAGGACTTTACAGCAGCTTAGGGCTTTAGAAACCGTTGGTCATGGGGGGCGTGGTGACAGTTAGTGACAGTTTCAAGGAACCGGGGAAGATATAAATTCTGAGGGAGGGTTCCAGAAGGTTCCAGTCCCCAGGGGGAGCCCAGGTGACAGGAGGACTTCGCCAGTCTGTGTGCCCTGAGGAGAATCCGACCAGGGGGACTGAGGAGAAGAAACGTCAGGGGGGTGGTCCTGACAGGGAAGGACCGCAGCAGAGACAAGGCTCTGGGTGGAAGACACCGTATGTGTTACGACGAAACTGATTAGTAAAGTGCTGTTGGTGTACGGGCCTAAGGCGGCCACAGTAACCGAGCTGTCAGGATTGTCACAGTGTGAGACGGGACGTGACGTGTAAGTACGTCCCTTGTGTAACATACGGTGTTGAAGCGGCCCTGAACACGGAGGGCAGAGAGAGATATCGCGGTGTACCGCGAGGACCGTCAGTCGGACGGTGAGCAATAAACTTGGACCTGTTGCACCCAGAATCTGCCTCATCGTGTCTCTGTATCATCTCTGCGCGGTAAGAAGTGGGACCACCCCCTATTACCCCCCCCAGCTCGGCCCCCCACCACCGACCCTACACCAGGATGCTGGCCAACCAGTAGTCGTCATCGTTCATCATTTTGGCAATGCGGGGGTCCCTTTTTAGGATCTGCAAGGCATAATCTGACATGTGGGCCAATGTTCCCGGTGTCAATGATGCACTGCGAGTGCTGGGTGGAGGAGCACTTTCTGGCAAATCCACATCCCTCCAGTCACGCACAAACCCTGTACCAGACCTTGCCACGCCAACATTTTCACTTGCCCCACGAGATGCATCCTCCTCCCCTAAGTAATCATCCCCATCATCCTCCTCCTCCTCCTCTTCTTCCTCCACCTCGTCCAGGAGAGGTCCCTGAGCAGACAATGGCTGAATGTCATCAAGGATTCCCTCCTCCTCTTCCTCCTCATCAACATTGGCTGCAGACGCCTGCTCCTTAAGGTGCGTCAAAGTTTGCATGAGCAAACGCATAAGTGGGATGCTCATGCTTAGGATGGCGTCGTCTGCGCTTACCAGCCGTGTGCATTCCTCAAAACACTGAAGGACTTTACAAAGGTCTTTCAGCTTCGACCACTGCACGCCTGTCAACTCCATGTCTGCTCTCAAAGTGCCTGGCCGTGTATCCTCCCACAAATGCATTATGGCCTGCCTCTGCTCGCATAGCCGCTCCACCATGTACAGGGTGCAGTTCCACCTTGTTGCAATGTCGATAATGAGGCGGTGGTTGGGAAGGTGGAGCAATCGCTGCAGCTTCTGCATACGAATGGAGTGTACAGGCGACCGGCGGATGTGCGCGCACAGTCTTCGCACCTTCTGGAGCAGGGCTGTTAACTCCGGATAATTTTTGAGGAAGCACTGCACCACCAGGTTCAAGGTGTGAGCCAAGCAAGGTATGTGGCTGAGTTTTGAAAGGGCTATGGCTGCCACAAAATTACGGCCGTTATCACTAACTACCTTGCCTGCCTCAAGATGTACACTGCCCAGCCATGACTCAGTTTGTCGCTTCAAGTACTCGGCCAGCACCTCGGCGGTGTGTCTGTCGCCCAAACACATCATCTGCAACACAGCCTGCTGACGCTTTCCACTAGCTGCTCGATAGGGGGACACATCGTGTGCAACAGTGGCAGCTGCAGATGGAGTGCTCGTACGACTGCGCTCTGTGGACGAGCTTTCGCTTCTGGAGGAGGAGGAGGAGGAGGAGGGTCGAACGCCTACAGCCAACTGTTTCCTATACCGTGGGCTAGGCAGCACTGTCCCACCACCGCTGTCCCCTGTGGACCGTGCATCCACCACATTAACCCAGTGCGCAGTGATGGACACGTAACGGCCCTGGCCATGCCGACTGGACCATGCATCAGTTGTGAGGTGCACCTTTCCGCTCACTGACTGCTTGAGTGCATGGACAATGCGGTCTTTCACATGATGGTGGAGGGCTGGGATGGCTTTGCGAGAGAAGAAGTGGCGACTGGGTAGGTCATAGCGTGGTACTGCATAGGCCATGAGTTCGCGGAAAGCTGTGCTTTCCACCAACCGAAAGGGCATCATCTCAAGCGAGATTAGTTTGGCAATGTGGGCGTTCAAACCCAGTGTACGCGGATGAGAGACTGAGTACTTTCTTGACCTACTCATAGTGTCTGGGAGGGTGAGCTGGACTTGAGAGCTGCATATGGTGGAAGTAGCGGTGGACAGGGCGGACTGAGAGAGGGTTGATGATGGTGATGGAGTTGGTGTTCTTTCTGATGGCCTAGAATCAGTCTTTCGTTGATATAACAGTGGGATTCCCTGACTGCTGTGGTCTTGCAACGACACCTCAACATTTGCTGCTGTGCTAACCGGTGGGCTTACAGTGGGGGAAACAATGTAGCGTTGCTGACTACCTTCGTTGTGATCAGTTGCACATGTGGCACTTGAGGTTTGGTGTTGTGTCCACGCTTGCAAGTGCATGCTGGTTAAATGTCTAAGCATGCAACTGGTATTCAAATTTTTCAGATTTTTCCCTCGGCTAAAGGTCTTTGCGCACTTTTTACAGATAACCTTGGCCTGATCATGAGGATTTTGTTCAAAAAAGTGCCACACTGCACTCTTCCTACTTTGGCAGACATTTTGCGGCCTAGCACGCTGTGATCTTTTGACCCTCTGGACAAGCTGTCCAGCAACTCTTTTGATGTTTGGAACCTGTCTTTGGAGTGCTCCGGGCCTGCCAGATAACAGCTGTTGCGATGTCGATGTCTGCTGTGGATGCTCCTCATCTGAGCTATTGGAAGCAGCACCCTCTTCCCCCAATGGATGCCAATCTGGGTCAACAACTGGGTCATCCATCACCTCCTCTTCTATGTCATGTGCACCTTTCTCTGTGTCACCGTGTATGGTGGTATAGTGTGCGGGAAGGGGCACCTGAGTCTCATCAGGGTCAAAATCTGGCTCTGTACACTGCGAGGACAATGTATTGCTCTGAGTGAATGTACCAGCAGAATCATCCATCAGCGGCTGTGCATCAGTGCACTCCATGTCAGATTCATCTTGGCCTGGGTAATTCACCATTTCACTTGATAATCCAGGCATGGTATGTGAAAACAGCTCCATGGAGTAATCAGTAGTATGGCCTGCGTCATCCTTCAATCTTGGTTGGGGTGAAGGACACAAGGAAAGGTGTGGTTCATGAACATGAGCCTCCAATGACGACTCAGTGCTTTTACTTTTTACAACTGAAGAAGAGGAGGCGATAGAGCTGGAGGCTGAGTCAGCAATGTAAGACAAAACTTTTTCCTGATGCTCTGGCTTTAAAAGCGGTTTGCCAACTCCTAGAAAACTAAGCGTTCGAGGCCTTATGTAGCCAGACGATGACGCAGGGTCAGCACCTCCTGCATTCGGTCCTATTTTGCTCTTGCCACTACCATCAGATCCACCACCAACACCATCATTACCAGCTGCCAACCCCCGCCCAATTCCACGGCCTCTTCCACCAGCCTTCCTCATTTTTGGTAGAAATGTAGACAAAATCCAACAAACTATATAGTAATGTAAAACAAGGTACAAGGTGTCTATAGGACAGGGGAGATTTTGAATTTCTGCACACACTTGTGGACAGTGGACACTTTTGGATTGTGTGAGGCCCACTGATATCTGAGCGCTATGTGACACGCTCGATGGCACAGCTGCCTGTGACCAAAGTGACGAGAGGATAATGGAGATTTTGAATCTCTGCGCACACTTTTGGACACTGGACACTTGTGGATTGTGTGAGGCCCACTGATATCTGAGCGCTATGTGACAGGCTCGATGGCACAGCTGCCTGTGACCAAAGTGACGAGAGGATAATGGAGATTTTGAATCTCTGCGCACACTTTTGGACACTGGACACTTGTGGATTGTGTGAGGCCCACTGATATCTGAGCGCTATGTGACAGGCTCGATGGCACAGCTGCCTGTGACAAAAGTGACGAGAGGATAATGGAGATTTTGAATCTCTGCGCACACTTTTGGACACTGGACACTTGTGGATTGTGTGAGGCCCACTGATATCTGAGCGCTATGTGACAGGCTCGATGGCACAGCTGCCTTTGACAAAAGTGACGAGAGGATAATGGAGATTTTGAATCTCTGCGCACACTTTTGGACACTGGACACTTGTGGATTGTGTGAGGCCCACTGATATCTGAGCGCTATGTGACAGGCTCGATGGCACAGCTGCCTGTGACAAAAGTGACGAGAGGATAATGGAGATTTTGAATCTCTGCGCACACTTTTGGACACTGGACACTTGTGGATTGTGTGAGGCCCACTGATATCTGAGCGCTATGTGACACGCTCGATGGCACAGCTGCCTGTGACCAAAGTGACGAGAGGATAATGGAGATTTTGAATCTCTGCGCACACTTTTGGACACTGGACACTTGTGGATTGTGTGAGGCCCACTGATATCTGTGCGCTATGTGACACGCTCGATGGCACAGCTGCCTGTGACCAAAGTGACGAGAGGATAATGGAGATTTTGAATCTCTGCGCACACTTTTGGACACTGGACACTTGTGGATTGTGTGAGGCCCACTGATATCTGAGCGCTATGTGACACGCTCGATGGCACAGCTGCCTGTGACCAAAGTGACGAGAGGATAATGGAGATTTTGAATCTCTGCGCACACTTTTGGACACTGGACACTTGTGGATTGTGTGAGGCCCACTGATATCTGAGCGCTATGTGACACGCTCGATGGCACAGCTGCCTGTGACCAAAGTGACGAGAGGATAATGGAGATTTTGAATCTCTGCGCACACTTTTGGACACTGGACACTTGTGGATTGTGTGAGGCCCACTGATATCTGAGCGCTATGTGACACGCTCGATGGCACAGCTGCCTGTGACCAAAGTGACGAGAGGATAATGGAGATTTTGAATCTCTGCGCACACTTTTGGACACTGGACACTTGTGGATTGTGTGAGGCCCACTGATATCTGAGCGCTATGTGACACGCTCGATGGCACAGCTGCCTGTGACCAAAGTGACGAGAGGATAATGGAGATTTTGAATCTCTGCGCACACTTTTGGACACTGGACACTTGTGGATTGTGTGAGGCCCACTGATATCTGAGCGCTATGTGACACGCTCGATGGCACAGCTGTGACAAAAGTGACTAGAGGATAAGGGAGATTGGATTGCTTTTAAAAAAGCAGTTTGCAGAGCAGTGGGTAAACAGCAATGCCAGTGTGTCAGGAAGCCTTAAAAGGCAGCCCAACAACCAACACCACTGATACACCACAATATAGCCTCCCCTTGCACTGCACACACAGTGACTGGTGTGTTGTGCAGGCCAAATCACTAGCAGCAGAAGCAGTTTTTTTGTCTTCTTCCCTGCCTAACGCTCTCCCTACAGAATCAGCAGCAACCTCTCCCTATACTAAGATCGGCAGAAGTAAGATGGCGGTCGGCGTGCACGCCCTTTTATACCCCCTATGACGCCCACCAAAGCAAGCCAATCACTTGCATGCCCTTCTGAAAGATGGTGGTGACCCGTGCCTAGGTCATCACGTTGTCCACAGTGTCCGTGGATCCTGATTGGCTGAAAAAGAGCGCAAAACAAACTTTTGAAACGCGACTTTGGCGCGTAAGTCGCCGACCTCGTGGCCGACCTCATCCTAGGGTCGGGTTTCGTTTCATGAAACCCGACTTTGCCAAAAGTCGGCGACTTTTGAATTTTTTCGACCCGTTTCGCTCAACTCTATTGATTACCAATTCTGTCTCCGTAAAAACAATCCCCTTTAACCCCTTTCTGACATTGGGTGTAAATGTACTTCCTCCCTTTGATGTGGGCTCCGGCGGTGATCCGACATCTTTTCCGGCACATCAGCTGTTTTGAACAGCTGCCATTTGCCCCGAACAGCCTCTGACAGCGGCATTTAACACGCACTTGCAGCAAGCACGCCGGAAATCCCACCATCAGTGACCCCGTCACAGGATCATGGATCACCGATGGGTTGGCATGACAACCAGAAGTCTCCAGCAGACCTCTATGCTTGTCACTGCCGGAATGCTATGAACTCCACTCACTAGCCAAAACCGCATGGACCAGGGATCATCCCGCCGATCTCCCGCTCTCCTTTTAACTTGGGCAAAACGCTACTCAGACAACACAGGGTGAGGGTAAGACAGTGTGGACAATGCTTTACTGTACCACAGAACAGGCAGATAACACATAGAACACGAAGAAAAGATGAGGTGGCACTCACCAGTGTAAAAAGTCTGTTCTTTATTGATCAAGCAGTTCACAGCATGTCCTCAGGGAGATGGAGTATGCGAGTGATGACGGCCATTTTGCGCTTCTGCGGGTCCACACTTTCTTTACTTGGTGTGCACCCGAAGTGTCCAGTTACATGAGCTCATCATGGCTAACTGAGCAGTATCGCACCTAGCCTTGATTTCCCTGCCGTGCAGTTTATCTCTTTGTATGCTAACACATAGAACAGTCCCAGAAAAATACTCAAGATGGGGAACATTACAGAGTCTCACCCTTCCACTGACCCGCTGGGATAATAGCAGCTGTGACTACAGATCTTCCAGGGTCGCAACTCCACCTGTGGCGCACACACACAGGGGTAATGACAAGCATAGGAAATTGACAGTCCATACAAGGCCAGTTGATCTGAGGATCACAATCTGTCTCCAAACGTATCCATGGTTCAGCAATGGTCAATGGAGCAGATCAGTATTCTTCCAACCGGCTGACACAAACAAAAATCTGTTTTCTTGACCAACCAGAAATCAACACTTACATTTAAAGCCAACATACAGACAACATTCTATTATTCTTCGTTTGCTAAAAAATATTCATCTGGTTAGTTAAGATACAATGCTGTAAGTCTTCACAATGCCAAAAGTAAAAAAAAGTTTTTAAAAATGTTAAAAAAATATAAAAGTTCAAATCACCCCTCTTTCAAAATACAGCAATAAAAAAATCAAACATACACATACTTGTTATAGCCGCGTTCAGAATCGCCCGATCTATCAATATAAAAAAGAATTAACCCGATCGCTAAATGGCGTAACGAGAAAAAAGGTCAAAACGCCAGAATTACTTTTTTTGGTTGCCGCAACATTGCATTAAAATGCAATAACGGCCGATCACAAGATCGTATCTGCATCAAAATGGTCTCCATTAAAAACATCAGCTCGGCAAGTAAAAAATAAGCCCTCACCCAATGCGAGATCATAAAAAATGGAGACGCGACGGGTATCGGAAAATGGTGCAATTCTTTTATACTTTACCTAATAAAGAGGAGTTATTTTTACTGATACAGTGGGTATGGAAAGTATTCAGACCCCTTTATATTTTTCACTCTTTGTTTCATTGCCGCCATTTGGTAAATTCAAAATCATACTATCTATTCCTGACACTGGAGTGGCTTATAAGCTTCCGAAGTATATAGTTTGAGGTCTGGGATCTGTCAATATGTGGCTAGTTTTCTGACTGTTTCGAATAACATGATACATGATACATGATTTTAGTTTTTTTTGTCTAGTCTCGCTTGAATATAGGTCAATATTAAATAGTCTCCTGATGAGTCGCCTTTGGTGAGGACGATGAAACCCGTAGAAATGAGAGGCTTGGAGAGTGAGTGTGTATTTGTCACCTCACCCTATATACTGAACTGTGGGGTATATGTTATTTTCTATTAGTCACCTTCTGACTAGCCTTCAGGGGGTGAATTATGGGTATAGTTTTACATTTGGAATTAATAAAGTTTAGTTTTATGTCAGCAAACATGAGGAATGACAAGAGACAACCCATTTAAGAAGATTCAGTTTGGGTTAAAACTATTCCAACATTATGAACATAAAAAAGGCTTCTCCCCTATGTGACGTCTCTGATGTTTATTAACAGATGATTTCCAAGTAAAATATTTCCCACATTAAGAAAATGAAAAAGGCTTCACTTCTGTGTGCCTGCTCTGATGGCGATCAAGGAGCGCTTTGTGGTTAAAATATTTCCCACATTAACAGGAAAAAGGCTTCTCCCCTGTGTGAGTTCTTTGGTGGATAACAAAATGTGATTTACGTGCAAAACATTTCCCACATTCTGAACAAGAAAAAGGCTTCTCCCCTGTGTGGATTCTCTGGTGATTAACACAATCTGATTTATTGTTAAAACATTTCCCACATTCTGAACATGAAAAAGGCTTCTCCCCTGTGTGAGTTCTTTGGTGGGTAACAAACTGTGATTTATGTGCAAAACATTTTCCACATTCTGAACATGAAAAAGGCTTCTCCCCTGTGTGAGTTCTCCTGTGGGTAACAAATTGTGATTTCTGTGCAAAACATTTCCCACATTCTGAACAGGAAAAAGGCTTCTCCCCTGTGTGATTTCTTTGGTGGGTAACAAACTGTGATTTATGTGCAAAACATTTTCCACATTCTGAACATGAAAAAGGCTTCTCCCCTGTGTGAGTTCTCCTGTGGGTAACAAAAGTTGATTTCTGTGCAAAATATTTCCCACATCCTGAACAGGAAAAAGGCTTCTCCCATGTGTGATTTCTTTGGTGGGTAACAAACTGTGATTTATGTGCAAAACATTTTCCACATTCTGAACATGAAGAAGGCTTCTCCCCTGTGTGAGTTCTCCTGTGGGTAACAAATTGTGATTTCTGTGCAAAACATTTCCCACATTCTGAACAGGAAAAAGGCTTCTCCCCTGTGTGATTTCTTTGGTGGGTAACAAACTGTGATTTATGTGCAAAACATTTTCCACATTCTGAACATGAAAAAGGTTTCTCCCCTGTGTGAGTTCTCCTGTGGGTAACAAATTGTGATTTCTGTGCAAAACATTTCCCACATTCTGAACAGGAAAAAGGCTTCTCCCCTGTGTGATTTCTTTGGTGGGTAACAAACTGTGATTTATGTGCAAAACATTTTCCACATTCTGAACATGAAAAAGGTTTCTCCCCTGTGTGAGTTCTCCTGTGGGTAACAAAAGTTGATTTCTGTGCAACATATTTCCCACATTCTGAACAGGAAAAAAGCTTCTCCCCTGTGTGAGTTCTCTGGTGGGTAACAAAAGTTGATTTCTTTGCAAAACATTTCCCACATTCTAAACATGAAAAAGGTTTTTCTCCAGTGTGAATTCTCTGGTGATGAACACAATCGGATTTATTGTTAAAACATTTCCCACATTCTGAACATGAAAAAGGTTTCTCCCCTGTGTGAGTTCTCTGGTGGGTAACAAAAGTTGATTTCTGTGCAAAATATTTCCCACATTCTGAACATGAAAAAGGCTTCTCCCCTGTGTGAGTTCTCTGGTGGGTAACAAAAGTTGATTTCTGTGCAAAATATTTCCCACATTCTGAACAGGAAAAAGGCTTCTCCCCTGTGTGAATTCTCTGGTAGTTAATTAAATTTGATTTCTGTGCAAAATATTTCCCACCTTCTGAACAGGAAAAAGGTTTAGCTCCTGCGTGAGTTCTCTGGTGAGTAACAAAATGTGATTTCCATGTAAAATACTTCCCACATTCTGAATATGAATATGGCTTCTTTGCTTTAGGAGCAGTTGGCTTTTTATTGCCTCTTTTGTGACTTAGATTTTCCTTAGTAGTCAGTAATGAATCAGAAGATGGGACCTGTTTCATAGGATCAGATGAGAGATCTTTGCTGTGAATGGATAATGATATATCTGGAGTAACAGCAATCACTTCAGTTCTATCTCGTAGGATCTCAAGATCATCAGATTTAAAAGTTGAAGATGTCAGCTGTCCCTCTGATCTTCTGGTACAGTCATCTGCTAAGATAAAAAAACAATTATTTTTTAATAAAATATCCTTGAGTTTTATATATTTGAACATTTCTACTTAAACTGTCCATAAAAATGGCAAGCTTTGTAATAAACTTTATTTACCAAGACAAGGACAGTTCACAGTCTAATAGAAAACCTTGTTGGATGAACAGGGTCGGACTGGGATGCCTAGGGACCACCCTATGGCTACCATAAACAGTTTTATTACGTGTTCATTTTTTGGCCTCTCCCACTAAAACGTGTGCCTTTTTGCAAGCTGTACAGTGTGCAAAAGAGAACGCTCTCAGCCTCCAATATATCGTACAGACTGCACTCTCAGCCTCCTATATATCGTAAAGACCGCACTCTCAGCCTCCAATATATCATACAGACCGCACTCTCAGCCTCCTATATATCATACAGACCGTACTCTCAGCCTCCTATATATCGTAAAGACCGCACTCTCAGCCTCCAATATATCGTACAGACCGCACTCAGCCTCCTTTCTATCGTACAGACCGCACTCTCAGCCTCCTATATATCATACAGACCGCACTCTCAGCCTCCTATATATCGTAAAGACCGCACCCTCAGCCTCCAATATATCATACAGACCGCACTCTCAGCCTCCTATATATCATACAGACCGCACTCTCAGCCTCCTATATATCGTACAGACCGCACTCTCAGCCTCCAATATATCGTAAAGACCGCACCCTCAGCCTCCAATATATCATACAGACCGCACTCTCAGCCTCCTATATATCGTAAAGACCGCACTCTCAGCCTCCAATATATCGTACAGACCGCACCCTCAGCCTCCAATATATCATACAGACCGCACTCTCAGCCTCCTATATATCATACAGACCGCACTCTCAGCCTCCTATATATCATACAGACGGCGCTCTCAGCCTCCTATATATCATACAGACTGCACTCTCAGCCTCCTATATATCATACAGACCGCACTCTCAGCCTCCTATATATCGTAAAGACCGCACCCTCAGCCTCCAATATATCATACAGACCGCACTCTCAGCCTCCAATATATCGTAAAGACCGCACTCTCAGCCTCCAATATATCATACAGACCGCACTCTCAGCCTCCAATATTTCATACAGACCGCACTCTCAGCCTCCTATATATCGTACAGACCGCACTCTCAGCCTCCAATATATCGTAAAGACCGCACTCTCAGCCTCCTATATATCATACAGACCGCACTCTCAGCCTCCAATATATCATACAGACCGCACTCTCAGCCTCCAATATATCGAAAAGACCGCACTCTCAGCCTCCTATATATCGTACAGACCGCACTCTCAGCCTCCAATATATCGTAAAGACCGCACTCTCAGCCTCCAATATATCATACAGACCGCACTCTCAGCCTCCAATATATCATACAGACCGCACTCTCAGCCTCCTATATATCGTACAGACCGCACTCTCAGCCTCCTATATATCGTACAGACCGCACTCTCAGCCTCCAATATATCGTAAAGACCGCACTCTCAGCCTCCTATATATCGTACAGACCGCACTCTCAGCCTCCTATATATCGTACAGACCGCACTCTCAGCCTCCTATATATCGTACAGACCGCGCTCTCAGCCTCCTATATATCGTATAGACCGCGCTCTCAGCCTCCTATATATCATACAGACCGCACTCTCAGCCTCCTATATATCATACAGACTGCACTCTCAGCCTCCTATATATCATACAGACCGCACTCTCAGCCTCCTATATATCGTAAAGACCGCACCCTCAGCCTCCAATATATCATACAGACCGCACTCTCAGCCTCCAATATATCGTAAAGACCGCACTCTCAGCCTCCAATATATCATACAGACCGCACTCTCAGCCTCCAATATATCATACAGACCGCACTCTCAGCCTCCTATATATCGTACAGACCGCACTCTCAGCCTCCAATATATCGTAAAGACCGCACTCTCAGCCTCCTATATATCATACAGACCGCACTCTCAGCCTCCAATATATCATACAGACCGCACTCTCAGCCTCCAATATATCGAAAAGACCGCACTCTCAGCCTCCTATATATCGTACAGACCGCACTCTCAGCCTCCAATATATCGTAAAGACCGCACTCTCAGCCTCCAATATATCATACAGACCGCACTCTCAGCCTCCAATATATCATACAGACCGCACTCTCAGCCTCCTATATATCGTACAGACCGCACTCTCAGCCTCCAATATATCGTAAAGACCGCACTCTCAGCCTCCTATATATCGTACAGACCGCACTCTCAGCCTCCTATATATCGTACAGACCGCACTCTCAGCCTCCTATATATCGTACAGACCGCGCTCTCAGCCTCCTATATATCGTATAGACCGCACTCTCAGCCTCCTATATATCGTACAGACCGCGCTCTCAGCCTCCTATATATCGTATAGACCGCACTCTCAGCCTCCTATATATCGTACAGACCGCACTCTCAGCCTCCAATATATCGTAAAGACCGCACTCTCAGCCTCAAATATATCGTAAAGACCGCACTCTCAGCCTCCTATATATCGTACAGACCGCACTCTCAGCCTCCAATATATCATACAGACCGCACTCTCAGCCTCCTATATATCGTAAAGACCGCACTCTCAGCCTCCTATATATCATACAGACCGCACTCTCAGCCTCCTATATATCGTACAGACCGCACTCTCAGCCTCCTATATATCGTACAGACCTCACTCTCAGCCTCCAATATATCATACAGACCGCACTCTCAGCCTCCAATATATCGTACAGGCCGCACTCTCAGCCTCCAATATATCATACAGACCGAACTCTCAGCCTCCTATATATCGTACAGACCGCACTCTCAGCCTCCTATATATCATACAGACCGCACTCTCAGCCTCCTATATATCGTACAGACCGCACTCTCAGCCTCCTATATATCATACAGACCGCACTCTCAGCCTCCTATATATCGTACAGACCGCACTCTCAGCCTCCAATATATCGTACAGGCCGCACTCTCAGCCTCCTATATATCGTACAGACCGCACTCTCAGCCTCCTATATATCGTACAGACCGCACTCTCAGCCTCCTATATATCGTACAGACCGCACTCTCAGCCTCCTATATATCGTACAGACCGCACTCTCAGCCTCCAATATATCGTACAGACCGCACTCAGCCTCCTATATATCGTACAGACCGCACTCTCAGCCTCCTATATATCATACAGACCGCACTCTCAGCCTCCTATATATCATAAAGACCGCACTCTCAGCCTCCCATATATCGTACAGACTGCACTCTCAGCCTCCTATATATCGTACAGACCGCACTCTCAGCCTCCTATATATCGTACAGACCGCACTCTCAGCCTCCTATATATCGTACAGACCGCACTCTCAGCCTCCAATATATCGTACAGACCGCACTCTCAGCCTCCTATATATCGTACAGACCGCACTCTCAGCCTCCTATATATCGTACAGACCGCACTCTCAGCCTCCTATATATCGTACAGACCGCACTCTCAGCCTCCTATATATCGTACAGGCCGCACTCTCAGCCTCCCATATATCGTACAGACCGCACTCTCAGCCTCCTATATATCATACAGACCGCACTCTCAGCCTCCTATATATCGTACAGACCGCACTCTCAGCCTCCTATATATCGTACAGACTGCACTCTCAGCCTCCTATATATCGTACAGACCGCACTCAGCCTCCTTTCTATCGTACAGACTGCACTCTCAGCCTCCTATATATCATACAGACCGCACTCTCAGCCTCCCATATATCGTACAGACCGCACTCTCAGCCTCCTATATATCGTACAGACTGCACTCTCAGCCTCCTATATATCGTACAGACCGCACTCTCAGCCTCCTATATATCGTACAGACCGCACTCTCAGCCTCCTATATATCGTACAGACCGCACTCTCAGCCTCCTATATATCATACAGACCGTACTCTCAGCCTATTATATATCGTACAGACCGCACTCTCAGCCTCCTATATATCGTACAGACCACACTCTCAGCCTCCTATATATCGTACAGACCGCACTCTCAGCCTCCAATATATCGTACAGACCGCACTCTCAGCCTCCTATATATCGTACAGACCGCACTCTCAGCCTCCTATATATCGTACAGACCGCACTCTCAGCCTCCAATATATCGTACAGACCGCACTCTCAGCCTCCAATATATCGTACAGACCGCATTCTCAGCCTCCTATATATCGTACAGACCGCACTCTCAGCCTCCTATATATCGTACAGACCGCACTCTCAGCCTCCTATATATCGTACAGACCGCACTCTCAGCCTCCAATATATCATACAGACCGCACTCTCAGCCTCCTATATATCGTACAGACCGCACTCTCAGCCTCAAATATATCGTAAAGACCGCACTCTCAGCCTCCTATATATCGTACAGACCGCACTCTCAGCCTCCAATATATCATACAGACCGCACTCTCAGCCTCCTATATATCGTAAAGACCGCACTCTCAGCCTCCTATATATCATACAGACCGCACTCTCAGCCTCCTATATATCGTACAGACCGCACTCTCAGCCTCCTATATATCGTACAGACCTCACTCTCAGCCTCCAATATATCGTACAGGCCGCACTCTCAGCCTCCAATATATCATACAGACCGCACTCTCAGCCTCCTATATATCGTACAGACCGCACTCTCAGCCTCCTATATATCATACAGACCGCACTCTCAGCCTCCTATATATCGTACAGACCGCACTCTCAGCCTCCTATATATCATACAGACCGCACTCTCAGCCTCCTATATATCATACAGACCGCACTCTCAGCCTCCAATATATCGTACAGGCCGCACTCTCAGCCTCCTATATATCGTACAGACCGCACTCTCAGCCTCCTATATATCGTACAGACCGCACTCTCAGCCTCCTATATATCGTACAGACCGCACTCTCAGCCTCCTATATATCGTACAGACCGCACTCTCAGCCTCCAATATATCGTACAGACCGCACTCAGCCTCCTATATATCGTACAGACCGCACTCTCAGCCTCCTATATATCATACAGACCGCACTCTCAGCCTCCTATATATCATAAAGACCGCACTCTCAGCCTCCCATATATCGTACAGACTGCACTCTCAGCCTCCTATATATCGTACAGACCGCACTCTCAGCCTCCTATATATCGTACAGACCGCACTCTCAGCCTCCTATATATCGTACAGACCGCACTCTCAGCCTCCAATATATCGTACAGACCGCACTCTCAGCCTCCTATATATCGTACAGACCGCACTCTCAGCCTCCTATATATCGTACAGACCGCACTCTCAGCCTCCTATATATCGTACAGACCGCACTCTCAGCCTCCTATATATCGTACAGGCCGCACTCTCAGCCTCCCATATATCGTACAGACCGCACTCTCAGCCTCCTATATATCATACAGACCGCACTCTCAGCCTCCTATATATCGTACAGACCGCACTCTCAGCCTCCTATATATCGTACAGACTGCACTCTCAGCCTCCTATATATCGTACAGACCGCACTCAGCCTCCTTTCTATCGTACAGACTGCACTCTCAGCCTCCTATATATCATACAGACCGCACTCTCAGCCTCCCATATATCGTACAGACCGCACTCTCAGCCTCCTATATATCGTACAGACTGCACTCTCAGCCTCCTATATATCGTACAGACCGCACTCTCAGCCTCCTATATATCGTACAGACCGCACTCTCAGCCTCCTATATATCGTACAGACCGCACTCTCAGCCTCCTATATATCATACAGACCGTACTCTCAGCCTATTATATATCGTACAGACCGCACTCTCAGCCTCCTATATATCGTACAGACCGCACTCTCAGCCTCCTATATATCGTACAGACCGCACTCTCAGCCTCCAATATATCGTACAGACCGCACTCTCAGCCTCCTATATATCGTACAGACCGCACTCTCAGCCTGCTATATATCGTACAGACCGCACTCTCAGCCTCCAATATATCGTACAGACCGCACTCTCAGCCTCCAATATATCGTACAGACCGCATTCTCAGCCTCCTATATATCGTACAGACCGCACTCTCAGCCTCCTATATATCGTACAGACCGCACTCTCAGCCTCCTATATATCGTACAGACCGCACTCTCAGCCTCCTATATATCGTACAGACCGCACTCTCAGCCTCCTATATATCGTACAGACCGCACTCTCAGCCTCCTATATATCGTACAGACAGCACTCTCAGCCTCCTATATATCGTACAAACCTCACTCTCAGCCTCCTATATATCGTACAGACCGCACTCTCAGCCTCCTATATATCGTACAGACCGCACTCTCAGCCTCCTATATACCGTACAGACCTCACTCTCAGCCTCCTATATATCGTAAAGACCGCACTCTCAGCCTCCTATATATCATACAGACCGCACTCTCAGCCTCCTATATATCATACAGACCACACTCTCAGCCTCCTATATATCGTACAGACCGCACTCTCAGCCTCCTATATATCGTACAGACCGCACTCTCAGCCTCCAATATATCATACAGACCGCACTCTCAGCCTCCTATATATCGTACAGACCGCACTCTCAGCCTCCTATATATCGTACAGACCGCACTCTCAGCCTCCTATATATCGTACAAACCTCACTCTCAGCCTCCTATATATCGTACAGACCGCACTCTCAGCCTCCTATATATCGTACAGACCGCACTCTCAGCCTCCTATATATCGTACAGACCGCACTCTCAGCCTCCTATATATCGTACAGACCGCACTCTCAGCCTCCTATATATCGTACAGACCGCACTCTCAGCCTCCTATATATCGTACAGACCGCACTCTCAGCCTCCTATATATCGTACAGACCGCACTCTCAGCCTCCTATATATCGTACAGACCGCACTCTCAGCCTCCTATATATCGTACAGACCTCACTCTCAGCCTCCTATATATCGTAAAGACCGCACTCTCAGCCTCCTATATATCATACAGACCGCACTCTCAGCCTCCTATATATCATACAGACCGCACTCTCAGCCTCCTATATATCATACAGACCGCACTCTCAGCCTCCTATATATCATACAGACCACACTCTCAGCCTCCTATATATCGTACAGACCGCACTCTCAGCCTCCTATATATCGTACAGACCGCACTCTCAGCCTCCAATATATCATACAGACCGCACTCTCAGCCTCCTATATATCGTACAGACCGCACTCTCAGCCTCCTATATATCGTACAGACCGCACTCTCAGCCTCCTATATATCGTACAGACAGCACTCTCAGCCTCCTATATATCGTACAAACCTCACTCTCAGCCTCCTATATATCGTACAGACCGCACTCTCAGCCTCCTATATATCGTACAGACCGCACTCTCAGCCTCCTATATATCGTACAGACCGCACTCTCAGCCTCCTATATATCATACAGACCGCACTCTCAGCCTCCTATATATCGTACAGACCGCACTCTCAGCCTCCTATATACCGTACAGACCTCACTCTCAGCCTCCTATATATCGTAAAGACCGCACTCTCAGCCTCCTATATATCATACAGACCGCACTCTCAGCCTCCTATATATCATACAGACCGCACTCTCAGCCTCCTATATATCATACAGACCGCACTCTCAGCCTCCAATATATCATACAGACCGCACTCTCAGCCTCCTATATATCGTACAGACCGCACTCTCAGCCTCCTATATATCGTACAGACCGCACTCTCAGCCTCCTATATATCGTACAGACCGCACTCTCAGCCTCCTATATATCGTACAGACCGCACTCTCAGCCTCCTATATATCGTACAGACAGCACTCTCAGCCTCCTATATATCGTACACACCTCACTCTCAGCCTCCTATATATCGTACAGACCGCACTCTCAGCCTCTTATATATCGTACAGACCGCACTCTCAGCCTCCTATATATCGTACAGACCGCACTCTCAGCCTCCTATATATCGTACAGACCGCACTCTCAGCCTCCTATATATCGTACAGACCGCACTCTCAGCCTCCTATATACCGTACAGACCTCACTCTCAGCCTCCTATATATCGTAAAGACCGCACTCTCAGCCTCCTATATATCATACAGACCGCACTCTCAGCCTCCTATATATCATACAGACCGCACTCTCAGCCTCCTATATATCATACAGACCGCACTCTCAGCCTCCTATATATCATACAGACCACACTCTCAGCCTCCTATATATCGTACAGACCGCACTCTCAGCCTCCTATATATCGTACAGACCGCACTCTCAGCCTCCAATATATCATACAGACCGCACTCTCAGCCTCCTATATATCGTACAGACCGCACTCTCAGCCTCCTATATATCGTACAGACCGCACTCTCAGCCTCCTATATATCGTACAAACCTCACTCTCAGCCTCCTATATATCGTACAGACCGCACTCTCAGCCTCCTATATATCGTACAGACCGCACTCTCAGCCTCCTATATATCGTACAGACCGCACTCTCAGCCTCCTATATATCGTACAGACCGCACTCTCAGCCTCCTATATATCGTACAGACCGCACTCTCAGCCTCCTATATACCGTACAGACCTCACTCTCAGCCTCCTATATATCGTAAAGACCGCACTCTCAGCCTCCTATATATCATACAGACCGCACTCTCAGCCTCCTATATATCATACAGACCGCACTCTCAGCCTCCTATATATCATACAGACCGCACTCTCAGCCTCCTATATATCATACAGACAGCACTCTCAGCCTCCTATATATCATACAGACAGCACTCTCAGCCTCCTATATATCGTAAAGACCGCACTCTCAGCCTCCTATATATCGTACAGACCGCACTCTCAGCCTCCTATATATCGTACAGACCGCACTCTCAGCCTCCTATATATCGTACAGACCGCACTCTCAGCCTCCTATATATTGTACAGACCGCACTCTCAGCCTCCTATATATCGTACAGACCGCACTCTCAGCCTCCTATATATCGTACAGACCGCACTCAGCCTCCTTTCTATCGTACAGACTGCACTCTCAGCCTCCTATATATCATACAGACCGCACTCTCAGCCTCCCATATATCGTACAGACCGCACTCTCAGCCTCCTATATATCGTACAGACCGCACTCTCAGCCTCCTATATATCGTACAGACCGCACTCTCAGCCTCCTATATATCGTACAGACCGCACTCTCAGCCTCCTATATATCATACAGACCGTACTCTCAGCCTCCTATATATCGTACAGACCGCACTCTCAGCCTCCTATATATCGTACAGACCGCACTCTCAGCCTCCTATATATCGTACAGACCGCACTCTCAGCCTCCAATATATCATACAGACTGCACTCTCAGCCTCCAATATATCATACAGACCGCACTCTCAGCCTCCTATATATCGTACAGACCGCACTCTCAGCCTCCTATATATCGTACAGACCGCACTCTCAGCCTCCAATATATCGTACAGACTGCACTCTCAGCCTCCAATATATCATACAGATCGCACTCTCAGCCTCCTATATATCGTACAGACCGCACTCTCAGCCTCCTATATATCGTACAGACCGCACTCTCAGCCTCCTATATATCATATAGACCGTACTCTCAGCCTCCTATATATCGTACAGACCGCACTCTCAGTCTCCTATATATCGTACAGACCGCACTCTCAGCCTCCTATATATCGTACAGACCGCACTCTCAGCCTCCTATATATCGTACAGACCGCACTCTCAGCCTCCTATATATCGTACAGACCGCACTCTCAGCCTCCTATATATCGTACAGACAGCACTCTCAGCCTCCTATATATCGTACAAACCTCACTCTCAGCCTCCTATATATCGTACAGACCGCACTCTCAGCCTCCTATATATCGTACAGACCGCACTCTCAGCCTCCTATATATCGTACAGACCGCACTCTCAGCCTCCTATATATCATACAGACCGTACTCTCAGCCTCCTATATATCGTACAGACCGCACTCTCAGCCTCCTATATATCGTACAGACCGCACTCTCAGCCTCCTATATATCGTACAGACCGCACTCTCAGCCTCCTATATATCATACAGACCGTACTCTCAGCCTCCTATATATCGTACAGACCGCACTCTCAGCCTCCTATATATCGTACAGACCGCACTCTCAGCCTCCTATATATCGTACAGACAGCACTCTCAGCCTCCTATATATCGTACAGACCGCACTCTCAGCCTCCTATATATCGTACAGACCGCACTCTCAGCCTCCTATATACCGTACAGACCTCACTCTCAGCCTCCTATATATCTTAAAGACCGCACTCTCAGCCTCCTATATATCATACAGACCGCACTCTCAGCCTCCTATATATCATACAGACCGCACTCTCAGCCTCCTATATATCATACAGACCGCACTCTCAGCCTCCTATATATCATACAGACAGCACTCTCAGCCTCCTATATATCGTAAAGAGTGCACTCTCAGCCTCCTATATATCGTACAGACCGCACTCTCAGCCTCCTATATATCGTACAGACCGCACTCTCAGCCTCCAATATATCATACAGACCGCACTCTCAGCCTCCTATATATCGTACAGACAGCACTCTCAGCCTCCTATATATCGTACAGACCGCACTCTCAGCCTCCTATATATCGTACAGACCGCACTCTCAGCCTCCTATATATCATACAGACCGCACTCTCAGCCTCCTATATATCGTACAGACCGCACTCAGCCTCCTTTCTATCGTACAGACTGCACTCTCAGCCTCCTATATATCGTACAGACCGCACTCTCAGCCTCCTATATATTGTACAGACCGCACTCTCAGCCTCCTATATATAGTACAGACCGCACTCTCAGCCTCCTATATATCGTACAGACCGCACTCTCAGCCTCCTATATATCATACAGACCGTACTCTCAGCCTCCTATATATCGAACAGACCGCACTCTCAGCCTCCTATATATAGTACAGACCGCACTCTCAGCCTCCTATATATCGTACAGACCGCACTCTCAGCCTCCTATATATCGTACAGACCGCACTCTCAGCCTCCTATATATCGTACAGACCGCACTCTCAGCCTCCTATATATCGTACAGACCGCACTCTCAGCCTCCTATATATCGTTCAGACCGCACTCTCAGCCTCCAATATATCGTACAGACCGCACTCTCAGCCTCCTATATATCATACAGACCGCACTCTCAGCCTCCAATATATCATACAGACCGCACTCTCAGCCTCCTATATATCGTACAGACCGCACTCTCAGCCTCCTATATATAGTACAGACCGCACTCTCAGCCTCCTATATATCGTACAGACCGCACTCTCAGCCTCCTATATATCGTACAGACCGCACTCTCAGCCTCCTATATATCGTACAGACCGCACTCTCAGCCTCCTATATATCGTACAGACCGCACTCTCAGCCTCCTATATATCGTTCAGACCGCACTCTCAGCCTCCAATATATCGTACAGACCGCACTCTCAGCCTCCTATATATCATACAGACCGCACTCTCAGCCTCCAATATATCATACAGACCGCACTCTCAGCCTCCTATATATCGTACAGACCGCACTCTCAGCCTCCTATATATCGTACAAACCGCACTCTCAGCCTCCTATATATCGTACAGACCGCACTCTCAACCTCCTATATATCATACAGACCGCACTCTCAGCCTCCTATATATCGTACAGACCGCACTCTCAGCCTCCTATATATCGTACAGACCGCACTCAGCCTCCTATATATCGTACAGACCGCACTCTCAGCCTCCTATATATCGTACAGACCGCACTCTCAGCCTCCTATATATCGTACAGACCGCACTTTCAGCCTCCTATATATCATACAGAACGCACTCTCAGCCTCCTATATATCGTACAGACTGTACTCTTGGCATCCTATATCACATACAGACTCAGTCTCCTACAATAGATACTTTCCATAAGTGTGGTATGTACAGTAAATAGGATGCCGATATTGCGGTATGTACGGAATATTGACCTCGTATATGACATACAGGCTGTCGGCCTCTTATTAGGCCTCCTAGGAGACATACAGACTGTCGGCCTCCTAGGAGACATACAGACTGTCGGCCTCCTATAAGACATAGAGACTGTCGGCCTCCTATTAGGCCCCTTATAAGACATACAGACTGTCGGCCTCCTATGAGACATACAGACTGTCGTCTCCTATTAGGCCCCCTATAAGACATACAGACTGTCGGCCTCCTATGAGACATACAGACTGTCGTCTCCTATTAGGCCCCCTATAAGACATACAGACTGTCGGCCTCCTATGAGACATACAGACTGTCGTCTCCTATTAGGCCCCCTATAAGACATACAGACTGTCGCCATCTTAGATACTGTACAGACTGCACTCTCTGCCTATATACGGCATACAGGAGGATGATAGTGTGGTCTGTACAGTCGGTATACAGGCCTCATATGACATATTAGGCCATATAAGAGCGCGGTGTGTGTATCTTACATTGGAGGCACTGGCAGAGATTGTGATCGGTAATGCTGCATCATGTCATGTGTTTGAGCAGGGCCGGTTTTAGGAAAAAAGTGGGACCCTAGGCAAACTTTAAAATTGGGCCCCAAATGCTAACATATTGCACATCACAGAGAAGCAGTTCGATTGTATTTACATGTGCTGAGTTAAGGCTGCTAAATGAGTGTGATCGACAACATTATATTATATTCAACACTTGTTTCCCGGCCTCTTTTCACCATCTGAGAAAGAATGATGGGGACAGAACAATCATTAATGGATCAATCTGTCCCCATACAGTATCATGTTATCAGCAGCACATCTACAGTTTACACCCCATAGTCCTCCATATAATATAATGTACCCCATAGTCCTCCATATAGTATAATACACCCCCTATAGTCCTCCATATAGTATAATATACTCCCCATAGTCCTCCATATAGTATAATACACTGCCAGTCATCCATGTAGTACAATTCACTTCCCATAGTATAATGCACCCCATAGTTCTTCATATAGTATAATGTATTCCCCATAGTCCTTGATACAGTATAATGCAGCCACCCCATAGAGCATAATGCAGCCACCCCATAGAGCATAATACAGCCACCCCATAGAGCATAATGCAGCCACCCCAAAGAGTATAATGCAGCCCCGCCATACAATATAATGTAACCCCCATAGAATAAAATGCAGCCCCACTCTTACAGTTTAATGCAGCCACCCCTTAGAGCATAATGTAGCCACCCCAAAGAATATAATGTAACTCCCCATAGAATATAATATAGCCCCCTAATATAGTATAATGCAGCCGCTCCATAGAATATATGGCAGCCCCTAATATAGTATAATGTAGCCCCTCCATAGAATACAATGTAGCCCTCCTCATATAGTATAATACAGCCCCAATAGAATATAATGTAGCCCCCTCAAAAAGTATAATAGAGCCCCCATACAATATAATCTAGCCCCACATAGACTATAATGCAGCCCCCCATAGAATACAATGTAGCCTCCTCATATAGTATAATGTAGCCCACTCAGAGTATGATGCGATCACCCCAATAGAATATAATTTAATACAGCCCCCCATAGAATATAATGTAGCCCCGAATAGAATAGAATACAGCCCACCTCCCCATAGAATATAATGTATCCCCCTATATTATATAACACAGCCTCCCCCAGAATATAATGTATAATGTACCCATCATGGTATATAACACAGCCACATAATATATAGCACAGCCACAAAGTATATAACACAGCCCCACAAAGTATATAACACAGCCCCAAGTGGTATATAGCACAGCACCACATGGTATATGGCACAACCCCACATGGTATATAGTACAGCCCCACATGGTATACAGCACTGCACCACATGGTATACAGCACAGCCCCCATTGGTATACAGCACAGCCCCAGATGGTATACAGCACAGCACCATGGTATATAGCACAGCCTCACATTGGTATACATCACAGCCCCCCACTGGTATACAGCACAGTCCCATATGGTATACAGCACAACACCATGGTATACAGCACCAAATGGTACACAGCACCAAATGGTATACAGCACTGCCCCATGGTATGCACCAGCTCTCCCTCCCCCCCGAGAATGGCCCCACAGTCACTGTTACATTTAAAAAACCAAAACACTCAACTCCTCGTGCCCGCACTGCTCCGGTATCCTGCTCTGCCTGGCACACAGTGAGTGCGCAATGAAGTGTCAGAGGCAGAGCAGGGAATGATCATCCATCATTGCTATGAACAGTACCGGCATCTATGATGCCGGTATAGTTCAATGCGGAGGCGGGGGTAGTCGGCATGGGGGCTTTTATAGAACATAATACACATCCCTTTTATTTTTTCCTTTCTTTTCCATGACCCAGAAGTCCCCCATCCAGTTCCGGGTCAGCGGCTGCGGTGTATCGCGCATGCGCCCCCAGCACTTCCCCTACCACCTGTACCTCAGCCTGTGTGCCCCGGAAGTCCAACCTTCACTTTCGGGGCAGAAGAATCTGTGTCAGTCGGCGCATGTGCCGACTCGGCTTCATGCACCGGGCTGCATCCAGGATGCAGGCCTTACCGGAACGCTGCCCCCCACGCAACTGCTATGCTGGTCGGGGCCCGTGAAGCCCAGCTCCGCTCCATCCCCGAGTCACCATTGGAACCCGTAAGGAAGCTGCAGCCGACGGCGCGTCTCCCGAGTGAGACAGGGCGGCCCTCCCCAGACCCAGCCATCGTGCCATCCACTAGATGAGGAGGGAGCCGTCAAATGGAAACTCCTCCAACGCTGCATCTGGACCACAGCCCCTGCCTTTCCCACAGACCCCGCGGCATGCATTGGCCCAGGTATGTGTTCTTGTAGGAGATTATTCCTGCGGATGCCGTAGGAACAGGAAACCAACTGAGGAGGAGAGGCAGACCTCCCCTTTTATTTTCTGTAGGTTTCCTGTTCCTATGGGGTGGATCCCTCTCTCCAGTGGGTGCTGTCATGGCGAAGGGTAAAATTAGGGGTAGTAGTCCGGTGGCTCTGGCTGACGGGATGATGTGGGATATTAGGGGTAGTAGTCCGGTGGCTCTGGCTGACGGGATGATGTGGCATATTAGGGGTAGTAGTCCGGTGGCTCTGGCTGACGGGATGATGTGGGACATTAGGGGTAGTAGTCCGGTGGCTCTGGCTGCCGGGATGATGTGGGAAATTAGGGGTAGTAGTCCGGTGGCTCTGGCTGACGGGATGATGTGGGATATTAGGGGTAGTTGTCCGGTGGCTCTGGCTGACGGGATGATGTGGGATATTAGGGGTAGTAGTCCGGTGGCTCTGGCTGACGGGATGATGTGGGATATTAGGGGTAGTAGTCCGGTGGCTCTGGCTGACGGGATGATGTGGGATATTAGGGGTAGTAGTCCGGTGGCTCTGGCTGACGGGATGATGTGGGACATTAGGGGTAGTAGTCCGGTGGCTCTGGCTGACGGGATGATGTGGGATATTAGGGGTAGTAGTCCGGTGGCTCTGGCTGACGGGATGATGTGGGATATTAGGGGTAGTAGTCCGGTGGCTCTGGCTGACGGGATGATGTGGGATATTAGGGGTAGTAGTCCGGTGGCTCTGGCTGACGGGATGATGTGGGATATTAGGGGTAGTAGTCCGGTGGCTCTGGCTGACGGGATGATGTGGGATATTAGGGGTAGTAGTCTGGTGGCTCTGGCTGACGGGATGATGTGGGATATTAGGGGTAGTTGTCCGGTGGCTCTGGCTGACGGGATGATGTGGGATATTAGGGGTAGTAGTCCGGTGGCTCTGGCTGTTGGGATGATGTGGGATATTAGGGGTAGTAGTCCGGTGGCTCTGGCTGACGGGATGATATGGGATATTAGGGGTAGTAGTCCGGTGGCTCTGGCTGACGGGATGATGTGGGATATTAGGGGTAGTAGTCCGGTGGCTCTGGCTGACGGGATGATGTGGGATATTAGGGGTAGTAGTCCGGTGGCTCTGGCTGATGGGATGATGTGGGATATTAGTGGTAGTAGTCCGGTGGCTCTGGCTGACGGGATGAAGTGGGATATTAGTGGTAGTAGTCCAGTGGCTCTGGCTGACGGGATGATGTGGGATATTAGGGGTAGTAGTCTGGTGGCTCTGACTGATGAGATGATGTGGGATATTAGGGGTAGTAGTCCGGTGGCTCTGGCTGACGGGATGATGTGGGATATTAGTGGTAGTAGTCCGGTGGCTCTGGCTGACGGGATGATGTGGGATATTAGCGGCAGTAGTCCGGTGGCTCTGGCTGACGGGATGATGTGGGATATTAGGGGTAGTAGTCCGGCGGCTGTGATGGGATGATGTGGGATATTAGGGGTAGTATTCCGGTGGCTCTGGCTGACGGGATGATGAGGGATATTAGGGGTAGTAGTCCGGTGGCTCTGGCTGATGGGATGATGTGGGATATTAGGGATAGTAGTCCGGTGGCTCTGGCTGACAGGATGATGTGGGATATTAGGGGTAGTAGTCCGGTGGCTCTGGCTGATGGGATGATGTGGGATATTAGGGGTAGTAGTCCGGTGCTCTGGCTGACGGGATGATGTGGGATATTAGGGGTAGTAGTCCGGTGGCTCTGGCTGACGGGATGATGTGGGATATTAGGGGTAGGAGTCCAGTGGCTCTGGCTGCCGGGATGATGTGGGATATTAGGGGTAGTAGTCCGGTGGCTCTGACTGCCGGGATGATGTGGGATATTAGGGGTAGTAGTCCGGTGGCTCGGGCTTATGGGATGATGTGGGATATTAGGGGTAGTGGTAGTAGTCCGGTGGCTCTGGCTGCCGGGATGATGTGGGATATTAGGGGTAGTAGTCCGGTGGCTCGGGCTTATGGGATGATGTGGGATATTAGGGGTAGTAGTAGTCCGGTGGCTCTGGCTGACGGGATGATATGGGATATTAGGGGTAGGAGTACGGTGGCTCTGACTGATGGGACGATGTGGGATATTATAGTGAATGTGGCTATGAGGAGTGGGCAGGGTTATACACTCAGATTATGCATAATATATATATATACAAACACACACAGTACAGACCAAAAGTTTGGACACACCTTCTCATTCAAAGAGTTTTCTTTATTTTCATGACTATGAAAATTGTAGCTTCACTCTGAAGGCATCAAAACTATGAATTAACACGTGGAATTTTATAAGTAACAAAAAAGTGTGAAACAACTGAAAATATATCTTATATTCTAGGTTCTTCAAAGTAGCCACCTTTTGCTTTGATTTCTGCTTTGCACACTCTTGGCATTCTCTTGATGAGCTTCAAGAGGTAGTCACCGGAAATGGTTTTCACTCACAGGTGTGCCCTGAGGTTGGGACCATCAGTTGTGTTGTGCAGAAGTCTGGTGGATGCACAGCTGATAGCCCTACTGAATAGACTGTTAGAATTTGTATTATGGCAAGAAAAAAGCAGCTGACAGTCTATTCAGTAGGAATTAAAAATAAACCAATAAATTTCGTTCAACTTCACAATTGTGTCCCACTTGTTGATTCTTCACCAGAAATTTACATTTGGTATCTTTATGTTTGAAGCATGATACAGTACAGACCAAAAGTGTGTGTGTATATATTGTGCGTGCATGTAGATATAAGTATATATATGTATGTATATATGTATACATATGTGTGTGTATGTATATAATATATGTATATATATTATATTATATTGTGCGTGTACAGTATGTGGGGAAAGCTTGAAAAGTTCCAGGGGGCCAAATACTTTCGCAAGGCACTGTAAGGGTACTGTTACACTTAGCGACGCTCCAGCGATCCCGAGAACGATACGACCTGGTAAGGATCACTGGTGCGTCGCTACATGGTCGCTAGTAAGCTGTGAAAGAGGCAGATCTATTCAGCGACGCAGCAACGATCCGGCGATCCGTATAGCGACCTCGGCAGTCGTTGGGACCTTGTCACACACCAGCTATTCTAAACGATTCCAGCCTGCGCCCCTGAGTTCTGCGTCGCCAACAAGGTCGCTCGTCGGCGTCAAACACAGCGATGCATGCTGGCCAGTGGGACGCCGACAACGAAAAATGGTCCAGGATGTTTGAGCACGATCAGCGATATCAGGCGGGGGGGGCGGTCGCCGCTATGTGTCACACGTAGGGAGATCGCTGTGGCGTCACAAAATCTGTGATGTTCCAGCGATCTCGCTAACAATCTTATTATGTGAGACAAGGCCTTAACTACAATGGACCTGTAATAAGTGTCCGGTACATGGGACCCTGGCTGGTTATCTAGGTGATACAGATTCTCCATTAAATGTCACCTGCTTAACCCAGCAGGAAGTACGGCGGCGTCTAAACATCACTAAAATGTACAAGTCCCCGGGCCCGGATGGGATACACCCCCGAGGACAGCAGGAATTAAGCACAGTCATAGATAGACCATTATTCCTAATCTTTAAAGATTCCATAATGACAGGGTCTGTACCACAGGACTGGCGTATAGCAAATGTGGGGCCAATATTCAAAAAGGGGACAAAAACCGAACTAGGGGCCGTTTATATAATGTGCTTTTATACTGACAGTGTGTATTAGGGTTTTTCTATTCTGTTGTGAATATTGTGGCTTTATTTACTGTAATACATTTTTCATATATTTTCCACACGTGCTCCAGTTTGATCCAGCTGCACATTAATCCAGTTATTATAATTCAATAACAATTATTTTAATATTATCATTATAATGTTTTTCCTGTAGTTTATTACAATCCTCCTTGAAATTACTATATTTTTTGGACTATAACACACACCTAAGGTTTAATTGGAAATTAGGAAAAAAAATTGAAGCAAAAAATGTGGCCAATTCTGTATTTCATATCCCCTATCCTGGTATATATGGCCCCCTCATCCCCATCCTGATACACATGGCACCTCATCTCTACCCTGGCATGCGTGGATCCCTCATCCCTACCCTGGTATCCATGGATCCCTCATCCCTATCCTGATACACATAGCCCCCTCATCTCTATCCTGGTATGCATGGCACCTCATTCCTATCCTCTTATGTATGGCCCCATCCCTATCCTGGTATGCATGGTCCCATCTCCTCCTAGTATGCAGGGTCCCATCTCCTCCTAGTATGCGGTATGCAGGGCCCCATCTCGTCCTGGTATGCAGGGCCTCATCCTTATAAGTGGCCCCCACCCCCATCCCCATCCTGGTATACATGACTCCATCAGAAAACATTAAAAAACAAACCATTACACTTACCTACCCGGCGTTCCCTTGCAGCCTCCTGCTCCGGTGCCAGCAACTGCTTTATGCTTGTAAGCAGCGCTGAGAACAGTGAGTATTCATGAATATTCATTTCTCTTAAGTAGCGGCACACGTGACCGCCAGTAGCAGCAGGAAGCCGGTGGCTGACACTGTGCGCTACTGAAGAGCAAAGAATACTCACTGCCCTTTGTGTGCACAGTCCTGGCAGCTGTGCTCTGCTTGTGAGCAGTGCGTGACGTCCCTGCCATGTGCTGCTTACAAGCATATAGCAGTTGCTGGCACCGGAGCAGGGTGCTGCGAGGGAGCGCGGGGTAAGTAAGTGTAATGGTTTGCTTTTTTAATGTTTTCTGATGGGGCCATGCATACCAGGATGTGGATATGGATGGGGGTCAATTATAAGGATGGGGCCATGCATACCAGGACGGGGTTGGGGGCTAATCATATCAAGATACTATTATTAAAGAGAAATGAATATTCATTGCCCTCGAAGTCCATGGGAGTGGAATGCAGTGAATATTAATTTCTGTTTAGCAGCGGGAACAGGAGTTAGCCGCAGCCACCGGCTCCAGCCTCATGTGACCCGCTACTCCGCCGATGCCGTTTCCCCACCTCCCCTCTACAGCCGGAGCCGGTACATCCGAACTATAAGACACCCCCCCATTTTACTCCACATTTTTGAAGGAAAAAAGTGCGTCTTATAGTCCGAAAAAATACAGTAGTTTTAATACAAACTGAAAAGTCAGGATAAAGGGAAACTCTGCTGTTATTGTACAGAAATTCACACTTGGCCTCACTGCACATTTAGGGTACGTGCAGACTTTGCGATTTTTGATGCATTTCCGCAGCGTTTTTGAACGCGCAGAATTGCATCATATCCGCAGTGCAGAGTGCACACAAAGTAAATCAATGGGAAATCCAAAAACGCTGTGCACACGCTGCGGAAAAAAACGCGTGGATTTGCAGCGTTTTATTTTCTGCAGCATGTCAATTCTTTGTGCGGATCTGCAGCGTTTCTCACCCATTGACTTGCATTGAGTCGGGCATTTCCGCAGCAAAATTGCAGGTCTAAAAAAGATCTGCAGTATTGCTGCGGATGAAACGCTGCTGATCGGAAGCAGGGAAGTGTGTGGGCGGTGACTGTGTGCGAGTCTGCCGGGGGTGTGCAGGGGGTCTGCATGTGTGTGTGTGTGTATGCAGGCATCGTCCGATGGGACTACAAGTCCCATCGGGCAATGCCTGCTACAGTGACAGTGAGTGAAAAATTAGCCAATGATGGGACAGTAGTAGTCCCATCATCCGGCTAATGTGTTGAATGTAAAAAAAACCACACATATATAGTTCATACTCACCATCTACACATAATCCCCGAAGCCCTCGCTCACCTGAAAAAATATTAAAATAATAAACACTATACTCCCTGTGTGCAACGTAATCCAATTAATATGATTATCCCAGGACGATCTCCTGTGGAGAGCTGCCACATCAGCTGATGCGACTGCTCTCCAGGGGATCCAGTGATACAATGACAGAGATAATCCTCCGCATTGTATCACTCCGCCGCCGACAGGTCCCTGGAGTTCACTTGTCAATTTGCGGCACTACAGCCGTAAAATGCGAGGCTTATTTCCAATGACACACTGCTGGAGGGCTTTCGCCTGTCAGTGTGTCATCGGAGGCCTATAGAGTGGTCATATCTGCTGATGTGACAGCTCTATAGTGGAGATCGTCGTGGGACAATCGTTGTTAATGGGATTATGTTGGACAGGGAGTATATTGTTGGTTTGTTTTTTTTATTTTTTTGCTGGTGATCGATGGCGTCGAATGGATTTAGGCGTACAATAAAAATTATGAAAAACTGTCATGTTTTATTTCATTAAAATACTTTATTCTTATGTGTGCTTTTTAACCCTTTCTTACTATAAGATTAATAATGAATAGGCGTTTTATTGGATGGATCTATCTATAATGGATAGGCGTCTTATTGGATGGATTCATCTATCCATTATAGATCCATCCATGGATGGATCCATCCATCTATCCATCATAGATCCATCCATAGATATGGATTTATCAATCTATCTATAGATATATCCATCTGTCCCATATTTATCTGTGTGTGTAATGAAGTGTGGGTTGGACAAATGTAAAAGAGGAGGTTGGGCCAGAAATGACATCACAAATCTTCTTTTTTTTTGTTAATTAACATATCTTTATTTAGCTTACAAAAACGCATACAAATCCACATCAAAAACGTGCGGATTTTTATCTGCCTTTTCTGGCAAGAGATGCAGATTCTGTGCAAAATATTCTGCAGTTAAATCTGCAACGTGTGCACATACCCTTAGAGTTGTCGCTCATAAAAGCAAAGTTTGACCAGAAAGACTTGTAAGGACCTGGTCTTTTAGGGACCATGAGACATTCAGCAGCACAGAAGGGAGAGAATATTCAACCAATAAGATCTCAGGGATCTAGGAACCCAACAGCATCATTACCCTCCGCTTTCTCTTACAGGCCCAGCATAATAATTTTTCTACAAGTGATTTTCTATCTTGTCAGCACATTCTACGTACGCTGTCATTTGGCTTTGAAGACTACAGGTCTGGGCAGGTAACGATCAGCGTCTCATAATCTGGGGGTAGGTGGATCTACCAGGTTGTAAGTTCTACAGAAAATGGCTTTCAAGGCCCAAAGTCATTTGAACAGTTTTGGGTGGAGGAGAATGTTGTGGTCTAGCGGCAAAATGGTGATCATGGTAATACGGCCGGACTACACCACCGATAAAGCAGCCACAGCCGGTGACTGAGAGGAATCTGTGACTTCTCTGCATTCAGTGGTTACTACTCACCTGGGTAGTCATATGTGGGAATCTCCTCTTTACACCGCTCATCATCTCTCACATATGTCTCTGTAGTATTAATATTGGTCAGATCTTCACCCTGAAACAAATATTGTAGAAGTCACAGACAGATGGAGAAGTCCCATCTATGATCAGCTCTAATCCTGCCATCTCCACCGTTCTCATTACACAAGTATAAAACATATACCGTATATACTCGAATATAAGCCGAGATTTTCAGCCCTTTTTTTGGGCTGAAAGTCCCCTCTTGGCTTATATTCGAGTCATATATGCCAGGGGGTCGGAGGGGGAGCGGGGGTGTCAGGTCATACTTACCCGTTCTGGCGCCGTCTCTGCAGCCCCCCCTGCTTGTCCCACAGTCTCCCTTCCTTCCTTCAGTGGTCACATGGTACCATTCATTAAACTCATGAATATGCGCATATTCATGAGTGTAATGAGCGGTACCACATGACCGCTGAAGGCAGGAAGGGAGACAGTGGGAGCACGGAGCTGCAGAGACAGCACCAGGACGGGTAAAGTATAGGCTATATTCACCTGTCCCTTCACTCCATCGCTGCTGTCTGATGTGTCCTCTGTCAGTGACATTCAGACAGCAGAGGGCGTGGTGACGTGGTTAGTGCGCGTCGTGCCCTCTGCTGTCTGAACGTCACTGACAGATGACATGGCAGATAGCGGTGAGCAGCAGCGATGGACGCAGGACAGATGAATGTCTCAGGTGCCGGGTCCTGAGCAGGAGAGGTGAGTATGGCTTTTTTATTTGCAGCAGCAGCGGCAGCATATGGGGACATAATGTATGGAGCATCTTATGGGGGCAGCATATGGGGGCATAATCTATGGAGCATCTTATGGGGGCATAATCTATGGAGCATCTTATGGGGCCATAACCTTTATGGAGCAGTATATGGGGCATATTATTCTATGGAGCATCTTATGGGGCCATTATTAACCTTTGTGCAGCATTATATGGGGTGTATTTTTATGGAGCATCTTATGGGGCCCATCATGAACTGTATGAAGCATTATATGGGGCTCCTGATTCAATATTGCTATTCAAAAACATCTATCCTACTGATGTCTCAATTAATTTTACTTTTATTGGTATCTATTTTTATTTTTGAAATTTACCAGTAGCTGCTGCATTTTCCACCCTAGGCTTATACTCGAGTCAATAAGTTTTCCCAGTTTTTTGTGGCAAAACTAGGGGGGTCGGCTTATACTCGGGTCGGCTTATACTCTAGTATATACAGCAATACTAGTGGATAAAACAAGACTGAGAAGACCTTCACAGCAGTCTACACATCATAGAGGAGATCTCCTGACACCTTCTCTCCATCTACCTGATGATCCTGAGGAGCACTGGGATCTTCTTGTTTACAGTCCTGTGGAAGAAGAGGACGGGGACATCTCTCTGGTGTTGTCCTCTTACTGGATAGATCTGGAGGAAACACATACAGGGACTGAATTCATTCTCTATATACAGATAATTATAGGCCGTGTGTATTTAGTCCTGTCTATTACCTGGTGATGTGAGGGGCTGGGGAACCTCCATTATGACGTCCTTGTACAGATCTCTGTGTCCTTCCAAATACTCCCACTCCTCCATGGAGAAATAGACAGCGACATCCTGACACCTTATAGGAACCTGACACATATAATGATACCGTCATCCCCCGATCCCTTCATAGTGTTACTGTATAATGTCCCAGCATTCCCAGCAGTGTCACCTCTCCAGTCAGCAGCTCAATCATCTTGTAGATGAGCTCTAGGATCTTCTGGTCATTGATGTCCTCAGGGATCAGAGGGTGAGGTGCAGGCCCCGTGATTGGGCTCAGGGGTCTTCCACATCCCTCAGACACAGGGTCCTGACAGCGATCACTAGAGGTCTTCTTCACCACTGTGTAATCCTGGTTATGGAGAGACACATTAATAAATCTCACTACAGACATTTCCAGAGTCCTCACCTCTCCAGTTCTGTCCATCTGTTATTCCCATAGATAAGAATGATGTAATGTGACGTCATCAGAATCTCTCACCTCTCCAGTGAGACAGAAGAGGATCTCTAGGGTGAGGTGTAACATCCTCTCCGCCATCTTGTCTCTGTCCATATCCATCCTTGATGGGTAAATCAGGAAAATTCTCTTCTGTAGAAGATCTTCACTGAGAGGATCCGATATTTTAGAGACCTGAATGAGAAGAAGATGATCCGATGTAACATCATAAGAATCCTGTGTAATAATACAATTACTGGAGATAATAAGGGAAACATATGAGGAGATTTATTATCTTACAGGGTTTAGTTTTCTCCCCTGACATCTACTAATAAAACCTATATATTTAGGCCACAGACAACAAGCAGTTTCCTCCTCGGAGTCGGCAGCTGAACACGTTCCTCATAGACTCATCTTCCATAACGCTAATTCTCGTCTCATTACCGACACTGGAATCGGCATTAGCGATACTGCAGGAGAGATTCATTACACGCGACATGAGAAATAACTCCTTCATGATGAGGACGACAGCACAACCCCCATGGAGACACAATTGTGCCTTTACCTGGAGATAAATTCCCAGTGGGGGCAATTTCCAAAATGCAATAACTTAAGTGGGGAATTCAGCTCTTTTCGCACTTAAGGGATCTGTATATGGAGTCTACAAACTACAGTGGGGAAAATAAGGATTTGTTACGCTGACAATTTTGGAGCTAAAGTCACATTTTTGTGAGGAAATAAAGTAAAATTGTCATTTTTTCCTTCCACATTGCTTATATTCCTCTCACACTATCCGAATTCAGACATTGTCCTGTCAGAAAGGAGAATACAGGGAGCGAAAGGGTTAATAGGACTCACAGGAGGAACCGGCCCAGAAAGCAGAAGATCCAGGAGTGTCCGCCACATATATGACCGCTCTGTGCACAGGACCTGTGATGAGGTCACAGGAGGGGAGGAGTCAGGGGTCACATGATCAGGGGCCTCAGTGTGTGCAGGACTCAGTGTGCTGGAGCGCTCCCGATAATCAGCTGCGTGTGTCGCGCTGTGTGATAGTCACAGCACCTGCATGGAGGGCGACACATGCAGCTGATTATCGGGAGCGCTCCAGGGATCCGGGGTCCCGATGCAGCTATTCGGTAAGTGATATTAGCCAATAACAACTTCTCCGACGATATTCGCTCATCTCTAGTAATAACAGCTCAAAGACATTCACCGAACTTTTCATTAAGTTTAATAGTAAGACCCTATTAAATATTGAGCACCAGCGGGATGAAGCATTGACAGCAGCGTGTAAAAGTGTGGGCGCCCCGGGTCAAAATGACCGTTATTGTGAGCAGTAGTAAGATGAAGATGAAATGATCTCTAAAAGGCCGAACCTCTAATATCACACATGGCCTTTGTATTTTAGGCAAAAATAATAATAAAACACATATATATATATAGACTTTTTTAGGGTCTAAGAAGTAAGGTTTCTCCTTGCGGAGAGTGACATGCCAGCTGTGGCTTGTCAAGGTAAGGAGACTTATTCGCCGTGCAATGCTCCTCTGGGAAAATAATATGCAAATTGCCTCTTCAGAAAGAAAGAGGACTTTTACTCTACAGCGCCACCTATTGGTAGTAGCGATCCTACAAGTCACAATCAACCCTTTAACGAGTCTTGTAGTATGACTTAGGATACAAGCCAAATCAGAATCTCAATTTGCAGACACGGTGTTTCGAGCTGTTGGCTCTCGTCAGTGTAAAGTATGAGATCTGATTTGGCAAGGTGAGAGGCTCTGGACTAGGGTCTAAGAAGTAAGGTTTCTCCTTGCGGAGAGTGACAATTTGCATATTATTTTCCCAGAGGAGCATTGCACGGCGAATAAGTCTCCTTACCTTGACAAGCCACAGCTGGCATGTCACTCTCCGCAAGGAGAAACCTTACTTCTTAGACCCTAGTCCAGAGCCTCTCACCTTGCCAAATCAGATCTCATACTTTGCACTGACGAGAGCCAACAGCTCGAAACACCGTGTCTGCAAATTGAGATTCTGATTTGGCTTGTATCCTAAGTCATACTACAAGACTCGTTAAAGGGTTGATTGTGACTTGTAGGATCGCTACTACCAATAGGTGGTGCTGTAGAGTAAAAGTCCTCTTTCTTTCTGAAGAGGCAATTTGCATAGACTTTTTTACAATTTCATAATTGCAAAAAGGAAAAAGGGCGATGCAAAACTTTGAGCACCCTGGGAGATTTGTGTACTGAGATAATTTTGACCAAGATTTCACACCTTAATTAGCTTGTTAGGGTTATGGTGAGATCACATGGTGACAAGGAGCTACAGTCTGAGGAAAGGGCTAAAAAGCCTTCACTAGACCCCTGTACAGCTGTATAATGAGGCCCAGGCTTTATAGTGAAGGGACAGGAGTGAGGGCCTGTTCCCAGGAGCTACAGTCTGAGGAAAGGGCTAAAAAGCCTTCACTAGACCCCTGTACAGCTGTATAATGAGGCCCAGGCTTTATAGTGAAGGGACAGGAGTGAGGGCCTGTGCCCAGGAGCTACAGTCTGAGGAAAGGGCTAAAAAGCCTTCACTAGACCCCTGTACAGCTGTATAATGAGGCCCAGGCTTTATAGTGAAGGGACAGGAGTGAGGGCCTGTTCCCAGGAGCTACAGTCTGAGGAAAGGACTAAAAAGCCTTCACTAGACCCCTGTACAGCTGTATAATGAGGCCCAGGCTTTATAGTGAAGGGACAGGAGTGAGGGCCTGTTCCCAGGAGCTACAGTCTGAGGAAAGGGCTAAAAAGCCTTCACTAGACCCCTGTACAGCTGTATAATGAGGCCCAGGCTTTATAGTGAAGGGACTGGAGTGAGGGCCTGTTCCCAGGAGCTACAGTCTGAGGAAAGGGCTAAAAAGCCTTCACTAGACCCCTGTACAGCTGTATAATGAGGCCCAGGCTTTATAGTGAAGGGACAGGAGTGAGGGCCTGTTCCCAGGAGCTACAGTCTGAGGAAAGGACTAAAAAGCCTTCACTAGACCCCTGTACAGCTGTATAATGAGGCCCAGGCTTTATAGTGAAGGGACAGGAGCGAGGGCCTGTTCCCAGGAGCTACAGTCTGAGGAAAGGGCTAAAAAGCCTTCACTAGACCCCTGTACAGCTGTATAATGAGGCCCAGGCTTTATAGTGAAGGGACTGGAGTGAGGGCCTGTTCCCAGGAGCTACAGTCTGAGGAAAGGGCTAAAAAGCCTTCACTAGACCCCTGTACAGCTGTATAATGAGGCCCAGGCTTTATAGTGAAGGGACAGGAGTGAAGGCCTGTGCCCTGGAGCTACAGTCTGAGGAAAGGGCTAAAAAGCCTTCACTAGACCCCTGTACAGCTGTATAATGAGGCCCAGGCTTTATAGTGAAGGAACAGGAGGGAGAAAAGTGGGGAAAGGAGCCAGAAGAGCCGGACTGCCCATCACTAACCTGCAGAGCCGCACTCCACATATATGGCTGCTCTGTGCGCACAGGACCTGTGATGAGGTCACAGAAGGGGAGGAGTCATTATTTGCCCCTCACTACTGACACAATTACCCCGCGCCGCCTTCTCTACACAGTGTTATGTGTGGAATGTAACGTGTGATTTCTCTGGAGGTAAATAGACCCCACACAGGAGGGAATTCTCACCAGTTACCGGCCGTCTACTATATGGCGGCATATGATTGTGCTATCGACTCCACACCAGGAGCTGAAATGCCCAAATCTCGGTTATTTCCCCCCTTCCAGAGTCCGGCTGAGGCCGGGGTCACACTTGGGAGAAACTCGCCCGAGTCTCGCTCCTCAGGGCCCTTGTGGATTAGCCTCTGTAGGGGAAACGACACCGGCTGTCAGGGACAGGGGGCCCCAACATAAATCCAATATTCATTGTAAGAAAACCCAACCTGATGCCGCCATTCGGGGTAACCAATGCTCCTGCAGTCTGTGACAATGTCAGTAATTATATTTTTCTCACTGATTGGTAGATTTGTGGTAATTCTCCTGGATCATAGAATCATAGAATCGCAGAGTTGGAAGGGACCTCCTGGGCCATCTGGTCCAACCCCCTGCTCAAAGCAGGATTCGCTAAATCATCCCAGTCAGATGTCTGTCCAGCCTCTGTTTGAAGACTTCCATTGAAGGAGAACTCACCACTTCTCGTGGCAGCCTGTTCCACTCATTGATCACTGTAACTGTCAAAAAGTTTTTTCTAATATCTAATCTGTGTCTCTTCCCATTCAGTTTCATCCCATTGCTTCTAGTCTTTCCTTGTGCAAATGAGAATAAAGTTGATCCTTCTACAATGTGACAGCCCTTTAGATATTTGTAGACAATATATAGTGAGTTACTCCCGTCCTCTGGAGGAGCATGCTGAGCATGTCAGACAGGGTCTCCAGGTTCTACGTGACAACTATTTATTTGGTAACCTGGAGAAATGACAATTTGTGGTCCAGCAGGTCCAGTTCTCAGGACATGTGGCTTCTGCATTGGGGTCTCAGATGGACCCCGTTACGGTCCCAGCAGTCCCTTCATTGGTTTTAACCAAGTAACCTGAAAGTGTTACAGAGATTTCTTGTAGTCGAGATACTGAGGAACAAACAAGTGAAAAATAGGGTCTTACCTGATAACCAGATGTAATGAGAGTAGGGGAATATTACACTCACCTGATGGAGTGGCGCCTTTACACCATGCTCAATGCATAAATCAGCTGCTGCAGGACCCGGGGCCAAAGACCGAGCAGAAGAGCTGATCCGGGTATAATGTGTCTGTACCTGCGCTGCTGATGGAGACGATCGGAGATGGAGATTGTAAGCATCGTTCCTATTCTGCTGTGTTCCGGACTTTGCCCTTACTGTTGCCCTTAAGCCTGGCTTCGTTCGGCCATACTGGTTCCTGTGACATCACCGCCTGTTGGTCCCGCCCGCCGGGTTTAAATAGCTTTCCTGGACATGACTACCTTGCTTGTATATCTTGTCCTGTACCTGATCTGCTAGCTGGGAGTTGCACGCTGTGCTACCTCCTTCCTTCCTGCTGAATCCACCTGGATTACCTGCTGCCTAACTGCCGCTGCCTAGACCTTCTGACGGGGTCGGCCTGAAGGCTCCTTCCAGCCCTGCCTCCACCGCTCACCGCTACTACAGCACTCACGGTATGCGCTGAAGATCTTGACTGCTGTGTGCGTTCCACCTGAGAGACTATCCCTGCTACCTTTGCACATCCAGTATCAATTACCTAGTGACTTTCTCTGCCACTGCACTGTGCCCGAAGATTCCCCTCCCGCAAGGGAGAGGGCTAAGTGACTGTCCTTGCCTGCATTCTTCAGACTGTGTCTGCTTACATCTACACAGTGCCGGTGTACAACTTGCTATTTACTGGACTGAGTTCTGCTGCTGTTACCACTGCTGTCATTATCTGGCTCCGCCAGCACCTGTGCTGTTCTGTGCTGCTTGTTTAATACAAACTACTTTCACGTATTCCTGTGTCTGTGACTCTATCATCTAGCCACTGTCTTCATAGAAACCTACTATACATCATTACAGGATATACAAGCCACCAATATGGAGACCGCAGGTGTAGAGTCCCTGGAGAAACGTGTAAGCAAGCAGCTTGCTTTGATACGGCAGGATGTGGCAGGCATTAGGACCCAGCTGGACACGCTGGAGCAATGTATCGAACACAACGCCGGGGCAGCAGAGGCACAGTTGCAACGACTGGCAAATCGGATTACGGCGCTGGAACAAGCAGCTCCTCTTCAGGGTGATCGTGTTCTGGCGTTGGAGCAAGCGATTCCTATGCAGCTCGATCGGATTGCTGCTCTGGAACAGGCCCCAGCCGCGCAGGTAGCAGGTGTTGCCCGGGATACTACACCGACCTTCCCGAAGCTTCCACCCTTCCGGTTCGCTGGTGAGAGGGATAAATTCCGAGGATTTTTGAACCAGTGTCGGATCTTCTTTGCTGCTCATGCCCCACAGTTCACTACGGAACGCTCCAAAGTTCTGACCATAGTCATGCTGCTGTCTGGTAAGGCGCTCGCGTGGGCCAACCCTTTGATTGAGACCGACGACCCTCTGCTTAACTCTATGGACAATTTCATTGCCGCAATGACGCAGATGTTTGATGACCCGAACCGAGCTAATACTGCTGAGACGACGCTGCTGACCCTTCGGCAGGGGAAGCGTTCGGTGCTGGAGTATGCATTGGACTTCCGTAGATGGGCTTTAGACACCACCTGGAACGGGGCAGCCAAGCAGGCCATCTTCCGCAGGGGATTGTCTACGGCAGTTAAGGATGAACTGGCACGCGGGGACTCGCCCGTGCTTCTTGGGGACTTCATCAACCACTGCATCCGCATTGACAATCGACTCTCTGAGCGCAGACAGGAGCGCTGGTCTGATCTACGGTTTAATAACACTGTTCCGTTCTCTTCTCCCTCCAGAGATGTCACCAGCAGGAGGAATCCCGAGCCCGAACCGATGCAGGTGGATGCCGTACGTAGAAATCCTCCTGATGCCCGCAAGGAGCATCGCTTTAAGGAAAACCTGTGCTTCTACTGCGGGGGGACCGGTCACTTCATCTCCGAGTGTCCAGTCAGGAGACGTAAGACGGCTGCAGCTATCATTGATTGTAACTCTGAGGCGGGGGAGTCCTGCGTCCTAGATCTGAACAATTCGGGGGGCAGAGACAATCAGAGAGACCTGGACTTTGCCGATATGAATTCGCTGGCATCTCTTCCATTGAACGCAGTGGTGATCTCGATGACATCCGTCGTTTCCTCCTTCGCTACTAAGAAGAATTCCCACTATTACCTATCCTTAAGGGTCTGCTTCCAGGGTCGGTGTGTCGAGAGCGCCGCCATGTTGGACTCCGGGGCCAGTGGAAACTTCATGGATATCGCGTTTGCAAGGAAGCATGGAATCAGGGCAGTGAAGAGGGAGTCGTCAGTCTTGATGGAGACAGTAGACGGGTCACCACTTACATCGGGACCGGTAACCATGGAGACTGAGTCGGTGAAGGTATGCATTGGAGAGGAACATGTGGAACATTTGTCCTTTTTACTAATATCTTCTCCTCACTTTCCTATTATCCTGGGGTTACCTTGGCTCCAGGTTCAGAATCCTCGCATCAACTGGGAGACCAGGGAAGTGCAGTTCCCTCCAAGTTCTAACAGCAACCCCGCTATTCCTAAGGTCGCTGCTATCCCCAAGGTAGTAGCTACGACTGAGGGACAATTACCAATGGAGTATCAGGATCTGGCAGAGGTATGTGATAAGAAGAGGGCAGATATGTTACCTCCCCACCGGCCTTATGATTGCCCGATAGAACTGATATCTGGGGCGGAGATCCCATTCGGGCGTATTTACCCTTTGTCTGGTCCTGAATTAAAGGCCTTGAAGGACTTCATCGACGAGAATCTCGCCAAGGGCTTCATCCGACCGTCTACTTCTCCTGCGGGTGCACCAATCTTCTTTGTGAAGAAAAAGGACGGGGGTCTGCATCCTTGCATGGACTACCGTGATTTAAACAAGGTAACGGTCATGAATCGGCACCCGCTACCCTTAATCTCTGAACTACTGGAGAGGGTGAAGCAGGCTAAGATATTCACCAAACTGGATCTTCGGGGAGCCTACAATCTCGTGAGAATTCGGTCTGGAGATGAGTGGAAGACGGCCTTCCGCTGCCGTTATGGACACTTCGAATCACGGGTCATGCCGTTCGGACTACGAAATGCTCCTGCAACCTTTCAGCATTTTGTTAATGACATTTTCCGAGATGTGCTTGATGTATTTATGGTTGTGTATCTCGATGACATTTTAATCTTTTCCAGTGATCTCGAGGAACATCGGCTCCACGTGAGGACAGTGCTGCAACGCCTGCTGCATAACCATCTTTACATCAAATTGGAGAAATGCGAGTTCCACAGGGCAACAGTGCAGTTCCTCGGTTATGTCATCTCTCCACAGGGTCTCCAGATGGACGATCAAAAGACCAGAGCGATCCAGGAGTGGCCAGCGCCAGGATCGGTGAAGGAAGTTCAGAGGTTTGTGGGATTCGCCAACTTCTATAGGCGTAACTTCTCTGAGATTGTGGCTCCCATCACCCAACTGACCAAGAAGGGGGTACCGTTCCGGTGGACTCCGCAAGCCCAGGAGGCGTTCACACGGCTGAAGGACAAATTTGTGTCGGCTCCCATCTTAAGACATCCAGACCCAGACCTGAGCTTTACTCTTGAGGTGGACGCATCGGATGTCGCCATCGGCGCAGTGTTGTCACAGAGAGGAGGTGAGAAGGCAGTTCTTCATCCTTGTGCCTTTCTTTCTCAGAAGCTATCCCCGGTGCAGAAGAACTATGACGTAGGGAACAAGGAGTTACTGGCGATTGTGACGGCATTCAAGGAGTGGAGACACTTGCTGCTGGGGTCCTCAACTCCGATTACAGTTCTTACCGACCACCGAAACCTGGAATTCATGCAGTCCGTAAGATGTTTGAACCCACGTCAGGCACGTTGGAGCTTGTTTCTAAACCAATTCAACTTCATCATCTCCTACAGGTCGGGGGCACGGAATGGTAAGGCAGATGCGCTATCTAGGATTGCTGCTCCTGAGGAAGTGATTAAGTCGTCTCCTAGTACTGTTGTGTCTCCCGCTCATTTCATCTCTGCAATCCATCATCAGGATCTTCTGTCTGAGATCAAAGCAGCATACGCAGCAGATCCGTTGCTAAGGCAACCTACCCCCGAAGTAAGCCTAAATTACAATGGAGGAGTGTGGTTACAGGAGAATCAGCTGTATGTACCAGAGGTGACAAGACTTGAAGTCCTCCGACTGATCCATGATTCTAAGATTGGGGGACATCGTGGAATAACGAAGACCCAAGAGTTCCTGGCTCGGTACTTCTGGTGGCCTTCGTACCGGAAGGACGTGGAGGGATACGTGTCATCCTGCGAGGTATGTGCTCGGTTCAAGACGCCTCGTGCGTCGCCTTCCGGGTTGTTACAACCCTTGCCTATACCATCTCGTCCCTGGAGATCCATCTCAATGGACTTTATTGTTGAACTACCGGTCTCCAAGGGTAAGAACACCATTCTAGTGGTCGTGGACCGCCTCACTAAGGCAGCACACTTTATCCCTTGCGCTGGATTACCCACAGCAAAACAGACTGCAGACTTGTTGATTCAAGAGGTGGTCCGTCTGCACGGAGTCCCGGATGAGGTGACCTCGGATCGTGGGGTGCAGTTCACGTCTAGGTTCTGGAGGTGTTTCTGCGCGGCTCTGGATATTAGAGTAAGTCTGTCTTCGGCTTACCATCCACAGACTAATGGACAGACGGAACGTACGAATCAGACCCTGGAGCAGTACCTCCGTTGCTACTTAAGTCATCTGCAGGACGATTGGGTAGATCTGCTTCCCCTGGCAGACTTCACATATAACAACTCGCAGCACTCCTCGACTAAGCAGTCACCGTTCTTTGCTAATCAGGGTTACCACCCAAGCATCTTGCCGCAGTTCCCCAAGGAGGCTGCAGTGCCTGCTGTGTCTGACCATCTTTCTTTCTTACAGCAGAATTTGGAAGCTCTGAAGACCACCTTGACGACTGCGCAGGAAAGGTATAAGAGAGCAGCAGATTGTACCAGGAGGCCGGCTCCGGTGTATAGGGTGGGAGATACGGTCTGGTTGTCTACCAAGAATCTGAGGGTGAGGGCACCGACTGTCAAGCTGGGGCAGAAGTTTGTAGGGCCATACAAGATCGTGGCTCTAGTGAATTCGGTAGCGGTGCGTCTGAAATTACCCCCTTCCTGGAAGGTTCACCCGGTGTTCCATGTTTCCCTACTAAAGCCAGTTGTACCAAATTCTTTCCCAGGGCGTACTTCCTCTCCTCCAGCTCCAGTGCTCGTTGATGGACATGAACAATATGTCGTGGAGAAGATTCTGGATTCACGGATCTTCAGAAGGAAGTTGCAATATCTGGTCAAGTGGCAAGGATACTCTGTCGAGGAGAATTCCTGGGAACCGGTGGAGAATATCTGTGCTCCGCGGCTGCTGGAGCAGTTTCATCTAAGGTACCCGGACAAGCCTGGTCGAAGATTGTCCGGAGGACATTCTTTAAGGGGGGAATAATGTAAGCATCGTTCCTATTCTGCTGTGTTCCGGACTTTGCCCTTACTGTTGCCCTTAAGCCTGGCTTCGTTCGGCCATACTGGTTCCTGTGACATCACCGCCTGTTGGTCCCGCCCGCCGGGTTTAAATAGCTTTCCTGGACGTGACTACCTTGCTTGTATATCTCGTCCTGTACCTGATCTGCTAGCTGGGAGTTGCACGCTGTGCTACCTCCTTCCTTCCTTCTGAATCCACCTGGATTACCTGCTGCCTAACTGCCGCTGCCTGGACCTTCTGACGGGGTCGGCCTGAAGGCTCCTTCCAGCCCTGCCTCCACCGCTCACCGCTACTACAGCACTCACGGTATGCGCTGAAGATCTTGACTGCTGTGTGCGTTCCACCTGAGAGACTATCCCTGCTACCTTTGCACATCCAGTATCAATTACCTAGTGACTTTCTCTGCCACTGCACTGTGCCCGAAGATTCCCCTCCCGCAAGGGAGAGGGCTAAGTGACTGTCCTTGCCTGCATTCTTCAGACTGTGTCTGCTTACATCTACACAGTGCCGGTGTACAACTTGCTATCTACTGGACTGAGTTCTGCTGCTGTTACCACTGCTGTCATTATCTGGCTCCGCCAGCACCTGTGCTGTTCTGTGCTGCTTGTTTAATACAAACTACTTTCACGTATACCTGTGTCTGTGACTCTATCATCTAGCCACTGTCTTCATAGAAACCTACTATACATCATTACAGAGATTTTCATTAAAAATGTTTATTTACTTATATTCCGCAGCGCTTTACAGTTTGCACACATTATCATCGCTGTCCCCGATGGGGCTCACAATCTAAATTCCCTATCAGTATGTCTTTGGAATGAAAAAACGCCAACAAATCACAAAATGTCAAAGTTCATGAGAAAGTCCGTCACACAAAGGTAAATTATAGTTCATGAGAAAACAGAACACACTTACATACAATAATTATATTATAAAGTGCCTATGAATGAAGTGCGGTCACCTAAAAGAATGAATAAAAATATACTGTATCTTTCGGACTATAAGCCGCACCGGACCATAAGACGCACCCCAAATATTCAGAAGGAAAATAGGGCAAAAGTTAATGCGTCAAGTGGGGGTCTGTCTCACAGTCCGAATTCAGTAAACCCGGGGGGATCGGCAGCGCTGGTGGAGCCGGGTCACAGGAGGAGTTCGGTGATCCGGCGATGATCTGACTTATCCCAGGCTGGTGCAGCAGGAGCCTCTGTAACATCTGTAATCTCACTGAGGCCATTTGGAGTAAGGGGGTTTAGTTTATAAATCCAGAAGATTTCTTCCCGATGTAGTTGTCCAATGCGATTCTGACCCTGTGGGGGAATCTCCTCTGTGGGGAATATTCTCAGTTGTGTAGAATCTTTCTTGTGTTTGATGGTGCAGTGACGTGAAAGCCCATGTTGGAGAAAACCCTATGGAGTATTGGGACGGTGTGAGTTCAGCCTTTTGTGGAGGGGTTGGGTCGTCCTTCCCACATATAATTTCTGGTATGAGCATATAATCACGTGTGTAACATAACTGATGGAACATGACATGGGAGTTTTGATCGGGAAAATTTCACCAGTAGAAATAAGGGTGAATTCCGAGAGACCATGGCAGATCGAGTCACAACAGAGGCAAGTTTTCAGATTGCATGTAATGGTTTTATTCGGGAGACAGGCGATTTTTAGCAAATCTTCATTCTCTTTTATGTTTCTTGGTGCTAGGACATTTTTCAATGATGGAGGTCTTCAAAATGTCAAAAAGGGATTGCTGGGTAATGTTTTTCCCACTCCAGCTGTCTGACATGCTCATGATCCTCCTGCAGAGGACGTGAGTAACTCAATATATCATCCAGGTAAACTACCGCAAATCTACCCATCGGGGAGAAAAAAAATGAAATATTTAAAGACTGCCAGAGCATTGTTTAATCTGAATGGCATCACCAAATTTTCACTATGTCCCTCCGGTGTATTGAATGCGGTCTTCCATTCATCACCATTGTGTATACATATAAGAGTAATCATAAGGGATTGAAAGAATTGTCACCCAGATCCTTCTTGCAATTTTATTCCATGGTGAAACGAGACATCAAACCATATTAGAGTGTGGCGTGCAGGTAGCAGGGAGCTATACAGAGGAGAGAGCCTGACGGAGTACGGCCGTTTCGCACTTGCTTAGCGCTTCTACCGGTCCATGCTTGTCAGGGGGTTACACCACTTCCTTTCAACAAGGGTTAGCGAATGGTTAACTGAGAAGTGCAAAACATTTACAGTGAGTACAGTGAAATGATTAATACAAAAAATTAAAAGAAATATAACATAGATCACAGCCACACAGACATATTCAATGTATCATTGAGGCCAAGGGGAACTTGTGCATCGCAATCCACAATCCATGCTGCTTCTCTTGTTAGTAGTAATCTATTCTGGTCACCGCCTTGTACAGGGTAATCACCGGGCTCAATTCCTGCAGATCTCAGCACATTGGGGTCCGCATTATGGACCTCTCTTATATCATTAATGTCACAGATCCTTTCCCTGTGTAACTGAATGGAAATGTTCTCTGAGCCTGATGTGCCGCGGTCTAATAGTCTGGGCAATATAAGAATCGTCCTGGGCAGTATATGACATAAAGCGCTTGCTCTGTGCGGCCCGTGATTAGTTTATCTACCGTCATCGCCCCGATCCTCAGATTTCTCCTGTAAGATGGAGATGACAGAAGGAGCGATCCCCACAATGGAAATGGCCTCTTGGACATCTTCCATGTAACCAGGTGACTTTATTGTTCTTCTCCTGGAATCTTTCCTGTAGCGATAAGTCATCTAAGTCACCGCTTCTTCTGGAAGCAATCGAGGGTTGTTCTTTGCTGCTACGGCTAAATCTTTATCTCCTCACAAATGCCAATTCCTGTTTATCGCTGATTTTATTACATCCATATTGGGATTAGGTGTAAAAGTAACAATAAACCTTTTATTATCTCGTCCTTTTTTCTGCTCTTCCTCCTGGATCTTGTAACTAGACCCACATGGGTTCCTCCATCGCTCTAGCACAGTGTAATAATGTTGGCGGATGACCTCTGTGTAATAAGTCGTCTGTCAGGTCATTCGCTTGTTGTATGAAACCTTCTTCTCTACTATTCATTGTTCTCAGCCTCAGATACCGGCTGTATGGTCGGCCTCTGTTAGTATGTTTCAGGTGCGCATTATTAGAATGGAGGGACATATTGGTGGCTGTAGGTTTTTATAGGTGCTGGTTATTATTCTACCATCCACTATTTTATTATTCACATCTGAGAAATCTAAGTTATTCTGTCCAAATTGTGAATAAATCTCATATTAACCTTATTCTCCTCGTTCATATATTTAATGAAATCATTAACCCCTTTCTGTACCAGCCCACACCAGAAACACATCATCCACGTACCGGTGGTCCGCACGGAGGTGTCAGGTGGGGTTTTACACTATAAATATATTTATTTCCAAAGTCTGGCAAGAACAAATTAGTGAAACTGCAGCATCCGGCGCCCCCATCGCTGTCCCCGTCATCTGGGTGGACCAGCTGCCCCCAAAAGAGAAGGCCTTATGGGACAATATAACATTCAGGCTTTCCAGGATGAATCCAATATAGTCATCTGTTTCAGCAGTTTTTCCATAGATTTTTTATTGCTTCCAGTCCTGTGATTTGTGGAATTCGTGTATACAAGCTCCCGACGTCGATCAAAGCCAATTTATAACCCTCCTGCCAATCTATACCGGACACAATTCTCTATAAATCTCCGGTGTCCTTGATGTGAGCAGGTGCTATTCTCAGTAATGGTCTCAGACACCGGTCTATAAATGTAGATAAAGATTCTGTTACTGATCCGACCCCGCACACTATCGGGCGGCCTGGTGGGGGCGCTGCGTCTTTGTGGACTTTAGGAATATAACACCAATGCGGCTTGTGTGGAAATTCAGGGAAGAGTTTCTCTGATATTAGACAATCGTCCCTTCTCTATGTGAAATCTCAGAGAAGATCTTAGTTGTTCCTTCTCGTTATTTGTGGGATCAGCGCTTGTTTTTCTCTGTGCTGCTCTCTGATCGCTGTCTTTCTGCTCCTTACTATATCGTCCATTGCTACTAACACTACATTATTGCCTTTATCGGCTTCTCTAATAACAGGATCTTGGCAGTTTTTATCTCCTTCAGTGCTCGCTGTTCTTTTTTGTTACATTATCTGTTGTTTTTGTACAGCACGGCCTGTGTGTCTTTTACCGCTCTGTAAAAAACATAAAAACAATTAACCCGATCAGTAAACACCGGAAATAGAAAAATGTGAGAATGACAAAATTACGTATTTATGGATGGCACAATTCCACAAAAAATGCTGTAACGAGCGATCACAATTGTACTAATAAAAACGTTATCTCGTCCTGCAGAAAATAATCCATCATACAGCTCCACCGGAGGAAAATAACAATGTTACGGGGCTCGGGAAATGGAGAAACTGCTCCAAAAATGTTTCTTTCCAAACCTCAGATTTTTTTTCTCCACTAAAAGAATAATAAAAACTGGACATGTTCGGTGTTGCCGTAATCATAGTGATGAGGAGAATCATATTACACGGTCAATTATACCACAAAATGTACAAAAACAATTCACAATAAACAATGTCAGAATTGTTTTTTCTCGATTTCACCGCACTTGGAATTTTTTCCTCGTCTTTGAGTGCACTATGTGGTAAAATTAAGGGAGTCATTGAAAAGTACAACTCGCCCCACAAACATCAAGCCCTCATATGTCTATGTGGCCAGAGAGAAAAGAGTTATGGCTCTGGGAAGAAGGGAAGGGAAAAAACAGAAACAAAAGAACGAAAATGGGCCGCAGCATGAAGAGGTTAATTGCGTCTTTCTGCCACTTACAGGGAAAGTTAGAAATCAGTTGTGTCAGGTCAGCGTTATGTTCATGGCTTCTGATTTAGAGGAGTTGACTATAAAACACATACCTGTGATTCCAGCTTCCTCCGTGTCTCTGGCACCGGTAGGGTCCTGGTTACCAATAGGGGGCGACTGGGAAAAGATCTGGTCACAATTAGAGACTAAATGGATCCGGCGATTAAATCCCTGACATCCCAATGGTGTAGATGAAGTTCTCCGCTTCTCCCCTTTCCTATAGGGGGTTTGGTGGAATTCGTTCTCTACACTCTTTATTACATAGAACAGGTTTCTCTGATCTCAATGTGTCTTATTTGTTTCTTATTTCCCCATAATACAACGGTCACAAGATCGCCGATCTGCACTTTACTCTCCGATGGTGACGATCCTCTAGACCTCCGGACAGTCAGGAGCATTGGATCCCATCTGTGTCTCCCCACTATTCTAACAATGGACGCTCTCTCCGCCATCATTTCCTCCTCTATACGGTTATTACGGGGAATGACGCTGTGATGACTTCTCTTCTGGGAGAGACACAGATCACAGGTGACTAATATTGCAGTGTGAATAGAAACTTATATTTCCGGTATTTTTCTGCCCTTACATTGTGGGTTATGAGGTGTTTGGGGCTTGTTTTTTGTTCCGCCCTTTTCCCTTTGTTTTTATCTTTCCAGTTGGTAATTGGGATTCTAATATAAGCCCATATATCCCGGGAAGTGTCAGGTGCTGGGATCTCATTATAGTATTAATAACAATTTCATTCCCGATTATTCCCGTCATTTATTGCACATTACATTCTCTCTATATAATAACAGATTCCTCTTTGTTACACGTCCTAATACTGATCATTTATATCTCTATACTGTAGAGGAAACATTTCTAGGAGTGTATACACTTCACCACAAACACTTCCCATAGATTTTATTATCATCACTGTTATTAAGCTGCTTTTCTCTTTATATCTTTACCATATCACTGTTTATTCTCTTTTCTTACCCGTTGCACAGTTGCTCTCTCACTGGTCACTTGGTGGGGTCACATTTGGCTCTTTTCACCTGCATTGTTTTGTTTCCGGATCCCCTCACTATCACTTTACCTGATTGATCGCTACCAGATGGCTCTATGCAGCATTATTCATCTTGGTCTTACCAACAGGTTTTCATCCTGAACCTCCTGCTTCACTGGGGAAGATGTGACCGGGGATCAGCCCCAATTCCTTTAGGAAAACTCCCACTTTACCCCAGAGTTACTCCCCTTGCCTGGATTAGTGCAGGACCTTAGTGTGTTGGAAACACTTATCCGTACCCTCTGAGGAAGCTGACGGGGCGAAACGCCCGTAAGAGGGAATAGTGGTGACTCTGCCATCTTTCTCTGTACACTCCCGGCATGTCGTCTGTAGGATCTGTACTCTCCATCTCTTGTTAGGATGGTTCCTCCTTTACACTATATGGGCTGTGCTGTATTCCTGGGATATCCCATATAGCACTGGCTGCACTTTATATCTCCTCTCTGTATCCCAGGGATGTAATGCGCTGTCAGCTCTTTATTCTCTCACTATTTATACCCTTTGCTCTGTGTCCTCTCATTATATAAGCTATTCATCTATAAGTGCACAGGATCTATTCCCCTTATACACTGATATCCAGTGATAGATCTACAATCCGGTTACATATATCTATGTATGGATTTATCTTACACTCAATAAATACGGTGCACCTATCTCATCCCCACCTTGATAGTGACGCTCTCTTAGGATACATGTTACTCTATGGTGGCACTTCTGCACATGGCCACTAGATGGAGCTACAACATCTGACATTTACCATAACAATTTCATGGAGACAAAACCCATTAAAACAATTGTAACAAATTGATTATAAAGCCAGGGTGGACCTCTCCCTTATACCCGGACAGGTAATAATTTTTATTCTATTGCTAAGCTTATTGACTATTATATGTTTGTATATCCTGTCTGGCTACTTGGATTAGGGATAAGTGCAGTCCAGAGTTCTGAAGGAGATAGCAGAAGAAATTTTTGAACCCCTCTCCATAATCTTTGAAAATACTTGGGGAACAGGAGAAGTCCCAGAAGACTGGAGAAGAGCAAATGTTGTTCCTATCTTCAAAAAGGGGAAGAAGGTGGACCCAGGCAACTATAGGCCGGTGAGTCTGACTTCTATACCAGGAAAGATCTTTGAACAAATTATTAAACAACATGTATGTCAATACCTGGATAAGAATGAAGTGATTAAACAGAGTCAGCATGGGTTTGTAACTAATAAGTCATGTCAGACTAACTTAATTTCCTTCTATGACGGTATCACTGATTGGGTGGATCAAGGAAATGCTGTAGATATAGTATATCTTGACTTCAGCAAAGCATTTGACAAAGTCTCTCATACAATCCTTATTGAAAAAATGACTAAGTATGGAATGGACAAGGCAACTGTTAGGTGGATTCATAACTGGCTTAGTGATCGGACCCAAAGAGTGGTCGTAAATGGCTGCACATCCAGTTGGAAGAATGTCTCAAGTGGGGTACCACAGGGCTCTGTCCTGGGCCCTGTATTGTTCAACATCTTTATCAACGATTTAGATGAAGGAATTGAGGGTAAACTGATTAAATTTGCTGATGACACAAAGCTAGGAGGGATAGCTAATACTAGAGAAGAGAGAGAAAGGATTCAAAAAGATATAAATAAACTGGAGAAGTGGGCAGCAACTAACAGAATGGTTTTTAACAGGGAAAAATGCAAAGTACTACATCTGGGCAATAAAAATGAAAAAAGCATATACAGAATGGGAGGAATCGGGCTAAGCAACAGCACATGTGAAAAAGACTTGGGTATACTAATAGATCACAGACTGAATATGAGTCAACAGTGTGATGCAGCAGCAAAAAAAGGCAAATGCAATTCTAGGATGTATTAACAGAAGCATACAGTCTAGATCACGTGAAGTCATTATTTCCCTCTACTCCTCTTTGGTCAGACCTCATCTGGAATATTGTGTCCAGTTTTGGGCACCACATTTTAAAAAAGACATCAACAAACTGGAGCAAGTTCAGAAAAGAGCGACCAGAATGGTGACCGGTCTGCAAACCCTGTCTTATGAGGAAAGGTTGCAGGATTTGGGAATGTTTAGTTTGCAAAAGAGAAGACTGAGAGGAGACTTAATAGCTGTCTACAAGTATCTAAAGGGCTGTCACATTGTAGAAGGATCAACTTTATTCTCATTTGCACAAGGAAAGACTAGAAGCAATGGGATGAAATTGAATGGGAGGAGACACAGATTAGATATTAGAAAAAACTTTTTGACAGTTAGAGTGATCAATGAGTGGAACAGGCTGCCAGGAGAAGTGGTGAGTTCTCCTCCAATGGAAGTCTTCAAACAGAGGCTGGACAGACATCTGACTGGGATGATTTAGCGAATCCTGCTTTGAGCAGGGGGTTGGACCAGATGGCCCAGGAGGTCCCTTCCAATTCTACGATTCTATGATTTTATGATTCAATACACCTTTGAACTATGCCATTATGGCAATGTTAAACTACCTCTATCCCTTTGGTCTTTCTTACCCTTGGTGTGTCCCATTTTTGCCCATGTGCTTTTGTGGTCAATTTGACTCTTTCCCCATTGTTTTCTTGTTTCCTGATATATCACAATAAAATTGTATTTTATATTTTCCTATATATGTGGTTTTGGACTCTTTGATCGCTTCTTTTCTCTGATATTTCTAACATTTGACATTTGCCTGAATTTTTATATCTACACATGGTTTACACAAATTATATTTTCTTGTGGTAACTCTATACTATAACATTATAAGCTGAGTATTTCTGTAATTATCTGTATGTATACATGATTGATTACCACTTCTGTCTCTGTAAAAACAATCCCCTTTAACCCCTTTCTGACCTCGGGTGTAAATGTACTTCCTCCCTTTGATGTGGGCTCCGGCAGTGAGACCACATCTTTTCCGGTACATGTCAGCTCTTTTGAGCAGCTGCCATTTGCCCCGAACAGACTCTGTCAGCGGCATTTAATGCGCACTTCCAGCAAGCGCCGGAAATTCCACCCATCGGTGACCCCATCACATGATCATGGGTCACCGATGGGTTGGCATGATAACCAGAGGTCTCCAGCAGACCTCTATGCTTGTCACTGCCGGATTGCTATGAGCGTCGCCCGCTAGGCAAAGCTGCATGGACCAGGGATCATCCTGCCAAACTCCCGCTCTCCTATTAACACGGGCAAAACGCTACTCAGACAACACAGGGTGAGGGTAACACAGTGTGGGCAATGCTTTATTGTACCACAAAACAGGCAGATAACACATAGAACAGTCCCCGCACAGTACCCAAGATGGGGCACATTACAGAGTCTCACCCTCCACTGACCCGCCGGGATAACAGCTTCTGTGACTACAGATCTTCCAGGGTCACTACCCCACCTGTGGCACACACAGAGAGGAGGTAACGACAAGTGTAGGAAGATGACAGTCCATTCATTCCATACAAGGTACAAGGCCGGTTGATCCAAAGATCACAATCTGGCTTTTCCAAACGTATCCATGGTTCAGTAATGGTCAATGGAGCAGATCTGTATTCTTCCAACCGAGGCTGAAAACCCCTAGGTTGTTTCCTATAGAATGATAGATCCGTGTCCCTTGTGATGATGTTGTGGCTGCTGTCCTGTCTCTTGTCCTTTGGATGTATAGATGTCAATATCACCGGCTTACACAAACAAAAGTCTGTTTTCTTGACAACTAGAAATCTACACTTAAATTTAAACCCAACATACAGATAACATTCTATTATTCTTCGTTTGCTAAAAATAGTCGTCTGGTTAATTAACATAGAATGCTGTATGTCTTCACAATGCCAAAAATAAAAAAGTTTTAAAAAATATTCAAAAAATATAAAAGTTCAAATCACCCCCCTTTCAAAATAAAACAATTAAAAAATCACACATACACATATTTGTTATAGCGGCGTTCAGAATCGCCCGATCTATCACTATAAAAAATAATTAACCCGATCGCTAAATGGTGTAACGAGAAAAAATGTCAAAACGCCAGAATTACTTTTTTTGGTCGCCGCCACACTGCATTAAAATGCAATAAAGGAAAGACCAAAAGATCGTATCTGCACCAAAATGGTATTCATTAAAATCATCCGCTCGGCACACAAAAAATAAGCCTTCACTCAACCTGAGATCATGAAAAATGGAGACGTGACGGGTATCGGAAAATGGTGCAATTCTTTTATACTTTACCTAATAAAGAGGAGTTATTTTTACTGATACAGTGGGTATGGAAAGTATTCACACCCCTTTATATTTTTCACTCTTTGTTTCATTGCAGCCATTTGGTAAATTCAAATCCATACTATCTATTCTTGACACGGGAGGGGCTTATAAACTTCCGAAGTATATAGTTTGAGGTCTGGGATCTGCCAATATGGGGCTAGTTTTCTGACTGTTTCGGATAACATGATACATGATTTTAGTTTTCTTTTTAATTTACTCTCGTTTGAATATAGGTCAATATTAAATAGTCTCTTGATGAGTCGTCTTTGGTGAGGACGATGAAACCCGTAGAGATGAGAGGCTTGGAGAGTGAGTGTGTACACGTCACCTCACCCTATATACTGAACTGTGGGGTACATGTTTTTTCTATTAGTCACCTTCTGACTAACCTTCAGGGGGTGAATTATGGGTACAGTTTTATATTTGGAATTAATAAGGTTTAGTTTTATCCTTTTGTCAGCAAACATGAGGAATGACAAGAGACAACCCATTTAAGAAGATTCAATTTTGGTTAAAATTATTCAAACATGAACATAAAAAAGACTTCTCCCCTATGTGACGTCTCTGATGTTTATTAACAGTTGATTTCCAAGTAAAATATTTGCCACATTAAGAAAATGAAAATGGCTTCTCCTCTGTGTGACTGCTCTGATGTCTAACAAGAAGCACTTTCTGGTTAAAACATTTCCCACATTCTGAACAGGAAATAGGCTTCTCCCCTGTGTGAGTTCTCTGGTGCTTAACACAATTTTATTTATTGCTAAAACATTACCAAAATTCTGAACAAGAAAAAGGCTTCTCCCCTGTGTGAGTTCTCTTGTGGGTAACAAAATTTGATTCATCTGCAAAACATTTCCCACATTCTGAACAAGAAAAAGGCTTCTCCCCCATGTGAGTTCTCTGGTGCTTAACACAATCTGATTTATTGCTAAAACATTTCCCACATTCTGAACATGAAAAAGGCTTCTCCCCTGTGTGAGTTCTCTGGTGGGTAACAAAATTTGATTTCTGTGCAAAACATTTCCCACATTCTAAACATGAAAAAGGCTTTTCCCCTGTGTGGATTCTCTGGTGCTTAACACAATCTGATTTATTGTTAAAACATTTCCCACATTCTGAACATGAAAAAGGCTTCTCCCCTGTGTGAATTCTCTGGTGCTTAACACAATCTGATTTATTGCTAAAACATTTCCCACATTCTGAACATGAAAAAGGCTTCTCCCCTGTGTGAGTTCTCTTGTGGGTAACAAAATTTGATTCATCTGCAAAACATTTCCCACATTCTGAACAAGAAAAAGGCTTCTCCCCCGTGTGAGTTCTCTGGTGCTTAACACAATCTGATTTATTGCTAAAACATTTCCCACATTCTGAACAGGAAAAAGGCTTGTCCCCTGTGTGAGTTCTCCGGTGGGTAACAAAATTTGATTTCTGTGCAAAACATTTCCCACATTCTAAACATGAAAAAGGCTTCTCCCCTGTGTGGATTCTCTGGTGCTTAGCACAATCTGATTTATTGTTAAAACATTTCCCACATTCTGAACAGGAAAAAGGCTTCTCCCCTGTGTGAGTTCTTTGGTGGATAACAAAAATTGATTTCTGTGCAAAATATTTCCCACATTCTGAACATGAAAATGGCTTCTTTGCTTTAGGAGCAGTTTGTTTTTTATTGCCTCTTTGGCGAATTTGATTTTCCTTAGTAGTCGGATCTTTGCTGTAAATGGATGATGATATATCTGGAGTAATGGCATTCACTTCAGTTGTATCTTGTAGGATCTCAAGATCATCAGATTTAAAAATTGAAGATGTCATCTGTCCCTCTGATCTCCTGGTACAGTCATCTGCTAAGATAAAAAAAACATTTTTTTAAATAAAATATCCTTTTTTTATATTATATTATATTTATATTTTTGAACATTTCTACTTAAACTGTCCATAAAAATGGGAAGCTATGTAAAAAACTTTAATTATTTACCAAGACAATGACAGTTCACAGTCTAATAGAAAACCTTGTTGGATGAACCAGTAGTGTGTGGTGTTCAACTGTTTGTTCATTCTGCCTCCCAAATATCGAATAAAAAGAAACCAATCAATGTTATGTAGGCGAAAATAACACCAATTCTCATCTCACAAAAAACAAGTCCCCACTCAGGTCCATCATCTGTCAATGGAAAAACAGAGGGTCCCGCACTATTAGTGGCTCAAAGGCTGTTGAAAAGCAACAAGGTTTCTATAAACCAATCCAGCAAAATCCGCTCTCACTTCGGAGTCTTGCAGTGTGCGCAAACAACATTTAGGATCCCTGTATTTAGTAATATTATAGTGAGAAGAATCCACTTAATTTTTGGTGTGTGTCTCCTGGAGCACAATCTGGGCACTATGTGCTGGGTAATAAAATGGCAAATGTGTAATTTTCACTCTCCAACATCCACTGTGTGTTAATTTCCGGAAAGTGGCCAATGGAGTCAAAATATTCACTCCTCCTAAGGATTATAACCCTCAGTGAATTAATTTATAAAATGGAATCACTTTATGGGGATTTCTACTATTCTGGTTTTCTGTCATTTAGTCATATTAGGGCTTCTGCATATGGTGTGTCCAATCTCATCTGGGATCTGTTCCTGCTGTCCAGTTGGAGTAATCTGCTCCCTACTCCAGCCAATTGGAAAGTACTATAGTGAGAAGAATCCACTTAATATTTGGTGTGTGTCTCCTGGCGCACAATCTGGGCACTATGTGCTGGGTAATAAAATGGCAAATGTGTAATTTTTCACTCTCCAAGATCCACTGTGTTAATTTCCAGAAAGTGGCTTTGGATTATAACTGTCACGATCCTGTCAGCGTCGGCAACTGCCACGGCTGAGCAGGCTGACTTACCCACACTGCGGGAGAGAACGGGGCCCAACATGGTAATGAAGGTTTAAACAGACAGGACCTGAGGCACGGAAAATAGTAAGGAGTACCAGAACCTACGATCAAATGATGGTAGGGGGCGGGGCTTAGCGTCCTACAACTGCAGATGATGTGATGTACCTACTGCAGGAATACTTTAGTAGAGGAAAGGAAAACGCAGGTCAGACAAGCAGAAGTCATACACGAGAGGGCGGTGCGGTACCAAAGGGACGAGCAGAGAATAGTCAAGTCACAAGCCGAGAGTCATACACGAGAGAGAGGTGCGGTACAAAAGGGACAGGCAGAACTCGTAACAGGGACAGAACCGGATCAAAACCAAACAAGCAACAAGTTATCAGGCACAAGGCATACGTACACAAGGGGTCAACTAACTCAGCCGAGGGCAGGAGTATAACTGACACCGGACCTAGGTCAAGTGAGCATTAAATAACCGCCCTCTGCCAGAGAGAGGCAGAAACAATTAACCCCCTGTCTGACCAGGACGGGCCAAAGCGAAACCCCGTCATGGATCATGACAGTACCCTCCTCTCAATGGGGGGGCCACTGGACCCCCAGGTCTCTCAGGATACTTGGCGTGAAAGGCCCGGACCAACTGATCCGCATGAACCGACCGAGCAGGAACCCACGACTGTTCTTCAGGACCATAGCCTTTCCAATGTACCAGATACTGAAGGGCACGACGGACCAACCTAGAGTCGACAATTCATTCCACCTCGCACTCAGACTGCCCGTCTACCAAAACAGGTGGCGGGGAAGCTGATGATCCCTCCCCACCGGACCTCACAGGTTTCAAAAGGGCCCTATGGAAAACATTGGGAATCCGTAGAGATGGCGGGAGACGCAACCGAAAAGCCACCGGGTTAACCGCTTCTATAATTTCATAGGGACCAATAAATTTAGGTCCAAGCTTCGCAGAGGGGACCTAGAGCCTTATATTCTTGGTAGATAACCATACCTTATCCCCAATCTGAAACACCGGTCCCACGGATCATTTTTTGTCTGCAAAAAATTTAAATTTATCCTGGGCCTTCGCAATGTTACTCTGGACCTCCCGCCATACCTCCCCCAACCGCTGGAGTCTCATCCGTCCCAGGACACCCAGAGTTCAAACGGGAAAATTCTCCAAAATGTGGATGAAACCCATAATTGCAGAAAAAGGGAGATGTACCCGTAGACTGGTTAATGCGGTTGTTAAACGCAAACTCGGCCAACGGTAACACAGAACAGCAATCATCCTGTCAGGCTGAGGTCAAGCAATGCAGAATTTGCTCCAGAGACTGATTGGTCCTCTCGGTCTGCCCATTAGTCTCTGGATGATAAGCGGATGAAAATGACAGACCAATACCCAACCTCTTACAAAAAGCCCTCCAAAATCTGGAAACAAATTGCACTCGTCTTTCAGACACCACATTCAAGGGTACCCCATGCAACCGCACCACATGCTCAACAAACAATCTGGACAATGTTTCCGCATTAGGTAGAGCTGCCAAAGGTACAAAATGTGCCTGCTTACTAAACCTGTCCACCACAACCTAAGCGACGGTATTACCCTTGGAGGGGGGAAGGTTGGTGATGAAATCCATGGACAAATGCGTCCATGGTCTCTCAGGAATTGGCAGTGGTACCAATTCCCCGGCCGGTTATGGGTGGTTTTTGCACGGGCACAAACATCACATGCAGACACATATTCCCCAACATCAGAGGCTAAAGAAGACCACCAAAATACTCTAGCAATGGCCTTCTGGGTAGCCAAGATCCCTGAATGTCCACCCAGAACTGAGTCATGGAACTCCCGGAGGACCTTGAGACGAAACTGAGCTGGCACAAAAAGTTTATCCACCGGCTTAGCCGGAGGTGCAAGAGACTGGCCTTCCCAAATCTCCCATTCCAACATATTAGAGACACCTGCCACCACCACCCCAGGCTGAAGAATGGAGGATGGAGGTTCGGGGGGGACACCGGATCTAGACTGCGTGACAAGGCATCAGCTCTGACATTTTTGGATCCTGGCTGAAAAGTGATCGAGAAGTTGAATTGGGAAAAAAAGTGACCATCTAGCCTGTCTGGGAGTCAACCTTTTAGCTGACTCAGTGTAAGCTAGGATTTTGTGATCCGTAATTACGGTTATAGGATGGACAGCCCCCTCCAAAAAATGCCTCCATTCTTCAAAGGCCAACTTTACGACCAGAAGTTCTCGATTCCCAACATCATAGTTCCTCTCCGTGGGGGAGAATTTCTTCGAGAAAAAGGCGCAAGGTCTCAAATTGGTCAAAGTGGCGGGTCCCTGGGACAATACCGCCCCCACCCCCACCTCTGAGGCATCTACCTCAACAATAAATGGTTCAGATGGGTCCGGTTGAATAAGAACCGGAGCAGACATGAAACATTTTTTCAAAAACTGAAACGCCGCTATCGCTGCGGCTGACCAATTCTTGATATCGGCCCCCTTTTGAGTCATGTCTGTGAGGGGTTTAACCACCTGTGAGAACCCCCTTATAAACTTGCGATAATAATTGGCAAATCCTAGGAAATGCTGCAGAGCCTTCAAATCACAAGGTTGAACCCACTCGACAATGACCTGCACCTTATTAGGATCCATGCGAAACCCTTCAGCAGACACAATGAACCTCAGAAAAGACAGCTCCTGAACAAAAAATAAACATTTCTCCAGTTTAGCAAAGAGACAGTTCTCCTGAAGTCTTTGGAGAACTGCCTGAACATGACCAATGTGAGCCTGTTTATCAGGAGAGTAGATCAATATGTCATCCAAATACACCACCATAAACCATCCAATATAATCAGAGAACACATGATTTATGAAATTTTGGAAGACCGCTGGAGCATTGGTCAGACCGAAAGGCATGACCAAATTTTCAAACAACCCTTCAGTAGTGAGAAAAGCAGTTTTCCACTCATCTCCATCTTGGACTCGGATAAGGTTATACGCTCCCCGTAGATCTAATTTCGAAAACCATTTAGCTCCGGACAACTGGTTGTATAAATTAGGAATAAGTGGGAGGGGATACGTATTTCTCACATTTATCTTATTTAACTCACGAAAATCGAGGCATGGGCGTAAACCACCGTTTTTTTTCTTTACAAAAAAGAACCCCGCCGCCACGGTAGAAACAGAAGGACGAATGTGTCCCTTACGGAGACTCTCGGAAATGTATTCCTTCATCGCAGCCCGTTCTGGACCCGAAAGGTTATACAAGCGGGCCTTGGACAATTTAGCACCTGGAACCAGGTCAATGGCACAATCAAAAGGGCGGTGTGGTCGTAAAACCTCAGCCCCCTTTTCGGAGAAAAGGTCCGTATAGTCTTTTAGGCACTCCGGAATACCTTCAAGACCCACGGACGACACAAGACACAGTAACCAGACATTTTTCAGAACAATAGGGACCCCATTTAACAATGTCCCGAGATTCCCAATTAATCACAGGATTATGTAATTGTAACCAGGGGAACCCCAACACCAGTCCTGCAGGCAGGTTGTCCATAACAAAACCTGAAATATGTTCCTGGTGTAAGGAACTCACTTTAAGGAGAAACTCATCTGTACAGAATATGACGTCATTTTTAGCCAGTGGTGTTTTGTTAATGGCAACAACGTGGATAGGAGTCTCCAGCCTAACTGTCCCTAACTTACACCTGGACATCAAGTAAGAGTCAATAAAGTTCAACGACGATCCGCAATCCACGAAAGCAGAAGTGGGTGTGGAGACACTCCCACAACAAAGTTCCACTTGCAATAACATTTTTGAAAATGGAGAAAAAGGTACTTGAGAGCCTGAGTGACCTCCACGACAATCACCGGGGCTCAGTCGCTTGCAGGTTGGTGGACAAGAAGGGCAATCCTTTTTCCAATGTCCGGAATCCCACAGAAAAAAAAGCACTTTCCCAAGTGCCGTTGTCTCTTTCCTTTCTCCTTGAAGTCGATGGTTCCCATCTCCATGGTTTCCAATGTAAGACTGGCTCCCCTTCCTTGAGAAAATAATGGGGTTTCAACCTGCATCATTCCCCTGGCCCGTAGCCTGCGATCCATTCAGACGGCTTGTGTCATAGCCTCCTCCAGGGAATCAGGCGGAGGGTGGAGAACCAAGGCATCTTTCAGATGTTCAGACAGGCCTCTATGGAACAAACCCTGGAGGGCGGCATCATTCCAGCAGACCTCAGCAGCCCAGCATCTGAACTCTGAGCAGAACCACTCGGCTGAGTGCTTCCCCTGACACACGCTCATCACCCTGTCCTCAGCCATACGCATCCGATCAGGCTCATCATAAAAATGCCCCAAGGCCTCAAAAAAATTCATCCACAGTCATGCGCTCAGGGGCAGTGGTAGGAAGGGAAAAAGCCCAAGCCTGGGGAGCACCCCTTAACAGAGATATAATGACCCCCACTCTCTGACTTTCATCCCCAGAAGAGTTTGGTCTCAATGAAAAAAAAAAACTTACAGCCCTCCTTGAACATTTTGAATTCCCTTTTATCTCCAGAAAAAGAATCCGGTAACTTAACCGGAGATTCAGGGGAAATTACTGTAACCTCCCGAGCCCCTGATGACAAAACCCACTGCACAGTGTCAGCGATCAGCTGCTGAGACTGAGCCAGGGCTAGTTGTTACCCCAGGAGTCTCTGAGACATCTGAGTCAGGTGCTGTAACTGCTCAAAAAGAGCATGCATAGGATCCATTACACACATAGGAGAAAGGGAGCAGAGAAAAAAAATGGTAACGGTCAGTTATAATGTCAGGATCCTGTCAGCGTCGGCAACTGCCACGGCTGAGCAGGCTGACTTACCCACACTGTGGGAGAGCACGGGGACCAACACGGGAATGAAGGTTTAAACAGACAGGACCTGAGGCACGGAAAATAGTAAGGAGTACCAGGACCTACGATCATGTGACGGTAGGGGGCGGGGCTTAGCGTCCTAATACTGCAGATGATGTGCTGTACCTACTGCAGGAATACTTTAGAAGAGGAAAGAAAAATGCAGGTCAGACAAGCAGAAGTCTTACATGAGAGGGTGGTGCGGTACCAAAGGGACGAGCAGAGAATAGTCAAGTTACAAGACGAGAGTCACACATGAGAGAGAGGTGCGGTACAAAAGGGACAGGCAGAACTCGTAACAGGGACAGAACCGGATCAAAACCAAACAAGCAACAAGTTATCAGGCACAAGGCACACGTACACAAGGGGTCAACTAACTCAGCCGAGGGCAGGAGTATAACTGACACCGGACCTAGGTCAAGTGAGCATTAAATAGCCGCCCTCTGCCAGAGAGAGGCAGAAACAATTAACCCTGTCTGACCAGGACGGGCCAAAGCGAAATCCTGTCCTGGATCATGACAATAACCCTCAGTAAATTAATTTATCAAATGGAATCACTTTATGGGGATTTCTACTATTCTGGTTTTTGGTCATTTAGTTATATTAGAGCTTCTGCATATGATGTGTCCAATCTCATCTGGGATCTGTTCCTGCTGTCCAGCTGGAGTAATCTGCTCCCTACTTCAGCCAATTGGAAAGTACCACACTCTACTAAAGCTCAAAGCACATGGCATGGCCAGAATCTGCCAAATACAGCGCTGTTCTCCTCTGGTTCAGTCCTATGTGCTCAGCTTGCGGCTTGTGTATTTGTTTCCTGTTGTGACCGTGGCTCGTTTACTGACTACTCTTGTGTCTTATGATTCTGTATTCTGTCCTTCTGGTTCTGACCCAGCTACCTGACTATTCTTCTTGCCATCTAACACCACAGAATAGCAGGTAACACCATGGTCCAAGCCTAGGGGTCCCTGTGTAAGTCCAGATTCATGTAATGGCATTAAAGGGCAATGAGCAAGGCAATCCTTGGGATATGGAAAGCAGAGAAGATAGAGCCAAGCAGGTTCATGGAGGACATCTTTTGAGCTGCCAGGTGACCATGAACAGTGCTCCCAATATATTGTGTCTGCAAACTATTCCAGCTAGATCTGCATTCAAGTAGCTAAATGGCGCTCCTTCCCTTCTGAACACTGCCATGTGCCCAGACAGTAGTGTACAACCGTACAGTGCGAAGCTGGAAAATAATTTGTAAGATCCATTTGTTTTATATTATCCTTTGTGAAGAATTCTAAAGTTACCACCACATAAAGTGACACACGTCAGATATTAATAATGGGGCCTGATTAGGAACTACTAAAATGATCAAACTCCACAGTCTCCATCAGTAATAAATGAGTAACTAGTGGTGAAACCTCTCTGGGGTAATTAGAGTATGGGTCTCGGAGACTTCACAATCTATACTATCGTAAGCTCCAATATTTTCTGTCAGATGAGTTTCAAGAAGAAATATTAGGAATTTAAAGAGAACTGTGTATAAGGCCGGGTCACACGTCCTGATACTTCCAGTACCGATTTTTCTGGTCCATGTGCATAATACTTGGGCACATGTCTGACAACAGTGTGCAGCATCAGTACCACATGTACAGCCGGCAAGGAATAAGCACTACAGTAAGTGCTGTTCCCCGGTGGCAGGTGCTGAGGACGCTCTCATCATTCTCCCCTGCTCTGCCGGCGGGGGGAATGATGAGAGTTATATTAAGGTTAGAATGATGACAGCAGGTGGAGGCTTTTGGGAGTATTACTCTCATCATCCTACACCTGCTGCTAAGAACAGTGACAGCAGGGGAGGATGATGGGAGTATTCCTCACCCGCAACTTGCGCTATAACTAAATAAATAAATGAAAAAACGGCGTGGGTCTCACTGTATTTTCAATAACCAGTCTGACAAAATTCACAACTGGGGGCTGCAACCCTCAGCTGTCAGTTTCAGCAAGACTGGTTATCAAGAATAGAGGGGTCCCCACACTGTTTTTTTAATTATTTAAATAAATAATTTAAAACAACGGCGTGTGTCCCCCCCATTTTTGACAACCAGCCTTGCTAAAGCTGAAAACTGGGGGCTTGTATTCTCAGACTTGTAAGGGGCCATGGATATTGACCCCCCCCAGCCTAAAAAAAGCAGCCCGCAGCTGCCCAGAAAAGGCACATCTATTAGATGCGCCAATTCGTGCCCTTTTCCCGGCTCTTCCCACTTGCCCTGTAGTGTTGGCAAGTGGGGTTCATATTTGTGGGGTTGATGTCACCCTTGTATTGCCAGGTGACATCAAGCCCACGGCTTAGTAATGTAGAGGTGTCTATAAGACACCTATCCATTACTAATATTATAGTTATATGGTAAATAAAGACACAGCCAGAATAAAGTCTTTTATTAGAAATAAAACAAAACACAGTTTTCGTTTTTTATTTAAAGATAACAGAGAATTCTCACGGTGATCTGCTGTGAAGTCACTTAGCTTGAACTGTGGTGACCTCATCAATGACTTTTTCCCACTGTCCTGAGGTCACTGCGGTTCAGCCTGGCTGGAAACCTCGATGATGTCACTGCTGGTCAATGATGCTGCGCTTGCTCATTCACCAGTGGCTCTCAGCCTGGACAGTTGCATCTTGGCACAGTCCTGGTTGAAAACTAATTATCCCCCAGACATAGATTACGGCGTGGGACAGAACGACAGACAGGAATGGTATATTGTTTTTTTTTTATTTTTAATACAGGAGAACGAGGTCTTCGGTGGAAATAGGCGTTAGATGAGTATAACTGTGTTTGTTATTTTTAATTAAAAAAGAAAAACCGTTTTATTTCTAATAAAAGACATTATTCTGGCTGTGTCTTTATTTACCATGTAACTATGAGGATAGTAATGGATAGACACCTCTCCATTACTAAGCTGTGGGCTTGATGTCACCTGACAATAAAAATGTGACATCAACCCCTCAAATATGAACCCCACTTGCCACTGCTACAGGGCAAGTGGGAAGACCTGGGAAAACCATCGGAATTGGCGCATCTAATAGATGTGCCTTTTCTGGGCAGGTGAGGGCTGGTTGTTTAATCTGTATTTGTAGTTTTCAGTTAATGAGATTCTCGTGCTTCGGGGTGGGGTGTGGAAGTGGCTGTGGGCGGGGCCTTATGTGTTGCTCTGTGTAAATATTCATCTGTATTGGCTTATGACACTGATCCTTCAGTGACCTGCCCCCTATTTTACATAAAAAATTACATCCAGAAAAATGTCACTGGCGATGGCGGCACCTGCGCAGTAGCATCTATAAGTAAGAGATAGATGTTACTGGACAGGCACCGCCAATGTCATATGCAAATTTTTTCTAAGCCTCACAATAGCCATAGTATTATAGGCTGTTATGAATGTGTCACCGAGGAGGACAACAAAAAGCTAAGTCGCAGAAAACAAGAGAGGTTGGTAACTATGCAGATTGCAGATCCCTGATCCTAGCCACACAACTAGCAGTAGCAGTGGAGCGTTCCTACGATGATCCAGACGCCTCGTCACCGCCGGAGGACTACATAAGCCTAAAGCAAGAAAAGGGGAAAACTAACTGCCCCAGAGCAGACCCCAAAGGAATAGACAGCCCCCACACATGTATTGACGGTGAAACAAGATGAAAACACAAACACAGGCAGGAAAATAGGCTGAGCAAACGATGGGGCCCAAACTAACTATAAAGGATAGGAAAGGAAAGACACTGTCTGCAATCTGCCAAAAACCCTACAAAAATAATGTCCAAAACTTCTGATAACAAAATTAACCCAGAAGTCACTAGACTTCTCCCACTATATCAGCACTCTGAAATATTCTGAGACAGAGCAAAAAGAGGCCAATCTAATAAGGGACTAAAAAGCAAGTTGGCAAATACAGATAAATAGTAGAAATTCAGCACAGCCCCAGCCGGGACTGGCTGAACACACAAAAAACTGAATAGACCAACAAAATAAAGTGTGAACATTAGCAAAAACACTTAGCTTGAAAAGGCTGGAACAGAGCTGAAAACCAAAACCTGGAAAGCAGAAGCCATCACCAGCACAGACTAGGGCGTCAGCTGTCTTAAATCCAGTCTGATTCCTGAGGTCCAATTGTCATCCTCATTATCAGGTGGCAGATCTCTACTGATTAAATCAGCATCACTACCTCCTGTTACCACCAGAGGGAGTCTGGAAGGAGAACTCACTGCTGGTGGACCAGAGAATGAACTCACAACAGTACCCCCCTTGAGGAGGGGTCACCAAACCCTCATCCACGCCACCAGGCCGATCAGGATGGGCCTGGTGAAAAGCATGAACCAATCTATTGGCATGAATATCAGAGGCAGAGACCCAAGAATTATCCTCCTGGCCATAACCCTTCCATTTGACCAAATACTGGAGTCTCCATCTAACCAAACGAGAATCCAATATTTTCTCTACCTCATATTCCATATTGCCTTTAACCAATACAGGGTCAGGAGGTGCTGCCATAGGAACCACAGGCTCAACAAACCTCTTCAACAGTGATTTATGAAATACGTTATGGATCTTGAACGTAACTGGAAGAGCCAATCGAAAAGAAACAGGATTAAGAATCTCCAAAATTTTATAAGGTCCAATAAATCTTGGCTTAAATTTTGGAGATGCAACCTTCATAGGAATATTCTTAGACGACAACCAAACTATATCACCCACTTTAAACCGGGACCAATGGTCCTACGTCGATTGGAAAATCGCTGGGCCTTTTCCTGAGAGAGTGACAACTTATCCACTACTTGGTCCCATATCTGCTGCATTCTCTCAACCACAGTGTCCACACCTGGGCAGGACGAAGCGTCCACTTGCCCTGAAGAGAATCGAGGATGAAACCCAAAACTACAGAAAAAGGGTGACATCAAAGTGGCAGAACTAGCTCTATTGTTCAGCGTGAATTCGGCCAAGGGCAAAAATGAAACCCAATCATCCTGATCGGCAGATATAAAACATCTTAAATAAGACTCCAAGGTCTGGTTTATTCTCTCAGTCTGCCCATTAGTCTGGGGATGAAACGCTGAGAAGGATAACTGAATTCCCAGATTGGAACAAAAGGCTTTCCAGAATCTGGAAACAAACTGGACTCCTCTGTCCGACACAATGTTCTCAGGAATCCCATGTAACCGAACCACCTGTTGTAAAAACAAGGGCACCAACTCAGCAGAAGATGGCAACTTTGGGAGTGGTACAAGATGGACCATCTTCGAAAATCTATCACAAATCACCCAGATAACAGTCATTCTCTGAGAAACAGGAAGATCAGAAATAAAATCCATTGAGATATGGGTCCATGGCCTCTTGGGCAATGGCAGGGGCATCAGCAACCCACTAGAACAGGGTTTAGACCGAGAACAAGTCCCACAGGACTGCACAAAATTCCTGACATCACGAGATAAGGCGGGCCACCAAAAAGACCAACTCACCAAATCTCTGGTACCAAAAATACCTGGATGACCAGCCAATGCGGAGCAATGAACTTCAGACATCACTCTCTTTCTCCACTGGTCAGGAACATACAATTTTCCCATAGGGCAACGCTCAGGTTTATCCTCCTGAAATTCCTCCAGGGTGCGTCTCAAATTGGGCGAAATGGCAGAAAGAACTACCCCCTCACCTAGGATGGTAGTAGGCTCAGTCACATTAAGAGAATCAGCAAAGAAACTCCTAGAAAGAGCGTCTGCCTTAACATTCTTAGTGCCCGGAAGAAAAGAGACCACAAAATTAAAACGCGTGAAAAACAAGGCCCATCTAGCCTGTCTAGGATTCAAGCATTTGGCCGACTCCAGATAAATCAAATTCTTGTGATCGGTGAGGACCACAACTTGATATCTAGCTCCCTCTAACCAATGTCTCCACTCCTCAAATGCCCACTTCATGGCCAACAATTCCCGATTCCCCACGTCATAGTTGTGTTCAGATGGGGAGAACTTAGGAGAAAAGAAGGCACAAGGATTCATCTTAGAAGTCACAGGGTCTTTTTGGGACAACACAGCTCCTGCACCAATCTCAGAAGCATCTACCTCCACCTGAAATGGAAGTGAGACATGAGGTTGCCGTAAAACTGGAGCTGAAGTAAATCTCTGCTTAAGCTCCTGAAATGCTGAGACAGCCTCAGCAGACTAATTCAGCACATCAGCGCCCTTCTTGGTCAGATCAGTCAGTGGTTTGACAATACCAGAAAAATTACCTATAAATTTACGATAGAAATTAGCAAAACCCAAAAACTTCTGGAGAGCCTTCAAAGAAGTAGGCTGAACCCAATCATAAATGGCCTGTACCTTGGCCGGGTCCATTTCAATAGTCGACGGAGACAAGATAAATCCCAAAAATGAAATCCTCTGTACACCAAAGAGGCATTTCAATCCCTTAACAAACAGGGAATTCTCCCTCAAAATCCAGAACACAGTCCGGACATGTTCCACATGAGAATGCCAATCACTAGAAAAGATCAATATATGATCCAGATAGATGATCAAAAACTTATCCACAAGGTCTCGGAAAATATCATTCATAAAGGACTGGAAGACAGAAGGGGCATTAGTGAGCCCAAAAGGCATCACCAGGTACTCAAAATGTCCCTCCGGAGTATTAAACGCCATCTTCCATTCATCCCTGTGCTTGATGCTAATAAGATATTACGCCCCCCTGAGGTCAAGCTTAATAAACCAGCAGGCACTCTTAACTCTGGGAAATACATCAGACATCAGAGGTAACGGGTACTGATATTTAACCGTCATCTTGTTAAGGGAACGATAATCAATACACGGTCTTAATGAACCATCTTTCTTGGCCACAAAAAACCCCAGTACCTAAAGGTGACGAGGATAGTCTAATATGACCCTTCTCCAACGACTCCTTAATATAGGATCACATAGCATCGTGTTCGGGTACTGATAAGTTGAAAAGCCGACCCTTGGGAAATTTACACCCAGGCATCAACTCAATTGCACAGTCATAACTCCTATGAGGAGGCAAAAACGCAGACTTACTCTCACTAAATACATCAGAAAAATCGGCCAGATAATCAGGAATATCATGAGACTGAGGAGAGGTGAAGAAAACAGGAGCGTCCCTAAGCACATATTGACAGCCCCAACTCACCACAGACCCAGATTTCCAATCCAAAACAGGATTATGAGTTTGCAACCTGGGAAAACCCAGAACAATAGTGGCATGAAAATAATGCAGCACCAGAAATTTACAATTTTCTTGGTGGTCTGGGGCAACTCGCATTATCACCTGGGTCAAAAACTGAGGTTTATTCTCCGCCAAAGGAGTAGCAGCAATACCCCTCAAAGGAATAGGCGTCCGCAGAGGCGTCATGGAGAAACCACAACGTTTAGCAAAGTCCAAATCCATCAGATTCAACGCTGCTCCAGAATCCACAAAAGCCTTAGTGGAAAACATGGATAAGGAGCAGATCAGAGTAATTGCCAAAAGGAACTTAGGTTGTACACCACCCACAGCAAATGTGTGTGCAAAACGTTTCTCTCATTTAGGGCAGACAGAAATAGTATGAGAGGCGTCTCCACAGAAAAAACACAGCTTATTACGCCTTCTAAATTCCTGACATTGCGCCCTAGACAAAACCCCATCACATTGCATAGGTTCAGACATTTGTTCAAAAGGTGGCAGCGCCTCCCGTTTAGTTTTACGTTCACGTAAACGCCGATCAACTTGAATGGCTAATGACATAGAATCATCCAGACCAGAGGGAACAGGAAATCCCACCATAACATCTTTTACGGTCTCTGATAAACCCTTCTGAAATAGAGCTGCCAATGCACTATCATTCCATGCAGTGAGGACCGCCCACTTTCTTAATTTTTGACAGTATAACTCTGCAGAATCCTGACCCTGGTTTAATGCCAACAGGGTTCTCTCAGCTTGATCAACAGCATTAGGTTCATCATACAACAACCCCAAGGCTTGAAAAAATGCATCCACATTAGTCAAAATAGGATTTTCAGGTGTCAGAGAAAAAGCCCAATCCTGGGGATCGCCGCGCAGCAAGGAGATGACAATTTTAACCTGCTGCACAGAGCTCCCCGATGAGTTAGGCTTCAAGGCAAGAAATAATTTACAGTTATTCTTAAAATTCAAAAATTTAGACCGATCCCCAGAAAACACATCAGGAGTGGGGAATTTAGGTTCAGCAGCATGTGACTGAATGAGGTAAGTGGAAATTCCCTGCACTTCAGCAGCAAGTTGCTCCACACGATCAGTCAATTGCTTAATCTCCATTAGGAAAAAAAAAAATCCTACGGCCCCAGAAAAAAAAAAGTTGAAAAAATATATATATAAAAAAATTCTGACACTTTTTTTTTCTTTCTTTTTTTTAAACAATTTTTTCCTGCTTTTGAGTACCCTAGAATCTGCGGTATGTGTTATGATGAGTCACCAAAGGAGGAAAAAACAAAATACCAGCCAAGTCCAGAAAAACCAGAGAGGTTGGCAGCTATCGGATTGCAGACCCCTGAACCTATCCACAACAACTAGCAGTAGCCGTGGGGGGTTCCTACGGTGCCTTAGACCCCTCGTGTCATGTCGGACGCTGTTCACACCACAGCATCCGGCAGGCAGAGGTAGTTCCACCTCCAGCCACTATAGCCTCAGTGGCGCCGGCCTGATCTTCAGGCTCTCGGGGGTTAATCCTGCTGGAGACCAGGTTGGATGGTTAGTCACGCCCACGGTCTTTAAATAGTCATGCTGGCCTATGGGCGTCGCCGATTATAGCTTGTGTTTCATACCAAGTGGTTCCGGTCTGGAGTGGAGGTGTTCAAGAGAGAGAGATTCATATCTGGTGTCGTATGATCCGTCGTTATCCTTTCTCCTTCCCATATTTGTGTTTAGATGTGCCCTGTTCACATTACTGTTTATTCCTGTGTGTGTGCGGCGCAGTGCAGTTTAAGTTCTCCCTGTCTGCCATTATTTGTGTGGGAGCTTTGGTGGTGACTTCTCACTGGGTGGAGGGTGGAGGGTTAAGTGCAGGGCTGAGCAGGAGATAAGGAAAGGTCGGAGGCTCAGGCATTTGCACCTTCAGCAAAAACCCTGGGTTGAGGGTCAGACAGGGTTTCCCCTAGTAAAGGGACACCACAGGGGCCCCGGGTATTTCAGCCTTAGTTGAACTAAGCCCCCGTGACATTATAATCGGCCCACATTTTTTCAGGAGTCCATGGATCCATTAGATTCCATAACCCGCCAGTTGGCGGCGCTGTCCATACAGGTCTCCGAGTTGAATGGGGCAGTTCAGCAGCAGGGCCTGGTAGTAGCAAAGGTGCAAACGGCATCTGCAGGTATCGGTGCAGAGCCGAAGTTTCCGCTGCCAGAACGATGTTCAGGCGATCGCAGCAAATTTGTCGTATTTCGGGAGGCCTGCAAATTATACTTCCGCATGCGGCCAATATCCTCAGGTAATGAGGCCCAGCGAGTAGGGCTGGTGTTGTCATTACTGAGTGGTGACCCCCAAGCATGGGCATTTTCCTTACCACCTGACTCTGCTACATTTCATTCGGTCGATAATGTTTTTTCTGCCCTCGGGCTCATTTACGATGACCCTGACCGACTGGCTCTAGCGGAATCTAAAATCCGCGCCCTCCGCCAGGGGGAGCGCTTGGCAGAAGACTATTGTTCGGAATTTCGCCGCTGGGCTGTAGACACACAGTGGAATGACCCAGCACTGCGGAGCCAGTTTATTCATGGGGTATCAGGGAGGGTGAAACAAGCCCTCCTGATGTATGAGACTCCGGCATCATTGGAGTCTGCCATGAGTTTGGTGATACGTATTGATCGCCGTTTTCGTCAGGGGGCACAGGAGACGCTACCTCTGGGGGAAAACAGAGGTGCAGGTGTGGTTGAAGTAGATGAGTCCCCTGAACCTATGCAGATTGCTGGCGTGGCACAGGTTCAGCCTCGCGCTCCGGGAGTCCGGAAGTCCGGAGCATGTTTCTACGGTGGTAAAGGAGGTCATTATGTTAACGTTTGCCCGGTACTACCTAAGAGGGTCACACCGGCGGAAAACTGTTAAGCTCAGAGGGTATGGAGGAGACCCAACTGAGCGTATGCATATCCTCCATGATGGTATCTCAATGTATGCTCCCTGCCAAGGTTATTGTCGCCGGCAGAGAGCTACCTATATCAGTGTTTGTGGATAGCGGTTCCGCCACCAATCTCATAGATGAGGAGTTTGCACACACCGCCGGGTTTAAGATTGAAAAACTTCCTTACCCCATACAGGTGGTGACCATTAATGCTGTTCCCCTCCCTCAAGGGGAGATTACTGAGTTTGTGGCAGAGGTGAAACTCCACATTGGGGTCCTACATTCTGAGTCGGTTACATGTTGGGTCCTCCGTAATCTCCCAGCTCAAATGGTCCTGGGTTTTCCATGGCTGTCCAGGCACAACCCGGTAATTGATTGGAAAACTCAGGACATTGTACAATGGAGTGGTTTATGCCAAGACAATTGCTTGGCCACATGTGTGTCCGCCGTGACGCCCAGCCTGCCGGAGGCTTTGCAGGATTTCGCGGATGTTTTCTCTGAGAAGGGTTGCTCAGAACTGCCTCCACATAGAGCCTATGACTGTGCTATTAGGTTAAAACCCGGGGCCAAATTACCTAAGGCCAGGATGTTTAATATTTCTGGTCCTGAGAGACAAGCTCTGAAAGACTACATCGCGGAGAGTCTGAGCAAAGGTCACATCCGGCCTTCGTCCTCGCCTGTAGCCGCGGGGTTTTTCTTCATTAAGAAGAAAGATGGGGGGTTACGCCCGTGTCTGGATTTCCGAGAGTTAAACCAGATTACTATCCGTGATCCCTACCCAATGCCGTTGATCCCGGATTTGTTCAACCAGGTAGCGGGGGCAAAATGGTTTTCCAAGCTGGACCTCAGGGGGGCGTATAACCTCATAAGGGTCCGTCAGGGGGATGAGTGGAAGATGGCGTTTAACACTCCTGAGGGTCATTTTGAGAGTCTGGTTATGCCGTTTGGGTTGACCACCGCGCCTGCCGTTTTCCAACATTTTATTAATGATGTCTTTGCTCATGTCCTGGGGAGATTTGTGATTGTATACCTGGATGATATCCTCATTTATTCTAGCGATCGGGACACTCATTTGCAGCATGTTAGGCAGGTGTTACAGTTGCTCCGGGAGAACCAGCTCTATGCTAAGCTGGAAAAATGTTTATTTTTTGTCCAGGAGTTGCCCTTTTTGGGATATATTGTGTCCGCAGCTGGTTTTAAAATGGACACCGCTAAGGTGCAAGCGGTGTTGCAATGGGAGAGGCCGGAGAGTCTGAAAGCACTCCAGCGGTTCCTTGGGTTTGCGAATTATTATAGGAAATTTATAAAACACTTTTCGACTGTCGCCAAACCGCTCACGGACATGACAAAAAAGGGTGCCGATCTGGCGAACTGGCCTGAGGTGGCTATACGTGCATTTGAGCGTCTGAAAAATAGTTTTGCTTCAGCCCCCATTCTGGTGCAACCAGACGTGTCTAAACCTTTTGTGGTAGAGGTTGATGCGTCGGAGGTGGGAGTGGGGGCAGTACTGTCTCAAGGCTCGTCCTTGAGCGAGATGCATCCATGCGCCTACTTCTCCAAGAAGTTGTCGCCGGCCGAACGGAATTATGATATCGGCAACAGGGAGTTGTTGGCCATCAAACTGGCTTTTGAGGAATGGCGACACTTCTTGGAGGGGGCGGCTCACCAGGTCACAGTTATCACCGACCATAAGAATCTGCTCTACCTGGAGTCGGCCAAGCGTCTGTCTCCTAGGCAGGCTCGCTGGGCATTGTTTTTTACTCGTTTCAATTTTCTTGTGACGTACCGTCCCGGGGCTAAAAACACCAAGGCGGATGCTTTGTCTAGGTGTTTTCCGGGGGGAGAACCTCGGGAAGAGCCGGTACCCATCCTCCAGAAAGGGGTAGTGGTCTCGGCTCTCATGACTGAGGTAGAGGCGGAGATTGCCGAGGCCCAAGAGGAGGTACCACCAGGACTTCCCGCCAACAAATCATTTGTACCCCTGCATCTTCGGCCTAAGGTGTTGAAGGAACACCACGATTCGGTACTGGCTGGTCACCCAGGGGTGAAGGGCACCTTAGAGCTGGTATCGCGTCGTTTCTGGTGGCCCAAAATCCGGCAGGACGTGGTCTCGTACGTGGCAGCTTGCATCACGTGCGCTAGGGCTAAGTCACCCCGAACCCGTCCTGCTGGCACGCTACAGCCTCTGGGGGTACCCAATAGGCCATGGACAGAAATCTCCATGGATTTTATCACTGACTTGCCAGCCTCGGCAGGGAACACGGTCATCCTGGTGGTGGTTGACCGTTTTTCAAAGATGGCGCATTTTGTGGCGTTGTCCTCTTTGCCCAATGCTAAGATGTTGGCTCAGGTATTTGTGAAGGAGGTGGTCAGACTCCACGGAGTACCGTCTGACATAGTATCTGATAGGGGTACGCAATTTGTGGCGAGGTTTTGGAAAGCTTTTTGCTCAAGGTTGGGGATCAAGTTGTCACATTCATCGGCGTTTCATCCACAGTCTAATGGACAAACTGAGCGCATGAACCAAAATCTAGAACAGTATTTACGATGCTTTGTGTCCGACAACCAGGAGGAGTGGTCTACTTTCCTTCCTCTGGCCGAATTCGCATTAAATAATCACCGCCAAGAGTCATCAGGAGAGTCTCCATTCTTTTGTGTGTACGGTCAACATCCTCAGTTTTGTACCTTACGTCAGGGTGACTCCGGGGGTGTCCCGGAGGAGGATCAGCTAGGAGCCCAATTGTCATCAGTCTGGAGGCGGGTGAAACAGCGTTTGTTGAGCATGAGTGCCAGGTACAAACGGGTGGCTGACAGTAGACGCGTGCCAGGTCCGGACCTGTGTGTGGGTGAATGGGTGTGGTTAGCTACGAAGAACATAAAACTCAAAATCCCTTCTTTAAAACTGGGTCCAAGGTTTATTGGGCCTTTTAGGATTTCTGCCATCATTAACCCAGTAGCTTATCGGTTGGAACTTCCCGCGGTGTACAAGATACACAACGTGTTTCACAGGGCTTTATTGAAAAAGGTGGTAGGCTTGGTGGACACGACGCCGATGCCACCTCCAGTCATGGTGGATGGCGAGTTAGAGTTCGAGGTCGCCAAGGTAGTGGACTCTCGAGTAGTACGCCGTACTCTTCAGTATTTGGTGCACTGGCGGGGGTATGGTCCAGAGGAGAGGTCTTGGGTTCCAGCCTCAGACATACATGCGGATCGGCTGGTCAGTTCTTTTCACTGTCGTCATCAGGACAAGCCGGGTCCTATGAGTCTTGAGGGCCCTGGGGTCCCTCGTAGAAGACGGGGTACTGTCATGTCGGACGCTGTTCACACCACAGCATCCGGCAGGCAGAGGTAGTTCCACCTCCAGCCACTATAGCCTCAGTGGCGCCGGCCTGATCTTCAGGCTCTCGGGGGTTAATCCTGCTGGAGACCAGGTTGGATGGTTAGTCACGCCCACGGTCTTTAAATAGTCATGCTGGCCTATGGGAGTCACCGATTATAGCTTGTGTTTCATACCAAGTGGTTCCGGTCTGGAGTGGAGGTGTTCAAGAGAGAGAGATTCATATCTGGTGTCGTATGATCCATCGTTATCCTTTCTCCTTCCCATATTTGTGTTTAGTTGTGCCCTGTTCACATTACTGTTTATTCCTGTGTGTGTGCGGCGCAGTGCAGTTTAAGTTCTCCCTGTCTGTCATTATTTGTGTGGGAGCTTTGGTGGTGACTTCTCACTGGGTGGAGGGTGGAGGGTTAAGTGCAGGGCTGAGCAGGAGATAAGGAAAGGTCGGAGGCTCAGGCATTTGCACCTTCAGCAAAAACCCTGGGTTGAGGGTCAGACAGGGTTTCCCCTAGTAAAGGGACACCACAGGGGCCCCGGGTATTTCAGCCTTAGTTGAACTAAGCCCCCGTGACACCTCGATGACAGCCGGAGAGCTACATAGCCTAAAGACAGAAAGGGGAAAAACTAAACTGCCCCAGAGCAGACCCCAAAGCAATAGGCAGCCCCAACATATAATGACGGTGAAGCAAGATGAAAACACTAACACAGATAGAAAGATAGGTTGAGCAAACGATGGGGCCCAAGCTAACTACATAGGACAGGATAGGAAAGCTGCTGTCTGCCATCCGCAAAAACCCTATCAAAATGAGCCAACCGACTGATAGGAAAAACTGGCCCTGAAGTCGCTAGGCTTCAAAAGACTATATCAGCACTCAGGTATATTCTGAAGACAGAGCAAAAGATCAACAGATCAGAGACAAAAATGGTATTCAGCTCACCCCCGGCCGGGGATGGCAGAACTCCCAAAAAACAAGGCAAAACAAAAACAAAACTGAAGAGTACAAAGCAGAGCAGAAAAACTTAGCTTTGAGACGCAGGAATCAGACTGGTCTACAAGAATCCAGCAGGAAAATCACCAGCCAGGAAGAAGGGCGTCGGCAGCCTTATATCCAGTCCTCAATTCCAGCCACCCAGTTATCATCTAGCTGCCCAGGTGTTTGGTAATCAGTCTCACTACCTTCCTTCACCAGAGGAAGGAGTTCATCAGACCTCAATGATGAAGGGAAAAATGAACTCACAACAGGTATGGCTGGTGATTCTGTTATGAATGAGTCACCGAGGAGGACAACAAAAAGCTAAGTCCCAGAAAACCAGAAAGGTTGGTAACTATGCAGATTGAAGATCCCTGATCCTAACCACACAACTAGCAGTAGCAGTGGAGCGTTCCTTCGATGATCCAGACGCCTCGTCACCGCCGGAGGACTACATAAGCCTAAAGCAAGAAAAGGGGAAAACTAACTGCCCCAGAGCAGACCCCAAAGGAATAGACAGCCCCCACACATGTATTGACGGTGAAACAAGATGAAAACACAAACACAGGCAGGAAAATAGGCTGAGCAAACGATGGGGCCCAAACTAACTATAAAGGAAAGGAAAGGAAAGGAAAGACACTGTCTGCAATCTGCCAAAAACCCTACAAAAATAATGTCCAACACTTCAGATAACAAAATTAACCCAGAAGTCACTAGACTTCTCCCACTATATCAGCACTCTGAAATATTCTGAGACAGAGCAAAAAGAGGCCAATCTAATAAGGGACTAAAAAGCAAGTTGGCAAATACAGATAAATAGGAGTAGAAATTCAGCACAGCCCCAGCCGGGGCTGGCTGAACACACAAAAAACTGAATAGACCAACAAAATCAAGTGTGAACATTAGCAAAAACACTTAGCTTGAAAAGGCTGGAACAGAGCTGAAAACCAAGACCTGGAAAGCAGAAGCAATCACCAGCAAAGACTAGGGCGTCGGCTGTCTTAAATCCAGTCTAAGATTCCTGAGGTCCAATCGTCATCCTCATTATCAGGTGGCAGATCTCTACTGATTAAATCAGCCTCACTACCTCCTGTTACCACCAGAGGGAGTCTGGAAGGAAAACTCACTGCTGGTGGACCAGAGAATGAGGTCACAATTGGCATTATCAACAATAATATCAACAGTATTATATGCATTATGAAATAATGGGGGCAGGTCAGTGAGGGATTAGCGACCTGTCAAAAGCCAATACAGATGAATATGTAAATCAAAAAGAAAAAAATAGAAAGGCACTAAGAAACAGTCTACTTACTGGTGGAGTGGGTGGACTCTGAGTCAGCAACACTTTGCAGGGTGAAAGCACGGTAGTGAAGGTGCTTGCTTGAAGAAGCACACAAGACAATCCAAAAAAAAAAGGAAAAAAGCAGCACACTCCGTTTACCGTATCATAAAAAACCTAAGTCCTTTATTTCAGAAAAGCATACATGGACAAGGTTTGTGAGGGCAGGATAAGTGCAGGCAAGAAACAGGACTATGGCCGTTTTGTGCTGCTTTTTTCCTTATTTTTTGGACAGATGTGATGATTACATATTCATCACATAAAGCCCCGCCCCGAAGCACGAGATTCTCATTAACTGAAAACTACAAATACAGATTAAACAACAACCACAAGACGGATTTCATCACCAGGTATCATTGTAATCAGTATAACGGCGCTGACCTGACAGTGTCTGGAGGTTACTGTGCACAATCCGGCTGACAGGTTCCCTTTAAATTTAGATCTTAGGCATTTGGAAGAGGCAATGGAGAGATTTTTTTTTTTAAGACTATCAGGGAGTTACAGACTCACATTAGGCAGGAAGGCCGATCCCACCACAATCAAACTATCATACAGAAGGAACAGGTTAAAAAAAGACATAGAATAAAAAAATATGTTACATCCCCAACAACAACGTACATACGAGGGGAGAACACTAAACTGGAGCTGCACTCATTTATGGTGGACAATTGGAGCCACTATGAGTCCTGACCAGAAGAGTAGAGAAAGTATTAGCGCCCCCATTTCAGGAGAGATTGTGGAGTAATCTGAATTCCTTAGGATGGAAAGCATAATGGAATTTATGACATGGGGTGAATCCATGACGCCAGGGCTGGAGCCAACACATCTCCTGCAGGCGGGAATAAATGTATATTATAGCCATCAGCCACGCACAGCTTAGAGATCTATCATGGCACAGGTGGAATGTTTGTCCTGTAGATTATCACAATCCTCCTTGAAATTACCATATTTTTTGGACCATAAGACGCACCTAGGTTTTAGAAGCAGAAATTAGGAAAAAAAATGAAGCAAAAAATGTGGTAAATTCTGTACTTAATATCCCCTATCCTGGTATATATGGTCCCCTCATCCCCATTCTGATACCAATGGCCCCCTTATCCCCTATCCTGGTAAACATGGCCCCCTCATCCCTATCCTGGTATACATGGATCCCTCATCTCCATCCTGGTATACATGGATCCCTCATCCCTATCCTGGTATGCATGGCCTCATCCATATCCTGGTATGCATGCCCCCTCATTCTTATCCTGACAGGAATGATCACCCTCATCCCTATCCTGGTATGCAGGGCCCCATCCTCAGCCTGGTATTGTGAAGTACAGTATTTAGATGTATGGGGCATCTTGTTCTCAAAGACTCCATTTTTGTGTTTGCGACGCCATTTTGTTGTTCACGAGTTAAATTTTGTAACTAGGGGAAAGTTCACGGCTGTAATAAAACCAGACTGTTCCAGCTTGCACGAGATATGAGACCCTGATGAATGTGCTATTGTTCTATTCTCTGCATCATGTAACTAGGGACATATTCCGATTTTCTTGCAAAACTATTGGCTTATAAAGTAAATGTATTACGACGATGCTATTGGTAGCTGAGTATTTTGCATAATTAAGCAAAATACTATAAAAAGGTGACATAATAAACGGGGTTAGTGATCTGCCTTGATCCTCCCATACAGAGGCATATGTCTCCGTCTGGTCATTCCCAGTTGCTAGCAATGCCCCGTGGATTAATTTGGAAATCACTTGGTCCACCGTGAAGGGTTAATTTAGCCCTCCCTCTATAGCTCCCCAACAGCAGGTATGCATAGCCGCATCTCATCCTAGTATGCATGGTCCCATCCCTATCTTGGTATGCATGGTCCCATCCCTATCCTGGTATGCAGGGCCCCCATCTCTTCCAGGAATGCATAGCCGCATCTCGTCCTAGTATGCATGGTCCCATCCCTATCCTGTTATGCATGGTTCCATCCCTATCCTGTTATGCAGGGCCCCATCTCGTCCTGGTATGCAGGGCCCCAGCTCATCCTGGTATGCAGGGCCCCATCCTTATAAGTAGCCCCCACCCCCATCCTGGTATGCAGGGTCCCAACCTCATCCTAATATGCATGGTCCCCCATCCCTATCCTCGTATGCACGGACCCCCATCCTTATCCTGGTATGTATGGGCCATTCTCGTCCTGGTATGCAGTGCCCCATCACAAAACATTAAAAAAAACAAACCATTACACTTACCTACCCGGCGCTTCCTTGCAGTGTCCTGCTCCGGTGCCAGCAACTGCTATATACTTGTAAGCAGTGCTGAGAACAGTGAGAATTCATGAATATTCATTTATCTTAAGTAGCAGCACACGTGACCGCCGGTAGCAGCAGGAAGCCGGTGGCTGACACTGTGTGCTACTGAAGAGCAATGAATACTCACTGCCCTTTGCGTGCACAGTCCTGGCAGCTGTTCTCTGCTTGTGAGCAGCGCGTGACATCCCTGCCATGTGCTGCTTACAAGCATATAGCAGTTGCTGCATCGGAGCAGGACGCTGCGAGGGAGCGCGGGGTAGGTAAGTGTAATGGTTTGTTTTTTAATGTTTTCTGATGGGGTCATGCATACCAGGATGGGGATGGGGGTGCGGGCCAATTATAAGGATGGGGCCATGCATACCAGTACCAGGGTTAGGGGCTAATCATATCAAGATACTATTATTAACGAGAAATGAATATTCATTGCCCTCCAAGCCCATGGGCATGTAATGCAGTGAGTATTCATTTCTCTTTAGCCACAGCAACAGGAGTTAGCTGCAGCCACCGGCTCCAGCCTCCTGTGACCCGCTGCTCCGCTGATGCCGTTCCCCCACCTACCCACCACAGCCAGAGCCGGTACATCCGGACTATAAGACGCACCCCCCATTTTACTCCACATTTTTGAAGGAAAACAGTGCGTCACATAGTCCGAAAAATACGGTAGATTTTATACAAATTGAAAAGTCAGGATAAAGGGAAACTCTGCTGTTACTCTACAGAAATTCACACTTGGCCTCACTGCACATTTACTGTTGTCGATCATAAAAGGGAAGTTTGGCCAGAAAGACTGGACCTGGTCTTGTAGGAACCATGAGACATTCAGCAGCACAGAAGGGAGAGAAGATTCATCCGATAAGATCTCAGGGATCTAGGAAGCCAACAGCATCATTACCCTCCGCTTTCTCTTACAGGCCCAGCATAAGATTTTTCTTCAAGTGATTTTCTATCTTGTCAGCACATTCTACGTACGCTGTCATTTGGCTTTATAGTTACAGATCTGGGCAGGTAACGGTCAGCGTCTCCTAATGTGAAGGAGAGAATGGCTAATGAAATCAATTATTAAACGTTATATTAGTCAGTTCAGATATGGTGTACCAAGATGGCGTCTGTGTCTTCAGACAACACCCTGGAAGGAATCCTTGGAATGCAGAAGCTGAGATACTGGATACCATATATGGAAGTGAAGCTGAAATGGACCTATCATAGACTGACACTGGCTACTCAGGAGATTGTGTGACACCCATTTCCTGACTCTCTGTCTTGAGAATAAACTTCAGTTGTATGCAAGCCTTTGCTGAGAAAAGAGTAGACATCTAACTCTGTAAGCGTGCACTCGGCCTATATTGGGTCAGGTACAAGCAATCATATAGATCTCGCACTAAGGAATCACCCTCACACTAATCCCAGGGGGTAGGAGGATCCTCCAGGTTGTAAGGTCTATAGAAAAGGGCTTTCAATGCCCAATGTCATTAGAACAGTTTTGCGTGGAGGAGAATGTTGTGGTCTAGAGGCAAATTGGTGATCATGGTAATAAGGCCGGACTACACCACCGATAAAGCAGCCACAGCCGGTGACTGAGAGGAATCTGTGACTTCTCTGCATTCAGTGGTTACTACTTACCTGGGTAGTCATATGTGGGAATCTCCTCTTTACACCACTCATCATCCCTCACATATGTCTCTGTAGTATTAATATGGGTCAGATCTTCACCCTGAAACAAATATTGTAAAAGTCACCGACAGATGGAGAAGTCCCATCTATGATCAGCTCTAATCCTGCCATCTCCACCGTTCTCATTACACAAGTATAAAACATATAATACTGGTGGATAAAACAAGACTGAGCACAAGACCTTCACAGCCGTCTACACATCATAGGGGAGATCTCCTGACACCTTATCTCCATCTACCTGATGATCCTGAGGAGCACTGGGATCTTCTTGGTTACAGTCCTGTGGAAGAAGAGGACGGGGACATCTCTCTGGTGTTGTCCTCTTACTGGATAGAGCTGGAGGAAACACATACAGGGACTGAATTCATTCTCTACATACAGATAATTATAGGCCGTGTGTATTTAGTCCTGTCTATTACCTGGAGATGTGAGGGGCTGGGGAACCTCCATTATGACGTCCTTGTACAGATCTCTGTGTCCTTCTAAATACTCCCACTCCTCCATGGAGAAATAGACAGCGACATCCTGACACCTTATAGGAACCTGACACATACAATGATACCGTCATCCCCCCGATCCCTTCATAGTGTTACTGTATAATGTCCCAGCATTCCCAGCAGTGTCACCTCTCCAGTCAGCAGCTCAGTCATCTTGTAGGTGAGTTCTAGGATCTTCTGGTCATTGATGTCCTCATGGATCAGGGGGTGAGGTGGAGGCCCCGTGATTGGGCTCAGGGATCTTCCCCATCCCTCAGACACAGGGTCCTGACAGCGATCACTAGAGGTCTTCTTCACCACTGTGTAATCCTGGTTATGGAGAGACACATTAATAAATCTCACTACAGACATTCCCAGAGTCCTCACCTCTCCAGTTCTGTCCATCTGTTATTCCCATAGATAAGAATGATGTAATGTGACGTCATCAGAATCTCTCACCTCTCCAGTGAGACGGAAGAGGATCTCTAGGGTGAGGTGTAACATCCTCTCCGCCATCTTGTCTCTGTCCATATCCATCCTTGATGGGTAAATCAGGAAAATTCTCTTCTGTAGAAGATCTTCACTGAGAGGATCCGATATTGTAGAGACCTGAATGAGAAGATGATCCGATGTAACATCATAAGAATCCTGTGTAATAATACAATTACTGGAGATAATAAGGGAAACATATGAGGAGATTTATTATCTTACAGGGTTTAGTTTTCTCCCCTGACATCTACTAATAAAACCTATATATTTAGGCCACAGACAACAAGCAGTTTCCTCCTCGGAGTCGGCAGCTGAACACGTTCCTCATAGACTCATCTTCCATAACGCTAATTCTCGTCTCATTACCGACACTGGAATCGGCATTAGTAATACTGCAGGAGATATTCATTACACGCGACATGAGAAATAACTCCTTCATGATGAGGACGACATCTTCACCTTCTACTGCGGCTCTAGAGACAGATGTGGCCAGAGTCGGTCACTGCCTCCATCCCCACCGGCCGTCTATATGAAGGTTTCCCGTCTTCCCCGCACTGGAATCTTCTCTCACGTTAGATCTCAGCTCTGAGTCACACACAGAAGTTTGAGGCTTTTCTGGAAGAACAGGACAGGAGAGATCTGAGGCCGATGTCTCCATGTACAGGGTTTCCCCTCGGGATAAGAGGCTTTTCTATCCCTTTCCCCCAATTAGAGGGGACACCTGTGGATATCGGGGTCTTTACCGGCTGCAGTCCTGGGGGGATTTACTCGGCAACGTGGACGTTGGACAAATGTCACCATCAATTCCCATCAGAGTGAAAGAACATCGCTCCTCTATTCAGCTCTATGGATCCAGGATGAAATCCACTGCGGCCCCTGCAAGAAAAGAGCGAAGTCTGGTGAGACGCCCGAGGCCGGAGATTTCTACAGCTGCTCTGTGCACACAGGACCTGTGATGAGGTCACAGGAGGGGAGGAGTCAGGGGTCACATGATCAGGGGCCTCGGTGTGTGCAGGACTCTGCTGTGCTGGTTGTCATGGTGCTGGATGAGGGGGAAGTTTCTGTGTGGGGTCAGGAGGGGTTTACAGGGGGGATGTAGCAGAACCGTGTGTGTACAAGGTGTACGGAGCGGAGCCGTGTGTGTACGAGGTGTACGGAGTGGAGCCGTGTGTGTACGAGGTGTACGGAGCGGAGCTGTGTGTGTACGAGGTGTACGGAGCGGAGCCGTGTGTGTACGAGGTGTACGGAGCGGAGCCGTGTGTGTACGAGGTGTACGGAGCGGAGCCGTGTGTGTACGAGGTGTACGGAGCGGAGCCGTGTGTGTACGAGGTGTACGGAGCAGAGCCCTGTTTGTATGAGGTGTACGGAGCGGAGCCGTGTGTGTACGAGGTGTACGGAGCGGAGCCGTGTGTGTACGAGGTGTACGGAGCGGAGCTGTGTGTGTACAAGGTGTACGGAGCGGAGCTGTGTGTGTACGAGGTGTACGGAGCGGAGCTGTGTGTGTACGAGGTGTACGGAGCGGAGCCGTGTGTACGAGGTGTACGGAGCGGAGCCGTGTGTGTACGAGGTGTACGGAGCGGAGCTGGGTGTGTGCGAGGTGTACGGAGTGGAGCCGTGTGTGTACGAGGTGTACGGAGCGGAGCCCTGTGTGTACGAGGTGTACAGAGCAGAGCCCTGTCTGTATGAGGTGTACGGAGCGGAGGCGTGTGTGCACGAGGTGTACGGAGCGGAGGCGTGTGTGCACGAGGTGTACGGAGCGGAGACGTGTGTGTACAAGGTGTACGGAGCGGAGCTGTGTGTGTACGAGGTGTACGGAGCGGAGTCGCGTGTACGAGGTGTACGGAGCGGAGCCGTGTGTGTACAAGGTGTACGGAGCGGAGCTGTGTGTGTACGAGGTGTACGGAGCGGAGTCGCGTGTACGAGGTGTACGGAGCGGAGCCGTGTGTGTACGAGGTGTACGGAGCGGAGCCGTGTGTACGAGGTGTACGGAGCGGAGCCGCGTGTGTACGAGTTGTACGGAGCGGAGCCCTGTGTGTACGAGGTGTACGGAGCGGAGCCGTGTGTGTACGAGGTGTACGGAGCGGAGCCGTGTGAGTACAGGGTGTACGGAGCGGAGCCGTGTGTGTACGAGGTGTACGGAGCGGAGCCGTGTGTGTATGAGGTGTACGGAGCGGAGCCGTGTGTGTACGAGGTGTACAGAGCGGCGCCGTGTGTACGAGGTGTACGGAGCGGAGCCGTGTGTGTACGGGGTGTACGGAGCGGAGCCGTGTGTGTACGAGGTGTACAGAGCGGAGCCGTGTGTGTACAGGGTGTACGGAGCGGAGCCATGTGTGTATGAGGTGTACAGAGCAGAGCCGTGTGTGTACGAGGTGTACGGAGCAGAGCCATGTGTGTATGAGGTGTACAGAGCAGAGCCGCGTGTGTACGAGGTGTACGGAGCGGAGCCGTGTGTGTACGAGGTGTACGGAGTGGAGCCGTGTGTGTACAAGGTGTACGGAGCAGAACCGCGTGTGTTCGAGGTGTACGGAGCGGAGCCGCGTGTGTACGAGGTGTACGTAGTGGAGCCCTGTGTGTATGAGGTGTACGGAGCGGAGTCATGTGTGTACGAGGTGTACGGAGCGGAGCCGCCTCTGTACGAGGTGTACGGAGCAGAGCCCTATGTGTACGAGGTGTACGGAGCGGAGCCGTGTGTGTACGACGTGTACGGAGCAGAGCCCTGTGTGTACGAGGTGTACGGAGCGGAGCCGTCTGTGTACGAGGTGTACGGAGCAGAGCCCTGTGTGTACGAGGTGTACGGAGCAGAGCAATGTCTGTATGAGGTGTATGGAGCTGAGCCGTGTGTGTATGAGGTGTACGGAGCGGAGCTGTGTGTGTACGAGGTGTACGGAGCAGAGCTGTGTGTACGAGGTGTACGGAGCGGAGCCGTGTGTGTACGAGGTTTACGGAGCGGAGCCGCGTGTGTACGAGTTGTTCGTAGCGGAGCCCTGTGTGTACGAGGTGTACGGAGCAGAGCTGTGTGTGTACGAGGTGTACGGAGCGGAGCCGCATGTGTACGGGGTGTACGGAGCGGAGCCATGTGTGTTCGAGGTGTACGGAGTGGAGCTGCGTGTGTACAAGGTGTACAGAGCAGAGCCATGTGTATACGAGGTGTACGGAGCGGAGCCGTGGGTGCACAAAGTGTATGGAGCGGAGCCGCGTGTGCACGAGGTGTACGGAGCGGAGCTGCGTGTGTACGAGGTCAACGGAGCTGAGCCATGTGTGTGCGAGGTGTACAGAGCTGAGCCGTGTGTGTACGTGGTGTACGGAGCTGAGCCGTGTATGTACGAGGTGTACGGAGTGGAGCCGTGTGTGTACGGAGTGGAGCCATGTGTGCACAAGATGTACGGAGCGGAGCCGCATGTGTACGAGGTGTACGGAGTGGAGCCGTGTGTGTACGAGGTGTACGGAGCAGAGCCGTGTGTGTACTCTGTATACCACCATCTTCAGTCACAGACCCCTCCGTGTACACTGTATACACCTATGATCCCTCAGCTTCAGGCGCAGACCCCTCTGTGTACACTGTATACACCCGTATACTTCCAGCTTCGGTTGCAGACTCCTCTGTGTTCACTGTATATACCTGTATACTCCCAGCTTTGGTTGCACACTCCTCTGTGTATGCTTTATACACCTGTATACCCCCAGCTTCGGTCATAGACTCCTCTATGTACTCTGTATACACCCGTATACTCCCAGCATCGGCTGCAGACTACTCTGTGTATGCTGTGTACCCCTGTATTCCCCCAGCTTTGGTCGCAGACCCCTATGTATGCTATGTACACCCGTATACCCCCAGCTTCAGTCACAGACCCCGCATCTCTCACACTGTAGAACTGATGCTGGACACATGGTAAAACTGCAGTCGTCGGTCTCTCATCTCTCGCACTTATACTGATAACATAAGATGGAGTCAGACGAACCCTCCTACAAAACGTGAGAACAAAGTCATTACTACAGGACTGTGTGAGAAAGGGATTTATTCTACAAGAAATGCTGGGGCCACAAATGAGAGAATCCGGGCCCCGTGGCTGGATACTCCGGGCCCCCAGCGTGTTAGGACCAGACGGCGTCTTTGTCCCTGGAGCTTCTCTACTTGGGATAATGAGACTCTGATCTTGGTCATCCGTATGGATAATGGAAATGGAATTACAAAGCTTCTCATAGACTTTCCATGTTAGACACGGACGGCACATGCACAGCACACAGACGGCTCATGTACAGCACACGGACGGCACATGTACAGCACACGGATGGCACATCTACAGCACACGGACGGCACGTTTACACGGACCCATAGACTTGTATTGGCCCTTTGTCATCTGTGCTGCTGGTAAAACATGGACATAAGAGCAGCACCATAGGTCAAATAGGGGACACGTGGCATCTGTGAAAAACATGACAAGTCTTGTGAAGGGGCCGTACAGTCACATAATAGAAAACATTAGCAGAATTGCCGTCTTTTTCTACATCCTACCTCATAAACAGCAGATTAAAAACAAGTCCTACATGTTCCCCAAACTACTCTGCTAAATCCCCTCTGGCTCTGTGGCCGATGGTTCGGGGTCCCTGATGGCTATTAGTCACTTTGCTGCTATAATATAAGGTGAAGCCACAAGACCCCTGCAGACCAGTGCTGAGGCTGATGGAGACCCCGGAGCCACAACACCCCTACAGCCCAGTGCTGAGACTGACGGAGACCCCTGGAGCCACAAGACCACTGCAGCCCAGCGCTGAGACTGGCGGAGAAGCCCAGAGCCACAAGACCACTGCAGCCTAGTGCTAAGACTGGCAGAGATTCCTGGAGACACAAGACCTCTGCAGCGCAGTGCTGAGACTGACGGAGACCCACCAAGCCACAAGACCACTGTAGCCCAGTGCTGAGACTTGGCAGAGACCCTTGGAGCCAAAAGACCACTGCAGGCCAGTGCTGAGACTGATGGAGACCCCTTGAGCCACAAGACCACTGCAGCCCAGCCCTGAGTCTGGCGGAGACCCCTGGAGCCACAAGACCACTGCAGCCCAGCGCTGAGACTGGCGGAGAAGCCCAGAGCCACAAGACCACTGCAGCCCAGTGCTAAGACTGGCAGAGACTCCTGGAGACACAAGACCTCTGCAGCGCAGTGCTGAGACTGACGGAGACCCACCAAGCCACAAGACCACTGCAGCCCAGTGCTGAGACTGGCAGAGACCCTTGGAGCCAAAAGACCACTGCAGACCAGTACTAAGACTGGCAGAGACCCTTGGAGCCACAAGACCACTGCAGCCCACTGCTGAGACTGGCGGAGAAGCCCAGAGCCACAAGACCATTGCAGCCTAGTGCTGAGACTGGCAGAGACCCCTTGAGCCACAAGACCACTGCAGCCCAGCGCTGAGTCTGACGGAGACCCCCGGAGCCACAAGACCATTGCAGCCCAGTGCTGAGACTGGCAGAGACCCCCGGAGCCACAAGACCACTGCAGCCCAGTGCTAAGACTGGCAGAGACCACCCGGAGCCACAAGACCACTGCAGCCAAGTGCTAAGACTGGCAGAGACCCCCGGAGCCACAAGACCATTGCAGCCCAGTGCTAAAACTGACGGAGACCCCCGGGAGACATAAGACCATTGCAGTCTAGTGCTCAGACTGGCAGAAACCTCCAGAGCCACAAGACCACTGCAGTCCAGTGCTGAGACTGAGAGAGACCCCAGGAGCCACAAGACCCCAGCAGCCTAGTGCTAAGACTGAAAGAGACCCCCCGGACCCGCAAGACCACTGCAGCCCAGTGATAAGACAGGCAGAGACCACCGGAGACACAAGACCTCTGCAGCCCAGTGCTGAGACTGACAGAGACCCCCCCGGAGCCACAAGACCACTGCAGCCCAGTGCTAAGACTGGCAGAGACTCCCGGAGCCACAAGACCACTGGAGCCCAGTGCAAAGACTGACGGAGACCCCCGGGAGACATAAGACTATTGCAGTCTAGTGCTCAGAATGGCAGAGACCCCCGGAGCCACAAGACCACTGCAGCCCAGTGCCGAGACTGGCAGAGACCCCCGGAGCCACAAGACCCCTACAGCCCAGTGCTGAGACTGGCAGAGACCCCCGGAGCCACAAGACCACTGCAGCCCAGGGCTGAGACTGGCAGAGACCCCCGGAGCCACAAGACCATTGCAGCCCAGTGCTGAAACTGACGGAGTCCCCTGGGAGACATAAGACCATTGCAGTCTAGTGCTCAGACTGGCAGAAACCTCCAGACCCACAAGACCACTGCAGCCCAGTGCTGAGACTGGCAGAGACCTCCGGAGCCACAAGACCACTGCAGCCCAGTGCTGAGACTGGCAGAGACCCCCGGAGCCACAAGACCCCTGCAGCCCAGTGCTGAGACTGGCAGAGACCCCAAGAGCCACAAGACCCCTACAGCCCAGTGCTGAGACTGGCAGAGACCCCCAGAGCCACAAGACCACTGCAGCCCAGTGTTGAGACTGGCAGAGACCCCCAGAGCCACAAGACCATTGCAGCCCAGTGCTGAGACTGGCAGAGACCCCCGGAGCCACAAGACCATTGCAGCCCAGTGCTGAGACTGGCAGAGACACCCCCGGAGCCACAAGACCATTGCAGCCCAGTGCTGAGACTGGCAGAGACCCCCGGAGCCACAAGACCCCTTCAGCCCAGTGCTGAGATTGGCAGAGACCCCTGGACCCACAAGACCACTGCAGCCCAGTGCTGAGACTGGCAGAGACCCCCGGAGCCACAAGACCCCTGCAGCCTAGTGCTGAGACTGGCAGAGATCCCCGGAGCCACAAGACCACTGCAGCCCAGTGCTGAGACTGATGGAGACCCCCGGAGCCACAAGACCCCTGCAGCCTAGTGCTGAGACTGGCAGAGACTCCCTCCGGAGCCACAAGACCACTGAAGCCAAGTGCTGAAACTAGCAGAGACCCCCAGAGCATCGGTGCTGGAGCCATGGGGAATTTATCATTTCATGCTAATTATTTTTACATTCTCAGAAATCCCCTGTAGTGTCTGTTCACACCCACCATTGTTGCTGTGGATTGATCTACAGTGTTGTCAGGAAATACTCTGCTTTTTTGCAGCCTTTTCACTTGCATTTTTGTGTCCCATTCATTTGAACAGGGAAAAAAACGCTGCAGAAATGCTGAATGATGATGTGCAACGGATTTATAAAAAAAAGTGTCTTCTGGCCGGTGTCCGTGTCTGCCCAGTGTCTGTGTCTGGCCGGTGTCCGTGTCTGGCTGCTGTCCATGTCTGGCCGGTGTCCGTGTCTGGCCGCTGTCCGTGTCTGGATGCTGTCCGTGTCTGGCCGGTGTCCGTGTCTGGCCGGTGTCCGTGTCTGGCTGCTGTCCATGTCTGGCCGGTGTCCGTGTCTGGATGCTGTCCGTGTCTGGCCGGTGTCCGTGTCTGGCCGCTGTCCGTGTCTGGCTGCTGTCCTTGTCTGGCCGGTGTCCGTGTCTGCCCGGTGTCCGTGTCTGGATGCTGTCCGTGTCTGGCCGGTGTCCGTGTCTGGCCGTGGTCCGTGTCTGGCTGCTGTCCATGTCTGCCCGGTGTCCGTGTCTGCCCGGTGTCCGTGTCTGCCCGGTGTCCGTGTCTGCCCAGTGTCCGTGTCTGCCCAGTGTCCGTGTCTGGCTTCTGCACTGGGACAGTGCGGAATAGTATAGTAGACGGCACTTTTCCACACAATAGGATATTAAGCCCTGTTCACACTGCGCTTCTGCAGTGCGTCCGGGGGCTCTGCCTAAATCCCCCTAAAATAGGATTCACGTAAATCCCCACCGGGGCCACAGACGGCACTGACACCAGCAGAGGTCAAAGGAATTAGTATTTTTTTCTGAAATTGACTGATTTATTTCCTTAGGCCGGGTGCACACGATCAGGAATTGGCAGCGCTTTGGACGCAGCACACGTCCGCTGCCGGCTATTGAACACAGGTGACTCCACATGTGATCACTGAACCGAGCGGATTCACTGCGTCCAATACATGTACGAGTGAGATATATGGCGTCTCCACAAGATAAATAGACATGTTGTGATCTGGAAAGACGCGCCGCATGTCCGTCTCTAAAGATAGGGAATTTAGATTGTGAGCCTCATTGGGGACAATGCCACTAATGTCTGTAAAGTATTGTGGAATTAATAGCACTATATAAATGAGCAAAAATAAATATATAAACTGCGGGGGTTCTGGCCTTTCACAAAATGTCAGCAGAGCCCCCGCAGCACCGTACACCTGCAGCGACACTACACCTATTATGGCGACACTACAATTACAGAACTATACAGTTGTGGCCAAAAGTATTGACACCCCTGCTATTTTGTCAGATAATACTCAGTTTCTTCCTGAAAATGATTGCAAACACAAATTCTTTGGTATTATTATCTTCATTTAATTTGTCTTAAATGAAAAAACACAAAAGTGAATGAAGCAAAAAGCAAAACATTAATCATTTCACACAAAACTCCAAAAATGGGCCAGACAAAAGTATTGTTACCCTCAGCCTAATACTTGGTTGCACAACCTTTAGCCAAAATAACAGCGACCAACCGCTTCCGGTAACCATCAATGAGTTTCTTACCATGCTCTGCTGGAATTTTAGACCATTCTTCTTTGGCAAACTGCTCCAGGTCCCTGATATTAGAAGGGTGTCTTCTCCAAACTGCCATTTTTAGATCTCTCCACAGGTGTTCTATGGGATTCAGGTCTGGACTCATTGCTGGCCACCTTAGAAGTCTCCAGTGCTTTCTCTCAAACCATTTTCTAGTGCTTTTTGAAGTGTGTTTTGGGTCATTGTCCTGCTGGAAGACCCATGAACTCTGAGGGAGACCCAGCTTTCTCACATTGGGCCCTACATTATGCTGCAAAATTTGTTAGTAGTCTTCAGACGTCATAATGCCATGCACACGGTCAGGCAGTCCAGGGCCAGAGGCAGCAAAGCAACCCCAAAACATCAGGGAACCTCCGCCATGCTTGACTGTAGGGACCGTGTTTTTTTCTTTGAATGCCTCTTTTTTCTCCTGTAAATTCTATGTTGATGCCTTTGCCCAAAAAGCTCTACTTTTGTCTCATTTGACCAGAGAACATATTTCCAAAACGTTTTAGGCTTTTTCAGGTAAGTTTTGGCAAACTCCAGCCTGGCTTTTTTATGTCTCGGGGTAAGAAATGGGGTCTTCCTGGGTCTCCTACCATACAGTCCCTTTTCATTCAGATGCCGACGGATAGTACGGGTTGACAGTGTTGTACCCTCGAACTTCAGGGCAGCTTGAACTTGTTTGGATGTTAGTCGAGGTTCTTTATCCAACATCCGCACAATCTTGCGCTGAAATCTCTTGTCAATTTTTCTTTTCCATCCACATCTAGGGAGGTTAGCCACAGTGCCATGGGCTTTAAACTTCTTGATGACACTGCGCACGGGAGACACAGGAACATTCAAGTCTATGGAGATGGACTTGTAGCCTTGAGATTTCTCATGCTTCCTCACAATTTGGTTTCTCAGGTCCTCAGACAGTTCTTTGGTCTTCTTTCTTTTCTCCATGCTCAATGTGGTACACACAAGGACACAGGACAGAGGTTGAGTCAACTTTAATCCATGTCAACTGGCTGCAAGTGTGATCTAGTTATTGCCAACACCTGTTAGGTGCCACAGGTAAGTTACAGGGGCTGTTAATTACACAAATTAGAGAAGCAACACATGATTTTTCAAACAGTGCCAATACTTTTGTCCACCCTCTTTTTTATGTTTGGTGTGGAATTATATCCAATTTGGCTTTAGGATAATTATTTTTGTGTTTTTTCATTTAAGACAAATTAAATGAAGATAATAATAACAAAGAATTTGTGTTTGCAATCATTTTCAGGAAGAAACTGAGTATTATCTGACAGAATTGCAGGGGTGTCAATACTTTTGGCCACAACTGTATATGCAGCACACATACACAGATACATACTATACATGTACACACATTATATATGCTTTATAAATATAGAAACATACACTATATGCTGTATATACAGTACACACATAATGTGTATATAAGAACATATATACAGTATATACACACAGAAACATTCAGTTTATATAAAGTATATACAGTATGCTCACATACATATACAGTTTATACATTTGCACAATATAGTGCACACATGCAGTATACAAATATAATATACATACACATACTATATACTGTATGTACATGTATATATTATAAACTCACATGCACCACAGATATACACAATCATACTATATACTGTATATATGCACACACATACTATATACACATAGACAGACACATGCTATATACTGCACATGTACACACACAGATACACATAAACATGTATACTTACCAGGTTCTGTGGATTCACATGTACAGATCCATTCCCAGGACAGTGCTTTACGAGCAGCCATGATGAGGACTCAGGAGGAGATGACACAGACACACAAGGCTGCAGGCATCTTCCTGGCCCTGCTCAGATCTCTGCTGTACTGTAATCGGCCCCTTCCCACTCACTCACAACTTCTAACCTGACTGTAGGGAGAAAGAGAGAGAGAAGGGGGGCTGGAGGGGGGTTTGGGAGAGACGCTCCGGGACTACAGAGGATGCACAGCCTTATTCACTGCTGTACATCCTCTACTATAGAGCGAAATTGGGATTTATATCATTGTAACTGGTTGTTGTATTGTTTACCGGTTTTTATTTTTTTATTGTTTTTCTCACAATGTTTGTACAAGAAAAACAAAATGTTAGTAATTCTTTGTTTTGTTCAATAAAAATTATCTGATTAAAAAAAGAAAGGCGATAAAGTTGTTAATAGATGAAACGTACAGAAAATACCAAGATCACATGAGAAGGTGCTCGTACGAATTCACAGATAAATGTGGTCGCTCATTGGCAAGGAGGTTATATCCATGCATGCAAGGGACATATGTACCCAAAATAAAAGGGGCACCCGGGCCAGAAATGCATAACCCCTCTGACACAGCTGAGGCATGTTGTTGCTGTTATAGCTCGCTATATAATATCCATGGACAATACCACGACATGCCACCTAATATTCTGGAAAGAAAAACTGACAAATATATTATGGATGCTGCTCTTCCTTCCTTACAGACCCCTGAGCAGGAGGAACTAGACAAAGCTGTCACTGAGGAAGAGATCGGAGAGGCCATTACATCATTCCCTATCGGGAAGAGCCCTGGGCCGGATGGGGGCAATAATAGATTTTATAAGAGGTTTGCACCCCAGTTATTACCATTTTAGGAGAAGTGTTCAGTAATATCTCAGAAGACTCCCTCTTCGCCCCTTAATTACTTGAGGCTGACATAACATTGTTTCTGAAAGCCTGGAGAAGAACCAAATGTCGGCCCTAATTTTCATACAATATCACTAATTACTGTTGATGTGAAAATATTCTCTACAGTGATTACAGCCCGACTCTCCCACTACCTGCCCTCAATTGTTACCGACCATCAGGTTGGCTTTATTAAGGACAGAGAAGCTCGTGAGAAAACATTGTTATTAATGTCACATGCGGAAACCCCGGGATCCCAATGTGCCTTGTTTCTGCCGACACTGAAGAAGCGTTGGACATAGTGCCCGGACTTTCTTGAAGATCACCCTACGACATATCGGGTTGGGCCTCTTCTTGTTATCTATCATTCTCTCCTTATACACTGACCCTAAACTGATAATTAGGGGAGAAGGCCTTCTATCTGACACATCATCTATTAATAATGGGACGAGGCGAGGGCGTCCCTCATCACTTCTCCTATACACACCGGTGATGGAGCAGTTAGTGGTGGCATTATGTATAAATCCCGATATTAGTGGGTCACTATAGGCTCACAGCTCTATACACTCGCTCTATACACAGGTGACTTGTGGCTCTATGTTTCACCCCAATGATCTCATTTCCCTATGTAATAAAGGAATTCGGCCATGGAAGGAATTTTATAGTCAACTCCTCTAAATCAGAAGCCATGAACATAACGCGGAACTGACAACTAATTTCTAACTTTCCCTGTAAGTGGCAGAAAGACGCAATTAACCCCTTCATGCTGCGGCCCATTTTCATTTTTTTGTTTCTATTTTTTCTTCCCTTCTTCCCAGAGCCATAACTCTTTATCTCTCTGTCCACATAAACATATGAGGGCTTGATGTTTGCGGAACGAGTTGTACTTTTCAATGACTCCCTTAATTTTACCACATAGGGGGCGCTGTGTGGATGTCGCAAGAGAGAGGATGAGTGGCAGAATACGGAGTGGCCGTGGTGTGTCTCAAAGTGGGTGGCTTTGAGATGAAGGCTTGGTTATGTGCTGATCAGCAGAGCTGATCTTTCATGCCTATGTGTTAGGGAGAAGCCTTCAGGCAGCTGGAGAGATGGGCGGGTTCTAGCTGCCCACAAACCTACCCAGGGATGTGTCTGATAACACCTATAGTAAAAGGCTATGTGAGTAGGTGAAGGACCTGTGATGAGGTCATAGCCATGTGACCCAGTGGGCGTGGCTACGGACCATATAACGTAGCCAGGATAGGTCACAAGGTGTGAATGCTGGGACCAGGTTGGTCCAGTTTGGAAGGTCCCGTGAGGAGAAGGATCTCCTCACTAACAGCCTGTGGAGCGGCTGGGCGTGTGCCAGGGCAATGTGTGTCTGAGAGCTCCCTGGAGGGAACTAACATAAAATGTCCTGATAAGCCGCATAAGGAACCCTGACGGGTGAGATAACACTGGGGCTGAATAGCCTGTTTAATGGACGCTATGCTGGTGATATGAAGCTGTTGTACATTTCTGCTGTGGTTTATGAGGGTGAATAAACCGCATGGACTGCTATGTTTTTATGGAAAACCTGGTGCCGGATGTGTTTTGTTCGCTGCCAAGCGAGTGATCCCCTACTAGATGACAGCGCTACCTCACAGTACTCAAAAACAAGGAAAAAATTCCAAGTGCGGTGAAATTGTGAAAAAAACAATTCTGACATTGTTTTTTGTGAATTGTTTTTGTACATTTTGTGGTATAATTGACCATGTAATATGATTCTCCTCATCACTATGATTACGGCAACACCGAACATGTCCAGTTTTTATTATTCTTTTAGTGGAGAAAAAAAATCTGAGGTTTGCAAAGAAACATTTTTGGAGCAGTTTCTCCATTTCCCGAGACCCGTAACATTGTTATTTTCCTCCGGTGGAGCTGTATGATGGATTATTTTCTGCAGGACGAGATAACGTTTTTATTAGTACAATTGTGATCGCTCGTTACAGCATTTTTTGTGGAATTGTGCCATCTATAAATACGTAATTTTGGCAATTCTCACATTTTTTATCATTCTCACAAGATCCTGTTATTAGAGAAGCCGATAAAGGCAATAATGTAGTGTTAGTAGCAATGGAGAATATAGTAAGGAGCAGAAAGACAGCGATCAGAGAGAAGCACAGAGAAAAACAAGCGCTGATCCCACAAATAACGAGAAGGAACAACTAAGATCTTCTCTGAGATTTCAGATAGAGAAGGGACGATTGTCTAAGAAATACCAGAGAAACTCTTCCCTGAATTTCCACACAAGCCGCATTGGTGTTATATTCCTAAAGTCCACAAAGACGCAGCGCCCCCACCAGGTCGCCCGATAGTGTGTGGGGTCGGATCAGTAACAGAATCTTTATCTACATTTATAGACCGGTGTGTGAGACCATTACTGAGAATAGCACCTGCTCACATCAAGGACACCGGAGATTTATAGAGAATTGTGTCCGATATAGATTGGCAGGAGGGTTATAAATTGGCTTTGATCGACGTCGGGAGCTTGTACGCACGAATTCCACAAATCGCAGGACTGGAAGCAATAAAAAATCTATGGAAAAAACTGCTGAAACAGATGACTATATTGGATTCATCCTGGAAAGCCTGAATGTTATATTGTCCCATAAAGCCTTCTCTTTTGGGGGCAGCTGGTCCACCCAGATGACGGGGACAGCGATGGGGGCGCCAGATGCTGAAGTTTCACTAATTTGTTCTTGCCAGACTTTGAAAATAAATATATTTATAGTGTAAACCCCCACCTGACACCTCCGTGCGGACCACCGGTACGTGGATGATGTGTTTCTGGTGTGGGCTGGTACAGAAAGGGGTTAATGATTTCATTAAATATCTGAACGAGGAGAATAAGGTTAATATAAGATTTATTCACAATTTGGACAGAATAACTTAGATTTCTCAGATGTGAATAATAAAATAGTGGATGGTAGAATAATAACCAGCACCTATAAAAACCTGCAGCCACTAATATGTCCCTCCATTCTAATAATGCGCACCTGGAACATACTAACAGAGGCCGACCATACAGCCGGTATCTGAGGCTGAGAACAATGAATAGTAGAGAAGAAGGTTTCCTACAACAAGCGAATGACCTGACAGACGACTTATTACACAGAGGTTATCCGCCAACATTATTACACTGTGCTAGAGCGATGGAGGAACCCATGTGGGTCTAGTTACAAGACCCAGGAGGAAGAGCAGAAAAAAGGACGAGATAATAAAAGGTTTATTGTTACTTTTACACCTAATCCCAATATGAATGTAATAAAATCAGCGATAAACAGGAATTGGCATTTGTGAGGAGATGAAGATTTAGCCGTAGCAGCAAAGAACAACCCTCGATTTCTTCTAGAAGAAGCGGTGACTTAGATGACTTATCGCTACAGGAAAGATTCCAGGAGAAGAACAATAAAGTCACCTGGTTACATGGAAGACGTCCAAGAGGCCATTTCCATTGTGGGGATCGCTCCTTCTGTCATCTCCATCTTACAGGAGAAATCTGAGGATCGGGGCGATGACGGTAGATAAACTAATCACAGGCCGCACAGAGCAAGCGCTTTATGTCATATACTGCCCAGGACGATTCTTATATTGCCCAGACTATTAGACCGCGGCACATCAGGCTCAGAGAACATTTCCATTCAGTTACACAGGGAAAGGATCTGTGACATTAATGATATAAGAGAGGTCCATAATGCGGACCCCAATGTGCTGAGATCTGCAGGAATTGAGCCCGCTGATTATCCCGTACAAGGCGGTGACCAGAATAGATTACTACTAACAAGAGAAGCAGCATGGATTGTGGATTGCGATGCACAAGTTCCCCTTGGCCTCAATGATACATTGAATATGTCTGTGTGGCTGTGATCTATGTTATATTTCTTTTAATTTTTTATATTAATCATCTCACTGTACTCACTGTAAATGTTTTACACTTCTCAGTTAACCATTCCCTAACCCTTGTTAAAGGAAGTGGTGTAACCCCCTGACAAGTATGGACTGGTAGAAGTGCTAGGCAAGTGCGAAACGGCCGTAGTCCATCAGGCTCTCTCCTCTGTATAGCTCCCTGCTACCTGCACGCCGCACTCTAATATGGTCTGATGTCACGTTTCACCATGGAATAAACTTGCAAGAAGGATCTGGGTGACAATTCTTTCAATTCCTTATGATTACTCTTATATGTATACACAATGGTGATGGATGGAAGGCCGCATTCAATACACCGGAGGGGCATATTGAAAATTTGGTGATGCCATTCAGATTAAACAATGCTCCGGCAGTCTTTGAAAATTTCATTTTTTTTTTCTCACCGATGGGTAGATTTGCGGTAGTTTACCTGGATGATATATTGAGTTACTCACGTCCTCTGCAGGAGCATCATGAGCATGTCAGACAGCTGGAGTGGGAAAAACATTACCCAGCAATCCCTTTTTGACATTTTGAAGACTTCCATCATTGAAAAATGTCCTAGCACCAAGAAACATAAAAGAGAAGGAAGATTTGCTAAAAATCGCCTGTCTCCCGAATAAAATCATTACATGCAATCTGAAAACTTGCCTCTGTTGTGGATCGATCTGCCATGGTCTCTCTGAATTCACCCTTATTTCTACCGGTGAAATTTCCTGATCAAAAGTCCCATGTCATGTTCCCCCAGTTATGTTTCACACGTGATTATATGCTCATACCAGAAATTATATGTGGGAAGCGCGACCCAACCCCTCCACAAAAGGCTGAACTCACACCGTTCCAATACTCCATAGGGTTTTCTCCAACATGGGCTTTCACGTCACTGCACCATCAAACACAAGAAAGATTCCCCACAACTGAGAATATTCCCCACAGAGGAGATTCCCCCACAGGTTCAGATTTGCATTGGACAACTACATCGGAAAGAAATCTTCTGGATTTATAAACTAAACCCCATTACTCCAAATGGCCTCAGTGAGATTACAGATGTTACAGAGGCTCCTGCTGCACCAACCTGGGGTAAGTGAGATCATCGCCGGATCCCCGAACACCTCCTGTGACCCGGCTCCACCAGCGCTGCCGATCCCCCCCCCGGGTTTACTGAATTCGGACTGTGAGACAGACCCCCATTTCACACATTAACTTTTGCCCTATTTTCCTTCTGAAAATTTGGGGTGCGTCTTATAGTCTGGTGCGGCTTATAGTCCAAACCAATGAAGGGACTGCTGGGACCGTAACGGGGTCCATCTGAACCCCCAATGCAGAAGCCAAATGTCCTGAGAACTGGACCTGCTGGACCACAAATTGACATTTCTCCATGTTATCAAATAAACAGATGTCACGTAGAACCTGGAGAACCTGTCTGACATGCTCAGCATGCTCCTCCAGAGGACGGGAGTAACTCACTATATCATCCAGGAAAATTACCACAAATCTACCAATCAGTGAGAAAAAATATAATTAATGACATTTTCACAGACTGCCAGAGCATTGGTTACCTCGAATGGCAGCATCAGATTTTATATCTGCCCCTCAGGTGTATTGAATGCGGTCTTCCATTCGTCCCCCTGACGTACACTTATAAGGTTATATTCCCCTCTCACGGTAAGTTTGTAAAACCATTTAGCTCCAGATAATTGGATAAACAGGTCAGGTATAAGGGGTAAAGGATAGGGAAGGTGAACCGTGACTCACAGGCCCAACCCTCCATCCTTCTACCAAACCCCCCACGGTGACTGGAGAGGAGCATGGCCATATATGAGCCTCAGCCGGACTCTGGAAGGGAGGAAATAACCGAGATTTGGGCATTTTAGCTCCTGGTGTGGAGTCGATAGCACAATCATATGCCGCCATATAGTAGACGGCCGGTAACTGGTGAGAATTCCCTCCTGTGTGGGGTCTATTTCCCTCCAGAGAAATCACACGTTACATTCCACACATAACACTGTGTAGAGAAGGCGGCGCGGGGTAATTGTGCCAGTAGTGGGGGGCAAATAATGGCGGGAATGTCACTGACTGAGGAGAAGCCTCCATGGAGGTCTGCACTCCGGAGATCATGTGACCCCTGACTCCTCCCCTCCTGTGACCTCATCACAGGTCCTGTGCACAGAGCAGCCATATATGTGGAGTGCAGCTCTGCAGGTTAGTGATGGGCAGTCCGGCTCTTCTGGCTCCTTTCCCCACTTTTCTCCCTCCTGTCCCTTCACTATAAAGCCTGGGCCTCATTATACTGCTGTACAGAGGTCTAGTGAAGGCTTTTTAGCCCTTTCCTCAGACTGTAGCTCATGGGAACAGGCCCTCACTCCTGTCCCTTCACTATAAAGCCTGGGCCTCATTATACAGCTATACAGGGGTCTAGTGAAGGCTTTTTAGCCCTTTCCTCAGACTGTAGCTCCTGGGCACAGACCCTCACTCCTGTCCCTTCACTATAAATCCTGGGCCTCATTATACAGCTGTACAGGGGTCTGGTGAAGGCTTTTTAGCCCTTTCCTCAGACTGTAGCTCCTGGGATCAGGCCCTCACTCCTGTCCCTTCACTATAAAGCCTGGGCCTCATTATACAGCTGTACAGGGGTCTAGTGAAGGCTTTTTAGCCCTTTCCTCAGACTGTAGCTCATGGGAACAGGCCCTCACTCCTGTCCCTTCACTATAAAGCCTGGGCCTCATTATACAGCTGTACAGGGGTCTAGTGAAGGCTTTTTAGCCCTTTCCTCAGACTGTAGCTCATGGGAACAGGCCCTCACTCCTGTCTCTTCACTATAAAGCCTGGGCCTCATTATACAGCTGTACAGGGGTCTAGTGAAGGCTTTTAGCTCTTTCCTCAGACTGTAGCTCCTGGGAACAAGCCCTCACTCCTGTCCCTTCACTATAAAGCCTGGGCCTCATTATACAGCTGTACAGGGGTCTAGTGAAGGCTTTTTAGCCCTTTCCTCAGACTGTAGCTCATGGGATCAGGCCCTCACTCGAGTACCTTCACTATAAAGCCTGGACCTCATTATACAGCTGTACAGGGGTCTAGTGAAGGCTTTTTAGCCCTTTCCTCAGTCTGTAGCTCCTGGGAACAGGCCCTCACTCCAGTCCCTTCAATATAAAGCCTGGACCTCATTATACAGCTGTACAGGGGTATAGTGAAGGCTTTTTAGCCCTTTCCTCAGTCTGTAGCTCCTGGGAACAGGCCCTCACTCCAGTCCCTTCAATATAAAGCCTGGGCCTCATTATACAGCTGTACAGGGGTCTAGTGAAGGCTTTTTAGCCCTTTCCTCAGACTGTAGCTCATGGGAACAGGTCCTCACTCCTGTCCCTTCACTACAAAGCCTGGGCCTCATTATACAGCTGTACAGGGGTCTAGTGAAGGCTTTTTAGCCCTTTCCTCAGACTGTAGCTCCTGGGAACAGGCTCTCACTCCTGTCCCTTCACTATAAAGCCTGGGCCTCATTATACAGCTGTACAGGGGTCTAGTGAAGGCTTTTTAGCCCTTTCCTCAGACTGTAGCTCATGGGAACAGGCCCTCACTCCTGTCTCTTCACTATAAAGCCTGGGCCTCATTATACAGCTATACAGGGGTCTAGTGAAGGCTTTTAGCCCTTTCCTCAGACTGTAGCTCCTGGGATCAGGCCCTCACTCCTGTCCCTTCACTATAAAGCCTGGGCCTCATTATACAGCTGTACAGGGGTCTAGTGAAGGCTTTTTAGCCCTTTCCTCAGACTGTAGCTCCTGGGATCAGGCCCTCACTCCAGTCCCTTCAATATAAAGCCTGGACCTCATTATACAGCTGTACAGGGGTATAGTGAAGGCTTTTTAGCCCTTTCCTCAGTCTGTAGCTCCTGGGCACAGGCCCTCACTCCAGTCCCTTCACTATAAAGCCTGGGCCTCATTATACAGCTGTACAGGGGTCTGGTGAAGGCTTTTTAGCCCTTTCCTCAGACTGTAGCTCATGGGAACAGGTCCTCACTCCTGTCCCTTCACTACAAAGCCTGGGCCTCATTATACAGCTGTACAGGGGTCTAGTGAAGGCTTTTTAGCCCTTTCCTCAGACTGTAGCTCCTGGGAACAGGCTCTCACTCCTGTCCCTTCACTATAAAGCCTGGGCCTCATTATACAGCTGTACAGGGGTCTAGTGAAGGCTTTTTAGCCCTTTCCTCAGACTGTAGCTCATGGGAACAGGCCCTCACTCCTGTCCCTTCACTATAAAGCCTGGGCCTCATTATACAGCTGTACAGGGGTCTAGTGAAGGCTTTTTAGCCCTTTCCTCAGACTGTAGCTCATGGGAACAGGCCCTCACTCCTGTCCCTTCACTATAAAGCCTGGGCCTCATTATACAGCTGTACAGAGGTCTAGTGAAGGCTTTTTAGCCCTTTCCTCAGACTGTAGCTCATGGGAACAGGCCCTCACTCCTGTCCCTTCACTATAAAGCCTGGGCCTCATTATACAGCTGTACAGGGGTCTAGTGAAGGCTTTTTAGCCCTTTCCTCAGACTGTAGCTCATGGGAACAGGTCCTCACTCCTGTCCCTTCACTATAAAGCCTGGGCCTCATTATACAGCTGTACAGAGGTCTAGTGAAGGCTTTTTAGCCCTTTCCTCAGACTGTAGCTCATGGGAACAGGCCCTCACTCCTGTCCCTTCACTATAAAGCCTGGGCCTCATTATACAGCTGTACAGGGGTCTAGCGAAGGCTTTTTAACCCTTTCCTCAAACTGTAGCTCCCGGGATCAGGCCCTCACTCCTTTCCCTTCACTATAAAGCCTGGGCCTCATTATACAGCTGTACAGGGGTCTAGTGAAGGCTTTTTAGCCCTTTCCTCAGACTGTAGCTCCTGGGATCAGGCCCTCACTCGAGTCCCTTCACTATAAAGCCTGGACCTCATTATACAGCTGTACAGGGGTCTAGTGAAGGCTTTTTAGCCCTTTCCTCAGACTGTAGCTCCTGGGATCAGGCCCTCACTCCAGTCCCTTCAATATAAAGCCTGGACCTCATTATACAGCTGTACAGGGGTCTAGTGAAGGCTTTTTAGCCCTTTCCTCAGACTGTAGCTCCTGGGCACAGGCCCTCACTCCTGTCCCTTCACTATAAGCCTGGGCCTCATTATACAGCTGTACAGGGGTCTAGTGAAGGCTTTTTAGCCCTTTCCTCAGACTGTAGCTCCGGGGAACAGGCCCTCACTTCTGTCCCATCACTATAAAGCCTCAGCCTCACTATACAGCTGTACAGGGGTCTAGTGAAGACTTTTTAGCTCTTTCATACCTGACTCCGAGCTTTCCTTCTCCCCCCACATTCGATCACTGGTTCGCTCTTGTCATCTGCACCTCAAAAACATCTCTAGAATTCGACCTTTTCTTGCTTTTGACTCTGCAAAAACTCTTACTGTTTCTCTTATTCATTCTCGTCTTGACTATTGTAACTCTCTTCTAATCGGTCTCCCTCTTACCAAACTCTCCCCCTCCAATCTGTCTTGAATGCAGCTGCCAGGATCATATTCCTCACCAATCGTTACACCGATGCCTCTACCTGGTGCCAGTCATTACACTGGTTACCCATCCACTCCAGAATTCAGTATAAACTTATTACCCTCACCCACAAAGCCCTCCATGGCTCAGCACCACCCTACATCTCCTCCCTTGTTTCAGTATACCACCCTACCCACGCCCTCCGTTCTGCTGATGACCTGAGGTTAGCATCCTCAATAATCAGAACCTCCCACTCCCATCTCCAAGACTTTACATGTGCTGCGCCAATTCTTTGGAATGCGCTTCCCAGGTCAATACGATTAGTCCCCAATCTCCACAATTTTAAGCGTGCCCTGAAAACACATCTATTCAGACTGGCCTATTGCCTCAACACATTAACCTAATCTATCCCTGTGTGGCACAGCCAAAAGTTTTACCATAACCAGGTTTCCCCGCATCATGTTCCCACATGCTTTTTACATCCATTAGCCCTCTGTGTCTGTACTGTTACACACTTAACATTATGGCTGGTCCATACAATCAGGGCAACTGTTACCACCCACCTTTCGTGTCTACCTCTTTCCTCTTAGACTGTAAGCTTGTGAGCAGGGCCCTCACTCCTCTTGGTATTTGTTATAATCTATGTGATTATTGTTATGTTGTAATGTATATTGTCTGTACAAGTCCCTTCCGAAATGTAAAGTGCTGCGGAATATGTCGGCGCTATAGAAATAAAATTTATTATTATTATTATTATTATTATTATTATTATTCCTCAGACTGTAGCTCCCTCACTCCTGTCCCTTCACTATAAAGCCTGGGCCTCATTATACAGCTGTACAGGGGTCTAGTGAAGGCTTTTTTGCCCTTTCCTCAGACTGTAGCTCCTGGGAACAGGCCCTCACTCCTGTCCCCTCACTATAAAGCCTGGGTCTCATTATACAGCTGTACAGGGGTCTAGTGAAGGCTTTTTAGCCCTTTCCTCAGTCTGTAGCTCCTGGGCACAGGCCCTCACTCCTGTCCCTTCACTATAAAGCCTGGACCTCATTATACAGCTGTACAGGGGTCTAGTGAAGGCTTTTTAGCCCTTTCCTCAGACTGTAGCTCCTGGTCACCATGTGATCTCACCATAACCCTAACAAGCTAATTAAGGTGTGAAATCTTGGTCAAAATTATCTCAGTACTCAAATCTCCAAGGGTGCCCAAAGTTTTGCATCGCCCCTTTTTCCTTTTTGCAATTATAAATTGTAATCAATGTGTATATATATATTTTTATTATTATTTTTGAGTGAAATACAAAGGCCATGTGCCATCTTAGAGGTTCGGCCTTTTAGAGATCATTTCATCTTCATCTTACTACTGCTCACAATAACGGTCATTTTGACCCGGGGCGCCCACACTTTTACATGCCGCTGTCAATGCTTCATCCCGCTGGTGCTCAATATTTAATAGGGTCTTACTATTAAACTTAATGAAAAGTTTGGTGAATTTCTTTGAGCTGTTATTACTAGAGATGAGCGAATATCGTCGGAGAAGTTGTTATTGGCTAATATCGCTTACCGAATAGCTGCATCGGGACCCCGGATCCCTGGAGCGCTCCCGATAATCAGCTGCATGTGTCGCCCTCCATGCAGGTGCTGTGACTATCACACAGCGCGACACACGCAGCTGATTATCGGGAGCGCTCCAGCACACTGAGTCCTGCACACACTGAGGCCCCTGATCATGTGACCCCTGACTCCTCCCCTCCTGTGACCTCATCACAGGTCCTGTGCACAGAGCAGTCATATATGTGGCAGACACTCCTGGACCTTCTGCTTTCTGGGCCGGTTCCTCCTGTGAGTCCTATTAACCCTTTCGCTCCCTGTATTCTCCTTTCTGACAGGACAATATCTGAATTCGGACAGTGTGACAGGAATATAAGCAATGTGGAAGGAAAAAATGACAATTTTACTTTTTTTCCTCACAAAAATGTGACTTTAGCCCCAATATTGGCAGCGTAACAAATCCTTATTCCCCCACTGTAGTTTGTAGACTCCATATACAGATCCCTTAAGTGCGAAAAGAGCTGAATTCCCCACTTAAGTTATTGCATTTTGGAAATTGCCCCCACTGGGAATTTATCTCCAGGTAAAGGCACAATTGTGTCTCCATGGGGGTTGTGCTCACAGCCCAACATCGTGTGGCCTCCAAAGAAATGCCACCCCGCACCATTACTGACCACTGCCAAACCGGTCATGCTGAAGGATGTTGCAGGCAGCAGATCGCTCTCCACGGCGTCTCCAGACTCTGTCACGTCTGTCACATGTGGTCAGTGTGAACCTGCTTTCATCTGTGAAGAGCACAGGACGCCAGTGGCGAATTTGCCAATCCCGGTGTTCTGTGGCAAATGCCAAGTGTCCTGTACGGTGTTGGGCTGTGAGCACAACCCCCATCTGTGGCTGTCGGGACGTCAGACCATCCTAATGGAGTCATTTTCTAACCGTTTGTGCAGACACATGCACATTTGTGGCCTGCTGAAGATCATTTTGCAGGGCTCTGGCAGTGCTCCTCCTGTTCCTCCTTGCACAAAGGTGGAGGTAGCCATCTTGCTGCTGGGTTGTTGCCCTTCTACAGCCCCCTCCACGTCTCCTGGTAGCTCCTCCAGCCTCTGGACACTATGCTGACAGACACAGCAAACCTTCTTGCCACAGCTCGCATTGATGTGCCATCCTGGATGAGCTGCACTACCTGAGCCACTTGTGTGGGTTGTAGAGTCCGTCTCATGCTACCACGAGTGTGAAAGCACAACCAACATTCAAAATTGACCAAAACATCATCCAGAAGCATTGGTACTGAGATGTGGTCTGTGGTCCCCACCTGCAGAACCACTCCTTTATTGAGGGTGTCTTGATAATTGCCAATAATTTCCATCTGTTGTCTTTTCCATTTGCACAACAGCATGTGAAATTGATTGTCCATCAGTGTTGCTTCCTAAGTGGACAGTTTGATTTCACAGAAGTTTGATTTACTTGGAGTTATATTCTGTTGTTTAAGTGTTTCCTTTATTTTTTTGAACAGTGTATATAGATAGATAGTTTTTCTTTACGTTGGAGGGCCCAATTCCAGCTATTGCTGTGGGATCTGTGATTTCTATCTACTCCACTGTGTACAGGATAATAGAGTATAATAAAGTAGTTATGGACGTGACGTAACTAACATTGTGCAGTGACTCTGCTTTCCATATAGTGATGGATATTTCTTGTTGCTGAAACTGTGATATTTTTTCCACTTTAAACCTTTTTAAACCCCTCTGATCAGTGCGATCATACAACATTCAAGCCTCTGATGGCTCCGGTGATGCCCTGTACTCCTGTAGTGCCGTGTATCATCACTGCCTGTCAGTGTAATACTAACGGCCCCATACACATGAGATCAGAGTTGGCTGAACGGACATTTGGCAGACGGCGATCTCTCCCGACTCCCCCATACACACAAATATTCCAGCTTTCCAGTGGTCTGTATGAGAGAGTCGCCTCCAGACTCCTCTAGAGGAGGATTATCTACAGGAAGAACAAACGGATTATCCTCTGAAATTCAGGATGCCAGATCCTTCTCTGCCCTGACATCATCTGTCGGGAGGCCCCCAAATACATTATATGGTCGGCCAAACCCCCCGAAATCAGTGCTTTCATGGAGCTTTAGTCTACTGTGTATGGGGGCGTTATAAGGTAACTTATTGGACGCTGCCTGTGGCCCGGCCTAATAGACCTTCATACATTGCAGCCCAGACACCATAGGCATGTAAGTATCGTAGTAACTAGGCCGCCCCATACTATCGAGTACTTGGAGGTGGGGGGCATTCAGCCAAACTCTGTCACACCTTCTTAGATGCCATGTTTGCTTTTCAGGGTTTATGTTGAAGCCTCACCTGTGCCGTCCCTGCGGTGTACATCTATGTTCTGGGGCCCAAAAAGATTAATTTCTTTGTAATAAATGTTTAATATGCTAAAAATTATAAAATGTGTCTTCTGCTTTTTGCAATTTTTTTCTTCTTACAACAATTGTTGGAGCCAATTTTTCTTTACAAACATTTTAATATCGGCTTTTTCTGGAGTTTTTCTTGTAATATAGGAAAGTCTAAGGCCAGAAATAATCCCCATAAATCACTGTACATGGAGACTTTGGGATCAGATCATTTCTGTCCGTTGTGTTTGTGGAAGCAAAAAATCTTTTCTAAAAGCCTTGTGATAAAACACTCTGGGATCGCCTTTGCTGGGGTCAAAGGTCACGTGCGTTCAGCATGAAACTCGGACAGAGCTGGGATTCGGGTGTAACTGACACTGGGTCAGGTTTATTAATGGTGAAAGCAATGCATAAAGAAATAAAACATAAAACAAATCCTTGCCTGTCCGGCACTAACTAAACAAAGTACAACCTAACTACCAACTGGCGGGCTTCTCCCGTCCAGCCAAACCACAGTTGCAGTGGGCACTGCTCTCACTCACATGTGTCTCTCACACAGACAGGCTCTCTGTGTTCCCAGGGTGAGACACTCACACAACCACCTGGCATCCTTTCATATCCACCTCCCATTATTCATTAGCAAGCAGGTGCGATACTGACCAGACTAGGCCACATAGGAAAGGAATCTGGGCGAGATATACCTGCCCTCATCCACTATTCCCACATGATTCTCACATATCCCCCCCCCTCTGCTCAGACCACTCCGGTCAAGCAATGACACCCGCCAAACAGTGCACTCGGGACAGGGCATCTGCATTTCCCATCTGTACGACTGGGCGGTGCTCCACCGTAAAAGTGTAGGCCTGCAGGGCAAGGAACCACCGGGTCACCCGGCTATTCCGTTCCTTGTTCAAGCCTGAACTTTCGGCCCACCAGGTAATATTTGAGGGCCTCTAGAGCCCACTTAATGGCGAGGCACTCTTTTTCTACGACTGCATACCTTTGCTCGTGTTTATTCAGCTTCCTGCTGAGATAGAGGACTGGGTGTTCCACGTCCCTCACTTGTGAGAGTACGGCCCCGATACCGGTATCAGAGGCATCTGTTTGTACCACAAACTCGCTGCAGAAGTCCGGAGTCACTAGTACGGGCTGAGAGCAAAGTGCCCGTTTTAGGCTATGGAAGGCTTCTTCAGCCGCTAAACTCCATTCAATCATGACGGAGTCTTTCCCTTTTGTAAGATCCGTCAGGGGGTAGCGATGGCTGCAAAATTGGGTATGAACCGGCGATAATAGCCGGCGATCCCCAGGAAGGCTTGTACCTGCTTCTTGTTGACAGGCTGCGGCCAGTCATGAACTGCCTGAATCTTATCAACCTGGGGTTTAACAACACCCCTCCCAATTACATACCCCAAATACCGGGCTTCTTATAGCCCGATGTGACATTTCTTGGGGTTCGCGGTTAGACCTGCCTCCCACAGGTCGTCAATCACAGCTTGTTCTTTCTGGAGATGAGTCTCCCAGTCCAAGCTGTAAATGACAATGTCGTCCAAATAGGCCGAAGCGTACCGCCTATGTTGCCTCAGGACTCGATCCATCAGTCTCTGGAAGGTCGCCGGTGCTCCGTGCAGTCCAAACGGCATATACACATACTGAAATAGACCTTCTGGGGTAGCAAATGCCGTCTTTTCTCTGGCAGCCTCCGCCAGAGGGATCTGCCAATACCCCTTTGTTAGGTCTAGGGTCGTAATATACCGGGCTTTTCCTAACCGATCTATTAACTCGTCGACCCGGGGCATAGGGTAGGCATCAAATTTTGAGACCGCATTCAGTTTCCTGAAGTCATTGCAGAACCGGATGGTGCCGTCCGGTTTAGGAATTAGCACAATCGGGCTGGACCAAGCACTGTGCGATTCCTCAATGACACCTAACTCTAACATTGCCTTCACTTCTCGGGAAACGGCTTCACGGCGCGATTCTGGGATTCGGTAGGGCTTTACATGAACTGTGACACCAGGTTCCGTTACAATGTCATGTTTCATTAGCGTAGTCTGCCCGGGTTTTTCTGAGAAAAACTTTTGGTTGTAAAGTAGAAACTGCCTGACCTCAGTCTTTTGCCGCTCCGAGAGAGTCTCTGCAACCCGTACCTCCGGTACGGTATGTGAGCAGACGGGACGGGCCAGCTCCGCTGACAAGGCAGACCGATCTTTCCAGGGTTTTATCAGATTTACATGATAAATCTATTCAGGTTTCCGTTTACCTGCCTGGTATACTTTGTAGTTTACTTCACCAACTCTTTCCTTAATCTCAAAGGGGCCCTGCCACTTTGCCAGGAACTTACTGTCTACCGTGGGGACCAGGATCAACACCCTATCTCCGGGTGCAAACGTACGGATCTTGGCGCCCCTATCATAGATTCTTTTTTGGGCTCCTTGAGCCTGTATCATGTGTTCTTTGACGATAGGCATAACAGCCGCAATACGGTCCTGAATTTGTGTGACGTGATCTATCACTGTTTTAAACGGTGTGACCTGACCCTCCCAGGTTTCTTTTGCAACGTCTAACAGTCCGCGAGGACGTCGGGCGTACAATAACTCGAAAGGCGAGAATCCCGTGGAAGACTGGGGTACTTCCCTGATGGCAAAAAGCAAATACGGAAGTAAATAGTCCCAGTTCTTCCCATCCTTGTCTATCACCTTTCTCAGCATCTGCTTCAGAGTTTTATTGAACCATTCGACCAACCCGTCTGTTTGAGGGTGATACACGGATGTGCGTAACAGTTCGATTTGTAACAATCGGCAGAGCTCCTTCATTACATAAAGGGGGTCCCCTGGTCAGTGAGTATCTGTTTTGGTATACCGACCCGACTAAACACATGCACCAGTTCCTTGGCAATCGTCTTGGTGGCCGTGTTACGCAAAGGGATGGCCTCCGGGTAACGAGTGGCGTAATCCAAGATGACCAGGATATGTTGGTGTCCACGTGCAGACCGTGGAAGGGGCCCAACTAGATCCATCCCAATCCTCTCAAACGGGACTTCAATAATAGGTAGGGGTACCAAAGGGCTACAGAACCGGGGCTTAGGTGCAGAGGCTTGGCAGTCAGGACAAGACTCACAATATACACGAATATCGTGATGCATGCCTGGCCAAACAAAACAGTGTAATATCCTTTCGGTGGTTTTCTGGACTCCCAGGTGACCTCCCATCACATGTCCGTGGGCCAGGTCCAGCACCTGCCGCCGATAGGGTTTTGGCACGACTAATAGTTGCACCGTATCTTCCCCCTTTTTCTCTATCCGATAGAGTAAATCATTCTCCAGAACCATGTAAGGATATGCCAGCCTAGAGCCAGGTTCTACGGGTACCCCATTTATCACTTTTACATTTGTCCTAGCCTGAGAAAGGGTAGGATCCTTTATTTGCTCGCTTTGGAAGTCATCTTTCTGAACTTCTAAATCCGGCAAACGGGGAGGTGGACGGCTGTCGGCCTCCTCCTCTTCCCCGGTCTCCTCCGTATCACCCGCCATGACTGAAAACGGGAACTGCAGGTCATTTCCCGCAGACTCTTCCCCCGAGTCTTCCGGGGAGACATCTTCCAGGGATTCGAGACCCCCACGCGCCCTGGGAGAATAATCATGTACACTATTACCCGAGGGCATCAACTGATTCTCCCACAATTGCCAGAAGTGGGGAAAATCCCGGCCCAGGATAACATCATGCAATAACGCCGGGACGAGTCCCACTTTATGTTGCACAGACCCATAGGAAGTAGTAATGCATATGACCGTGTTGAGGTACGAACAGGTGTCTCCATGCACACACGTTACAGAAAATATGTCTGATGGTCCAGTCGGGGCTGACACCAGACTGGCCTTCACCAGAGTCACCACACTTCCCGAGTCTAACAATGCCACCACATTTTTGCCATCAACAGTTAAATCACACAAGTGTTTTTCCACATCCTTTTGACCGGCATTCACACTCACTACCCGTGCAACCATAGACATGCGGTTTTTAGAGTCTGTGACGTCGCACTGCATGGGTTCAGTAGTGACCGGACAGTTCGCAGCAATATGTCCCATCTCTTGGCAGCGGAAACACCTAACGGGCCCCTTGCTTAGACCATAGTTCGTTACTCTCGGCCTCGCAGTGCGGGCAGTCCCGTTTTCCTCCCCCACTGTCTTAGGGATTTTTCCATCTCCCCTACTCCCTGGAACAGTCTTAACGGTTCTACGTGGAGATGATGAAGAATGAGGTGGGGTAGCGTCGTCTCGGAGTCCTTCCGCCACGGAGTAACGTTCAACCAGATCCACCAGTTGATCTGCCGTCGTAGGATTTCCATGGCTTACCCACTTCCTCAGGGCTAGCGGTAGAGCTCTCAAGTACTTGTCCATGACGACTCTCTGGATTATCTCTGGCGCTGTCAACACCTCGGGTTGTAGCCACTTCTTCGTCACGTGGATCAGGTCGAACATCTGTGACCGCGGTGGTTTATCCGGCTGATAAGTCCATTGATGCACTCTCTGTGCACGGACAGCGGTCGTCACTCCCAGCCGGGCCAAGATCTCAGCTTTCAGTTTGTCAAAGTCCTGCGCGGCTTCAGGCTCTAAGTCATAATAAGCCTTTTGGGCCTCACCGGAAAGAAACGGGGCAATCAGGCTGGCCCATCGTGCCTTCGGCCATGTTTCTCGCACCGCAGTCCGTTCAAACGTGGTCAGGTATGCCTCGACGTCATCTTCGGTCGTCATCTTCTGCCAGTACTGACTCACGTGAATCACACTCGACTCAGCTTCCAGGTTAACCTCATGTAGGCTTGCCAGGCGCTGCGCCACCTGCTGGAGAAGCGAACGATCGGTAGCTGTCATGTCCACCAACTCCTTCAGCTGGGCCATCATCACCCGATTAGCTTCTTGCTGGACGGCGGTGGACTGTACCAGCGCTTTCACCACGTCCTCCATGCTCATGCTTGCAACGTGATGCCCGCGTTCTCCACCACAATGTGATAAAACACTCTGGGATCGCCTTTGCTGGGGTCAAAGGTCACGTGCGTTCAGCATGAAACTCAGGCGCAGAGCTGGGATTCGGGTATAACTGAAACTGGGTCAGGTTTATTAACGGTGAAAGCAATGCATAAAGAAATAAAACATAAAACAAATCCTTGCCTGTCTGGCACTAACTAAACAAAGTACAACCTAACTACCAACTGGCGGGCTTCTCCCGTCCAGCCAAACCACAGTTGCAGTGGGCACTGCTCTCACTCACGTGTGTCTCTCACACAGACAGGCTCTCTGTGTTCCCAGGGTGAGACACTCACACAACCACCTGGCATCCTTTTATATCCACCTCCCATTATTCATTAGCAAGCAGGTGCAATACTGACCAGACTAGGCCACATAGGAAAGGAATCTGGGCGAGATATACCTGCCCTCATCCACTATTCCCACATGATTCTCACAGCCTCAAACTTCTTTGTGTGACTCAGAGCTGAGATATAACGTGATAGAAGATTCCAGTGCAGGGAAGACGGGAAACCTTCATATAGACGGCCGATGGGGATGGAGGCAGTGACCAACTCTGGCCAAATCTGTTCCTAGAGCCGTAGTAGAAGATGATGTCGTCCTCATTATGAAGGAGTTATTTCTCATGTCGCGTGTAATGAATATCTCCTGCAGTATTGCTAATGCCGATTCCAGTGTCGGTAATGAGACGAGAATTAGCGTTATGGAAGATGAGTCTATGAGGAACGTGTTCAGCTGCCGACTCCGAGGAGGAAACTGCTTGTTGTCTGTGGCCTAAATATATAGGTTTTATTAGTAGATGTCAGGGAAGACAACTAAACCCTGTAAGATAATAAATCTCCTCATATGTTTCCCTTATTATCTCCAGTAATTGTATTATTACACAGGATTCTTATGATGTTACATCGGATCATCTTCTTCTCATTCAGGTCTCTACAATATTGGATCCTCTCAGTGAAGATCTTCTACATAAGAGAATATTCCTGATTTACCCATCAAGGATGGATATGGACAGAGACAAGATGGTGGAGAGGATGTTACACCTCACCCTAGAGATCCTCTTCCGTCTCACTGGAGAGGTGAGAGATTCTGATGACGTCACATTACATCATTCTTATCTATGGGAATAACAGATGGACAGAACTGGAGAGGTGAGGACTCTGGAAATGTCTGTAGTGAGATTTATTAATGTGTCCCTCCATAACCAGGATTACACAGTGGTGAAGAAGACCTCTAGTGATCGCTGTCAGGACCCTGTGTCTGAGGGATGTGGAAGACCCCTGAGCCCAATCACGGGGCCTCCACCTCACCCCCTGATCCATGAGGACATCAATGACCAGAAGATCCTAGAACTCATCTACAAGATGATTGAGCTGCTGACTGGAGAGGTGACACTGCTGGGAATGCTGGGACATTATACAGTAACACTATGAAGGGATCGGGGGGATGACGTTATCATTGTATGTGTCAGGTTCCTATAAGGTGTCAGGATGTCGCTGTCTATTTCTCCATGGAGGAGTGGGAGTATTTAGAAGGACACAGAGATCTGTATAAGAACGTCATAATGGAGGGTCCCCAGCCCCTCACATCACCAGGTAATAGACAGGACTAAATACACACGGCCTATAATTATCTGTATGTAGAGAATGAATTCAGTCCCTGTATGTGTTTCCTCCAGATCTATCCAGTAAGACGACAACACCAGAGAGATGTCCCCGTCCTCTTCTTCCACAGGACTGTAACCAAGAAGATCCCAGTGCTCCTCAGGATCATCAGGTAGATGGAGAGAAGGTGTCAGGAGATCTCCCCTATGATGTGTAGACGGCTGTTAAGGTCTTGTGCTCAGTCTTGTTTTATCCACCAGTATTATATGTTTTATACTTGTGTAATGAGAACGGTGGAGATGGCAGGATTAGAACTGATCATAGATGGGACTTCTCCATCTCTCTGTGACTTTTACAATATTTGTTTCAGGGTGAAGATCTGACCCATATTAATACTACAGAGACATATGTGAGAGATGATGAGCTGTGTAAAGAGGAGATTCCCACATATGACTACCCAGGTGAGTAGTAACCACTGAATGCAGAGAAGTCACAGATTCCTCTCAGTCACCGGCTGTGGCTGCTTTATCGGTGGTGTAGTCCGGCCGTATTACCATCATACCTCCCAACTTTTGAAGAAGGGAAAGAGGCACATTTTAGGCCACGCCCCGACCACACCCATTAAAGAGCTAGTCACACCCGTGTCCATGCCTCAGCCACTCCCAGAGAAAGAGGGGAAGGAAAGAACATAGAGAAAGGAGAGAGAAAGAAAGAACGAACAGAGAGAGAAAGTGGGGAAAGAAAGAGAGAACAGAGAGAAAGAAAGAACAGACAAAGAAAGAGGGGAAAGAAAGAACAGAGAGAAAGAAAGAAAGAACAGAGCAAAAGAAAGAACGGAAAGAAAGAAAGAACAGAGAGATAGAGAGAAAATACAGAGAGAAAGAAAAAGGGGAAAGAAATAAAGAACAGAAAGAGAGAGAAAGAGGGGAAAGAAATAAAGAACAGAGAGAGAACGAGGGGAAATAAAGAAAGAATAGAGAGAAAGAAAAGAGAAAGAAAGAGGAGAAAGAAAGAGAACCGAGAGTGTTGTGAGTTCATTTTCCCCTTCATTACTGAGGCCCGAGGAACTCCCTCTTCTGGTAAAGAAAGGTAGTGAGCCTGATTATCAAACACCTGAGGCTGATGATGATGACTGGCTGAGTGGAGTTACTGACTGGATATAAGGCTGCTGACACCCTTCTGCCCTGCGGATGATTTCTCTGTGGGATCCTTGGAGACCAGTCTGAATTCCTGCTCCTCTAAAGCTAAGTTTGCTGCTCGGCCTTTTGCTTTGGTGCTTTGACTTTGTTTTGCTTTGTTTTTCTGGATTTCTGCCATTCCCTGCTGTGATGTGCTGAATTCATTTAGCTCTGTCTTCTGAAAATACCTGAGTGCTGATTTAGTTTTTGAAGCCTAGCTGCTTCAGGGCCTTTTTCATATCAGCTTGTTGGCTTATGTCTTTGATAGGGTTTTGGCAGATTGCAGACAGCAGCCTTCCTGTCCTTTCCTATCTAGGTAGTTTTGGGCCCCGTCTTTGCTCAGTCTATCTTTCTGTCTGTGTTAGTATTTTCATCTTGCTTCACCGTCATTATATGTTGGGGGCTGCCTATTGCTTTGGGGTCTGCTCTGGGGCAGTTTAGATTTCCCCTTTCTTTCTTTAGGCCTATGTAATTCTCTGGCTGTGATCGAGGTGTCTAGGGCATCGTAGGAACCCCCCACGGCTACTGCTAGTTGTGTTGATAGGTTCAGGGGTCTGCAATCTGATAGTTGCCAACTTCTCTGGTTTTCTGGACTTAGCTTGTATTTCTGCTTTTGCCTTCTACGGTGACTCATTCATAACAGAATCACCCGCCATACCGCAGATTCTAGGGTACTCGATAGCAGGAAAGAATTGTGTAAAAAAAAAAAAAAAAAAAAGTGTATATTTTTTCCTCTATATCTCTGAGGCCGTAGGGGGAATTTTTTTTTCTCTCAATGGAGATAAAGCAATTGTCTGATCGTGTGGAGCAGCTCGCTGCGGAAGTGCGGGGAATTTCCGCCTACCTTGCTCATTCACATGCTGCTGAACCAAAGATTCCTACACCTGATGTATTTTTTGGGGATCGGTCTAAATTTTTGAATTTCAAAAATAATTGTAAATTATTTTTTGCCTTTAAGCCTAAGGCCTCTTTCACACTTCCGTTTTTTACAATCAGTCACAATCCACCAGGTTTTGAAAAAAATGGATCCTCAAATTTTTTTTGAGGATCCGTTTTTTTCCCCATTGACTTGCATTAATGGCGGATTGTGACGGATTGCTCTCCGTTGCATCCGTTTTTTTTGAGGATCCGCCAAAAATTGCTGTCCGTCACCATCCTCAAAGATTTCAAAACGGAGCTTGTAACGTTTTTTTCTGTGGCGGATCCTCCAGACACTCATTTAACCCGAAATTCTTTCTGGGTGCCGGACAAAAAAAAAAATTCTCTCTCTCTCTCTCTCTTTTCCCGGCCAGCATTTCCTTTATATTTCCGCATTTTCAGGATCCGTCTAAAAACGGATCCTGTGCCATCCGTTCACATCAGTTAACAACCGATCCGCTTCAATGACTTTTTGGCGGATTTGAACTGATGCAAAAAAACTGAAGTGTGAAAGAGGCCTAACTCGTCAGGGAGCTCCGCGCAGCAGGTTAAAATTGTCATCTCTTTGCTGCGGGCGATCCCCAGTATTGGGCGTTTTCTTTGAAACCAGATGATCCTATTCTGACTAATGTGAACGCATTCTTTCAAGCTTTGGGGTTGTTGTATGACGAACCTAATGCCATTGATCAGGCTGAAAAGACCCTGCTGGCATTGAGCCAGGGTCGTGATTCTGCAGAATTGTACTGTCAAAAATTCCAAAAGTGGGCAGTACTTACTACCTGGAATGATAATGCCTTGGCTGCTCTCTTTCGGAAGGGGTTGTCAGAAGCCGTAAAAGATACTATGGTGGGATTTTCTGTTCCCTCTGGTCTTGACGATTCTATGTCATTAGCCATTCAGGTTGATCGGCGTTTGCGCGAACGCAAAGCTGCACGAGAGGTGTTGCCACCTGTTGAACAAATGTCTGAACCTATGCAATGTGATAGAGTTTTTTCCAGAGAGCAGCGTCAGGAGTTCAGAAGGCGTAATAAGTTGTGTTTTTTCTGTGGAGGTGCCTCGCATATTATTTCTGTTTGTCCTAAATGAGAGAAACGCTTTGCACACACGTTTTCTGTTGGGGGTGTTCAACCTAAGTTTCTTCTGGCTATTACTCTGATCTGCTCCCTGTCCACCTTTTCCGCCAAGGCTTTTGTGGATTCGGGAGCAGCCCTAAACCTAATGGACTTGGATTTTGCTAAACGTTGTGGATTTCCGATGACACCTCTGCAGACGCCTATCCCTTTGAGGGGGATTGATGCTACTCCTTTGGCTAAAGATAAACCCCAGTTTTGGACCCAGGTGGTAATGCGGGTCGCCCCAGACCATCAAGAAAATTGCAGATTTTTGGTGTTACATAATCTGCATGATACTATTGTTCTGGGGTTTCCCTGGTTACAGATTCATAATCCAGTTTTGGATTGGAAATCTGTGTCTGTGGTGAGTTGGGGTTGTCAGTGTGCCTTTATTGAGGCTCCGGTGTTTTCCACCTCTCCTCAGTCGCATGATGTTCCTGATTATTTGGCGGACTTTTATGATGTATTTAGTGAGAATGAGTCTGCATCTCTGCCTCCTCATAGGAGTTATGACTGTGCAATTGAACTGAGCCCGGGGTGTAAATTTCCCAAGGGTCGGCTCTTCAATTTATCTGTACCCGAGCACGAGGCTATGCGATCCTATATTAAGGAGGCGTTGGAGAAGGGTCATATTAGACCATCCTCGTCACCCTTAGGTGCCGGGTTTTTTTTTGTAGCCAAAAAGGATGGATCATTAAGACCTTGTATTGATTATCGTGCCCTCAACAAAATTACTGTTAAATATCAGTATCCGTTACCCCTGATTTCTGATCTATTCTCCAGAGCTAAAGGTGCTTGCTGGTTTACCAAGCTTGACCTCAGGGGGGCGTATAATCTTATTCGCATTAAGCATGGGGATGAATGGAAGACGGCGTTTAATACTCCGGAGGGACATTTTGAGTACCTGGTGATGCCTTTTGGGCTCACTAATGCCCCTTCTGTCTTCCAGTGCTTCATGAACGATATTTTCCGAGATTTTGTCGATAAATTTTTGATTATCTATCTGGATGATATTTTGATCTTCTCCAAGGATTGGGATTCTCATGTGGAACATATTCGGACTGTGTTCCGGATCTTGAGGGAGAATTCCCTGTATGTCAAAGGATCTAAATGCCTTTTTGGAGTACAGAGGATTTCTTTTTTGGGATTTATTTTGTCCCCGTCAACTATTGAAATGGACCCGGCCAAGATACAGGCCATTCACGATTGGGTTCAACCCACTTCTTTGAAGGCCCTCCAGAAGTTTTTGGGTTTTGCTAATTTTTATCGGAAATTTATAGCAAAATTTTCTAGTATTGCCAAGCCATTGACTGATTTGACTAAAAAGGGTGCTGATGTGTTAAATTGGTCTCCGGAGGCTGTTTCTTCCTTTCAGGAGCTGAAGCGAAGATTCACCTCCACCCGGGTTTTGCGGCAACCTGATGTCTCACTTCCATTCCAGGTAGAGGTGGATGCTTCTGAGATTGGTGCAGGAGCTGTTTTGTCCCAAAAGGATCCTGTAACATCTAAAATGAATCCCTGTGCTTTCTTTTCCCGAAAGTTCTCTCCATCTGAACGTAACTATGATGTGGGGAATAGGGAACTGTTGGCCATGAAATGGGCATTTGAGGAGTGGAGACATTGGTTGGAGGGAGCTAAGCATCAAGTCGTGGTCCTCACTGACCACAAGAATTTGATTTACCTAGAGTCGGCTAAGCGCTTGAACCCTAGACAGGCTAGGTGGGCCTTGTTTTTTACACGTTTTGATTTTGTGGTTTCTTTTCTTCCTGGAACAAAGAATGTCAAGGCAGACGCCCTCTCTAGGAGCTTCTTTGCTGATTCTCCTGTGGTGACCAAGCCTGCTACCATCTTAGGCGAAGGGGTAGTTCTTTCTGCCATCTCGCCCGATTTGAGACGTGCTCTGGAAGAGTTCCAGGAGGACAAACCTGAGCATTGTCCCAGTGGAAAGTTGTATGTTCCTGACCAGTGGAAGAAGAGAGTGATGTCTGAAGTTCATTGCTCTGCTTTGGCTGGTCATCCAGGTATTTTTGGTACTAGAGATCTGGTGAGTCGGTTTTTTTGGTGGCCCTCCTTGTCTCGTGATGTCAGGAATTTTGTGCAGTCCTGTGGGACGTGCTCCCGGTCTAAATCGTGTTCTCGCTCTAGTGGGTTGTTGATGCCTTTGCCTGTCCCCAAGAGGCCATGGACCCATATTTCAATGGATTTCATCTCTGATATGCCTGTCTCTCAGAGGATGACTGTTATTTGGGTGATTTGTGATAGGTTCTCTAAGATGGTTCATCTTGTACCACTCCCTAAGTTGCCATCTTCCTCTGAGTTGGTGCCCCTGTTTTTACAACAGGTGGTTCGTTTGCACGGGATTCCTGAGAACATTGTATCTGACAGAGGAGTCCAGTTTGTGTCTAGATTTTGGAGAACTTTCTGTTCCAGGCTGGGAATTCAGTTGTCCTTCTCCTCTGCTTTTCACCCTCAGACCAATGGGCAGACAGAGAGAACAAACCAGACCTTGGAGTCATATTTGAGATGTTTTATTTCTGCTGATCAGGATGATTGGGTTTCATTTTTGCCCTTGGCCGAATTTGCTTTAAATAATAGAGCTAGTTCTGCCACTTTGATGTCACCTTTTTTTGTAACCTTGGGTTTCATCCTCGATTTTCTTCAGGGCAGGTGGAGCCCTCTGCCTGCCCAGGTGTTGACACTGTGGTGGAGAGAATGCACCAGATCTGGGACCAAGTGGTGGATAAGTTATCTCTCTCCCAGGAAAAGGCCCAGCGGTTTTCCAACCAACATAGGACCATTGGTCCCCAGTTTAAGGTTGGTGATATGGTGTGGTTATCATCAAAAAATATTGCTATGAAGGTGGCTTCTCCTAAGTTTAAACCTAGATTTATTGGACCTTACAAGATTGTGGAGATTATTAATCCGGTCTCTTTTCGTTTGGCTCTTCCTGTCACATTTAAAATCCATAATGTGTTCCATAAATCTTTGTTTAAGAGGTTTGTTGAACCTGTTGTTCCGGGGGTGGCACCTCCAGACCCTGTATTGGTTGAAGGTAACATGGAATATGAGGTAGAGAAAGTACTGGATTCCCGTCTGGCTAGACGGAGACTCCAGTATTTGGTTAAGTGGAAGGGTTATGGTCAGGAGGATAATTCCTGGGTCTCTGCCTCTGATATTCATGCCAAAAGATTGGTGCGTGCCTTTCATCGGGCTCACCCTGATCGCCCTGGTGGCGTGGTTGAGGGTTCGGTGACCCCTCCTCAAGGGGGAGGTACTGTTGTGAGTTCATTTTCCCCTTCATTACTGAGGCCCGAGGAACTCCCTCTTCTGGTAAAGAAAGGTAGTGAGCCTGATTATCAAACACCTGAGGCTGATGATGATGACTGGCTGAGTGGAGTTACTGACTGGATATAAGGCTGCCGACGCCCTTCTGCCCTGCGGGTGATTTCTCTGTGGGATCCTTGGAGACCAGTCTGAATTCCTGCTCCTCTAAAGCTAAGTTTGCTGCTCGGCCTTTTGCTTTGGTGCTTTGACTTTGTTTTGCTTTGTTTTTCTGGATTTCTGCCATTCCCTGCTGTGGTGTGCTGAATTCATTTAGCTCTGTCTTCTGAAAATACCTGAGTGCTGATTTAGTTTTTGAAGCCTAGCTGCTTCAGGGCCTTTTTCATATCAGCTTGTTGGCTTATGTCTTTGATAGGGTTTTGGCAGATTGCAGACAGCAGCCTTCCTGTCCTTTCCTATCTAGGTAGTTTTGGGCCCCGTCTTTGCTCAGTCTATCTTTCTGTCTGTGTTAGTATTTTCATCTTGCTTCACTGTCATTATATGTTGGGGGCTGCCTATTGCTTTGGGGTCTGCTCTAGGGCAGTTTAGATTTCCCCTTTCTTTCTTTAGGCCTATGTAATTCTCCGGCTGTGATCGAGGGGTCTAGGGCATCGTAGCAACCCCCCACGGCTACTGCTAGTTGTGTTGATAGGTTCAGGGGTCTGCAATCTGATAGTTGCCAACTTCTCTGGTTTTCTGGACTTAGCTTGTATTTCTGCTTTTGCCTTCTACGGTGACTCATTCATAACACGAGAGAAAGAATGAAAGAGGGGGAAAGAAAGAACAGAGCAAAAGAAAGAACAGAAAGAAAGGAGAGAGAAAGAAAGAGGGGAAAAAAGAACAGAGAGAAAGAAAAGAAAGAAAGAAACGGGAATGAAAGAGAACAGAGTGAAAGAAAGAGGGGAAAGAAAGAACAGAAAGAGAGAGAAAGAAATATTACAGAGAGGAAGAAAAAGAAAGAAAGAACAGAGAGAAAGAGGGGAAAGAAAGAAAGAGGGGAAAGAAATAAAGAACAGAGAGAAAGAAAGAGGGGAAAGAAATAACAGAGAGAGAAAGAGTGGACAGAAAAAAAGAACAGAGAGAAGAAAAAACGAAAGAGGGGAAACAAAGAATAGAGAGGGAGAGAAAGAAAGAGGGGAAAGAAATAAAGAACAGAGAAAGAAAGAGGGGAAAGAAAAAAGAGAGAAAGAAAGATAAGAAAGAAAGATGGGAAAGAAGAGAGCAAGAGAAAGAGAGAGAAAGAACAGAGAAAGAAAGATTAGCGAGAGAAAGAGGGGAAAGAACTAAAGAACAGAGCGAAAGAAAAACAGAGAGAAAGAAAGAAGAGAAAGAAAAGAAAGAACAGAGAGAGAAAAAAATGAAAGATTAGAGAGCGAGAGAGAAAGAAAGATTCTATAAATATACTATAGCAGCCTGGCTCCCATTGTAAAGCCCACCTGAGCCTCCCAATGCAGGACATATCATGATCCGCTCACATGGCCGGCATCCCCGATTCCAAGGCGATCCCGCTGTCCGCGCTGTTGGAGGATGACACAGTAATTTATCTGAAGCATTCCCTGAAGTGCCTCCATTGTTCCGTCACAACCTCCTCCCGAAATTACCTCATTTCCGGTCAGCTTCTAGCACGTAACTTCCGATGGAACGTCACGTGCGAATTTTAAAGTGCTCCTTGGGGTTCCGCTGTGTACTCCTGTGTCCGCAGGAAAAGTAAGCTCCTGGCCGGGACAGACTCTCTCTTAAAATCGGGACTGTCCTGCTGGATCCGGGACGGTTGGGAAGTATGAATGCTCCCCACCATACACCTTGTACACGCATGGCTCCGCACACCTCATGCACACACGGTTCCGCTTTGTATGCCTCGTACACATGCGGCTCCGCTCCGTACACCTCGCACACACGCGGCTCCGCTCCGTACAACTCGTACACACACGGCTCCGCTCCAAACACCTCGTACACACACAGCTCCGCCCTGTACACCTCGTACACACACGGCTCCGCTCCATACACCTCGTACACATGGCTCCGCTCCGTACACCTTGTACACACATGGCTCCGCTCCGTACACCTCGTACACACGCGGCTCTGCCCTGTACACCTCGTACACACGCGGCTCTGCCCTGTACACCTCGTACACATGAGGCTCCTCTCCGTACACCTCGTACACACCCGGCTCCACTCCGTACACACGTGGCTCCGCTCCGTACACCTTGTACACACTCGGCTCCGCTCCGTACACCTCGTACACTCGCAGCTCCGCCCTGTACACCCCGTACACATGTGGCTCCGCTCCGTACAACTCGTACACACACGGCTCCGCTCCATACACCTCGTACACATGGCTCCGCTCCGTACACCTTGTACACCTCGTATACGCTCCGTACACCTCGTACACACGCGGCTCTGCTCCGTACACCTCGTACACACGCGGCTCCGCCTTGTACACCTTGTACACATGAGGCTCCGCTCCGTACACCTCGTACACACCCGGCTCCACTCCGTACACACGCGGCTCCGCTCCGTACACCTCGTACACACTCGGCTCCGCTCTGTACACCTCGTACACACGCGGCTCCGCCCTGTACACCTTGTACACACACGGCTCCGCTCCGTACACCTCGTACACACGGCTCCGCTCCGCACACCTCGTATACACGGCTCCGCTCCGTACACCTCGTACACACATGGCTTCGTTCCGTACACCTCGTACACTCACAGCTCTGCTCCGTAATCCTCATACACACACGGCTCCGCTCCGTACACCTCATACACACGCGGCTCCGTTCTGTACACCTCATACACAAGCAGGCTCTGCACCGTACACCTCGTACACACGCGGCTCCGCCCTGTACACCTCGTACACACACGGCTCCGCTCCGTACACCTCGTACACACGGCTCCGCTCCGCACACCTCGTATACACGGCTCCGCTCCGTACTCCTCGTACACACATGGCTTCGCTTCGTACACCTCGTACACACACGGCTTCGCTCCGTACACCTCGTACACACACGGCTCCGCTCCGTACACCTCGTACACACGCGGCTCCGTTCCGTACACCTCGTACACACGTGGCTGCGCTCCGTACACCTCGTACACACGTGGCTCTGCTCCGTACACCTCGTACACAAGCGGCTCCGCTCCGTACACCTCGTACACACATGGCTGCGCTCCGTACACCTCGTACACACGTGGCTCCGCTCCGTACACCTCTTACACACACGGTCCTGCTCCGTACACCTCGTACACACGCGGCTCCGCTCCGTACACCTCGTACACACGCGGCTCCGCACCGTACACCTCGTACACACATGGCTCAGCTCCGTACACCTCGTACACACACGGCTCAGCTCCGTACACCTCGTACACACACGGCTCCGCTCAGTACACCTCGTACACACACGGCTCCGCTCAGTACACCTCGTACACACACGGCTCCGCTCCTTACACCTCGTACACACACGGCTCCGCTCCGTACACCTCGTACACACAGGGCTCCGCTCCGTACACCTCGTACACACACGGCTCCGCTCCGTACACCTCGTACACACACATCTCCGCACCGTACACCTCGTACACACACGGCTCCGCTCCGTACACCTCGTACACACACGGCTCCGCTCAGTACACCTCGTACACACACGGCTCCGCTCAGTACACCTCGTACAGACAGGGCTCTGCTACGTACACCTCGTACACACACGGCTCCGCTCCGTACACCTCGTACACACACGGCTCCGCTCCGTACACCTCGTACACACACGGCTCCGCTTCGTACACCTCGTACATACAGGGCTCCACTCCGTACACCTCGTACACACACAGCTCCGCTCCATACACCTCGTACACACACGGCTCCGCTCCGTACACCTCGTACATACAGGGCTCCACTCCGTACACCTCGTACACACACAGCTCCGCTCCATACACCTCGTACACACACGGCTCCGCTCCGTACACCTCGTACACACACGGCTTCGTTCCGTACACCTTGTACACTCACAGCTCTGCTCCGTAATCCTCGTACACACACGGCTCCGCTCCGTACACCTCATACACACGCGGCTCCGTTCCGTACACCTCGTACACACACGGCTCCGCTCCGTACACCTCGTACACACGGCTCCGCTCCGCACACCTCGTACACACACGGCTCCGCTCCGCACACCTCGTACACACGGCTCCGCTCCGTACACCTCGTACACACACGGTTCCGCTCCGTACACCTCGTACACACACGGCTCCGCTCCGTACACCTCGTATATACAGGGCTCCACTCCGTACACCTCGTACACACACAGCTCCGCTCCGTACACCTCGTACACACACGGCTCCGCTCCGTACACCTCGTACACACACGGCTCCGCTCCGTACACCTCGTACACACACGGCTCCGCTCCGTACACCTCGTACATACAGGGCTCCACTCCGTACACCTCATACACACACAGCACCGCTCCGTACACCTCGTACACACACGGCTCCGCTCCGTACACCTCGTACACACATGGCTTCGTTCCGTACACCTCGTACACTCACAGCTCTGCTCCGTAATCCTCGTACACACACGGCTCCGCTCCGTACACCTCATACACACGCGGCTCCGCTCCGTACACCTCGTACACACACGGCTCCGCTCCGTACACCTCGTACACACGGCTCCGCTCCGCACACCTCGTATACACGGCTCCGCTCCGTATTCCTCGTACACACACGGCTCCGCTCCGTACACCTCGTACACACACGGCTCCGCTCCGTACACCTCGTACACACACGGCTCCGCTCCGTACACCTCGTACACACGGCTCCGCTCCGTACACCTCGTACACACGGCTCCGCTCCGTACACCTCGTACACACGGCTCCGCTCCGTACACCTCGTACACACAACTATGCTCTGTACACCTCGTACACACGCGGCTCCGCTCCGTACACCTTGTACACACACGGCTCCGCTCCGTACACCTCGTACACACGGCTCCGCTCCGTACACCTCGTACACACACGGCTCCGCTCCGTACACCTCGTACACACACGGCTCCGCTCCGTACACCTCGTACATACAGGGCTCCCCTCCGTATACCTCGTACACACACAGCTCCGCTCCGTACACCTCGTACACACGCGGCTCCGCTCCGTACACCTCGTACACACACGGCTCCACTCCGTACACCTCGTACATACAGGGCTCCGCTCCATACACCTCGTACACACACAGCTCCGCTCCGTACACCTCGTACACACACGGCTCCGCTCCGTACACCTCGTACACACACGGCTCCGCTCCGTACACCTCGTACACACACAGCTCTGCTCCGTAATCCTCGTACACACACGGCTCCGCTCCGTACACCTCATACACACGCGGCTCCGCTCCGTACACCTTGTACACACGGCTCCGCTCCGCACACCTCGTATACATGGCTCCGCTCCGTACTCCTCGTACACACACGGCTCCGCTCCGTACACCTCGTACACACGGCTCTGCTCCGTACACCTCGTACACACGGCTCCGCTCCGTACACCTCGTACACACACGGCTCTGCTCCGTACACCTCGTACATACGGCTCTGCTACATCCACCCTGTAAACCCCTCCTGACCCCACACAGAAACTTCCCCTCATCCAGCACCATGACAACCAGCACAGCAGAGTCCTGCACACACTGAGGCCCCTGATCATGTGACCCCTGACTCCTCCCCTCCTGTGACCTCATCACAGGTCCTGTGCGCACAGATGCAACAGACTAGCAAGTCATCGCCGACTGTGGGGGTCGGTGCATGGGGGGGCGTGGCGGCTCAGTGCACTGCGGCTGTGCGGGGCAAAAAAGAGGCCCGCGCGGGACAGGCAGTCAAAAACGGGAATGTCCGCCATATCCAGGACGCTTGGGAGCTATGTTACCATAATCACCATTTTGCCTCTAGATCACAACATTCTCCTCCACCAAAACTGTTCACATGACTTTGAGCATTGAAATCCCTTTTCTGTAGAACTTACAACCTGGAGGATCCACCTACCCCCTGGGATTAGGAGACGCTGACCGTTACCGGCCCAGATCTGTAACTATAAAGCCAAATGACAGCGTACGTAGAATGTGCTGACAGGTTAGAAAATCACTTGAAGAAAAATCTTATGCTGGGCCTGTAAGAGAAAGCGGAGGGTAATGATGCTGTTGGCTTCCTAGATCCCTGAGATCTTATCGGATGAATCTTCTCTCCCTTCGGTGCTGCTGAATGTCTCATGGTCCCTACAAGACCAGGTCCAGTCTTTCTGGCCACACTTCCCTTTTATGAGCGACACCAGTAAATGTGCAGTGAGGCCAAGTGTGAATTTCTGTCCAATAACAGCAGAGTTTCCCTTTATCCTGACTTTTCAATTTGTGTTAAAACCAACTAACTTCCAGGAGGATTGTGATAATCTCCAGGACAAACATTCCACCTGTGTGTGGGGGGGGGAGAGAGAATGAGAGAGAGAGAGAATTTTTTTTTGTCCGGCACCCAGAAAGAAAAAAACGTTGCAAGCTCCGTTTTGAAATCTTTGAGGATGGTGACGGACAGCAACTTTTGGCGGATCCGCAAAAAAAAACGGATGCAACGGAATTCTCAAGTCACATGAAAAAAGAAAAAAAAAAAGAGAGGGTCCTTGAAGCTATAGATTGTATTGAAAGGCATGCCTACCTTGTTCTCTTCTCCCCTCCAGCCACTGTTCCTGGCTCAGAGGAGCCAATTTCTTCTGTAGGCATGCAAAATATGATTGCCATGACCCCGGGGTCTTTACCCTAACAGGGTCCTATAAAATATAAATGCTTCTGGAGACCAGGGGGCCATACCGTGATGGTTACCCCTCCATATCAGGGGGCCATACCCGAGATGGTTACCCCCTCCACACCAGGGGGCCATACACGAGATGGTTACCCTCCACACCAGGGGGCCATACCTGAAATGGTTACCCTTCCAAACCCGGGGGGGTCATACTGTGATGAACACCCCCCCCAACCAGAGGTCCATACTTAATATGGTTACCCCTACTAACCAATAACTTCAAGGACCCACTAAAAGGAAAACAAATAACTGTTTTGTTTTTTTGTTTTTGTTTTCATTTTTTGTTTTTTAAATTTTTAATTCATGTTCTTATTAAAATAAACATAAAATAAACATCAAGGCATAAATAACATTAACACGCTGGGGGGAGTCCTTGAAGCTCCCAAATCTGGTGATTACAAACATAAAATGTACCAACAATTACTCCCAGCCGTTACCCCACTAGCTCGGGAGCACCATAGCCACAAGGGTTCCAATGTTCACTTGAATTTCCTTGGGATCCGACAAACTCTTGCCGAAACTCCCCTCCACCTTTCACCAGGTCCAGAACCATATTAACTACCAAAAAGAGGAATCCATATCCCAATGGATCCCCCAGACCAATTTCTAACCAACTTCAAGGACCCCCCCAACCACCAGGCTCCAGGTAATCCACTCAGGCCTGTGCTATCTGCCAACTTAAGTAATATAAAATAAGCACTTGGTGGGTATACACTGATCCCTTTTTTTTTTTTAATATAATTATTATTCACACCTTTATTAAACAAACATACCATAAAACATCAAACATAAATAATATTAACACGCTGGTAGGAGTCCTTGAAGCTCCCAAAATCTGGTGATTACCAAACATAAAGTGAACATGAAATGTACCAACAATTACTCCCAGCCGTTACCCCACCAGCTCGGGAGCACCATAACCACAAGGGTTCCGATGTTCACTTGAATTTCCTGGGGATCCGACAAACCTTTGCCGAAACTCCCCTCCACCTTTCACCAGATCAGAACCATATTGAATTCCAAAAGGAGGAATCCATATCCCATTGGATCCCCCAGACCATATTTAACCAACTTCAAGGACCGCTCCAACCGCACAAGATGTGGGATAAGTGAGGGTGAAAACCATGCAGGTTTACAACGATGGTATACAACAGGTTAATAATGGAAAATATCCCATCGTAAGGTCCAGAAATAGACAGAGATGGGCAATGCTGTGTTATATGCTGTAACCATAAATGTGAAGCCGCCTGCTCCTCTACAGCAGTTACAGACTCTAATCACCAGCTGCGCATAAATGGTAAGAAACATGTAGGTCTAATATCAGCTGCCTGCAGCCATAGGTGTGTGAGCAGAAAACTGCAAGTTCTGTATCCCAGTCACTCTACTACATACACTTACAATAGACGAGACACAGGGCTGAAAACTGGGCCCATGAGGTGTCCTCCAGAGCAATGTGCCGCTTCACACTAGGAGTGCCCACTCACTGCCCGCCATGTGAGGAGTTATTACTGCCCACTCACTGCCCGCCATGTGCGGAGTTATTAGTGCCCACTCAAATGTGCCGAGTTACTCCACGATTATTTATTTTACACATGATTAGAATTGAGCGAAACGGGTCGGTCAGATTCAAAAATCGCTGACTTTCGCCAAAGTCTGGTTTCGCCGATCAAAACCCGACCCTAGCGTAAGGTCAGCCATGAGGTCGCCGATCAGCGCGCCAAAGTTGCGTTTCAAATAATCCTTTCAGCGCCTTTTCTCACCCAATGATGGAGGACGCACACTGTGGGCAACGCGATGATATGCGCAGCGGCCAGCACCATCTTAGAGAAGGGCAATGAAGTGATTGGCTGACTTTGTGTGGTGTCACAGGGGGTATAAAAGGCTGTGAACACCGATCACCATCTTCTGCCGATAGCATAGCGAGAGGTTGCTGCTGCTGATTCTGAACAGGGAGAACATTAGGCAGGGAAGAATAAAAAAAAAACTGCTTCTGCTGATAGCGCTTTTCACTGTACAGTTGGTGTGCAGTGAAAGGGGAGAATTTTTGTTGTGTGCAGCAGCGCTGGTGGTGATTAGGCTGCCTTTTAAGGCTACCTGCTAGCTGCATTGGTGTGTGCACACTGCTGTTCAAACTGCTTTTTTCAAAGCACTCCAAATTTTATTATTTTGTCCTGGTGAGTTACTGAGCGTTCATTTTTTCACACACCGTCTAGCGGTGTATGCTCCTCACACACCAAGCGTGTACCGGCTAGTATCACGGACAAATAGAAGCTACCTGTGTGTGACTCTGGAAAAAAGAAACTAGGAGTTTGTCCGTTTTTAAACACCTACACCTTAGAGTTGTGTCCGTTTTTCAAACAGTTTCGTATATCTGACAGCGTGTGTCAGTCCGTATACAAATACACGGAGCTTGACAATTTTACATACACCGTACAGTGGTGTACGCTCCTTACACACTACCGTGTACTGCCTTCTAGCACGGACAAATAGAAGCTACCTGTGTGTGACTCTGGAAAAAAAAAACGAGGAGTTTGTCCGTTTTTCCAGACCTACACCTTAGAGTCGTGTCCATTTTTCAAACAGTTCCGTATATCTGCTTGTTGGATTACGGTCCAATACATACTGTGAGAGCGTCTGTGAGTAACATAATATATATGTTGATTTAATTTGTTTAATACACCTTACACAGCTGGACGCTCCTCATACAGTACCATCTCTCTGCTGGTATTTTTGGTACATTTTCCCAAACATGTGGAAGTATGGTGGAAGAGTCCGCGGACGTGGGCAGGTGGCGCAGCTGGTACTGATGGTGGTGGTGCATCGGCTGGTTCTGGCAAAAGCACAATAGCAGCTAAGGCAGGAGGTGTTGAGCCTGCGTCATCCTCTGGCCCAAGAAGGCCTGTAAGGTTGCCTTTTCTTGGAGTCGGAAAACCGCTTTTAAAGCCGGAGCATCAGGAACAGGTTTTGGTGTACATTGCCAAAACAGCCACCAGCTCTATCGCCTCCTCTTCTAAACCGTCAAAAACTGCAAGCACAGTCGTCAGTGCAGGGTTCTGGTCATAAAAAAACCCTTTCCTTGTGTCCTTCACCCCCACCAAAAGTTACAGATGCGGCAGCCCACACTTCAGATTACTCTATGGTGCTCTTTTCACATACCATGCCTTGGTTATACAGTCAAATCCAGAATTCCCCAGTCCAAGATAAATCTTACATGGAGTGCACTGATGCACAGCCACTGCTAGATGATTCTGCTGGTACATTGACCCACAGCACTACATTGCCCTCGCAGTCTATTGAGCCAGAATCTGACCCAGATGAAACCCAGGTGCCCCTTCCTGCATACCATACCACCTTACACGGTGACACAGAGGAACGTAAAGAGGAAGGTGCAGATGACTTTGAAGAGGAGGTGATGGATGACCCAGTTCTGGACCCGGATTGGCATGCATTGGGGGAGGAGGGTGGCGCTGGCAATAGTTCAGATAAGGAGAAGGATCCGCAGCAGGCATTGACATCACAGCAGCGGTTATCTAGCAGGCCCTTAGCTGTCCTAAAACGTGGAACAAGAGTTGCAGGACAGCTTGACCAGATGGTCAACTTAGCACAGCGTGCAAGGCCAGAAAATGTTTACCATAGTAGGAAGAGTTCAGTGTGGCACTTCTTTGTCCAAAAACCTACTGATGAGGCAAAGGTTACCTGTAAGAAGTGCGGAAGGACACTGTGTTTGAACACATACATTGCCAAACTAATCTCATTAGAGATGATGCCCTACCGTTTGGTTGAAAGTGAAGCTTTCCGCGACCTCATGGCCTACGCTGTCCCACGCTATGACCTACCCAGTCATCACTTCTTTTCTCGAAAAGCCAACCCTGCCCTCCACCGGCATGTGAAAGACCACATTGTCCATGCAATAAAACAGTCAGTGAGTGGAAAGGTGCACCTCACAAGGGATGCAAGGACCAGTATTCATGGCCAGGGCCGTTACGTGTCCATCACTGCGCACTGGGTTAATGTGGTGTATGCAGGCTCCACTGGGGACAGCGGCGGTGGAACAGTGCTGCCTAGCCCACGGTATAGGAAACAGTTGGCTGTAGGCTTTCGCTCCTCCTCGTCTATCAGTGAAAGCTCGTCCACATAGCGCAGTCGCATGAGCACTGCATCCGCAGCTGGCAGTGTTGCACACGAGGTGTCCCACTATCGAACAGCTAGTGGTAAGCATCAGCAGGCTGTGTTAAAGATGATGTCTTTGGGCGACAACAGACACACAGCGGAGGTACTGGACGACTACTTGCAGCGAGAAACAGAGTCATGGCTGGGCAGTCTACATCTTGAGGCTGGCAAGGTAGTCAGTGATAACGGCCTTATTTTTGTGGCAGCCATAGCCTGTGCAAAACTCACACACATACCTTGCCTGGCTCACACTTTGAACCTGGTGGTGCAGTACTTCCTCAATAATTATCTGGAGTTAACACCCCTGCTCCATAAGGTGCGAAGACTGTGCTGGCACATCTGTCGCTCGGCCGTACACTCCAGTCGTATGCAGAAGCTGCAGCGATTGCTCCTCCTCCCCAAGCACCGCCTAATCTTAGACGTTGCAACAAGGTGGAACTTCACCCTGCACATGGTTGAGAGGCTGTGCGAACAGAGGCAGGCTGTAATGCATTTGTGGGAGGATACACGGGCAGGCAGTTTGAGGGAAGACATGAAATTGTCGGGTGTGCACTGGTCAAAGCTGAAAGACCTCTGTAAAGTCCTTCAGTGTTTTGAGGAATGCACACGGCTGGTAAGCGCAGATGACACCATCATAAGCATGAGCATCCCAATTATGCGTCTGCTCATGCAAAATTTGACGCACGTTAAGGATCAGGTGTCTGCAGCAGAGGAGGAAGGAAGCCTTGATGACAGTCAGCCATTGTCTGGTCAGGGAACTGTCCTGGACAAGGTGGAGGAAGAGGAGGAGGATGAGGGGGATAATTATTTTGGGCAGGAGGATGTTTCTCAGGGGGCAAGAGAAAATGTTGGCGTTCCAAGGTCAGGGGCAGTGTTTGTGCGTGACTGTAGGGATGTGGATTTGCCAGAAACTGCTCCTCCACCCACCACGGGCAGTCCATCATTGACACCTGGAACATTGGCCCACATGTGCGACTATGCTTTGCGGATCCTAAAAATGGACCCCCGCATTGCCAAAATGAGATGACGACTACTGGCTGGAGAGCATCCTCGATCCACGCTACAAAGGGAAATTACACAACATCATGCCACAGGAGAACCTAGAGATAATATTGGCAAACAAACAAGCAACTCTGGTAAACCGTTTGAGGCTTTCCCAGCATACAGCAGTGGTGCTGGTTCTCCCACGAGCCGTAGTGGGCACAATGGAAGAGGTGTTCGTGGTGCACACAGCAGAAGTGGCGTCGGAGACAGGGGTTTAATTACCATGTTGTGGAATGATTTCTCAAGTACCGCTCACATGACTGCTAATACTGCATCGATTGAAAGTGACAGGAGGCAGCAGTTGTCAACTATGGTTACAAACTACTTTTCCTCCTATATCGATGTTCTCCCTCACAGGTCATTCCCCTTTGACTATTGGGCCTCTAAACTGGATGCCTGGCCTGAATTGGCACAATATGCCTTACAGGAGCTCGCTTGCCCTGCTGCTAGTGTGTTATCTGAAAGAGTCTTCAGTGCTGCTGGATCAATCCTGACAGAAAAAAGGAACTGTCTGTCTACCCAAAATGTTGATGATCTAACCTTCATTAAAATGAACCATGCATGGGTTTCAAAGGATTTTGTCCCACCTTCCCCTAATGACACATAGGTTACCAGAAAAGTGCCTTGGTTTTTCCCTCCTCTTCCTCGGACTTGCCCAATTATGCCCTTTGCAGCAGCTGAATGTCCAGCCAACACATCTACATATGCCAATTTTTATACCTCCATAACTGAGCTGCCCACCCCTCCCCCAACGGCTGAGGTCAAGACCTGGCTCACCCGAGCAAGTGCCGTTGCTCTGAACAGGTGGATGGGCCCACTGATGGCCGACGGCAATGGCACAGGACCCCTCATAGTACAATACAGGGTCTCAGACGGTGGGAGGGCCCACTCGCCGTCAGACACACCAGCGTACTATGAGGGGCCCTGTGCCAGTACCGTCGACCACAATTGTGCCCCCTCTGCTTGGTCATGGCCACCGCACTTGAAAGTTGAAATACTTACCTCTCCCTGTATTAGATATGGTCTTGCTTTTAAAATATTCAGGAGGCCGTAATGGCACAGTGAATAATAAAAATGTAGAGTAGGATCCCTCACATGAGATTGCCTTGGCGTGGCGGGGTGGCTCAATTTATTGATCAATAATATTTTGCCAAATGTCTCATTTTGAATACAGTCAGATGTTAATATGTGCATTGCACTTCATGTTATGCGTTCTGACCACAAGCAGCACTGGCTTCTCTCTTTTTATATTTGCATATTGCGTTGCGGCTGACCCCCACTGTTGCCGTGCACGCTGGGTTATGTTCACAATTTTTGCTGTGTTCATTGTGATGGATCTAGGCTGCTGTGCACACACACAGCAGCCCCGCCCTGCCCCAGGCTTTATTTAATTTGTGCACCTGTGTCTGAGCCTGCATCGCCCTTCATCTGTGTTTGCTGGTCGGGCAGTGTGTGGAGGTTAAACCTGAGATGTCTGTGTTCAGAACTGGTTGGCCTTTATCTGCACTTGTTTCATCTGGCTGCACGGGAGCGATTCAGACATGTTTCAGGTACGTTTGCATTAGATATGGTCTTGCTTTTAAAATATACAGGAGGCCGTAATGGCACAGTAAATAATAAAAATGTAGAGTAGGACCCCCCCACATGAGATTGCCTTGGCGCGGCGGGGTGGCTCAATTTAATGATCAATATTTTGCCAAATGTATCATTTTGAATACAGTCAGATGTTAATATGTGCATTGCACTTACTTCATGTTATGCGTTCTGACCACAAGCAGCGCTGGCTTCTCTCTTTTTATATTTACCATTTTTCAATGTATCCTCTCATGCCAATCCAATAGAATCGCCTACGGCCTGTGGCTTCTGTCTTTTGCACTCCAAAATGACCAGACACATCATGATAGGCGTTGAGGACCATGGGTACATCTCTCCCTGTGATCACAATTTGATGGAGACGCGTAACGGTGATGTGATCCACGCTACTGCGATAAAGCAATCCTTTCTTCACAAAGAACCTTTTTCGGTTTCTCCACAGACACAGTAATTGAGGGTCTGCATCGCCTCTGCAACATATACCGGGAGGTTTTCCCGCCATGAGTAATTCCAACATTTCTGCTAACACTCGACTTTGCGTCTATACTTGTATCCATGTAGTTTCCAGTAGCGAAGATTATTGACTGGCTTACTGAGATTGAAATATATACGAAGATTTAAAAGTACCACAACACTGTATACTGATGTACGCTATGAATACCTTTCCCTTTTTCTACTTTTTTAATTCTGGTGTAATACATAGTGATCCTGTGAGTGTCTGTGTCTGACTCCGGAAGTATAGATGGAAATTTAACCCTAGACTGGACACACCTGGTATGTGCTGATACAGTACCTTGTTTCAAAAATTTGTATTAAGGTATCATCTGTAGGATAACCAACTGGGGGGGAACCCTCTTCTTGCCGCAAACAAACACGAGACTGAGACAGAGTTTATGTTGAACAGGTCAGTTTTTAATGCCCATCCTTCTGTCGACAACAGCAATTCACCACAGCCGTTTCACATTTCTCTGTACACAGGCCCCGGTACCTTCACTTCCTCTGTAACTATAATGGTGGCGTCCTCTGTGGCTCTTCCACTGTGGCTGGCCTAGGCCCAACCACCACAGTGCTGCACCAGTCTGAGCACACCGTCCGTATGATAGCCCCAGGCCGTCTTCGTCTGCGGCTACCGTCCTCTGGGCCACCCCCCCATGACCGCCTCAACTGTCAGTCCTCTCTGGAGCCTTTTCACTGTCTATTTCCTCAGCAGAACTTCCTCCTTACTGTGTTCCCTTCTCTGACTGACTCTTCCAAAACCTTCCATCAGCCTTTTATACTTCCAGTTCTGGTAACTCCGCCCACCATCACCTAACAGTTTCTCTGACCAATGGCAGTTAATCAGTCCCACTCCTACACTCTCCACTGCCCTCCAATGGGCAAGCTAAAACACTGCACCCTTTCTCTTTATCTTAGCGGTTTCACACCTACACTGCGCTACACCTCTGCTTCTCACTACAGGTTGGTTTGTCTGTCAGTCCACCTTCCCTACATCATCCATAGTGAGTGAGCGTTGTTATTGTTGTAATTGTTATGCTATACTCGATACAGCTTGTATCTTGTTATACAGTACCTTTGTTCGACATTTATCATTACGGTCAAATCCATACTGTGTAAGTGTCTGAGAGTGACTACGGGACTATTTATACAGAGATTTCAATTGTACCCTAAAAATATATACTTGCTATCTTGTTATCCAGGAACTTTTTTACAACATTTTTCATTATGGTCAAAACAATACTGAGTGAGCGTCTGAGGATGACTACGGAAATATATACCAATATTTTTAATTTGGGCAACACTGTATACAGTAAAACGCTTCTGATACAGTAACCTTTTTAGCTATTTAGATTCTGGTGTAATTCATAATGAGCCTGTAAACATCTGTCTGTTACTCCAGCAATATATTTGGAACTTTAAGATTACCCCAACTCTGTATACAGCTGTACGCTTGTGTTACATTACCCATTTACAGCTTTTCATATTCTTGTGTAATCCTTACTGGGCCTGAAAGTGTTTGTGTCTGCCTCCTGAAATGCATACGGAGAATCAGAATGTTTACACTATACTATATATACCTTGTATCTGGTGATACTGTTCCTCTTTTTCAACTTGTTATTTTATTGGGTAATCCATACTGAGCCTGTGAGCGTCTGTATATGCCTCATGAAATATATACAGAGATTTACTGTTATCCATATACTGTATAGAGCTGTACGCTTCTGATACAGTACCATATATCTGCTGGTATTTTGGGTCCATTTTAAAAAACATGAGGAAGTATGGTGGAAGAGGACACGGCTGTGGGCGTGGAGGGCCACCTGGTACTGATGGTGGTGGTGGTGGTGCATCTGCTGGTAGAGCCAAAAACACAATAGCAGCTAAGGCAGGAGGTGTTGAGCCAGCATCAGGGTGTAGCTCTGGAAGGCCTGTAAGGCTCCCTTTTCTGGGAGTAGGTAGACTGCTTTTAAAGCAGGAGTATCAGGAACTGTTTGTGACTTACATTGCTGAAACAGCCTCCAGCTCTATCGCCTCCTCTTCTGAAGTTGTAATAAATGCAAGCACTGAGTCGTAACTGCAGGCTTCTGGTCAGGAGCATCCCCTTTCCTTGTGTCCTTCACCCACACCAAAAGTGAAGGATGTGGAAGCACACACCTCAGATTACTCCATGGAGCTCTTTTCACTTACCATGCCTGGGTTAATTAAAAATAGGGCCCATCATGTACTGGAGCAATGTAAATGGGGCAGATCAGACACTGGAGCAGCATCTAAGGAGCAAATTATACACTGGAGCATTACAAATGGGGCCCATTATATATGGAGCATTATTAGAGCCCATCATACACTGGAGCATCATCCATGAGGCCCATCATGTACTGGAGCAATGTAAATGGGGCAGATCAGACACCGGAGCAGCATCTAGGGGGCACATTATACACTGGAGCATTACAAATGGGGCCCATTATATATGGAGCATTATTAGAGCCCATCATACACTGGAGCATCATCCATGAGGCCCATCATGTACTGGAGCAATGTAAATGGGGCAGATCAGACACCGGAGCAGCATCTAAGGGGCACATTATACACTGGAGCATTACAAATGGGGCCCATTATATATGGAGCATTATTAGAGCCCATCATACACTGGAGCATCATCCATGAGGCCCATCATGTACTGGAGCAATGTAAATGGGGCAGATCAGACACTGGAGCAGCATCTAAGGGGCACATTATACACTGGAGCATTACAAATGGGGCCCATTATATATGGAGCATTATGTGGAGCTCATCATATACTGTATGGAACATTATATGTGACCAATTATTCTGTATGGAGAAATATATGGGGCTCATTATTCTGTATGGCGCACAATGTGGTGGCCATAACACTGTATGGAGTAATATACTGTCTTTTTTGAGCTATTGTACAATTTGAAATAGATAATATCAGTCATGTCATGTAAGCAGTGAAGTATGAGTCATTGTACTATACCTATATTTCTGTGGCGTATCGGAGCATCATGAGTTGTGGTATGTGTTAAAGGGTTGCACTGACACTCTTTGGCCCAGGGCACGCGAAAAGCTGGAGCCAGCCCAACCCCCCCACAACTTTAGCCAAATAACCCCCAGTTTTCAATGCGTAACTATTCTTAGGAAGTAAATTAAGGTTGATAAGCTTCAGTTATAAGAATTGATGTTTTTGGCATTGAAATGGGCACTGTAGGTGTGTTTACTGTCTTTCACTCCCTGCCGACTTTGCTTCTCCATTGACTTGCATTGGGTTTCGAGTTTCAGTCGGCCACCGACTTTTCCCTATAGTCGGCCGATTTCGTTCGTTCATGAAACTCGACTCGACCTGAAAAAAGGCAAAGTCGCTTATCTCTACACATGATAAAACATAATCCATTCAGGCCTGTGCTATCCACCATCTTAGGTAATATAAAATAAGCTCCCGGTGGGTACACTCTGATCATGCAACATACGAGGGAGACGATATACAGAAACAGGATGGATATATCCAGCAGGACAGCATGTAACATAAAAGGACAAAAGGCAGCAATAGCTACAGAAATAAAGCACTAAGCTGGAAGTCATGCGTTTTGACACCTGTGGATTCTTATAATGGAGCAGGTGTAAAACGCTGCGGAATCTGCACAATCTGCGGATCCGCAGTAGAATCCACAACGTGTGCACTGACCCTTACAATAAGATGCTTCAGATTGAAGATAGAGGAGGGAGGGGTTTGGGTGTGTTTTGGAGTGGGTGTGCTTGGTGCTGGCTTACAGGCCAGTGCAATGCATCATGGAACATGTAGTATTAGAGCACAGTAAGTCGGGAGAAAGAAAGTTGTCGATTAACCCCATGAGAGCTGCAGCCAGCACTGAAAATGTGCTACTAGAGCATGATGAAAGGTAATATTGCTAAAATAAACATAGTGGATGTTTTTAGTGGCACATAATAACAAGATTTATGAAAAAAAAAAGTTATAGTAGTGGGCAACTTCTTTAAGTAGAAATGTTCAAAAATATAAAACTCAAGGATATTTTATTAAAGAAACTTGTTTTTATCTTAGCAGATGACTGTACCAGGAGATCAAATGGACAGCTGACATCTTCAGTTTTTAAATCTGATGATCTTGAGATCCTACAAGATACAACTGAAGTGAATGCCATTACTCCAGATATATCATTATCCATTCACAGCAAAGATCTGTCATCTGGTCCTATGAAACAGGTCCCATCTTCTGATTCATTACTGACTGCTAAGGAAAATCAAAGTCACAAAAGAGGCAATAAAAAACAAACTGCTTCTAAAGCAAAGAAGTCATTTTCCTGTTCAGAATGTGGGAAATTTTTTAACCAGAAATCAAATTTGGTTAATCACCATAGAACTCACACAGGGGAGAAGCCTTTTTCCTGTTCAGATTGTGGGAAATGTTTTAACCAGAAATCAAATTTGGTTAATCACCATAGAACTCACACGGGGGAGAAGCCTTTTTCCTGTTCAGATTGTGGGAAATGTTTTAACCAGAAATCAAATTTGGTTAATCACCATAGAACTCACATGAGGGAGAAGCCTTTTTCCTATTCAGATAGTAGGAAATGTTTTAACCAGAAATCACATTTTGTTAAACACCAGAGAACTCACACAGGGGAGAGGACTTTTTCCTGTTCAGAATGTGGGAAATGTTTTAACCAGAAATCAAATTTGGTTAAACACCATAGAACTCACACAGGGGAGAAACCTTTTCCCTGTTCAGATTGTGGGAAATGTTTTAACCAGAAATCACATTTTGTTAAACACCAGAGAACTCACACAGGGGAGAAGACTTTTTCCTGTTCAGAATGTGGGAAATGTTTTGCAGATAAATCAAATTTTGTTACTCACCATAGAACTCACACAGGGGAGAAGCCTTTTTCCTGTTCAGAATGTGGGAAATGTTTTAACCAGAAATCACATTTGGTTGATCACCAGAGAACTCACACAGGAGAGAAGCATTTTTCATGTTCAGAATGTGGGAAATGTTTTGCACGTAAATCACTGCTTGTTACTCATCAGAGAACTCACACAGGGGAGAAGCCTTTTTCCTGTTCAGAATGTGGAAAATGTTTTAACCAGAAAGGGAATCTTGATGAACACCAAAGAACTCACACAGGGGAGAAGCCTTTTTCATGTTCAGAATGTGGGAAATGTTTTAACCGGAAAAGGGATCTTGTAAAGCACCAAAGATCTCACACAGGAGGGAAGCCTTTTTGATGTTCAGAATGTGGGAAATTCTTTACTCAGAATTCAAGTCTTGTTACACATGAGAGAATTCACACAGCAGAGAAGCCATATTCATGTTAAGAATGTGTGAAATGTTTTAAATGGGAAATAGATCTTGAACGCCATCAAAGAACGCGCACATGGGGAGAAGCCTTTTCTCCTGTTCAGAATGTGGGAAATGTTTTAACTCGAAAGCAATTCTTGTTAGACATCAGAGAACTCACACAGAGGAGAAGCTATTTTCATTTTCTTAATGTGGGAAATATTTTACTTGGAAATCAACTGTTAATAAACATCAGAGATGTCACATAGGGGAGAAGCCTTTTTTATGTTCATAATGTTGGAATAGTTTTAACCAAAATAGAATCTTCTTAAATGGGTTGTCTCTTGTCATTCCTCATGTTTGCTGATAAAAGTAAACTTTATTAATTCCAAATGTAAAACTATACCCATAATTCACCCCTGAAGGTTAGTCAATGGGTGACTAATAGAAAAAACATGTACCCAAAGTTCAGTGGGTGAGATGATGTATACACACTCACTGTCCAAACCTCTCATTTCTACGGGTTTCATCGTCCTCACCAAAGGCGACTCATCAGGAGACTATTTAATATTGACCTATATTCAAATGAGACTAGACAAAAAAAACTAAAATCATGTATCATGTTATCTGAAACAGTCAGAAAACTAGCCACTAGAGTTGAGCGACTTTTGGTTTTTTAGGGTCGCGTTTCGTTTCGTGAAACCCGACTTTTCCAAAAGTCGGGTCGAGCAAGATCGTCCGATTATAGGGAAAAGTCGGGGTCGTCCCGAAACACGAAACCCAATGTAAGTCAATGGGGAATAAAAGTCGGCAGTGAGAGGAGGACAGGAAACACACGTACAGTGCCCATTTGAATGCCAAAAGCATCAATTCTTCTTACTTAAGCTTGTCAACCTTAATTAACTTCATAATACAAGTTACGCACTGAAAAATGGGGGTTATTTGGCTAAAGTTGTGGGGGGGGAGGGCTGGCTGCAGGTTTTCATGTGCCATGGGCGAAAGAGCGCCCCTTTAACACATACCACAACTCATCATGCTCCGATACGGCAGATAAATAGCGGTATAGTACAATGAAAAATACCTCACTTTTTACATCTCATGACGAGGCCCATCTATTTCTCCATACAGAATCATTGGTCCCATATAATGTTTGAAACAGTATATGATGAGCTCCACATAATGCTACAGTATATGTTGGTCCCCATGGATGAAGCTCCACTGTCTTATGGGCCCAAATAATGCTCCAAACATAATGGGCCCCATTTCTAATGCTCTAGTGTATAATGGGCCCTGTAAATGCTGCTCCAGTGTCTGATGTCCACCTTTGGAATGTTCCAGTGTATGGTGGGCCCCATCTATCATTCTCCAGAGTATAGTGCTCCCCAAAAATTGCTGTCCCAACATTGAAAACAATCAAATAAGTCTCCTCGCTAGGGAATCCCTGTACTTGTCTGGACAGGTGCTGTAGCTTGCTTAACAGCTCGCCAGCCGTTCTCACGCCCAGTATGGATTGCACGTGATTGCACAAAGGTTAGAAAGGGTACCGTATCCCTGGATAACATGTATGGATAACGTACACATTCAAAATATATGTCTCAGGAGGCAGGCTCAGACGGTGTTAGGCCCAGTATGGATTGCACGTGATTGCACAAAGGTTAGAAAGGGTACCGTATCCCTGGATAACATGTATGGATAGCGTACATATTCAAAATATATGTCTATACAGCATGAGGCAGGCTCAGACGGTGTTAGGCCCAGTATGGATTGCACGTGATTGCACAAAGGTTAGAAAGGGTACCGTATCCCTGGATAACATGTATGGATAGCGTACACATTCAAAATATATGTCTATACAGCATGAGGCAGGCTCAGACGGTGTTAGGCCCAGTATGGATTGCACGTGATTGCACAAAGGTTAGAAAGGGTACCGTATCCCCGGATAACATGTATGGATAGCGTACACATTCAAAATATACGTCTATACAGCATGAGGCAGGCTCATAGAATCATAGAATCGTAGAGTTGGAAGGGACCTCCTGGGCCATCTGGTCCAACCCCCTGCTCAAAGCAGGATTCGCTAAATCATCCCAGTCAGATGTCTGTCCAGCCTCTGTTTGAAGACTTCCATTGAAGGAGAACTCACCACTTCTCGTGGCAGCCTGTTCCACTCATTGATCACTCTAACTGTCAAAAAGTTTTTTCTAATATCTAATCTGTGTCTCCTCCCATTCAGTTTCATCCCATTGCTTCTAGTCTTTCCTTGTGCAAATGAGAATAAAGTTGATCCTTCTACAATGTGACAGCCCTTTAGATATTTGTAGACAGCTATTAAGTCTCCTCTCAGTCTTCTCTTTTGCAAACTAAACATTCCCAAATCCTGCAACCTTTCCTCATAAGACAGGGTTTGCAGACCGGTCACCATTCTGGTCGCTCTTTTCTGAACTTGCTCCAGTTTGTTGATGTCTTTTTTAAAATGTGGTGCCCAAAACTGGACACAATATTCCAGATGAGGTCTGACCAAAGATAAGTAGAGGGAAATAATGACTTCACGTGATCTAGACTGTATGCTTCTGTTAATACATCCTAGAATTGCATTTGCCTTTTTTGCTGCTGCATCACACTGTTGACTCATATTCAGTCTGTGATCTATTAGTATACCCAAGTCTTTTTCACATGTGCTGTCACTTAGCCCTATTCCTCCCATTCTATATATGCTTTTTCCATTTTTATTGCCCAGATGTAGTACTTTGCATTTCTCCCTGTTAAAAACCATTCTGTTAGTTGCTGCCCACTTCTCCAGTTTATTTAAATCTTTTTGAATCCTCTCTCTCTCTTCTCTAGTATTAGCTATCCCTCCTAGCTTTGTGTCATCAGCAAATTTAATCAGTTTACCCTTAATTCCTTCATCTAAATCGTTGATAAAGATGTTGAACAATACAGGGCCCAGGACAGAGCCCTGTGGTACCCCACTTGAGACATTCTTCCAACTGGATGTGCAGCCATTTACGACCACTCTTTGGGTCCGATCACTAAGCCAGTTATGAATCCACCTAACAGTTGCCTTGTCCATTCCATACTTAGTCATTTTTTCAATAAGGATTGTATGAGAGACTTTGTCAAATGCTTTGCTGAAGTCAAGATATACTATATCTACAGCATTTCCTTGATCCACCCAATCAGTGATACCGTCATAGAAGGAAATTAAGTTAGTCTGACATGACTTATTAGTTACAAACCCATGCTGACTCTGTTTGATCACTTCATTCTTATCCAGGTATTGACATACATGTTGTTTAATAATTTGTTCAAAGATCTTTCCTGGTATAGAAGTCAGACTCACCGGCCTATAGTTGCCTGGGTCCACCTTCTATGTTGTTCTAGTTTAAAGCTCTCCTTACAAGTGTAGCAAGGCGACTTCCAAATACATGCTTTCCAGTCTTCGTAAGGTGCACCCCATCTCTAGCAAGTAGTCCATCGTATAAGTAGTTCACTCCGTGATCCAGAAATCCAAATCGTTGCTGACGGCACCATCGACGTAGCCAGTTGTTCACCTGCAGAATCTTATTCCACCTCCTTGTTCCATGGCCATCCACTGGGAGGATGGAAGAGAAGACCACCTGCGCTCCCAGTTCTTTCACTTTCTTGCCTAAGTCTTCAAAGTCTCTGCAGATGGTTTCCAGGTCGTTTCTTGCAGTGTCATTTGTCCCCACATGTAGTAGCAGGAATGGGTAGTCATCTGTAGGTCTGAAGAGTCCTGATATCCTGTCAGACACATCTTTAATTTTTGCACCTGGAAGACAACACATTTCTCTTGAAGTTATATCCGGTCTGCAGATAGCGGCCTCAGTTCCTCTCAACAGGGAATCCCCCATGACCACCACTCTCCGTTTCTTCTTCACAACATTTTTCTTTCTCCATCCAGGAGGACTCTGAAGGCGTACAAGGTTGCTGCTTGTTGGCAAAGTCTTATCCTGATGTATTTCTTCATTGTTTTCCTGCGTGAGAGCCTGGTACTGGTTTCTGAGCAGTATGGGTGCTGACTGCCTCCTGATCCTCCTGCTTCTCTGGGTCACATGTCTCCATTCCTCTGTTTCTTCAGGTGCACTTCGAATTTCTTCTCTTTCTGTAACATGAAGAGATAATTCTGCTCTGTCCAAGAACTCTTCACCTTCCTTAATGATCTTCAACGTAGCTAACCTCTCTTCGAGATTTTGCAACTTTTCCTCCAACAGGGACACAAGCTTGCATTTGTGGCATGTGAAGTTTGGCTTTTCCACTGGTAAGTCTGTGAACATGTAGCAAGAAATGCAGCTCACCAAATGGCTCCTGGCCTCTTCCATCTTGAGATTTCTTAAAAACGATGAAAGATGAGCCCGGAAGGTTTTTCCGATTTCCTCTTTTCAGCTGCAATGGCCAAAACCCAGTGATCGTTGAGCTCGCGGAGACTCTTCACTTATCCCAGAAGGCACTGGGAATATGCAAATGATCTCCTCAAGACTCTTCCCCTGGTTTTCCGATTTCCTCTTTTCAGCTGCAACGGCCAAAACCCAGTGATCGTTGAGCTCGCAGAGACTCTTCACTTATCCCAGAAGGCACTGGGAATATGCAAATGATCTCCTCAAGACTCTTCCCCTGGTTTAGGCCCAGTGTTAGGCCCAGTATTGATTGCACGTGATTGCACAAAGGTTAGAAAGGGTACCGTATCCCCGGATAACATGTATGGATAGCGTACACATTCAAAATATATGTCTATACAGCATGAGGCAGGCTCAGACGGTGTTAGGCCCAGTATGGATTGCACGTGATTGCACAAGGTTAGAAAGGGTACCGTATCCCTGGATAACATGTATGGATAGCGTACACATTCAAAATATATGTCTATACAGCATGAGGCAGGCTCAGACGGTGTTAGGCCCAGTATGGATTGCACGTGATTGCACAAAGGTTAGAAAGGGTACCGTATCCCCGGATAACATGTATGGATAGCGTACACATTCAAAATATATGTCTATACAGCATGAGGCAGGCTCAGACGGTGTTAGGCCCAGTATGGATTGCACGTGATTGCACAAAGGTTAGAAAGGGTACCGTATCCCTGGATAACATGTATGGATAGCGTACACATTCAAAATATATGTCTATACAGCATGAGGCAGGCTCAGACGGTGTTAGGCCCAGTATGGATTGCACGTGATTGCACAAAGGTTAGAAAGGGTACCGTATCCCCGGATAACATGTATGGATAGCGTACACATTCAAAATATATGTCTATACAGCATGAGGCAGGCTCATACGGTGTTAGGCCCAGTATGGATTGCACGTGATTGCACAAAGGTTAGAAAGGGTACCGTATCCCTGGATAACATGTATGGATAGCGTACACATTCAAAATATATGTCTATACAGCATGAGGCAGGCTCATACGGTGTTAGGCCCAGTATGGATTGCACGTGATTGCACAAAGGTTAGAAAGGGTACCGTATCCCCGGATAACATGTATAGATAGCATACACATTCAAAATATA